>NC_133902.1:32609166-33999166 GCF_964199755.1 Larus michahellis
TAGTCATTATAGTTCAGGTACAACAGTTGACATAGCTCCCTGGGCCTCCTGTTGCAATGTGATTGTTAGGTTAAACTCCACATAGAAAATAATATGTTCAGTCTTTTTTAGCGTAACTGATCAAAGTTAGGCCTCTGCACTGGAAAAATACTCTCAGTGTTAATTACTATTTTCTGACAACAGCAGTAAAGATGCACTTTTTTTTCCACTTCAAATATTACTGCTAAGTCAAGTGAAAAATTCCTGTAGCCCTCAGTAACTTAAATATAATGGAATGTCAATTTTTTTTTTATTCTTCAATGTCATGAAATATTTGATTCGGTTATAACAGCTGTAAACACAGGCAAGCTCTCTGTAAGTGTGCAGTAGATATTCCAGGCACACTTTTATTGAATATTAATTGATGCAAGTTATGGTAAGAAGGATATTATAAAATTAAATATTGCTTGTCTTGAGCTAGGAAGATTTTAGCTAAGTAACAGATCTAAAATCAGATTTTAGCATAGTTGAGAGCAGATTATAACAACGCTGACATTTGGACAGAGTGATATGCTTGCATGAAAAAGCTGAATTATTTTAAATGTGTGTGTTTGACACTGGTAAGCACCTAAAGGCAACTAAGAAGAATTTTTTTTTTCTCATGTTTCGATAGGGCAGATTGACTTTATATCTGTAGACAAATAAATTCCTCTAAAATTTTGGAGCTGTGCACAGCAATTTATTTTAGTAGATTCCATCTATTTTATTTTTTTGAGATTACATAAAATTCAGATCTGAAAAAGCAAACATCATCTAGATAGGATCAAGTGCATTTGATTTAATACTAGTGACTATGTGTTTTCCCAGTCATTATAAATATCTAACATATGTGAGGTAATTTTAATACAGTATATAGAGAATGTAATCTAATATGGTGCATAGTGTGGATTTTGAATAGTATGAAGAATAGCATTACAAAACAAAAAAACCACCCTCTCCCCCCAAAAAAACCCCACCCAAACCCCAGTTAGCATGGTTCTGTTATCTTTACTTATGCAAGTTCCTCATCTTCATTGCCATCAGTGCTAAACTCAGGCATTCGTAGAATAAGCTGCTGTATTCTGTTTGATCAATTCAGAATTAGCTGAGTTCTTACACACTGGCAAGAGGAAAAAGCAGAGTTTTGTATTCCAGTTGTCAGAAAAAATTTTAAAGAGTGGAAAATGAAAACATGGTAATTCCAATTTTTAAGAGAAAAACAAAGGTTCAAATAACATTTTACCATCAAGTCAAACCTTAGTGTTATATATTTATAGTAAATATTGTTCACTAGGAGGTAGAAAATAATATAAATTTTGCTTTAAGAGAGACCTTGTAGTTTTTCTTGGAAACTTGTAAGGACATGAACAGGGACAGTAAAACAATAAAGCCCTCTCCATATACTCCAACTTGAAATCTTATTATTATAGAAAACAGAAAGAAAAAAAAAAAGGCAAAAAAACCCTGAAAAGCTGTTATATATGAAATCTCTAGATGTACCACCAAGCTGCTATTCCATTTTTTGTTTTAAAAGCTTAAAACTTTAAATTTAGTTTTGGATATGTTTCTTTTCATTAAAAAAATTACTTAAATAGTGGAAAAAATGAATAATTCAAAAACATTTCATGCTCTCTGATGCTCATTTAAATGTTTGACTTTCTCTTACTATTAGTCTAGATGTATGGAACCTTAAGTTTGTTTTTCATTTGGCAGCATTTACATTGTACCTTGCACGTTGTACCTTGTGAGCATTCCACTCACAGTAAACAATAAAATAATCGCAAATATTTTAGGCAATATTGATGAAAATGCTAAAATTTTTCACTCCTATTTGTGAGGTCTTGTGACTGATTGCTTGAACCCTTATGTGCCTGATCCGTACTTGGATCCCCAAAGATTAATAGGTTATATCAGATCAGAACGCATAAATTGTTAAAGAATGCATGTCATCCAAATACATCAGGAATGAACACTCATTATTTCATGTTTTATACCTGCAGTCCTTGCAAAATTCAGCATTGATTAATCACCATTCTATAAAAGGATTAAGTTCAAAATGACTTTTTTTTTCCCTCAATAATTTAAGAGCTGCAATAATACAGGACTTGCAATATCATTAAAATTTGTCATGACTGTGCATTTTTCGGACATGGCCCCTTCTGTCTTATAGTAAGCTGTTAACACTTGTCAGTAATTGTTCAGTCTTAAGTTACTAAATCGACCAATCACAAGTTTTTACAGGACAATTCTAAGTCTTTGAAGTATTGATTATAATAATATTTTCCACTTAGCATTTGTTAATGAATTATGCATTAGCTACGTGAAGATGGATAAAGAGGTAGTAATGTCTCAGTCTTCAACATTTAGAGACATAAAAATGTAGTTACTTATGAGGGGATAAAAAAAAGAATTTAGATGTGGGCAGGAGGGGGGTTGAAAAGATGACACAAAGTTGCAGTTGTTAGAGGGTCCTTGTTTTGATGATCTCTGGTATATGCAATTCTATTTGATCTTTTACCCTTAGTGAGCAACATCATTTTGTAAATTTTAGCAATAATTA
The DNA here is from genome assembly GCF_964199755.1 of Larus michahellis. Classification (NCBI taxonomy): domain Eukaryota; kingdom Metazoa; phylum Chordata; class Aves; order Charadriiformes; family Laridae; genus Larus; species Larus michahellis. The sequence goes on from NC_133902.1 coordinate 32,611,745, forward strand.
ATTATAACTTGTTAATAATAATTAATTATAACTTGTTCCAGTTATGTGGCAACATTATGATATTTTATCTCAGGTTTATATATCTTTTAAAAACCCTTATACACAACTCTAGTGATGCCAATATGACATATAGCAAAACAGAAATACCTTGTTAGAACAGCATATTTATGAAAATGAAGGCTTCCATAAAGTAAATTATGAATATCCATCAAAAAGATTGTTCAATTAAAAATAGTGTATTCATTACACTTAGTATTTATATTGGTAATGATTTGAATTGCTTCAATGGTTAAACTTGTATGAATTTGGAAAGTTGTGAAATGTCATGTTAGCGTCATTTGTTTTTTACCAGTCTGTAACTTTTCAAAGTAAGAAGACTAGAAAGCTACATTATAGCAAGAGGGGAAAAAAGTTTATCTTTTTGCATTTTGCTTCATTAAAAAGAAGGGAGGATGGAATCCTTATGTTTTTAATTTTAGAGCTAGGAATTGTTTACATGTAGAAAGCAGTATAATTAAGAATTTCTCCACTTGGATCCCCAGAAAACATATACAATTTTGTATATTGTGGAATTTTTCAGTCATCTGAAATTAAAGTGCAACAGTGAGGCAGCTTGAGTTGTTTTTCCATTTCTTTTATTTTGTTGTATTAAAAAAATGCAAAATAAATCATGTTTCCTGACAAATACTAATACTGGATATGCACATGCTTAACTTTGCTGATTAATTCAATCTGATTCAAAGTTAAGTATTTGTTCAGGACAGGCAAAAATTCCTGAACCAGCAATGAGTTGAATGTGAAACTAGTCCTGCTTAAGAGGAAAGAGTTAGATGATTAATACTAAATACATCTTTGGAATCACTGCTGAAGAGCCTATGGACTTTTAGAAGATAATTTATGGAATAATTGACTGTGCTGGCGTTATCCCATGTTATTTTGCAAACTCATTCTCAGTTTTGATCATCCTTTTGCTTTTTAGCTTCATTATTCTCATCCCAGTATATGTATTGTAAGTTATAATCAAAATATTCAGGCCAAGTTCTTTCATTGACTTCATACATTGAGGACTCACAGGTGTAAGTAGGGACAAAATTTGTCAGTGACCAGTGATCAGTTTATAGTACTTCTGATGCTAGAGGAAAAGGAACATAATCCAGCTGACTATTCCAGGGAATTGTTTTGGATTTAGCAATGTTAACAGGAGTTAAAAAATCCTAAACAACCAGTTTCACATTCAATAATGCAGATGGTACTTTAAAGGGCAATAGGAACAGAAGTATTGAATGAGAAAGCAGTAATTTTTAGGGCATTTCTTTACTGCTTTTAATGTTTAGAATTATTATGATAAAAAAAAAACAATGGTGTGTGTACTTTAGGGCATTAGGAAAAACATATCCAAAATGTAAATGTGTGTGTATATATATATATATATATGTATGTATGTATGTTTTGATATCTCATTCTTTGCAATTTCAAAAAAAAATGTGAGAAGAATCAGAAGCAGAAAAACTTAAGAAACAAAGCTTCCAGGAGGTAAAATGGTATTGATTGCATTGTGCATGCACATTTCTCTGCCTGCCTTCAGTTCTCCATAATTCAGTTGTTTCCAACAGAAGCCCAATTTGGAGATAACATGCTTTTTTAGTGTTTGAATCTCCCAATAGTAATGCTTTCTGGATCATTAAAAAAAAAAGTAGTAAAAAAAATAAAAGACTGTATGTGTGTGTTGCCATGCTTTTGGCAACGACAATGTTAAAATCCCCACTAAGGCAAACAGCAGCATTCTTGGTTTGCATCCAAAGTTCTGTTTTTTATCATGAAAGAGACTGTGTCAGAACCGCTACAAAACAGAACTAAATCTAGCCTATGAACTTAAGTTTAAAACCAACACTGTTATTAATTTTGTTCATGAACATGAAGATTGCTCTTATTTATTTTATTTACTTCAATTCATGGAGTATGATTCTATGATTCTAAATTGCAAAATAGTAATTTATATGCTAATGTCCAAGGAAAACAAATTAGAAAATTACGTTCTTCAAAAAGCGGTAATATAATATGCTCATTTTTTGCATTTGATATCTTTAAAGTAAGTCTTTCAGTTATTTCAAGTAAAAATATTTTCATAATGCTTATTTTTCAGTAAATTTGTCAATTTAGAAGAAATGAGTTGTTAATATCTTCTGAATTATTTATAATTAATTATTACGGTGCCCAACAGTACAATTAGTAGAAAAGTTCAGCTGCATTTTCATCATAAAGCAGAGATGATTTTTGCAAGTGATTTGAAAAGAAATATTTTTTTTAATGTTAGTTCAGCTCACTCACCAGTTTCCATATTTGCATAAACAAAATTCCTACTGAAACAGTATTTGTCTCAAAATAGTTTTATGACTACTTTCTAGGCTTCAAGTTAATAACTATTTGTGTCGTGTAATTTCAGCACTACATATAAACAAAGATTAATTGTAGCAGCATGTCAGTGACAAGGATATTTTTTACCTCTGAAAATTCCGAGTTACAATATTCACTGTAAGAATCTGAAGCTGGACTTTGTACTATGTAAAACATGAGCTAAAGTGTGAAATTTGGCCCACAATAATAATAATAATAATAAATATAGGGAAGGAAGAAGGAAAGAAACCACAGAGTAGGATCAGGGTTTAAACGTAAACTAGGTATAATTCTGTCATTATGAGAAATGTGTGATCCAGTCAGATGCACGTGTGAGTCTGCTCAAACAGTGTGACGAGCCCTACCTGTTTTTCAGGAAATAACTACAGACAGAAATAGGTGGAAAAAGGAATGGAAGGCAGAGATTTTTAAAAAATTCTCTCCTTCCAGAACAATCAAATATTTAGTTTCTATGAAATATTTAGTTTCAAACTATTGCTCATTGGGAACAACCTGATCATGAACCTCATCATGAAATGGTGAACCTGAAATGCACATGATCATGAAAGGAAGAGGGTCAGAAGGAAGCAGATTAACTTCAGTAGTATAATAACAGAACTATTATGAAGTTCAGCAATCCAAATATAAGGTCATGCAGTTAAAGTGTATAGCAAGTATTTCTGTTCTGGCCGTAAGTTTACTACTTTACTGTGGAACAGCTTTTAATCACCATAGCTGTGGAAGCAGCATAGGATCTGGTACTTGCAACTATTCTGAAGAGAATTACGAAGTATGAAGGGAAATTTATAATTCTGGCCATCTATACTGAAAAAAGTCAACATCAGGCTCATGGTAGGTGCCTAATAGGGATTTCAAAGGGAAGCGTATCATCTTATTTCTTAGAGTGGATTAAGAAAATGTTTTGTTTGGATGAGTGTCCTGGTTCCGGCGGGACAGGGTTAGTTCTCCCCAGGCTCCGGCAGAGACACCGCCGTTCCACGCGGCATGAGCCATGCCCGCCCCGAGCTGCCGCGGTGGGGGGCAGGAAGTGCCGCCTGGAGCGGGCTGGGGCCTCCCGGCTCCAGTGGGTGAGCGGCACGGCGGTGCCGTAATCTTGTTTGTGTATTCTCTATTCGTGTTATTGTTGGAGTTTTCTTGTTCCCTTTGCTCTTCTGTTAAACTGCCTGTGTCTCAACCCGAGAGTTTTGCCTTTTTCTTCTGATTCTTCCCGTATTGGGAAGGCCTGAGCGAGCGGCACGTGGTTCTTTGTTGCCGTCTGAGGCCAAACAATGAGCAGAAAGACTGAGATTGACATAAATATGTTGCATGGGTGAACACCATAGGAGAGCAACTGCTCAAGCTGAAGGCCACTGCTGGCATAGGAATATATAGGCACATGGAGATCATTAAAAGAGGTGGGCTGGAAAAGGTTTCTAACTGTAGCAGCAATGACCTATTTTCAGTGGCAATAAGAGGTGCAAAAATCCTAGGTGATTTTCATTGGCAATAAGAAATATTTGTGAAAATGACTGTCTAAAATTATTGTTTCTAAGACCCAGGGGCCTGAACTTGATGACCCAGGTGTTGTGTAATAACAGAGGATGAAAATTCAAGGATCATGGTTTTATTGAAGTTCTTCACTTCTGAGATCTTGATTGTACTATAGCTAATAATTTAAATCTCTGGGTTTTGTGTTGGCATAAACCACTGAAGATTGTGTGAATTTTAGTTATGAATTAGATATGAATTAGCTCTATCAAGTTAATCCATGTAAAAAAAAAAAAAGGGAGGAAAAAAAAAAAGGACCTCATCAAAATTCAGGTTTCTGTGAAATATTTTGTTTTCCATGAGTCATCTTTTTTTGATGGAAATACACTTTTTTCCTTTTATTGAATTTGCTTCTAGGACAAGAGACTCAAGTTAGAGAACAGGAAATTCCAATTAGATAGTAGGAAAAAAATGTTTGACTGTGCAGGTGATTAAATTCTGGAACAGGTTGCCCAGAGAAGTTCTGGAATTTCCGTTGTTGGCAATGTTCAAGACTTCACAGGATAAGTCCTTGTGTAACTTGAGAAATGGGTTGGACAGATGACCTGCAGAGTCCCTTCCAACCTAAATTATTCTATGATTCTGTGTTGATAAAAAGTTCATATTTCAAATACGAAAAGTATAAAAACAGTAATATCGGTCTACTCCATTTAAAAATAAACTTTTCCCATATGTAGTACATAGAAACTAAAATAGTTGAGGATAAATAAATATTTAAAAATTCACAGTAACTAATGGCTTTTACAGTTGTGGAAAGCCATTTCAAACGGATGGCAATAAAACATTAATATCGCTCCGAAGACCTTTTTATGTATTTGAACTCTTCCTCAATGAAGTGAAGTGTCCTGTAAAATATTTCTCTTTTTTTACTAGTCTGTCTTCTCAAAATGCAACTGTGTTGTGTTGCTGGGGTAACAGACAAAATGACAACTGTTTTGATACTATATTAGGTCTTTGTAGTATCACATGAGCTATTATTTAAAGAAATAAATAAAAACCACAGATGTTTTAAATGTGTGAACCGTTTTCAATAGACATTGAAGAAAAAATGAATACTAAGTCTGTATTTCAAAATTTCCATGCATCAGTTATAATAACTAAAAGGTTATTACACATGAACAATTTTCCAATTCTTTTTTTGGAACTTGATGCACACTGGTGTTGCATTTCACTAAATATGGCAGTATAGTTTGCTTTAACTTTAAAGTTTTCTTTGGTTGGGTTTGAATTCGGAAAAAAAAACTTGCATGAAGCATGACTGATAGATAGTTTTCAAAAGTTATTCCAGTTTTCTTTGTTTTAGGGACTATGTGCCTCATAGCTAATCAATTACTGGAAAATATAGCATACTGGTCAAGTACAAAAGTTAATTAACAACCTGTTCAGGAAAAAAAAAAGGCTTCTAAAAGAAGGAAGTCTACTTCTGGGCACTATATCAATTTTATAGTGTCTATCCTGAGTAGTTAGGAAAGATTTAACATTTGAAATGTCTTTTTAATGTGTTGAAGCTGATGTAATATTAGAATAAATGCACATCTAGTTTTATTTCAAAAGTCGGCTTTTAAAAAGTCAGACTTTGCCAAGAAATTCCAAATGGAGCTACCTCTGATGCCACCTGTTTTTCCACACTGTATTCAGGACAGCAGTGAAAGTGGTATGATAATTTGGGGGAAATTAACCTACTAGTGACAAGCAATCTGTATGTGAAGTTCTGAAAATAGTTTTTTTTTTTTAACATGCCAGTATTAAGCCATGACAATTATTTATTTTCATAGATTAATATTAAGATGTTGAATTAATAAAGAGACTATCAGTACCACATAGTCATTTAAGTCTTGTTATATTATATTAGTTACAGAGCTGGTCTGGAATGTTAAGAAAATCTCATGCTGGATAATTAATGAATGCCACTACTTTTATAGAGTTGTTGTGCATGTAGTCATTTTATGCCTCGGTAAGAAACATAATAATGGCTTCTCTTAGTGCTTTACTTCATCAATTTTTTTTATCCAGTAGTATTAAAATGGCTGGTTTAGAAGTAGCATTTGTTTTTTAGATGTATTGATAGTGTTTGACAACGGCTGTCTTAACCCATTCTCTGCCCTTTCATGTCAATGCTATTCACAGACAAAATAAGATAAAGTACTTGTTACTGCACTCAAAATTCTCTGGAAGAAAATATGTGTTCAATGCTACATAGGAACTGTCACCTCTCTATATACCTTAACTTATGGAGAAAGGCTCTCAATTAATTGCTTCTCTGATATGTTAAGTTTACTAAACAGGGGCTGTCAATATCTTATCTTGGAGGCGTGGTATTTTAGTGGTAAGTGTATGGATACTCAAAAAGATAAAAATGTTTTATAAAGTCTCCCTTTAAGTGTTTCATGGACTAGCTTCTCCATATATTTTTTTTTTCTGATGCTTTAATCATCCATGATGAGTGTGAAAGTGACTTAATTGATATTACCTGAGTATGGAAAAAATGTTTAGGACCAAATTCAGTTTAAAGTCGTAGTTATTCCTGATGAAAGAAATTCAGATCCTGGGTCTTCAGTAATGTGATGGGAGGGGTCTGTAGGACATTCCCTTTCCCAGGGCACATGGGAATCTTCTGAATTTCCCCAGCAGGGTCTACGAACATGGGTCTTCTAAAGTCCAGACAAAGTTAAAAGTTATCTTTAGTCCTCTTTCCTTTAAAATAGCCTGTCAAAGAACAACATAAATTCCATGTACTTACTGCTGGGTGTTCCTTGAGGTCTTGGGGGTTGGTGGGGCTTTTTTTGTTGTTTGTTTGTTTGGGGTTTTTTGTTGTTTGTTTTTTTTTTTTTTGGTTGGTTGGTTTGGGTGTTTTGTTTTGTTTAGGTGCTGGTTGTTGTCTAATACAAAACGAATTTTGCTCCAATGAGAAAATTTTCTGTAAAACTTTCAATATAATTAATAAACTTAAGAAATTAAGCGGATCACGAGCTGGTTAAATGCTTCAAAGTGTTAGCCTGCTCTAGCCTCTTTGGAAGTCAGAAAGGAGAGCAGTATTGATTTCCTTGCACCCTAAGGGTCAACGCTTATGCTTTGGAGTGCAAATAAACTTGTCAAATATATTAGGATATGGAGGTAGGAGAATGGGTTTGCATACACTAGTAAACGTTGTTATTTGGCCATGTTTTGCAAAATAAAAATACTACGTGCAAGTCTGAAAAATACCTGTAGGGATCATGGAGCTATACATGCAGAGTGATTTTAAGCTAACTTATGACCAAATTCCAAACCACAGATTTCTGTGAACGGTTGCCATAAGTACGATATGGGAAGTGTTTAGAAAAAAAATATATTTTTATTCATCAATTCAATTAGCTAGCATAAACAATGTTGAATTGAAAGTACCTGAAGATACAGTACCCCGTAATTGTTGCTTAGTTTGAGAGATTCACTGACTATCCTCCTAATAAATGCCTCTAAGCATCTGCTGGAAAATGATTGTTTGTGCAGAGCTTGCTACGAGCAGTTTACGTCTATAAAAGCGATGCCTGGGGGCAGCCTTGCATGAGCCACCCAAACGGGACCAACGTTGTTGTCTTAACACTATTTCTGAGTTGCTGACGCAAGAAGGTGGTGATTTATTCTGCCTGTTCATCCAGTACTTGGTAGTTTTTTTTAAGCTATTGAAAGTCAGATTTAGTGCTTAAGAAAAGTAGAAATGATCAATGGGCTGGGAAGAAGAGTAAAATGCCGCTCACTGCACAACTTTTTTATTATACAGGAAAACTTTATTGGTTTGGGAGAAACTGCTATCTATTTTTAAAGAGCTGTTTAAGTTAAACTCTACATAAAAAATACGAGTGAATTGAACATTAGCAGTTTTATTGAAAGACAGTTTTTTCATATAGCAAAAAGAAAACCAAAACCTATAATGATTACTCTTGCACCTGCCCCAGGTGTTGCTGGCTCAGAAATGCATTTCTTCTTCTGTCCCAGGTTCTCCTGTCTGGCTCCTGTTTCCTCTTTCTTTTTCTCAGCTGGGATTATGTACAGCCAGGGGTAAAAGTGAAGAGATGTTTACAATGCACAGAGAAATGCCATGGGTACAACTGACAGGATTTTCCTATACTCTAAGCAGTTCCAGAATATTCGACTATAGAGCAAGTTTGACTGGACTTTTCAGGCTTGATCAGGCTAAAAGATATTTTTGGGTTTTCTCTTTTTTTATTGCTACATAAACAGCTTGAAGACTTTAAAATCCATTAATTCAGTAGCTTTCCTATCGAATATTATACTGAAATGAAATGTGAAGATCAGATGCACATACTTCAGTGAAACTTTTTGTAGCCCTGCATAAAATTTACCAAGATTTAGAAATATTGTGAATAGTTTGTACCTTGGTATGATCTTTGTGATACAAAGCCTCTTTTTTCCTCTAAAGCTAATCTTAGCTATGTAACATTGAAATGAGATAATTCTGTAGCAGCAGAGACATACAAATATCTAAGCATGTTTGAAAACAACTTTGTAGCCTGTAGACTTCAACTAAAAATGCCTACCTATAAATAAAAGAGTAAACTGTTACAACATGAAATAATTTTAACTTAGTAAAAATAAAAAAAACACACCCACGATGATCTTTCACATTCTTTAGAACCTTTGGAGGTAAGAACCTTTGATGAAGCACAGCACTTAGAGCAAAGAAGTAGTTGGGAAGCGATAAGCTGACTTTGGGTTATCTCAGCCCTGGGCTGGAACATCTGCTGAACCGACCTTGGACAAAGTGCAGAGGAAGCAAAAAAACAGAGGACAAATGGCTTTTTCAGTAATAACTATCTCTGAGGCTGAGTGGTCTGTACACTCCACGCTGCCTTATGTTTCTGTCCTCACCTGGCAAATGACTGCTTCAAGAAACAATCTCATGTTTTCCCTTTTCACTAGAGCCACACTTTGCAGGTTGGAAATAAACTGGGGGCTTTCAGGGACTCCAGCTTTCTGCAAGACTCTTGAAGTGGCTGGAAAGTGAGGGGATGTGAATCTCCCCCATGGTATCAGCTGTTAAAATTGTGGGTATGATTTATCACTTGCCTGTTCAGGGTAGGTAGCTTCCCAGAGAAGCAAGTACCCTCACCAGTTTCTAGTCTTCTCACCAAATTTTAGAACAATCCAAACCATGAAAATTTTAACACTGCGTAAAAGTGAATTGACGCTTGGTACTTGAACTCCAACATGAACTTGCATTTTCCTACTAAAAGATTGTACAAGTGAATTAAAATCAAAGAATCAAAAAGCCACATGGATGTAATTTGTTGTAGGACATAAGCCCTAAATTTTAGGTCTGTTTTAAAACAAACTTTAGGACATAACAGCAATTTCCTAGCGTTGGGAGATAAATGACAAGAACGGAGAATAACCCAGTCTGCACATGAAACCTTTGTTCATTATTTTTGTTTTGCCTTTCAAGGTCTCTTCATATGCCTGCATTCATGAGTAGTTAAGCTATTGGAAAAATGAATGAAATCCATAAACATTATTTATTTTCCATTTTTATAGCTTTTAAAAAATTCATATTTTGTTTCCTGATTCATGATCCTTTTAGAATATTCTTTTTCTAAATGCAAAATAGCGTTAGTGTTGAATTTGGGTCTTGAATGCTATAGCTTTGAGTAAGCTGAGCTGTTAGGAAAGAGTGAAACATTTTTGTGTGTCCTGTAGACAAGCAGAGCTCTAGGCATTTTCTGTTACCATATGTAGTTAGAAAATATTGATTATTTTGAAACTGGACAGAGAACAAAGCAATGTGACATGGAAAATTAATAATAATTTCCTCTCTTTTGTGTCTGAAAAGCTAGTCAAATTATCTTTGTGCCTTCATGGTACAAAACCATTGTTTTATACTGTGCTTTTATTGGGGTAGCCTTTTAAAATTATCTTGCAAGCAGTCTGGCTGTGTTTTCAAAATAGATTTTGAGAATCAATATCTATGTCTGTTTTGAAGGACTGTAAATGTCATATCCTGCCTTTATGTGGTCTGTGAAATGTAATGAATGATAACAGGAACAGCTGGCATTAGAAGGGAATTGGAAGACTAAAATACATTTATTGAATGTATAGACTCTTTGAAGAGCATCATATTATAGTTATGGGTGCTCATTTACCTATTGGCAAATGGCTTCAGTTAGAGAAATTGTTCATTAGTATTCCTTGTGCAAAAGCTTAGAAACAAATTTAGTGGCATAATTAGTAATATGAAAAAGAAATAGCACATGAGTCTAACTACCAATTTTACTAGCATTTTATGATACAATACAAATGTGGCTGCACTGTTAATGATTAATGTAGGTTTGCCTTTGTGCTGGATTTGTTTTTATTGTGAAAATCCCCGTGTCTGAAGTGGAAAATAGAGGGTGGTGCCTGATAAGGTGGTATTTGGGTAAAGTCGCCTTTCTGGTGAAGTAACTTCTTTCTTCCTTTTGGTATTGTATTGACCATTGGAGATTTTAAGACCTTACCTAAAATGCAGTGTTCTCAAACAAGTGAACAATGTAGACAAAGATGTGCAGCCATCATGCCTGCACGTTACTTCTGAAGGCAATTACCAGCGGGGGTTAAAAACTCCCAAACTTCATTATTTTCAGTAACTGTAATCTGTTTTCTAAGAGAGGCAGAAATACTATATATTACCATTTTGCTAATTTCCCAGTTCCTTGATAAATATCAGTGAAAATAATCCCTGACTTTTAGTAATTTTTAAGTGAAAACAATGACTGCTAGCATATTGAATCTGCAGATTTTTTTTCTAACCATCACTTAGCCTTAGAGTGAGCTTTTTATTTTCACCAGGATGATTTTAACTGAACACTTAGAATTCTGATGTCATTTTATGGAATATCTATTTCAGGTGTCTCATAAATTAATTCTCCACTAAAAGCCGATATTCCTTACAGGATTGTTTCTCGAACAATAAGATGTTTTTCTGTACTTACGCGATGTCTGAAAGAAGTGTTGTGATTAGGAAACCAAACAAATGAAGGAAAGCGGACATCATTGAGTCACAACAGCAGAATTTTCCAATTTTTTTTATTGTTTACCTTATGGCATTCACTTTTTCAAATGAAGTCAAACTTATCAGCTAAAAGCAAATGCTTGGTGTAAAGAAGTTTGAAAATCATTTTACGTCAAAAGTATTGGTAAAGCATTTTCAGCTATATCTAGTAAGCACTCTGAAATATGTCTACATTAAAATCATCCTACTTTGCCATCACAGGGCGATGAAGTCACATCTTTGTGTATTTCGTTCGTTCATCTTCTGTTATGGTATTTCTTTTATTCTATACTTTGGCCTTAAAGCTTCCACAAGACCTTCACAAGATATTTTCTTCTTGGTGCTAGGAAACAAAACAAACTTCCTTTAGGTCTGTTAGTCAGGATTCATCCAACACGGGTAGCACTAGGCAGTTAGCACTTGGAGTTTAGCATTTTTTGGAGATTGAACAAAGAACAAAAGCTTTGATGACTCTGAAGAGATTGTGCATATATTTAGGAAAATCCAGTATTACATGGAAAATGTAATTTTTATGGCTTTGACAGTATAAAAAATATTTGAGAAATAATGATGCCAACCAATAAAAGAAAAATCAAGAAAGAACTGTGTTAAAGATTCCAGTGAAAGATGGGTTTTCATTTAAAATTTTCATGAGCTCAGATCATTAATTTACTATTATAATTATTTATTATAATAATTATAGTTTATAATAGTTTAATATAGTTTATAGCTGGGTTTTAGATTTTGTTAATTGTACAACCATATAATCTCTGCAGTTTAAAAATTGTCGTGAGTCTGTGCTGCACTCTTATTTCTAATAATAAGGACTCTGACTGCTGCATGTAAGACTAGAAAAACACCTTCAGCAACCATTTGTTACTTTGTCAGCTAGGTAAATATTCTTGAATAAAAGTTGATTTGGGGTACTTTGGATTAGATTCCTAAGGCCAGCTGTTTTTCCTGATCTGATTCTTGTTTCATTGTGGTACAAGGGAGATATAAACCAGTTGCTATCAGTAGTTACATCAGAGTGACAGTATCTACTCTATGCAAATGACCTAATTTAAAGTCAAAGCATACTTTTAAATAAATGTTAATTAGATTTCTACTTAAATACAGAACAGGTAGCATTTGGGGGATTTGAGCTTTTATTCTCATATTATGAGGCAATCAGGATGGGGATTCAATAGAAAAAAAAGAACTGGTTTTATACAAGAACTAGACAAAGCAGCAGTTCCCATTCCTGGTATTCAAAAAATTACATGGAGCGTGTATTGTTCTCTAGAATGCTGGCTTTTGATCAGATGCTCTTTTTGATGGATTTTTCACTAAACAGTAAGTATGTATTCATGTTGCTGATAATGACTTTTCTATATACTGTAGAAAAAAATGGATTTGTTGGAGCTGGTCTTATGCCTGTTAATTCTAGCACTGTTTGTTTTCAAAGTTGTCAGTCTGTAAAGTCAAGTTAATTTCATTCTTTTTTTTTCAAAGAAAGAATACAAGTTCCATAGCGTATTATACTGTTCTCACAGTACTGCTTTTAGAGACAACTGATGAGCCTCTTCAAGCTGATATCTTTGTGTAGTATACAAGGTCTAGGGAGGATTGGAGGTTATGATTCTGTGTTTAGAGCAATAAAGCTTTCTGCAATTTCCTCTTTTCTGTTGGATATGTCAGGAGAATTCAAAGATTTCAATTCTTTAGTCTTTATTAGAGTCTGTGTCATGAGAATGAGTTATCGTAGATTTTAATTTGCCTAATATAGATTTCTTTTCCCATTACACATTCATGTGATAGCATCTGTAATAACAGCAGAAATTGGCACTTTATTAATTCATGCTCATAATAAAACCCGAGATTGTGTGTGTGTGTGGGAGCAGAAATAGAATATAGTACTAATGCTAATCAATTTTTCTGACACACTTACGATTTTTAACATAAGCTGGAAATAGCCCAGCAGTTATCTTTCTCACGGTGAGAGCAGTAAAGGAAATGAAATACAGTAGAATGATTTTCTTGACAATAGGGTATTATTATTTGGCAGCCAGCTTCAGCAATGCAGCAAGCTGAACTTGAAACATTGCATAAATTTGGTGCTTTTCTCAAATATGTGCATATGTTCAAGCTACTCTTGTCTGGATTGCATTGAAGTCATCGGAGACCTATGAGTAAGTTACCTTACAAAATTTTAAAGCTTGTAATGTCACGTAATATAATATGATGGCTTGTGAAAGATCCAAAATACCTGTGTTTTTACCACTTCCAGCAAGATCTGTGTTTAAGGAGATGTAAACTCATTTGAATCTAAATATTAGAGATAGAATGATAAATTCTCTTAATGTTGTTTTTAAAATAAATTTCATAAAAATATTGCCTCAAATGCAGATGAAATTCAGAAGCTTACTCTGAAACATGCAGGAACAGCTACACTCCTGTCACTAGGAACTAGAAAGAAAGAAGGAGTAGGAGACTTGTAGGTAGTTTATTAGACCCACTGAAAAAGTATCCTGACACCAGAATCAGCACAGTGTTTTGGATTCTGTTCATGGTTTTCTTATGCGTTTTTTGTTTGTTTTTTTTTTTCCCCTCCTCAGGCATTGGAAGACCAGGTATGGGACCTGCTGCATGAAGCAGACAAGGCTGCAGAGGAGAACAAAGAAAAGAGTCAGGTTTATGATGCCATGGCAGAGACCCTTGGGGATGCATGGGATGCCCTCATTGTTATGTTAGAGAAGCGACAGGCTCTTCTGGAACTTACTTCAGTGTTCTTTGAAAATGCTCTGGAGGTTTGTATTTAAATTAAATTACTCTTAATTTGAAACCTCCCACATCTTAGAGGTGTTCTGTCCTCTGTAATTTTACTCCGTTATATACATTCATTGCATTCCTAAAGGCTGGAACAATTAAAAAAATAAAAATTTCTACATGCATCCTTCTTTTTCACTTTCTGGATTGTTCAGGATGAAACTGGACAAAAAACCATATAGACTTTAAGAAATATCGTAGTCATGATGTCTCCAAAATTAGTACTTGACTGAACATGTCAGCGAAAAATGGAACTGGACAAAAACCTAAAGTATGTAATTCAGTGGCTATGGACGTTCTGCAGAATATCTTTCATTCCTTATGATTCAAATTATTTGGCATTAAAAGAACTAAATTCTCAGATGCCTTCACTAATGGTTACTGAAGATTGGTCACTGAAGGTTTTACACTGGAATGTTCATACAGCTACTTTAATTATGCAAACTAAACATTAGTTTAACTTGCCCGTCCCTTACCTGAGACTTCCACATGCTGATGTGCACAAAAGGACAATTGCGTGAGCCCAGAGACAGATTTCAGAGTGTTGTCTTTTTCTGTTCACCATTCCTCTGTATCTCTTATGCTAGTTCACTGATACATGGGCAGCTAAAGCATGGCGACACCATGCCCTGCAGGTGTGTGCTCGCTCTGTGTGGCCTCACATTCAATTCTCCCCACATCCCTGGAGCTTTGAAGAGTTTAATAATTCTCCCTGATAATTTTGGTTCTACAATAGCCCATTGCCACCTATAAATTACAGAAGCAACCATTCTACTGCTAACTGTCCAAAGAACTTTAAGATCAACAATCTACTAATTATTGTGTCCTAACAATGTTTGTTATACAAATAAATTAGTACAGAGTTGGCATAAGTGTCACTATGATAAATTCTGTACTACCAAATGTTGATCTAGTACAGACAAAATCCTTAAGGGGCTAACTGAATTGCCCCTGGAACGGGTTTATATCATTAAAACAAAAAGCAGCATCTGGAGTACAGCACAAATCATACCCATTATATATATATATATAAGGGAAAAAGAAATCCAATATCAATTTAAATAGAGTTTCTAAAACTTCTTATGGAAAGGCTTTTCTTTAAATGACAGCCTGTGATTATGGAAATCTTTGTTTTATTGTGATAAAACACAAAACACATCTCAAGAATAGTCTTTAGTGAAAATCAGGACTCAAATCTCAAATGCTGATACCTAATGGATTTCCTTTATAGCATGCAGGTCAAGCGGGTGAAAAGTGTGGAACAATAGAGAAGACAGAAAAAGCAGAGTGCTTGCAGAGTACATGTCCCTTAATTTCACCATAGGTTTCTACATCTTGGCTTACACTGAAACAGAAGTTTGAACTCTGCTGGTTTCTTCATTCCTGAAATGAAGAAGTAGAATTGATAAAGATTGACGAAGATGCAGAGTTATGTGTCTCAACTCTCTCTGAGCTACTCATAGTTGAAATTACACCTGCAAATGTGGAAGCCGCACAAAGAATTCCAATCCCAGTTTTAACAATCTCAGTATATTACAAAATTTGCTCTAGATCTCCCTGAAACACAGCATGTTTCTATATTTAAAATATGGAACCCATGGAAAAATGAGCTGTAAAGGAGTAATCTAACTTCAGTCTTCCTTACAGAGATGCTGTTTCCCCGCTATAATTAATTACCGTGTTTGCCATAATATTAGTTAGCTTAAATTTGCTACTCATTTCTGCCTTCAAAAGATTGCTTTGAAGATTTTATCTCTGTCTGATGTTGCCCTTAAATTTTTTTTTTCCCCTCAATACTTTAACATTAGAAAGAAGTTCTGGGAAGGAGACCGAATTTAAAGGCTTCATTCATGTTAAATGATTTTCCTCAAGGCTTTGAAATTAAGAGATTCTTCCATAAGAATTTATTTTCAGTGGGTCTGAAGGCTAGGTAGGAAAGGTGATTCATAAACGGACAAACTGTAATTAGAGAATATGTAAACTGAAATCTGGGTTCCCTCAATCAATGAGAACCTCAAAAACCCAGAAGGTGCATAGAGGCCACAGAGCATCTGTATCTGTCAGTCACTTGTCTGTCACATCACTTAAGATGCCTTTTTCCAAGAATTTACAAATTCTCATGAACTTTCCTTATAATTCAGAGATTATGATGAAGTTCTGTGAAAGAAAATTATACCATGTTTCTTCTCACCCTTTGTTTTCTTAATGCAGTTTGCTGTTAAAATTGATCAAGTTGAAGATTTCCTGAAAAATGCCCAAGAGTTTGACAATATTGACTCTTTGAGGGAACTCCTTCTGCAACAAGAACATCATACTAAAGGTACAAACAGTATTCTATTCCTGAGGGTGTGTGATCGTCCACTGACTCCTGGAAGGATGAGTTTACTCTTCCTGTGCATATTTTAAAAAAATATTAATTAAATCTTAGAACAAATATCAAAATATTCTATTTGGAAAAATATAATGCTGAAATAACTCTTTATCAGGCTTCCTGAAAGATATGAAACTCCTGGTTTTGAGATAGCTCTCTTATGGTTCCATCTTTGCTGCTGCAGAGTAGCTAGTGGTAAGCGTGTATTCTGATTTCAAGGCAGTCCAGGTCAGGTGAGCTGCTAGGAAACCAAGCTGACTTGGATTGGCAAACAAGTTCTAAAACCCTCCCTCTGTTCCACGGGAAAATTCATCAAAGTTATCAAAGCTACCAATGAATTACCATTTTCCTATGGAAAACTTTGCGTTAGAAAATTTCCAATCACCTCTAGTAACAATCCCCTATAAAGTCCTACAGTTTCTTGACAGTGGCCAAGGGAGAAGTCCGCCCTCTTCTTTCCTTTGCCTAGGGATGGGGTTTGAAGCAGAAGTGGTGATGTGAGGGTGAGAGCTATGAGGTCGAGGTAGCAACTAGCCAGTTTCAGAATCTATTTGCCTATAATTGTTCCCTGCGTGATGGCTTCTGCCTTTAAGGAGTGGGGCTGTGTTTCACCTCCCCATTGTGTTGTCCAGTCTGTTCCAATACAGTCTGCAGCTACCATTGTAACACTCTTGGAAAAAAGGCCCTCTCCCCTTCCACCACAACTTTCCTGCACGTACGTTTTCCTAGACAAATTCTTCCATGTGACCTCTTCTTGTTCATTCAAATTTTCACATGAAACACCTACTGCCATGTTGTAGTACTCTTAGATCAAAAAGGGCAAAAAAAAAATTTTCTCAAGATCAATCTCACTGTGTGGCTACTTCAGACACCTTTGCAATTCCATATTATTCTGTATTTTTTTTATAAAATTTTAAGACTCCATCTTTGTAATCTTAACCGAGTTTTGCTATAAGATTACTAACAACTGGCAGAACATAATTATACTTTATTATTCACTAGTGGAGTACCAGCTTAAATATTTTTAGCTGCCTTTAATGGCAGGTATTCTTCTCAGGAGACTGAATTGAACTTGGGTAATTCTAATATGGGTTTTGGGGCTTCCAATTCGATCTTCATGGGATCAAAGTGCTCACTATGCAGCAATTTTATCTGAAGTATCTGGCAGTAATTTTTTGCTGAAAGGAGGATATATAACTGCAAGAATTAGATGAAATGGTTTGCCAGAGAAAGACTGTTTTTTCTGAGATTGAGGAAAGTGGTTGCAATTGATTGGCTTCTTAATCCATCTTAATCACATCAAATTTGTGAAAGTGATATTGGGCTATTTGATAAAAAACTGTGTGTATTGCATTCTGTGGGAGGGATACCATCTACCCTCTCCAAAGTAAGGTGGCTGAAAATATGACCTTTACAAAGTACTGGCTCTACCAGTCTGTGATGAGTAGTTTATCACAAATGTTTATCACCAGTAAAAAAAAAAAAGTGGTTTTGAAACAAATACATTTCAAATCAGGATAAAAAAGGTGAAAACACATGAATTATCCTCATTTATCTATTTTTATATGTATTTCATTTCGGATGGACTGAAATGGAATGTTTCGGATTAATACCACCTTTCTGTAATGCAAGAAGCAAAATGGGCAGGCTTGTTGCAGTGAGCTCATGGAAACTAAACTCTCTTGTTAGCCCTTGGTGGCTGGAGAAGTGGAGACATTCCACATCTCTATCTTCCCTAGGTTCTCCATATGAAAAGTGGAGATTTAGGGTGCTTTGCCTTGAGTTACCAGTACACATACTCAGATGGGAAGATGAATGTTTCAGCTGTTTGCTGCCTGTTATTGGTTGCTTCACTAACAGATCCTTGCAAACGTTCTTTTCTTATACTTTTCTTCATGCCTACCTTGCCTGTTGTTCTGGCTTGGCTCTTCTTCCTCATTCCGTACCTAAAAAAAATTTCCCTTTTCATTTGAAAGACTTATAAACACTGATCGTTGTCTGTTCAATAAATTTTGTACTATGTGCTTTTAAGGAGCTGTAACAAAGATAGACACATGACTAGTAGGTCATTAAAGTGTACTAGTCCACTGAATTTTAACCCTGAATGTATCTAGGTAGAGGTTATTGAAAGAAGGTAAGAATTCCTGATATCATTGACTTAGTCATAAGGTTATAACAGCACCCAGACAGGAGAACTTTTTATTTCAACTTCTGTAAGGGACATAAAGACCTAAATTTTGCTTGCATTACTAATGAAAGACTACAGAGGCTACTGACCCATGCAAAAAGCAGGGCAGGAAATTTCTCTTCAGCTTACCTGAGGATAGGGAAAACATCAAATAGAGGTCAGGTTTGAGGAAACTATATCAGTTATGGATTTTGTCTCAATGATTCTCAGTACACCATTATGTGTGTCTATAATATGTACCATTGTAGGTACATATATGTATGTGTATACGTAGTTATACTTTGTTAGGCTTATGTAACAGCTGTCCAAACTGAAATATCTTAGGAGATATACCTTCTAAAGTAAGCATTCACAACTTGTTCATGCAATGCATGAAAATGCATTATGCTTATATATGTAAATAATAGGTAGTTCTAAAAATACTTGAGTAGTACTTGAAATATGCTACCAGAATTAAAAAACACGTAGTTTTCTTTCCCTATGAAATTCTATTCTTACAGAGCTTTTGGAGAGGTCACTTGCGCTTTTAAACAAAAGCCAAGAGCTAACTGAATTCATAGAAGAATTCAAGTGTGAGGGTCCAAATGCAAATCCGGAGCTGATTCAGGGAGCCCACAGCAGCTGCTTGAAAATTGACAATCTCCTTGAAATGCTACAAGACAGGAGACGGCAACTGGACAGATTTCTTAAACATCAGCGCCAAGGACTGGAGCAGGTTCTGCAAATTTGTTTGTGGCATCAAAAAGAGAACCAGGTAAGACAGATAATATTAAGGCAAGTCACAATAAAAAAAAAGTCTAGCAACTGTTTTACAGTGGAGACTATAACAGAAAAGGAACTTAAATATATTTATTAGGCCAATAACCCTGGTCCACTTCTGTTTGAGATTGTAACCTTTGAATATTTGACTTTGTAACTATAACATCCTAATAATTTATTTTAATAGAACTTTAATGTCTTCAAAAGCACTATTTCCATTACATGGGTCTCTCCTGTAAGTTATCAAATGTGGTACTTCAAACCAAACTAGATGATTTCTTTCAGATTGAATTCCCAGCACAAACAAACCTCTAGGCACATGAGCAATAACAGTAATTGATAACAGCAATCACAACTGCAGCAGGCTGTTTCTGGACTGGTTAGTTGAAGATATAGCATAGGTAGCCAGTTGGTGTGTCTGAAAGCAGAGGAGTATTTTGTTCTTGGAATCAAATCAAAATTCTTTAGGGCACTGTAGTGATTGCAGGTTTTCCACACTTGCAGCCTGTTTCTCTCTCTTCTTCTTTCTCCCCACTTAGCTCACATCTCTTACTGAATTTCAAATACAACCTGGTTTTGTACCTTCCTTTCAGAGCTGTGGTACAATTAAGTCTTACTCTTCCTTTTTATTCTTTCCAGTCCTACTGCTCGTTTTCCTTGTCGTTCCTCATCTCCCAGCATTTGGATCAGATAGCTTTTCTCTCTTTGGGCTCCACATTATCAAAGAAATTTCTGCAATGTAAGACTCATTTTCCTTGAGAAATGCCATGTAACTTCACCAACTTGTCAGAAAAAAGATACAGGGAGAGTCCTGCTCCACCTCTTTGGATATAAGTATGCTGAGAAGGAGGAACCTATGCAAATTTAACTGCCAAAGTCTAACAAGAGTAAAGCTGAGTTATTTTCAGTGTTTTGTAAATAGGCTAAAGTTTTGTATGGACCTCTGACAGTAGAGTCCTGATTGTGATACCTCCGTAAGTTTCTTTCTTTGCCTCCAAAATAAAGTTTCTTCCTGTATCAGAGGAAAATGTTAGAAACTGTTAGCAGTAGTCTATTCTGTAGGCACTAACTTTGCCTGTGAGGTTTTTTAAGATGAGAAGCACCTTATTTAAGAAGCACAACTCTTTGTAATTTTACATAGAGAGAACAAAATAGTTAAGGTACACAAGCAAGCCGACAGCCTTATTTCTGGGGCACTCAATATCAGTAGCTGCCAGAAATAGAGCAAGAGTTCCTTATTTAATGATTAGATAGAAAAAAACCTCCCAAACAGATAAAAATGTGGTCTTATGCAAGTGTCATAATCTCAGTATGTAGTTATAACTACAAGGTGACAAAAATACTGAAAAACAAGGACTACAATATAGGAGGGCTGTATCTGTGTCTCTGCAAATCATTAGAAAACATACAGTGTTTGCTTACACGCATATTATTGCTGCTGTTTCTGGGTTGGTTTTTTTTCAGTATTACCACATTACCATAAAAGAAAGTTCCTCAAAAAGAAATGTTGTTTCAAATTCTAATAAATTTACAACAGCTACAGCTGAACTTTCAGTGTCTGTCTAACTCACTACATTGGAAATATGTCCTATTTCATCTAGAAAAATGATCCTTTCTCTTCATTGAAAAGTATTAGATATTACTAAAATTAACCTGATCACATCAGTGTTATTCCATAGTATACGAACATGGAGGAACGTTCAAAAAGGGACCATTTCAGAAACAGCTTGTTGTTGAAGAGTAAGGGATAAATTTGGAGCCAAGCACACTTATTTAAAAAAAAAATTAGAAAAAAATTTACATTGTCTAAGATGTGAATGTCATGATTTCATAAAATTTACCAGAGAATTCTACTTGTCCTCATCACATAAGGGATAAATATTTGGGAGTAACCAGCTAGAATTCACCCTAATTTAGATTAGATTGTAAATATTGTGAACTGAATTTTTTGTGTGAATATTTCTATTTCCTCTCGGGTATGTGCTCACATCACAAAGAGTAAGTATAGAAACAGTTTTCTACTGGCAAGTTTCCTGATAATCTGAAGAGATTGGCCAGTATTTAACTACCTGCTAGCTCATACCTGCATCCGGTTTGAGGCTGGTGTACACATGGAGGGACAAAGTCAAACAGTTTTTAACATCATGCTTATGAGAATATACTTGTTTAGTATCCACATTAGAGTCAAACCTGGTAAAATGTATGGTTTGTACATACATGGACAATTAATTTTCATGCATCATGGACAAATAATATATTCACATGTAAATAGAAACACTGGAAAATTAACTTTTACAGACTTCATGCTAAATTTCTATCTCTGGCCTCTGACACATTATGTATATATTTCTGAGTGATGACAGAAATTAAACTTGCAAAGCCTCTCATCACATCTGAAAACTAATATTCCAATCTCTACATGGAGTGAACTCCTCTTGATGTCTCATGATGCTACATATGCAAGAACAGCATATTGAACTCCCACCGACATTAATGGGAGTTCAGGGGATAAGAGAAAGCAAAGTACTGGAGATGAGTTCTGCCGTGTAATATCTAAGAGTGTATTTTTGCTCTTTGTATTGCTTCTGTTTCGCTAGGCATGACTCTAATGCAGAAGGCTGCGAAATTTGTGGGCTGCTTTTTTAAAAGAAAAGCCAGCAGCAGTAAAGATCACCGCTTACTACTTTGTTCTGAAGGACTAAAAATGCAGCACCTTCCTTTGACCTCTAATCGGAATGTGATGATCTGATAGTCATGATTGTAACATGTAGTATGTTTCTTTTTCAATATTTTCAATATGTGTAAGCATACTTACTTTATGCTTAGAGAGGGGTATTTGACCTTCCTTTGTGGAAGTGTAAGCATCATATTTTCTGACAATCTCTTTCATTAATGAAAATGAGAGGCAGATTGGCCTATTTTGTGCATAATTAGTTACCTTTGGAAGAAGATTTATGAAAGTAATTTTTCTTAATTGATCCAATTATGCATATATGGGACAATTAAAATTATTCATGGTACTTGGTCACATCAAGGGCAGCGATAAGAGCTGAGTAAAACTCAAAGGACAGGTGAGTACACCTACATTTGCTATCTAGACAGATATATGGGAAACAAACTATCTTGGTATAAGTCACAGTCGTAGCTAATGTGTAGAGA
Organism: Larus michahellis; assembly: GCF_964199755.1. NCBI lineage: Eukaryota > Metazoa > Chordata > Aves > Charadriiformes > Laridae > Larus > Larus michahellis. Next base: position 32,633,996 of record NC_133902.1, read on the forward strand.
ATTGTCTTAACATGGACTATGCCTGCTGGTGGTGTGCTCTTTGCTGATTTTTTTTTTTTTTTTCCCAATAACTGTTCTCAGCATAGTGCTGCTACTGATGGCTAGAATGAAAACATGGAGTTTTTAATATCAGGCAATTTGGAGGCAAATCTGCAGATTGTCATCTAATGCATAAAACTATTTGAATCATCAAAACGTTGCACGAAGTTCCTCTATGAAGTTTCGACTTCATGTTTGATTCCATGCACATTCTGTGAAGGCTTTCTTCATAAATATCAAAAATTGTATTTTACAATGATTGCTAAGACATTGAGACCTAAATGGGTTTAAGTTATTCAAAACTCTATAATAAGATCAACTTAAGATTACTTCTCTGCTAGCTACTTCTGATGAAATCGTGGTACCAGTGATTTTGCCACTTTCTTAATTATGGCCATCGCCTCTCCTTTTATGTATTTCCAAATTTCTGATCTCCTGATAGTGATAACTTAGTTCCCCTTACTAATTTTGCATGTATGGGCCAACTCACAGGATTCCCAGGGTTTGATCTTATGTAAAAAAATCCCCACATCTTGAAACCAAATGAGTTTCTGACATCCTGTCAAACTGACTCCATTGTTGGTCAGCCGTACTATTTCCCGAGAGTATACATAATCTTGTTAAAGTATGCACGTACCTATATGCATTACTTTGGTTTAATATCTCACAATTGCAAACATTCCCTTCAAAATGGAAACGATTACTCTTATTAGCTAAATTCTAAATAACTTCTGCATTTGGGAAGATCATGTAAACAAAGTCTTTCTTATAAAAACAAAAAAACGAGGCTGATAAAAGCGTACAGTGCTTTTGTCTACATTGGCAAGAAATATCACAAATGAAAAAGCCTGTTCCAATATATTGGAACTTGAAATGCTTTTGTTGACTGGTATACATCACATTTAGTAGTGTTTTGTGTTTTTTCTTTTTTTTTTTTTTCTATTTCCAGGGTCTTTTACAGTCCTTCACAAATATAACAAGCCCCTAGTATCTACTCTGGGACAATGCCATACTGATACTTATTTTTTTTTCCCATAAAAGATTATTTTATCATTCCTCTTCTTTATAAGGCTGTACTTGGTCATAGAAAAAACACTAAAGCCCAGACTTTAAACTGAAGTGCTGCATTCTTCTTTAAAAATGCGTCCGTGGTCCCGTTTTGCCTTAACTTGTTATTTATGAAATTAGCCAAGGATGCTTCACTAGCAATGTTGTGAAGATAAATACATGGGGGATTGGGGAAGAGTTTTGGTAGTGTTGTTATGAAGAGACTGAAATGTCCCACAGATGAAGCAAGACAGATCTGTATTGTCATGGTGATGCCTTCACATAGTGATGTTAAAAATATTATTTGAGATTTAAGATAGTAAGTAAAGCATCAGCCACTCAAATACAGTGATTCATAGAATCATAGAATGGGTTGGAAGGGACCTTAAAGATCACCTAGTTCCATCCCCCCTGCCCTCGGTAGGGACACCTCCCACTAGACCAGGTTGCTCAAAGCCCCATCCAGCCTGGCCTTGAACACCTCCAGGGACGGGGCAGCCACAGCTTCCCTGGGCAACCTGTTCCAGTGTCTCCCCACCCTGACAGTAAAGAATTTCTTCCTAATATCTAGTCTAAATCTGCCCTATTTCAGTTTTAAACCGTTACCCCTTGTCCTATCATTACACTCCCTGATAAAGAGTCCCTCCCGAGCTTTCCTGTACGCCCCCTTTAAGCACTGGAAGGCTGCTATAACGTCTGCCTGGAGCTTTCTCTTATCTGGGTTGAACAGCCACAACTCTCTCATCCTGTCTTTGTAAGAGAGGTGCTCCAGCCCTCTGATCGTCTTTGTGGTGCTGCTCTAGACTCACTTCAGTAGGTCCATGCCCTTCTGTTGGGGGCCCCAGAGTTGGACACAGTACTCCAGATGGGGTCTCACCAGAGTGGAGTAAAGGGTCAGAAGCACCTCCCTCGACCTGCTGTCCATGATTCTTTTGATGCAGCTCAGGATATGGTTGGCTTTCTGGGCTGTGCGTGCACATTGCCAGGTTATGTTGAGCTTCTTATCAACCAACACCACCAAGTCCTTTTCCTCAGGGCTGCTCTCAGTCTATTCTCTGCCCAGCCTGTATTTGTGCTTGGGATTGCCCAGACCCATGTGCAAGACTTTGCACTTGGCCTCGTTGAATTTCATGAGGTTTGCACAGGCCCACCTCTCAAGCTTGTCCATGTCTCTCTGGATGCCATCCCATCCCTCCTGCATGTTGATTGCACCACACAGCTTGGCATTGCCAGCAAATTTGCTGAGGGTGCACTCGATCCTACTGTCCATGTCACTGACAAAGATACCAAACAGTGCCGCTCCCAATACTGACCCCTGAGGAATGCCACTTACTACTGGTCTCCATTTACTTACTGTAAGTACGCTGTTTAGGGCTTGAGTTTTGTCCTGCTGGCTGGCTGGTTTGCTGACCTGGACTCAATGGAACAGGCAACAGGTAGTGTGGGCATGCAAGAAATACTTAACACAAAGTAGTTGGTTTCGTTCCTCCCTACCCTGCAGTTATTTGTTGGAAAACTTACTGCTTCTGAATTGACAGTGGGAAATGTAGAAAGGCAGTGGAAGACTATAAACATTGAAATCACCTGGACCATAATCAGTGCAAAATGAGCAGTTTAGCAACATGAGAAAAATGTTGAAGAGCCTTTGATTTCTGATATGGATTATTCATGGCAAACAGAGCAGATAATTTTTGTAAATGAATGAGAAAAATCTAATTTTTGAAGAACAGGAGTGATTTTAGATTTCAACCCATCAAGGAAAACAACTGTCTTTTTCAAACAGGTATATTAACCTCCTCTCCTTTCCCATCTCTCTACCAAAATCACTGAAAGTAAGATTCTGTGGGTTTCTTAAAAAGCAGTTAAATATTCCCAGCTGTTGCTTAAGAGCTAAGCTAGCACAACTGAAATCACTCAGAGGTATTAGCTGTAGTGGAAGCCGACTGATTAAACTTGCTGTAATGGAAAGAAATATTGCCAGGTGGTAACAGGTAACACAGGGTTAAAGAATTACTTTTTCCTCTGGCTGGCATTACAGAAATACTAGTTTGTTTTGATAAGCAGATACATGATACAAAGAACAGTCCTAATTCACAGAGAAATTTTTCTTTCCCTTTTAGCACAGTTTTTATTGTCCATTCCATTCATTTGTAGTTTGGTGGACCCATAGTAAATGTTGTGTGAAAATATGCTTCCAAGAAAAATGTTTCAATCAGTAAGTTCTCATCTGGAGGATAAGAAATGAAGGCTCAGTAGTAAAATAGTTTGTTTACTTTCCTAGCTCTGCTGAACCTCTGAGATAATGTGCCCCATTTTTTATTTGTATCTGAAAATGCTTCCAAGACATTTTAAAGGTTCTTTCATGTTTCGTATTGTCTAAATTTATTAAAAATAGGTCCCACATGAGCAGATGAAACAAAAATAGATCTGTAGTGTGCTATTAAAAGCTGTAGTACCTAGTACAAAGTAATTCTTAGTATGTCACGTACAATTTCAGTATAGTGGTGATTTTCCAGACTGAAAAGATTGGAGGGAAGTCTCCTTGATACTAATAACATGTTCCGACTAATATTTTAAAATGCAAAGCTTCACTGAGGAATTCTTGCCATGTGTTGTTTGCAAAGAAAGTGAGAGGTACCTATCGTGAATCAAGCAGAAATAAATGCAAGTTGTTCTGTGCAATTTAGAAAATGTATTTGTATTCTGCATATGTTTGCTGCATATACTTGCTGAAGTAAGTCTAGTAAGATGTAATAATTTCTTTTTTTAAGCTACTAAAGATTATTCCTTGTAGTATTATGTCAATAGCTTAACTGGGTTTTTCAAGCCACGGATGAAGAGGCTCTATGGAGAGGTCATAAAGCCTATTTGGTCTTTTTTTTCTTCTTTTTTTTTAAATATTCTTGCAAAAGTACCTATAGTCTTTTACTGTAAGCAAAGGGAAATTTTTAAGTCAATGTGATTCTAGGGAAAACATACAATATTTTTATTGTGTTATAAAACATGCATTTATTCTATGTGTGACTATAACTTGATTTTTCTTTTACTGTTTTAATTCATAATTTGGTCATAATTGATGAATACACTTTTGTCTATTTTGTTACATATGTTACAATATGTGTTTGTTTTGACCACAATATTTTCCTTCTGCATGTATTAACATTTAAATAATACAAATGTAAGCATTCTGATAAAAGCATGAACATTAGGAATGAAAATTGAAAGGAATTAAAATCAGGGCTTCTTTTGTAGATGAAACTGTCTCATAGATATTGTAAAAAAATGGACAATCGCTTCTCAAATTTTTCACTGACTGAATTCTTTTTATTATTTATTTAGGTAACATCTTGGTACAATAAAAACATCAGAGATTATTTTCACAAGCAAAACTTAGGCTCATCCCTGTTGGAAAATGAAGAGTTACTTCAAGAGCTTGACGAAATGGAAGTGAAAGTGAAAGTAAGAAATACCACTGATTGGTGAAGCAACTTTAAAAATGAGTAGTAAAGTGTGAACTCAGGCATTTAATAAGGAGTAGATACATGGTATATGTACATAAGATACATATTTCTGTGTATCTAAATGAGTATTTTTTAATTTTGCTTCTTTTAATGCAAGCCCACATGTGTCTCAGTGTTTTTCTCACTTAAAACTTTAAAAGCTATTGATAAGGTAAAAGAAGAGTATTCCTTGATGTTGTTATGTTGCTTTTTTCAATTCAGTGATCAAGTTCCAGACTGGTAGTTTACATATTATACCATATTGCAAAAATAAAGAAAAGCAATTTTGTTAGAATATTACCTAATTTTAATGTTCATAAAGGATAAAAAGCTAGCCAGTTCTACCATAGTTCATTGTCACTGAGCTGTGTACGTGATTGGAAGAGGTATTTGCCCATTTATTTCTTGGGAATAAAAGTAATTGAAAATATTATTTTCATTGTGAATATCAGTTTTCCAGAGAATAAATCCATTAATTACCATCACTTATAAAAACAAGATGGGATTAAAGAAAATGTTGATATAAAAAAAAAAAGGGTAATTGCATGATGTAAATTGCATATATTTAGAACCTTTTTTTAGACATTTCAGTTGTGCTTTTACCAGGTAAGTGCTGTTGATGGGTCAGGATCATCCCTAACTGTATCATTTTCAATCAGTTGGATTTGGATAACCCAGATGATCAAGTAAGCTTTTTTTGCCCAAAACCCATTCCTGTAGAAAAAAAAAATCTGCTTAAAAAAGGCTATTGTGTTGATAGCAACTAACAGGTTTAAGATTGTTTACAGTTATGTTTCCTTGTAAGCTTTGTAGTTAAATATCACATCATGTTTGCCTGTTTGCATAATTTACATTTAACTGCTTCAAGGTTGTCAGGTAAGAAGAATACAATAACATTTGTAATGCTTCTCCAAGCACCAAGACAAAAAACACATTTTCTTCATCTGAGGAAGATGAGCATGAAAAGCTAAATTCTGCTGCAAAGCCTGAACAGACCTTTGGCACAAAAAAATCAGAATATAAATAACAAATGAATGAGCTGTGTGATATTTCCAGAGAAATAGGGACCCACAGAAATATTTGAGGTTTCCTAAAGTATTTTCCTAAAGTATTACTGAATGTCAGAATTAGCCAAATGATAGTTTATCCCCCACAATACACATTGAAAGGGTATTCTTGTAATTTGCTGTCTGAATTAGAAATGCACTGTAAGTGCAGAAAGGAGAACAATATGCATTTTCATTTTGTATAACAATCAATCCTTTTCATGGTTGACCATCCAGAAGCTAACTTTGAACGATAACACTTGTTCTTACAGTTTCACCTAATGGTTCTTCTCCCATATATTACGTAATAGATCATTCATATCATCTTACTGAGTTGCCTTTTTTTTTTCTTAAGGTCATTTACAAGTGTTTAGCGTTAAAAATCTTTGTTACACATCCATGTGAATTATGATGTAGAACATCCTATCTCTAGCCTTCTGCTGTTCTTACTAGCAGCATGTTCTAGCAGAGGGAAATGAAATTCTTGAAGTGGATGTTATTGAACGTGTTGGTTATGGTTATCACGTGCAAAAAAGAGTGGCCAGGTTGAACTGCATAATGCAAATATTGTTCAGGGGCTGAGTTATGGGGCTTTGTGCATTAGTTTTTACAGCACTGAGCTGTAGATGTTGATTCCAGAATAACGGAGGAGCCTTTCTTTTCCTTTCTTTTCCAAAGCCACTTTTCCTGTAAAATTTTCATTTCAGTTGGTCACACAGCATGATGCTGTTGTCCAGGGTCACTACTTTCATACAGTCTTTTCACCCCAGTAATGACACAAATTCCTGATAAGTCTGAAATTGGACAGCTGTTTTGTTCAAATGAGCCTACTTCAAAAAAAGGTTGTACTCAATCGTTATATCTGACCTTTCCTAATTACTACATAGCCTTCCGCTACTTTTTGTGCAGCTAGAAATTTTATTAAGCAATGCTTTTCTATTTTCTTCCAAATCACCTGTGAAGTTATCAAATATAATGTGGCAAGAACATATTTAGACATGTAATGATTTTAGAAATGCAGTACTAGCAATTTATCTAGCTTTCTGTAAAGCAATCATCTATAATTCTCATAATACGTTTTCACACTGCATTCAGACCAAAAGCATATTGTGATGTATAACAACTCTGCTACATCTGTGCAACCTGATGTACTTTGCGGACAATGATAGCATCACTGTAAAATGACACTGTTCACCTTGCAACACAATCTGCTATAAAACATGCAACAAGTTCTGCTTTTTGGAGCTCTATGGCATAGATTTTACATATGTGCATGTGATCACCACACGTTTGGATATTTGCCTGGCAATTTTGTGGTAAAGAGTCATCATAATTATTTTCTATTTGTTTGATTTTTGTCTCATGAGATTTTTTTTTCTGCAGCTTTCTCCCTGAAATCAAGAGTCATTATATACCTTGACAGTAACTTGTCATATGTGACAAAAGTGTAAAACACTCATAAAAATAATGCCAGACTCACCTGGAAAATTGGTGGGGGAAAAAACTCCACCACAAAACCCCCACAATACATAGCTATGGTACCATTCATTGGAAAATCTTTGCGTAGAAATTAAATCCATCTTTTCAGATAGAAAGACTAACTGCATTAGTGCTTCAAAATTCTTCCACCTCTATTTTATTGAGTAATTGTTTAATATTTCTGATTCTTTAATGTTTTCTTGAGAGAAAAGCAGACACCAGTTTTTACTATGTATATATTGGAAGCAATCTCTTTAGCAATAGGAAAAATACAATATCCGTTTTTTCTAGTAATGCTAAATCTGCAGTTGGGGTTACGTTCCCTTCACTAATCCCTTTAGTTCCCAAGTTATGTTTTAATAAAAAAAAGTGAATATTCTACATTAATTTCAGACCGAGATGTAATTTCCAGAAGTCATCAGAAATTTTATCAGTTCAGGTAACTATTTTATCAGTTTATGTAAGAAAATACAGAAATGGTTGTGAAGAACATTTCAGTTTATGTTCAGGAAGAACTCTTAGGAATACCTTACTTGTCTAATTAATGAATTACATGCTTTTTCTGCAGCTTGGTCATTACTTAGAGAATAGTTGATGTCTGCTGTCATTTGTCTGGTTCCCCCATGCCAAAACTGCATGTTTCCAAAAAGCAATTAGGGGCTTTAAAATATTTTATTTATCTTGCTGCAAAAATAAAAGTAGATTTTGGTTAGAGTCTTTCCCATACTGTCTGAATGGTCATGACAATTTTTAACGGCATTCTGCTAGAGGTAATAAGGACATTGATAAACTAGTCTTAAACTACTTTGGGGTTTCTGTTTTAGGATCTGAAGTGGTATAAATTAATCTTTTAAAGTAACATTTCATATGTATACTATAGCTTTGAGGGTATGGTGGAAAGTTTAGATATAATAGATGTGCAGAGCAAGTGTAGATGTTCTCATAGGGAATAAGGTAGTGGAAAGTTCTGGTATCTGAACTGTTTCACACACAGGAAATACACATGTGTGTACTTACCTGTATTGTTGCATTAAGAAGAACAGGACAATTAATTTGCTGAAATTGTTCACAGGCTGGCCTACGAAGGATCTAAAGATTATCACCTTATTTATGTGACTGGGCTGAGAGAAGAAAGGCGAATGGTTTATTATGTTCTCTAGCTGATATCTTACTTTTGCTAAGAGGTGAAACCACTGAGAACATTACTGCTGTCTTGTACAACAATCAAGACCAAAGATAAAACCAAGCTTTCATAATTGGGGAAAAAGGCCCTCAACCATCCCAAAAGTTAAAGGACCACCCCCTGAAGATTTGAGAGAAGAGACAGATTTAGGAAATCATGTTTCAATGGGGATATCTGCTGGCACTGATTATCTTCTTGCTGTTACATTTCTATGTGTATTGGAGGTGCTTGGCATGGTAAAAAAGAACTGTCAGCACCACTTTGTGGCCAAGTAACTTTAGAGATGAAGAAGAGTAGTTTTCTAAATTGTTTGCATTTTGTCTTTTTCAGGACTGAAAAATGCTGGAATCAGTCCTCCTTTTAATACGGATTAGTAGCAAGACAAGAGAGTACTTTTCTGTTTTAAAGACCTGCATGCTTATTGGGTCTGGAGTAGCCATGCTAGGGTAATAACACACTCTGATGAGATCTCAGGATGGTTCTTGATGACCAAATTAAATATCACTATGAATGGTATTAATGGCTCTATTTGTTATCATTAACATAAGGATCGAGAATATTGTATTTACCTGCTTTTTTTCCCCAGATCTCACAGCTAATTCTTAGATACGTGGAAAAGTTATTTCACAGGTAAATTTCTGTCTGGAGCTCTCCCCTCTCTCTGGCCCTCCTGGATGGCTGTGCTCCTTTGCCATTCTCTGCATGGATCCAAACTCATGCTATCCAGATCTTCTTGCCAGTTTTTCTGAGACTGGCATTCTACTGAGGTTTGACGAATATTGCTTTCCATCCATGTAGCAGATGTTTTAACCCATTCCTATATTTTGATAGCTAGAAAAAAAACATGTAAATAAAAATAATTTTTCTTTACAGGTAATTTTATTTTTACCTAAACATTCATCTTTCACATGTGGCAGATGTAAATATACATTTATCTGTCAGATTCTTCTCACTGTCTGATTTTCCTGTAGTGCCATCTTGGGAGAGTGCTCATTTTCTTTCTACTATTTTTTGTTTAATCATTTGGGCTTTTTGGTTTGGGTTGGGTTTTTTGGTAGGTCCGGTCCGTCTCTGCATTATCTTTTAACATCTCTCACTAATTTTCTGAGGTGACTGACTTTGATTTTTTTTTTTTCCTCTTTCTGTCTGTTGATTCTAAAAACTCACTGTTAAATACAGTGATATAGTCATCCACTGAAGTTCCCAACAAACAGATCATATGGTAATTGTCACAATCCTTTGCAGTTGTATTAGTGCACACTCTTTTATTGGTAATTTGGGGGAATGATATGATTATATTGGTAGTTATACTGTAATGTAGTAATTGAAGGTAAAAGCCTTTCAAATATTCACATGGGCTAAATTATCAGTGTACCAATGTATCTAGTGAATCAATTTCAGGCAGAAGTCAGGCTCAGAAAAAGTTCAGTTGTGAACGTTTTTTGCAATATGAGAGAAGGGGCTAATTTATCCCAGATCCTAAAAAATACATATTTTTATACTTAATTGGCTTGTGGTTTAAATGCTAATTTATCTACTATATGGGTCACATATAGATGTGTTTCAAGGTTTTCTCAACCTAACCCTAGAATATTCCAGTGAAGACAATTTTGCACAACTTCTCACGTTTTAACCCAAAATTAAAAGTTTTAAGTAAAGAAGTGTTTATGCTATAGACCAAAAAAGCCCATTTATCCCACAATAGTTGTTTAATAACAAGATAAAGTTGTAGGTATTTCTACTTTACAGGAAATGTTCAAGACTTTTACTTAAAGCCACAATGATTTTAATTCATGAGTTTTAAGACTCTTGAAAAATATCTGATTAATCAAGGAAGCTAGAAAGCTCAATTTCCTTGCCAAAAGGAATAGTAAAAGCAAGTGTTTAAAAGACTCACTACTGTGAGATAAAGTTAGAATAGTGACGTGAGCTAAGGAGACCCATTGAGTATAGGCGCATACGGTGCAATGTGTCTTTAACAGGTCAGAGGCAATCACAAGTGTTTCTTGACAAATTGAAAAGTCAAGGTAATAGTAGGCTTTGTGTTCCTTTCAGGGAAAATGAGTAACAAATATCTCAGTGCTGACTGACAGATTGTTATGAGTTTAACATGTAAGAGGCTGAAGGACAGAAGAAAAGGACAAAGATTCTTCCACTGAGTTTGTATGTCCTGTTGAGGGAAAGTATAGGCTCTTTATGTATAGAAACATCTCCTTATAAATAGAAAGATGAAAATTAAATTGTTACTAGCAATTTCATAGAAAATTGAACCAAGTTTGAGTAATGATCAAATAGCATTGCAAATGAGCCTAACTACATTTAACACCCTCAGAGAGTTTGCAAGGTTGTAATGTTCATGGAATATTTTAAATTATAAATTATTAAAACAAATAGGTTTTTCGAGCTTTTGTGAAAGTTAGAGAAGAAGCTTGCCACAGTATAAACAAGGGCAGAGTTTAACCTCTGCTATAAGATCGCCTAAAAGTTGCTATTGGGCACATTGAATGAACCAAACAAATTTGTGAATGTTGTAACAGTGAAATCCTCTTATAGGACATCATTTCACTACAAGTTGAGTCATTTTCTTGTAATTAGCCTTGCCTGCTGTAATTGTAATTTACACATTGCGATACACTGAAACAATTCAGAAGTTTTTTGGTTTTCTATATCTGCTTCTAAGCTAACTATAGACAATGTGTTACATTGAAATACACATTTTTCATTCTTGCATAAAATATTATTTTTAATTATTATACAAATAATAACAAAAGGAGGACGCATATATTCAGCTGCACTTTCGTTGCCTTTTTTTGGTTAATTATTATTAGTCCCAGTTAAAAGCTTCCAAGTGCAGTGTTGTTTTCTCATTAACATCTATGTGTTTAAATGTAAGTAAAATTTTGATTAGAATCTGACCATGGAATGCATTTGGTACCAGTCATTCCAGCTGCAAGTATTGAAAGTTGATGACCTTGTGGTGCTGATATAATTGGATGTCAGGGGTCCACACCTCATTCATAAATAGGCCAATTAAGCTGTGTGTTTGGAGAGATCTCCTTACTACTTTTTCCCAAGTTCTTCAGGTAAAAAGGAACAAATACAGCACAGCAGACTGTAATTATCCTCAAAATCCTTATTCTTGCTGAATATTATTTAGGACAGAGAGACAAAGACAGGGTTGTATGAAAGGGGAACAGTGGATTAAATAACGCAGTGCAGGTTTCACTTAATTAAAAGTGTGGGCTGAAGATTATTGCATCCAGATCTCAGAAGTGGTGTCATTATTTTCATTTGAAAGAAAAATAAAAAAAAAATAGAAAAAAGATTTTACTATAGGTGTTTATCAGTAAAAAAAAAAAATGTAAAAAAATGAATCTCTTTTTATTTCACTAGGAATCTGAAAGCATTCGGTTCAAGTCCTCGAGGAATACTTGTATGGGGTTTGGTTTGGGGTTTTTTTGAGTGTTTTCTTGGGAAGTCGTGCAATTTCATTGCAGGATATTCTAGAACAGCAGTATTTTTTACAAGCATACGAGGAAATATAGCAGGCAGCAGGTGCTTGTTTGTGGAAATGCTGACCTTGAAAAATCTCTGAGAAGGCTTTTCATAAAGGTTCCCTTATGGAAGGAAAGAAGGGCTAGGATGAGTGAAACAGGTTTGCATCGTTGTAAGCATTCAGTGCAGGTAGGTTGAAGCATAACCAGAACACAGTTCTTCGTGGAATTCTGGTATTCCGACACATATTTCTTTTTCAAAATTAAACAAAGCTAAATTTGTTTAAGTATGTTGAATTATTTTTCTTATTAAACCGCTTAGAAGCTGGTTGAAACATTTTACCTCTGTTGAATTATTTTATGTTGGCTTTTGGTTGTTTGGGGTTTTTGTGTTTGTTTTTTTTTTTTTATTTTATTGGTAATACTATAATAAAAGTTAAATGCAAAAGTAGATTTAACATGAAAAATCTAAATAAGGCATTAACGCAGATCTAATTTGCTAATCTAATGATAGATTTTTACAGCTGCTTAGCTCTTCCATGGCAGAAAGGTGAGGAGTATTCACCACAGTGGAAAAATGACTTACAAACTCAGCAGGATTGTCATAATTTTCCTTTTCCTAGTCATCAGATTTTCAAGATGAAAGAAAAGTTGCATTGCACAGAAATAGGATACTGATCAAATAAGTCTGTAATCTGAAACATTACTACTTCAGTGAAGGTATTAGCAGTCCTTACATGTTTATTAACATTATGTCTTTTTTTAAATTTTTCCTCCTCAAAAACCTTACTTCATACTTAAATAAGTTTTAATATTCTTTTAAATTGATTTTAATTTAATGAAAATATGCATGTTAAAATCTTGTTTAGAGTCTCATTTATCATATAAAATGCGTATCCTTCTTTTCCTCAACTTTGCTAAAATATTTGTCTCTGTTATAACCTGCAGCAGTTAGTACCACAGACTAATTAACACAGAAAGGTTCATCACTTAATATACCTTGGTAGAGATATTAAAGGTATTTTTATATAGTTCATGATTTTGAGACTACTGTTGCTATGTATTGACATCACACCAGGCATCACAGTCCTTATTCCCATGGGTTTGTTCATATTTTAAAATTACTTTTGTTACCCATGTCAATACCCTCTGTTTCAGCTTTAGTTCATGTGTTGTTCATGTGCAGAAATGAATCCAAAGTTCAAGGCAAGAACATACAGGCACGGTCTGGTCTTGAATGCGTGTGTTTTCCATTTTGAGGTGTGTTTTTCACTGACCTGTGAGTAATGCTAGGTCTTTTTCCTGAATTGTTCAAGTTAATCTAGAATGCAGCAAGGAAATTAGTCCTTTCCATTGGAATTACCATGTACTATTTAAGCTTGGCTATGTTGGGCAATGGGTACATTGGGAATTGTAGACTGTCTCTCATTAGTTCTTGGTCCAGATCTAGTCCATACCAATGCGTAGGGAGAGGTAACTGCATCTGGTGGAGAATACTGTGTAAAATAAGTTGCTGATCTCTTTGCACAAGTGTTTTTACCATGCCAGTTGTTGTCACAACAATGGACAACATCAGGAAAGGAATGCACTGACCTACACAGATCAAAATAGGTCTACTTCCTCTTTCTGTGTTTCGAAGAAGGATAAAGCAGCATGGTGGGACACTGGGGCAATTAAAATTGCTGCTATTTGTGAAAGATCTATGAATAACCAGATTACTACTTCTGGGAAAACTTCCAAAATAGCGTCCTCCACTAGCAATAATTTCTCTAAAAAGAAATATCAAATGTGAGGCTAATGTTCATTAAACATGCTGAAAATAAAAGAACCTGCCCTATAATCTTGTTGTGCCATGTGCACAGTTTGGAGTCTTTTAATGAAAAAATTCGTGTCTTATTTTTAAATATTTTTCTGTCTGCTTTAATAGACATTTGGTACAGATCTGTGGAAGGAAATGATAAATGAATTTCAAAAAGGTTCTTCTCTTATTTAATTCATTACCAGAAAAAACGAAGGAAATATGCTACCTAAGGCATGGGAAATTGCAGTATAGTTATCAGAAGCTCCTTTTAATTTGAACAGCATAATAATGTACCAATTTTAAGTGTTGACAGGCACAGCAGGGATAAAGTACACTGTGTAACAGTTTTACTGGTTTATATTTTTTTCTATAAAAACACAGGAAAAACAAGGAAGCAACTGAGCACCAAAGCAGTAATTGCAAGACAGGAAGAGATGAAATGTCATTTTTCTTTTGACTCTCTTAAAGCAAAGCTCTTTTCTGTTTAGGCTATGTAGTCTGATATGCCTTTCAATACCTCTCTATAACCTACAGAAGATATTGAGATTGAATAATAGTGTTAATAATAGTGAATAATAGAATTAATAGTGTTTATCACAGCTATAAAAACATAGGGGAAAAAGTTTTGTTCATGAAGGTTTAATCCCTAAATTTGATGTATAATTTGGGTCAGTACGCTAGAAACGCAAATCAGTTCACTATGAATAGTTGAAAAAAGAAATAGGAGTCAAACAGAAAATCAGTTCTGATTAGCTAAATATGCTTCCAAGTGGTGCAATGTAGGCAAAATATCTATATGCAAACTTGTACTGATTCAGCTGAATCCTTTTTAAAGCACCTTAGTTTTATGTACCTACCTCAATTAAATGTCAGTAATGTTTCTGACTATGTGGCTTGAAATGCTGAAGTACGATCTTCCTTTTTAAAGCACCTCTTCCATCTGTCACTGCCACTAGGAAGGCAGAGGCATGCTTCGAACCGACTTGTGGTTTTGTTTAGAAAGTCAGGGAATATGTACAATGGAGAGTGTCAAGGATGATAGCACACCTCACTGTAAAAGAAAGTAATTTCATTTGATTGATTACCAGACAGCTCTCAGCAGAAATTGTTTTGCTGGAAGCAGCTATTATCTAGGCAATATTTTAATTTGTTCTTGGTTAAATCATTGGGCTTAAGGGGGTGTTTGCCATGGGAGTGTGGTCTTACCCAGTAGAAGTTTCTTGTCTTTACATTATCTAGACCATTTTTCCCGGCAGACAGACTAACAACTGCTACTTCTGCCTGTGAAACTGTGTCAAAGAATGTAGAATACCACCACTGAAAACTCTGTCACAAAACCCCTAATTTGCTGAGAAATCCCTCCCAGTATAAATGCTGTTTTAAATGGTGATAACTTTCAGGCCTATAAATGTGATACATGTTTTCCAGTATTCATATTATTATTGTGCAGGTATATCACTTTTTTATGTGTAATTGATTGATTAAAATAGAATTTTTCCTTTTAGGAATGGAATTGCACTGTGGAACAACTGGAAGCCGAAGCACTTAAGATCTTGCTTTCGGAGGACTATACAGAAAAAGAACATCTAAAGTTTTCAAATCAGAAACTCTCTCTGTTGCGAGAAGAAGTGTGCTTCCATATGGAAGAAAGGAAAGCCCTGCTACAAGAGGCCAATGACTTTTTTCATACTGCTGGCAAGGTTGGTAAGAAGCCAAGTCTGGAATAATAACCTGATAATACAACTGTCAGTGTGCTCTTGAAGAGATTATGTGAACAGCGTTTGCTAAACAATTTGGAATGGAAAAATACAAATCTGGTTACCTTTTAATATGACCTTTCACCTCAAAGTTTGAAATTGCAAACACATTTTAAAAAACATTTTTTTTTTTTTTCAAATAAGTATATTAAGATGAGCACTCAGTTTCCGAAATAAGATATTTGGGAAATATTATCTGCCAAAAACTGCACTTTAAGATCATGGGCTCTCTTGTGCGATACAGGAGTTGCTCTAAAATACCCAAACTGTTACAGGCTAGTATGGATACCAGAAACAATATCTATACTTGCAGTGGTCTCCACAGGGGCTAATTAATAATCAAACATGAGAAAAATCAAGGTCAATATACAATTCCTCGTGGTGGGCATGTAATATACTGCACGGTCCAGACATGATGTAACACCAAAGTGGCCAGTTAAAAAAGTACAAAACTCCCTTAGTCACAGCACAAATGATGAATTATGGCCCACACCTCTACTAAGGTCAGCAAGTTATTGTGTAGGCAATAATTTCCATCACCGATGTACTCATGTGGAGAAGCAGTGATTCAGATTCCAGAATTATATTCTTGCAGCTCTCACAGGAGAAGGCTAAGAGGGGCCTATCTGTCTACTGACTTCTATATATTGCTTGTTTTGTGTGGGCTGTGTTTGAGTACAAGCAGCCTTGACTAGTATGTCTGTTTAATTTTCTGTCCCTTCCCAGTCTTCTGTGATGAAAATGGGTAAATCATTGATGACCAAAAAAAATATGAATACTTTAAAACTAAATTTTTACTTTTTTCAAACACCACGTCCAGTAATGACTACTTGTATGAAAATTATTTTCATAAAATTCGTCATGAATTTTTGTTACATCCTATTTAAAATACTTTTTTCCTCTATAATATCAGCTGTTTATCATACTTGAATACTTCAATGCACTTTCAAGAGTTCTATTCATCATTTCTTTTCTTTTTCTTCATTGATCGTAATGTAAGCATGAAAAGAGTAGTCTTGTAGACTTTCTCTTCAAATCCCTATCCCAAAACAAATATATCAGATTTTTTTCTTCAGTCATCTTCTGAGGTTGTTTTAGACCAGTCATCATGTAGTTGTATGTGGGTTAGATTACTTTTGATATTCTTACTGGCTCAAGTCTGAAGATCTTAAAATTATTTTTCAAATGCTATGATATTACAGGGTAGCACTTAATCGCAGTTAAAAATATATCATGAATTTTTTAGTTAAACTGATTCAATGGGGAATTTTAATAGGTCTTCAGTAAACAAATGCTGTAAAACTTATTACTCAAGTAAAGAAAATAGACTGAAATAAAAAAAATTAAAACGCCAAAAAAAATTGCTATATAGGAGTACAGTACAGTCAAGGAAATGCATGTAGAAAGGAATAAAATAATAATGGAATGATAGGCATAATACAAATTACTTGAGATTTAGCCACATTCAGTCAAGCAGAATTAAAATGGTGAAAGTGTGCACTTATGTGGAAAAGAAAATGAGTCTTCAGGAATCCAGTGTCTATTGTTTGCTGTAAAATGCTCCCAGTTAAATCTAAAAGATTTATAGGTTGGTTACTGAAAGTGTATTCACTTGTATTGCTTCTGAGCCTTTCTCTTTTGAGAGACTAGATTGAATTCGGAATGAGTCTTTCCAAAAATTAAACAATCCTCTGAACAGTTTTCCTTGGTATAAGCAAAATGGTTACATCCGGTTTGCAGTGAATGTATGCCCGTATAATGAAAATCAAAACCCTATTTGAAGGCTAATTTGGTGCCAACTTCAACTGTTTTCTAGATTGGAGAGATGAAAAAGAAGTTGAGTAAGATTTTTTTTCCCCTCTTAAGAAGTAGCGCTGTAAAATCTTGAAAACTTCCAATTTCCCCCAAAATGTTAGAATGTTGAGGTGGGAAGAGGATGGCATAGTTAATTCAGAAGTTTTGAACCTAAAATCAGGGTTGAGCAAACTCATGGGAACAGCTGATAGAAGCTAATAGATTAATAAAGAATTGAGGGAGCTTAATATCATTAGGTCAAATCCATGGATATGTGTCGGGTTAACAATAGTTTTTTTATGAGAAAGCCAAATAAGGATCAATAAAAATGAAAATAGTGTTATAACAGACTTCTGTAAGGTTCTGTTACTGCTATTTCTTGTGTTCATGGTGAAAGTGAATAATACTAAATCCTCAAGACACTCTCAGCTAAGTCAGAGCCAAATCTGTTTTAAGCCTTAAAATGGGAAAACAAGTAGGGATTTTAATCAACAGATGAGCTTCCAGTGGAAATTGTGGATTGACTGCTGGTATTTTTAGAACCATAGAACCATAGAATGGTTTGGGTTGGAAGGTTCCTTAAAGATCATCTAGTTCCATCCCCTGTGCCATGGGCAGGGACACCTCCCACTAGACCAGGTTGCTCAGAGCCCCATCCAGCCCGGCCTTGAACAATTCCAGGGACAGGGCTTCCACCACCTGTCTGGGCAACCTGTTCCAGTGTCTCACCACGCTTGTGGTGAAGAACTTCTTCCTAACGTCCAGTCTGAATCGTCCCATCTCTAGTTTTAATCCATTCCCTCTGGTCCTACCATTACCTGACATCCTAAAAAGTCCCTCACCAGCTTTCTTGCAGGCCCCCTTAAGATACTGGTAGGCCACTATAAGGTCTCCTCCAAGCCTTCTTTTCTCCAGAGAAAGAAGGTTCTTTTCTGGTTATAATATTTGTAATTTATGTGTGAGTAGTAGGTAATGAAGACAGATGATCTATTAGCAGCTATACGGGCAAGGAAATCTTAGTAACATATGATTTTTCTATCCAGCAGACAACAAAATCCACAGACAGATGTTGAACTTTGCCAAATTCCAACCAGTAATAGAGCATATTTTTAAACAGTGAAGAAATGAGCGATTGGAACAGTTTGCACAGTTGTATTAGATTTTTCATAGCTGCAAACTGCATGATATTCTTTAGTTAAAGCAAGAAGTAATTTAGTAATTTGTTCAGCTTACCATATAATAGAAGTCAGTTCTGTTATTACATTTTAGTATTAATGCACAACAACTTGTTAAAGGAAATTTATGTGAGTTAGAGCAGAAGGATTAAGCAAAGAATCCTCTATGTCATCATTCCTTGATGTCAGTAGAGAACTTATTCAAGCTTTTTCCAGGTGTGTGAGATCAGATAAGAGAGCTCTCTTTTAAAAAATGGGTTCTCAATTTTGTTGTCTTTATTTAGGGCACAAAGCTTTTAAAACATTAGGACTTTAGCCAGTGGTGCTGACCAGCTGCCTATTACACTGCAGTTAAAGAAAACGAGCATTTGTATGCTTTTTGGAAATACTAAGCAACTAGACTCTGCTATCTGAAGGCGTCCCATTGAGTTTTGTCTCTGATAATTTTGAAAATAAGGAGCTACACCTGAAAATTTTCCTCTGAAAAGACAAACCTCAACATTAAAGACCAAACCTAAAATGTGAAATCTCTCTGCTTTGGTTTTACAGCAAGCCTGTTCTTCAAGTGCACGTACAGCAAGTAGTGTTAGTAATGCAAAGTTTTTTTCAAAATCTTTTAGCTAGAAGACTACTTAGACAAGTTTATATTTCAAGGTGTCCAAAGACCAAATGGTCTTTTTGTATTTTTTTTTTTAAACATAACATTTGCAGGTCGTTAATAGAATCTTTAAAAACAGATAATTTCTGATGATAGCTCCAACAACAATCTTCATAGCTTTATTAAATATGCTAAAAAAACAACCTAAAGACTGCCTGCACTAATTTTTGTTTTAAGCACCAGGTGGGGCTGTAATCACGCTTGTCTTCAACCTGTACTGTGTTGCTTCGGTATTTTTTTAGCAACACATAAAAAATACTTAGCGTTGAAATTATTTACTGACCCTTGAATTGAGAGGGATCTTTTGCTCCGATAAGTCTAATCTTTTTTGATTTCAATTATAATGAGGAATCTGAGATAGGCTAATGAAAACAGTGTTAAAACCATTGCTGATAGTCAACCTCCTTGTAGTTTGGACAAGGAGCTATGCAAATATAGGCCTATTGCTTTGCAAGCAAAGGTGGCATCTTTCAGAATATAGCGCTGTGCCTTGTGGAAGCACCTGTTGAAGAAAGCACTGTCAGGTGTGTCTCCACAGCATGCTGTTACACCTGCTATATGTAACAGTGAAGAAACCACTATAGTTAGTATAGTTCAGAAAAGAGTCATTTTCAGTCGTTCTCAGGGTATACCTGAATCTCTGAACCCTCTTTACAAGTTAAGGGCAAATGAAAAAAATAGGGTATTAGTTGTTTTGAACTAAGTCAAAGAGAACTCCTTTTAGATCTTGCGTATCTCATTGTCATTTTAATTTTTAATGAGTTCAGGAAAATATAAATGCAGAAGTATATCACTTGCATTGTTTTTGTGCTCTTAAGTGTACATTTGGCTGTATTCTGTTGTATATTTGGGATGTATTAAGTAATATTTTTCTGCACGTTTGCAAGCTCCGTGACTCTTTTGTAATCATCTACATTGCTTGCTAAGCTTTCCTTTAAATATCAATCCATTTCTATATTTATGTAGTTACATTCGGTTTGACTTTCTGCAGGGGAATGTCTGTATAGATGTCCTCTGAGAATACTTGGGAAATGACGTGGAATAGTCTGAGGTTGCTTTGGTATGGCAAAATCTTAAAAAACATTAACTTCCACAGCTTTAAGTAAATAAATAAGGCTTTTATTGAGTAAAAGTATGTTTGCAGATTCACATTTTTAGTTAGCTGTGGAGTATCTTGTGCTTTGGCACTCAAGTTACTTCAAAATTCACCTTCTGATTTTGAACTCCAGGATGTACATAGTTTCTTCAAACTACTTCAGGTGCTGGAGTTTTTTTCCTCCAATGTGCCATTGGAAAATTAAAAATCATTTGAGATAGTGTAGATAGTAACTAGCTTTAAAGCGAACATACAGGAGGGACTTAAAGGTGGAGCATTCTCGGCTTGTAGCTGTGGGTATTGGAATACAGACCTCTGCGTGATCCAGTGAAACTTATTTTGCTTAACCTTCTAGACTCTCTTTTTCCTTGTTAATGGAATTTTCAGGTTTGTATATGTTGTTAGTCAACATGATTTTTTGGTGATAACATTCAGTATAGGTAGAAATAAATAAACAAATAGAGGTCCATATTGCTGAGTAGAAGCCTTGCTGAAAAATCCTTTCCTTTCTTTTGATCTTGGTAATTAGTAAAGCACAAGGAGCTGTAGAGAAACAATTGAACAGGTACAGGACTTAGAAAGCGAGAGAACTATCTGGAGCCAGATGACAGTAGAGAAGCAGAGGATATACAGAGGGATTATGTCCTTTATTTCCTTGAAAAGATCTCAAAACTATGTTCAGTGAATGAGGAAGACAGACTGAACTAAAATAAAACTAAAGCAAAATAAAAGAATTACAGTGGAAATCATGCTGTATTATACTTGCTATTTTAGTTCTGCTTCAGTATGTCAGATTGGTCTGACTATTGCTGAAAAAATGGAATAGTTTTAAATTCAAAAAGTAATCATGATTGCACATGCCCATACTTGTATTAACTCTTGTTGAATTATACTTGTGTTCTTATGTGACTTGCAAAGTCAATATCAGGCCCTAAATTAAAATACTGCTTTTCTTTTGTGAAGATATGTCAAATATTAAATGTCTATCGATCATCTATTTGTGTAAAAGAATATACATGCACATTTTAAAGAGAAATATTGACAATAGATGTTTTTTGTTTTCCAGGTTCTTGATGGTCTTGAAGGTATTGAGAATTACCTGAAAATCTTTAATTCAGAAGGCTTACGTTTGCCTATCTTGATAATGAAGTATGAGGAATTACAGGAAGCAATTAAAGATTGCACAGCAACTACCTTGCAAAAGGGACAAACTTTAGTTAATAAAGCAGACTCTCACAGGTATTCCCTCTATTTTTGCCTATCTATCTGCTGCATTTCTCCATATTTACCTGTTGCTTTGTAACTCAACTAGTTGGAATCAGACCACATTTAGAGCCAGTGTAGTTAACTAAGTAGGTGTGCATTTAAATGACCTGAAAATCAAAGTTTATGCCATACTTATCTGTTGGTATTTATACAAACCAATCTCTTTAACAAAAATCTTTAGGAATACTACATGCTGCTTGTAAGAGTGGTGTCAAGCAGTGGAATTGGTATGTTAAAGTGGTATTCAGAAACAGTGGTTTAGTTAACGTTTTGGAAAAGTAAATATATGTAAATGAAAATTAAAATATCAATGGCTATGAACACTTCCCGCTGCACGATGTAATCCTTTTAGACCTTTTTGAAAGTTATCATTATAGCAATTATAATGTGATTTGAAGCAAGACAAAAATACAGGTGTTAAGCCAAGTGCAGAAAATATGGAAGTTTCTCCACTTCTTACTAGTTTTAATTCATGAATGAAGTACTTATTTTTTTTCTTCCAAAGCTTGCGTTAGTTATAATTATGATGTACTCTACAGATATGATTTTTACATTGGTGTAAAGCACGACTTCATTTAGAATCAGTCCCAGTGGCTTAATATCTCCTACTTTTCAGGTCTTCAGAGGCTGGTGCGATAAGAATGAAGATCGTTTACAATAATGAGTTCTACTTCAAAGACAGAGCAGATGACCATGGCTGATGGTTGGCTCATGGTCAGCTTAGCTCTGCCTTTCCATTACACGCTTAAGTCCTTAATTATTCCTGAAATTTGAATAGCTTTACTTCAACCCAGCAACTGAAAGTCTAGATAAGTTTTTCATTTAATCTCATGACCTTGCAAAAAATTTTATCCAAAGTGCCTTCACCTGTCATCCTAGATGTAATTGGCTTGAGGGATGAAATAGAAAATTCAAATAAAAACTTGTTTTGCAAACACATAAAGTTGGCCTTGCAGCTATTGTTACTACTTCAGCATCTCCTGATATTTTAATTAAATGGAAAGGAAAGGGATTTTCCTCAGTGAAACTTTGACTTTGGTTCCTAAACCAGCCATAATTCCGGAATGCATGCTTCTGTTCTCTAGGACTTTATGTTGTGCTTGACGTTGCCTCAACAGAAGATGATGTTGTGTTTCAAATTACGTCTGCACAGCATTGATTAATGTTAGGAATGCTAAAGACCTTGATAAAATGAATCCCTAAAATAAGAAGTCGTTAATCTTCTTTATTCCTCATTGAGAGTCTTTAAAAAAAGTTTTAAACAGTCCAAATCAGGAGTGGGATACTAAAATATCATAGGTACACATCAAGAAGAATGGGATGAGTTTGTCAAAATAACCCTATCAGTCATTTCTGGTAAAATTCAATAAAAACAGTAATGCACAGGCAGACCTCCTGTGTGCCAAAGCACTGCTCAAGATACTCTTTAAATAAATAGAGAAAGGTAAGATTTCTGCCTAGAAGGCATTCTAATTTAAAAAATGGCAAAGCATTACACCTGAAGCAGCAGTGATTTAGAGAAGGAACTTGAAACTTAAAACAATATCAATAGGCAATCTCACTAGAAATGTGTTTTGCTGTTTCTTAAGAACAGTGAAAAATTGCAGGCTCTCAAATATGTTAAATGTCTGCTTGCATCATAAAAATAAGCAAGTCCCTTTCTAAGAAAAAAACACAGAATACTGCAGCTTTTTAGTTTTTCCCTGCTGCCTTCAGGCCTCATTGCCCAAATGTAATGAGTTTGCCGTATATTTCAATGACTAACGCTAGCCCTTCTGTGCAGGTGGAACACTTTATATTCCTAGACATGGGCTTGAGGATTAAAATAATGGAATAATTTAAACTGGCAAGGAACTCTGGAGGTTACTTGGAGCAATCCCTTGCTCAAAGTCCGTCAGTTAGATTAGGTTGCTCAGGGCCAAATTTTGAATATCTCCAAGGATGGAGATTCCATAGCCTCTCTGGGGAACCTGTTCTAGTGCTTAAACACTCTCCTTGTGAAACATGTTTTTCTTTATCTAGCCAAAATTTCTGTTGCTGCAACTTGTGAACATTGACCGTTCCCTTTGGCTGTACACCTCTGGAAAGACTCTGATACTGTCTTTTGTATAACCCCACTTCCTCATAGATAATGAAAGACAGCAATTAGATCATCTCTTCACCTCTACTCTGAACAGAGTTCTGCCAGCACCCCGTTGTACATCATGTGCCCTGGTCTCCAACCGTCTTGGTAGCCTCTGCTCAATTCACTTCAGCTTCTCTCTCTGTCTTGTAAATGTGGGGACCCAAACTGGCCTCCAGATGCAGTTTCACAAGCCCTTAACAGAGGGGAGAAATCTGCTGGCTAGTTTCTTCCAGATGCAGCTCAGCACAGGGCTAGTCATCAATGCCACAAGAATGATCCTGACTTGCATTCAACTTTCGGTACACCAAGACAAGTCTACGTTTTTTTGCCTAACTCATGGCTTTAGGAGATACCCAGAATTCTCCCAGCCAGCTCATAAGCCTAGTGATGGTGACACAGTGAGTTCTTGTCAGCAAATGCTGTAAGGTGTTATATTCTAGAATATTAATTTTACCCAGAAATTTTAATGTTTTGAAAGAGGAACGAGGGAGGCCTCTCATTGTCATGAATAAGTCACTGTGCTATCCTTAAATGCTGGCCAGTATTTAGCCCAGTGATTAACCCACATGGGACAAGATTTGTATGAACAGCTGAGGGTCAAAGGAAGAAGATTTGGACAGAAAAGAGAACTCTTATCAAGGCTAAATCCTGATGACTATTTTGTTCCCTTTATTGCACAATTCATTGGTAGTCTTAACTGCCCTCAGACTTCTCATTTGCTTTTTCTAACGACACTGTCAATTTTGATGAGATGATGCCCTGAATTGCACCGTATCTTCTGAAAGAGGCTACTGGAAAATGCGTTTTTAATGCAGTATCAAAGTGGCTGCCTTGTAGTTCTGGTTTAAATGCATTGAGAGAAGATAGATTACTTGAACATTAAGAGAATTTAAATGTAGATGGAGTTCTGTATCCACATTGTTTCATTATTTTCATTTTCAGAGTACACAAAAATAAGCCAGGCATTTTGTATGCATATGATTAGGTAGTTATAGTAGTTTATGATTTACAAATCTAATACTGATACCCTCACACTGAGGTAGGACTACGTTTAAGGCTAGTGACACTGGCTTCAGTGACATAATTGGAAATCCAACTCACAGTAAAAATGGAGAAATATTATATTAATTCTGTCCTACTTTCACATCTTCTTGAGGCATGTTGCAGCCTCATACTAAAAGTCCAAATAAATGAAAATGCTGAAAATCTTCACATTGGAAGAGTAGTAAATTATAGAAAAGTGACAGAAGGCAGTTTTTTATTGTAATCCTAGAGTGTTTCGGAATGAAAATATTGGTAAGTCTGATTTTTGAGATCTCATATTTTCAAATTAAAGCCAGCTAGAAAAACAGGAGGAGCAAAAATTTATATGTATTAATTCTAAAAAAAGTATAGAATCAGGAATTTTTGTCCATTAAGAGAACCCTTGTTACTTTGCCAGCCAATTAGCTTGCCTATGAGTGTAAGAACAGTCTTTATTTTCCTGCTGTTATAAATTTATTGTGTTAACTCACAGCAAAGCAATGATTCTTTCAACGTTTTGTTGAGATCTAAGTTATTTTCAAAACCTATAAATCGTGTTCTCTTAGTGTTCTCTTTTTAAAGAAGTGATGCTAGTAGAAGTTTTTAAACATACCACTTTTTAAGGAGGACTGAAATAGTGGAGTGACATTTTTAGAATTTAACCACAAACTAGCAGGTTGATAATTTTTGAAAGAGTAATTTACAGAATTTAAAACCATCTACTCTCTAAAAAGGACTAAAAATTTTGTTTCTCTTTGTGACCAGTTCTTGGGTCAGATATGAACAGAATGGTCTATTAATACCATAATTCATGTTAGTGATGTAGAACAAGATTTTTCTTTGAGGTTGCAGAATTTTAACTCTCTGAGCCTGATCTGAAGTGAGGAGAAAATTTCCTTTAATTTTAGAGGACAAAGGAGGAAGCTTTGAATAAGTACCTGTATTAACATAAGTTTCTGATGAAACTAAAGTAATGAAAAAAATATTTTGAACATGTTTGTCTTACACGAATTCTTATGATGATGAACGAATTTCAGTAGTAAATCAATTGATGTGTGGGATTCTTTTTTTTTTTTTTAATCAAAACTTCAGATCTTAATTTTATGTGGTAACTTCTTTACAATTTGAAGAGGACTGCCTCAGGTATTCAGATTGTGAATTGTTTCTGTGATAGTAAACGTCTTAAGCTATAAGGCAAGGTATTGTTTTGTAAATTGATGTCTTTTCTCCAGTTAAAACAGCATCTTTGAAGAAATGTTGACTCAGAATGTATATGACATTCTTTTTTCAACTACTTTAAAAACACTGAAATATTTGAAAGTCCAAAGAAAACATTCTTTTTAAAGTAGAAGTGATATGCCATATATTTCCACTCATTTTAGGCTGTTCCATTTGTGGTTTTAGTCTTTAGATAGTATAACTAAAGTCAGAATTATTTGTGAGATGAAGTATTTCTCAGTGATTCAGGATATCTGGCATGCGAATTTAACTTACGAACTGGTGATAAATTATATGTTTGGAAATGTCATTCCTGTGTTCTACTCATTATCAATTTTGTTTGGATTCGTTTTAACATTATTCTTGGTTATTTTTCTTTTAAGGGTCACAGTTTAAAATTCATAAGTTACTTGTCATACAAATCAACAGAAAATGTGGTTTTTAAAAAAATCTTTATCATCCTGATGAGCAAAAATGAGAAATAACAGCAGTTCTACTTTTCCATTTTAGCTCTTGGGTCACAGGAATTCGGAAAATGATGGAATATATTAAAAAAAAAGTAGATCAATTAACCAGGCAGTGTCCACATTATGAAGAACTTACTTTGAAGAAACAGCAATGGACTGCCTCCCTTGAAGATCATCTAAATAAGGTACTTCATAATGTGTCATCTTCTTATTGCATTCGTGAACAGTGCATTGCATTTCCATAATTTAGCAATGTGAATTAAAATTGACTCAAATAATTACAAATAACATATTGGTTTGTTAGAGAGCGTACAGTTGCAGTTAGAATGCTGTTATCAGCACAAATGAACCTAAAGCTGTTCTGAAAAACGTAGCTGTTTCCATGAGAACATTTTATCAGTGATCTTCAATAAAGCATGGATTTGCTTGGTTAATGAACTATTACAATTTTTCCTTTTGGAAAAGAAGTGAGCATTCGGACTGTGACCTGCATGCAGGTTTGCTATACTGGTTCTATGTCTTCTGTTTCATTTGGCTGAAGATAAAAATAAATGTGGCAAAAATGAGGGTTAATAAGCATGGTGACTTTGAACTGTAGCAAATTTTCAGTACGGCTGAAGGAGAGTAGATATTGTTCACTATAAAAATTCCCTTTATTCATTAAGATACCGATGCATCAAGGACATCACAACCTTCTTTAGGCTGTTGAATGGTCTGTAGTACTGCAGACCTTTTTAATGACTTCTCAGAAATGGAATAGACAACGCTCCTAAATAAGGTTCCAATGTGAATTCAAATTAAAAAAATATACTCTTTTAACAAGGTTCATATGAAGGAAATCCCAAAGCATGGACCAAAAAAAGTAAATCAAATCTAATGACTGAATAACTAAGTCTGCAGTCTAATATTTTATAATATTTGCATTATGTTTATAATGAGCTATTCTGAATCAAATGGGAAGATAATTTGCCATAAAATGGTCCCTTTGCATACAATTTATGTAGGAGAGGTCTTGTGGTATTAGAATACAGGGAAAGTCTTTTTGAGTTTTGTGGAAAATAAAAGATTTGCTGACAGCTGCTGTTGGTCTTGTAGAAATGATGTCACCAGCATACTGTGAATTTTAAGCTGAAACTTCCATTATGAAGGTAATTTTTACTAAAAACGTAGACCCCAATTTTGATATATGGTTTCATTCTGCAGTTTGTTCTATTCACTTTGCACCCAGTATTGCATTAGAGAGGATCCCATCTTGAAGATTTGAGTCATGATACATGATCTTTCATTACAGTGGACAGTGCTTATTGTTATACTCCTACCAAGAAAAACATTTTTAATTCTGCTAATGCAAAGTATCCCAAAGAATCTGGTGCTAAATTCAACTGCCCCTGAGCTTCCTGTAATGAAGTTTGAACTTCAGTCAGCAGACACTTCTTAAAATATATGGTACTTGTGAATTCACCTGTCTAATAATAACTATACATACTACGGCTGTTATCATTTGCCTCTGCTCTTCATAATCTCCTTTGTTATCATCATGCATATATGAATCTTACAGTGGCAATGAAATGGAGTTGTGTACGTGTATCTGCACACAAACATGTCTCTTGTCTTGGCAGAGAAGCTTTAAATGTACTTTCTGAAAAAAACCTGGAGCACAATAAAAGTATTTCTGCCAAGGTTATATCTAGATTATAATGCAGCTGTGCCGTATTGAAAAAACAAGCCTTGGGATACTTAAGGTAAAGGAAAGCACTATCAATAAAATGAGAGCAAACAGAAGGGTTTTTTCCTCAAATTCTGACCATACCTGTTAGAATTTTCTTAAGAGAAACAGTAGCGTTTTCTTCTATATATTTCGTTCCTGAATTTCTCTGATTATACAAAGTACATAATCTAAACACAAACAGACAGGTGTTACTACACTTTTTTTTATACAAACTGCTGTTTTATACTGTTTTTATACTGTTTGCTTGTATAAATTAACTATATAAACAATGCTTTCAAACAAAGGTATCACAGTGGATTAAAAAAATCACCCCGATGCTTGCAGTTGGCATGGAGATCGGTTCATGTTTGTCTGAGTCAGAAAGAGTTTTGAACAAACACCTTGAACTGGCTAAACAAAAAAAGGTAAAAAAAAAAAAAAGAAGCTTTAATAATGTTAAGTACTTTTGGGAACAAATGTATGCTGTAGTTCTAAATAAGGCGGGAGACAGAGTTTCTTATGGATTCTTGGAAAGAAAATGGGTCTATAGTTTAGTTTAAAACGGTAGTTAATGAAAAACACAGTTAATGAAAAAAAACCCATAGAAATCAATCCTTATATCGTTGGTTATCCCCATTGTCTCTATCTCATCCTGTTATTTTTTTCTGCCTCAAGATCCCAGTATCAGCCCTTGATAGGAAGACTCCTCCAATGTGGATTGCTACTCCTACCTGAGGCACCAAGTTTAAAAATTGTCTAGGCACAGAAAATTCTGCTTGTGGTTTATTATGCCAAATAAAAGGGATTAATTAGCAAAAAAGAAAAAAGTAGTTCCCAGGTGAAAAAAAATTTGAAGGGAGCTGTAAAGTTGCCATCAGATAGCCATGGGTCATGTTGGGAATGAAGCCATGCTAGGAAAGCACTGCAGCACCCAGCTCTGTTACACAGATGAGGGTATTTTTAAGTCACATCCAAGGCCTTTCCAACTGCCACAGCAGTACTGCTGTATCTGAAAGTGGCTTAAAAAAAGTTGAATTCCTTCTGTGATCTTGACACAGGTGCATATTTCATGGCTAAGTGGAACAATATGGCAGTATATATTTTAGGAGTATATTATTTTTTTCTTAAATTCTAATAACTCCATTACTCCTATGGAGTTCTTTTTTATTCCAGGCAATATTTTGCGTAACCCAAGAGCTGTATCTGTACAGTGTCTGTGGAAATAAAATTCACCTTAAAGAAAAGCGGGAGAGCACGTAGTAAAAAATATAAAAAGTTCAGCAGATTAGCGAGAGCCTCTTTTTGTTCCACAAGACTGTATAACAGTTTTTAGTGTCTTTTCTGCCAAATTTTTGCATGCCAGGGTGTTACCTTTTGTTGTTGCCCTGACAATAGTAACTTCTACCTATTCTTTCTGTGGATTGTGATATGCTGGAGTTTGCACTCTTGGCTGAATGTCAGCGGTAGATATGCTAAGTGTTATTGAGTTAAATATATAAATGTAGATAAGCATTTACACATAGATATATGAAGCTATGAGTTAAGACAATGAATCTGAAAACCAGAATCACAGCTGAATCATGGAAATGTTAGTAACTCAGCTCTTGCTGAGACAGCATACTATGACTTTCTTCTGGGTCTGAGCAGTTGACGCAGTAACAGATACAACCCACTATTCGATGCCCATCTGATTTCTGCAGATTTGTTGCATGTATGAACATTGTTTTGGGTTGGAATGCAGGCTAGTCTAGCTTGAGGGGTAGGGACTAGTCTGGAGCTAGGAAGCAATTATTGATTCGAGAATGAAGGCATGAGTGGAACTAAGATTGATAAGGCAAAGTGCTACAAGGACAGGCCTTAAAGCAATTACAGCAGCAGCAGCCTTACGAGGACCCTGTGCTTCTGGAATCTCACTAGAGTGAACACTGTGTTGTTCTACAAGAACTGAGTATCCGAGAAGCAGCTAAGAGGGATTTAGACTCAAGAGAATCAGTTCAGAAAAATGGGCTACACTGTTTATTAAAGGAATTGTATCAGTCCTGGCTATTGATGTTCCCATATGCAATACTTCTGCTGTTTTCATTCTTACACTTTGGTTTACTTAATCTGAATATCGAGATTGCTACTGGTTTTTTCCCATTGAAAATAGTTATGTTAATAACTACATCCATAGTTTTTAGTATAAAAAAGTTAGAGGAAAGAAATGGTTATTTTTAGCAAATAATGTCCGTTATAAGCTCTTCTTCAACTAAGTAATTGAATTATACGTAAGAAAGCAATACTACTGAAAATTAACAATGTGATATCAAAACTCGCAAGACGTTTTCAGCCATTACGTGTGTTTTTCTATGCTTGTACCCTCAAAGGAAATGTCACATGAACTGGAAGCAGCCGAGAGAATCACCAAAGATATGGAAGAGTTTGAACCTGAGCAGCTGGCAGCTTTTTCTAGCAGAACTGACTTTCTGAATGAAGAACTGAAAAAAATTGAAAAAAAAATTAGTTCAAAATTAGAAATTCTAGAAACTTATGTGGCCTTTTTAAAGTCAGCTACGGAGGTACAGATTACTTACTTATTCTCTGATTGGACTGCGGAAATCTTACAAGTGAAAAATGTGCTTTTAGCTAGCTAAGACAAATCCCGTAAATGCTGTGCCATGGAAGCAATGCAAGTCTTTGTAAGCTCCTTTGTACTTTGAAGGAGATCTGTTTCATCAGGGCAAGCAGCCCCGATCATTGACCTTGCATCACCATAACGACTAGTCTATGTAGAGATTTTCTACTGATTTAGATCTCCATTGTAGGAAGTATTATAATTGAATTTTTACTTTTTCTCCTGTGCACATACACTCTCTCATATGCATAATAAAAATGCTTATGTGTATGTACTCTGACTCTTAAATTTACTTATTTTGCTTTATATAATTTTTAAAATATTTCACGTAACATGTTGATATAGATATTTATTGCTGTTTTGCACTACTTCCACTGAATTTCATAGTTCATCTAAAGGGCCTTAAAAATTAAATATAAACCAGTTCCAGGTGAAATCATAATCCATTCAATACCAATGTAGTTTTGGTAGCTGTGCTAATGATGCCAGGATGGTTATTTTTCATTTTGATGTAATCCTTGTTTTAAGATTCTACAAAACTGTTATTCTTTTATATTTAGAAAGAGATTGAGGATGGAAATAAAATCTATCAGATAAAATTACCCATAAGATTTACTTATTTGAAGGTAAACCTCCAAAAAAGTTGGATTGCGTCTACTTCTGATTATTGCGAACTTCAGTTACTTCATATTAAACAGATCTGTAAAAATCATTGTGTTTCCACCTCTCTGCTTGCCATCTACTGGTTTAAAGGTTCTTTAAAACTTTTTTATTATTTAGTTTTTGTATAGCTTTTAGGGAGGATAATAGAACTTAAACCTGAAAAAGATTCAGAGGCTTCTATTCAATTTTACTGTCTGTGTACCTTATGATTATAGCAGTTCAATTTTTGATTTGTTTTTTTTTGATGCTTATTTGATGTCTTTCTATAGGTAAATGATGATATTCAAACTCTGAAGGAGTTCTACAAATCAGAATCACTGCAAACAAACAAGGAGGCTGAAAATAAAAATGCAATGGAATCAGCTAATACTCAGTGGCAAAAGGCTATAAAGAAGATTTTTTCAACTCAAAATCTGGGTTGCGATTTTATTACTTTAGTAAACATGGTGAGTAAAATCTGATAAACCATATTGAATATTTGATGTTTGCCTGTGATGAAGTCTAATCCTAGTTCTGTGGCAAATGGATTTCTTCAGTACCTAGTTTTAAAGGGACTAATGCCGCTATAAACTTCTCTAGTATTAAAGTATTGTTTGAGTGCTAATGGCATAATAAGTTTTGTGGTTAACAATGACAGAGCCCTTAATAAATGATCCATTCCATGCATACAAGTATAATACATGGACATATCTGTTTTGTTCATGTTGGAAAGCAGCATATGCACCAGTACAGTATTAAGTTTATTTCACTTCCACTAAGAAGCAGACTTTACTAATTGAGTGTATAAAGTTCTTCTGAAAAAATGGGTGCTAGAGCTACTTCCTTACAGGTAATCTTTCCTGGTGTCTTTACATTCCGTCTTGGATTTAGTTGCACTGCCTAGGCATGCCTATCTAATTTTCCATCACCCCGTTGTGAGATGATCATTTGAGATGTGCAATCATTCCCTAAGTCATTCCTCCTAAAGTGATCCCAATTAATGTAGACAATCCTGGATATCCAGCTGTTCCTTCTGTTTTTATAGGACAGACTAGGGAACAGTTACATTAGGGTGAGATGGGGGAGCTGGTGTTGCTAACATACAGCAGCATGGGAGATAAGCCGGAAAAAACTACTTAAGAGGGAAGGTGCTCAGGCAATTAGTGTGGGCTAAAGTGTGTGCTGTCACAGCTGGATGCAGCCAGGCACAGATAAAATAGTGTAAAGGCAAGCTGAATATGTGTGAATATGAGATTGCCCTGCAGTAGCTTAAAGTCTAAACATATCTTCAGATATTATCTCTTTAAAGACCCGGAAGTGTGTCGCCACCATATTTTCTGCTACTCCGATATTCTGAGGTTGTAGCTTCTAAGTATCTGAAAGATACAGATCATACAAGTAATTTACTAATGCAACTTTTCTTAAAAGAAAGATTCTGAAATTGGAAAAGCAGAAACAGCATTACCCAGTTTTCTGGTGTTTCAGATATGGGCTCTGTTAAAAAGAGGAAAAAATCCTAAACGTTCAAATGTTAAACACTTTATCCTTCCTATGCTTCGGTGTTGCTTTGTTTATCAGCACAAAGGAGTGGTCTTTTCTTCACCCAAGTCGCTTTCTAGTTGCCATTCCCCAAAAGGCGATTTTGGGTTGTTCTGTCTATTCAGAAATGAGTTTATTTTGTATCAGTGTTAAACAACTGTCAGATAGCCATAATTCGGTCATTACTGACCTGTTCTAGGTTTTAAAATTTAACATTAGCCATGTCCTCAATATACAAATTCTGTAGATCTATGCCTATTTCTCAGAGAACAGTGTATTTAAAGACACCTAGAGTACCAGAAGTTTTCGAAGACCTTATGCTAGAGTAGTTGGTTTTTATTGAGATTTGTTGACACTTTAATATTAGAGGGTTTGATTGTATTTTATAAAAGCATTTGTGGAAAAAAACGTGTCTGTTCATTTGTCAGGTAAATGAGAGTTTAATATTAAAAGTAGAAAAATCTATACGAGTAACAGAAGATATCATTGCTAACCTGAGTAAAGAAAAGAAAGAGCTGACCGATCTTTGGACAATCTGGAATTTTAAAATCACTCAAGTAAAACCCATCAAGCAAAAGTGCCGGATATTTAAAGAACAACTAAAAACTGTAAGTAAAAAAGCTAGAAAGAAAGCAACTGTGGCAAACATTTCTAGATTTTTATTAGCTTGTCTGTGACTTTCTCGTCAGCTATTACAGGTATCGTTTAAGAGAGAGATGATCAGTAAGATACTTATCCATAGCCTATTCTGTCATTCAGATAGTCAACAAGAAGCATGAAATGTTTCATAGAAAATAGACTGAGTGTATGGGTCCTCTGATCTCAGTGTCTGAATTATTTTTGCATGCTATCGTAAAGACTTCTATCACCCTTGTCAGAGGGTTTGAGACAGAGAGATTTATAGTTAAAAAAATAAATAATACATTAGTGACCTTAAATTCAGAATCTTTTTTTTTTTTTTTTTTTTTACACTAGTAATCTCGTAATGAAATTTAATGACAGCATTTGGGTGTCTGTTTTGGGGAAGATTCTTGTTAAAAATTCAGATTTAAGTTTAAATTTTTTTTATTTACTACAGGTAAATAAATAGTAAATACAATAAATTTTATTTTTTCTTTCTGTTCTTTCTTTCTTTCTAAATTTTATTTACTATTTACAAACTGAACTGTTTGATTACCTTTTAGACTACCCGTGGATTACAAATTCTTCAAGAAGCACTCCAGCTTGCACAAACAGTTGACCTAGGAAGTGACCTTTTTATTGTTCTGGAACTACAAAAAAAGCTTAACCAAATGAAACCACAGTATCAGGTGAGAAACCGAGCTGGTGAAGTGCATGCAGGATCAAAAGCTCTTTTTTGTACAGTAAGGATGGACATACACCCAGACAGAGCATCTGGGGTTGCAGTGTTTTATGTTTTACATTACTTTTCCAGAAGGAAGGGTTTGTGTGTGCTTACAAGGTAAGGGAGAAGGCATTTTACCTTCAGTGTCTAGAGAATGTCTTATGTGGTGTTAACTGTGTACTAAAGTGGCACACAAGCATTGGGGTGGTGGAAGTGGAAGGAGAGCATCAGCTTCATGCTTTCAAGTTAGAGCTGGTCAGAGGCTGGGGTGCGTCATACTGAGCTTCCTACCTCCTCTGAATACTGAGTTTTAGCAAATCAGTCTGCTGTTCCCCTGCAGGTCAGTTTGACTTGTTTTGATCCAAGGCTCTTTCTGGGTGAGAGCTGAGATGCGTGCCTGGCAAAAAGTAAAGTATTTGGAGAGTGTTCTAAAAACAACATGGCATTGATTTTTCCCCAAGGCAATTTACCATTGTTAGGTTATTTCATCAAATGTAAGGGAAAACTTGCAATTATGTTTGTGTAATTTGAGTAACTTCTGCTTTTTTTTTTTTTGCTAGCAACTGAATGCTGAGCTTGGGTACCTGATAAGATTGTTAGAATTGCCAAACCAGAAGGGATTTCCTGTGAAAGAGAATTCCGAGAGAATAAGTGAGCTTATTCACCTCCATCAAGTGGTAAAGGACACCATGACAGAATATGATGAGATTTTCAACAAGACAGTCAAATTCCATCACATTAAAAAAGAAGTGAGTGTAATCTTTTAAATTATACCTTCTTGTTGCAGTTAAACTCTTTGGCTTTGGTGCCTGTTGTCTTTCTTTTTTTTTTTCCCCAAACAAGCAGCACTAACCCACCTGATGATCAGAATTAAAATTTTGGATGTAAAACTGCTTGAATTTGGAGAATTGAAAATTCAGACCTGAATCCAAATTTAATTACTTAATTCCACATCAACAGAGTTAAGGGTAATACATTATGGCTAAGGAAGGAACTGTAAGCTTTCTTTCACATTATTTTAAACACACACTGATTTGCTTTTTAATATATTCCAGCTGGAATGTCTATCAAAGTCAGGAGAACTGGATATTCCTGAAATACGCGAGGACCCTGAAAATGTGCACCATGCTAAAGCCTACCTTGTAAATGCTCAGGAGAAACATGCGTATATCAGACAGCTATATAAACTGCTTATTACCCAGGGAGTGGATATCTTGTCTGCAGTGCAGCAACCTGTGAGTAGAATTAGAATGGTTTGTGAAATCAAGGACAAATATAAAAGATGATTATTGGAGCTATCTGACTGACTTTTAGATGTACAAAAAAAATGTATTAATAGTCTGAGAAAAATAAATACAGAGCTAAGATCTTTTTAAAAGAAAGCAAACCATAAAATGTATAACAGTTGTCATTTTTAGATTTCTACTTTTGAAGTTTGCAGGTATACAGCCATCAAAGTAAATGAAACATCCAGAAACGATGAAACTTATTCTTCAGTGGTTACTCACATTCTGAATGGCTTTTTCCAAGAGAAAAGAAAGATTAATTTATTTGAAACCTTGTTTTAATTTTTTAGCGGTCTGTGAACAGATTTTACTCTGGAAAACATTGAAATAGATTTGAAATAGGGAGGAAATTAATCTTAAAATATCAGTGCTTGTGGGAAAAAAAAAAAGCATGACCTCCTGGTCTCTAGTATTCTTTGTGCAGTTCAAGGCCCTGTTGGTGACTTCTTGAATGCCACGTCTATATATTAGAATCCTGCTACTTTCTAAAAGTTGCTTTGCATGTTTATTCTCCTATAAAGAAAGGATAACAAAAGGACAAAAAGTAAATATAATTAACAGTGTTACCTTATTAGTGGATCCAGACTGATTTGCATGGCAAAATGGATATCATTTTAGAAAGGAGTTATTTATTCAGGGCAGAATTGTCATTGCCCTGTGTTCATTTACTAGGGAGAAAGTGAGACATTCCCTTACGACCTGCATAGATTATCCACATTGCCAGTCTGCTCTTCTGACTCCGTAAACTGATTGACAGCAGGAAGGAGCTAATCTCCAGGTGGTAAAGGACTAGAGCAGGCCAATTCCTCTTTAGTCAGAGAAGATACCATGTGTGAGTGGTGACTTTGATCCAAAACTACTCCTCAGACTACTAGTGATTGAAACTGCTGTGTACTTGCTCTCGTTACATTGGAGGTTTAATAGTTTACTCTAGCCCATTGTGACTGACTCTGCATGTTCTCCCTCAAAATAAATTATTTTAATTTTAGATTGGTTAAATCATTACATTTCCTGAGTTTCATAAATTTCTTTGTCTATTTCCTGTTTAGAATTGCTTGAATGTTTCTGTAAAGAATCTGAAGCAAGAGCTTGCTAGATTTGAGTGTGATAGCATTAACTGGAGCTCCAAAGCTGATAAGTATGAGGAAGAACTGTCACAACATTTCCAACACTGCACCACTCAAGAGGAGATAAATGAGGTAAATGAGATAAATCCCAACACACTAAATGACTGTCAAAAGGGCTGTTGTGTTTTGTAATATATCGTACTGTTTACCATTGCCCTAGATGCGTCATACCTATATAGAAATGTTGATTTTCATCTTAACAGCAACCTTGGATCCACACAGCCACAGTAATAATCTATGGTCCATACCTCTGCAGTTCAGGATTATGTCAAGTTGTTGGGCTGGCAATAAAGTGCTTTCACTGTACCAAG
This sequence comes from Larus michahellis, assembly GCF_964199755.1. NCBI lineage: Eukaryota > Metazoa > Chordata > Aves > Charadriiformes > Laridae > Larus > Larus michahellis. The sequence continues at coordinate 32,670,736 of NC_133902.1, forward strand.
AGGACTGGAAATAGAGCAGCTGTATTTTCTTTGGCTTTCAGCTCTGTGAGCTTCATCTGAAATATACGAGTCTTCAGATGTCTTTCTTATGAAGCTAAAGTTTCAAACAAAAGTAGAATTTACATATATTGCAGTTGTAAGGCTATTAGAAAGAACTCTCACTTTTTTTAATGAAAAGTTCAGAATAGTTTAGTACTTAACATTTTTTCAGAAAACCAAGATACGATACTTAAAAAACTGCTAGAAGAAAAGGAAATGTTCTTTGGCACAAGATATTAGAATTTATTATTATGGAAGTTAGGCTAGGAAAAATTACTTAGTTAATGTGATTATTAATTTAGCATCTTAGTAGGCCAAATACAAATCTACTCACAACCTAGAAGGTTGAACTGGATAGACGTCTCAGCAAAAATTAATTTAGGAAAAACATTCCATAGAATTAATCTTCTCAGAGTCACCCATTAAAATAAGAGGCTGATGGTCTCTACACTTGATGTTCTGTAGATTGTACTTCTGTGCATCCATGAAGCACAGAAACTGGTGTTGCGTGAAAAGGGGCAAAGCGGTTTTGGCAGAAGATAAACCCCCTTGCGTTCTAACACTCCTCACTGAGGTGGGAGGCTAGGTGCGGCTAGGTTTAAATTCTGAGTGATGCCCAATTCAGCACTATCAGTCCAATTGCGTTTAATATGTATTAAACTATTACGATTTGGATACACTAATAGTGGACTGCACCTTCAGTCTAGTCGTGCTCCTGAACTAGCACGGCCACTCTCGAGTCTTTGGTCGCGTTCAGTGAGAAACCAAAACGACTAGCTACTTAAAAAAGTGCAGTTTATTTAAACAACAGATATATAAGTTCTTAGGATTGCCGGTGATAAATACACTGTCTGCAAAGCACGTGCAAATGAAAGTATTGTTACATATACAAAATGCGCGACAAAGTTATAAACGATACAGCCTGGCTTTAAATGTAGAAAAAGAGAGTCTCTAGAGAAATTTCTAAGTTTCCCGAGGAAGCACTCGGTATAATCTAAGTCTTACCCAAAGGCGTCCCTATGGGGGGGAAGAGAGGCTCAGCCCGTCGACTGATCCCAGAAGTCAGTGATGTAATTCTTTATGATGGTGTCTTCCCTGGGTATCCCCCCTCTCTTGGGCTATTTTTATACTATTTGTTATCTTCAAGGTGGAGTTTGAGTGACTTTAGTCATACATACTTTTATCATGATTGGTGTAAATTTCTCTCGCTTCACAATTAAAGGTATAGTTTACGAGAAATTCAGGGCGCAGACTCAAGAAGGAGTGGTCGCACCTTGGAGGCGGGTAGCCTTTGGGATGGAGGTGTGTTTTGGTATTATAATGACATTATAATGAGCAAAGTTCGCACAAAGGACAGCATTTCATCAAAATTTGACAAAATGTTGGCTCTGAGCATCTAGCGGGCAGCTAATTGGCAGCTTATCTGTTTCATGGTATCATCCCATTCCTGTATCCACTATACATCATAAGGTAAAGCCACGGAATAATTGCATCCCGTCCCGTACCTCATGTAGCTTATCAGGGAACCACAGATGTTGTGTCCTTCATGCCAGCTGCGGCTATTTTCTACCTCAGAAGCCTCTTGATTTTATACTTTTCCTTAATGTGTGAACAATGCTGTACTTTTGTATTTTTTAGCCAATTTAGTATTTATTCCACAACTGGATTCTTACTTGGGTGGATTTCACGCTAATGTTCCCAAATGAGAAGCAAGGGCAGTGGAAACACAGAACACTGGAAGTTATATTTTCTTATTTCATAGTTAATGGACGCCCTTTGCAAAATAATTGCATAGCATATGCATAGCATATTCAATTACAGTGTTAATTATTGTTGGTGGATTGTTTTGGAGTTTTTTTTTTTTCTTTCTCATTTTAAGTTGGAAAAGTCATGTCAAAATCCTGTCATCCCCAAACCTAATTGAAACTAACTGAATTATACTAATTTGTCTTGTGGATACCTTTTTCTTTAGATTCCTTTTCTATTGGAGATTAGTACAGAATATAAATCCTAAAAAAATACTTGGCTAATGTACCTCTATATGTATTAATCTACTGCCATTTTTCTTCATTTTTTTTCATGAAGTAATTATAACGAATTCTGGTTAAGGATCCAAGAAACTGGGCACTGAACTTCAAGAATGTTAAAGTTATGAATAATCCCTTCAGTATTTTAAGTTCTGTTAATTTTAACATCAGAAATTAGTCTGAGTATTGCTAATATCTAACAGACCTGTCTGAAATAACTATTTCTTTACCATCTACTATGTATAAGCAAATAAATATATCATGTGCAAGCAGCAGCTGTTCATAGCTGTGACATAATAAACAGCCAATCAGATAATTTAGTTGTGATTTACCAGTGTATAGAGCAAACTTTAAAGCTGCCTGAAAATATTTGAAATTCTGCCGTAAATATGTAAATTATTTTACATTTAATGTGGTGAATTTAAGGGTGTAAATAAAGCACGAGAGAGGGGGCTTTGGTGATTAGGACTCGCTGGTGTTTGAAAATACCATACTTAGAAGACTTGGCTAGATCCCTGTGTTTGTAACATATTAATGCTTCTATAAGAAGCAAGGAAACAAATACTTACATTTATAGTCAAGGATACATAGGATGAGTTTTTAAACAATCTTGAAGGACAGAATAGTGAAATGCATGCCTTCTGTGTGCCTTCTCTAATTTAAAGAGAATGTGCAAAGGCCAAAAAAAAGGATTTATACCCCCTACATCTTTGTGAGGTGTAAGGAAAGCTCATATGACTTTTGAGATCTGTATTTGCCAGTTTGGGCTTCCTGCTTCACTAACTAGCTCTGGTAGCAGATTCTGAAGAGCCACAACTCCACTGCGTTACACTGCAATCATTTGCGATAGAGCTGAGTCAAGCCTTGGGCAACTGTAGCTTAATACTGCACTGAATCTGTCCATGGGATTATAAGTGACACAGTTATTTACATAAGATAACTTTTGCAATGAAAAAGCCTTTAATTTAGGTGGTTGCTTTAAAAATAACATTTATGCATGTCTGCACAAAACTTGCAACTGAAGACTAACAGATCCTGAAGCAGGTTCTCAGGTCTCCCCAGCCATCTCACCTCTTTCCTCTTCATGAAGTCATCATTTTTATACTTCTGGAAAGGTACAACTGAAAATGTGGATTTTAACCATAGAGGGTAATGCGTTATCTCTGTTCACAAGTCAGTAGGAACTGATACTTCTTAACACATTTCTCACCTTGTAATCTATTTTTATTGTGGTCCCAGAATTAAAGTAATCATTAATGACTTGAACAGCACCTTTTTTTTTCTTCCCAGTTTCTGACTGGCTGCTCTTTCTTCATTGCCACTTTGAAAATCTGTTTTCAGCAACCTGCTTTCATGGGCTGTTTTGATTATTAGTGCTACTAAAAGTTTTATGTATAAATAAAAAGGGAAGGGTAAGTGGCTAACAACACTGAAGTACCTCCTACAGTGGCTCACACAGGAATCAAAGCATTTTACTGGAACTGTAATTTTAACAAAAATGTGTTTAAAGCAGCTGTATAACTTGCTTTTTCCATTTATTTTGTAGTTGTGTGATAAATCGGAACAATTGGCCCCTAAACCCCCTCTCCTCTGCTATCATTCTCCACCCGTGACAGGCCAACTATAGTTAGGAACAGCTGCCTGATTAATGACTATGACACAATAGACAAGTTACAAAGTTCCATTAAACTTGTGGGCTGGAGTCACTGAAGCGTGTTAGGGTGTACAGGTCCTTTAGCATTTCTCATTTAATTTTGTAGAAAATAGTGGAAAACTGAGATACGTTTAGATTTCTAAAAATTGGCTGTCATATATCATCCTTGGTACAGTTGCTGATGATAACCGGAGTTGTGTACATGCACTCTGAGGGGGTGATGTACAAGTCCGAGCTGAATCTGTTTTTTCCACTGAGGCTAAAAGAGAAGAGTGACAGCAGCTGCAGACCTTTGACACATGAGCCATCATATCTGAAACAAGGAGATCTGATTTCACATACTGCTGTGAGGAGAGCCTCTGGCCTTATAAATGATAGCTCGCCTATCTATGTGCATCAGCCAGTGAAATAAACTAAAATAAACTCTTGCTCATCTCTTATTTTCCTCAAAATTAAACCAGCGAATAAGGATCTTCTGGTTTGAATACAAAATATTGTTCTGCAAAAGTAGTTTTATTAACAGAGGCCTTTTAGATAGATTTTATTATTCTGTGTACTTAGGTGGGATAAAGAGCTTAAACTAATTGGAGATCACAGAGCCAGTGATAGAATTCCCTTCCTTTCCATTACACTGACTGAACACCATCTGTCTATTCACTGCTGAAATAAGGTGGCAACATCCCACTAGATGAAATGAAAATGAAAAATATATCCCTTGATGGATTAACATTAGTATGTAATAATAATAATAATGATTGATTGTTAACAGTTCCAATAACAGTAGCTGCAAAATGAGCATTTATTACTCTCTGGCTTCTTCGGCGGGGAGGGGGAGTTGCGCAGGGGGAAGTCTGTAGGACTTTTCAATATTAAAAAAAGCCTCAAATATGCTAACTAAATATCAAATTGTGGATGTGACCTGAACTTGTTAACACTAATCAAGTAAGTTAAGTTCTTTTCATTTGTGTGTCTGGAGGAATAGACCCTAAAGCGTTAGAACTGTTACGTTTTTTATATATCAGTTCCTTTAGATAAATGTAATTTTGCGTAATTTATTCTACATTTTCCTAAAAGCAAAAGATTGTCAACCCAAAGGATGCGAAATTCTCAAAAAAACCTGTCAGTCATTTTTATATTCTGCCATTTCAAATTCTATGAATTAATTATAAGTAAATGAAAATTTGAAAATATGATCATGGAATTGCAATGTAATTAAAATAGTATCTTTTATAAGGTACCAGAAGCATATTTTAAGCAGGTTCTTTACTTGTCTGGTTCTTGAATCTGTTGCTTGAAGTCATTTGTAAGTAACTGTTACATCTAAAAGGATTTTTTGCAGTTGTAAATAAAATTGAAAATTACATAGTTTTCAGAGGAAAAAGTATTGAATAAATAAAATTTTATACTTAAAAAATTCATAGTGCTTTAAAGATAATTTAGCGTAGTATATTTGATATGCTTATTTATATAACATTGCTAATGCCAAGAATGACATATGCTTTATTAAGGGCGTACTTGTAAGAGGACATTAAAGCAAATAGGTAATTGGCATGGGGGGGAGGGGGGGGGAAGCATAAAGAAAGAATATAAAAAACCTATATAATAACTATTTCCCATGGTAAATAAACACTGTTTTTTAAATTATGTTGATCATATATGACTCTTCTTTTTGATAGGTATCAAACTCATTCTGGTAAATTGTCAATGCATCTGATCCATATGTGTGTAAATTAAAGTGTAGCTTCCTAGAGCTTCATCAGTCATTTCTATCATTCTTGAATTTTTAAAATATATCATAGATTGAAGAAAATTCCATCTAAGTAACATTCCATCTAAGTAACAAAAGAGTTTTACAGCAAATTTAATATAACTAAATTTAATAGTAGTTATATCAGCTGTTATAAGTCCATCTGAAAAGTCTTGAAAGACATGGATGCTTCATAATCAGAGCTACTGGTTCATCTTAATTTATATTATTATAAGAATCATTTTCCCTAATCTTGAGCTTGCTGCACCAAGTCCCTGCTGACTGGTAATAACACTCTCACGTGGTACCAATTCTATCTAGCTGTAGTTAGGCAGGGCTTTCTTTGGGTATCTGTTAGGCAGAATCTCCCTGCTACTATACGCATAGAATAGTTATTTGAAAGGCAGATGCTCGTATAATCTACACGTTGATCCAGCAAAGACCTGGATTCATCCTTGTATGCTGTGAATAATTGTACTAAGATGTTTGGACTAGCACAGTGTATAAAATTAAGGCCTTGTGTAACTTTCTTTCAGAAGCAGGGCTTATGAAAAGCGAGGGCAGGAGGGAACCCAACAAAAAGACCAACCTGACATAAACTAAATGTTGCATTGTTGGAGAAAAGTACTGTGAATGAATATAAATCTACTTGCCCAAGCCCAGTAAAACAATCTTTTTCTGGAAACTTGGTGTGTGTATACATCTACATGGCTACCACTTCTACTGAACGGACTAGTGTATGTGAAGAACATCTGCCTCTAGTTAGAATGAATGAAAGCTTTTGGACAGGATTTTTTCATAGATTGTCTGAGCAAGGATCTCATTCTTTGCCCCAATCTGTTTTTGCCCCAGCCATTCTGGAAACAATATTCTGCATTCAGAATGCAAAAATGTTGATTTAGCAAGATTATGACTTTCCACTACTGGAAAGAAATTCTTAGAAAATAAGGATGCTTTATGAGATGGCATGGTATTATTAATTTCTGTATTAAATTTTCAGTGTTCAGATGATGGTCTGTTAAAGAGCTCTTGAAAAACTTAAGTTGAAGTGTGCTGGTTTCTTTTTTTACTAACATATGCTTACTCTGTTTCAGCTCAGAGAATCATTCAAGGATCTCAAAAAGAAATTCAACAATTTGAAGTTTAATTATACGAAGAAAACTGAAAAAGCTCGAAATTTGAAAGTACTTAAAATACAGATTCAGCAAGTTGATACATATGCAGAGAAAATACAGGTAAATATTAGAAATTTTAGTCTTAGTGAAGGCTTCACTGGTGGTATTGCTGTGGCCTGTGCCAAGCAGATCAGAGGAGATGCAAAATGTATTGTGAGCTTCCCTGTAACTCAGCTTTATATCCTTCCCTGTCTCAGTCACTGAGAGACATTTTTCAGTGTTCTGTTCCTTTTATTCTTCCATTTCCTTCAGTGAGACAATCTTACCTCAGTTTCTGACTTCTCTGTGTTCACTCCTTTTATCCCTCATAGTTTTTCTATTTAATCTTTTATTCTTATTGCCTCTGTTCCTTCACAATATGACCTAATCTTCCCCCTCCTTAAAGAAAGCCCCCAAAAACCCAAAAAACCAAATACCCCATCAAAATCAACAAATCAACAGTAAATGCACACATATTCCCTCTTGCATCCAGCTACTTTTTGTCTTCCTCATTTCACTGTGTTAGTTTCTGGAACCTTTTTCTGTACCCATTGCCTGGAGCTGATCATGTGTATTTGCACCTTAGAACGCTGCTAGCCTCGCCCATTCTTTGCATTCACCAGAAACTCTTCTTCCAAAGCCTCCAATGACCTTTTTACTTGCCAATCAGAAATAGTCCTTTTTCTTTTGCTTGCCCTGCCAGTCTCTTCCTTCACAACTTTTTTACTTGAAATTTTCAGTGGCTTCTATGATTCTATTTTTGTGATTTTATTTGTTGTCATTGACTATTCCTTTTGCAATCTCCACACACACCCCCACCCCACCCCCATCCCTCATTTCTTGGCGATTTCCTCCACAAATGCAAATTCAAATCGCAGAATCAATGAGTTTGGAAGGAACCTCTGGAGATCATCCAGTCAAAATTCCTTCCTCAGAGCAGGGTCAACTACAGAAGGTTGCTCTGTGTCATGCCTAGTTGTTTCAGGAATGTCTCCAGGGATGGAAACTCCACAACCTCTTTGGCCAAGCTGTTCCACCCTTAGAGTAAAAAAAATTATTTGGGTTTTTTTTCCACTTAAGCAAAATTTCCTGTATGTCCTTGTTCCACTTGGTCTTTGGGATTATGGGGTTATGCTAGGTTCTCACTGATGTTGCTTACATCACATTCTTAAGCATTATGTTAATATTCTAGTACATAAACAAATACGATGCTTAAATTGACATATATTTAGTCAAAGACTCCAAAGGCTTCGTACTATTTTTTTCCTTTGCAGATTCAATGAAAATTACTTTGTTCAAGATCCCATGTTTTATTACTACAGATATTTGTTTATTTTTAAACTGAAACATGTAATTCAATTCCACCTTTAATAAATATCATTTACATTGATTTTAATCAGCATTGTAGAGGCCCTCCACTTTCCTTTGATTCTTGAAAAAGCAATTTGTACATGTAATTTTAAAAACATAGGACAAGAAATAAGTTTGTGTGGGTTTTCCCATGTTTCTTTTTATTTCTAAAAATGGAAACATTTTTGTTGTGGTATTTAACTCTGCTACATCTTTTAAACAGATTCTTAAAAAGAAGATGGATAATTGTGAGAAGAAAGTCATTGGCTCTGTAGTAAATGAACCTAATGCTAAAGTTAGGGTCCTCTTGGACTCTATCAGCGACTTACAAAAACAGCTGAATGACTTTAGCAGAGTTGTGGAGGATTACAAGCAAAATCTGGATCTTGTGGAGCATCTGCAACAGATGATGGAAGAGGTACTAGTAAACCTGAGATCCCCACTGTGGCTGTAATAATGATCCAGGATTGGGATAGGTGAAAGTGCTTATAACTACTTCAGGCAAAATCTGTGGCTTCCAAAAGTAGTAGATTGGTAAAGATCTATATTTTCTCTTCTCTTTTTGATTGTAACTTTGTGGAGAAAGCGGGGATAAAACATGCAATGTGGCCATATTCTTGCACTGCTGTGCATATGACTGGGGTATCCATCTATATATGACTTTCATAGTGATTCAGCACATCTATGATCACACTTATGAGCTCATTTTCTCTAAGTGTGTTCTGAGGCAACACAGAAAGTACCACAAGGCCCTCGTTAATAGCTGTCCAGTCATAAGAGCCAGGTTATCACAGTACCTACATTGTTAGTTGTCAGGAAGGGCTGTCTGTGTGGTATGTAATTCTGGAACTGAAATGTAAAATATTCAGTTTCTTAAAAGCAGCATATGATTTTTTTTTAAATAGACTTAATCGTTAAGTTTTTGTTGTTGTTTTTTTTCTGAACTGCAGTCTAAGTCTTTTTGGAGACTTCTGTAATTTTATTTTTATGTGTCTGAGGACTGCCTTGTGCATTGCCTTTTTAAAAAAGATAAAAAAAGTTTGTAGCAGTGTTTTCCCTCCTGCCACATTGTGTTGGTGCATCTGCTGTGAGGCAAGCACATTCCTGTCATCATTGTTTATTTTTAGAAATAACGCTGTTCATATCTCCAAAGTTATCTATATGCATGACAAATAAATCCCCTTAATGATGGATCGCAATACTAAAATTTTGTTTAAAAGATGTTTTTAATGTCCAGTGATCTGATCAATGTGTCATTTCATATATTGTTAGCAAAGCAATTTGTTACCATTTGTTGTGCATTTAGATTTTCAAACCGCCAGCCCACCCCCCCCCCAGCTTTACCTTGAGGGAAATAAATTATTCCTTAGAGCTAAAATTTAAGATTGCTTTTTTTTGCTCAGTGTAAAGAATCACCTTTTACTCAACAGTTTTCTTTCAGTGAATAGGCACAGTCTTCAAATACCGATTTTAATGGCATTTAGAAATGGTGATTATTAGCTGCTTGCTGTAATGATGCAATACGGGTGACACTGAGTGAACATCCCATTCTGTCCTCCCCTGAGTGTTGTTAACCAAAAGTGTTTATTAAAGGTATGTTCTGAAGCCTGTTCTTGTCAGTGGAAAGACTGCTAGCAACTTTAATGGTTGCTGAGACCCAAAACCCTGTTGCTATTAGACTAAATCTCTAAGTGACCTTGCTGCCCTTACAGAGGTCTAACTGTGGCCATGATAAGGAGTTTCTGAAGTTAGTTGATATACAAGATGGAAGGAACTCAGAAATAAAACGTATGTTTGTAGGACCATTAACTAATAACCTCACCATGCTTTTAAGATGAGCATGGATTTAGCGTTTAAAGAAAACTTAACAGCTACAAATATTTGAAGCAGGATTGGTAGAGAAAAATTGTTTTTCAGGTTAAATTAATATCAGAAAACTTAAGACATACTGTATGCCACTGATTATGGAAAGTCTAAGAATAGTCCAGTCTATTCTACAAAAGCTTGAACTACTGATAGTAATTCATTATAATGCAGTGTTTTTATCCCTCAGTGTCAATTTTGGTTTGAAGATGTGAGCGCAACAGTCATTAGAGTTAGCAAGTATTCTGCAGAATGCAAAACAAGAGAAGCCATAGAGACTCTCTACAAGCAATTTAATAAGTTTATTGAGCCTACAGTGCCTCAGCAAGAAGAAAAAATTCAGCAGATTATAGACCTCGCTGAACGGTTGTATGGTGAGGAGCTGTCTGGTAATGTACTGGGGGGGAAAATGCAATAACTTAGGACAGGAGGAAGCAGATTCCTAGGTTTGTTCATTTAAGAAGAAAATCCCATGAAGTTAAAAAACAAATGTTTTTTTTAAAGTATTGACTGGAAGAGGCGAAGGATTTCAGAAAAAATATTTAAAAAATAAAAATATGAAAGTACTCAACAGTCTGGTGGTTACTTGGTTTTCTGTATACAGCCTCAGTTCACCTTGAAATCAAAGTGTGAAAGTCCTTGTAATATTTATGAGCTTGAAATTAAGACTTCATGGTTTATGCTATCTCATAACAGGAAAGCCTTTGAAGTCAAAGTATATTACAGTGATATACCTCAGCGCTGAGTGAATTTTTTACATTAACGCTGTGAATAACTAGTGGTATTTGATTGCCAATTTTCTTAAGCACTTTATTAGCAAAAAATGTAGATTGTTATGCAAATACTGTATTTGCAATTGTATCGATTTGGAATATCATTGACCAGAAAGAATGAAACTTCAGGTTTTGCTTTTTTCTCCCACTTGCAATGTTTATATACTTGTTGAAGTTATTTTATCCAAAGTAAGGTGACCATCCAAATGTGCATGGATACTGTGTAATCTATCAGTTCAAGTAGTAAGTCTGAAAAAAATTCAACAGAGTCAAACTGTGCTTTTAAATTCCTCTAAATTAGTGTTGAAAAGGCTATTTGGAGAGAACAGATGACTTTTTCCCCCGTCTCTCTTTTTTTCTTCTTTTTTTTTTTTTTTAACCATGTCAGTATTTTTAATATTCCTGTCTGTAGGAAAGGAGCTGACAGAATGGATTCTTGACACCAGCTGATTAGGAACAGAGAAAGAAGCAGCTTCGTGTTTTTTAAGTCATTACATGGGAAGAAGCTTCTTCATCCTGCCTTTGTTTTGTATGTCTTATAAGAGGAATCTAAGTGCCTTCTAGCTGTATAATAAGGCAACTAGTTTAGGAGACACTTTATGAAGTCAGAATCTTTTAAAGCAGTATCACTAACCAGAGAAAAGTCATTTTGTTTGAGGAGAAGCCTATCAGAAGACCTGCAGTGACTGTGAGGGCCCATTTCAAGTAAGCTAGTAAGAGGTAGGAAAGCACCTTGCTGGGAATCACAGAACTTCTTCAGCAAAATAAAACGTAGAAAAATGTAATTATTGTAGCGTACTGGGGATACAAAGTACATTGATTGTTACACATCTCTCTCATATTTTTTTACCTTTGTAGGTATCGAGGAAGGAAAGAAGTATGTTGAAAAAGCCGTATTAAAGCACAAAGAAATCATTAATTCTGTTAATGAGTTGTGTAGATCTCTGAGAGAACTTAAGGAGATTAAGGTATTTTTTTATATTCTGCAATTACATTTTACATTACAATGCATTCTGGAGAATGTATTGCCTTTGCATCAACCTATCAGGCTTAGTGTCTAAATTAGTACTTTTAACTGAAGATCATCTATGATAGTATGATGCATTTCTTAATTGTTCATTTTTCCATTACCTTAGATAATGATCATAATGAATCAATGAAGTGATACTTGTTTGTTCACTAAATATTCCTCCTAGGTTTCTTTTTCTTGACTTCTTTCAGAACTGTTATTGCTTTCAAGTAACCTTTAGGGGAAAATATCACAATTTTTTGAGTAACTAGACAAATACTTTTTTTTCATATTTCTTCTTCCCTTGGTACTGTAATACAGGTAACTGCTAGATCTATAAAATGCCAAACAACCTAGCTTGGCTCCCTATTGGAAAAATCATCCCCAAAACCAAGTTGTGTTAAAACCAAAGTAATTTAAATTAGAGAAGTGTGGTTTAACACAAAATATTAAAGAGAACAGCAACGTTTTTAGTTTCATATTCTGATAAGCTTCTTTAAATGTAATTAAATATAAGGTATCAGCTGAGGAAGAATTAGAGAAGACAGCTGAGAGGGTGAGACTTCGTTAATAAAGACTCCATCTACTCCACCCCCTACTCTCAAAGTAACACCTCAAAAATCTCCCACATGCAGCGATAGCTGATGGATTAATTCTTCTGCAGATTTGGAAGACTGAAGATGCTTACATATCCTGCTCTTGTTGATGTTGTTTCACTTTTCTTTGATGGAATTATACTATAAAAACTGATGAACATTCAAATTATCCATTAATACACTTAAAAGCAGCAAGAGATGACAAAAATACAAATGAGTTTCAAAAGCCATTAGATGAATAGAAAAAAGGCTTTGCCTTGCACTGTGGCCATAAAGAAACTTCAATGGAAATGCCAATTAGGTTTTCAAAGTTCTCCTCCCAATCCATGTGTTACATAACCGCTATTGTGTGCAGTAGCCTCAGGTTATGTCAGAACAGGACTTTAACCTTTGATCTTTTTTGCTAGCCCAACATAATATGGTTCTTTTCAGAAGTAGTGGAATTTCAAAAGAATTGGAATATTTGACTTATTTTGCTAATTGTTTGGAGTATGCTTTTTTTCACACAGAATCAGTCATAAACTGTTTACTGATTACTTTAACCTTTAATTTAGATAATTATTTTTAAAAGGCCAGTCAAAAGGAATATTATAAAAATGAATTTTCTGCAACAGAGAGTAGTTCTGCAACTTTTTTCAAATGAAAGTTGTTATTTTTTTATAATATGTAGTATTCTGAAATTTTAAAACTAATATTCTTATTGAACATTTCCAGAATATCTCAATAGTTGAAGTCTGTATCTTATGAAGAATACATCCTTCAGGAAATTATCTACACAGATAGATAGATGCCATGAGTATGGAATGCCATGACTGTGAATTCAGTTTCACTTCCTGTCATTTTTAAAGCATAACAAATTAAGGGAGAATGTTGTATTGCGCAATCTTTCCTGATTTTACATGGCTGAATGTCAGAAGAAAACAACTCTTGGATTTTTCAAGAGCAAAACAAAAGACTTTTTCTTCAGAAAAAAATAGATTGAACGCATCATGTAGAATTTTTCACTTTTTTAATGATAGAATATAAAATTAATAATGCAGCACTTCCTTAGAAGAACTTTAGGACTGTAACTTTTGGCTGGACAGCTAAAGATATGAAATACACAAAATTGTAACTATAAAACTTTTGGTTTTCATTACCTTGTGCCACTGTGATGTTCTTTGAAACCTGTAGATTTATTCTATGACAATTTTAAAGGGCTCATGAAGTCTTCATAAAATAGAGTATGGTTGTCTAGATTTCTGTTATGTAAGTACTCTGTTGTGCAGAGTTGTGCAGCCTTTGAGGCTTAAGCTAGAAATAAGTATCAGCCAAGAAGAATGGTAAAGCAGCTGATTTAAAATACAGTTAACTACATTCAGAGTGGTTATGGACTGACCGGATGGGAAGTTGAAGGAGGGAGGAAAACAAGAGCAAATGCAAATTCTGCCTGGTTATGTTTTATGCTTAGAATGTATTCTCCCTTTTCCCCCTTTTAGACAAATTTGAACATTCTAGAGAGTCACAAAGTTACTTGTGAAAGAGTTACTTTCTTCCCTAGAACTGTTTTACTGAAATCCTGATTTTTTTCTGGATTTGTTGTTTATCCTCTTTTTTCCAAATACTGTCACTTTGTTAATCCTTTATTTTCCCTCACTTATGCTCAGTACAAATTGGTTAATATTCCTCAGATTCTTGACCAATCACTTGAGTTCTTCAGTTTTTCATGTCCTGTACTTTCCTTGCCTCAGAAAAGATCCACTCATCTTTCAAAAATGTTGTCTTTGTCCAGGAATGAACGAATCAGGTTTTGCTGCATATTTTTACCATAATTTTACCAATTTACACTTATGCTGACGACAGGTTCTAGATAAGATTTCACTTTTTTTTTTTTCTACTCTCTTGTACAGAGTATAAGTCAGTGTGTAGTTAACCGTTGCTACCTTCGATTGTGCATAAGCTTACTTAATTTTATTTTCTCATGGCAGAAAGATGAGTTTTCTGAAGAGCTGGTTACTGTTCAAAAAGAAGAAAGAAATGGTCAAGAAGCACGTGAGACTGCTCTTAAAGACAAGGCAGAGCAACAAAAGCAGCAGGTTAGTTAGGTGCTGGGTTGTTTTAACTGGAATTCTATTTCTTAAAAGGTTTTGTGTATTGCTGGAAGGTTTCTTGCTTTTTGGTCTTAAAGCCTCCCTTAATATGAGTGTTATCAGTGTAGTCTTGGTCATTTATATTTCTTTTTTTTTTTTAATTACCCCTTTGCTTTCTATCCAATCCACATATTCTTCATATGAATTTTATTTTTTAGCCTTCTTTTTATTTGCCTCGGTATCCCTTTTCTAAAGTAATATTATTTTAATAATCTTTTACCAATTTTTCTTTGGTCCTATTGCCTCAGTATTCTTAATGCAAATGTTGTCTTTGTGGCCATTCCTTCTTCCTCAAGGGAGAAAACACATTCTGCTCTCTCCTTTATAATATGATTTAAGGGAATATATGAAGTAATAGAGGAGACTGCTGTTAGTATTTCCTAGAGCCCTAATCATATAATCCCTAGAGACAAGATATAGAAGTATTTGATTTATAAGTAATATGCTATGTGAGAAGCCTCATAGTTCAGAATTTGAACTAAGTAACAGTGCAAATTATGATTCTTTGTTGAATCATTATGGTCTTCATCAGAAAAAATAGTGAGGTTTAAACATTTGTCTTTCAGATGGCATCAAGTAAATTGCTTACAAACTCAGAATGCATTACTGAGAAGAGAAACAATACTCTATCTCCTACCAACACTAAACAGGTATCTGCCGTTCATATTGTTTTGGGGTTTTTTTTAATCATATTGATGGGCGTTGTTGTGTACTCTCAAAGGAATTTTACTCCTTAATTCATTGCAGCTCAAAAGTGATGGATATTGTTATAGATTGGTGGGCTTTGATTGTCTTTGCCTGTACAGTATTACAAAAACCCAATGCAAAACAAGCACATAATTGCTTCAGTTTTGCAACACTGAATAACAGGAAAGCAGTCACGGCAAAAACATGATGGAACACAGCTACAGCTGTCAGCAGTTCAGGATGACATCATGTCACAGATAATCTGCTGTACTGTTGATACGACACTGTACATCAAATAAATAACAGAACTCAGCATCAAATAGTCGTCTTCACCCTCACCTCAAAACATTTAAGTTATGTTTCAGTTTCCAAAATTCCGTGCAGCAGAGATCATAAATACGTACATTCCAAGTATGGATTGCATGTTGAGGACAATCCACAAAAGGAAATCAGACACTAAAAGACTGGGTATGCATTTAGAATGATAAAAGTCCTAGCAGACAAGCATGTTTTATTCATGGATATACAGTAAATTAATATGAATGGTACCAAATTGTCAATAAATAAATGTAGCATTAGAAATACAGGCAATTATGAGATGAATGAGATTAATTCCTTCAGCTTAAAGAACATTTTGAAGCCTTGGGATCCTGGATGTAGATATAAATAATTTACTATGCGAAATAGTCTGGTAAATTGGAGTGGATGGTAATATATTGAAGTCTTTAGAAAGGTAGGATACACTGGTAATTGATTTAGAGCTCTAAAATTTCCATTTTGCAAGCTGATAACATAGACCAATACTGCAAAACATTAAATTGTGATGTTTTATAGAAATTTAACCAACATTAACATTCCCTTCAGTTCAACGCAGAATTATCCTGTAATCTGTTGATGAGCCAAAATTGAGCCTAATTAATTTTGTTACCTCCATTCCAAGTCAATGGGAGTTTCACCTTTGACTTGGAGCCCAGATTTCACTCAAAATTTTGTGACTGATCTGAAAAGCCACCCTCAGGAGAATCACCTCCCCTAGCAGATGTCCGTAACCCTATTTGCTATTTGGCTAGGCCGCAGCTTTGTCAGTCCTCATCAGACTGTGCCTCAGCTGCCAAGGGGAGAAGTCAAGGGTATGCGAAACAGCAAATATCAGATGTGAAGTATGGCAGCTATGATGCCTCCACCCTTTTCATCACTCCATACTTCACTTAAAGAAGTAGCAGGTTCTTCTCACTAGAGCTTTTCTGTCTTCCATTTCCATCCTTTCCAAGGAAAGACTTGGCCCATCCCCAGCCCCTTGTCTAGTGAGCCAGCAGTCTTTAATTTTGTCTATACTCTGCAAGCTAGTTTTGCAGTATTAATTTGCTTCAGTAATAAATACCACCCTCTAAAAAGCGGCCTAGGCCTTCTCATGGCACATTCACCCTCATGCTGCTTTGATCCCAGGTGGCACACCAGGGCTGAAGGTCTTCCTGCTACCAAAGCCTGTCTGACAGCTTGCTCACTCACTGCCCACCTGACGTTCTTTTCCCCAGCGTTTTCCCCAGGGACATTTTCCAGCAATGTCTTAAATAACTCTGCTCAGTTCCGTGATCTCCAGATGAGGTGGCCATGAAACTGACAGCACATCCCTGCACTAAGATCCTAAATTAGTCGCTGGAAGATTCCTACGTTGTTGTGGCCCTCCCTGTAGTTACCAAAATGTATGCCACTGTGTGTACATGTGTGTAGGCTCCTCAATAGACTGAATGAATCTGGACCACGGATTTCATTCAGACAGTAGAGACTGACTATTCAGAAAGTTTGACCTATGCTTTTTAATTATATCTGCTCAGAATTTAGCATTCTAAAGAATTTTTCAACTTCTTAATATTTAATCAGATTTGGTTTATTAAATTTGTTAGTGCAAGTCACATCAAAACCGCCATCATTTACTACTGAAGTGCCTATTAACACTTCATTTAAGAAAAACTGCAAATCTGGTCAGGCTTAAAACTGAGAAAGTTAATTAGAACAACACTGACAAAGTTAAAAGAGCTAGCTTTTCTGAGTAATTGGAAAGGGGGAAAAAATTAGAATTTCACCAAATTGGAAAGTCAATTATAACTGATCATGTTTATATCCATGATCTATCCATACTGAAAGACACTTTGGGGCGTGTCTCCACAAGCATCAGGGGACGCTTGTGGAAAACACATTTAATACCCAAACTTGAACTTCATCTTACAACCAAATAGACACAGTAAAATCCGAGATTTTTTACAATCATTCATTCATGGATCTGCCATGAATCACATGGCATTGAAGTAACAATTGTATTAACTTGGAAAAACATCTATATTAAAGCTACCATATCTACCGGACCAGGGCACATATGAGGTTCTCTTACTTTTTACTTTTATTAATTTTGTGCACTGTTTATTAGGTTATATTTACAGCAATAAAGCATGAATGTGCTCCTGCACTTTTGTACTGGATACTGCCAGTATACCTGGTTTTGAAAGCAATGACATTCAGTGTATCAGACGATTGATTTGAGTGAACAGTTCATAGGTGATAGAAACATTGTATGGTAGATTATGTATTATTTTGTATAGAACTCAACAACGGGAGAATAGTATTAGAAAACATTATGAACACCTTTGGTCAGAGTGCTGGCATAGCACAAATGAAGTAAGCCTGAATATGTGATTACACTTTTATATAAAAATCAAGCAGCAGAGAAGTAATTAATAAATCAGATAATGTCTTTGATGCTTGGCGATTAAAATTAATGCACTCATGCCACGTCCAATTCTTTTTGAAACATGATGAGAGGATTTTTTTTTTTAATTCTGGATCCAAGATAATACAAAAATAATTTTAACATTGTTTTCTGTTAATGTTTTGACAAGATCTTGAAACAGCTGGTAAAAAATGCTTGGAAAATACCTTGAAGATGTTGGTTTAATTCTGTAACTCTCGAACATGACTGGTGACTCTCTCAAAGAATCAAAGTCTGATAACTTGGCTGCTAATATATTTTTTTTCTATGTAACTGTTTCCCATTTAGATGTAATTAGGCCACCTCCTCCTCTACTTTCCCCTTGCCAATGCTCTTAGAAACAGCAGCTACAGGAAATCCACAGGCTGTCATTTTTTTATAGACAGAAGTACTTTTTCTTTTATTGCTACTGTTACAATAAATGCTTATATATAATAATATCTGCTAGAATCTATACAAACAGTTTGAAATTCAAGTCAGCTGCTGCAAAACTTTCTGATGAATTATCCTTTTCCACGTATTTCCTCCTGCTTCTCAGAAAACATTAAACTTAACTAGAAGAAATATTTCAAATATTGTTGCTAGCTTCTGCATGAAAAGGGGGTCCATAGGATGATAACTCATTCTCTCTCTCGGTTTGTCTTCTTCTCTCTCATCTCTTCTTTCCCCTCCTAATTTAAGGAGAGGAATAAATTGGCTGATACTCCAATTATCTGTCCAGCTGGTGAGGATCTTGTTTCACAGGATACAGAGCTGTCATCTCCAGCCAAAGAGGATAGTTTACAGACTGAATTCCTGGCAGAAGAAATACCCTCCGGAGATGAATATGAGTGTATATCACCTGATGATATCTCTTTGCCACCGCTTTCTGAGACACCAGAATCCAACCTTTTACATTCTGAAACAGAGCTAGAAGAGCAGTGCTGCTGTAGTTCTCATAGTCTGCATGTCAGTTCCTATAGCTTGCAAATGCAGAAAACCGCTTGTATTAAAAAAGTGATGGAAGCGTCTGATCTCTTAACAAATTCTGCTTATGCTGATGCTACAAATAATAGAATGGAAAACCCATCAGATCAGTTCGACAAGTTTTGTATTTCTTCAGCAGATTCTGGTCCAAAAGTCAGAGCAGTGTCTCCTTTGACTTGTAGCTTACAAGGAGAATCTGAAGCTAGCACTACTTCCTGCACTATAGATGCCAAACCAGTATATAGCATGATGAGTGAAGCATGCAAAACACATTTGCAACACCTTGAACTTCGTAACAGCATGGCAGAAACACAAGAACAATTGCATGACTTGAATAACTGTACTAAAACCCAGGACAGGCTGCATGCTTTGCCTGATGCATTCTCAGGTTTCATGTTTCAACCAGACACCACCAGAAGCTGTCAGAGGCAGATGGTCACCCGAGAAGAGATTAAAAGTTCATCAGAAAAGAACAGCATGGCCAGCCTAACTGGACAGGCGCCTAACTTCTCCCAGCTTCTGTCTAACAAAACCGTCATGGAAGGTTCTCCGGTAACTTTGGAAGTAGAAGTAACGGGATTCCCAGAGCCTACACTGACATGGTGGGTAGCTTATAATGAGAAGTAGTAAATACGCCTATTAGCAAGGCACCTTGAACCACTTATAACCAAATTATTTAATCTATAGACTAGAATAAATGGCTTGTATCCTTTCTACTCCACACTTCTGCACGATTCCCACCTTCAAAATTGCTTTTGACAATTAACCTACTTGAAATGATCCCTCTGTACTTAATTTTATGAATAATGAGAGCATCAAACTACTGCAAGCATATCCAATGTTTTTTTAAGCAAATACATCATATAGTTTTTATTCTGTAATATGACATTCCACTTGTTCAGTAATTTCTTAAAACAAACGCACACTCCAGATTTACTGTAAGTAAATTCACCTACGTTTTTTCAGGGTCTTGGCACTATATATGGATGGTCAGACACATGCATGCACACTGAAATATATAGCCACTACATATACATAGAGACACATATTTTTATATATGTGAGAATAAGTTGTTGAAAACTGGAGAGAGGTTACAGGTTAAAAATACCCCCTAAATGTCTACACTAAGAGAACCAGTTTTATATATTATATATTTGTGTGCACTCTCTATCTCTCTCTGAATTGTTGTATGTCTAATTAGGTTGCTTTATACTGCATTTGTGAGAAATACAGATGATGTAACATAAACATCTTTTTAGATGACCTTTTAGAAATTCCCTCCCAAAGGGAATAGGGATGGAAAGAGGGGTAGGATTTCAAGATTTTGGTAGTAGTTCTCTGTTGGCATATTTTCCTAAAATCTTACCTCATTTGCCATTTCTTCACTTATTCCATTAGACTTGACAATGGAAGCCTTTCTTTTAATGCATTAAAGTTAGATATGCCTCTTACTGGAAATGTTTTGATGTTAAGATTATTATTACACGTGTAAAGAATAAGGCAAACTATACACTTCTAGTAAGCTGAATTTTCTTCTATGTCACTGAGAAAAATACTAGGCACTGGAACCATGGGACTATACTGTGTTAGTATGAATAAAGTTACTTTGCTTTAAATCCCGGTATTCTACACTTTGAGGAGTATTGTTAGTGAAATAAGAAGTACCCTCAGTTCTATTTTATTGTAAGAAAGCACTTATTTAGCTCAAAAATATATACACTGTTGATACATGGTCTTTTAAAAAACATCATTCAACTGAAAGCATTTTGCAAATCAGAAATTTATGAAAACAGAAAAAAAAAGGGGTTTCTGTATTAAAAATTTACCAATACCACGTATTTTGTACTGATGTAGACTTTTTTTGGATATACACGTGAAAAACATTTCTGCGTTTGTGTCATGTTAAATGTAGCTTATGCTGAAGCATCATAAGGCAAGAAGAGCCAGAATTTTCTCTCACTTCCAATACGTAAATCTGGAGTCAATACCAGACATGGTGACGGATCCTCAAGTTCTAGAATATGACACTCTCTGAAAAAACTGCTGATGCATTGTTCTATCCTGTTTGATTATGGGACCTAAGTAAATGTTAAGTGGACTGGGAGGAACAGGTCTTTGACTGTTCCATATACTGAAGGCACAAGTTCAGAAAGTTTGTACATTGCTTATGCATTTTAAGAGCCTATTCATGAGTTGAATGTGGATTGTCCTTACTAGCAAAAAAGTTTCAGCCCAAAACTGAGGGCTCAGGCCTTCATGCTACTGTCTCCAATACTGCAGTGAGCTAACTGTGACTTGTCCGTTGAAAACTGTTTTCAGAATCACGTTTTCTAGTATTAAGGATCTATTATCCAACAATTTGAATTGCTTAAATATTCATCCATATTTACATATAACTTTAAAACTGGGGAATGAGAGCGCAGCAGCGAGCTCTATCTCTTGCTGTCAATGTAGTGTCATAGAGGTTGTCTGAATTTGCAAAGTTCTGCTTGGCATTCAGTGATATAAATCTGACTTGAAAACTGACTCTCTGCTTCAGGTACAAGAAGGGCCAGAAACTGACTGCAGATGAGCACTTAAAGCTTTTACAAAAGGAGACAAAGCATACTTTGTTCATTCAGAAGGTGTGTGATAAAGATGCTGGCCTCTATGTTGTTCGGGCTAAAAATTTGAACGGCACTATCTCATCAAGTGCCATTCTCCACGTGAAAGGTAACAGGCCACCTATTACAAGAATAGACTGGATAATGCTGTGTGTCATCTATATTAGCATATCACTAATATACTGGCTATTCACAAAACAAGTACAATATTGACTGCACTGGACTTAATTCTCACATTCTCAACGTTAAATTTATTTTCTTCTGCATCTTTCACAATTTGTACCAAACCACTTTTATGTCACACTTGATATATTGCTTGTTTCTTTAGTTACCAGTATTATGTGCTTATTTTCCTTTGTCGTAGTGATTTTGAGATAAAAAAGTTACAAAGGTTTTCTAGAATCTGAGGCAGAGTGTTGCTTTCTAAAATGCAGGCATTACAAAGTGTTGGAAACAGTTTTAATGGTTATAGGTATTTTAAATGTCAAGATACGCCCAGATGGAGTGCTGAGAATGTGTGTTTTATAATATGCCTTTTTGGGGGAGGGGGTTGAAATGGTTTTTAAACATTGAATAGATTATTTTGAACCACATTTTTCTTGTATATTTTTAAAAAACTTTTATTTGTAGGATAAAACTTCCTAGTAAAGAAACTGTACCATTCATGACTGCACTAGCAGACATCAAATTTAGATCTGTCTCAGGCCAGCAGAGTTTCCACAAATGAAAGTTGCAGTAGTTTCAGTAGAGTTGTGATCATTTGCACTGCAAAGGTTTGACCCAGAATCATCAGGATTTGTGTAAGTGGCACCTAGCATACAGTAGACCAAAACCCCCCCAAATGTTTAAAAAATGAGACGTTCCAACATATCAGTATGCTTAGGTAGATGCTTGTGATACCTCCTCTACCTTCTTATATAATTAAAGACATAAATATTTCTAATAATCCACTAAATTGTTAGCATAAGACAAGAAAGATAACAGTTTATGAAGTGGGCGTTTGTGCATGTTTAAAAATTTTTAACATACAGATTTCAAACAGAATCAACCAAATTGGGGAAATACTCAAAAGTGTATTCATACAAAAAAAAAATTGTTTTATTTCCATCAAGTAGACTTCTATAACTTCAAAGCAGTAGATCCAAACCAGAATTTTGTTCACCTACATACTGTGTTTCATTCTTGACAAGGACAACCACAAATATTATGTTTTATTAAAGTAGTAATTTGTTTAAATATTTGATAACAATGTAACTGTGTCAGTGGAAGGCTTCATTTATAAATCCTCAAATGTAACTTCATTTTTTAGCTCCAGTACTTGTTGTATTTATACAGTAAAACAGTTGACAAACAGCTACATGATTTTTCCTGCATCTTTGATTTGCAAGTTTTGTATTACAGCTGCGTTTGTGTGGAAAATTTATAGAGAGGAATTATTTACTTTCTCTTGCATAGTTTGCTGAAATGAAGTATGCCTTTTACTGTGTGGCATCTTATGAGCAGAACATATATTGCAAATTGCCAGGGGTCAGTGAGATTGAAGACTGACATTTAGATATTTTGGCCCAGTGACTGCAACTTTATTAAAATTCCTGTAACTTTGAAACAGGAGAAGTCCTCAGGGGAATATAACCTCACAGCAATACGAGAGGGAGCAGGAGGAGGAGGTCGTGGGCAGGTGGGGGAGCAAAGTAATTTCTAACTGAAATTGGTATTACCCTTAATGAACACATTTCCAAGTTTAATTGTCTCCCAAAAATTTTGATTCATAATAATTCAGGTATAAAAATCACCTGTTTTCCTAAAATGTACTTTCCATTTCACAATAAAGTTAATTTTAACAATTAGTATGATTTTGAATGTTTCAAATTTCATAAAAGTGAAATTCAGTGTAGTGGTTTTGTGCCCTTGTGACTTTATGTATGGTTGTTATACAGCAAACAACCTCTGTGAGTTAAGTGGACTTGCATAAGTGGTACATTAAGCAATATTGTGGTAAGAACAAACCAAAATGCCTCTCCTACATGCTGTAAGGTTTTGCATGCTGCAGAGCTGCCAGTACTTGATAACTTTATCCTGTTCATAACACTAATTTTCTGTTTGAAAGTGAATCTTCTATGTGATGGCTGCCCTTCAAGCTTCTATTTTTACTGAGGGTTGCCATCGTTCAAAAATTAAAAGTAATCATGGATGTCCTTTGACTTGTTTTTTGCTTTTCTCTGTAAATTTAAATAATACTTAGGTAACTTTTAAAGGTATTTTTGCCTTCAGCATTGAGGCTAAATGAGGAGTGAAAGCAGGGATATTCTCTTTCCTCTTCTTCCTTGCGCCTGCCAGAATTAGGCCTTTAAATTAAGCATTAACTGTCGTAAGGCTTGTGACAGAAAGAGTCATTGTAGCTCTACAGATGTTGGGCTCAAAGCTGCATCTCTGTTTTAACTTCTGCGTCCTTCACCTTGAAAACTATGGAAAGTTCAGTGCTAGAATGGTCATTGTTCTGTCTTTTTATATGGTCAGTATGTGAGTTCAGAGATATGCATGTGACCTTTTTGGTTGGAGGAGAGCCATTTGTTGAGCAAAACAACACTGTGAAGTGAGTCTCTGTCCTTCAGAAAGCAAGGCTAGAGCTAGAATTACAGCCCTGCTTGGAAAAAATTGTCCCAAACTCACTTGTACTTCTATTAAAGCAGGAGAAAAAGATGTGAACTTTTCATAATGTCATAGAACAGGAATTTGAGGTAGCTTGGATCTAGACTTGGATCTTGTTGCTTGCTTTCACTTACAGAAAGACCGCTCGCTATTTATGACAATCAGCCTTACAAGCTAAGGCAACAAAGGGACGCAGAACTGCCGGACAAGTGTACACGGATTATGGGGACAAATTCTTTCCCCTCCCTTGTAACACTTCCTGATGTATATCCAGCCTTCTAGAGTATTATGGTAGAGCAGGCATGCAGACCTTTTCCCTCATAAACATTTGCATTGAAGCTGTTTCCATTAACTTCATTTAACAATCTTTAGAACAAGTGGGAGAGATGTCATGTACTTGCATTACCTGAGATTTGGCAGCCAGAATACAGGGCTGGTTTGCAAATATGTGTGAGAGTAAGAGATGCAGCTTTGAATCCAAGTGGGAATTACTCCATCTTTTTATTAATATTATTTAGAAGCTAGACAGTGATGTAGCCTTTTATTGGAGTTTGACTTACATTCCTGGTTCCAAGCGTAGCAAGGAGGACTGTCATCTTTCCTCTAAGAGGGGAGGAATTAGAGTAGCCTGAGTGAGCAAATTTTATTCCAACATTTACAAATCTGTGCTGCATATAGTAAAATTCTGAGTACGTATCATGCTGCATATGTCTAATTGAGTATAATAATGTTTTGCCCCCTTTAGCAGAAAAAATATTTAAAATCAATACAATGTTGATTTTGTTTCTTCTGAATTACGGTTTAAATAATAGTTCATGAAATGACCCTTGTTGCTAAAGTTTGTATTTTTCTTACCTATTTTTCTCTTTTTTCATCTTATTTTGAAAGAACTATTGGTAGTTCATGTACTGAACAAGACATAAAAGTAGTTTTTCTCCATGGACTTTTTCAAGGCATGGCTATTTGGGACTTGATTTGGTATTATATGCGCCAGGAAGGCTTTCCAGATGAGGAAGCTGTATTGACATGATGCCCCTGTAACTGTTCACTGCTACAATGTGGTGTTGAAACAGCACCCACACTCAATTTTATTGGCTGGAGAAGGATATTTTTAAGCCACGTGTATCTAGAAAATAGCTAAAGAAAAGCTGCCTTCTGCCCACAAAACTACAAAAGCAGAATGACAGTGAAATGCCACACTTGGTGACCTTAACACCAATTTTCCTGCTTGAACCATAAATGCTTGTTGTAACTGACAAATTAGGTAGCCCAGGTTTCAACAGAGCCTCGAAGAAAAAAAGATTTTAAGGGTGTCAAACAACACAAAATTATTCCACTGGGGAAGGGAAGATTAAAGCAGCACTCTTTGTACACCCTGATTAAAATTATATGTGTCTAAAGCTTATATGGAAGATCCCTATAGCTTACCTGTCACTCAGGGAAGCCAGCTGGCTTTCTAAGGAAAATCACCCTCAGTTTTGCTGTTCTGTTCAAAAGCAGCTGAAGTGGCTTATGATCTGCTTCTGTGCCAATGCATCAACTTTCATTTTTACTCAAACGTGTTATCTGTGAAAGTAAGCTTCCTACTACTGGACTAAATCCTGGAATTGAGTTCCTACTTAAATGTTAAGTAAGGTCTTTCAAGTTTGACTCGTGAGAAGAAAGTGAGATGCAAATGAATCCAGCTTTTAAAATCTAAGTACACTATTATTTTCAAAAGTACACACAAGGATGATATTCGTGCTATTGCTATATAACGGTCACTGTGAAATAATAAAAGGTCAAAAAAACCCCCACCTCGTCACTTCTGAGAATGTTGTTATTTTTGCACAGTCAAGTGTTCTAATTAATAAAGGTATAAATATAAGGCTAGAAATTGCATTAGCACATCTGTAGATCTTAATAAGTCGTTGTAGAAGTATGTAATCCCTTTGTTCATTAAACATTTCCTCTGAGAATTTGAACATTTCTGTAAATTTTAGATTAACAAAACTTGATTTCATGAATATGGTGTTGCATCTTTAAAAGAGGAATAGTTATAAATGCACAAGTTTTTAATGGGTATGTGGATACCAGCCACATTTTTAATCGCTGCAAGAAACGATATTAAAAAAGGAGAGATTACAGATATTGGATACACAGCAGAATACTGCAAGTCTCCTGGTTTCAATGCTTTGTTTTGTAAACAAAGGTGTAATCAGTGCTGATTACTGCTGTGTTGGCAGTCTGGGTTTAAATACTCTTTATTTAAGGACTATAACGAATGTCCTAAAAATCTTGCTGGAAAATTCCTGCTGTTTTCTGTTCAGATAATCTTTAAAAAAAAAAAAAAAAAAGTGACAGTGAAACAGTGATGTAGTCTCATGATGTTCTAATACTTCTCTGAAAGGAAACCACACTCATTCTGTTTCAGCAGCAATTTCAAAGTAATGTGCCCCCTCCCCCCCTTTTTTTAATAGTTGCTGTTGTTCATGCTTCAGTTCCTCCTCCTTTAACCACACTCTATAAGCAGGGAATACATCTAGGTGTTTTACATTGTTCTGGCTCTGCTACTTTCTTGATTTACAGTACTGAGTTCCTCTCATCACAGTCACAGTTTGAACCTATAGTTACTTCAAGACCCCAACATCTTTACAACTTCCTGATTGCTCTCTTAAAGAGCAGATTTAAATCTCAATCTCTCTAGCCTTACCATAGAAACATTATATTTAGGCATGTTACTAACTTAGCCTCCCTTCCTCTTTCCCCATATACGGACACCCATTAAAAAAGTAAGTGATGAATGAGATTGCCAGAATACAAGATATGGAGTTGTGTGAACAGGTATTTATACAAGGTGAATAAATTTGGAGGGGAAAGGCATTAACTACTTTCATTTTTCAAAAGAAGCAGCCTGTCTGAGGGCCCAAGTGTGAGTCAGTAGGCAAAGGGAGGATGAGGCATTCCCCTGTTTTGGCTCTGGACAAGATGTGGCTGGAGCTGCAATGGAGAAGTTGGCTTCCTCTCAAATGACTGGTAAGGTAGGCCTATTTCTGGACCTTTCTCTGGAGACTTTGCTAGGGTAAGCTAGTAACGTGTGTGTGTGTGTATATCTTTTGTGGCTTAGAGGAGCTGTGTCTTTAAAAATCACTGCTCACATTTACTTTAATGAGGCTGTGCCATGGTATTCAAGGAGAGTGGAGCTCTGGATTATGGATATTTTTTATCAGTTGGATCATGAGACCCACTTGGTATTCCTTAATAAAGTTCCTTCTGATTATTGTTCAGAGATTTTGCCTCAGTCAAGCTCCTAACACAAAGTGCAGTGTCTTAATTTAGAGCGATGCTGAGCAAAACCAAAGTCTCTGAGCAGTAATAGTGTGAGTCTCGGTCTAGCCTAAATTTTTAGAGAAGATAGGGGAAAGTTTATAAACTTGCTAGTATCACATATCAAGACATCAGAGATTGGAAATTAAATGCTCAGAGTAAATAGATTAAGAATAACTGTGAAGCAAAGTAATAAAAAATGGCTACTGAAAACAATTTGGATCGACCTGGTCCTACCTGCGTGTGAGAGACTTGGGGCAGGGGTGAAAGCTGTGTGATAAAGCCAGATGCAGGTGATTTCTCCACCTGCAGTTTTTGCATTGCTCCAAGCTGCTGAGTTTTCCTTGCTGGTTCCCCGGTTTGCAGTAGAACTTTACTGATTCCTGCAAATAGCTTATGTAACGTTTAATAATTGGCAAACTTCTGATCTGAAGTCATCAGAGTGGGATTTCGGTACCACTGACTACCTGAAGGTTGCTGTCAGAGGATGAACACTTCTTTTACAGCAGACTTTGTTTCCCTGTTGAGTTCTAACCCTTAGAGAGTTGTAGTAACTGTCTCTTCATGGTTTTCTTTGCACATACTTTTCCCTTTGCTCTCTAGAAACTGGGCATTTTAGTTTTTACGTTGTGCTGACTTACTGATACAAAATCAAGATGATTTTGATCAAGATGATCATTGTCACCATTCCACTGAGATGATATATTTTTTTTTTAATGGTAAAAACCACCCAGGTATGAGCTGCAGCCTGACTTCACAAGGTAATACAAACCACACAAGTAATGGAATTCAGCCAAAAATAACACAAGGAGTAGCTGATGCCCCCTTAACATTTTCTACTGGGTTACAAGCTAATCATGCACTGTTTATGACTTTGCCAGCTGCCTGCAAAGAGGAGGCAGGGGTGTAAGCTTGGTTCTCTTGCTTGAAGTGAAGCTGCAGATCCCAAATTTCTGTGCTTCAGGTGCACGCAATGCAACGGCGGTGGCAGCTTGCACATGCTAACTTCCGACAGCTAAGAACTGAGTTGTTTGAGCTGCTGGGACTGGCTAATACAGAACTTAGGTTAGCAAGGGTATGAGAGAGTAAAACTCAACCTGCTTCTGCTCCATATTGTAGCCTAAGTCCTGCAGTACATAAGAAGAATGTAAAAGCAGCTAAGCTTGGAAGCTTATTGCAAGTAAGAGCTCACCTAAGTAGTGGATTTATTAATACAGTGGGTGAAAATGTCTGCCTCACAATGGTGACTGTCCCACATTTGGCAAAAAATAGCCAAGGGCTCAATATATTTAGGTTTAGAAGTTGCTGGGCACCTTTATGAATATGTTGATTTTTGTTTCACAATAGCATAAAGAAAAAATTTTCATCCTAAAACAGTGGAGTAATGCTGGCTTAGTTGAGAGCAGTGTCAAGCTCTGTTATTGATCACAAATTTCAGCAACTTTCCATTTCTGAGAAGGCCAGTGATTACTTCCAGTAAATATTATGGACACATGGTACAATTTATAGCGAAGAGGAACAAGAAGACATTCTTTATATGATAGAAATGCAAAATGTTCATTTTTGTTGTAATAAATGTCTTTGTGTGTGCTTCTGTGTGTTAGCATCTGCTGCTTTGGATTCCCTGTGTCAACAATACTTAGTCTGAGTTCTGAGGTCATCTTTTTTTACTGTGGCCCTGGAAGTGGAACATTAGTGGAACCTTAGGTAGCAGTACAGTGGTCCAGTAAATCCAGCTCTACAGCTCAGTAAGTTACATGTCACATGAAGCAACGCTTTGATTCAGTACGAACTGATGCTCGTGATTGAAATTTCTTCAAACAATTTTGATGGGTTAATTTGTATTAGCCAGGTTTTGTACTGGTTCAGGTGTCATCTGTCCTCCCACAGTTGACATGAAGGCAGTACAAACTCAGTCCCATGTGCTCTGGATATTGCAATAAAAATGCAGTTACTTGCCCATCCTTGATCTGAACCAGATTTGTACTGGATGATCTAGTAGTACATGGTTTCAGTATTAATGATGGCCAAAATAGTGATCTTGATCAAAGCGGTAGAGGGGCCACATTCTGGCCTTCATCATTTTTGCAAATATAGATCAATCTTGTTTTATTTTTTCAATAACTTTTTTTTGACTAGAACAATAGGGAAAAAAGTGAAGAAAGAACGTGATGTACAACAATGCACTAAATGCCAAAGTTTGCTCTCTTGACTTCGTCACTTTAGATTTGTGTGGAATATTTACACTTCCACTTTCACTGGAACACGATGACCCACGTAGACTTGCCTACTACCTACACAAAGAACAAGATTCTTTAGCATTACCATAGGACTAATATCACTATGCTGATGCATATAATTCTTGGGTGCTTAATATCCCTGTGTTTCAACAAATTTTATATTATAGAGGTAAACAATGTCTGCCTACTAACTGTCTTGCAAACAAGTTATCCTGAGCTCCAAGCATCAATAAAGGCTCTCTTTGTCATGCAATGTGGTGAACTTTATGAGAACAGATTTTTTCCTTCAGTTTCTTTAGTTGTGCCTTTTTGAAATACAGTGAATATATTTTTCTCAGTACAAGGAATACAGCCAAACTTCATACACAAGTTTGAACATACAACTCTACAAGAAGGAGAAGATTTAATCCTGCATTGCACTATACATGGAAAGCCCAAACCAAATGTCTCCTGGATGAAGGATGATATCCAAGTGGTACCTGGAGACATCAGCGTATGTTTTAATGTTCTTGAAATATTTCTTGGCAGAAAGATAATATATTTTGGTTTATGCTACTAATGATCTCCTATGTACGTTCTATTGTTTTACAGATTGAGAAATTAGGAGATACCTATTACCTTTTAAAAAGAAATGTAGTCCTTGCTGATAGTGGGAAATATATCTGTGTTGCCAGCAATGAAATTGGAAAGGCACACTGTTCTGCTTTCGTAACAGTAATAGGTAATTCAACCTACCAGCTGCATGTTTTTAGGCACGTTGTTGCCATATTAAATGAGCGCCTTGTTTCCACTTAGTAATGTTCATGTTTTGTTTCAGAGAAAAATAAACCCCCAGAAATTTCCACCATAACTCAGGCTAAATCAGAATGGGAAGATGGATACTTTTCAGAAGAAGTGAATGTCACCACAACTGAGCTAGTACAAGCCTATAACACACATGGTGTGCGAGATCAAAGGCCAGTGGCTAAACATCTCCCAGTAAGGTAACTTACAGCTTACTTTGTGCTACATCTGCTGGTACTCCAATAGCTGTAATGACCTTAATTTACAAAGCGCACATCAAACACTCTTCCTAATCCGATGAATTTTTGCATAACGCAAACCAAGTGCATAATGTGTGATTGCCTTTTACACTTAATTCTTCATCAGAAGATATGCAATTCTGTTAGATGAAAAACCTTGTAATACAATAGAAAATGGGGTTTGTGCAATAAGGTACTTAGTTTAGTGAAATAATTCTTAAAAAATATAGGTATCTTAATCTAGATATTCATGTAAGGTTGGACAGCTAACAGAAACAAAGTATTCCAGAAGTTCAAACTGGTAGAACTACATGACGTTTCAATAACAGACTATGTAAACAAAGTTTTCTACTAGGTAAGCATCTTATTTAGAAGAGTAAGTATCAGTTCTAATAGCACAGGAACAGTCATTGTTCATTAATTGATTAAAGATGCCAAAAATTTCCACTGTGCAATCTCAGAAGATTAAATGAGATACCTGAAGTCAATAGTGTTTGTGGTGACTTCTTGCACAAGGTTAAATATTCCCTCCTGAATTTAGGCTCTGAGAGCCTACTGTAGTTCATGGTGCTAGAACTGCCTGTCTTTTAAGTAATGTATTCAGGGATGAGAGATTTTTTTATATCCTGTGACTGTTACCAAT
Source organism: Larus michahellis (assembly GCF_964199755.1). Lineage (NCBI taxonomy): Eukaryota > Metazoa > Chordata > Aves > Charadriiformes > Laridae > Larus > Larus michahellis. The sequence goes on from NC_133902.1 coordinate 32,701,957, forward strand.
CTGGTTTACTCTACTATTAGTTCACTGTTACACTGGAAACATGGAACACATGTAGGTGGGGATTAGGAAGATTGTGCACATAAAACTAGGACTTGCTGTCAGAGGTTTTCAATAGAAAATAACTGAACAATTCTGTTGATAATGTTTATTACACAACTCTGAAATTGGTAATTGGTTTTATGGTGAAAAGCTGGTTTCGTGATGATACAGTAAAATAGCTTTTTTTCTAGAAGGTATGTGGATCAATGTAATGGAAAAGAGTCTCCAGGATTCTCCTGGCTTTAGAGAAGTGATGGTTAATATGACCTGGGAAGTCACTGAGAATCTGTGGGATTGCTATCAGGCTGGTCTTTCACAGTGTGCTAAAAATGTTAAGTCTAGAGTGGTCACGTGAAAATGCATTTGTTGCCTAAAAGTCTCTGAATTTTTTCTGATCTTTTCACACATAGTGAATTCTATGACCAAAAGCCATAGGAAAAAGAAAGAACCGTCATCTTTTGTCTTTAAGGTCCTGAAATTCGTCTATCTGCATGTAAAGCAACGTGTAAAAGGAAAGGAAAATTATTGCATGTGTTGATTCAAAAGCTGTTCCCATTTCATCATAAGCTGCCTGCACGCTTTCCCTCGTGCAGCTGATCAAGCACTGATCCCATATATTTTGTTCTTTTTTTTTTTTCCTGTATTGCTGTGAGATGCCAGATATTCCAAAGCAAAAAAAAAAATCAAATGCAAGATCATGTTAATTTTACTTAGGGCACATAAAGAATTCAGAATGATTAAAACATGTAAATCATACAGAAAGGTCAAATTTCTCTTCATTTTTCTCATCTCTTCTGTTCTTTATAACTAAAGTGCCTCTGGCTATTTGTTATTGTCAGTAAGATGAGTTTGAGGATATTTTATGTTCTGTCTGGAATCACTCTTTATTTGATCTCTAATCTCGTATTGTCTCAAGACCACAGAGAACAGTCTATGCCAACCACCACTGTGTTGCATATGAAAGGGAATGCTGTAGCTGCCAGCATTAAGAATATTAACTGACCTTTTTTAAACAGGTTTAAAGAGAAACTCTGGCTTCAAGGAGTGTATCTTGAACTTGAGAGGCCACAAGAGATTAGCTTCAATTTGGAACATGATCCTGTTCTTCTCCTGCCTGCTGCAGAGGATCAGAAGATGGACTGAACTGCACGATGCCCAGTCATGCAGGGTGCTCATGTTGTTTGCTGTGTCCTTTAGTAGATATTGCCTATAGGTCAGGAGATGAATCTTTGAGTGCTCTTAAATTTATATCTAGGTTATAATTTGTATTTGGTTTCTTTATAAGTAAATCATTAATAAAAGTCAGCTGCACAGCAGTTATTAGACATTGATTTCTGATTTCTTGCAGTTTTCTTCTGGTTTGTTGGACAAATCTAACAGAAGATGATGATGGAAAAAAGAGACACTAGCCTTTAAAATTACAGATCTCCTTGGTGATTCATCAGTACCCACTGTTTTATTCTTCTACAAATTCCATCAATGCCATCGATTCTATCAATAGTTCTTCCCACTAGCTTATATAGAGAATTCAGACACAAATGAATGAGGACTTAAAATCAAATGAGTTTATAACTACAGAATTCTCTGGTTTATTAAATACAGTGCTCATTACCTTATTTCTAACAGCTTTGAGACATTTTGAGGAGGCTGGGCATCAAAAGAAGTGGTTACTAGTAATAGCAAACGTTGTCTAATGCACGCTTATTACCAAGAATGTCTCCAGGGAAGAGGGAGTCTCTTTAAGGCAGCATAATGGAGAATTCTTCTGCTATATTGCTTATGGTTTCACGACTGGATTAGTGCGACACAGCAGTCCATCTCCAGTTAATGCATGTCATTACAGTCCACAGGAGCGGACTGTGAAGCGATACCCACGCTAATTTTAAAGCACATCCTTAGTTTAGCAAAGGACTTCCCAATGATAGAATTCCTCAGGACCCACAGCATCCATTCAGGATACAAAGAAAACATGAAGTGAAATTGAATCTTTTGGATTGTAGGACAGTGTGATGAAATTTTTGGTCCATCTCTTGAATTCAGAGTCTAGGTGTCTTTTTTACTTCGCTGCAAAGCTCCATGCAGATAAGGAGGAGGACTTCCACAGTGTTATCCCTTTGGGGCGTTGAAAAAAGTTCAGAAAATACCCCATTTCAGACGGCTGTTTGACTGACGCAATAACCATCAGAACATCTAGTTAGACCTCAGAATAACTGTTCTTCAGCTTGATCGTTCTGATTCATATTTTCAAAGTCCTACCTAGCTAATGATTTGTATGCTACTCAGACTTCTGCTTCAGTGCACTGAATGGTATGGCTTTGTCAATACCACAGGTACACGTGTACTGTGCAGCTGCCTGTTGTGCAACATTTTGTCATTCTTTATATAAACTCTGTTTAGGCCTACCCTGGGTTTGTATACCCCAGCAATGCACTCACATCTCTCACAGAGAGCAGATAGGGGTTTAAGCAGTGCAGCTTCTTTGTGTTTCATCCAGGTAGGCATCATCTGTGCAAAACTGGGACTGAAACAACATTTTTAAGAGTTGCTTAAATCGTAATGCCAAAAACATTAAATGTTTGTCTCCAGCAAGGTGCAGGTTGGCTGGTAGAAACTTAAATTTATCTCCAAATTAAAGCACAGGCATAGAGAGGAAACGAGCTGAAAAAAATATCATGTACATGTCTTCACCTGATCACATAAATCACTTGCTTGACATTATGGAAAACTCAATGGCATCCCGCCCGCAGAAGAGTCACAAGGCTGTGTATACGTGCACGTAAATATAGTAGCTGAGGACTGCGGTTTTTGCTCTGCTTATTTACCCTGTATCTCACAAACAGCTTCTCCCAAAAGGGAATGGAGACAAGTATCTAACATCTCGTGGATCCCATACAGTTACCTTTCTGATGACTAAGCTCCTTCTTTGCACACATTGTTTAGATTTAAAGATTTTACGGAAAATACTGTCTTTCTAACTGCAGTCACATTCAGAGGACTGACAAAGTACACATCAGACACCACCCTCCCCCCCCCTCCCCCCAATATTAAAAAATTCCTAAAAGGTATGTTCTTTTATCAGCTGGAATCTGTAAGTACGGCATACAAGATTTCCTATGTAAAAACCTATTCTGTAAAAATGCAAGTGCAGAATGCAGTGACTGCTGACCTTGATTCCTCAGCAAATTTAAGGCATTGGATTCTTCTTTCTTTTCCTCTTGATTGTCAGCCCGTAAGAACAACATGAACTTTAATAGCCTTGATTAAAAAAAAAAAAAAAGTTAATCCTTTCTAAATAATACATGAGGCAAAATAGAAATCTGTTCTTACCTATGGTTTTCTTACAAAATAGTAGAAAGTGATGTTTATAAACAAAAAACCCGGGATCATTCTTTTGCCAATGAGGAGCACAGTAATTGCTCCAAGTGTTTCCAGGGAACGGATCCGTTATGAAACACAGTAAGTGTGCTTGTTTCTTTTCATTTTATAAATCATAGATGCCCATGAATTCATAAAAAGGTCTGCAAAATTTGTCAGGATGCAGGTATCTATCTATCAAATTTTAATGACTAGCTCGATGTTAGTTAAAATTTGTCCCCAGTACTATGATATTAATTATTGTTTTGTGGAAGGAAGTGGAAGAGTTAGTAGATGTACTCTTCATCAGGGTCTAGGTTTTGTTAGTAGGGCCTTGCTTTCTAAGGTGAGGTGCTGAGTAAGTAATGTTTTTATTCCTCCCTCATTCCACATATGTAAATGTGCAGGGTGATATATAAAGAAATAACATACAAGACAGACTTCGGAAAAGGGATGTCTGTAAATCTCCGCCTTAGATATTTCCAAGGAGATGATATGAGCAACAGCTATCACCAATGAACCCTGATAACCATTCCATACCCATTCAAATCTAGTCACGTGTAAGTTGTTAACATGTGAAATAGATAAAGTAGTTTCAAAAATTGCTTGGTGTCTTAGATATTGTTTCTGCGATGGGAGCAGCTGGCAGTGCCTTCTTCAGTAACAGTAAAACATTTTTATGCAAGCAAGTTCTAGTTTGTATTGAAAAAGATGAATGAATCTTGCACAGTCAGTTACAACTGTTAGGCTAGGAGATATTAGCATCTGAAAATGCTGCAGTTTTTCAGAAGCCAGCTGCACCACACAAACATGGATATTCTTGTGACTATAAAGCATTTTATAGCCTTTATCTAAGGTTCTAAAGGTCTTATTGCAAAGTACTGTTTATAGCATTTTCAGGGCAAGGGGAGCTGATGAAGGTGGTGGAAATGCATTTGGATTTCAGGTCAGGATTTAACAGTTAAGAATTTTTTAGTTATTTCTAAGTTTAAAGAAAGAATGTGGGTGGGAGGAGGGAAAGCAATTTTTTTCCCCCCAAATTTAGACTTTAGAAAACTGGAAATTCAGCAAGGATATAGTGTCTAAATACATTTTGGGTTGTGTTTTATCAGTTCTATAAGGATTTAGGACAGCATCTTATCAGTGAGAAGTTTTATTTCAAGTGACCAAATTATTTATTTCATAACTCCCTTGGTTCTGAACATTTGGTTTGGGGGGCAGAGAGAAATGAAAATAGTCTATGGAAGGAGGTACAGCAGACAATGTATCGGAAAGAACCGGACAAAGAATGAAGGAAGCAAGGGAAATTATAAGTGGAGAAGGAAACGGGAAAGATACTTACTCTTTTTATGCAGTTTGCAAATTAGCATGTCTAGATAGATTAAGCAACCAGGAAAGAAAGCAGGGGTTATGCTATATTGGCTATGCAGCTACAGCATGCAGTACTGTTTGACGCTACCACTGACAGTACACTGCTACCGTTTGATAAATAATGGAGAAAAGGAAAGGTTGTGATTTTTTAAAAAAACAAATTAGGAAGTTGCACTCCAAAAAAGCACATTGAAAACTTACGTAGGTGGCAGTTTAAAGCTTTCAGTGTTGAAGTAAGAATGGATTTGTCTTTATGCTCTGACTAAAGTTTTCAGCTTTCAAGGCATCTTCATGTGGGCCAACTTCTGTGCAGCTCCACTCATCAAGTCAATAGTATTATTAGAATTAATCAAAGCGAATCAGATACAAAGAGGTTGCTGATATCCACACCACAATGTTTCAGGTGTTGAAGATTACTTGTGATTTCTTAAATGTATTGTTGGCCTACGATGTAATACATATACTATAGAAATATTGGCAATATATAGTTTATACTTAAAACAGTAGCAGACTGAAGCAAATGCTGAAATTTTCATAACCATCTCCAATCTGTAAGTCTGCCTGAAAAGAAGTCTTTGTCATTATCTGGATCTGACTTATGTTAGATCCTGGAGGAAAGAAATGCAGTTTTTACCAGCAGTGTCCTTGCTACACAATAATAAGACTGAAGTCTTGTTGCTTTTTATTGTGGATGCACTATGTTACACTAAACATATCGAAATCACACTGTGCTGATAGTCATTCTGTTAACAGAAGGCATGCGATATAAATAATTCCTATTTCCTTGAGAGCATGAGAGAAATATTTCACAGTTCAATTTCTTTTCTGAATTCACCAGCGAAAGTAAAAAGTTGAGAAGGTACAAACCTTTGTTAGAAAGGAAATAGATTTAATAGCGATCAAAAGCAAATGTAAAACTTCTAAAAAAAGTAAGCGGGTAGGAACTGATTTAAAAAATACAATATATTTCTTTTACATATTTGAATGAAGCAAAATTTTTTCCATGTAACTTTCTATTATTGTCATCAATTGTTGACTTGATTGAAATAGAAAAATTTCAACTTCTGATCATCTCGTAACTTCAAAAGTGACAGTTTGCACACTTCTGTCCTTTAGAAATTATCACGTATTTATAAACTTTTTCATTGTTTATTTGACTTAGACATCATCATTAAGCTGGCTGTGTTTGTTAAGCTTGCAGATACTAGCCTGTGTTCTTTCTCCAAGTTTGATTTCTCACTGAATATTTAAACATTTAACTACAGAGAAAAAATGGTCATCTGCTAATGTAGCAAGTCCCTGATTAGAATCACATATTACATACCCTTCACACAGATTTCTTTGAACATTTTTGGGCCTTCTAGTAGAAGCTAACTTCTTCTCCCCACTAATGCATAAAGTTTCATTTGTTATCATACTAAGTCTTATACAGAGAGAGTGGGCTCTCTGACATCTGTTTGCAACACAAAGTTAAAAATAAGCCACAGTACTCTGACTTTCAACCGCTGCAAAAGTCTAGGGTAGTACCAGTGTGGAGACTATTCTTCCAGTTTCTGTTGCTGCTGTTACTGCTGCATGCCAAGAGTAGCCATAAAGTTGACACCTTGTGGCATGGATAAATTAAAGGTCAGATCAAACTTCTGAAGTTATTTTATGAGATCACAGCAATATGTCATTTCTTGTTTCTTCCAGATCTGCGGCCTCTAGTATAATACCCTCTTGCAGGTATCGTAGCGGTGGTATTCTCTCTCCTTGGCAGGCATTTTCTGGAGCTCCTGCTGGAGGTTTCGTTCAGGTTGTTTCTATCAGGTTGCAGCTGATTGATAGTACAAAACTCCAGCCTGTGCTTACTTCTCTAGGTATCCTCTGGGTGATACTTTTCAATGTGGATCTTGGTAACAGCAGACTGAAGATTTACCAAAACAGCTGAGCACATGCTTGAATTTAAGCACATAAGTAGGCTTATAAGCCAGTTATGTGCTTAAAGAGTTTACTAGATATGCATTATATATGTTCCACTTCATAGGAAAGGAAAAGGCAACAAATGAAACAGGCAGCTGTGGTGTTGGGGCAAAACACCTCCCATTCCAGCTATAGAAGAGGGTCGTTTTCTAGCTCTGCCCCTGTTCTGGAGGCAACAAATCTAATGGTACAATTAGCTGCATAGAGTGGCAAAGCTGGGCTAGTGGAGGTTCACAAACTCATATGCTATTCCATGGATGATTAACTCTGTGGTCTGCACAAGGCCTCCACAGGTCTAGAAAAAAGCCATTAGACTTAAGATCTGCTTTTTTAGAAATTACAGTAGTTGCCTGTGTTAATTTACTCTCAAAAAATTTATATTTCTGCACATTGCATGCTATTGTTTGTTAAGCCTAACTGTGTGGAACATCCAACAGAAAAATTGTGATGGAAACAAAAAAACCCAACCAAATCGCAGAATCTATATATTACCAAATACAATTATAGAATGCAAAGTTATGGAAAAAAATAATTTACACAGTGTATTCTAATAGCATGCAGCCACATGTCTGAGCTCAGCTTACTTATTTAGTCTGGTGATTGACAGATGCATTTGGTATCTTCTTAGATGTTTTATATTGAAAGAAAGTAAGGCTGAAGCTCACCAATATGACTGCTGCTGACTTTCCCGTATCCTCTGCTAAAATGTTCCAATATCACTTTCTTTGTCTTGTGCTTATGACTTAGGAAATTCACAATGGCTTGTAAACTGCACATTATAAACCAAATCAAATTATAAATCAAAATCTTTGGAACAGATAATGTTTCCTCGGTGAATCCCTTTTGTGCTTCCAGAATTAGCGTTGTCGATCAAACCAACAGGTGGTGTACGGTTACACAGAGCGGATCCCCCCTCACAAGACACTTTCTGTTAGGAAACCAATCAGAACTGGCACTGAGAGGATGAGGCAGACCTGTCAGCAGAGCTGGGGTATATAAAGCAAAACAACTATGTTAGCACTTCTGAGCAGTCGTGCATTCCCCGCCTCGCCTCGGGTGTAGGGATTGCAAAAAAACAAAACTACACTGTCAAGACTGTGTAGTTTTGTTTTTATGATTAGAGGCTCAACAATTCTCATGCTGGGATTGTCTAAAAAATCTTACTCTGGATAAGGACGTCGTTCAAGAAGATTTCGTTGGGCTTAGCCCACTCTTACAGGCACTTTGAGAGATCAGGTTAGTAGCATGTTTCTGCTGGTGTAATGAGTATTTTATCAGTCATTAATAATCCTGGTATGATCTGTTCTTTACAAATTTGCTCACAGAAGGGTATAGTTTTCAGAGTATAGACATGGAGCGCTTAAATTCTCTGGCTGGATTATATCTTAAATTTCTGGGAGTAAATTTCAATAACACTCAGCAAAAAGTTTTTCCAGTGTATTTATTGTTGGAGACTATATAAATTAAGATTTGAAAAGTGCATGGAAACATCTGCTTAACTTAAAACCTCCTTTCTGTTGGGAGTGTTCAAGGTTATCCTACTGAGAGATAAACTGAGAAGCTCCAAGAATAGCTCTGATAAAATGCATATGGTATCAGCTAAGCGCTGATGACTTTTTAAGGGAATCAACTGCTAAGGTATCAGTTACATGGCAGCTCTGGAACACTTGTCTGCTGTCATTCAGAGCTGGGAAGGTTATTTCTGGAACATGACATTTCAGATGCATACTTTCAGTTCTAATTATACAAAAAGCCTTATAAGATCAGATCTCCATCACTGAAATTTGCCTTGACAATGAAAGATATAAACTTTCTGTGAACTCCATGACAATTCTACTTAATTAAATGATTTCCAATCTATTCTGGAATCAGGAAATTACATATATATATAAGCTTTCATAATGTTTAATTATATTCTAAGATTATTTCCATATATTTTATCTGAGCTTCAAAACATAGTTATAACTGAAGTAGATCTTAGCGAATTACATGTGACAGATATGTGTCTTCATCTTTCAGAAAACTAGTGTTGTGTTATGATGAAATGCTGGTCATTTGTTTCTAATTTGAACTCATTTCCCTCTACCCTCAAAGCTGAAAAGCTTTGTTAAAAAGGCTGTTCCTCTGTCAAGCTGCAACAAGTATCCAGATAACCAGTAAAGGTGATAAAAAGCAGCTCAAAATCCCAATACAACATCCAGTGCTGCCCCTATGCACTTATTGTCTGTAGGCACCGGGCACTGATTTTGTTGAAGGAACTCATATAATGAAGGATTTTCACCCATTTGAAAGGTGGCATAAATCTGGCTGATAGTGAAAGAAACTTCACTTTCTTGTTAATTTTTAAGTTATCCTGGGACTGTCACAAAACCAGGCACAAAAGCTAAAGTAACCAACAGTAAATGTGTGAGTGAGATTGACTTGAAAAGATCGTGGGCTTAACCCCTGTTTAGTAAGAGCGTGATATGCTCTCAGGGGGATTTTTTAATGAGAAAAATTGTAACTTTAATAGATGTATGATACTCTTAAGAAAACACTAAATACATTTTAAAAACCTGCACAATTCAACATCAGTAAATAAATATGTTCAGGTAAATATAAAATACTCCTGATACAGAAGCTTATCTAGTGGCAGTGTGCTATTTCAAAGTAAGATCTTGTGGCGTAGGAAAAGAAAGCAAACTTTTTTCCTTTCAGATTTCACATGGATCTGCAGTTGTTCAAACCATCAGTGTCAGTGGCTACTTTATATCCTAGCTCACATTTCCAAGGTGGCTGTCTTCCCATATTCAAAATTCCACTGAGAAACTCTCTAAGAAAGAGTAGAATTTTATCTTCATCTTTGTTGCCAGTATGCATCTGTGTAAAATGAAATTATTCATTGCTTACAGACTGCTTTTAAAAGAGAGTCCTGGATTATTTTTTTTTAATTTTAAAAACCAAATGGATTTTAGACCTTCACATTTTTTTCAGTTGCTACTGAGTGATCTAGTTGTCTTTCCGCTGGAGAATGCAAATGCTTTGCACCAGCAAAATATTGTGAAATCATTCAAAAAAATTTTTACGTGGAGATTATTTTCCCTTTAGGCAAAGGAGATTAATGGACAAATAGAGGCTAGATGACCTGCACAAGGTCATGCAATGAGTCAAGCAGAACTTTGTCTCCTGCTGCATACTTGTAGTGCCAAATCACAGCTTCACTAAATATAAGTTTCACATCCAACTCAGCCAAGTGTGCCCTAAGAGTAATAGGCTGTATAACTTTGTCAAAACCTAGAGTCTCCACATTTCACCAGGTCAACATGATTTAAAATGAGAAGAGTAATTTGTTATGAAAATAATTACAAATATTCCTAAAATCTAGCAAGAAGGATGTGTGTGTAATAAGAATTTCGCCATTGATATCTAATTATGTTTTTGTTGCTTTCAGAGTGCCTGTAAAGATGACGACGAAAGCACCAACATTTACGCAGCCGTTACAAAGTGTTGTGGCACTGGAGGGTAGTGCCGCAACCTTTGAGGCTCATATTAGTGGTAAGGTTTTGATTCATTCTTGCAAGACTGATTATATTTTATTGTTATTTTTAGTAACGTTTATGCTGAGACAAACGATAACGCTGTTCGTAGATCATAATCTGATCTGAATGGGTAAAAATCAGTGCTGAAACGTGAATTCATATCCACATCATACGGTACTGATCAGCACTGTGAAGGGCTGTCAGATATCCACAAGCATATTGCATAAGGTCACAAGGCTTCCCAGGCAACAGCCAACCATCCTGCCAATGAGACCGATGTCTAATTCTCATGTACGTTAGAATCATCAAAACTGGGTGGAAATAGCATGAAAAGTATGTACATAAAAATACATACCGTGCTAATAAGGGAACTTGATATGAGTGCAGAGAGAATAATGTTTGGATGATGATTGGACAGAATGAGGATTCAAGGTGCAAACGGCAAGGCATATATGCTAGTTCTTCATTGACCTGGTGCTAAGCCTTACTCTGGCTGAGGCTTATTTCCACCTTCTGTGTTTACTTGACTCCAGAGTTCTGGCAGGGGGATTAAAAGCACAAAATCGGGGTTCATGTGGCCACTGAATAGGGTAGAAAACCCTCATTTGCTAGATTGTAGACGTGTACGGTGATCAAGATGGTTGTACAAGACTAGATTAATATAATTTGTTTGTGCAATTTAAAGGTGCCGCATAATTTTAAAGGATGGTTCATTTTGCTAGTCTACACACTATTAAAGCACTCGATCTTGTGCAAAACCCCATAGAAGCCCCCGAGGTAACTTTAACTTAACCAACACCCTGTTCTAAGAGTGCCTCTGACCTGGGCAGTGAGTAAGGAGAAATGACATGTGTTCCTGCCGATGGAATTATATTGTCTTACAGGCATTAGCAATGTGATGATCCACATACCGTAAAACACTACCCAAATGCTCTGTGACAGGTGCAAACACATGATCTGTCCAGCTATAGAGATCTCTGACATCTACGGTCCACTGTGGTTCATTCCTTGGCCCCTTTGGATGACACTGACTCACACAAGGTTCACACAAGGTGTTTGAACACGTCCTGTAGCCAATTCAGGATATTTTTTCATGCCTTATTCTGTTACTTGGCCCTCTACTCTTCAGTTAATTGCCTGGACCTCTTCTTGTCTGTACGCTGTAAATTTTCTGTGAAAAGTTTCTTTCCACTCATGATTACAATGCTTATTATTATTATGAATACATAAATATATCATCAGAAAAAGTTAGGATGCTAATGTTAATGTGTGATTTTGGCTATTTTCATTTGTGTGCTATCATGGAGTACTGGGGAGGGGAACTTGATTTCTTACTAAGAGGAGATAGAGCAGCTTTCCTAATAGCATATGCTGTATTTGTACTTTAGTCCCACATATCATGTGAGGCAATCTCCTGTTAGCTTTTATTCACATTGTGGGATTCTGGAGTATCTTTCCTGCCCCAAAAGCATCCACCAAGATTGACTGATCTGACAGTGGCTCAGCATTTAGTTTTTCTAATGTGTAAAAAATATGAAAGTTTAATTTCTTTAACTAATTGCATAAATAATGGACTATACAGCTTTATTCTGCTACGTTGTATGCCCTTCCTTTCTGTCATAAATTATTGTGGATTTGAAATTCAGACTTTCTGTTTATCTTTGATAACCCAGCTTTTTTAATATGCAAGTCAAGTATTAATACAGAGCTACATTTTGAACGTGAAGAGCCTGGTTAATCTAAGAGTACCACGAAGAGCTTAGCAACCACCTGAGATGCAATTTTGCAGTCTATAAACCAGAACAAATGAATTGTACTGTTGTATCAGACTGTGAATTAAGTGCCAGTTTACAAGGGTTTGATAGCAGACAAAAATACCCAGTACCTCCCCCTGGGCTCAGAAAGCGCAGAACACACAAACCCTATGATTAAAAGCAGTAGATGCCAGAGCAGGTAGGACATCGTCACAGGGGGAGTCCTACTGGGTGAGCAGTGACTGAGGGGACATGAGACAGCACGTCACTGTCAAGAAAGTCTGCAGTGCTGCTGCTATTAGAACTGTGCCCATCCTCATGTCTCCGCAGTACGGATCAAGTATTGAATTTGTCCATAAAGAACAAATTAACTCTCCACTTAACTTTCTTTGAACTGACGTTTTCAGGTATTACGCAACGCAAGCCAGCCTTTACACTCTGCATATTGTTGAAAGCAGGACATACATTGTACACAAATTGGCAGTTCCTGTCACTTCTGTAATTGTCAGGACAATCTCACCTGATTCAATTACTTAAGCGGTGAAGTTGAGGCACTTCAGGTTCATTTGCTTCTTTCTTGCAATAAAGCTTAAAAAACCTCAAGGACAGTTCTAAAATGAAAAAGAATATCCTAATAATTAATATTTGAAACATAGTGCAATTTGGCACTTGTAAAAGTAAGTCCTTACTCCAAGTCCAGGCAAAAATATCTATAATCTGAGCTAGATCTTACCTTCTAGTTCCCAGCTCTGTGGCATGGGACTAGCAGAGTGCTAGTAGATTTGTGAAGAAGCTGAGTTTCTTTTAATGTGAATTAGGGCTCAGATTTCCAAAACAGCTTCTAACTTCGGATCCCTTGAACATACGAGTTTGAGACATAAAAATAGACTCAATTTTTAAAAATGTAGGCCTTGTTCAACTTACCACAAAAACCCCTGTGCTTGCTAATCATGCTGCACCAAGAATATAAAAATGTTTCAAGGATTTCACTATTGACAACACGATTTTTGGTTGCCTAGCTTGAAACATCTTGAAACTGATTTGCACAAATGTTGAAGACGTATCTCTGGATGAAATCAGTGGGATCTGCTGGTTACTCTGTATTTATGGTGATAATGCCCAAATTGTCCTACACCAGTAGTACGAAGTTGAATTATACCAGCACCATCAGGGCTGTTTGATAGGAAATTTGACCAACTTCCACCTGTGAAATTAACAACGCTTAAACATACTTTTACCCTTTTGATTTTAATCCTCTCTAAAACTGGTCGCATTCTCTTTCTCTGTGTTTCTATTTTACATATATCTAAAAATCATTTTTTCAACTATGAGTAAAATTTAAAACTTTCCAAACCAAGTCTGGTGTGACTGCAGGAGACTTCAATCTCCTCTTTTGTTTTAGTCTCACACAGTCATATTCCTGGCACATTAAAGCCCAAAATAATGAAATGAGTTTATAGGAGGGATACTCTAAAAAGGAAGCAGAACTCTGTGGTCTTGGGGTTTTCCAAACCACGGAGAGTGGAACTAGGAAAATTAGAGCAGCTGTAGCAAGGAGAGTCTCAGACGTCATTCCTGAGCCCCTGTGCAGTGCACTTGGTGATTTGGCTTGAGTAGAGAAGTACCTAAAGTAAATCTGCAGGGATTTTCATTTTGGAGAAATGGTATTCTAGGACTACAAAAAGACTTTGAGCTGGAACTGTCTCCTTAAATTAGCTGTTCTCCTTAAGTGACTCATATAAGAATTTTACCTGTTTGCCAAATGGATTTCAGTTGCTCAATAAAGTTGGCCGAGTAGAACGATGGGAAGAGACTTTCCATTAGGAATCTAAAATCACCATTTACATCTTAAAAAACAGCAGTAGATACAGGTGAAACTCTTCTGACCAGAAGAGTCTTGCTCATGATCCCAACAACAAAAGAATAATATATTTGAACAACAAAAGATCAGCTGATTTCAGATGACTGCTTTCCACCAAGCTCAAACAGAATTCACTCTAGAAGAAAGAAACAAAAACCCACAACATTGGGGTACTTGATGTACTTGATGTCTGCAACAGTCACTTTTTCTGTCACTTCGTTTTCTGAAATCATTTAGTGTTAGGACAAGTACTTGGTTGCAAGTTCAGATTTTACTTTTTCTCCAAAGTATTGGACTGGATTTTGTTAGCAATACTACTTAGATACTAGCAAATAAATAAAAAAAACCCTCACATGCATCAATTCACCCCCCTCGTAATTTGTACTTTTATTCCACAACAGGACTGCCAAACTACAGACTGCTCATTATTCAAGTGACTTCCTAAATGCAGTAGCCTGTGCAGTTGACCTGTTGCTCTGAGTATTTTAAAGACCTTTCTGAAAAATAAATTCACCACTGTGGCACTGGACATGCGATCATTGATCTGTTCCTCTGTCCTTACACTTCACTATAACTGTGTGAGCAAGTATTATGGGAGTTTTGTATATATGGCATTTCCTAGCATCTTAATCTCCTCTTGTCGTCCTTTTTCTTCAGGTTTCCCAGTTCCTGAGGTGAGCTGGTATCGGGATGGCCAGGTTCTCTCTGCTGCAACTCTGCCCGGTGTGCAGATCTCGTTTAGTGATGGCCGCGCTAAACTGGTGATCCCCACCGTGACAGAAGCAAACAGTGGAAGATACACCGTACAAGCCACCAATGGATCTGGGCAAGCAACTAGTACTGCTGAGCTACTTGTCACAGGTATCAAGCAGCTAAAGAAAGGCACCTCTCTCTGCTGGCAATGTGAGAAAGTGAGCGACAGCCGCAGTGCCACAGATAATGAAAGAAGTTTGGATTTGAAATACATGATTAGCAAAGAAACAGCAAAACAAATTATTTCTCCTAAAGCAGTCTAGAATTCAGCATATATTCCCACCAGTAATTTCTAACAGCGTCCTTCACATCTTAACTGTATAAAGTTTAATCTTGATCTTATAAACTCTTAATCACAGTCACAAACTTCTGGCTTAGCCCTGTATACTTCTGCTCATGTCATCTGTCACACTGGCTGCATTCAAACTACACATAAAAAAAGGATAAAGTTCTGCAGGATGGAGCCCTTAATGATATTTAATGATGTAAATGGTATTTAACAGAATGACTCACATAAAAGGCCATACCCAAGAGATTGCACTCACTCCTTATGTAGTATACATGTATGATCAATGTATAATCAATGTACCTCTAATTCTAGAAACATTCGCAATCATGGGCATAATCAGAATTATCAGAAATTTTAAGCATGTGGAAAAAAGTTACAGGTGTTTGCATTTTGGCAAATCAACTCATAATGTTTTGAATGAGAAGGTAGTATCACCTGTGAGTAGCATGCGAAGGAGAAATAGACCTTGTGCACTTCTAGTAATGAAAATATCTAGCCCTTACAGTTCTTTTTAACAGACATTATTGTTATTCTATTTATTTCTTCAATAAAACCGTAGCTGGAACAGCACCACCAAACTTCTCACAACGACTACAGAGCATGACTGCAAGACAGGGAAGTCAAGTTCGACTTGACGTGAGAGTGACTGGAATCCCTACACCTGTGGTGAAGTTCTATCGGGATGGAGTAGAAATCCAAAGCTCCCCCGATTTTCAAATTTTACAAGAAGGAGACCTTTACAGCTTAATAATTGCAGAAGCATATCCTGAAGACTCCGGTACCTATTCAGTAAATGCCACAAATAACGTGGGACGTGCTACTTCAACAGCTGAATTGCTAATTCAAGGTAACAGAGATGAAGTTGTGAGCCATGAAAATAAGAGAGGATTCATTGTAGTAATGATACAATATGCACCACTTCATCAAAGTTATATCAATAGGTTCATTTATAACTTCTTTCTATAAGGCTATTAACTTGTTGTGAAAAAGCAGTGTCTTTGGTGAAATTTGACAAAGATTTTTGTCTGAGAATTCCAAAGGACCGTTTCTCCATAATTAAACTTCTTTAAACTGAGGATAGAGTAGACAGAAAAAAAAGTGTGGGATACTTTTGGTTGTTCTTGTTTTGTTCTGTATATTTCTCAAAGTTGTACTTTTAAGCTGGCGTTGATAGACCAGGTAGATTGGGCTGCACAACTGTAAATGGTCTTGTAAATGAGCCTGGTAAGGATGAAGACAGTTCTTAGATAGAGGAGAATTGTAGCAGTGAATCGTTCTACCCAGAGCAGTATTGCTTGGATTTCCCCTCAGTCAGGCTTCCAGATTGTGTAGTCATTTGAGATCCAGGACTGATTCTGAAGAATCTACAATAAATGTATTTTTCTTTGTTTTTTTTTTTTTTTTCTAATGACATAGTAATGCAGAAATATTATTTCAACTGTTTTCACAACTATCTGTCTATAGATACTGCAGGAAAAATAGATGGTTGCTTAATTCTTTCTCTGTTGTTCATATACATTTATATATAATTGGAATTGACCATTCATTTGTTTCTGCAGCTGTTTATTGTTTGTTGCTGTATGCAATCCTCCTGAACATGTTTTCTCTTCCAAAAGGTGAGGAAGAAGCCGTTCCTGCTAAAAAGACAAAGACAATTGTTTCGACTGCTCAGATTTCACAAACAAGACAAGCCAGAATTGAAAAGGTATATTTTTCAAAAACAAAGCAGGTAAGGCTAAAATGTGGATGATTACTTCTACAGTATCTCAGACTTCTTTTCCTGATTTCATTGTAGAAGATTGAAGCCCACTTTGATGCCAGGTCGCTTACAAGTGTTGAAATGGTCATAGAAGGTGCGACAGCCCAACAGCTCCCACACAAAGCGCCTCCACGAATGCCTCCTAGACCTACATCGAAATCACCGACCCCACCAATAATTGCTGCAAAAGCACAAATGGCACGACAGCAATCACCATCTCCTGTTAGACAATCACCATCACCTGTAAGACATGTCAGAGCACCAACACCCTCACCAGTAAGGTAAACTTATTACTCTTTCAGACAAGATTGCTTTTTGAATCACTTTCACTTATAGCAGTAATGCCATAGAAGGAGAGCATAGTACAAAAATGGAAGAAGGAACTGACTTAAAACTGACTGAGTTTATTCTGACTGCGAGCTATAATGTGCTGTTGCCACTGTTACAGAAGTGAGTGCTTCTTATGTAAATTTTCTATCCCTTATGGAAGAAAATCCTTTAGAGAATAAATCCCATTTGATTGCTCTGCATTCAGCTGAAGTAGCTGAAGTTCATGACGGAAGAGAAGAAAACAGCACAGCACTTGGCCCTTGATTATTTTAGATGAACAGAGAAAAGAGGAATGACATTCTGATGTCAGGCAGACAGAATGGAAGGATATGTAAAAAAAAAAATAAAAAATGAACATGTGCGTGCTGGAAGTCACTGCGGAAATAGCGTTTTGAGGTTAGGCAAGGTAACTGTGGTTGTGGAAAGGTGAAGTTTATCTCTGCTGTATAAAGGGTCTTGAGAGGGAAAGTGAGTGATTTGAAGATCAGGGCTTGTGGTCTGTGAGACCCCAGGAGGTCTGTGCTGAGGGGCAAGTAGAGAGAAAATTGCTTTGGACGTCCTGAAGTTTCAGCATCCTGAAGCACCAGCATCATGGAATGTCTCCAAGCTGAGTTCTTAGAGGAAACCCATTTAACTTGTCAGAGCTATGTATGCTGGTGAATTTTGCCTCATTGAGAATAACTTTCAAGGACAGGAACAAATTAATTGACAGTAACTAGCAACAACTGCATAGATGAAAGAATAATTCAATAGTGCCATCTAGAGTGCACATGGAACTAGGAGTTTGTACCCCCCCACTAGTCAAACCACTTTTAGACACACAACACATTAGAAAATAAATCTAAAAATTCATATGATACTGCTGCCCCCTACTGCTGCAATTTGTTAATTCGATCTGGGAAATACAGCATTAAAAAATTCCTTTTGAAGAAAATCTAAGTTAGAAAGCCTGTTAAAGCATTTTGAGAAATGCTTTAAAACTCTCTGCTAGGAATGGGATTGAATTTTTGGAATATCAAAATTTAGAAACTATCACTTTCCAAGCGGCTACCAATTTTGTGGCTGAGATTTGTAAATGTAAATATGGGAAAGAGTATAGGCCCTGATCAGAAGCTGGAGTCTGAACACATGTATGGGTGACACGTGGAAATGAGATGTGGTGCAGGAATAGCTAGTTATGTTGTTGCTAGGTGGCTACCACATGCTATTTTTTATGTGACAAAAACACACATTAGGCATAATGTTAAAACCGGGTAAGCGTAATTTACAAGTAGAACCCCTCAAAAACCTTTTTAAAATCAAATTACAAACTAATGAAGATATCCTAAATGGGGAGTGAATTCAAGTTCAGGCTGAAGTTGTTTATATAATTGTCATTGTGTGACACTACATTAATTATATTAATACTTTATTCTTTCATTAGGTCAGTTTCTCCTGCTGGAAGAATCTCCACCTCACCTATCAGACCAGTGAAATCTCCATCTCCAATCCGTAAAACACAGGTAGTGACAACAGCTGGGGCCGAAGTCCTTCCTCCTTGGAAGCAGGAAGGATACACTGCAACCACAGAAGCCCAGATGAAGGAAACAAGAGTATCTACAAGTGCTACCCAAATAAGAACTGAAGAAAGATGGGAGGGGAGATACGGGGTCCAAGAACAAGTTACCGTTAGCGGTGCTGGTGAGGCTGCAGCTGGTGCTAGAGAGGTAAAGTCTGTTTTAAGGATTAAGATTTTGCTCTGTGGGTGGACTTACCACTGCTGAATAGATCTGCTAAATGGAATCTGAGACGCTGTGTATAAAAACTGTGTGTATCTGCTGTTGAGAGAGTTCTGCTGCAAATGCTTCCTTGCAACATTCTGTCTCTGTACTTGTTTTGTGCTTCTTCTGAACGTGTGCAAAACATGAAAAAATGTCTTTTGATGTGACTAATGTAGGTGAGAAAGGACAGTGAAAAAACAGCAGCTGTTGCTACGGTTGTTGCTGCTGTGGATCAAGCCATGGTGAGAGAACCAGCTCCAAGTGTTGTAGAGCAAACTGCTAAAAGGACAGCAATGACTGCAGTCCACGTTCAACCTGTTCAGGAGCAGGTAGAAATAGAGCACAGACATTCTATGATTTCCCTTTTATCCCTTCATCCAACGTGCAAGCAAGGCATGATTCACCGTGAGGAATTAACAAGATATTATCCAGTGCACCGCAAACGCATGCATACTCTTACAGAGCACCTGGACTGTAAAGGAGTGTTCTTGGATCACTTATTCCATGGCTTTCCATCATAGCAGGATTGAATTATTCTTAAACTGTTCTTAAGTTTAAGAATGCCTCCTATGAAAGTGATCCTTTATTATCCCTTGTCATTTATTTTCTAACGTTGTTCTTACACCGATGAAGTTTTCCCTCTAATATCTCATTTAAAATTTCCCCACTAGGAATGAAATAATTCTCCCTTAGTATTTTTCCTTCACTTGCATTCCTCTCTTATTTTTCCTTTTCCTCTTCTTTTGATGATCAATTTGTTAAAATAAATTTTAAGGCTTTGTTTTTTTTGTTTGTTGCTACAAAAATCAGGTGAGAAAGGAGGCAACAGTAGTAGTTACCAGTGATAAAGCAACAAAACAAACAGTAATATCAAGAACTAGAGAAGAAATGGTTACTTCACAAGAAAAAAGGCACATCTCTCATGAAAAGGTGAATACAGACAGATGTTACCTATGGTTGTCATCCCCTACCTTGTTCAAGAAATCTAATATCTCATCAAAAAGACGAGCCTATGAACAAGACAAATGACATACCATAATATTGTTTTTTCCTTTTATACGTGGTCACTCTTCTAGTTTACATTGCTATCGTTCTCCTGTCTCTCTTTGATGATGACTGTATTTCCTTTTTTATTTCAGTTCCATTTTTAATGCCTAAGAACATGATAGATAAACTCGCGAAGCTTTAACTTAGAAAAAAATCTAGTTTTTATGTATTGTATGGCGATTTACTAGATAGTATTCTCAATCATTTAAGGAATTGACAGTAGGAAATAAGTCCTAAATTTTCCATTTTTTTTTCTGATTTTGTTTCTAAGCTTGCTATTTGTAGCCTGCTTTGTTTGTTGGCAGCACAGTGGGTCAGAAAAAAGGAGGAAAAACTCATTCTGCATTGAAATCAATTTTGAAAATAATGGCTGATTGGAATTCAGATGATTTTAGCATGTGCTTTATCAGACAAATGTGATTTAATGGAAGACCAGCTTTTATGGAGAAATGTTACATTTGCATTCTAGCCGAAAGGTGTAAGGAAGAAAGTGTAACCTATCTTTAAAGTACTGAGAAACAGAAATCCACTTGGGCAAAAAATTACATGTTTATGTGCAGATTGCATCTAAACTTCTTGGCAAAGTAAAAGTTACCTAAAGCTTGTTTTTAATATCCTACACTTTCTCAACCTGATTATGATGCAGGACAGTTTTCCTCTGATCTGATTTTTTTATTTTATTACTGCTTTCGGTAGCAAAGCAAGTATTTTTATGCTAAGTGTATATACATTTTATAAAAAGTCTGTTTATGGTGGTGTTGGTGTTGTTTCCAGACTAGATGATTTTGAATTCCAGAGTTTTGCATTTTTCCTCTCTTTGCGTCTTCTTTTCCACATGTATTGAAAATCACATACCTTATATTTTTTAACAATATACAATTTAAACTTCTTTATTTGTAAACATGTAGATAAGAAAAGAACCAGAGAAAACTCCAGTACCCAAAGTAATAATTGCCACAGACAAAGATAAAGAACAAGAAAGAATATCAAGAGCCAGAGAAGAAATATCTACCAGACATGAGCAAGTGCATATTGCTCATGAAAAGGTAAATAAATGTTACAGGTGTTTAGCTCGTTGTTATACTCTAATAAGTTTACAAAACCTCTTTCTTCATCAAATGTGCTACGTATCTTTGTTCTGCTTCTTTTTGGAGAGAAGATTACAAAATGAAAACTTTATAAAGCAAGATATTGCAGATATAGGCCCAGCGTTGAAGGTCTGGTTCTACTGACCCCGTAGCAGCTCTCTCTACAGAGGAAGAATGCAGCTGCCCTTCCTTTGAGCATTATGGCTTTTATTGCCAGGGTACTCAGAATTTCATCTGATGCTTGTCGACTTTTGCTTTTTGTCTGAAGGTAGATTTGTGAAGACCAATTGTAAAGGTTATCTCTCGTGATATATTTAGGTGTGGAGTTTGATTTAAGGAAGTTCATATTTGTGTGAGGACTGAATGCATCTGCTAGACCATATTGTGGAACCATTGTTTGTTGGAGTAAATGATGAAATATTTCCATCTACTGATGGGAGCAAATATTAAGTCAGTAATACTCATTTTTATGCAAACAGTTTCTACAAAACAAAACAATGATATATCACAATTAACTAGGAAGTGTGAAGATTCTTCTCTAATTCACACACAGATTAATGCAATATGTTAATGACTTTGAATCTACTTCATTCATATAAATGTAGCATGTACAATAGGCTATAACTTGGTCTGTACAAAGGAATTATTTCATTTCTCAGGTGGTGTTTTTCTTTTATTGATATGCATTCTGAAACCTTATCCCACTTTCCTGAAAAGCTGTGTAATTTTGACAACAGACATAACTGATTGCTATTATTTTTCTTTACCATAACAACTAGATAAGAAAGGAAGATATGAAACCTTCTGTACCTAAGGTAGTAATTACCACTGATAAACCTAAACCACCGGTCATAATATCGAAAAGTAAAGAAGGAATTGCTACCAAACAAGAACAAGTCAGCATAACCCATGAAAAGGTGAATAGCACTATTATAACCATATTTGGTCTTTTATCCTCTCTTCTTTACAAAGCTTATGTGTCCCTCAAAAAATACTAACTGTACATTTCCAGCTCATTCTTTCTAAGATTTATTCCACTTACAAATTTTTAGAACTACTGCTAATTAGACTGTATTATTCCATCTCTATCTTTCTCTCCTAACTGTTTTCATTAATAGAATGTCTGCAGCACTTTTCTCTGACTGACCTTTGGAATGGACTGACTGACTCCTGAAATGCATTTTAGCTTTTTTTTTTTTTAAAAAAATCATTACTTATATTTAAATAGGTGTCAGGGTGTAACGGTACTTATCAGTATACATATAATACAGAGCTGTGTGCAGTGCACAAGGGTCTAACCCCTTAATTCTCCTTCCTTTTTCCCATTCCAAAATGCTTTCCCATTGTTCAAATTTCTTTCAAGATCTTATGTAACTGAAACTTTTATTTCTACTATAATAATTAGATTAAAAAGGAAGCTAAGAAAACTACTGTAGTTCCGAAAATAATTGCCACTGATAAAACCAAAGCACCAGTCACAGTGTCCAGAACTAGAGAAGAAATTACAGCCAAGCAAGACCAAATTCATCTAGCTTATGATCAGGTGAATATAGCTGTTGCATATCTGTAATGCAATGTTACAATTTGTTTTATCTGCAAAATGCACCTTTTAAGAGCTACTTGGGTACAATAGAATGCCCTCAAATTAATTCCTGCTAACATACCCATTAAGTGGGATGATTGCCAAGTGACAGTCAGTGTGATAAGTTTCTAGTGAAAAAGAGATTTATGTCTCACCCTGTTACAAAATGCCACTTTTCAGACTACAGTCAGGTTTCTCTGTGAAAGCCTACACCATACCAACTTGACTTTCAAGTAATGTTTACTTGTTCAAATTTCTGACTCTAAAAAAGGTTTTTTCCACAAGACGATTCCTTGCAATTTTATGGTTGTCAGATGAAACAACCTCTCTATTAAGGTTTGAATTGTATTGTTCTTTGTACAATACAAACTTCGACATCCATTCAAGTCTGTCCAGTTTATTACTTCTGACAATCAGACACTTGTTGACACTGCTTTGTTCCAGTAGGACTCACACAGTAGAAAAGCTTTTGTATTATAATATAGCCAGGAACTCTCATATGTAGAAGAATAGCATAGTTGCCAACAGCTTTTATTTAAAGTCTACCTACTTTGTTAGAAACAGTACGATACATTCATAAAATACTTTTATAAAATATAATTAAAAGAGCATAGCATATAAAACTCACTCAGAGTAGTCAGATTGCTAAGAGATTACAGTTACTTGTTAGATGATGCAAATTTAGGACCAAATTCAAGTTGGTATAAAAAATGATTTTGAAATTGGCAATGATACTGAATAAGAGGTCCCTTTTACCAAAACACTACTTTAATAATAAAACAAAATCTCCGTAAACAATCACTTTTGGGCCTCACTCAAGTTATTTCAGTTTAAGGTGATAATGATTATAAAATCAGCGTGAAATAATTTATTACTTTTTTTTTTCCATCTACAAGGCATACATTTCATGTGCTCTGTTGCTACATCTGGATCAGTTATGACAGTAATAATAAACACTAGTAGTAATCACCCTATCACCTACTGTTGGCTGACTGGGCAGAAATTTGGATCCTGATAACATAGAAGTTGACAGTATTTATCAGTTATTAGAAAAAAAATAAAAGTCCTGATATAAATGCATTATTTCCAATTTCTCAGAAAGCCCTGTTTTCCTACTTTTGTAAAATAATTTAAAATAGATTAGCGCTGAATTAACAGATACTCCTGTGGTAAAAAAATTTATGGGTATATTCCTCAGTAAATATATTCACATCAGATGCTAGACACATTCTTTACATTTTTAGTAGCATCTAACAGTTATATGGAGCCGATGAGCATACTGACTTTGAAATTACGTGTGCATTTACGTACCTGCCTTACTCTTAGATAAGTAGCCATAAATGTAACTATAAAGTATTAAAAGTGGGCTTGCTTACAAACATTGATGAGTATAAAGCACGCAACCATAGATGTGTTCTGAATATGCATAGACAGAGCTTAGAAAAAAATATGTCTATCTTTGAATGTACTGACTCTGAAGTATACTTATGGATGAACACATTTGATATTTATGTTATTACTTTTGCATACCTATGCACTCTTCCTTTATCTGGAATATACTTTACTGAGCATTATACTTACAAGTATTTGCCAGATATGCGAGTCTTTAATATAATGATGAATATTTGTATTAATTCTGCCAATGCTCTCTGTAGACTCAAGTTGGAAAAAGGGCTGAAGCTGTAGCTACGGTTGTTGCAGCAGTTGATCAGGCACGTGTTCGATCACCTTGGGAACAAGAACAAGCAGATGAAGCTTATGTAAAGCAGAAAACTTTGGAATATGGCTATAAAGAGCACGTTGCAGAGGCCCCAGCAGAACGTCATGTTGTCACTAAAGAGGTTAAAACTGTCTACGTTCCTCCTGAGAAACATATCTCAGCTGCTGAAAAGAAGCAAGTTCATATATCAACAGAGGTTAGACTCAGTTTACGTTGCATTCTTTTCCAAAAAGTATGTCCCAGTGAAATCTGTTTCAGTTTGCAGAACAGCATCACATTCTCAACAACGTTTTTCAATGCTTTGTGTAGATAAAAAGAGCAACAGAAATTGAGAAAACAATTCATGTCGAACACCCGCGACCCCGCACGCCAAGTCCTCACTTCACAGTCTCCAAAATTGCGGTTCCTAAACCAGATCATACATATGAGGTAAGAAGTGAAAACTCCAAGAACGGCATGCTCATTGATAATAACCAGTTGGTCACGCATTCCATTTGACCTTTCCTCCCACTCTAGTGTGGTGCTTTCCCAAGAAGAAGAAGAATTTTATGCTCTCTACAGTTGTTTTTGTTGGTCTGTTTGACTAGTGAAGAGCAGTGCTGTAAACAGACACATGAACTGCTAAAATGTCATTTGTAATTATTAGCTATTTAAACAAGGTTTCACGTCTCTAAGGATGCAGCTTCAATACTTCAGGTCGTACAGTGAAATCGTAAACATTTGTCATGCAACTTATGTTTTTTAAAGAGCAGAAGTATTCCACTTCAGTCCTATCATGTGCATCATCAGTTCACTAGCACATTGAAAACAGTGCTTCTGTCTTTCTTGCAGACTACTACATACTAAGCTAGTTTCTGAAACAGAAAAATTCCAGACTGCAAAATGTGACACCATCCATTTTTAATGTTATTTTTTCCATTTTTCTGTTTGACTCCTTCATATAATATTAAAAGTTCCCATTTAATTAATTTTCTCATTCAAGCATACTTTGCCTCCCCAGCTGGACTTGAAAAAAGATCTATTTTTTTCCCTCAAACATAATTAAACACTATAAAAATGAAGTAAAATATTTTTGTCTTTAGAGATTTTCCAAAGTTATTACACCTACAATAACATTTTGAAATATCTTCAGTTATTTTAATCACTGACAATTATGTAATTAGGAGTTTTGTTTGTTGTAGTATCAGACTGATTAAAAGGAAAGCTAAGGCCTCAAGTGAATAAATTTAGAGGATATTTCTCATGTTGCACTTAAGAGCTTCTTGACCATTTAAAGATCAAATTCTAAAGTAAAAAAAAGAGAAAATATGCGAATGCTAGGCACATCAACAATAATATAAGGATATCTCCGGTATTCTACTACTGCAATCTAAAACTAGAAGTCATTGTTGATATGTAGCTTTTGCAGTGTCCACAAATAAGTAACTAAGGAAGCAACAGGTGCATATGCAAGCTGCTCAAGAAATACACTGGCGCCTTTGAAAACAACTCTTTCTCTTCTGTTCCCTAGGTTTCAATAGCTGGATCTGCCATGGCTACTCTGGAAAAAGAGTTATCAGCTACTTCTGCTGTGCAAAAGATCACCAAGTCGGTGAAACCACCCCAGCTAAAGCCACATGAAGTCAGGATAAAAGCAGAGCCCGTTCCCTCTCCCTTTGGAGAGGCTGCTGAGACCTATAAGAGTCGCTATGATGTTGAGACTAAAAAAGAGATGGGTGTAAGCTTTAAAGGTGAAGCAGTGCGTGAAGAACACTTGGTGTTGCGGAAAGAAGGTGAAGCAAAGGTATGTTATTACGCAAATTTCCATCACTTAGACTGACTTTCATCTTAAAAAAAAGCTTCACTTGTTTGTTGTTTCGTTATTGTGATTTTCCACTTTTACAGCATTCCGCTGACTTTTATCTTTGTTATTTTACACAAATCCTTCTAAGGACCTAATATTTTCCTATGGCAAGCAAAGAGTTCTCTTTACCTAATTTCTTTTCATATCTAAATTCTGCTGCTTGTGTCCTTGGCTTTGTTAGCTGTCTATTAAATGTGCTTTGAACAACCTAGGTGACAGAAACTGCCAGAGTTCCCGTGCCTGCGGAAATCCCTGCTACTCCACCCACCTTAGTCTCAGTAAGTAATTTGAATGTAGACTGGGGGAGTGACACTATGTTTTCACCCATTTGGCATTCTAACTTTTGTCTCTGAAAACCTGACCATGAAAATTTGGCTTTATTGAATCTTTTAAACTCTGTATTAGACTTAGCCACACAATTTATCTCTGATACAAACTATTCTGGATGACTGTTATGGGGGTGATTCTTCACACTTATACCACATAGTAGATTGACCTTTGCTGCAGTGAAACAATTTCTCACCATAATCTGTATAAACATCAACCTAAGTTTTAATTTTCTTGTTAATAACAGTAATGTTCAGTTATCTCAAATACAGCTTCAAATAACTCCCTTTGGAAAATACCTCTTTTTTCCTGGATACAATGCTGAACACAACACTGTTTTGAAGCAGACATTAAAGTTTCCATTTAAATAGGCTTTAGTTATTTCAATGTCTGAAAATATATACTAACTGTGATACTTATTTTTTGTCATACAGGGCCTCAAAAATAAGACTGTGACTGAAGGTGAGTCTGTCACTCTGGAGTGCCATATCTCTGGTCATCCTCAGCCTACTGTGACATGGTACAGGGAAGACTACAAGATTGAGAGCTCAATGGACTTCCAGATCACTTTCAAAGCAGGGCTTGCTCGCCTTGTGATCCGCGAAGCCTTTGCAGAAGACAGTGGAAGATTTACCTGCACTGCTACCAATAAGGCTGGTAGTGTCAGCACATCTTGCCACTTACACGTGAAAGGTAAGTATATTTATCACTGTAGGAAGATTATAATTTTGTTAGCTGCATCATATTACTTGTAATGTAACTTAGGTGTTTTGTCAGCTCCCAAGTAGAACATATGCCTTGAGTTGTATTCCAGGGCTGTTAGGTAACATGGTTGGAAGAATATGAGGAAAAGGCCAATTACAGGCTGATGGAGACTCTTAACTTGCTTCCTAAGTGGAAGTATCTGGCCCTCTGAGCCAACCAACTACTTAACCTTCTCTCTCTTTGTGTCAACAAAACTTGCGGCTTAAGTGCTATTAAAGTATTTTAAAATCCACTGTATCATATTTGCCTTGCAGTTTCAGAAGAAATTGAGACTCGAGAAACCATTTCTGAGAAGGCTGTTACAGAAGAAAAACGGTAAAGTTACTTTCCTAAACAGACTGCTCCTATTGTGGTCATTAGTCTCTTGCACTCTGTTTATGAGAGGTTCAGATATCAGCTCGCTTACCTGTGTTGGAATCTTATTTCAGCTATGTGGAGACAAGGGACATTGTAATGGAAGATGTCTCTGCTGCAGCAGAGGAAGTATCGGGAGAACCCATACCTCCTTTCTTCATAAGAAAACCCATGGTACATAAATTAATTGAAGGTGGGAGCATTGTTTTTGAATGCCAAGTAGGGGGCAACCCAAAGCCACATGTCTACTGGAAAAAAGGTGGAGTTCCTTTAACGACTGGCTACAGGTACTTTGAATACAATGCACAAAAACGGTTTAAACATATTTTTTAAGAATATTTAATTGACGGTACCATAATTTTGTTTCCCTTGCTGATGCTTATCCAAATAACATCACTGAAATTTTATTTTTGAAATGGAAAAATCATAGGATCATGTCTTAATGTGAGACTTCAGAAGGCTATTTTAAATTACAAATATTCAAAAGACTATAAAATGAGAAATGCTAAATATACTTAAAAAATCAGGAGGAAGTTTTGCATTTGTTTTATTCTGTCTATGCAATGTTTGCATTCTATCTATGCAAATTGTTGTCTATAGAAAGCAACACACTTTCTAAAAAAATACATTTGTAGCATTCTTGAAATATATCCTGCTATAATGACTCATTAGGACAAACTGCACACAGTATATGCCATTTTACTGTTTCTGATAACTAGATCTCTGATATTTCAGTACTGCAGTTTGCATCCCATTTATTTTAGTGACAACAGAAAGAAAGTAAACCTGTAGTCTAGTTTCAGCATGGTTATTTTTCCTATGCTGTTCTGCAGATTTATTGAGAATTGCCTGAAAAAATTTCTCTTTTTTTTGTCTTGTACAATTTAGGAATGATTCTGATCAATTGCGTAACTAAAAGCAAATACACTAGGAAGTCTGTTCTATAATCAGAATTATAGAGAACTTGTACTTTTATGTTTTCTATAGATACAAAGTGAGTTACAAAAGAGAAACCGGGGAATGCAAACTTGAAATTTCCATGACTTTTGCCGACGATGCCGGAGAATATACTATTGTTGTTCGTAATAAACATGGAGAAGCTTCTGCAACGGTCTCCTTACTAGAAGAAGGTACACTGTAGATTAAAGAAATGGGAAAAATATTTCTTAAAATTAACTTTAAAATGGGAAAAAGATTTTACAGTGTACTGCGAACTCTTTGCAGCTTATTTTGGTCAATTCAAGAAATATAAAAGGAGACCTGGTGGCTCCATTCCTGCAAGACAGAGTATTTGACATCAGGTTCTTGAAGGACTTGTATTCTTTGCTAGAATGTATAGCTACAGAATCCCTCTTCTGTTGATGTCCATAACAATCTATATAACATAAGACACTCAGAGAGTGATGTGGGGAAAGGAGGGTAACCAAGTAATAGGTTGTTCTATTACAGGGAAAGAAGCGAACTTTTTTTTTTTTAATTGTCAGTGTAAAAATGCGTGAAAGTTTGCGGGAGACAGAGCCACAGTGAAGAAACTGTGAAATAGTCCCTACAAGTGCTTTCACTTTGAGAACTAGAACACCAAAAAAGCACAGTAAAACTTTTACCTGTTTATAAAGCTCATCTGAGGGCATTAGTCTTTGCATTTTATTGCTGTTTGTATTTTATTGGCTAAACAGGCAGAAACTCTACTTGAATCACCAAAACCAGTAAAATAAGTTTGTATTTGTTTTCTCTATTCAGTCCAGTGAAAACCACAAAAACTTATCAAAATGAATATGTTCTTAATTCTCAGCTGATTATGAAGCCTACATAAAATCTCAACAAGAAATGATGTACCAAACCCAGGTGACTGCATATGTACAGGAACCTAAAGTGGCTGAGGTAGCCCCTGCTATTTCATATGGTGACTTTGAAAAAGAATATGAAAAAGAACAAGCCCTAATTAGGAAGAAAATGGCAAAAGATACAGTGATGGTCAGAACTTTTGTAGAAGATGAGGTATGTCTACCACTTGATACCTGTATTGTGTATTGACATTTTACCAGTAGAAATCACTTCTTTACAAGGTCATTATCTGACACACAGAACTTAATGGTCTTGCTTTTCTATATAGGAATTCCATATTTCTTCTTTCGAAGAAAGACTTATCAAGGAAATTGAACTCAGAATTATTAAGACCACCTTAGATGAACTTCTCGAAGAAGACGGAGAGGAGATGATGGTTGATATTTCTGAATCTGAAGCTGTAGAAGCAGGATTCGAATTAAGATTAAAGAATTACAGAACCTTTGAAGGGACAGGAGTTACTTTCCATTGCAAGACGACTGGATATCCATTGCCAAAGGTACCCCAAACCTGTCTATTTAATCTATTTAAAAACCATCTGATGCTCTACTTGAAACATCTCGTTGTGAGACATTCTACATTCTGCATAGAAAGCAGCAAATCTGAAAGGAAATCCATTTTTTTGTTTTGATATCAAGCTAAATTTTCCTTTTGCCCCTTAATAGAATAGTGTTAAGTTGGCTAGCCAGTTTGGAGGTAGGTTAGATTTACCAGTTAAGTTGGTCTTGCTTCTGAGTATCTCCGAGTTAGCCCACCCAAGTGGGCAACACAGTATCAAGTCCGGCCCTAGGTCACTTTGTTCTTTGTCAAAATGGGCTTTATATCTGTTTCTAGCTCCAAAACTTGTGTTTCAGGTTACTGTGAAAGCATGTTACTTTAGTCTTGTTTCAAGTAAAAATGTTAATGTGAACAAATATACATGGGCTGTGATGACACATCAGCTGAAAAATAAGAAGTTGTAATATGTTGTATGCGTGGGTCACTACTGGATCCTTGTCTTTAGGAGAGCTCACATAACATTCCACTGTTTCTTTCCATGCAGATCGCATGGTACAAAGACGGTAAGCGCATAAGGCATGGAGAGCGCTACCGCATGGAAGTTCTGCAAGACGGCAGTGCCAGCCTGCGTTTGCCTGTTGTTTTACCTGAAGATGAAGGAATTTATACTGTCTTTGCCAGTAACATGAAAGGAAATGCCATTTGCTCAGCAAAACTCTACGTTGAGCCAGTTGCACCCACAGCAGCTCCAGGTTATATGCCAGGACCGGAAGTTATGAGAAGATATAGGTAGGTACACATTAACATAAAAATTTTATGAGACTTCAGTCTGCTGTGATAGACAATACAAAAACTCATTACACAGCAGCTAAACAGCTTAAGTTATTGGAGTCTGCATACCTCTAAAGAAGTTCTAAATGCTGGGTTTTGTGGCTTAAATTGATTTATGTGCCAACTCTGTCTGATTTGCCTTCTTAATGAGTAATGCAGTTCCCACAGTATCATCATTCACATGCATATCCAGCCACAGTATCAGATTTACAACCTCAGAAAATGTATTTATTTCTTAAAGTAGTCATGTTTTGGGAGAATATTCTTTTGCGCTTGGAGTTTTAGTACTGTGTGCAGCTCTTACTTCCCACTCTTGAAATAGCTGTATTTCTATGACAGAAAGAAATCCAATGTTGCCACGTACTGTGTTATGTCTCCATACATACACATGCACAAATGTGTACAGGATTACATCCATATCTGTACAGTATCCAAATCCCCAAAATTTCCCTGGCTGTGGTGTATCCTAATACTATACAGCTACACAAATTGCTGTCAAAGACCTAAAGAAAATTGACTACAAGTAAAAATTAATTTCCTCACAATTTCTCACATAGATAAATTGGTTAACCTGTTTAAGATATATTATGCTAAAGGCAAAAGTTGCACTCCATTTACCATGTCAGCCCACTGCTATATGATGTTGTCATACACACCTCATTTTTTTCCTTGCAGGTCTATTTCTCCACGCTCTCCAAGCCGGTCTCCTGCCCGCAGTTCTCCTTCTCGTTCTCCTGCCCGCAGATTAGAAGAAACAGATGAAGGACAACTAGAGAGACTATATAAGCCGGTTTTTGTGCTGAAACCCACGTCATTTAAATGTTCACAGGGGCAGACAGCAAGATTTGACTTAAAAGTTGTTGGCAGACCTATGCCAGAGACATACTGGTTCCATAATGGTACATCAACAAACGATCTTAAAAAACAGTCTTATATGCATTTTACATTTTGTTGAGACACTGCTTTGAGTGCAACTTTTTTTTTCCATGTGTATCTGCAGGTCAACAAGTGGTTAATGACTACACCCATAAAATAGTGATTAAAGAAGATGGCACCCAGTCATTGATCATTGTTCCTGCTATGCCTGATGACTCCGGAGAATGGGCTGTAATTGCTCAGAATAGAGCAGGCAAAGCTTCAGTCTCAATGACGCTGACTGTGGAAGGTATCCACTGTGCATGCTGTTTTTAGGAGGCTGAGGAGTGTTTCTTATTAAAAAACATGGTTACGTCATTTCCTTTCGTGATAACTTACCCTTGTTTTTTCAGCTAAGGAAGACCTAGTCAGACCACACTTCGTGGAAAGGCTGAAGAATGTTAGCGTAAAGGAGGGCTCTAGATTGCAGATGACAGTGAAAGCTACTGGCAACCCAAATCCTGACATTGTATGGCTGAAGAACAGTGACATCATAGTACCTCATAAATACCCTAAAATAAAGTAAGCATTTTTATTTTGTTTAAATAGGAAAGTTAATAATCACCATCCTATAGTGTGCTGAATATCCTTGCTTCCATAGAAGGGATTCACTAAGGGCTTAGCCCAATGACTACTGAGGCTACTAACAGCTTTTGCATTGCAGTAAGTCTGAGAGATAGAAAATGCCTTGTAGGACTCCATTTTTTCCAGCTTGTATATTTTGCATTCTGCAAAGCCAATGCTTTTACAACAGAGATTTAGGGAACCTTTATCTGTCTCTAATTTTTAAGTCCTCTGAAGGCCAAACTGCCACTGAATTCAAGACTGGTTTTTATTATCCTGTCTGTTTGATTCTTAGGCACTGCACTCATAAACATGAATAAATAAAAACAAAACGTCTAGTTCCTCCAGAGATTTGCCTTTGGAGGCTTTGGCCTAATTTTGGACAAGGGCAAAAATGAATAACAAAGATGTGCAAAAAAGTTAAAATGAGTGGTTTTAATATTTCAGGATTGAGGGAACCAAGGGGGCAGCTGCCCTTAAAATTGAATCTACTGCCAGGCAAGATGCTGCATGGTATACTGCTACTGCTATCAATAAAGCTGGGCGTGACACTACTCGGTGCAAAGTAAATGTTGAAGTTGAACATGCAGAACCTGAACCAGAAAGGAGATTAATCATTCCGAAAGGAACTTATAAAGCCAAGGAGATTGCAGCACCAGAGTTAGAGCCTCTCCATTTGCGTTATGGTCAAGAGCAATGGGAGGAAGGAGACCTCTATGACAAAGAAAAGCAGCAGAAACCATTTTTTAAGAAGAAGCTCACATCTTTAAGGCTCAAGCAATTTGGACCAGCGCACTTTGAGTGCAGGCTTACACCAATTGGTGACCCAACCATGGTGGTGGAGTGGTTGCATGATGGCAAACCCTTGGAAGCAGCTAACAGACTCCGCATGATCAATGAGTTTGGGTACTGTAGCCTGGACTATGGGGTAGCCTATTCCAGAGATAGTGGAGTGATCACTTGCAGGGCAACTAACAAATATGGTACAGACCATACATCTGCTACTCTGATCGTGAAGGATGAGAAAAGCCTTGTGGAAGAATCCCAGTTGCCAGAAGGCAGAAGGGGACTGCAGCGAATTGAAGAGTTAGAAAGAATGGCCCATGAGGGCGCTCTTCCTGCAGTTGCACTGGACCAAAAGGAAAAACAAAAACCAGAAATTGTTTTGGTTCCTGAACCTTCAAGAGTCCTGGAAGGTGAAACAGCGCGATTCCGCTGCCGCGTGACTGGCTATCCTTTGCCCAAGGTCAACTGGTACCTCAATGGGCAGCTCATCCGTAAGAGCAAAAGGTTTAGACTCCGTTATGACGGAATCTACTACCTGGATATTGTGGACTGCAAATCATATGACACAGGAGAGGTGAAAGTCACTGCAGAGAATCCAGAAGGCTTTATTGAACATAAGGTGAAACTTGAGATCCAGCAGAGGGAAGACTTCAGATCTGTTCTTCGTCGTGCTCCTGAACCCAAACACGAGCCTGTAGTGACAGAGCCTGGAAAACTTCTCTTTGAGGTACAGAAGGTAGACAAACCTGCAGAGGCAACAACCAAAGAAGTGGTGAAACTGAAAAGGGCTGAAAGAATCACTCACGAGAAGCTTTCAGAGGAATCTGAAGAGCTGCGTAGTAAATTCAAGCGTAGGACAGAAGAGGGCTATTATGAAGCCATCACTGCTGTGGAACTTAAGTCTCGCAAAAAAGATGAATCGTATGAAGAAATGCTAAAAAAGACAAAAGAAGAACTTCTTCACTGGACCAAAGAGATCCCAGAGGAAGAGAAGAAAGCACTTCCTCCTGAAGGCAAAATCACCATTCCAACATTCAAACCAGAGAAGGTTGAACTTAGTCCAAGCATGGAGGCTCCCAAGATATTTGAACGAATTCAAAGCCAGACGGTAGACCAGGGGACAGATGCACACTTCCGTGTGAGAGTGGTGGGAAAACCAGACCCTG
Source organism: Larus michahellis (assembly GCF_964199755.1). Classification (NCBI taxonomy): domain Eukaryota; kingdom Metazoa; phylum Chordata; class Aves; order Charadriiformes; family Laridae; genus Larus; species Larus michahellis. The sequence continues at coordinate 32,736,038 of NC_133902.1, forward strand.
AGTGCCAGTGGTTCAAAAACGGTGTCCAGATTGAAAGGACTGATCGTGTGTATTGGTACTGGCCTGAAGATAACGTTTGCGAATTAGTCATCAGAGATGTGACTTCTGATGATTCTGCCAGCATCATGGTGAAAGCAGTCAATATAGCTGGTGAAACTTCTAGCCATGCTTTCCTGTTAGTACAAGGTAATTTAAATTCTTACTTTTATGCTACTGCTTATCATAGTGTGTTAAGTCTATATGGCCGGCGCATTGTTGATTCATTGCATATTGTTTTGCAGCCAAGCAGTTAATCAGCTTCACCCAGAAGTTACAAGATGTTGTTGCCAAAGAGAGAGACTCTATGGCAACATTTGAATGTGAGACATCAGAACCCTTTGTCAAAGTGAAATGGTTTAAGGATGGGATTGAGATTCATTCTGGAGACAAATACAGGATGCACTCGGACAGAAAGGCTCATTTTCTTTCTGTACTAGCAATTGAAATGTCCGATGCTGATGACTACAGCTGTGCACTGATAGAAGACGAATCCATAAAAACTACTGCAAAGCTTAATGTGGAAGGTAAGAAGCACATAGCTCAGTACTATGCAGTACTGTTAAAGTGAAATCAGCTTCAGGAAGAAATAAAACAATTTAAACTGATGTCTAATCCACTAAGAAAAGTTTAAACTGCTTTCATATTCTCAGAATCCAGCATGAAAGTTTGGAGATATATTTATGTAAAATGGTTACACCATATATATATTAATTTCCTTAGGCTCATTTAATAAATGTTTTCATCAGGGGTATCTAATCAAGCTTATCCATGAATGTAATTATTTTTGGCTGTAGGAGTTGTGGTTGAGTTTATTAAAGAACTTGAAGATGTTGAAGTACCAGAATCCTTCTCAGGTGAACTTGAATGTGAGGTTTCCCCAGAAGACGTGGAGGGGAAATGGTATCACAGAGATGTCGAACTCACTTCTAACCATAAATACGTGATTGCATCCCGTCGTGGTCGCCAAATCCTCACTATTAAAGACGTTAATAAAGATGATCAAGGAGAATATAGCTTTGTTGTTAGTGGAAAAAGGACTCGCTGCAAACTGAAGATGAAGCGTAAGCCTTTCTAATAATATTGTCGATATATCATAGATTTTCTATATTATAGTATACGTGATAGCTATTTCCCTATATCCCATGCTGCCTGAATATTCAATATTCTGATTATCTGTTTTGAGGATTAATTAACTTCATTTCATTTCACAGCTCGTCCCATGGCTATTCTTCAAGGACTTACCGATCAAAAAGTCTGTGAGGGAGATATTGTACAACTTGAAGTTAAAGTCTCCCTAGAAAATGTGGAAGGTGTCTGGATGAAAGATGGTCATGAAATTCAATCAAGTGATCGTATTCACATTGTGCTGGATAAACAGTCACACATGTTGCTGATAGAAGATGCAACAAAGGAAGATATGGGAAATTACTCTTTTAGTGTTCCTGGTCTTGAACTGTCAACCACTGGGCGGATCACAGTGTACAGTAAGTCATTATCATGATTGTGAAGGCGTGTTTGATTTTTGGGTCCTGAAGGATTACTTCTTAAAGGCATAGTTTTTTTAATTATGAATATTTTTGTAACTTGACAGGTGTGGAAATAGTGGTGCCTCTAAAAGATGTTCACGTAGTTGAAGGAACAAAAGCTATCCTTGAATGCAAAGTTTCAGCGCCTGATGTGTCTTCCTCCAAATGGTACCTAAATGATCATCAGATAAAGCCTGATGAACGTGTACAAGCTGTGTGTAAAGGCAATAAACAGAGGCTAGTGCTTACCAGAACCCATGCATCAGATGAAGGACGGTATAAGCTAATGGTTGGCAAAGTTGAAACAAGTTGCAGTGTCACAGTTGAAAGTAGGTTTCCTTTAAGATGCGCAGTTCTTTGTGAAATTATTACTTTAAATACAAGGTTGTGGAAGTAACTAACGAATTTCTAATGTATTTTTTTTTATAGAAATTCGGATTATTAGAGGTCTTCATGACATCACCTGCACTGAAACACAGAATGTATCCTTTGAGGTCGAGCTCTCCCATTCAGGGATTGATGTAATTTGGCATTTCAAAGGCCAAGAGATCAAGGCTGGTCCTAAATATAAAATTGAAGCACATGGCAAAATATATAAATTGACAGTGGTGAAGATGATGAAAGATGATGAAGGAGAATATGTATTTTATGCTGGAGAGAAGAAAACATCTGGAAAGCTTATAGTAGCAGGTTAGTAGGGCTAATGGCTAAGATTTTTGTTTCACTGTGATTTATAAAACAATGATCAACATACTATATTTTGTAATTGTAGCAATTGTGCTGTTTCTGCACTTTTTTGTCTTTAATTTATCTTTTTTTCTGTGTTCTCCTTGCTCTTCCGCTTATCTTTTGTGATTGGTATAATTTTATTTTAACAAAGCTTTTACATAATTGCTTATATGTTTTCCTGAATCAGAGCCATAGTATGTAATTCGGTAGTACACTTTGGATGTAATTAATGTGAAAAATAAGGTTTTTGTCTTGAATGTTCAATGCAGCTGTGCTGATAATAAAAAATAATAAATGAGAAAAACTAGGATAGAAGTAAGAAGTATCTCTTTGTGATGTTGAGGTCACATTCTATTCTTGATTTTTCACGGAACTCAGAATGTCTATGGGCATGCTGCAAACTAGGGCAAAGAATTCCAGCACCAACTTTTCACGTGGTTGCATTTCTGTATGGGGAAAAGCTGAACGGCAACACAACAAACACATGTGCTTTTCCTTCCCAACAGGTGGTGCCATTTCAAAGCCTCTCACTGACCTGACTGTGGCTGAGTCCCAGGCAGCTGTTTTTGAATGTGAGGTGGCAAATCCTGAATCAGATGGCCAGTGGCTAAAAAATGGTAGACCATTACCTATGACAGATCAGTACCGTGCTGAATCTGATGGTGTAAAGAGAAGGCTCAATATCCCTGTCACGAAACTGGATGATATGGCTGAATATAGCTATGAAATAGCAAGCTCAAAGACATCTGCCAAACTGAAGGTTGAAGGTCAGTATTTTTTACAACCAACTGGTGTCTTTAAGACTCAGCCCAGAGTCACTCACTATGTCTTAGATCAGGCCTTAAGATACAAGCATATTTTGCTTCATTTTTTGAAAATATTTTTATACTATGATGTGTTTTCTGAGATAGCAAACTGACTGTATTTTTGGAGTCTCCGTATTTGGAATTTAGCTTGGTATTTTAATAAAAACACATTTTATTCAAGGTACTGGCTAGCAAGTAGAAACTCACTCTTTGCTACGTGTGCAGTAAACATATAAAAAAATCTGTTTCTCATGGATGTTACAAGTAAATATTCCTTTTTGTGTTCCAACCACACCACCTTGCTGGAAACTGTATAAATCAATATATACATACTAGATTTTAAAATGAAGACCCACGATTCAGGTTTATTAAGAATATTATATTTTCTACAATTTTTAGTTTTGGTCTGTTTTGTCAAGTTTTGTTTTTTCCTTTTTTTTTTTTTTTTCCCCCTAGCTGTTAAGATAAAGAAGACACTAAAGAACTTAACTGTGACGGAAACACAGGAGGCAGTTTTCAGTGTAGAACTTACCCACCCTGATGTGAAAGGAGCTCTGTGGATTAAAAATGGTGTTGAACTTGAATCAAATGATAAATACGAAATTTCAGTGAAAGGAACTGTTCACACACTGAAAATCAAACACTGTGTTGTCACTGATGAGTCTGTTTATAGCTTTAAGCTTGGAAAGATAGGAGCAAATGCCAGACTTCATGTGGAAAGTAAGTCAATCTGGTTTCAATATTTGCTTTAACATGTGGTTTGAAATTCAAATGAAACACACTGCTGAATCTTGCTAACTTTTTTCCTCAAGCTGTCAAGATCATCAAAAAGCCAAAGGATGTGACTGCTTTGGAAAATGCTGTTGTCTCGTTTGAACTGAGTGTATCCCATGACAGTGTACCAGTCCGATGGTTCCACAAAAATATTGAGCTTAAACAAAGTGATAAATGCAAGATGATCTCTCAAAGGAAAGTTCACAAGCTTATGCTGCATAACATATCTCCTGCTGATGCTGGGGAATACACAGCTCTTGTTGGGCAAATCGAGTGTAAAGCAAAGCTGTTTGTGGAAAGTAAGTATTGTTAAGTTTGTAAGAAAGTAATTATATGAATTGCTACACCAACTCATATCAAACAACTTGACCTGATGCTTCGTACGCGGTTACCCTTATTTTTTTGCAGTCTTCCATACATACTGACTTTTAAAAAATCCTTTCTTTTCTTTTATCTTTTTTTTTCCCTCTTAGCCATACACATCACAAAGACCATGAAAAATATTGAGATCCCTGAGACCAAAACTGCCTCTTTTCAATGTGAAGTTTCTCATTTCAATGTGCCTGCCGTCTGGTTGAAAAATGGTGTGGAGATTGAAATGAGTGAAAAGTTCAAAATAGTAGTCCAGGGGAAACTCCATCAGCTCAATATCATGAACACAAGCAGTGAAGATTCTGCAGAATACACATTTGTCTGTGGAAATGACAGAGTCAGTGCAACTCTGACTGTAAAACGTATGTAAAAATGAATTTAACCAGAATATTTTACAGTTACCAATAATAGAGTTTGTGTTAATACATGCACTTGGTGCAATTCAGACAAAACCAGCACTGTTGTAGACGTATTTTCAAATAACCTTAAACAGCCTCAATTACATTTTTAAAAGAGATCTACAAGCTGTGAACTTGAAAGTCAGATCCTGGCTTGTTCTGTTTAGGCCAACATGCCTAAATGCCAAGTCATCATAGGAGACAGAATTAGAATTTGAATTCCTATGTCATTCAGAAGTTTTTGGAAATTTAGTTGTACTATTGATTCTGGACACAGAGCTTTCCTTTTAATATTACCAAAAATCAGGATCTGTCTTAAAGAATTTGAAATGTGTCTGATCCAGTTAACATTCGTTTAAAATAAAGCAAACCAGAACAAAAAAAAATGAAACCATGTCCATTTCTTTTCTTTTAGCCATCCTAATTACTTCCATGCTAAAAGACATCAATGCTGAAGAGAAAGATACAATAACATTTGAAGTTACTGTTAACTATGAAGGTATCTCGTATAAATGGCTAAAGAATGGGGTAGAAATAAAATCAACTGATAAATGCCAGATACGAACAAAGAAGCTCACACACTCCCTCTCCATAAGGAATGTGCATTTTGGTGATGCTGCAGAATACACCTTTGTTGCTGGAAAAGCAGCTTCATCAGCCACTTTATATGTGGAAGGTATTTGCCCTCTTGATTTGTATATTTAGTGATGTCTAGTGCCTTAAATAGTATCATGGCACTCATTCTATTTTTTTTCTGCCCTAGCTCGTCACATTGAATTTAGAAAGCATATTAAAGATATCAAGGTTGTGGAGAAGAGGAGGGCTATTTTTGAATGTGAAATTTCAGAACCTGACATTCAGGTCCAGTGGATGAAGGATGGACAAGAACTCCAGATTGGTGACAGGTAAATGATTGCTTCTACACTGTATTGACTTTTGTTACGTATTTTCCACCAGAAAAGAACTTGTTCATTTTCTTTTCTGATGAAATCATCCTTAGGATGAAAATTCAGAGAGAGAAATATGTCCATCGTCTCATCATTCCTTCCACAAGAATGTCTGATGCTGGTCAGTACACTGTAGTGGCAGGTGGAAACACATCCAGTGCCAATTTGATAGTGGAAGGTCGTGACATTCGTATCAGAAGCATCCATAAAGATATCCAGGTATGGCCTATACAGAAGAATAAATATTTCACAACTTTGTCACTCAAAGAATAATGCAAAGGCAGAACATCAATATGTAACCAAACAGAGTCCTAATATAAAAATCTGCAATCGTAAGGTCAGGGCCTTCTTCTAGGAAACTGGAATGTGGGATCATCTGTGAAAACAAATGCTATTTCTAATATTTATTCTGCTTGTTCAAAGGTCATTGAGAGACAAAGAGCTGAAATTGAATTTGAAGTCAATGAAGATGACATTGAACCACAGTGGTACAAGGATGGTATTGAGATCAACTTCCAATATGAGGAAAGATACAGTTATGTGGTGGAAAGGAGAGTTCATCGAATGAGCATCTTTGAAACCACTTACTCTGATGCTGGAGAATATACTTTTGTTGCAGGACGGAATAGGAGTTCTGTTGTTCTTTATGTGAATGGTATGTGTCCCTGCAAACAATGCTTTTACTGCGTTTATTACCCTGTTTTTTTCTGATTACTATGTAGCTTTTCTGGAATTTTAACTCTGAAAGTAAAAAAAAAAAAAATATCCAAAGAGAATCTTATGTTTGGAACACTACCAAAACGCTCATGTACAAGGATGTTTCTTGCTCTACTGAAATAGTTGTCTCACTGATGAAAATGCTATAGCAGTTCTTTTCCCCAGTGTATTTATTTAGACCAGGAAATTCTCAAGTCCAAATAAAACTAATTTGTTCATATGGACAAATATGCCTTGCCAGAGGGATCAGCCTAACAATTTTTGGACACATTTTGACAGAAAACACAAACACCAACATACATAGCTAATTATGTTAAGACACTTGCTGCTAGATCATTCCCCCTGTATCAAAGAAAAGGGCAGATTTTCATGGGCATGCAAGATTGGGAATAATAAGATTAAAAAAAAATATCCTCGCTAATACTTTTGAAGCCTTGATAAATATTGATAATGAGATTTCTCTCTCTCCTCCTTTCTCCCCTTCCTTTCCCCACCTTGCCTCCCCCCTTCCCCATTTTGCAGCTCCAGAGCCACCCCGGATTATTCAGGAGCTAGAACCAGCCACTGTGGAGTCTGGCAAACCTGCCCGCTTCTGTGCTATGATATCAGGCAAACCCCAGCCCAAAGTTTCTTGGTACAAAGATGATCAACAGCTTTCTCCAGGTTTCAAGTGCAAATTTCTTCATGATGCGCAAGAATATACTCTATTGCTGATCGAAACTTTCCCTGAAGATGCAGCAGTGTACACCTGTGAAGCAAAAAATGACTACGGAGTTGCTACAACTTCAGCTTCACTTTCAGTGGAGAGTGAGTTTCCTGGCCTCATAACAATATCTGTCAAATGAGATTGTCAACATGTGTGTGATCATCTTTAAAAATGACTTCTTTTTCTTATCCTTTAGTCCCAGAAGTTGTTTCTCCTGAGCTAGAAGTGCCAGTATATCCACCTGCTGTCATAATACCACTGCGTGATGCTGTTACATCCGAGGGACAGTCCGCTCGTTTTCAGTGCAGAGTTACAGGGACAGGTGAGTTTAATGAGAACCTGTACATCTTTTCATCTCTCAGAATTTTTCATCTTGAGCTCAGAAAAAATGCAACAGTATATACGCTGGGATTGGACTTTCTCTAGAAGTAGTTATTTGATATACGCGCACAGCAAAATATTACTCGCTGACAGCTATCAGTTAAGCAAGTCATATGTTAAAGATGGCATCAAGCATGGAAGTTATAAACTGTCATAAACATTAAGCATTTCTAAAAAGTAGGTCTGTTTCAAAAACTTTGTCTTTGGAAACTTCTCAGTGTTTCAAATGCTAACGGATGTTGGAAAACTGTGTCAATGAGTAAAACGCAGAGTTTCAAAACATGGAGTGTCATGGTGGAAATGCATTATCATGTTAAATGAACTTGATGAAGTATCTGATGACACAGTGTCATGTCAATTATCTAAGCAAACAGACTGAAACTATGCCTCAATCTTTATCCTAATATTCCTAAGTATCTCATATCACTCTGCAAACAGTAAATGGCAATTGCATTATTTTTAACAGCATAAAAAGGTGTTTGCTAGTTTTAGTTACAAAGAATACAATTCTCCAATTAATATAATTCTTTCTAAGTTAACACAAAACCACATAAAACCTTTTTTCACTTCAATAAATGGACTTAAGTATGACTAGTAATAAAATATTCACATGGTAAACTGCAGAATGAGATACAGTTCCAATCCCAAAGAATTTACAATTATGTAATGATAAATAAAACTCCAAATTTAAACATAATCCTGAGTGATAACTGTGTAAAAATCCATGTAAAATTGGTAATATACATTTATATGCAAATATATAAAATTTGGATTTCCACTACTTGAAATCAAACTCCAACTTTTTTTAAAAAAGCTTTACACAAATCTGATCCTGCTTTAGAAGTGGTGCTAAAACTCAGAAAATGTAAGTTGGAAGGACTGGCCTGCCCTCTGTGAAAAGCCTGCTAGTGTAACTCTTTTTACAAGAACTGTATTTATGTGAATGTGGAAGCTGCATTTACAGCACAGAGCATAAGGATCCTTTCATCTAGGTCCCCTTTCATAGAATCATAGAATTGTTTAGGTTGGAAGAGACCTTTAAGATCATCGAGTCCAACCGTTAACCTAACACTGCCAAAGCCACCACTAAACCATGTCCCCAAGCGCCACACCTACACATCTTTTAAATACCTCCAGAGATGGTGACTCTACCACTTCCCTGGGCAGCCTGGTCCAGTGCCTGATAATCCTTTCAGTGATTAAATTTTTTGTATTGAAAATTTCCTTTATTGAATAGTCTATCCAAATGGATTTGCATACCTCTCACTTGAGTTGTGAAAACCTTTTATCTTAGGTTAGGTAATACATGAATGCAAATACAGTTGTTTAAAGGTACACACTATGCATCTCTATTGAAAACACCGTCGCTTTCTTCTGATGTCAGTAATAACACACCATTTGTGTGAAAACATTTGATTCATGATGTAATATAGTGCCAGGTGGAGAGGCAAGGTTCTGAAGTCTGCTTCAGTCCTCTTCTTTCCCAAGTCTAAAAGAATCTACACGAGTCAAGTAAGACAGCATTTTATACAGGAATTTTACAAAGGAACAAAGAAACACAGGACCATTCTTGAGAAATGTGAAGTGCAAAACTTAGAATATTTGCAACAAAAAGAGATGAGGTACTGTCCTTAGCAAAAGGATATTCTATTTTAATTTCTTTAATTTGTTCAGCTCAACCAAGCGATTTTATAGCCTGTTTAATCCCTTTTTAAAAGTGAGACTTTCTCTGATTTTGGTAGTGGCAAAATATTTTTAAACTTATACATTAAGAGGGGAAAGGAAAAACTATTTTTACACTGGAATACAGCAGCACCAGAATCAGTTTTCCCATACAAATATTTTCAGTGCAGAAATGAAAACTTAAAGCCATTTTCCACTGATTATACATTACCAAAGTAATACAAGGCACATTTAAATTTAAAGAGATGCTTGAGATTTAAGATTTCTGAGCGATATAAATGTACAAATAATGTTTACTTACTAGTCTAATATCATAACTTAGACATTTTTGTCTTCTTTCTGTTGCTTGAGCAGATCTGAAAGTCTCTTGGTACAGCAAAGAGAGAGAGATCAAGCCATCACGTTTTTTTAGAATGACTCAGTTTGAAGATACTTACCAGCTGGAGATTGCTGAAGCTTATCCAGAGGATGAAGGAATCTATACCTTTGTGGCTAGTAATTCTGTAGGCCAAGTGACAAGCACTGCTACCTTGAAGTTAGAAGGTACAGTGTGCGATTAAAGAAGATGTCTTGTTTAGGTCATGTTCCAATACTAATCTTAATATACACTATTATATGTGAGTCGTTGTCTGTCATGTTGTCTTTTAACTCAATTGCCACCATTTACAATGTCCACAGTATACATTTATGTCTTCAGAATATTGGTCATGCACAGGAAAACTTATTTCACCTTTTTCACTGTTCCATGCACCTCACCTTTTCATTCTCTCCAGTATAAGAATCTGTCACGCAGCAAACACGGTAGAAACCTTCTTTCTAATGGAATTGCTTTGCTTACACATGCTTTGGTTTGACTGAGTGGAGAATCTAGTAAGAGGTTTTGTATAAAATAAATTACTTTGAAAGTGTTGGAAAACGTGTTAAATAGAGGTGTGTACCAGGTACTTGGGCAACTGAAAAAAAATAGTTTACATTTGTATGAATTGATGAAATATTGACCGAAGTTTTAGAGCAGAAATATTGTCTGGAGAATTTGCTATTTAAGTTCTATATTGTCCTTGATATTATTTAACCATAAATATTTTGTTTTCTTTTTGCAACAGATTTTATAAATTATGAATTAGTATAATCCACGCTGTTAAATTGCAAGTTAGAAAAATAAAATCTTGAATGAGAGAGAAAATTTATTGTAGTGTAGGGTAAGAAATTAAAAGTTGGCGTGCTTCTTTTCAGGATTTAAAAATGTTGAAGAAGTTACATCAGAGTCCCATTGGCATGTTTCTTCATCTGTTTCACTTAAGGAGGAGTCTGTTGGCCAAAGGCCCACCTTTATCCAGCCTATTTCGAGCTGCAGGGTATACAACGGGGAATCAGTCAGATTTCAAGCTAGAGTCTCTGGCATGCCCAAACCAAAAATCCAGTGGTTTCATAATCAACAACTCATGTTGCCAACAAAAGACATAGTTTTCCACTTTGATGAGTCTACAGGCACAGCTATACTGATAATAGTAGATGCTTTCTTAGAGCATGCTGGCCAATACTCTTGCAAGGCAAGAAATAGTGCTGGAGAAACAACTTGTACAGCTACACTTACAGTGACTGCAGAAGGTAAAGCCCCATTTTTACTTCAAAGGGATTCAGTTTGTTTTATACCACACTTTTACACTGTTACTAATGTTCTTCTTTCCTTGTTTCACACCATTTCTTTACCAGTTAATGTTAGTAGAACCTACGCTCTGTAACCCAGCCACTCTCATTTCTTCTGTTTAAGCTGTTAACATTTGGAAATTTGCAAATTTGCATCTTGAGATTGGTCAAAGAATAGAATCTCTTTACTGCAGGTGTTCAGTTTTTTAAAACAAGGAATTAAGTGATCTTTATAGCATTGACTGAGGTATTTTGCGCTATCCTGTAGGGAAAAAGAAAGTAAAATACCTCCTTAAAAAGTTCCATAATAAGTTTCCAATACTAAAACGGGCAACTTCAGTGAAAGAAGAGACAAGCATCAACTGTGTATCAACTGCATGACTAGATTAGGCATCACTTGTCATTCATATATGTGAATGGATAATCTTTGTGTCAAGAGCGCAGTGCATCTGGCATGCTGAGTTTTCAAATGAAGATAATTCATTTTCATCCTTCATGCTGTTTGATTTTGTTCAGAGCATGGCCTAGTAAAGTTATTTAGATACTAATATTGTTGTTATTTTTGTTACTTGATTACACAGTGCAAGCCCTAGATAGGCAAAGTTCTGGGAAAGACGTAAAAGAGTCTATCCGGTCACAGGCTATATCAGAACTTCATGTTGCTCCCCTCACAAAGAAGAACATTAAAACTTACCAAAAAGAATTTAAAACAGTGCAACAACCACCACAGCAATTGGGTGTACAGGTTTTTGAGAGAGTATCAGAAAGTTTGACCATGAAGGCTACATCGGTTGAAGAAATGGAAGCTATGCACACAACAGTCCTTTCCCAAACATCTCAGAGCACCAGGATCTCTGTGGCCACTGCTCAGGAAATGAATGTCCCTCCAAAGATTCTCTTGCAGCTCAAAGACCTAACTGTGAAATGTGGTGATACTGCTCAGTTCGTATGTGGCTTAGAAAGTGAATTCTTCTCTGAGTTTCTTTGGGCCCATGAAGGTGAAACGATAGAAGGATCTGAAAAACTGAAGATATCACAAAATGGAAGTGTCCTACTGCTCACAATCCTAAATGCCCAGCTGACAGATCAAGGACTGTACAGTTGTACTGTATACAATGATTATGGAGGGACAACAACTGCTGCAATGCTAACAGTCAAAGGTGGTTATCTGACTTTTAACATTATGACTTATCTTTTGCAACTTCATTATCACTGCCTACAGCTCACTCATATTTCCTTTACTATCAGTATTTAATTAAGAAAGCTCTATTAATAATGCTTTGGAGTTTTTCCTCCACATTTACAGCTCTATTCAAAATTGACCTGTGCAGTACTGGGAAGTTGGTATTGTAACTTCATGCCTCTTCCCAGCAAGTCACAGACATCTGAGGCTTTTTATTCCTCATATCCTTCATGATACGCAGTGCGATGTAAAGCAAAACAGGCTGGTAGGAATTTTAGCATTTTGAGAATTCCCAAAGCTGGAGTTTAAGGAAGATAAGAATGTCAGATAAGCAATGTTGAAATAGATACCTGGTCATTTCAAACTCTATGGGCCCAACTTGTTTCCAGTAAATCCAAGGTTCCAATTCCAAGGTTGGCAATGTAGGCCAATGCAATTGAAAGGATTAACGGGTGCAAGCATTGTATTACTGCGCTAGTGAATTGTCTTCTACCCTTCACTCTCCCTGAGATATAAGTATTTATTTTTGATAAGACTTCGTTCACTTCTTCCTGACATCAGCATATTAAAATGTTACTAGTGTTACCACTAGTGGAGACCCAAAAATGTATTATCACTACACTGGACAGGTGACAGTATTTCTGCTGAGGTCAAAGAGCAAGCCATTGATCGTGTTTTGGCTCTTAAATACTGAAGTTTCTTTCTTCACTCTTGAGCTGTGCAAAGCACTTTACATAATCTTCTGCTGCTACTTCCTAAATTGAGGCTCTCAATTAAAAATAAAGATGTTCTTGCATTAGGCATTACAAACCAAGTCTTGATCCCATGAAAATCTCATAGACTTAACTGCTACCTACAATTACCCCAGCAGGAATAGAGCTCTTGAATGGGTAATCACTCATATTTAATAACGTTGTTGTAGCACTAATATGCTGGACATTCTTTCAATACTAATTATTGGGGGTTTTTTCCCACTAAGTATACGGATATTTTTAATTCCTGCAAAAGATCTCATCTAATCCTTTTCCTAACTTTATTCTTACCTAGCAAAAGAAGCACAAGCCAAAGCAGTAACAAAAATTACCCTTGAATCAGACACTAAAAGCTTTAAAGCAGCCAGAGATTGTCAGTTTAAAGCATCTGAAGTTAAGCAAGAATCTGCCAAGAAAACCTCGAGCTTGTTTATATCTACATCCCAAAGACCATATGAAACTGAGAAGCAAAGAAACAGAGTCTACTATCCTGATGTTGTGCCGTGTGAAGACATCACAGACACTGACGCCAAAGCACCAGAGTTTCTTGAAACTCTGCCTTCAGAAACCACTGTAAAAGAAGGAGATGATGTGTTACTCTTTTGTATAATGAAGGGTGCACCTACACCTTGTGTGGTCTGGCTGTGCAATCAGCAAATAGTTGAGGAGTCTGCATTGTGTTCCTTAAAACACGATGGGCCACTGTGCAGTTTAAGATTGTTGAAAGTTGGTCAGAACCACAAGGGTATATACAAGTGCAGAATAGTTAATCCTGCAGGACAAGCCGAGTGCAGCACCCATCTGAGAGTGACAGGTTGGCAACTGCATGTTCCTTCCAAGTATCAATTCCTCGTGCATAGCATCATTGCATTCCAGTCCATTCATTCCCTGGGAGATAATAAAGAACGAGAAGCATCTCATTAGTCTGTGGATTGTTGAATGTTTTCTTTAGGGATTTAAGGCATGATAAAGGCATGTTACTTCAGAAACTTTTCCCCACCCTGCAAAAAAGAAAGACAATCTTATAGAAAAGTGTACATTGCAAACAAGTTTGAAAGCATTTGATTACTCTGTTCTCAAAATTTATCAAGTGTTTGAATTGTTTGGCATGCATTTATGTGTACGTATGTGTGAATTTCTGTATATTTTCAAGAGATACTGGATGGTTTAACTATATAAGTTGTTGATTGGCATATTTAGCACCTATAGCTCAACAATTTTTGTCTTTTTATTCTAGCTCCTGAAAAAATTATTCATGAGAAGCTAGAGGAAGAGGTTGAAATGGAAGTGAAAGGTACAGTCACCAATGATGTTACACTGAATAATTAGTACCAGTGATTGTGAAAAGCTTTTATCTGCTTACATGTAGTGTCTGAGGGGAAAGACAGACATACTTTGAAGCATATTGGAACATGTTGCATGTTTGTTTTGATATGCAAAGGGTTACCTGCATTTTAAGGTTATTTAAGTTTTAAAATATGTTTAAAACTTCAAATTTATAATTTTGCAGCCGTATTCTTAACTTTTACTTCATGCTTTGCAGCTGTTCACAGAGCTTTTATTTGTTCAATTTCCTTTTGAATGCATGGAATACTTTACTTCAGAAGGAAGTTATACAAATCTTAATCATTATTTGTAAACAAGTTAGCAACCTAACATTAATCAGTACAATGGACACTATTGGATGGATGGATGAAGTATACTAGAAAGCATTTGTTGTTTAGGATATGTGAAAGCTACACATTCCCATTGATTCCTTGCACTTTTTTTTTACGTACATTAATTCATCATTATACATTTCTTACCCTGGCTTGCAGATAGCATACGTGGTTCATGTTGCTTGCTTTTTTCCTTGTGCATAACACTGTGAAGTTAGTGGCTGTATTAGTTCGAATAAACGCCTTCTCATTTCATGTTAGCTAATTACTTACTTTTTAAAAAATATCTTTCAAAATATTTTTTCTCAATTGTTTGAACATTTAATCTGCAAACAGAAGGGTCAGAAAGGGCGTTTATTCTACTGTCTGCAAGTCAGGTAAGATTTTCTTCTTTGCCACCCAAAGACACACAGCTTTTCCAGGCAGCAAAAACATACACGCAGAGAAGAACGTGTTATTTTGAAATTCATTTTTGCTTGTTCAAGAAGAAATTTCCACACTCTGAAGAAAGAACAGACAACGAACGATTTTCGTGTCAATCTTTAAAACAGAGCAAGGCGTTGCGTTTATTCGAACAAATATGGTGAGTGAATTACTTTTTTTTCCCTGGGTGTGTGATGAAATCTGTTGCATGCCCATTTTTTATTTCAATATATTGCTATTTCATTTTTTTCAATCAGATGGCAGGCAGAGTGTGGTGTGTTGTAACCCAGTCTCCTTTTCTTGCAGAGCAGCACAGCAAGGAGAACCTCGAGGGACCTGGGACGGCGGTGGTGCTGGCTTGCACCCAGAACCGTAAACCCACCTTCACACAAGGCCTCAAGTGTAGGTCTGTCTTGGAGGGGGACCCTGCCCTCTTCCAGTGCAAGCTGGTGGCATGTCCAGCGCCCCACATGTCCTGGTTTCACAACAACCGTCCGGTCCGCCAGGACTGCCGCAAGGTGATCCGCACCGAGAGCGAGGAGCACACGCACCATGCCAGCTTGGAGGTGCGGGATGTGCGGGAGCATGACGCTGGCAGTTACAGGGTATTTGCCATTAACAGTGAGGGCTCAGCCGAGTCCACTGCTTCGCTGCTGGTGGCACGCAGTGGGGAACAGCAGGGCTTAGGTTCCGCAGGGAAAGCGGAGTGGATGCAGGGGAGCTGGGAGTGCCTGCTGCAGCAGCGGCAGGAGGACCGGCTGCGGGTGGTGCTCCGTTGCACCGGCTCGCCCTTTGACAAGGGGCAGGAGGCTGAGCAGTTGCTTGGGGATGTCTCCTCAGGCAGGGGTATGGTACGAACCATCCATTTCCAGAGGCTGCCACTGGTGGGGCCTCACCGTCCAGGGCTGGCATGTGGTAGGGAGCACGGTGGCACAGTGGTGGATGCTGAGGACCTGCTGGATGAGGAGATCCGTTGGAAGCTGCAGCGACTGCGGGAGGCAAAGCGGGCAGCGCTGAAAAAGAAGCAGGAAACCTTCATGTCCGTGCCTCAGGGAGGCCCTCCTGGGAAACCCAGCCCACCTGAGGTGGCTGCCACAATGGATGGCTCGGAGCCCCTCACAATGCAGGTAGTGAAGGGGTACCACAGGCCCAAGGCCGCAGGGGAGAGATGGCAGAGGCCAGGTGGACTCCTGGAGCCCTGCCCACCCCTCTTTGTCCAGGAAATCAAGTCCCAGGAGGCTGTTGAGGGGCATAAATGCACCTTCTCCTGCCTCTTCCATGGCCGCCCACAGCCCACAGTCACTTGGTACAACAACAACAAGCCTGTGGGACGCATCCGAGGCACCGCTGTTCACACCACAGAGTGCCGCTCTACACTGACGTTCCCATCCCTGCTCCCACAGCATGGTGGGACCATCACCTGTGTGATCTTCAATCCACTGGGCACAGTCAGCACCTCAGCTGCACTCCATGTGAGGCGGCAGATGCCAGCCTATGAGGCCATGAAGAAGGAGGAGGAAGAGGAAGGGAAGAAAGAGGAGGAGGAGGAAGAGGAGGAGAAGGTGAAGGAGGAGGAAGAGGGGAAGGAGGAGGAGGAGGAGAAGAAGGTGGAGGAGGAAGAGGAGGAGAAGGTGAAGGAGGAAGAAGGGGAGGAGGAAGAGAAGGTGGTGGAGGAAGAGGAGAAGGTGAAGGTGAAGGAGATGGAGGAGGAGGAGGAAGAAGTCAGCCTGGCCTTCACGGCAGAGCAGGGACAGCTAAGTGCAGTTCCAGACTCAGACTTGCTGTCGCTGCCTGTGGAAATCAAAATCACTGCCCCCACTCCAACACCAGAGCAAGACACAGAAATGAGGGACGCCACGCGTCCCTCTCCAGGCCAGGCTGCTCCCACCATAAAGCACAAGTTCAAGTTTTCATTTGATGTGGGAAATGAACCACCCCAAATTGTGGCAGAAGCCCCAGCACACATTCATTGCCACGAAGGAGAGGCAGTGGTGTTGGAGTGTGCTGTGTCTGGGCAGCCCCCACCAGCTGTGGCCTGGTCCCTGAATGGCCAGAGCCTCTCTGCCTGTGAGAGGCTGAGGTTTGAGAAAGGCAAGAGTGGCATGTACCGTTTACATATCCGAGAGGTCTCTGTCACGGATGCTGGGCTGTATTGTTTTGTGGCCAAGAATGCGGCTGGAACAGCACAGACTTCCTCTGAGCTGACAGTGCAGCCCAGTGCACCCAGGTTGTATAGCAAGGATGGAGGCACTGAGGAACTGCCTGCCATGGACCACGTTCTCCAGCTCCAAGGTCTCAGCACACTTGGGAAGGATAAAGAGGAACAGATCACATGTCCCAAGGAGGAGGAAGCCCACCTACCCTGGTCCCTGAGGCTGTCTTCATCTTCTGGTGAGCAGTTCGAAGCAGAGTCTGAGAAAACTACTCACTTTAGGGAAAGTGAGATTGAGGAGACAGTGTTGCTGGATACCATGGAAGTTTATGCAAGGCAAGAAATAGATTTTACAAAAGAAAGCGTGAGGGATACAGATGGAATTTCTGAAATGAGGCAGAACAAAGGAAAAGCTGTCTCTGAGGAGCATATCTTTGGAATTGATGCCACTGAGATGTACACCAGCATGCCCAGGGAAGAGCATGAGCTAGTGGCCAAGGACTCAGGTCACTTTTCAGAGGAGCCAGAGGCTGAGGGAGACAAGGTGGTACCACATACAGATGCTCTGTCCTGGGACATCCTGAAGGCACCGTTTATGGAAGTGAAAGGGCAAACACACATTTCTGAGCGGTCTGCTCTGACAAGGGAGTGTGAGGATTCACAGTTTTTCATTCCTGTATCACCTGTGATGCAAGAAGGGAGTGATGTTTACATGGAGGAGAGCAATGCCCCTGCCTGTGAGGCAACATCTCCTGATGTGCCTCTTGTAGAAGAGCCAAGTGTTCCCCACCTGCAGGACAACATTGCAAGCACACCCACAAAGAAGCAGTTTGGCTTTTATGACTTATGCACAGAAGAGCAGCAGGAGGAACAGTCCAAGGAGCAGGAGAGATCAGTTGATATTGAACAGGACATCGAGGTTGATGATCGTCTTTGTAAAGAAGAAATGATTGATGCTGGGGGTGCCACACACTGGGAAATGCATGGTGATGGGCAAACACTGCAAGAAATAGAGTCTGATGTAGGCAATGCTTCTATGCCTCCTGGCATAGAAAACTCAGGCCAGGTTTTTACTGAGGAAGCTGAGGTTCACCTAGAAGAAGTGCATTTCAAAGAGCAGCTCTTGCCATCTGATTCTGAAGAGACCAATATCACGTTTGATCTGAAGACGTTTGTGGAGTCTTTCCCAGCAGAAGAGACTGTAGACACAGAACAGGGACAAACCCCCACAGCGCTGGAGAGTGTAGAAGTAGGAGTGACTGGGTTCATCTCTCCTGTGCACCAACATGATGTGCTTGTGGAAGAGATGTCTTTAAGTGAGGAGCTGCGTCAGAGCTATAGGATGCAGCAGGAGGAGGTTGGTGCCCAGGAAGAGGCACAGCCAAGAGAAATCAGAAGGGACGATTTGCAAATCCATAATGGGGACCTTGACAGTATCATGATACCTGCTGAAGAGGGATCTTCGGCTGAAGAAATTAATGAGTTAGAGGTGAGTGTCTGTGGGGAGGATTCACCTGAGGGCAAAATGCAGAGTTTTCTGGTGGAATCCACAGCAGATTTCCAAAGAGGAGTGCAGGAAACACACGTGTGGGAGAGTGGGGAACGACTGGAGACCACAGACTCACAGAGTGACAGCTTCATCATTGACTTGAAAAAAGCTGCACGTGAAAAGAAACCCCAGACTGTGCATCAGGCAGAGGAGGAAGAAGGTTCTGGGATAGAAAAGGTCTTTGAGACAGGAATGACCAGCTCCACCTGTGAGATAGAAAGCACGGATTCCCCTGAGGAGATGCTCAGGGACACTCAACAGGAATCAAACACAACCCAGGGCTTCTCTTTTGGCCAACTATTACTTGATTTAATAATGGAAGATCCTGTGGCACAGAAGGAACAAAGGAAGGAGTCTTGGGGCAAGAAGAGGACTCCCACTGAGGAAGCCTCTGAGAATAGCTTGGATGGAGAAGGACTGTGGGAGGATATTTCTGCAGGTCCAGAGCCCAGTACTGTTCAAGCCTCAGGGCTGGAGCCTGACTTGTCCCTGGCCAAGTATTTAAGGTCAAGTGGGGTGCAGGAAACTCCAGATCTCAAAGGGACAGTTCAGAAGGAGCAGCGAGAGACCATCACGTCACTGGAAGTGGAGGAGGTTACCTTTAGCACAGTTTATGACTACTACAACAACCAACAGGAACTCACCCGGCCCTTCTCTCCTGAGTCGGAAATGTCTATAGAGCTGGAGAGTGGGAGTGGAGAGGAGTCACCTGATTCGGACCGCTTCTACACACCTCCCTCCTCAGTGGAGATCTTTGAAACAGCTTCATCAACATCCTATCACACACCACTCAGCACGCCTGAGCGCTACTTCACACCATCTGAGGGCTCAGGATACAGCACACCACCCGAGCACTACTCCACACCATCAGAGGGCTCAGGGTACGGCACACCACCCGAGCGCTACTCCACACCATCAGAGGGCTCAGGGTACGGCACACCACCCGAGCGCTACTCCACACCATCTGAAGGCTCAGTGTATAGCACACCACCTGAGCACTACTCCACACCTTCCGAGGGCTCAAAATGCAACACACCCTTGGAGCGCTACTTCACACCCTTTGAGGGACCCTGCTCTGCATCAGGGGACAGCACGCCACCAGAGCGCTACCGGACACCCACTGGGGAGTATATGGATGCCCTGTCCGTGCTCCCCTTCTGTGAGAGAAGGCAGCAACCTCCAGACGAGACACAGGCTGAGGTGTTTAGGACACCCTGTGAAGCCCTAGAGCCATCAGACAGGGACATGCCACCGGCATTCCTCAAGGCGCTGAGCAGGAGGAGGCTGTATGAGGGCAGCACGCTGAACTTTGTGGCTGAGGTGGTGGGTGTACCCAAGCCAGGGGTGAAATGGTATCATAATAAATCTCTGTTGGAGATGGATGAGAGAGTGCGGATAGAGAAGGAAGGGAACAAATATGTGCTGGAGATCACTAACGTCCAGAAAGCTGATGGAGGACAGTATCTGTGCCATGCAGTGAACATTGTTGGGGAAGCTAAAAGTATTGCACAGGTGGAAGTTTTGCCTGAAGATGGGCGGTCACTAGCACTGCCACCCCCTGTCACCCACCAGCATGTTATACACTTTGACTTGGAGCAAAACACATCTTCAAGGTCACCTTCACCACAGGAAATCCTCCTGGAAGTGGAGCTGGATGAAAATGAGGTGAAGGAGTTTGAAAAGCAGGTCAAAATCATAACCAGTCCTGAATTTAGCCCAGACAAGAAGAGCATGGTGGTTTCCCTGGATGTCCTTCCGCTTGCCTTGTTGGAGCAAGCTGCAGGCTTGGCCACAGAGGATAATGAGGATGTAAAAATCAATTTCCAAGTAACTGAAATGCCTCCCCGCTTTGCCGTGCCCTTTGCAGATGTCGAGGTGACAGAAGGATCGGAGGCAGTGTTTGAGTGTGTGGTAACAGGTACTCCTGTCCCAGTAGTGCAGTGGTTCAGAGGTGGCACTTGTGTGACATCTGCCACAGGGAAGTATATTGTGAGTCAGAAAGAGGGACTTCACAGTCTGAAGGTCCAAAATGTACGTCCTTCTGATGGCGGCTGTTATCGCTGTCAGGCAAACAATAGGCTGGGAGAAGCAATGTGCAAAGGCTCCCTTGTAGTCATGGCTCAGCAGGGAACAAGTACCAAGGCGAGCAGTGAGACGGTCACAGGCCATCAACCACACAGGCCCCAGAAGTGTGACTTGCTTTTGAGTAAGGCTGTGAACCTGGGTGACCAGTCAGAAATAGAACTGGAGTTTGAGTTCGAGCCACACGTAGACGACTCAGAGAAAGCGATCCGACTGCTTGCGGTGACTCAACAAGAGCAGGAAGTGGAAGGGGAGAAGTGTGTCAACATTAGTTTTGATGTGTTTGCGGAGCCGTCCCAAGAGGAACAGGTCGAGTTTAGGGCAGAGGACTCAGAGAGCTGCAGCTTTGAGTTCCAGGTTACGGAAGCCCCTCCAAAATTTATCAAGCTCATTTCTGACTACAGTACATTTGTGGGTGCCGCAGCATGCTTCCAGTGTCTCGTGACTGGTTCCCCCCACCCAAGTGTCTGTTGGTACAAGGATGGGGTGTTGTTGGAAGGGGATAGGTACTGTGTGCAGGAAGAGCAGGGGGGGTCTCATAGCCTTACTATTGAAAACTTGATGCAAAGTGACGGTGGGCAGTACAAATGTATAGCTACTAACAGGGCAGGGACTGCTGAGACTTGTGCTGTGTTAACGTTATACTAAAGTTCCGTAATTTGTTTCAGAGTCTTTTTGAAACAGTAGATATTTTTATGCTGTTGTTCACTGCAGGTAAAATGCAGCACACATTTTAGGGGCATTGTTTTTCATCTCTTTAGGGATGAAAACCACTCTTTGTGGGCATATTTCTGTCTTACTTAAACTTGCTTTTGTTGGGGAATTTAAGTGAGACTTAATCTGTGCATAGGTCTTGTGCACACTTTCTGCACCGAGGTATATTTCAGACGCCTTCCAAGCTCCTTACTCCTTCTTGTATAGATATTTTAACTGACACTCATTTATGTAGGACTAATTTTTTCATATAGTGTACATATTCCTGTGTGTCTGTAACAGTGCAATCGTTATTGTTTTATGTAGGCTAGAAATCACCTGAAAACGTAGAAGCAACCTTTTTCTTGTAACTTAAACGTATGGAATGCTAACTTACACTTGCTGTTTAGTTTGGATATAGTTCTGTGAAAGAACTCCTTAGATTGGTATTCTCCCTTCTCACAACGTTGTGTCAGAACATGTGAGTCTCACTGATTCAAATCCTGTTTACAGTTTCTATCACTGCAAAATTCTTACATCCATGGGCCTCATTCTATTGACTCATGGAATTAAACGACTTTTTTTTAAAGTCAATGGAATTATGCCGTTGCAATGAAAAGCAACACAATGGGAAGAAAATGAAAGTTTTGCATTAGTAGAACTGAACAGGATTTTTTTCTCTATTACCAAGTAATAAACATGAAAACATATTTTGTACTGTATCTTTAGAAGTTAAAGGGAAAGGAGTGGAAGCATAATAAATCAATGATGTAACTGTAAATTCATTAAAATAATTTTTATTGTCCCCGTATTCCAGTGTCATTCATAAAAAATACATAGTAGTAACAAGTGAGAGATTTTTATGCAGTACTCTTGTTTCACATTAGAACTAAATCTCTACAGATTCCATTTTTCTTTTTTTTTTTTTAATTAGTGACAGTTAAGTTTGCTATATGTCAAGATGACCAGAAATAAGTAGAATACATTCAATTATTTTCTGTGGCATTTTCTCAGCAGATTTTTACATTAATATTCTCAATGTGAGTATATATTTTTTTATTTAAAATAATGCTAATATTTAGGAGGAGGAATCAGCAGTAGCTGGCATAATTAAATCAGAACTAAATCTATCTTACATGAACAGCGATAAAATTATTAAGAAAATCTGTTAAAAGTATGAAAGTTATTAATGTTTATCAGAAGTTAAGTAACTATTTACAAATTGCTGTCAGTTTTCTTGCAAACTGCTTTAAGGAGCACAGTGAACTTAAGCGTAAAAGAACTACTCCTATAGGACACTCAGTTATGTTCATGCATGCTCTTATTTCTGAGTTTGATGTGTCCTCACACTGAGGTCAGCATGCCTCAAAAACTCAATAAAATCCTTAAGACTATCCCATCAGTCACCTGGGATAGTAATTTTTGATCAAAATTTTTGATCACTTTGCCCAATTGTGTTGCCCAATATAAACTTATAGTCAGGAGTGGCAAATTCTAATGACCCGGTACACGGGGAAAATGACTGTAGTGGTTAGGCTAATACCAGTGTGTCACTTTGGTTTCTTCCCTCTCATGACCTCATGGTAAATATTTAAGATTTGTACATCATGACAAGGCAGAGATAATTGTAGTGTCTCATAGGTAATGGTGGTAGGAAAGAAAAGTGTCTGACCCAACCTTGTGCTGGGAAAGAATTGCTTCATGATGCATCCTTAATCCATTCCTTGTGTAGATATGTAGCACTGATTCATTAGACAGCTGAGGTCCCTAGGGAAGTTGACATGAAGAAGTTGGCAAGGAGTCTGATGTTGTATGTCAGCTGTGATATGAGAGGTCTTTTAGATCCAAAGCCAAAGAGGTCAGAGGCCCTTTCGTTAGGTCCTAAGCAGTTATGAAGTGTGTTTCATTTGCACGTAAATGAACTGAATTTTTTAGTAGAAACAGGCCCATAAGTTGTTTTTTGAAACCATAAGCCAAACAGGTCCAAGTTCATGTTCACATCTAAAATATATGGCCAAGCATCTTTATCTCTACCTGTATAATAGTGTTTGTCGTTTATGTAAGTTTAAAAGTCTTGTTTTACATTTCATACATTGGCCAGGAGCGCTATCATGTGGTTATGGAGAGACAAAGTCTCACTTCAGCTACAACGTTATAAATCTGGAGTAATTCTAGTTTTGAATAAACTTGCTCTGGGGCAACTGGTATAGCTTAGAGCCATGACTGACCATCTCTCTTAAAAATTTTGTGCCTTCATAGGAATTACGAAACTCATAATTTCATTGCCAGGTTTAATATCGTCTTCATTTCAACAAACTATGTATCTTAAAAAAAGGATTAATTATGTTTGTTTGTCATCAAAGTGTATTGAATGTTAATATGTATGGTTAATTTGTGAAATAAATATGTAAATTATTTGTCTGGTGCTTCTTGTAGTTTATTCATTTCACAGAGACAGCTAAAATATTAAAAAGTACCTGTACAGTTTTTCTGTCATAAATATCCAGGAACACACAAAAGTGTATTAATTTTTGCCACACTCCTGTATATAAAGCATTCTCATGTGTGTTAGCATGGGTTCCATTCTGCAATTTTTATACTTTATTATGGGCCCAATTCTGCCACCTATTCTCAAATTCACTAGCACATTGTATTTCTGGGGAAATTTCCCTACTGTTTTAACAAGGCTAGCAGGTAATACTGAAAGACTGGTGTAATTTATTTTTTTTTACCTAAACATCTCTTCTCTGCGGTTAATCGTCATATGCACTGTGCTATGTCATGTATCTTATGGTATTTGTGGCAAGATTAATAATTGCTAAAACCAATGAGAAAGAACTGGGTATGGCATATTCTGTTGTTCTTTATAGTTGCTATTGGAGTGCAGCAAAAATTATTACCACATGGTAAGTTTTGGAATTTAAGGCACCGTAATTGGGAACGTATCAAGGTTCACCATTAGAGTGCCTGGAGACATTTATCCACTCACACGTCCTTTATTCTTTTTTAACAACTCTCATATCTTTCCAGCATCAAATACTGTAAGCGTTGACTCAGTGAGGACAACAGGATTTGATTTCCAAAGGTTTTCTTTGCGCCGTGCTTTTCATGGATGGCTTGTTCTGTTCCTGGAAGTCTCATATTTCACTGATGTTTCTAGTGTCAAGCATCTGCAGAGAATTACATGATCCTGATGTCTGCTTCCTCTCATTTTTAAACCACCATTAGAAGAAAGTGGTCCTACATATAAATATCTAAATGCACAAAGGCAAGAAAAAGAAGAACCTTAAAGTGCTTTGTCCTGTTTTTCTCTGATATTGTGGGAGTTTTAATATGCAACATTGGAGCGGGAAGGAGAGATTTAAGGAGAGATTTAAAGGAGAGATTTAAATCAATGATATTAAATCAATGACACTAAATCAAGGGTGCAAACTTGTGATTTTACTAATAATGGTGTTGCAAGTGTACTAATAATGGTTTTGTCTAATGACAAAAACAGGACAAAGCTGATCAGGGAGAGGTAGTATCTTAGCGTGTTAGACAGAGAGTTGAAAGAGATGAACTAACTGCACCAGAAGAAAGACTGGTGTGCTGAAAAGTTTGTGTTATTTTTCCAATACTAATTCTGGCATTCTACTTTTTCTTGTTTTGAATTCAACTATGGTCTTTGCAGTGCTCTGCTGTACTTGTTTGTATGAATGTACATAGAAATAGGTATGGCGCATAGCGCTTTGATTGTATTTGTGAAATATACCAATGTTTTTTGACTGGTACTTGCACTGTACATGCTGGGGGTGTGCCTAACCCATACTGTCATGTCAGGTTTAAAGAGACGCCCATGTCATTTCGGATGGGAAGTTTATAAGTAACCTGACAGCACAGCATGTCTTGCTGGTTTTGGCAGGTGTGGGTTTGACAGCAAGAGGACCTCATGTCCATTGTTAACTGCTTTACAGTGCTGAGAAAGCCTCCAGATGTACAAACATAGCTGCACTAACACTGTCTATTGCTATCTGCAAGCATTCTCTTAAACATCCTAGTAAAATACAACATTTTTTTTCCATACAGACATCACTAGCTCTCTTATTGTGTCTTCTGAGGAAGGAAGAAGTGAAGGCTACAGCAGCAGCCTTCAGTTGCCTGATAGAGAGAAAACACTTGAATTTGAGCCTGAAAAACCAGTTTATTCCAGCGAAGCAAAGATGAAAATGGAGGAAGGGGGCAAAGCCCCTGTTTTCCTTAAACAGGTCTCAGATGTTGAAGTCTGGCAGGGAGATGTAGCTAGGCTCTCTGTTACTGTTAGTGGCAGCCCCACACCCAAAATCCAGTGGTTTTTCAACAGTACGAAGCTAACCCCATCCATGGACTGTAAGTTAGTGTTTGCTGGCAATGACCACAGCCTCATCCTCCCATATGCAGGTGTGCAGGATGAAGGTGAGTACACATGTGTGGCCAGCAATGTACACGGTGAGACCACATGCAGCGCCCACCTCCACGTGCGGCAGCGGATACCAGGGGTCCCTTGCTTTGCCAGGGAGCCGGCCAGCGTGCGGTGCGCACCGGGCTCCACCGCAATCTTTGAGTACACCATAGCTGGGGAGCCACGCCCCGATGTGCAGTGGTTCAAGGGGAGTGAGGAGCTCTTGTCCGATGCACATCATTCTGTTGCTCACCATCCTGACGGCTCGGGCTCTCTGACAGTGCGGGAGTGCATGGAGGAGGACACGGGGCTCTACACGTGCAAGGCGGTGAACACCCTGGGTGAGGCCACATGCTCTGCTGAGCTCCTTGTGGTGCCCGAGGAGCATGCTGTGTGCAGGCAGAGCCCGGCCTTGCAGCACTCTGCGGTGGCAGAAGACCAAAGCCCCCTCTCCTACGAGGAGGCTGGCGAGCTTCCTGCCACGGAAGGAGCGCTCAGCCTTGAGGCCATGAGGGAGCCCCCGGCCCTCCTTCAGCTTCAGACAAGCCAGGCAGAGCACGTGCTGCCCAGGGAGGACATCTTGCCTGACCTGCCACCAGCCTGCCTGGCTGCACAGAGTGTTGAAGAGATGCTCACCCAGGTAGCCACAACACAAGAGAGCAGCAGGCTTCTGGCAGAGCCACTGCAAACCCTTCCTGCTGGCCCCCAGGGCGTGGTGCCTGCAGCAGCGATGGAGACACAACTACCAGGGTGCCTTGGGACTGTAGCTGCACAGATACTCTTGCCCAAAGAGCAAGTCATCCCCAAGGCAGCAGAGCAAATGGCTGCTCCGAAGACAGAGGCTTCCCAAGCCCCTCTACACGTGTCAAGCACCACTGAGAGCCATGCCATAGACGGCGACCACATCCAGGTCCTTGAGGGCTTCCAAGCAATGCAAGGTGAGCTGAAGGCTGAACCCAGATTTGCCTCCGAATTGTCCTTCACTGAGGGCCAAGCTGTCCCCCTGGAGAACATTTCTTCCCTGGAAGCAGCAGAGGAAGATTTTGCTGCAAGAATCAATGAGGGACAGGCTGTGAGATTTCCCTTGCTGCTAGAAGAAAACCAGCCCCTGGAGGAGGAACATGTCGTCGAGCTTGCCAGCCCACTTAGGCAGTCTCCAAGGGCAGGAAGACAACCCCATGAAGCAATGTACACTCACCAGCTCCAGCCAAGCCAAGTCCTCAACAAAGAGAGCCAGCTCACTGCTCAGGTTCCCAAGAGCTGCAACTTAGACATAAAGTCTCAAATTAGAAATGCACTGAAAGCTGCAGTAGTAAGTGAGCAAAACCTCTTGTTTTCAGAATGGTTGGCTGATAAGGAAAACATTGAAGTACAGACAATAAACATCACCAAGGAAAATAAACACACCCTATGCACCTATGTTGTGACAGCAGGAGGACTCAGTCCCATAGAAATTGCAGTCTCCTTGGGAGAAGTCAGCATTCAGACAGCTGATCAGAAAGCAGTCTTGAAGGAGGCTTTCTATTCTCTTATTTGTGAAGAAAAACATCTCTTGATGGATGAAAAATCCAAAGCATTGCCAGCCCATCCCAGTCCACTTCTCTCAGGAAAATCCTGTGGTGAAACATCTGAGCTGGAGCCCCAGCAGGCTAAGAGGACTATGGAGGCAGAAATACCCCTGGAACAGTCTCTGTCTGCACAAGAAATCAACACTATGACTGGGCATGCTCAAATCAAGGATGTGGGTGCAGCTGGAGCCACTGCTGATGTGGCCTCCACAGGTGTTCCCATTGAGACACCCACAGGAATACTGAAAAGGAAGGAGAAAAGGGAACAAATATGTGAAGAAGAGGGCAGAGAGGGTCTAGAAACTAGAGCTAGGAAGCTAGAGGATGAGCTGGGCAAAGAGAATTATCCCATCATACACAGCAAACTGGTTGACACTGTTGTGGAGGAAGGGGAGAGTGTCAGCCTGGTGTCTGTCATAAGAAATGTCAGAGAGGTGAACTGGTACTTTGAGGGAAAACTGGTGTCTTCAGGCGACAAATTCAAGTGTTTGCAAGATCAGGACACATACACACTAGTAATAAGCAAAGTGTGCGGGGAGATTCACCAAGGAGAGTACACCTGTGAGGCGCTGAATCAAGGTGGAAAAAGATCAACAGCAGCAAAACTCACAGTTGTTAAAAGAGGTTGGATTATGGGGCTAAAATACTGCCTTTCTAATACACTGCTCTACTAATGAAACTGCCGTACTATGTGTCTATATCTTTGGATACAGATACAGTATTAATACCATCATGCCACTAATCAGAGGGCCCCTTTTCTCTCTGGATTTATGGTCTCCTTTTACGACATTGCAAAGTCTCTCACTTCCCTCACTCAAGTCTTCGGTCAGGAACTCTGTTGCTTCCTGTTCTCATCACCCAAGTGCGATCACGACAAGCTGTATCTCAGTCCCGAACACTTCTTCCCATGGTTGCCTGTAATGTGGACCTGCTCTTCCCACTTTTCTCACTGCTGTACCCTCTCTCACTCTTTAGAGTTATTGCACAGTTTTAGCACAATTTCTCATTGACACCATAATTTCTCACAGCTCCAGGATATCATGGTGTATGTTTCTATCACATGCTATTGCATGTTGTTTTTCCAGCATCACCACTGTGTTTCCGGATGTTATTATGCACCATATCACTGTCTGCCCACTGAGCCTGGTACTGCTTTCATTTCTTACAGATATTGTTTTCTTTTACAGTCACTTTATGTGGATTGCATGGATTTTTCAGTCAGTCACTTCACTGTTACTTTCCAGAGTTTCAGCAGGCAGGGTTTTGAGTTACTCTCTGCTTCTGATTTCAGTTGCACCAATCCTGAGGAGAAGGCTCAAACCTCTGGAGGTGGCTGTAAATCACGTGGCCAAGTTTACCTGTGAGGTAGAGACTGCTCCCAATGTCAGGTTTCAGTGGTACAAAGCCGGACGAGAGATATACGATGGGGACAAATATTCCATTCGCACGTCCAACTACCTCTCCACACTGGAGATCCCAAGGCCTCAGGTTGTTGACTATGGAGAGTACAGCTGTAAGGCTTCCAACCAGCATGGCAGTGTTAGCTCTACAGCCCTTTTAACAGTCACTGGTAAGTACAGACTTCCAAGCACGTCTCCTTCTCCAGAAAATATCTTGGTTTATTAGAATGCTTTCATTGTTATACTTACAAATGTTTATGGTAGCACTCTTGATTGCCATTGTTATACATAATCCATACCTCATTTTGGCAGGCACAAACTTAGAGAAGGAATAATTTTTGAGAATGCTTATTTTACATGCTTTCTGTACCTAGAAAAGGGACTGAGTGTGAAAAGTTTCAGAGGGGAAGAAGGAAGGGGGAAACAGAGAGCAGGAGGCACTAGATCGTCAACAAAATGGGGTCGGTTTGTGAATACATTCTTGAAGAAGGTATTTAACTTTCAGACAACAAGAAAACATACACTTTTAAATCTGATTTCTTCGGTGTAATAATCACTGTGCGATTATCCTAGCACTCTATGTTTATCCTTCAGTTATACTTGTGAGGCAGGCTATGCAGCTATGCGTACCTGAACATCTGTGTGCCATGGCCAGAGGGGAACTCTGTGTGATTGGGGAAATAGATCTTCTTAAACATACAAAAGAGGGTTTAAAGCTGCTTCAGTTTACAAACTTTTTTTGTGTATTGAGAGCTATACAATTCTCTTCTTTTTTTTTTCTTTAAAAAAAACCCCACCATCTTTTGGACTTTTAGTGTATAGTGGTTTTTTTTTTCTCTTTGTGGGAGGAGTCTTTATGTGGTCTTTGCTAAGTGACAGATGCTAGAGACTAAAGAAAGATGCACAAACTGTGAAATGCATGCAAACTTGTCCATCTTGAGGGAATGGTGCGCAAACACGTCAGTCTTGGGGGAGGAAGTTCTGGGGTTTGGTTTATTTTCCTTTAGTTTGTACGTTGTTCCAGAGATTCAAAATGCCTTCAAGCTCTGGAGCAATATACAGACCCAAGAAGTACAAAAACAAAAGCCAAAATTCATCATCTTTAATACCTCTTACATCCTTCACTGCTGGCTTCTTTTGCTTAAGAGTGTCCAGTGACAAACTGGCCCCTCTTGCTCTCTGTCCCTGGCAAATGTGGAGAAAGAGCATAAGTTCTGGTCCTCACCTCTGGATAACATTGAACCCCTTTGTTTTGCAGAAGCATTTCCGCCAACGTTTCTTACCAGACCTGAATCTATCACTACTTTTGTGGGCAAAAGTGCCAAGTTCCTGTGTACTGTTTCGGGCACTCCAGTCATCGACGTCGCCTGGCAGAAAGATGGCACGACCATTTCACCTTCGGACCACCACAAGATCTCCAAAGTGGAAAATAAACACGTGTTAGAAATTTCCCTTCTCACCACCAGTGACAGAGGGGTTTACACTTGCAAAGCTTCCAACAAGTTTGGGGCTGACATTTGCCAGGCTGAAATGGTCATTATAGACAAACCCCACTTCATTAAAGTTTTGCAGTCAGTGCAGTCAGCAGTCAATAAAAAAATACGTCTTGAATGTCAGGTAGACGAAGACAGGAAAGTAACAGTAGGGTGGACAAAGGATGGAAACAAAATCCCCCCAGGCAAAGATTATAAGATTTTCTTTGAAGACAAAATAGCCTCACTTGAGATTCCTCTGGCTAAGCTCAAGGATTCAGGCCATTATGTGTGCACTGCCTCAAACGAGGCAGGAAGCAGCTCCTCTTCTGCCAGCGTCACAGTCAGAGGTAAGATAGTCCCATGCCCCCTTTACCTTTGCTCTTCTTGGGTTCCCATTTCTTCTTTTTCAGACAAAAGACTTATTTGGGCTCAAATCACACTGTGAACTCTTTTTAGACCTGCCATCAGGTCCACTCACTTCTTGCTTGTTTCCCCTGCTGCCTTCGGGTGCTCTGTGTGTTGCTTCAATATTTCTTTCACCAGCCAGATCCAAGAATTGCTCCTGCATGCAGGGGAGAGATGGATGGAGAGGACAAGAGAAACCACAAGAATTGCAGCTCAGCCAAGATTATGTTGATCTTTTCTGAAGTCATGCTTTATTCTTGCACTAGAAACCAATCTTTCAAAGCCATGTATTTCAGCCTTCTTTCCTTTTCTCATTTCCGTTTCCCCTTTTCCCTTTTCTTCCCCTTTTTTTCCCTTTCTTCCCCTTTCTTCCCTTTCCTTCCCATTCCTTCCCATTTCTAGAACCACCATCCTTTGTGAAGAAGGTCGATCCATCTTATTTACTGACCCCAGGCGACTCTGCACGCCTTCAGTGCAAAATCAAAGGGTCTCCTGAAATCCAGGTTACTTGGTTCAAGAACAATAAGGAAGTTCGTGAAAGCAACACACACAGGATGTCCTTTGTCAATTCTGTGGCTGTGTTAGATATTTTGGAGATGAAAGTTGATGACAGTGGGAGCTACTCATGTGAAGCTGTAAATGAGGTTGGAAGTGACAGCTGCACCACCGAAGTAGTTGTCAAAGGTCTGTTCTTGCTGCTGCCAGTCCATTCTTGAGAAAAATATTCCCTTTTTTCTTTTTTTTTTTTTTCTTGGTTGACTAATTCTTTCTCGCTGCTTTTATAGAACCTCCGTCTTTCATCCGAACACTTGAACCAGCAGAGGTAGTGAAGGGAACAAACACCGTTCTTCAGTGTGAGATTGCTGGCACTGGACCGTTTGAGATTAGCTGGTACAAAGACAAGAAACAGATTCGCAGTAGTAAAAAATACAGGTTGACCTCTCAGAAAAATGTTATTTCTCTAGAGGTGTCCTCATTTAACAGTGCGGATGTCGGTGAATACGAGTGTGTGGTAGCTAACGAAGTTGGGAAATGCATATGCAGTGCAACGTACATCTTGAAAGGTCAGTGAGAAAGAGAAAACTTCACTTACTGAAGGGATTGGCAAGAACCTCTTATTTCTTAAAATGTCTTTTCTTCAGATTTGTGGGTGGCTAGGGAGGGTGGGGAGGGAGAGTATCTTCTTATTCTCTTAAAGTGCTGTGTATATCTTAACTCTTATGTGGCGTCAAACCTGTGAATTTGAAAGATGTTAAGCTTAAAGGGCCGTGCATTAGCTCCCAGCTGGGGAATGCAGCTCTTCTCCTTGCCTGCTCTTTAGCTGAATTGTGCCATGTACTGCATATACTGTCTCATACAACTGTCTGTAAGCAGCAGATTTAATGGGATGGTGTGGCACCAAATGAGTATTTCTTCTCGTCTCTTTTCTTTGAACCAGAACCACCGTCTTTTGTTAAGAAAATCGAAAATGTGACAGCTCTGGCTGGAGATAGCGTTACATTACAGGCTGTGGTGAAAGGGTCAGAGCCTATTTCTGTGATGTGGATGAAGGGCAAAGACGTTATTCAGGATGATAACAAAGTGAGAGTGACATTTGAACACGGTCTAGCAACACTGCAAATTACTGGTGTCCAGCTGAGCTCTGGTGGCAAATACACCTGCGTGGCTGAGAATGATGCAGGCAGTCAGTCCTGCTTTGGTGAACTAGCAGTGAAAGGTCAGTGGAGTAGTGCTGTGACTCCCACATTGTCTCTCACCTGAGAGGAAGAACAGTTTCCTTTTGTCCTTAACACCAGTTGTTTAATTCTGTTGTAGAACCTGCCAAAATCATTGAAAAAGCTGAAATCATCCAGGTAACAGCAGGGGAACCAGCCATTTTGGAGTACACTGTCACAGGCACTCCAGAGCTAAAAACCAAATGGTTCAAGGATGGAAGGCCACTACCTGCCAGCAAAAAATATAGGATCAGCTTTAAAAATAACATTGCCCAGCTCAAGTTTTATGCCACTGAAATGCAGGACAGTGGCGAATACACCTTTGAGATATCAAATGATGTGGGCATCAGCTCCTGTACTACCAGCTTCACTGTGCTAGGTTGGTACTGACTCTTTGCAAAGAGCCTTGCTACTCTGCTCTGAGCCCAACAGAGCCAGAAGCAGAACTGCATGCCTGTTTTGCTCATGTGTTGGTTTCTTTCGTTTTTTTCACTCTCAACAGATCGCACTCTCCCTCCCTTCTTTACTAAACCACTGAAGAATATCGACAGCATCATTAGCACCTCGTGCCGCCTAGACTGCAAAATTTCAGGCTCTCTTCCAATGACGGTGTCTTGGTTTAAGCAGGACACTGAGATCACTTCAAGTGCCAAGTACACAGTACACTTTGCAGAAGGCTCTGCATCTTTGGAAATAAAACACCTAGATGCAAGTGACGCTGGGGTCTACGTTTGCAGAGCCACAAACTCTGCTGGTAGCAAAGACAGCAGTAGCACTTTGTTTATAAAAGGTTTGGCAATTTGTTTCACATTTCTTGGAGTTTTACTTCTCACGTGATAATAGTTTTCTTCCCCAAAGTGCAGGCCATGTGTCTTACTCTTGACAACTGTTTTCTTTCAACGCAATCTAGAGCCACCCAGCTTCACTGTAGAACCAGAGTCCCAAGATGTACTACCTGCATCAACTGTACGTTTCAAAGGCACATTTAAAGGCACAACACCACTGACGGTGAAATGGTTTAAAGGTGATACTGAACTGGTGACAGGAGGAGCCTGCTACATTATGACAGAAGCATTAGCAAGTTACTTGGAGCTTTATGCCGTCAAACCAACAGACTCAGGAAAATACACCTGCAAAGTCTCCAATGTAGCTGGTTCAGTAACATGCAGTGCAAACTTGTTTGTAAAAGGTTTGCGTTCTTACTCTCTTTTAAACTTTCAGCTGCTGGATTGACCCAGTGGCACTCTTTCTTACCTTCTTTGTCCTGAACACTCTTCTTAAATCCACAGAACCTGCTGCCTTCAAGGAGAAGCTAGAGCCAACCCATCTGGTAAAGAAAGGTGGATATGCTGAGCTGACCTGTGAAGTCACTGGTACTCCTGAGATTAAAATCACGTGGTTCAAGGATGATAGAGAGCTAAAAGAGAGTGACAAATACAGGACGTCTTTTGCAAAATCCTTGGCAATACTCCGTCTTACAGAGGTTGAGACTGAAGACAGTGGGGAATACATTTGTGAGGCCAAAAATGATGCTGGAAAAGATATTTGCAGCAGCATTGTTACAATCAAAGGTGTGTGTGACATCCAGCCACCCACTTTGTCTCTTTAAACTCAGCGCAGTTTTGCAGGCTTCATAAGTATGATTAATACAAACTGCACTCTCTCTTTTGCACTGTAGAGTCACCTTATTTTAGCAAGGAGTTTCAATCCATGGAAGTCTTGAAGGATTCTGATGTGGTTTTGGAGTGCGAGGTGCTTGGCACACCTCCCTTTGAAGTGTTTTGGGTGAAAGATGATAAACCCGTGCGGAGCAGTAAGAAGCACAGAATAAGCATTGAGAAATCATTGATTAGCCTCCACATTTTCAGGTTTGATGCTTCTGATGTTGGCGAGTATCAGTGTAGAGTAACAAACGATGTCGGGAGCTGCCTCTGCAGTTCAGAGGTCACACTGAAAGGTTAGTGCAAGATGCAGAACATCCCTAGCATGCTCTTATCCCAGTGTGGTTTCCATGCCACACTGTCGTGCACCAGACCCGTACTTACAAAGCCACTTTCTTCCTGCCAGAACCCCCACAGTTCTTGAAGAGGATAGAAAACATTAGTTCCCTTCGAGGGGGCACGGTTGTGTTTCAGGCTGCTATTAAAGGCTCCTTGCCCATCACTGTCTCCTGGCTGAAAGACAATGATGAAGTGATTGAAGACAACAATATCAAAATGACCTTTGTGAACAATGTTGCCACTCTTCTGGTGAGGTCTATTGAACTGAAACATGATGGGAAATATTTTTGTCAGGCTAAAAATGAGGCGGGAATTCAGAGGTGTTCTGCTCTGCTGACTGTCAAAGGTTGGTCCTGCCCTGAGAGCTTGCAGTGATCTCAGAGAGCTTCCTTGTGATTTTCACAGATGCCCTTAACATTCTGTCTCCTTCTTTACAACAGAACCTGCTACAATCGTGGACAAGGCCGTGTCAATAGATGTGACTGAGGGAGACCCAGCAACCTTGCAGTGTAAATTTTCAGGAACCAAAGATATTACAGCCAAATGGTTCAAAGATGGCAAGGAACTGACGTTAGGCCCAAAATATAAGATCAGTGTTACAGACACTGTATCAGTCCTAAAGGTGCTTCATGCAGAAAAGAAAGATAGTGGGGAATACATTTTTGAGGTTCACAATGACGTTGGGAGCAGCAGCTGTTCTGCCAGTATTAACGTCCTAGGTGTGTACGGTCTCTCTTTCGTCATCGTTTTTACATACAAAATCTTTTCTCCTGAGCTGACATTTGCCACAGTCAAGGTTGAATTTCATGCTTTTTCTTTTTACTCTGTCTTGTATAGATCTCATTATACCACCTAAATTCACCAAAAAGCTCAAGAAAATGGACAGCATTAAGGGGTCTTTTGTCCACCTGGAATGCATAGTGTCTGGTTCACATCCTATAAGTATCCAGTGGTACAAGGACGGCCAAGAATTAACAGCAAGTGAAAAGCACAAATATTCTTTCCATGATAACACCGCATTTCTAGAAATCAATAAACTGGAAGGCACAGACAGTGGCTCTTACACCTGTGAAGCGACAAATAAGGCAGGAAGCAACCAATGCAGCGGGTTCTTAACAGTCAAAGGTTTGAACTCCTCCTTTCTCTTCTGTTAGGTGTCTCATTCAAAATTTCGAATTCCCTTGTCTCAGAGTAATCCTCTTTCTTCCTTTTTACCTGTTATAGAACCACCATATTTTGTGGAAAAACCCCAGTCCCAAGAGGTTGTACCCAATTCTAGGGTTCAGTTCAAAGCACTGGTGAAAGGCTCTACTCCTCTGCAGATAAAGTGGTTTAAAGACAGCCAGGAGCTCCTCTCTGGTGCCAATCGATCTGTCTGGAAGGACGACACATCTAGTGTACTGGAGCTATTCTCAGCTAGGACATCTGACTCCGGGAACTACACTTGTCAAATAAGCAATGATGTGGGGACTGCAACTTGCAAAGCAGCTCTGTTTGTAAAAGGTGTGCAACCCAATGTTCTTCTCACCTTTGTGGCTCTGATTTTTCTGTGAAATTTGGGGGGAAGGAGTAGGAAACCCTTGTATTTCTTTAAATCACCTTGAATATTATAAAGCCCCATTTTTTTCTGTCCACCTTCTAGAGCCTCCCAGATTTATTCAGATGCCAACTTCTGTAGTAGCTTTGCGTGAAGGACAGTCCACCACTTTTGAGTGCCAGGTAGTAGGCACACCAGAGATCCACATCACATGGTACCTGGATGGGAATGAAGTGACTGACCAAGCTAAGTATGGCATCTCCTTCGTAGACGGTTTAGCCACTTTGAAAGTCACTCAAGCCAGCGTGTCAGATAGTGGGATTTATGTGTGTGAAGCCCACAATGATGCAGGTAGTGAGAGCTGCAGCATCGAGCTGAAAGTAAAAGGTTGGTTTTGAACATCTTTTTATCATGCTGCATAGCTGGGGTGATGGCGCAGGGGAGACTACTTCTCCCCTCCAAACCGTTCAACATTACTATCTACTTCTCCCTCATTCCTCTTTGTAGAGCCTCCAACATTTGTTCGAGAGTTGAGACCCACCGAGGTAGTGAAGGGTTTGGAGGCCACACTTGAGTGTGAGGTGACTGGTACTCCTCCATTTGAGGTGAAGTGGCTGAAGAACAACAAGGAGATGTTCAGCAGCAAGAAATATGCCATCTCCACCAAAGAATCAGTATTTACTCTTAATGTGACTAACTGTGATGTTGCAGACGTTGGTGAATATCAGTGTATTATATCAAATGAAGGCGGGAGCTGTTCTTGCAGCACAAGGCTCAGCTTGAAAGGTCAGTCCTCTAGGAAGGATAATGCAAACATTACATCCCCTAGCTAAACTGTAGTGACTAGGATGACTCTATATGATCTCTCTTTCCCCTCTTCCCTTTTCATGACTTCTCTTCCAAACAATGAACAAAACCTCACACCACAGAACCACCGTCCTTTGTCAAGAAGCTGGAGAACATCACTAGCATTTTGAAAGGAACTGCAGTCTTCCAGTGCGTTGTAGCAGGCGCTCAACCCTTATTTGTGTCATGGATAAAAGATGAGAAAATACTAGAAGACGATGAGCACCATCATATTACCTTTGAGAACAGCGTGGCCGCACTGAAGCTTACCAATGTTGATCTCAGCCACAGAGGGAGATACACCTGCCAGGCAAAGAATGAGTCTGGCGTGGAGAAGTGCTTTGCTTTGCTTTTTGTACAAGGTGTGTACAAGGTGTGACCCTTGAAGCTCATCCTTGATGAGTACTTGGAAAGTCAGTCCTTTATCTGTGTAGCTAACTGCCATTTTTATACACTTTATACCTCAGAGCCTGCACAAATCATAGAAAAGGCTAAATCACTTAAAGTCACTGAAAGAGACCCTGTGACTTTGGAGTGTACTGTGGCTGGAACACCAGAGCTCCGAATAAGATGGTACAAAGATGGCAAACAGCTCCTGCCCAGTAGATACTACACAATGAGCTTTGAAAACAACGTGGCCAGTTTCAGGATCGAACCTGTATCAAAGGAGGATAGCGGTACATACAGTTTTAAGGTTGAAAATGACTTCGGAAGTAGCACCTGTGAAGCTGTTCTGACTGTGCTAGGTTTGTATTGTCATTTGGCAAATTCGCCAATCCAGCAGGGAGGGAATGAAAAAATTATAACCTCTGTTTGTGAAAGATAGGCAAGAAAGTAACCAGTGTGTTTTTGCCATTTTTTGTGTTGGGCAGATCAATCAATTCCTCCTGCATTTATCAAAAAGCTAACCAAAAAGGATACCATTCTGGGATCTTCTATCCAAATGGAGTGCAAAGTTTCTGGATCACTCCCCATTACTGCAAAATGGTTTAAGGATGGCAAAGAAATAACTGACAGTGCAAAATATAGAAGCCTGTGCCATGAGAACACTGTGTCACTCGAGATTGCTAATCTAGAACTGGCAGACAGTGCAAATTACACATGCAGTGTCTTTAATGTTGCCGGGAATGATTCTTGCAGTGCTGTCCTGACTGTGAAAGGTTTGAAACTCTTACTACTTCTTATTTGTGATAGATGCTGGGAAAATATCTTAAATCTTATGCTAACACAACACTCTTATAACTCTTAATATTAATGCTGAAAACTTGGTCTTCATGCTTACCTCACTAATTTTCTTCATTCTTAGACATTTCTGAAGTAACTGAATATTTCTTTGTCTTAAAAACTGCAGAGCCACCAAGCTTCTTAGTAAAACCTGAAAGCCAGCAAGCCATCCCAGATTCCACAGTGGAGTTTAAGGCCACGCTAAAAGGAACACCACCCTTTACAGTAAAGTGGTTCAAAGAAGACTTAGAACTTGTATCTGGTCCAACTTGTTTCATTGGGATTGAAGGGTCAACTGGGTTCTTAACCCTCTATTCAGTGGATGCTTCTAGGAGTGGGCACTACACTTGCCACGTTTCAAATGACGTTGGCAGTGACTCTTGCACTACAACATTGATGGTAACAGGTGTGCACTCGTTCTTGTTGTGTTGCAGTCTTCTTGTCTATTTCTTTTCTTTCCTCTTTCCCAAACACACCTCAGTGATCTTTGATACTCTGCCAAGTGAATTCCCCACCCTGTGTTAGCAACCCACAGTTGTTTGGCTCTTTCCCTCCTCTTTTCTTTCCAGTATTGATTCATACCTTCCTGACCCCACTTTTCTGGTTTTTTAGAACCACCCAAGTTTGCTAAGAAGCTAGAGGCGGCGAAAGTAGTCAAGCAGGGTGACTCAGCCCGGCTTGAGTGCAAAGTAAGTGGATCTCCAGAGATGAAAGTAGTGTGGTTCAGAAATGACCATGAAATTGTTGCCAGTGAAAAATTCCGGACATCATTCATTGACTCCGTGGCTGTGCTTGAAATGAATCACCTCAGTACTGATGAGAGCGGTGACTACATC
Organism: Larus michahellis; assembly: GCF_964199755.1. NCBI lineage: Eukaryota > Metazoa > Chordata > Aves > Charadriiformes > Laridae > Larus > Larus michahellis. The sequence continues at coordinate 32,774,681 of NC_133902.1, forward strand.
TGTGAAGCTCACAACCCCGCCGGCAAGGCCAGCTGTAGCACCAAGGTCACAGTGAAAGGTTAGCCACCCTCGTGTTCTCTGACTACATCCTATTGCTCCCTGGTGGTTTTATCCCTTGGAAATCCACAGGATGGTGAGATTAATTTCTTTTTTCAGGACTGCCTTTTTCTTCATGTCATATTTGTTTCTTGATACCCCCTCACCCCCTCTGCCAGGGCCTGAACAAGAGAGGTTATTCTCAATGCAGATGAGTCCTAAGCTAGGTGTTCCCTAGTTCTATGATTGTCAATGTCCAAGACAGATCACAGTGGGAATTGTTATATCAAGGAGCTGAAATGTGAAGAAAAATAGCAGACCCAAACTGATCAGTGTCAGCTTTACACTCTGTATTTGAGACCTGCTAAATGAGGCCTGTACCCTCTCTGCCAAGGGTCACCCCTCTGTTTACCTTTTCTATAGAGGAGCTAAGAGCTCTGAATGCTCGCATACCTGCAAGATCATTTCATGATGTGCCCAGAAAATGAGGAAAGTCCTTGCCCATTCTGTCGATTTTCTCAGCAATCTTGTTGTGTAGAAGCTGGCATTAGTAAACTGGTTTTGGTCAAATAACTCCAGACTCCTTTCTAAAAATGTTCCTTTCTTCCTTTGTTAGAACCTCCTGTCTTTAGCAGGAAGCCCTCTCCAGTAGACATGCTGAGAGGAACTGAGGTTAGCCTGGAATGTGAGATTTCAGGAACACCACCATTTGACGTTACCTGGTACAAAGACAGGAGACAAATCCGCAGTAGTAAGAAGTACAAAGTTACAGCCAAAAACTACCATACAAGTGTTCGCATTCTTAATGTTGAAGCTGCAGATGTTGGCGAATATCAGTGCAAAGCACAGAACGACGTAGGAAGTGACACTTGCTTTTGCACTGTGAAGCTGAAAGGTAAAGTATTGGCATGTATGCCTTCTACAGTGCTCCCAATGGCACTGCATTGCTCTTCTTTACATAAACACTGTGAGTTGTTATTATAACTACATATTTCTTCTTCAGAACCACCAAAATTCTTGACTAAAATAAACAGCATGACTGTTGTGGTTGGTGAACCAGTGGAGTTACAAGCAAGAGTGGAGGGCTCCCCGCCAATTTCTGTGCAGTGGCTTAAAGACAAAGAGGAAATTATTAGAGAAAGCGAGAACACGAAGATCACATTTATAGAAAATATTGCAACTTTACAACTTGTGCGCACAGAGACAAGCAGTGCTGGAAAATACATCTGTCAGATCACAAATGATGCTGGAAGTCGCGAGTGCATGGCTACCTTAACTATTTTAGGTTGGTAAAAAGCACAAGTTCATAAGAGATTTTTTTAAAGTTAGGAACTTGGCTATTTACTGTCAGCTGTATGCTTTGCTTATGCTACTGGGTTCAAAACAATCAAAACAGAGAACCCTTGTGTCCCCAGGAAGCAGTAGTCAGGTTCCCTATTTCCAGTTGTCCAGGGATAGGGGTGAAAGGAACCACAGCCCTCTACACTGTGATGGGTGACTGGATTTCTAAGTTGTGTCTTCTGCTCACACCTGCTTGGAGAGGGACAGACAATTGCATTTCTCTCCGAGGAATTTAAAAGTATTTTTACTTCATTTTGGAGAGCATCTGAAATCCCCATTTTAGGGTAGAATAAAGGGTGGAAAAATCAGAGCTGAAAAAATTCCCTGACCCAACAAATGGTGGTATCCTTAATATCAAATGTGTAAGCCCCATCTCAGAGTGCTATAATACTTAGAGGTAGTACCAATCAAATCCTATTTTCACCATACATGTTACCCATCTCTCCTTCCAGAGCCTGCAGTCATTGTAGAGAAAGCAGAGCCAATGAGAGTTACTATAGGAGACGCCTGTACTTTGGAGTGCAAAGTGGCAGGCACACCAGAGCTTTCCACTGGGTGGTTCAAGGATGGCAAAGAGCTGACCAGCAGCCAAAAATACAGAATTACTTTCGTCAATAAAGTATCTACACTTAAAATTATGGATGCAGAAAAGGAAGATGGTGGATTGTACACTTTCGCAGTGCAGAATGACGTGGGGAAAAGCAGTTGCACAGCATCGGTTGATGTTTTAGGTTGGTTGGGTTGCTTGTCTTCTATCTTTTACAAAAACTTTCTTTTGGTCATGTTCTCTTTCCTCTCTTCCATTCCTTCCCTCCTTTTTTCTCTAACTATGGATTTATTATGTTTTGTTATGCAGATCGAATCATTCCTCCTTCTTTCACAAGAAAACTAAAGGAAACCCCTTGTGTCCTGGGTTCCTCAGCATTGCTGGAATGCAAAGTGTCGGGTTCACCTCCTATTTCTGTTGCCTGGTTCCAAAATGGACATAAGTTAGTCAATGGGGAAAAACACCAAATCTCCTTTTCAGATAACCTATGTGTTTTAGAAGTGAATTCACTGAGCAACTCAGATACTGGAACTTACACCTGCAAAGCTACCAACATAGCTGGTTCAGATGAATGCAGTGCTGTATTGACCGTACAAGGTCAGTATACGGGGGGTCAGGAAGCTCTCTGAGCTATTCTTTTCTCTTTCTCTCTTGAAATTGCCTTTGGTCTTTTGTAAATATACTCAGGGGAAATTACTTACCGGAAAATAAAGATTTTGTTCTCTGCTTTCACAAGGTATGTGGAAATGCCAGGGTTATGCTCTAGCAACCTGTTTGATCTCTCTTTTTCTCTTGTGTGTTTAGAACCACCTTCTTTTGAGAGGACACCAGAGCCTCTGGATGTCTTGCCAGGCACAAGCATCACTTTTACATGTGTTATCAGAGGAACCCCTCCTTTTAAGGTGAACTGGTTTAAAGGGGCCAATGAGCTTGTGCCAGGGGACAAATGCAATATCTACTTGGAGGACTCCATCGTGGAGCTTGAATTATTTGATGTAACTCCTCTCCAAAGTGGAGAGTACACTTGTCTAGTGACAAATGATGCTGGCAGGGCAAATTGTACAACACACCTTACAGTAAAAGGTTTGTAAAAATTGTGTCTCTCTATTTACCTTAAAATATTGTTTCCTTCCTTCCATTTCTCATGCTGTGCTCAATATTTGTGACTTCTTATCCTTCATTAGAGCCAGCTGTCTTTGTGAAGAAACTGAGCGATCAGTATGTGGAGCCTGGCAAGCCCATCATCTTGGAGGGCACTTACACAGGCAGCCTCCCCATCTCTGTGACATGGAAGAAGAACGGCTACACCATCTCTCAATCTCAGAAGTGTAGCATCACCACCACAGAGAAATCCTGCATCCTGGAAATAGTTGACAGCACCAAAGAAGATGCAGGAGAATATACCTGCCATGTTGAAAATGAGGCAGGAAGAGATGTTTGTGAGGCTGTAGTGTCTACCCTAGGTGTGTGCTCCCTTTACTTCTTTTTCTTGCCTGTTCTTCCAAGTGTATGCTTTCCAAGGCCTGGCACTATAATGAGCCTATCTAATTGCTTCTCTTTTTTAGAACCTCCCTATTTTGTTACACACTTGGAACCTCTTGAGGTGTCAGTCGGGGATTATACAACATTGCAATGTCACGTTGCTGGAACACCAGAAATCACTGTGTCTTGGTATAAAGGTGACACAAAACTCAGGTCTACTCCTGAGTACAAAGTGTTCTTTAAAGACAATGTTGCTACACTAATTTTCAACAAAGTGGTTAGCAATGACAGTGGAGAATATACCTGCAAGGCAGAAAACAGTGTAGGAACTGCATCTACAAAGGCTCTCTTAACAGTTCAAGGTGATGATTTTATATTAGCTTACTACAAATTCTTTTGCTCTTGCAAAACTATAAAAAAATTGCTTCCTGGGGCATATTTATCCTTTACTTGCTTTCTTCTAGAGCGCAAACGACCACCTTCCTTTGCAAGAAAATTAAAGGACATCGAGCACCCTGTTGGTTTACCCCTTAAACTTATGTGTCGGCTCAATGGCTCAGAGCCCATTACTGTGACTTGGCATAAAGATGGTGTGCTGCTAAGTGATGACCACAACGTGCACACATCCTTTGTAGATAATGTTGCAGTGCTGCAGCTGGTGCGAACTGAGTTGAATCATACCGGGCAGTACTCCTGCACAGCCACCAACGCTGTGGGCACTGCCACCTCAAGTGCTCGGCTCACAGTGGCAGGTGTGTTGGCTAACAAAAATTCTGCCTGGATTACAGGCTCCCCCTTCCCATTTCCTGCATGCAATTGTATCTGTGTGTCGGATTAGCATTTGCTTGAGTTATGAGTATTAAAATGTTTTCTTGTGTTTCTAGAACCCAAGCAAGCACCTGTCTTTGACACCAAACCAGAATCTATTGATGTGCCTTTTGGAGAAAGTGCTGACTTTGAATGCCATGTTACTGGAGCCCAGCCAATGCACATCACCTGGTCCAAGGATGGTCGGGAGATCCGAACTGGAGGAAACTTCAATATTACTTTTGTAGCCAACACAGCTCACCTTCGAGTGCTCAGAGTGGGTAAAGGAGACTCTGGCCAATATACTTGCCAAGCTAGTAACGAAGCTGGGAAAGACTTTTGCTCAGCCCAACTCAGTGTCAAAGGTATTAAGTCACCTTCATTGGTGTGTTTTCTTTCTCTTGGGCAAAGAGACCTCTTTGTTACTGAGTCTCATCTTCCACCCTTTTCAGTTTGGAAATATACAGAAAGTAGCTTTCCAGATGGCAGACTTACATCATGTGTTGACCTTCTTCTAGCATACTGTATGACAGTAGAAGCCTTGTGCGCCTGCAAAATCTCCAAAGGGAAAGGTCCCTTTGTGCAGCTGTTTGTATGGAGAGTTGCGCTCACCCTGCTTTTTACTCTGTCATTAGTGCTTAAACTACAGTCACAGTGGTATTCACACATAGCAATTATTATATGGAAAATGGTGATACAGTAAATAAAATTACCTTGCATTTGTAGGCCAGCATTAGTTACTCTTTCAAATTTGCTAAAGATTTCAATTGGAGTTGTAAATTGCTGTTTAATCTAGACTATGAATCACTTAAGTTCTTCGTGCAGAAATACGCTTTAAAGGTGTGTAAGCAAGTGAAACTCTCCCTACCGTGTTTCTGCTGCTCCTGGGGGTGAAGGGCTTGTCAAATCCTTCATGCTGGCCTGGGGATATTTTCACTCCTCGAAGGTAAGAGCAAAATTTCCCCTGGGTGGAGCAATTGTCCTTCATGTGTTTTTTACAGCTCCAATTGTCTGATACAGCAGGCTCCTGAGTTTGCAGAACATAGTTTTAGTTGTTGTCTTTGCCTTCTTTTCTCCTTCTTGCGTCTTTCCTTGAGAGAAAACTCTGGTTGGGGCGACAGCCAGCTGCTGTAGCAAGCTTACTTTCTTGTGCCCCGATACTCTTGTGCTCCCCATAACTCTTGCTCAGCACTGAAGATTTCACATGGCAAGCAAGTATACTGTCACTCCCTACATACTTCTTCTGTTCTGCAGAACCTCCCAAGTTCATCAAGAAGCCAGAAGCTTTGCGGTTCGTGAAGCAGGGAGACACAGTTCAACTTGAATGTAAAATCAGTGGCACGCCAGAGATCAGAATCACATGGTACAAAAATGATCAGGCACTCCAGGCGAGCGACAGGCTCCACATGTCCTTTGTAGACTCCATGGCAACGCTAACCATCTTGGGTGCCAACACTGAAGATGCCGGTGATTACATATGTGAAGCCCATAACTCTGCCGGCACAGCCAGCTGCAGTGCTTCAGTCACAGTGAAAGGTTAGCAGCATGGATCCACACACCACCTGAATCCCTGGCTTCTGGGCCCACTCCCAGCTGCCCATCCCCCTGGACAGGGAGCTGCTGCTATGGCAGTTGGTGGCTGCTGGGGCAGTGTCTCTCCAGCTGCTCTCACAGTCAAACGCTGCTGTGTTTAAGCTGTGGAGACCAGGCAGGAAATAGTGGTGGGTGTCCAGCACTGTGCAGCCATTCCCTTGTTTCCCCATTTCAGTCAATTAGGAGATGAATAAGGCAAGCTTGTCAAGTCACAAGGGAAGCACAGACTAGATGGAGCACCAGCCATGGTGAGGGAGCTGGGCATACTTTGCAACCATCCCTCTGCCTCCTCTTTATATACTGTGATCCTGGCAGGAATGAAATTTAAGACGGAAGAGGAGGCTTGTTGCTGAGCCTTACTGATGATAGCTTTCATGACTAGAACGAGGCAGGGAAAGCTGGAATGTGGTCCTGGAGAGAGAGGAGAGTGGATTTTGGGGAGGGGCACTGGGCACTGACTCCAAACAGGTGCAGAAGTGTCACATTTTCTGCCCTTGGGACTCTGAGAGCTGGGATGGCTTGCTGAGAGATGCCGGGAGCTCAGCATTTTTTAGAGGTGAGGCCACATATTTGGAAGCTAAATATGGGCTTACAAGAATAAGTGTAGGCCCCCTTCCTGAATATGTTGCCTGCTGCTACTATCCAGAAACCCACCCAGGGAAGCAGGCTCACACATTGTGATGTGATTCTTCTTTTATAGAACCACCTGTCTTTAGCAAGGTGCCGAGCCCTGTGGACACACTTAAAGGCTCAGATGTTATCCTTCAGTGTGAGATAGCAGGCACTCCACCCTTTGAGGTGGCTTGGTTCAAGGATCGGAGGCAGGTCAGGAGCAGCAAGAAGTTCAAGGTGACAGCAAAGCACTCCATTGCCAGTCTTCATATTCTCAACCTGGAATCTCAAGATACTGGAGAATATCAGTGCAAAGCTATGAATGAAGTGGGAAGCGACACGTGTACCTGTCCAGTGAAATTCAAAGGTTTGTATGCTAAAGAATCAACAGCATCACCACTCTCTTTTCTTGATCTCCTGGCTGTCTCTCTTCCAAGCAGGCATGCAAGATTAACCCTCCTCTGCCTCCTTGTTTTTGCCATCAGAACCCCCACGCTTTGCCAAGAAGCTGAGTGACACTGCAATATTCATCGGGGAGCCAACAGCCCTGCAGGCAGTGGTGGAAGGATCCCCACCAATTTCTGTTGTCTGGCTCAAGGACAAGGGAGAAGTTATTAGAGAGAGTGAAAATGTCCAAATGTGGTTTATGGACAACATTGCAACTCTTGAGATTGCCAGTGCAGTGGGAGCTGATGTTGGGAAGTACATCTGCCAGATCAAAAATGATGCTGGTATGCGGGAGTGCTCTGCCTTTTTACAAGTCCTAGGTGGGTATAGCCTGCTTCACAGGTACTATATCTTACAACTTGCTCAATTGCGACTACCAGCCTTTGTTTTCTGCTTCTATCCTGTGCTCACTGGTTTGTGGGTAGATTTCCTCATGACACACTGACCCCTCCCTTCCTATTTCAGAACCGGCAGTCATCTTAGAGAAGACAGAGCCAATCACAGTAATGGCTGGCAATCCTTTTACCTTGGAGTGCAAAGTAGGAGGAACACCTGAACTTATCACTAAGTGGTACAAAGACGGCAGAGAACTAAGGAGTGACCGCAAATACCAGATTACCTTTTTCAACAATATATCCACTTTGAAAGTCTTTTCTGCAGACAGGGGTGACAGGGGCCTGTATACTTTTGAGGTGCACAATGAGGTGGGGGACAGCAGTTGCACTACTTCCGTTGATGTTTCAGGTCAGCTCTATGTCTCTGTTGTTCACGCTTCTCTTTAAAGGAAGCTTTTTTTTCCCCTTTTCCTACCCCGTTAAAAAACCTCAACACTTTTCTTGCTGTTCTTCTGTCCTGTCCTACTTAGATCGTCTTGTTCGTCCTTCATTCTCAAGAAAACTAAAGGAAACAAATGGGGTACTGGGATCCTCAGTGCTTCTGGAGTGCAAAGTGTCAGGCACATCCCCCATATCTGTGGCCTGGTTTCAGGATGGAAATGAGATTGTTAGCGGAGAAAAATATGAAATCTCATTCTTGGATAATGTTTGTGCTTTGAAGCTGAATGCCCTGGATGTCACAGATACAGGGCCGTACACCTGTGTGGCAGCCAATGTGGCCGGATCTGATGAATGCAGTGCCTTCTTGACTGTACAAGGTCAGTGGAAGGATACTACAGCCCCTTCAACAAAATTCTTCCCTCTTTTCTTTCTTTCCTCTGGTTTCCCATGGCTTCTTTTTTTTTCTTTTTCTTTTTTTTTCTTTATGTTCCCTCCCTCTTTCTCTCTTTTTTTGGACTCAAACCTCTTTCAGTTTTCCTTCCCCACAGACTTTCCTATTAACATCTTTCTCCTCTTCACTTCTTTGCATGATCCTTAGAACCACCTTCTTTTGTGAAGACACCTGATCCCCAGGAAGTTTTGCCCGGATCAAGTGTGACATTCACCAGCTACATCAAGGGTAGTACTCCCTTCAAAGTGACCTGGTTCCGAGGCATCAGGGAGCTGGTGCCAGACAGCAACTGCTTCATCTCTCTGGACGAGTCTGTGGCACAGCTGCAGCTCTACAATGTGGAGCCAGGCCAGAGCGGGGACTATGCCTGCATGGTCACAAATGATGCTGGCAGTGCCTCATGCACAACCCAACTCTTTGTGAAAGGTGTGTTTGTGTGTGTGCGTGTATGCACAGGTCTCTTCCTTCACGCTCTGCCTGCAGCCCTGCCACATCTGTCCCTCTCACTATCGATCTATGCCTCCCCACAGAGCCTGCAGTCTTTGTGAAGAAATTAAGTGATTTCAGTGTGGAGCAGGGGAAGTCCATTGTGCTGGAAAGCAGCTACACAGGCACCCCTCCCATCTCTGTCACCTGGAAAAGAAATGGCACGCCCATCGCTCAGTCTCCACGTTGCAGTGTTACAACTACTGACAAATCTGGCATTCTTGAAATCTTCAACAGCACCAAGAGTGATGAAGGCGAATACACCTGTGAGGTGGCAAATGAGGCGGGTGGGGATGTTTGCCACAGCCTTGTATCCATCTTAGGTACACATCACCCCGATCCCCCTAAGGCACCCCAGTGATGCTCTGTCTCTGCTCACCATGCTCTCTCCTTCCCTAGAACCACCCTATTTTGTCACGCACCTGGACCGTGTGGAGGTGAAGGTTGGCGAGCCCTTGATCTTAAAATGCCAGATTGGTGGTGCGCCAGAAATCAAGGTGTCCTGGTACAAAGATGAAACCAAGCTCAGATCAACACAGGCTTACAAAATGCACTTCAAGAATAATGTGGCAACGCTGGCGTTCTCCACAGTGGAGGATAGTGACATTGGAGAATATATCTGCAAAGCAGAAAATAGCGTTGGCTTCGCCACCTCCACAGCTTTGCTTGTCGTTAAAGGTGATGGGCCAAGGGCCACTCTTTCCTGGGGTAGTTTGTAGGAACTCTTTGTTGCTACTGAAACGGGTTCTTATTAATTTCAGATTTAGTTAATTCTAGATTGGCAGTGTGGCTTGATACTTATAGTGGTGATTATTATTGTTTTGCAGAACGTCAGCTTCCCCCTACATTCGCGAGAAAACTGAAAGATATTCAGGAGGTGGTTGGTGCTCCAGTGACATTTGATTGCCGCATAAATGGCTCAGAGCCTATCCAGGTGTCTTGGTACAAGGATGGGGTTCTCTTAAGTGACAGTGATAATGTGCAATCAGCCTTCTTAAACAATGTTGCGACTCTCCAGATCTTGGAAACTAGTATGGCTTACTGTGGCCAATATACTTGCTCAGCCCAAAACGCTCTGGGGACTGCATCTTCCAGCGCCAAACTTCTCCTCACAGGTTTGTAGCTCACACTTAAACAAAGATCTTTTGTATGTCTTTGCTCTTTTATTTCTTCACCTTTTTTCCCACTCTGCCCATTGTATGGTGGACAGGGAGCATGTTGAATTGTGTGTTGTGGAGGGCTTGGTGGTGAACTCTGCCATGCATTCCTCTTTGCAGAACATCTACAAGCCCCCTTCTTTGACATCAAGCCGGTATCTATTGATGTGGCATTAGGGGAAAGTGCAACCTTTAAGTGCCACTTGACTGGCTCTGCTCCCATGAGGATTACTTGGACCAGAGACAACAGAGAGATCCGCCCAGGTGGCAACTACAAGATGACGCTGGTGGAAAACACAGCTAGCTTGACGGTCCTAAAAGTCGGTAAAGGGGATGCTGGACTCTACACATGTACTGCCAGCAACAGTGTTGGAAAGGATGCGTGCGCAGCTCAGCTGGCTGTACAAGGTATTGCTATGAGCTTTAGTGTTCACGAGGCTTTTCGTTGCAAGGCAGACACCTGGAAAACAAAGCCATGAATGCAGACGTGTGTGAAACTAACAACCTTTACAAGAGGCTACGCTGAGATGTCTTATTTCATTTAAATATTATTGTAATACTTAAATACTTACTCATCTTTCTTCTGGTCTGGTACAGTATGTGATTTGTCTTATCAAAGGGATTCTTCCATTGAAATGTTAACTCTGATTCTTTATGCACTCTTTATGACTCTCTATGAATGGCCAGCAAAATCTGTCTTCCTTAAGGTCTTTCTCCAGCACCGACGTTCACTAAGTTGTCCAGGGGAGAGAAAGGTTACTGGGAGAAACTCAGTTCACTTATGAGACTTAAATGTAATTTTACTGGGTGTGCAATTAGTTTTATTCTTTCACAGACTGAAAGCATTGAAAACTGCTGTTCTAGACAGCAAAACTGGAGGATCTGAGGGCAGACTTGGTGACAAATAGCCATTCTGCCAACACTCTACTTCTCCACATAGAGTGTGGATCTTACACATTTCAATGACCTAAATTTATGACTGGATCAAACTGTCTTGGTACAAGTGACACTTGTATATCAGTGTAATTTCCTCAATGTAGGTGGTAACATTGCATTTATTTATAGCTGTTCCGGATGTCTCATTCTTACTGATTTTATAAAAGAACAAATGTAAAATACACTACTTAAATTATGCATGCGTTCAAATGTCCCTGTTTGGTTTAGAGTTTCCTTTTTTGACCCTCTGTGTGAATTGGGAGAAAACAACCAAATACATTTGAAGAGTAAACACTATGACTTTTACTTTCTAAGACAAATAACACAAGGAGCTGAACTACCACCAGCAAGATTTTGTAATAATTTCTTGTCAAATGTATGTATATGTAGAGTATATTCTATCAGTACGGATTTTTCTTGGTGGGGGTGGGAAGAGTGTGGCAGAGTGAATTACCTGTGAATTCAGTGGCAAATAGGGATGCTGTTATTATGTAGCTTGACTTAACAAAAGCATTGAAAGATTATAGCAAGAAATCTAACCTCTTTAAAAGATTTAAAGCTTGTTTCCACCAGGATCACAGTTCTGTTTGTTATTAGTGATAACACTAATAGGTTTATTTGACTGGAGTTACCATTCATAAAATGATCCTGACTGACCTTATTTATTGTCTTGCTCTTCAGCTCTTTATTCATAAAATGCTGAAATTATTTTTTTTTCTGGGATTATTATTTTCTTTTTTGATCCTAAACTTACACTGACACTCATTTCAATCCTTTAGAAATCGTACAATTTCCCAAGCCTGTAAAATTAATGATGTTCATTGTCAGCTAGTTTCTATAGAACTTGGAAGGGCAAGATATTTGTGTGCATTGATTTGCATGTGTTTAATTTGAGCAGATGCTGTCTCACTTCTATGACACACTGCCTTTACTTTGTAGAATTAAGATCTTTTGTTCAACTGACATTGAAAATTTCCCAGTTTTTTATTAACTTTCCCACTTTAACATCTAATATTTACAATCTGTAGTTTTAACTATTGCTTTAGGCTCTAGAAACTGCTTTACATTCTAAGTATATACCTTACTAACTTGTATATCTTAATTTTTGGAAAGGAATGGCATTAGGGTGTGAGGACTCAACAACTGTTAGTATGCAGATAGATAATCAACTCTTTGTCAAAGTGAAATCTGATAGTAAATTACTAAGTTTCCAAGTGTCCTTGTGTTAACAAGTCATCATTTCTATTTTTAGAAACTCTAAGGAAGTTTTGTTACTAACAACATAGGATGTTCTGCAAATGTCCCACAGATTGAAATAACCCACAATAAAATAGATATTCTTCCTACACTTTACAGACAGATGCAGAAAGAGGCACTTCATCCTGTTTTGCAGAGATTTGTTTATTGTGCCCACATTACCACCTCTTGTTTCACCAGTTATATCTTTGATCTAAGAGCATTCAGTCTTGTGATTCTGAATCATCCATGTGGTACTTTTTATGAAAAGTGTCAAACCTCCACTCCTTTCTCTACTTATATAACAAAATGTAACCATCCGGTTTAATTTTCAGTCACAGGACCTTTAACAGCAATTTCTGTGATAGCAGCCATCTCACAATTCTTCTCAGCAAATTTTGAACCTCTTTTGTTTACTGCCTAAGCTCCTCGACTTTTATTCCTTATATGCACCTTTATGCTTGGCTTTGCAATAAATGTGTGAAGGTTATAATGCAGATACATTTTTTAACTATATCAATTATTGACATAGTAATATATAAAGCAGTTGCTAAAATGCTCAGCATAAATGCTCTTAATAATATGTCTTGGTTAAACAGTTTGGATTTTTGCAATTCCGTCAGGCATTTTTATTGCTCATGCACTGCAAGAGGATACTGCTTAAAACCACGTCAGCTGATCTGTACTGAATACATAAAAGGAGAAGTAGAGTGGGACAATAAAGTAAGGAGAAACTAACCAAAACACAGATAGAGAATTTGTTTCTTTCCTAGTATAGATCTTGGACCAACTTGAAAATATCTAAAAAATAATTCATAGTGATTGCAAAATTAGAATGTTTGCATAAGTCCCTAAAGTTTATGTTCTCTGTTATGTATTTCCCTGCTTATTGAAAGAATCAGCCCAGTTTAAAGCATCATCTCCCCTTTTCGGCTTTCCAGAACCACCAAGGTTTATTAAGAAACTAGACTCCTCAAGACTTGTGAAACAGCATGATTCCACTAAGTATGAATGCAAAATAGGTGGATCTCCAGAAATCAGAGTCACCTGGTACAAAGGTGAAACCCAGATCCATCCCAGTGAAAAATACAGAATGTCCTTTGTGGATTCGGTGGCAGTCATCGAAATGCACAACCTCAGTGTTGAAGACAGCGGAGACTACACTTGCGAAGCTCAGAATCCGGCGGGTAGTGCAAGCACCACTACCTCACTGAAAGTAAAAGGTCAGAATCCTGATTCTTTCCTTGCCTTTCTATCTGTGTGAGTCCTCATTTGTGGAAAAGATGTTAAATCCCACTCTCTTTAGTCAGAGAGGCAAAAAGTTGTCTGAATAGATGGCAAATCTTTTGCCTGTTTGTTATGTTGTGGGAAATCTTTCTTATTTATGGTTTGTCTTTGCTGTTCAGCATTAGAAGGGCTGCTTGAATAGTTTGTCCTCTTTAATCTTCTTTGCTCAAATAACACAAACTTTAACCCCTTTTTTTTTTTTTCAGCACCCCCCATTTTTACCAAGAAGCCCCATCCAGTCCAGATCTTGAAAGGGTCTGATATTCACCTGGAATGTGAGCTTCAGGGCACCCCTCCATTCCAAATTTCATGGTATAAAGACAAACGAGAAATTCGGAGCAGCAAGAAGTATAAAGTCATGTCCGAGAACTACCTGGCTAGTATTCACATTCTCAGTGTGGATACTGCAGATGTTGGTGAATATCACTGTAAAGCTGTAAATGATGTGGGAAGTGACTCCTGCATCGGCTTTGTAACACTAAGAGGTTTGTATAAAGATTGGCACCTTCTTGGCATTTCATTGTTCCTGTCATTCTCCTCCTACTTTTCCGCTCCTGGAATGTTTTTTACTGTTAAATATCTTCTCTTAAATAGCACCACCAACCTTTGTGAAGAAGCTGAGTGATCTCACTGTCGTAGTTGGGGAGTCGATTGAACTGCAGGCTGCGGTAGAAGGATCACAGCCCATTTCCGTTCTATGGTTAAAAGACAAAGGGGAAATCATTAGAGAAAGTGACAATCTTTGGATCTCCTATTCAGAAAACATTGCAACTATGCGGATTGGAAATGCAGAACCAGCCAATGCTGGGAAATACGTTTGTCAGATAAAAAATGATGCTGGAGTTCAGGAATGCTTTGCCACGCTGACAGTGCTAGGTTGGTAGCATGAGATAAAACACACGTGTTTTAAGATGCTTTAAAATTACCATTGCATTGTTGTTTTTAAAAATTCTGTGATTTGCATCTCATTGCAGAACCTGCAGTCATTGTAGAGAAGCCAGGCCCAGTCAAAGTTACAGCTGGAGACTCTTGTACTCTGGAATGCACAGTAGACGGCACGCCAGAGCTTACTGCTAGGTGGTTTAAGGATGGGAATGAACTGTCCACTGACCATAAATATAAAATCAGTTTCTTCAACAAAGTATCTGGGCTTAAGATCCTCAATGCAGGACTAGAAGACAGTGGAGAATATACTTTTGAGGTGAAAAACAGTGTTGGTAAAAGCAGTTGCACAGCTTCAGTGCACGTTTCAGGTTAGTTGACTACCCTTTTTTGAGTCACAACTGATCCCATTGTTCCTTTACAAAGCCTTCAGATAGCAAACTGTTTCTCATGAGTGGCAGCCTCAGAGACCCATTGCTTGTATAATCTTAGGAGCGCTTGGTGTGCCACTTTGACAGGCATCAAGAATAGATGCCTGCCTGACCTCTGAGGGGCAGGAGTTGTTGCAGGGGCTTGATTTCTTCAGCTTTAATCTACATGTCTTCTTGGACAGCTGGTGCAATATTTTTGTTTATGAAAAAGAACTGAAAAAACAAAAGCTGTCCCTCCAAAAGTGTGAACGAAAGCTCCAGCGTATCTTTAACCATCAATGACTTAGGTGTGTAGGAGCAGAGTGTTAAAGCAGGCATACCAAAACAAATCTAACTGATTTACTATGCATGAGGAACTTTTCACATTTTAAGCTCCTGTATGGTAATTTTTTTATTTTTTTTTTTAAACAAATGCAGATCGTATTATACCTCCTTCTTTCACAAGAAAACTGAAAGAAACATACGGTCAGCTGGGTTCTTCTGCTGTACTAGAGTGCAAAGTTTATGGGTCTCCACCTATTCTGGTTTCCTGGTTTCATGACGGACAGGAGATTGCCAGTGGAGACAAGTATCAGGCCACGCTTACAGACAATACCTGTTCTCTGAAAGTGAATGGACTTCAGGAATCTGATATGGGAACTTATTTGTGCACAGCTACTAACGTAGCTGGGTCTGATGAATGCAGCGCATTTTTGAGTGTTAGAGGTCAGTATCAATACGAAGCCAGAGTCAGAGGGCACAAATCTATTTTCAAAGAGACTTCATTCTTTGATTTGTTACATATTTCTAATTTCTATGCTCTTCATCATAAATTCAAACATACTTCTCTCTTTTATTTGCGTGCCTAGAACCACCATCTTTTGTGAAGAAACCTGAACCACTGAATGTTTTATCTGGAGCAAACATAACCTTTACCAGTATCATAAAAGGCTCCTCTCCATTGGAAGTTAAATGGTTTAGAGGTAGTGTTGAGCTAGTACCAGGACCCAGATGCAATATCACCTTGCAAGATTCAATTGCAGAACTGGAGCTGTTTGATGTAAATCCACTTCAGAGCGGAGACTATACCTGCCAGGTCTCTAATGAGGCAGGGAAAATTTCTTGCACAACACATCTTTTTGTCAAAGGTTTGTCCAGACTACTATTTCTTATTCTTATTCTTCTAAGAATGATCTCTTGGCTTTATTTAATTGGTTTTCTCCCCATTGTTCATTATAGAACCAGCCAAATTCGTGAAGAAGGTGAACGATTTAAGTGTAGAGAAAGGGAAAAATTTAATCTTGGAATGCACATATACGGGTACTCCACCAATTTCAGTGACATGGAAGAAAAATGGAGTAAAAATAATGCACTCTGAAAAGTGCAGCATCACCACTACAGAAACATCTGCCATACTGGAAATCCCTGGTAGCAAACTAGAAGATCAGGGGCAATATTCTTGTCATATTGAAAACGACTCTGGACAAGATAATTGCCACGGTGCAATCACAATACTAGGTGCGTCAAGCCACCATCACTTCATCAAGTGTTATTTGAACTACTAACGGTCATTGTGCAATAGCTTTTTATGCTAATGGTGTGTGTTTGTTCTTCAGAACCACCTTACTTCATCACACCCTTGGAGCCAGTGCAGGTGACTGTTGGGGATTCTGCATCCTTACAGTGCCAGGTTGCTGGAACACCAGAAATGATTGTGTCATGGTACAAAGGCGATACAAAGCTGAGAGGAACTGCTACTATGAAAATGCACTTTAAGAACCAAGTTGCCACTCTGGTTTTCAGCCAGGTAGACAGTAGGGACAGTGGGGAGTACATCTGCAAAGTAGAAAACACTGTCGGGGAGGCTACTTCATCGTCTTTGCTGACAGTTCAAGGTGAATATTTAATTCTAAAAAACACAAAAATGGCCTATTTTTCTTAAGTATGCTTTGCTATTTTGAAAAACAAAGATTGCCTTTTCTTTTTTAAACACTTTATTGTTTCTTGAAGTGTAAGATACCACGTGGCACTGTCTTCTATTAGCAAAGGCCTACCAGTAAAGCTGCTCAAAATATGTCTCATACTGATACAAGCTTCTGCATCTTCCTTCCCCATTGAGGATATTGCTTTGACTGTTTCCACCATTATCAGTGGAGGGTTAAATAGGCTCACTGGGTGTAACTGAGGGCAAAATGGTTATATATTTTCTTGCAACTATATGCACAGTGCTCTTTTCACAACTGGTTCCAAATAAATGATATGCTGAATAACTATTTTTAATCCGAAGTTATGAGCAAAAATCCAGCATACTCTTCAGTGTATTAGGCAGTGATTATTGGTGAGTACAGCAATAGGTGCATAACTTCTGAAAGCCCTCACTGTACAATACCTGTTCTCTTACAGACCGTAAACTTCCTCCTTCTTTTACACGAAAATTAAGAGATGTTCATGAAACTACTGGCTTACCAGTTACATTTGATTGTGGCATTGCTGGTTCAGAACCTATTGAAGTATCTTGGTTTAAAGACGGTGCACGTGTGAAAGAGGACTACAATGTTCACACATCCTTCGTAGATAATGTAGCAACTCTCCGCATTCTGAAGACAGATAGGAGCCTTATTGGGCAATATACCTGCACAGCTACCAATGCGATTGGGACTGCTTCGTCTAGTGGCAGGCTTGTCCTTACAGGTCGGTGGGCTGTGAAATATTTAATGGAAATATCTTAAAACTCACTTCTGCTTTATATATGGATTTAATACTGTACAAATAGTATTTATTTCACCAAGGTTTAAAGCAAATCAAGATTTTAAAGTGACGCTTTTTTATTTGTTTCACTCTTCAGAAGGGAAGACTCCTCCATTCTTTGACATCCCAGTTGCACCTGTGGATGGTATTATTGGAGAAAGCGCGGACTTTGAGTGTCACGTTACTGGAACACAGCCTATTAGAGTCACTTGGGCTAAAGATAACCAAGAGATTAGAACAGGAAGAAACTACCAGATCAGTTATGTAGACAACACAGCCCACTTGACTATCTTGAGAGTTGACAGGGGAGACTCTGGGAAGTATACGTGCTATGCTAGCAATGAAGTTGGAAAGGACTCTTGCACAGCTCAACTGACTGTTAAAGGTACTGAATAGATTATACATTGTGTGCATATTTTTGTTCTTTTAATAATAAAGGAAGGTAGCCTTATTGCTGCAAGGTAAGTTTTAGAAAAACTTTTCAGATGTAGCTTGAAAGTACCTATCTGGAGACACCCATGAATCTCTTTAGGGCATTAGGACGGGTCACTAACAATGAGAGGAGAAATGAAAGAATATTTTCTTTGGCCTAGTTTCTTTATAGTCTTTGGCCTATTTCTTTATTGAGAACTCAACAAAAATCTTGGGGTTTTTTTAAATGACATTTGACTTAAATCAATATAAGAGAATTTTTTTTTTTTTCAAATAGGAAAATCAACTATGATAGTGACTGTATGAACAAGATACATGCTGTTTAATCCTGGCATGCTTTCACTTTAAAAAAATCCTACTTAAATGAGAGCAATTATCAGTTCCCCAATGTTCAAGTTTTTCTTGAAACATTTGCTTTAGAACTTTTCATTTCAGGGTTGTTTTATGGAATTTGAATAATATGTTCTTTTTTTTACAGAACGAAAAACTCCACCTACTTTTACTAAGAAGCTGTCTGAAGCAGTAGAAGAAACAGAAGGGAATGAACTTAAACTTGAGGGCCGTGTTTCCGGCTCTCAGCCTTTGACTGTTGCTTGGTATAAGAACAATCAGGAAGTTCATTCAAGCCCTCATTGTGAAATATCTTTCAAAAACAATACCTTACTTCTACATATAAAGAGCACAGAGCAATCAGATGCTGGTTTATATACCTGTAAAGTATCCAATGAAGCAGGAAGTGTGTTATGTACATCTTCTGTTGTTATCAGAGGTTAGTTGAAGTCTTATTTTTCTTTGCTTCTTACTTTTCTTTGTTGCATGTTATAGCTTCATTCAGCTTCTACCTCATGACACGGTTTTACTTACCTTAACAGCAGTAATTTGTCCTGATATGGACAAGATAAAACTGAGTTAAGCGACAAGGAATTCTTTTAATTTTGTGACTAAAATAAAACAATATTTTTCAATAGTTTTCTTTTTCGCTATTTGCTATGACTGATCTAAAGTGAACATTGTAATCTTTACGTGACATTTCTGTTGAATTTTTAATCATTCTCTTTTCATGGATTAACAGTTTTTCTGTGCAATTAGATCTAAGCTTGGGCAACCCTGACAGTGTGTTGTGGCAGCATGGCACTTCATCATAATACTCTTGCAGGAGACTGCATATTTTTTTCTTTAAAGGTGCTTATATAGCTTTGCAGCCTAATGGCAGTGCTGTAGTTCTTATACTGTTTTTTGCGTGTGAATGTCCTTGTTGCGTGGAGAAAAGATATTTCGTGCATGTTTGCACAGAAAACATACTCTCTTGATATTTATTTATTCCATTTTCTAAAACTGATTGACATTCTCAGACTTCTGTTTATCCTCCTTCATTCCTTGCTGTTGTCTTCTTAAGAATCACACGTATCTCTCTTTCTCTTACGTTCTCAACCACACTTTCCTTCCTTGAGTATTTACTCAAGCATTTTCATATTCCAGAACCTAAACAGCCTCCAGTTTTTGACCAGCCTCTTCAGCCAGCAGCAGCAGTGGAAGGTGATACCCTACAGCTCGCCTGCCACGTCCAAGGATCACAGCCAATCCGGATTCAGTGGCTGAAGGCAGGGAGAGAAATAAGAGCTTCAGACAGATGCAACTTCAGCTTTGCTAATGGAGTAGCACTTCTGGAACTTGCTGCTGTTACTAAATCCGATTCAGGAGAATATGTATGCAAAGCTTCAAATGCAGCTGGCACTGACACTTGCAAATCTAAAGTGACAGTTAAAGGTAGAGTAACATGGAGAAAATCAAGGCATATGGTGGAAATTTAAAGCAAAAAATCCATCCTGCTTTGTTTTCTGCGGAAAAAAGATATTAATAATCTAATAGCAAACAATTAGTATCTTTTAGCTCTTTGTAAAACTGTACAATCTGGGAAGACAGTCTATTAACAATAATTGATATGTAAATAGTGACATAAACAGTGGGAGATCAGTGTCAAATCAATAGTATATTCTTACCAAAATATTAAGAATTTAGTTTCTAAATCTAAACATCAAACTTGGACATGCATATTTTATGGAAAGGATAAGGGGAACAGTGGTGTTTATTAAAGGAAAATACAAAAGGAATTTGATTGAGCATGTGGCCTAAGAGGCTAATTGCTTCAGAACTGTTACAACTCCAAGACATTTTGTCCTTTTAACTGAAAGTAAATATTGCCTAAGCATGTGTCCTTCCATGCAAGTCTTGTTTTACCGTAGCATAAAAGACATAAGAGTTCAGTAATATGTAGAAACAGTACCTTTTTCACTACATGGGTAGCCACAAGGCTAAGAACTATGCAAAAGAAAAAAAGAAAGAATTTAACAGATCACAGATAAAAAAATGCAAGTAACTCTGTGGGTGAAATTTCCAGAAATAGATAGAAAAGAGAATACCTCACTAAAAACTGATCCATTTTAGAAAATTAGGCTTCTCATTTGCATATCCATCAATGAATTTCCATCCATGCAGAATATAAATGACCTGACTGAAGTTAAGAACAGCACAATATGACCCACAGTGTTCAGTTTAATCTGGGAAGTAAAATACAAGTTAATTAAAACAATATGAAAGTATTCTGCATTTTTATCTCTTGCACAATATTTTGCTCCATCTCTGTAATTAATTCCTTTCTTACAATTCCTTTGGAAGCACCATCACGCATGAACATAAACTATTACATGAAACCATCTATTTTAATTGTTTGACTCTATTTTTTAGAAAAACCAGCAGCTGCACCAGCAGCTAAGAAAGCAGAAGTGGAAGGAAAACTTTATTTTGTGTCAGAGCCTCAGAGTATCAAAGTCATGGAAAGTAAGAACTTTTTTCAAAACAGTACATTGTCTTCTATTTGCCTATACCTTTTATTTGAGATTATGTCCTGCTGTCATAGAAAGCTGGAAAGGCTTAGCTTCCTCATTTGCATCTTTCTGCAGAGACTGTTGCAAGATTTATTGCAAAAGTTGGAGGAGACCCAATTCCAAATGTTAAATGGATGAAGGGAAAATGGAGGCAACTCAACCAGGGAGGTCGCATTATAATCCAGCAGAGAGGAGATGAAGCCAAACTAGAAATAAAGGACGCAATAAAAACGGATTCTGGCATGTACAAATGTGTAGCTTTTAACCAACATGGTGAAATTGAGAGGAGTGTAAACCTAGAAGTTGAAGAAAGAAAGAAAGAAGTTGTTGAAGGGGATCTCAGGGCAAAACTGAAAAGGTATATGGAAAGGTTTTATAGATTAATTTGCCATCAACACAGAAGAAACATTTTTTATTATCTGTCTCAGATCAAGATATAATTTTTTAATATTCATTAAATATGAATTGTGCTAAAAATAGAAGCACTTGAATAGAGTAAACTAAAGGATTCTATTGCAGAGGGCAGCTCTAGGCTAATTCATTTTTCCAGTGAACAACTTTCTAGGAATGAAGCATTGTATATTTAACTGATGTCATTGATTTGAATAGCACTCCAACAAAACGGAAGGAAGAAGAGGAAGAGCAAACTATCGATATCTTGGAACTTCTCAAAAATGTAGATCCCAAAGAATATGAGAAATATGCTCGCATGTATGGAATTACAGACTTCCGTGGCCTCCTGCAAGCCTTTGAGTTACTAAAGCAAACCCAAGCAGAAGAAAGCCATAGATTGGTAAGACACAGCGTGACTGCAACATTGGCTTTGTTAGGAGTAACACAGCTCCTTTGAACAGACTTGGTGTCCGCGCTCTGATATTGCTGTGTGTTCAGGAATTTCTGGTTTCTCTTGAGATCTTGCACTGACAGTTCTCAATTTCTTGCATGCTTAAGCCCAAGAAGAATGAATGGGCCTTCTGGCCAAGTATTTTCTGTCTTCACAATTTGGCTACAGTTTTTAAGATGGGAATATTTGATGTAGGAGCTAATTCTATGTTGGATAAACATGACACCTTGACATTTAGTATCCTTTAGTCTTTGAGTATATTCTGCCTTTTTACAGGAAATCGAGCTTACAGAAAAAGCTCGAACAGAAGATCAGGAGTTTGATGAACTTGTAGCTTTTATTCAGCAACGACTCACACAGACAGAGGTAACATATTTTCAGACTGATTTGTGAAATATTCAAACACGTAACAGGGAACTTGAAACTAATTAAACTAATATTTTACAGCCTATTACTCTGATCAAAGACATTGAAAATCAGACAGTTTTAACAGATGAGGATGCCGTCTTTGAATGTGAGATTAAAATTAACTATCCAGAAATTAAACTTTCATGGTACAAGGGAACCCAGAAATTGGACTCCAATGACAAATATGAAATTAGAATTGAAGGTGATCGCCACATACTGAGAATCAGGAACTGCCAACTTGAAGATCAGGGAAATTTCAGAATAGTGTGTGGACCACACATTGCCAGTGCCAGGCTAACTGTGATCGGTAAGTGCACTTTTGAACTATATATTTGAATTAATTTACACTTTAATTATTCCACTGTCTGATGTCTGCTAAAATGTATGTTTTAACATGCTAATAGAACCTGCAGTTGAACGGCATCTTCATGACACTGCTTTCAAGGAAGGAAACACGTGCACGCTGTCTTGTCAGTTCTCTATCCCAAATGCCAAGTCTCAGTGGTATAGAAATGGGAGACCCATTAAGATAGGAGGGAGATATTCAACACAAGTCTCTGACAAAGTACACAAACTCATCATCAAGGATGTTAGAACAGAAGACCAGGGGCAATATACCTGCAAGCTTGACAATCTAGAAACAACTGCAGATCTGGCCATTGAAGGTTTGTAAACACATATAGAATCTCTTTATTACAGTAGTGGTAAACAGTTTCTGGATGTTCCATTAACAGAAAAAATGAAAATAAAAGGAATTCTTAAAGAGATACTCACAAACTTGGAAATGGACTAAACAAGAAATTTTGCTCTCCTTTCTCTTTGAACTGTATGTGACATACTTGTGTAAGTTTGTATTTTTAACTAAATCACCATTACTAATGTCCCCTGGCCCTCAAACAATCCAAGTCATACTTGTTTTTATTTTCTTTTCCTCCGATACTCTTATATTTTCCTTGGATTTCCTCTTTTTCTTAATTATTCTTTAATTTCCTTAATGGCTTCTCTTGTATAATTTATCTGCACAGCAATCTTATTATAGTTGTATTCTTATGTCTTCTAATCTTCATTCTTACATAAAAAACTTCAAAGAAGATGGAATCCCTTTCTCTTACTCTACTTTTTCAAGATCCTTTGTTATTATCTCTTATTATAATGTAGCTATTATTACGAAAACAATGAGAAGGAATTAGATAAGCTAAATAACAATTGGTATATTTTTTGTTTCTAAAAACAGCGGAACCAATTCAGTTCACAAAGAGCATACAGAACATTGTAGTGAGTGAACACCAGTCTGCAACCTTTGAGTGCGAGGTGTCTTTTGATGATGCAGTTGTGACATGGTACAAAGGCCCCACTGAACTGACAGAGAGTCCCAAGTACAGCTTCAGAAGTGAAGGTCGCTGTCATTATATGACTATTCACAATGTTACTGCAGAAGATGAAGGTAAAAATGCATGGAATATTTGTGCTGATGCCATTCTTTTATCTGATTTTGTTGTCTGTTTTTTTAATGATAAAGGCACATAAATATCAACATTCTTGGCTATTGCAGGTGTATACTCTGTAATTGCTCGCCTTGAGCCAAGAGGAGAAGCAAGAAGCACTGCAGAGCTCTATCTGGTAACCAAAGGTTAGCAAATCCGCGAAACAAATTTGTGATCATAGCCATCTGCAAATTTGTGAGTTTAAAACACGATTCTGGAAAAATAAATAGTCCTAAAAGAAATCTAATATTCTTTTGCAGAAATTAAACTGGAGTTGAAGCCACCAGGTAAAGATCAGGAGCAAGACTGGCACAAGATGGTGCATTGCTCTGCTTTATTTTTTATTTTCAAATTCTTTTTTCCTTGTTATAGTAAGTCAGACCTACACCCTGAAAAACTATTCTATCCATAGATATGAGGAACTATTTATGCTCGTACATAGTGGCAATGAACACTGTGATAACTCCAAAATCAGTGATATTAATGTGTCTGGGGTCCTAGTTTGTACGATATGGGAAGCCACATTCTCTGAAACACAAAAGTTTCTTTTTCTTTGAATGACTGAGGAATACAACAATGAACAGGTACCAATGAATAGATTCAATGTGCTCTGCACAACTGAAAAAAAATAACCAAGGAGGCAAAATGGGCAGCAATCATCTCCTTATGATATATTATGTTGTTCTTCTCTGAATGTTCTTAAGAGCCTACTCCAAAATGACGCAAGAATTATTTAAAAATAAAATGAAGCACTGTAGAGTCTGGCCAGACTGAAAGATTAATGCAATTAGTTATCTGTTGATCAGCTAGCTTATTCTTAAGGAGCAAGCTATAATCGTTGTACACTACAACAGAAAGATTAAGCACCATGAACTACTCTTCTTGGGCACAGCATATTCAGATCTATTTCTAAGTCAATTAAACATCTTGATTTTCTAGATGTTCCTGATGCCAAGGTTGCAGTTCCACCTCAAAAACCAGCTGAAGGTAGGGTAACAAACCCATACTTCTTCTGTAGTGTTGTTTTATATCTGCACTGAAGCAGCAGGCCAGTGGGAACTTCAGAGGAAAATCTTAGACAGCTCAGTGATAAAATCTAGTTAATTCTCTCTACACAAACATAATTATGATCAAGGCTTGGCTTGCATAGGCTTGTTTTGCTGGGTGAAAGGTGAAAACTATAGACGGGTAGTGGTAGGAATGAAGCCTTTTCTCTTAAAAAGAGTTTTTCCTTTCCATCTTCTTTTCCTATCAGTCTCTTGTTCATTCCATCTTCCTTTTATTTAAATTTTCTTCTTCTGATCGTCCTTTATTTTCACCTTTTCTTCTTTTTGCCACAGAAGTATCTTTCAAACAAGCTGTCTGAATTACAACCCTTTGTGAAAAAAAAAAAAAAAGGAAAATAAAATACAAATATTCTTTTAAAGCCATGCAATGGATTGCAGGTTTATTGCAAATGGTCTCTCCCCAGGCTCTGGTATTGAACTACAGGCTAGAAACATGACGTACATTTCTGTTACATTCAACAGTTTACTATGAACCTTAGAAGTTCAATCTTCTTGGTTTCATTTCCAGGACAATTTGGTAAATGCTTGCAGTGGCAGCAGCAGGGGAAAGATATTTATATTGATATTTAGATGAATTACTACCAGCAAAGACAGGAGAGTGATGGCTGTAAGCAAAATAAAGCTGAGAAGGGTCAGGGTTCAAATAAAGGTAGACTGGGAATTCCCACTCAACATGTATTCTTCCAGGTACACTATGCTGTCAGAACGAGCACCATGTTTGCTTTTATTATGCAGCTGCAATAAAATCAATTCCTCTATTGTCCAACTGCACTAGGATTTTTCTTAATTTACAAGAAAACATCGTACTCACATTTTATTCCAAATATTTCTTTTTTCCTACAAGCTGCCCCTATTCCTATTCTTCTGCCTCTTGTTCCACCACCAGAGGAGAAAAAGCCAGGTAAGAACATTTAAAGTATTTGGGCAGTGTGTACATGCTTCATTATGACTTTTGGGTGGTTGATTATTTTTTTTTCAATTTAAATTTTAAAATATATTGTTTTTAAGCAGAAAAAAAGGTTCCAGTAAAGAAAGTTTCCAAAAAGGTGGTTAAAAAAGGTCCTGAAGAAGTCCCACCACCTAAAGGTAACTTTTTTACTTTTTTTTTTTTATAAACTTTTTTAAAAACAGTAAAATCACCTTGTGGAAGCCAGGCAATTTTTTTCAAATTACCTTGAATCAGTGAAATCTATTTGATTTTTATCTTTATGTTAAAAACATACGTATTTAAAATCCAAGTTCATTAGGACTGCTTAAAAAATAGGCACTTCTTTAAACTGTCTATGAGAGTAAAATCATTTCATTAACTATGAACATCCAATGCACCTTGCCGATTCCAGGCTATGATATGAATAATCTATTTGTTATTTATTTTAAGTTCCTGAGGTGCTTCCAGAGAAGCCCAAAGAGATCAAAATAACATCCATAGCAAGGAGAGAAGAGGTTCATGAAGAAAAGAAGGAAATCTATGAAAAGCCCAAAGAAACTTACGAAGAATGGGAAGAAGATTATGGAGAAGACCATGACTATTATGTTACGGAAGAGGGCTATGATGAAGGGGAAGAGGAATGGGAAGAAGCTTATGAGAAAAGAGAAGTGACTTATGAAGAAAAACGAGTCATTCATGAAGAAGGTATTTTAATTATCATACCATTTTATTTCTTCTCTTTTCTCATATTTATTATTAAGGCCCAACAATTTTGAGCCAGACAGCATTTTTTTGTTTGTGGTTTTTTGGGTTTTTTGTGTTACAATAACTTGAACCTTAACATGCTGCCAAATTTTAAGTGGCACTTGATGATAGGACAAGGACTCTAGTGTGGTGAGGTATAGATGCAGATAGAAATTGATACACCATAATTTGGTTGCCAATGGACTTTGCAGTTTGGGACATCTTTAAAACCTACTATGAGTTAGTAGTTTGTAACGATGTGTGACAATTTTGGTTGGTTTGGATATTTCTTCTGTCATTCTCGTGTATCCTAGATAAATTTGATTTAGGTTAAAAGTTTCACACATTAATTCCTTGATGTTAATAGCTGTATTTTGCAATTCCTTGCATGCTTTATCTCTCTTGGGTAGTAGGAACATGTATACCTCTAGGACCAGAATTTGGCTCTGATGAAAAACCATCAAACTTGGAAATAAGCAGAAAATTTTACTGCAACAATTGGATCTCCAAAACTCTGTGTGTGTTTTTCAACTTCATAAAATTATAATGCTGTAACTACTAACTTTTGTGTATATGGGGCCTTTAGACAATGCATTTTCATCATTAAGCAATGTTGTTATTTTTAAAGTGGTTGAAGTTCCTAAGAAGCCCGTGCCTGAGCGAAAACAACCAGCAATTATAGCTGAAAAGAAGGAAAAGAAAGAAGTAACAGTTCATAAAGGTATGACTTTCCTGCAAAACTAAGAGGAACATGCAGATTAAGATCTCTCATGCATCTCCTTCAAGCTGAACTGTGGTGGTTATTCACATTTCACTGAAATGGAGAGAATTCTCTTTATGCTGGACAGTGCCATGAGCAAGGCTCATGTCAACCCCTCCTCTTCTCCCACTTCATTTTTTCAAGCGGAGAGAGAATAGTGGCAATGGCGGTTGAAGCAAACCAGGAATTGCTGGCAAAATCAGACTGAGCCTCAGTTATCTTTCCTGCTCCCTGTATATGAGCCTTGGGCATGGGTGGTGCTTTTGAGCCAGTGAACGCTGCGCTTCTGAGAAGTGTCCTCCGTTCAGATCATTGCATATCTCTCAGGGGAGGGTGGGCCTGATCACCTGTCTCACAGGTGCCTTCACCACCACTGTTCACCACCAGTGAACAATGCGCTAAACAGTGTATGGGATGCACAAAGGTTATAACATCCTAAAAAAGAAAATAGCCAGTTCTACCTGGTTTGTGTCCAGAAAATAATTTGCAAGATGATTTAAACAGTAAATATATCTGAATCACTTACAGTTGTCAAGAAACCTGCTGATGAAAAAGTGGAGATAACCACTCAGAAAGTTGCAGAAGAAAAAGTCAAACGGGCTGAGGGTAACTGCTGTTTAATTACCTTAATGTCACCGTTATGTGGAAGTAGTGGCTACTGTTACTTAGCTGGTCTGCGTGTGCTTTGTCTTCATTTAACATGGGTCTGATCAATTCTTCAGTCTTTGAAACGTCTAATTAATGCTTCTGCTGAAATGTATAAAAGAAAAATGAAAAGCTTTTTAGGGGAAAATATTAAATGCAGATGCTATCTACCAATGCTTTAAGAAAGGAAGTGAGTATAAAACTGCACTGGGTGAAATGGTATGTTTCACTCTAAGCTGAAAACGTAAAATCCCCATCTTCCTCAGGTTTACATCCTGACCTGTCTACCAGGATGTCTTGGTTAATTGTTCAGTTATGAAATAAAGATGCATCCTTATTGTCTTGCTAACCACCTCTTCTCGTACGGCATTTCCCATTCTGCAGCAGGAGTCTGCAGGCTGCAATTTGATATATGTCGGCATGTGACCTGTGTACTAAATGCCCTTAGTTACCCAGACTCTACAGAAGGTAGCAATAAAAGGAAGCAAACACATTCCTTCTGTTGCTTTGCATGGCTTCAAGGAGCCTCATTTAGCTACTAAGTTAGATTATGTTTGTCTGGTTTGTTGTTTTTTCAACACCATTGCTAGATAGTTGTAGACTTATTTTGATCTCTTCGCTACATATATGACTGAGTAACAAAATTTTAATGCCAACAGTTACCAAGAAAGTTCTACCACCAAAACCTACACCAATGATCGTTGAGGAAAAAGTTATGAAAAAGGAAGGTACAGATCAGTGTCTTTCAATTGCAGTTTACATTTTTTCCAATACCCTGTGTGTTCTTGTGCTTCTTGTGAATATGTGGGCCTGTGTGTATGCACCTGGACCTATTGTAGTAGTCATGCTGTGACTACTCTCAATGTTTAAATAGAATGTGTACCATGTTTTTATCTTTCATAAAGTCTGTCTTTAACGTGTTTGTGGCTAGCCTTTTGATTCTTGTTTAAACAGCATACAGGATATTGCAGTGTAATTTAGCTTTTTCTTCATCTATTCTGCCTGCTGGCCTATGCTTACGTAATAATGGCCTGGTGCCCCAAAATTTCTTTGAAGAACCGCTTTTGGAATTCTTCTGATAAACTGTTTCCAAAAGCCTGTGCATGCATTTATTTTAAATTTTCAGGTTAAAGGTGTCTGTGTCTTTAGCCTTTAAGAGATACTAAATATTATACTTGTATGCTTGTTCTGTGTTCAGTATTTTATTATATGAATACTGACTGTCTAAATATGTCTAAGACATAAATGTGCGATATAGATACAGATTTGATAAAAACTCACATGCTGACTACCACTAATGTGGATCTAAAATATAAAATACTAAAACAAAATCCTATCTTTAAAGTACCGACAGTAGAAACATGGACTGTTTCAGAAGAAAAGATGTCGGTTTCTGTCCACAGAGAAGAAGAATATTCATATGTCACAGGTATGTACAAAATCAAAAATCTGTGCACCCAAACCAAAACAATATTTCAATCCTACTAGATTTTCTTATAATCCATTTTTATGTATGGCAAATTACATATTTAGACACATCGTATATTTGTCTTTCAACATGTATTGCTTCTTTTTGTTCATTGTGTTATGTAGCCTCAGTTTTCATTAGATTCATAGATGTCAACATTTAAACTACTTTATCTTAACATTGTTTAAATGCTTTTCTTTGAAGAGCCAACAGAGCATGAGAAAACAGTTGAAGAAAGATTCTTTGAAGCTGTTTACCCAATTGAAGGTAGATGGATTAAGAATGAAAGGCTAACCAATGTTTAAGATTTTTTTAAACAATTTGAATCTCTAGTTAATCAAAACTCATTGTGAGATTTGCACATGCTGTTGGTTTTCTGGATGAAATTTTTTTTACATATTAGCATATGTGTTTCAGTGACTTTTGTGTACTGAACACACATAATATCTTCTTAAAAGCTCTTCAGATTTACTACGGACATTGATATTTCCTGTCTCCAAATTTAATATCTTTCAAATTCCTATTGCAGAACATAAGGAAGTCGAAGAGGAGGAAGAAGAGGAAGAAGAAGTAATTTCTACAGAACTGGAGATCCCTCACGTTGAAGGTGAATAAAATCTTTGTATCATCCTGTGCTCCATTTTTCTGAACTTTCACGTTATCTGCCTGTACCAGTCTTTACCAAAGGATAGAATATCAGAACTGAGATCTTTCCATCTCTCTGTGGCTCAACTCTCAAAAGCTCAAGCCCTATTGCATTTCTAAATCTAATTCTTCGTCATCACTGCTTTAAACAATTCTTTGAATAGCTTTTCTTTGAGATGAGCATATTGTATCTGTCTGATAAAACAGCATATCTTTTGACATATAATATTTGCTTAACCAGGGTGTTGAAAGTAGCCTACTGTGATATTTTTACTGTCTCTTACGTCATCACCACCTATCTCTTTAAAGTGCCTGAGGTACCAAAGAGGCATGTTCCAGAAGAAAGAAAAACCGTTCCTGTCCCTAAAAAAGAAGCTCCACCAGCTAAAGGTATTTCTGCTGCCCTAGTGAAAAAACAAAAATGAAAACCCAAATTGTCTTTCATTATATTATTTTTCATGTTTTCTTGAATATATTTATGAATTCACTCTCTATGTGGCTTTGGTTTTCCATTATCTTCATATGCATAATTTGATTTTGCATTATCTCCATTATCTCCACACTTTCACTTTTTCATTTGTGCT
The DNA here is from genome assembly GCF_964199755.1 of Larus michahellis. Classification (NCBI taxonomy): domain Eukaryota; kingdom Metazoa; phylum Chordata; class Aves; order Charadriiformes; family Laridae; genus Larus; species Larus michahellis. The sequence goes on from NC_133902.1 coordinate 32,804,809, forward strand.
ATAACTTAGCCTACAGCTTGCACTTATCTCAGCTTTGGCCCTTTACTTTCCTACCAATCTTGTGCTTGTTTGTGTTTAGGTTGTGTGGCTTTGCAGACAAGGATAGGGTGTTTTTACTTCAATAGAGTGCCATTAAAGATCATGCAGAAATGTTAACATTGTAATTTTATACTCTATCGTAGTGTCTTTCCCATATAGTCTGCTGTATGTCCAAAAGTACATTGTACTGTGTTGCAGTTGCTCACCTCCTTGTCCAGATGCTATGTTCTATAAAACAAACTTGGATTACTGAAATCGGGATAAGTAGTCCAAAAACTAAAGCTTTCTCACTTTGACCATGTTTTCCAAAGTGCCTGAAGTCCCTAAGAAACCTGTTCCAGAAAAGAAAGTTGCTGTTGCTAAAAAGGAGGTGGCTCCCCCAGCAAAAGGTACAGCATCTTTTGAATGTGGGCTTTAACCAGTCCTGTACTATTGTGCTGTTTTTCTAACTACTTTTCACTTCTCAGTATAAGAATATGATAAATATAGTCTTTGTGTGTTATGTTGTATGTCTGTTCTAACCTAAGACAAACTCAAAAGCCTTAGAAAGATTACTTAAACAAATTTTAATACCTTTTAAGTTCCTGAGGTGCCTAAAAAGCCTGTGCCTGAAGAAAAAGTACTTCCCAAAGAAGAACCTCCACGTGCCAAAGGTATTCTTAGTGATAGAGTGTACACCTACCTGTTGAATAACTTTTTAATTTTGTTGTTGTTGTTGTCGTCAGCCTGTACGTAAACATGTTTGTGTTAGACATTGATTTTTTTATGTATCATTCTCTGTGCATATATAACAGTTTTTACTGCCAGGTAACATACTTGAGCAGTGCTTTCTTCAGTTAAGAAATCAGTCTTAAAGCACTTGATAGGCTTACAGAGACTGGTCTGATTTCTTTTTTTCTTTTCTTTTTTTTACAAAGATGTGTTGCTCTTGTCTTATACTTTTCTATGTTAAGTGTATTAATATGTTATGTGGTGTGTCTTGATATTCTTATAAATGGATTAATGAAATTCTGTAATACTCCAATAAATCTTTGAAAAATAGAATTCAGTTATCTTACATTTTATCTTTTTTAAGTGCCAGAGGTGCCTAAGAGAGCTCCCCCAGAGAAAAAAATTGCTGTTCCAAAAAGAGAGGAAGCTCCACCACCTACAGGTAAACATGAATAAATAAAATTCTTTTCTTGTTATCTTAAGCATCCTCTTTATGTCCAATTTTGGGCTTGGTTGTCAAGTGAATGTGGTTTTAGTTGTACTTCAGTTACATTAGCTATGTAACTTTTGTGTCAGTTTTGTGGATAGCTGTGCTATAGTTGCATTCTTAAAACACCTGTAATTTTAGTTACTTAATATCATTATAATTCGTATCTTTGAAGTGCCAGAAGTACCTAAGAAACCAGCTCCAGAAGAAAAAATACCGCATGTTCCTAAAGTAGAAGAAGCTCCACCTGCAAAAGGTACAATATTGTTCAGTGTAATATCATTTATTGTAGTCTTTAGAACATTGCATTTGTCTCAGCTTGCTCAGCTGTTGTATTTTGTAAGCAGAATATGTCCATGTGTAATCTTTTTGAATGATACATTTCTGCTATGTGGTGCTTTTGTCACTTTTGCACGTTGTAGGTCCTAAAACTAAATACTTTTTTTAAAGTGCCTGCAGTTCCTAAGAAACCTGTCCCTAAAGAAAAAGTATCTCCTGCTGTTCCTAAAAAACCTGAGGCACCTCCAGCTAAAGGTATGCTTTCCAGCAGAATGAAAGAATATGCTGTTTCTCAGCTTCTGTTTATGTTCTGTATTGTATCAGTCATTGGTTTGTGCTTCCACTGTGAATTCTGCTGATTTAGTGGCAATGAATCATTCCTGTATGTTGTATGTGTTGTGCAGTACTTCTAAAAATATTATTTCTAAGTATTGAATCTCTGTTATGTGTTATGTGCTCAGTACCCTTAAGCAATTCTTTGGAAACTTAGACTTAGCATTTTGCAAAATTGCTTTCACAATGGAATTAGAAAAGCATACATTTGATATTATTATCTTTCAAAGTGCCTGAAGTGCAGAAGAAAGCCACTTTTGAAGAAAGAGTACTTATTACAGAAGAAAAAATATCTGTTGCCATTCCAGAGGAAATCCCAACACCTGAAGGTACACTATAAACAGACAATAGTGAGAAACTTGTGCTTTGTCTACAAGTCTGTTGTTCTAAGACCAAGATCAAAATACACACAAATTTAGTGTTAGTTATCTTGTATGAGTTTTGTGATGAACATTTTACAGACTTACAGGCAGCTAAGAGCCTCCCGGGTGTCATTTGCCATTTCAGTCTGTTAGCTTCTCACCAGCTATTTAGTTCACATTCTCTTACTCGGTGCTTTGAGATAGCTGAAATTAACATTTTTAGTGTTTTTATATCCCATTAATAACTAGGCAGTCGGGAAAATTTACATATTCTATTAAAAAGCATAAATGAGTATTTAAAAGCAGATATGGAAGTTATCTATCTAAAATATGATCATTCAAATATATTTTCACGTGGATACATGCAGTGTTAATTTCTGTTTGTCTCCTGCAAATTAACCTTTTATGTCAAAACAAGTTGTTTTCCCTGATACAGTCACATCTGTAGATGCGCACATGCCAGACTTTCCGTAATTCTTGACCTACCCTTCTCATCTTGTTCCTGTCCTTCTCACTTTCAAGTGGCTGAATCAAGGAGTAACCCCTGACTCTTTGACTGCTGCTTCCCCCCTGCTTAGCTGTTGTGATGGGAAAGTTTGGGGAGCTGAGGCATTCTGATGGACTGACAGTTAACTAGTGAAGGGTGTTTGAGAGATACAACAGCACACAAAAGAGTACATGGGGCATGGATAAAGCACATCATTTAGAGCAAATCATATATACGTGTGTGCAGCACTTTCTGTATTGTATGCATATCTGTCATTGTCATATAGAACTTGTAAGAATTGGTCTTCATCTTCATCCATCCATCGATCCCTATCTCCCTCCATCCATCTATCCCTTCACCAAAAATACTAAAACTAATAATTTTCTTTAAAGAACCAACAGTTGAGGAATGGGCTGAAGAAGAAATGGAGGAAGTGTCTATTTCCATTCACAGAGAAGAGATTTCTGAAGGTACGACCACAATTCAGGAATACTAGGTGTCGTGGTTTAACTCCAGCCAGCAACTGGGAACGCACAGCTGCTCACTCACTCCCCGTTCCCCCACTAGAGTAGGGAGAAGAGGCAGAGAAGGAGAAGGGAAAAAAACCTTATGGTCTGAGATAAAGACAATTTAATAGAACAACAACAGAGAAGGAAAAAAATATTATAAAAGAATATACAAAATAAGTCGCTCTTACCATCCAATGATGGATTCCCCAGCCCATCCTGAGCAGTGATTGCAAATTTCTGCCCCCCAGCCAACCCCCATTAATATACTGAGCATGACGTCTATAGTATGGAATATTCCTTTGGCCAGCTTGTCATATCTATGCTCCCTCTCAGCTTCCATGGGAAGCTGAAAAAGACTAATGTAAACATCACTTAGCAACAACTAAAACAATACGTATTATCAGCATTGTTCTCATACTAAATCTGAAACACAGCAGCTACTAGAAAAAAAATTAACTCTGTCCCACTTGAAACCAGGACACTAAGCAAAAACAAAAAGTATTTTTTTTTCTGTAGCAAAAATAGTGTGGATTAATATCTACTCTATTCTTAAAGAAAAATTTGCTACCATATAAATATGTTTCATATCTTATAAACTTTAATGATGAGAACGTCTACAATTTCTATTCGCAGAGTGTAGCAGTTAATCCTGTTTTGATACAGTGAAAATAATGAGGTATCTCTTGGATGTTCAGAATTATCAGCCCTTCCTTTTTTTTTACAAAAATTCTCTGTTGGAAGTTCCTCTTCTACCAGGCTGGCTGGATAAAGTAAAGATCCTTCAGAATATCATGGCACAGTTTGGTTCCGCAGACTATTTAATTGCAAAATGACTAAATTGTTTCCACCTGTAAATTTATTGGTGGTAACATAAAGTTGTGAAGGATGGCAACATACACTGATTGACTCAATTTCCGTTACAAGTGACACTCTAAAAAGTATTTTCAAGGGATGGCTTTAGTCAAGGCATTTTCTTGGTGTTTGGGAGAGAGGCTTTCTCAAAGTGAATGAATTCCAACATTAGTGAACTACTGGACAGAGGAATAGAAAGTGCTGATCTAGTACTTCAAATGCTGAGCATTTTGAAGTTCCACAGAAATACAAGATGAGAGCTCAATCTCAGGTCCATTTAAGTTGCTTGGACTTTTTCTACTGGTTTCAGAGGGAACAGGATGGTTTGATTTTGTAATACCAGAGGTGTCTGTTAGTTAAGCACACTGCTTATTCTTGTCCTACAAACATTTTGTTGCTTACCAGGGCCGTAAAGACAGTAATAGATATCAAATACTTAAACTCAAGTATTTTTTTATTTTATTCTTTTTAAGTGACCGAAGAAGAGTCTTACTACGTAGAGGAGAGGGTAACTGTTCCTAAAAGAGAGGAAGCCCCACCCGCTAAAGGTATACATTCTTTTCATTACAAAATATTTGTTGTTTCATCGTTCTGAGTGTTATGTTGCCACTATATGTTTATGTCCATGTGTGGGTTTTTTGTATTGAGGAAATGTGTGCATGTTATAGTGATGTTACCCCTCTTTGTAAAACTATATATTGTAATCTTTTAAAGTGCCTGAGAAGCATAGGAGAGTTGTCCCTGAACAAAAAGTTCCAGCTGCCCCTAAGGAAGCTCCAGGAGTTAAAGGTATAAACCATGTCTTCATCTGGATGATGTGTCTTCATCTGGGTGATGTATCTTCAAGGAGATTATGTTTGTCTTACTGTGATGTTTGTAAGTGTTGACGTGGGTAGTGTCTGCTTCCAGTGATGAATGGTTGTCTCATATTCCATCTTGTACTATGAAAAGTATTGTTTGTGTTAACTCAGTAAAACACATTGTGATGTAGTACACAATTACAAATATTACACCTTAATATTCTTTCTCATCTTTCTTCTCATCTTACTAATTTTCTAAAGTTCCTGAAGTTCATAAGAAAGCAGTTCCTAAAGAGAAAGTACCTGTCCCTGTGCCTAAAAAAATGGAGGCTCCATCAGCAAGAGGTATATCAGTGGTTTGTTCCTGTTGCAAAAAAATGCTTTTTTTGCTGCATTCTGTCTTTGACATATATGCATGTTGATTAAAAAAAATCTCATCTATCAAATTGCTTCAACATTAAACATGTGCTTATGTCCATTTGTCTACAATGGGGCCTGTGGCCTGTGTCATCTTGTTGAGATTTATGTGTTATTTCATCTTTTATCTTATGCCTGTTGGTGAAATCAATAAATTTTCTAAAGTTAAGCAATCTTATTTTAAGAACCTGCAGAAGAACGGGTGCCCACTTTTGAGATAGAAGTGGAAGAACCTCCATCAACCAAAGGTAAACAAACGGAGAATATTATTATCATGGAGATTTTTTTGTTTGGCCTTGCAGTATTGATGTTTAGGCATTTTACTTATATAAATTTTTATTACTATCTATAACCTCTGTCTGTTACCCCTTTCTTTTGACTATTTACTCATCTTTGTGCTACAGCTGTGAAGTACATTCTTCTGCAGTGTCTCGTCTTTGTTGCCGTTTACTTAGCATTTTGAAGTTTACTTAGCATTTTCTTTTAAAAAAAAAATCAGTTTAAGTAGAAAGAAATTTATGTATGTCTGCATTTCAAATATTGCAATTAAATAATCTTACACTTATTATTTTTAAGTGACTGCAGTGCACAGGAAAATTATCACAGAAGAAAAAGTTGCAGTTCCTAAAAAAGAGGAGGCTCCACCAAAAAGAGGTATATAATTTTTCAGAGCTACGCAAGAGAAGTCTTATTTCAGAATACTGACTTATATTTATTATGTCTAATTGTCTGACACAAGCTGTGATGTTCAGTGTTTGTTGTCTTTTTTTTTATTTGACTTGAAGAAATGTCAAGTCTCTGCATTTATGTTTTGTCACCTGATTATGTTCATAAATTGTGATTAATTCAAAAATCTTTTAAAATAACGTCTTTTTAAAAAAAAAAAAATAAAATATGTCAGCAGTTCCCAAGAAGCCTGTGCCAGAAGAGAAAGTACCTGTTCCAATTTCACGGAAAGTGGCAGCTCCACCGGCTAAAGGTATACAAGTTCTTCTGAAAGTACAGAAGGCTTGTGAATATCAGATATCCGTGTGCATCATACTCACCATCTGCCTTGTTAATCAAATCCCAGTCTCTCCTGACTTGATTATAAATGAAAAGGACCTTTCTCTTCCCCCCTGCAAAAGAATGCAGAAGGTGACAGAGAACGGTCACACACCTGCATTCCTTGCATTTTCCAGCCACTATTTAACTTCATTGATTACTCTGGCTGCTTAAGAGCTTTAGAAAGCCGAGTGAAGACATTTACTCAATGAAGAAGTTAAATAAATGTGAACACATTTAGAAAAAAATTACCAATTCTTTATAACATTGTCAATGTTCAGTGAAGGGTTTCAAACTTACAAATATGTCCTCTGTTTCTGTGATTTTCTTGTGTTTGAAAAGTGATTTTGTTATGTATCCTGTATGTGTGGTGTTCTGAGGTTTAATTACATTTCTGAAGAGCCTAGAGGAAAATTATTTATGTCTCACTTTCATCTCAATGACTCCATCTTACTTCATGATATGTGAATATGCTGTTTGCTTTTTGATGCATTTTGGTGTATGTATCTATTATTCTAACAGTATAGGTATTATTTCAGTAGATATCATTTTAATATTTAGCTGTATTTCTGCAGTTACTAAAATTGCATGGGGTTTCAAAGTGTCTAATTTATCTGGGGAATTTATTCCTGGAACACCCCCAAACTAGCAGTCTTCAAAATACTTAATGCATATCTAGCTACTATGCATTAAAGCTTCAGCTGGTCATTTTCTCTGTTAAATTAAATGTCTTTAGGTTTGTATGTCTGGTGTGATTGTTGTGTTTATCGTAAGTATCTTTGCTATGTAAATGTGTACTTTTTTCCCATAATTGTTTGTCCATAATTCTGTCTTATGAACTTCAGAAAGTGTGTGACTTCTTCTAGAATTTAGCATTCTTACAATTACTATCTTTAAAGTACCAGAAGCACCAAAGAAAATCACCAGAGAAGAAAGAGTATCCATTGCTGTTCCAAAAAGAAAAGTGTCTCCACCACCAGAAGGTACTCCAGCCCATTGATTAATCTATGAGCAGACTCTCCTCATGCAGTACCACCAGAGCTTCAAGCCTACTGGTTTGGCACCTTTCTTGAAGTTCTAATGTTAGAATCATAGAACCATTTAGGTTGGAAAAGACCCTTAAGATCATTGAGTCCAACTGTTCACCTAACACTACCAAGTCCACCACTATGATCCACCATAGTCCCAAAGGAGCCTTAGGTCTTTGAGAAACACTAGGGACATATTTTTCCCAATTACTCTGGGTGTGGGAGGTATCAGGAAATAATAACTAGTTTTCTAGAAACCCCAAATGGCATATGTATTATTTTACATGATATTGCACCAAAGAAAAATATTAACGTTAGACTCTGTCTTTGAAGTACCAACAGAAGAAGAACACTGGGCTATGTCAGAGGAAGTATCCATTTCTCTTCACACAGAAAAGGAGATTTCATACACAGGTATGAATGGACTAAAAAGATTCTATGTCCAAATTTACATCTTGTCCTACTTCCAAAAAAAAACCACCACCCAAAAAAATACAGCAAAACGCAATTCAGGTCCCGTGTAGATTGATGGTTTATCCTGAAAGTGACGCTTGTAGAATACCACAGGACAGTATTCCATTCTCACAAAAGGCTTAAATCTTTCCTCCTAGCTTGCTGCTGTTGTCATAGTGGAAGCACAGCCATTTCACTAGGTCCTCCTTTGCAAATCTTGCCACCTGTCAGATCTGCTGCTGTTGATAAATGTCATTATTATGTTCATATAATGAAAGATTAATACAATCACATCATAGTGAAGTTAAATAACCTATTTAGTCTCTGTATTGGAGAATGATGGGGGGACAGGCAGATCATGGGTACTAAGAGGAGGACGGAAGGGGATCTTTGACTGGCTTTCTGTAGGTAGGGGTAACATACCAGCTGGTCTGTGAAAAAGGGGTGAAAGCAGAAGGACATTAAATGCAACAGTTCTCCCATGGGATACCAAGTAGAGGTGTTGAAGCTAGGAAAAAAGAATCCAAAGGAACCTGAACTTCCTGGCGAGGGCACTCATGCACAATGCAGTTTTTGTTATCAAATCAACTAAAGTTACAGTCTCCAGTTTTAGTTTAAGATTTCAAATGCAGATATACCTGGCGCTTACAATTAAATATCAAGCAGGGCTCTGCCACATAATATTTAAGGAACTGGTCTGTCTTCACATTGCCCCAAAAGTAACACCCACCTATCAAGCATCAAGACTTGTTGCAGCCACTCATCTACGCTTACTGTAGCTTGTCATGAAGGAAGCGTGTAGAAATTCTCAAATCTGCCACTGCAGAATGGATTCCATCTCTTAAGAAGATCAAAAAAGATCTCCAATCTTTTAAGAAAATGCCAAGGTTATTCTCTAGCTTGGCAAGTCTAGTAGTCTCCCAGACACTAAAATGCTAGGGTAAGTTTCTGTGCAATTTCCATTTATATTTTTCAAAAACTTCCCAAGCACCTGCCTCAGAAGACAAGACCTATGCATTGCTGTTCTGAAGAAGAGAATATACTGCTTAAACATGTCATGCATTCTTTCCTGAATAAATCTTAAAAACCGAACATATTCACACCTTAATCTTTTGGAAATTTTCCTACTCTTATAAGTAAAGGCTCCTTGCCATGCCTGAACAAACAAGCCACTTTGTAAAGCAATCAACAGAACAGGAAAAACACCTTCCTCACTGAGCAATTAATTCTTTTGCCTTTAATTGTACCAGAGCTCTTATCCACTGTCAGTCACTCACAAAGTTTTTGTCTGTGTGCTCCCTCATGTTCATCTAGAGTTTCCTATGCAAATCTTTTCTTACCAGTGATTGAGGACCCTTGATCTAATACTTAGATAGTGCAAGGTGTTACTGCTGTGAAGAGGGGCTGCCACAGAGGACAGCGGAATTTAGTGATTTTGCAATTGGTTGAATTTGGATTTTGAGTTCCACCCACTAGCAAGCTTAACTTCACTACTGGCAGCAGGGGATGAAGCAGGAATCGTATCAGTTGTCTATACTGGGATCTTGAAATGTTCGTTGTTACTTAATTGAATAGGAGCCTAATGGCTTCCATAATTACATGTCCAGTCTCAATAAGCGCACTTGTCTTTCACATATCAGCCATGTATTTGTAAGGTATCTTTTTGTGTTTCTTGCCAAGAATATTTTTGCTTTTAAACATTTTTAAAAATTCTTAAATGTAAATGTACTGTATCTTTTAAGTGCCTGATGTACCTGAGAGGGCTATCATTGAAGAAAGAGTACCAATTTATCCTCCAAAAAAATTGGCAAGACCACCAGCCAAAGGTATTACTGGATAGAGTATTAAAATACAGTATAAGTGTTTTTGTGTCTTGTATGTTCTGTGTACAGTGAATATTGATCTGTTTTTTATGGAATGTTCTTCCTTTGGTTAAATTCTTATTTGAAAATGCCTTGTGATCCTTATTATTAGCAAGATCTATGTGCTAAATTTTAAGATTCTTTTAATTGATATCTTTTAAAGTGCCTGAAGTACGCAAGACAGTTGTCCGAAAAGAAAAAGTGTATGTTGAAGTTCCTCAGTATGAAGAGGAAGAAGAGATTCCAAAATACGAAGAGGAAGAACCCACCAGATATGAGAAGGAAGTAATCCATTACAAGGAGGAAGTCCACCATTATGAAGAAGTTACTCACTATGAGGAGGAAGTTCCTCAGTATGAAGAAGTTCCTCAATATGAAGAGGAAGAAGTCACTCATTATGAAGAAGAAGCTGCTTACTATGAAGAGGAAGTTCCTGAATATGAGGAGGAGGAGTCAGGAGTTCCCCAGTACGAAGAGGAGGCTCCCCCACCAGTTAGAGGTATACTTTAATTTTGGAATTTGTGTGAGAAAAAGTTGTATCTTTTCATTCTCTTAATGTACCAAAGTTTTGTTTTAATATGTTCCTGTGTGCTTTACACTGTGCCTTTTTTCAAGATGTTTAACGATTAGTATATAGTGCAGAAAACGTGCGATGGCTGTGTGTCTACTCTTTGTTACTACCTCTATACATTTAAATGTTCCATGTCATACATGTTCATTCCTCTTTCAAATGAAGTCTGTATAACCCACTAAAGAAATTTAACTTAACTTTATTTCATCTTTGTCTGGGGTCCAATTTTGCTATCAGATTGTGCATGAAATACTTAGAAATATTAGAATTCTGCAGTCACAGACAAAAAAACTTGTTTATCTAGAAAATAGGGTACTTGAAAATAAGTGATTTAGGAACACAAGTCTCATTGACTTTCTCTCAGAAACCTTTGAAAACCCTGTAACTGTTTATTTCTTGAAGGGAATAATATATTTTCATGGAAAGGAAAGTTATATAAATGTTCTATTAAATTACCAGATGTAAATACTCTTAGGCTTAGGTCTTTTCCTTAGGAATAATTTTTGTGGTACTGGTGTAAATCTTCAACATTTTCAGTACAGGATGAATGTACTATTCACTACTTAAAGAAGACAACTAAGTCATACCAAGATCTTGGTAATAAAGCCTTTCTACATTGTAATATAAAGATATAGACTAACTATATACAATTTTCCAAAATTACATAACCATCTAAGAGTGCTTAAAAATGTATATTTTCCAGTCCTGATTCAAATCATTCCAATAATGTCTCTTCCCCAAAAAGAAGTTCAGAATTTCTCTTGACTAATTAATGAATGCCAAAATTACATTCATCTTTGTTCACATTAGAATTTTGATGTATTGATTAGCACATTTTTCTTAGTAAAGAAAAGGCCAGGCTGTACGCTGCAAAAACTAGGCTAATCCTGAACAGGAAGATTAAGGTTACCTAAAATTTCCTTTGACCCTGTCATAGTAATTAATTTTAATTCATAGGTGCTCCAAACTTTCTTCAGATTTTTACTTTAGTTAAGTAAACCACTCAAAAACATTGTCACAAACAAATTGTGCTATAAACTGCTGGCTACTTATAATGTGTCCGCAGTTCTGTGTTTGAAGTAAATCTGTCAATAAACTTGATGTGCTTGCTTTTTACATGTAGAAAGCACTTGGAAGTACTGAGGAAAAAATGTAATCAGCAATATTTATTCAATAAATACATAAAATTGGCTTATTCAACATGTTCAGAAGCAAACTATTACATGCCTGAGAAGTATTAGGATCATAGCTCTAGGGGAAAATAAGGAGTAAATAAGTAGTAAAACCACTAAATATCTAATAGAGCAATTAAAATAGTTTTTTATTACAATGTTTGTATTAAACATACAAAAATTGGAGGAAAAAATAAAATTCTCATTTTGCAAGTTTCCTCACCCTAAGACTTTTTAATCTTCTTTAATAGCTGGTTCTAAAAAGTCAAACTCTGTCTTAACTCAATCTTTTGATCAGCAAATAAGCCCTTGAGGTTAAAAACATTTCTATTGATGGCCTCAACGTCTGAACAGGGAGAATAGACATAATAGCAGTTAATATAATCTGTTTGTTATTTTATTTTTTCTTAATGTTCAAAATACGATAAATCATAGCTGTATGTTTTGGGTATGTACTTGTGATGCTTGCTTGCTATTGATGTTCCTGTTGCTTTAGAAGTAAATACCTAAAACATTAATGGTATCTTTCAAGTGCCTGAAGTTCCCAAGAAGCCTGTTCCAGAGGAAAAAATACCTATTCTGAAGAAAAAAGAAGCTCCTCCAGCAAAAGGTATATATCATCTCTTTATGTTAGCGGACATCCTTTGAATATGTAATTCACAGTATTTTTCAGAAGCCTTACTCGATAATTACTTTTTTCTATACTTTTTGGAGGGTGCTCTTCATATGAAGTGTTTGTGTTGCTGTCTTTGTTGTTTTAGTTCTGTTTTGAATAGCTTGTTGCTTATTTTTTAACCAAAATAATGTTTTTGAAGCGCCTGAGATGCCAAAGAAACCTGTACCTGAAAAGAAAGTCCAAGTGCCGAAGAAGGAAGCTCCCCCAGCTAAAGGTATATGAACTTATAATTTGCTGTGATCAGAAAGGTCTTCTAGACTTCATTTATCTTCTTGTTTATGTTAAACACTAGGATAGTAAAAGGATTGTTGCTCTTAAGAACTCTGGTTCTTCTTGTTTGTGTTAAATTGTTTAGTGTCACTGGTTTGCATGTCATGGTGTTTTAGATTCTTATGCCAAGCTCAATTTATAATAATATCTTACAAAGTTCCAGAAGTGCCAAAGAAACCTGTGCCAGAAGAGAAGGTTCCTGTTCCTGTACCAAAAAAGAAGGAAGTTCCACCAGCCAAAGGTATATCAGCCTTGACTGAATGTGTTAATTTTTTTTTTTAAATTAGTCTTTGTTCATCTTTCCTCTTTAATGTAATGTAGAGTGAAGAGTATTTTCTGTTCTTGACAGTTCGTCTTTGTCATTGCACTTTATTGATTCATATCATTGTTCTTTACCTTATGGTTCAAAAATGAAATTCTTAAACTACAATAATATCTTTAAAGTGCCTGAAGTACCAAAGAAACCTGTGCCAGAAGAGAAGGTACTTGTCCCAGTGCCTAAAAAAGTGGAAGAACCTCCACCAGCCAAAGGTATACCAGTTTCTGGTTCAACTGTGTAATTCTAGTTTTGTTTCTTCAGCTTTAGAAGACTGCAAGTAACAGTCCTGTGCCTCATCCTAGTGTGTTTGGTCAGGACACTGTACTGTGGCCATTTCTGTTAGTCAAGGGTGCTATGCTTATTCTACACTTTGGAAATTTCTATGTTTGTGTCTTGTAACATCTCTGTCTTTTGGATCTTATATATCTAAAGTATTTTAAATTACTTGCTGCTTCAAAAACAGATGCTTCAAAAGATAAACAGTGTACCTAAACAGCTAGACTTCCCCCTTAGCCTTACTAAACCAATTTCTAATGCTGTAGTCTGTATGTTTTTGAGTTTACGTCTGTGCAAAAATCTGTGGATAAAATCAATGTTATCTTTCATACACAATGAAATCTTACCGTATTTGTGTATTTATCTTAATATCAGTTATACAGTTATCATTTACTATGTTTTATGTTACATTGAAAATTAATTCCTTCGACAAAAATGTCTTTAAAGTGCCCGAAGTGCCCAAGAAAGTTCCAGAAAAGAAAGTCCCTGTCACTGTACATAAAAAGCCAGAACCTCCACCAGCCAAAGGTATCTCTTCTTATCTCAACTGAACATGTGGATGATGCTTCTTATTGTTTCTGTATGTTTGTTGTTAGAATTCAACTGAAGTATCGTAGTAGTTTGTGACAAATGTACTTGCTTCTGTGTAACTTGTCTCTCCGTTTCTGATGTTGTGTCTAAGTTTTCTACAATTAAATAATATCTTTGAAGTGCCAGAAATACCAAGACCTCCCCCTGAAGAGGTACCTATTTTTGTTCCTGAAGAAGAAGAGGAGGAAGAGGAACATGTTCCAGAGATACCAGCAAAAGGTACATCATTCCTTCTTGAAAATTATCAGAGAGCTCTGTTCAGTTGATTAAAAGACCTTCATCTCTGTTGATTGTTTTAAGCTGCGTGTAAATCTTATTTATCCTTTTGAGGGGAGTTGTCTTCATCTTGTTGTCTTTGTGACTTTGTCCTGTGGTTTTAGTAGTTTTGATGCTCTAAAAGTAATTGAAATTTTCGTATCGAAACAATATCTTTAAAGTGCCAGAGGTGCCCAAGAGAGCTGTCCCAGAAGAAAAAGTACCTGTTGCAGTTCCTAAAGTAAAGAAAATTCCACCGGCTAAAGGTATATCACACTGTGGAGTATGCAGATAATTGCTTTCCCTTACATTTTCATATTTCAGTGGAACCTAATTTTAAAAATCAGTTTATACTCATGGAAAGTCAGATCCTTGGTTCTAGCACCCTTCTGCTCCCCTGTTGCAAGCAGTGTTAGGTCTTAGGCAGGGCTTGATTGTCTATTTTGTTATTGACTTCAGCGGGCTGAGAATCAGGCCTTGAATGATCAACTTGTTCCCCATTTTAAGTGATTACTGTGAATGAAATAATTAATTGTGATATCATTATTCAGAACTAATGTTTAAATTAATATAAATTTTGTTTAAACAAAATACCTGGAATAATATTTTATGGGCCTTTACCTGGAAATTCTTCAATTCAGGGAGATCATTCTGACATGTACCTTGAGAGTACGCTAAAATCTCAAGTCTTTTAGCTAAACTTATATGAAAATAAAATCAAATCAAAACTGACTATACAAGTAACTCGAAGATATACCCTAAATGTGAAATTCAAAGTGGAGGCAGACTATTGCAGGGGCCAGCCTTTGATGCTGAGCAAACTTTACCTGAACAGCTGAGTTTTCAGAAAAAAAATGAAAAGCAGACACTGGAAGTTTTTTATGTAAAAAATTAGATGTTTTTAATCTTCTACAACCTCGCATTTGTCGCATATCTTGCTAATATTTTCCCCTGGCAATGATGCTGTGTCATTAACAATGGGGCAAAAGAGATAATCCTCATATAACTCATAACCCAGTTGCACTTCGTTGTTCTCAGGGAGTGAAAAATAACAAATAGAGTTTCCCTTATTTTTATTACTGTTGTTACTTTAAAGTTGTTGTCCTTGTATTTTATGTTATGAATTTTTCTTTGTGATGTTGTGAAAGTAAATTCTTAAAATAATATCTTTAAAGTGCCTGAGGTGGCAAAGAAAGTTGTGCCTGAAGAAAAGGTTCCCATTTTTGTTCCTGAGGAAGAAGAGGAGGAAACTATTCCAGAGGAAAGTATACCAGCAAAAGGTACACAATCTTTTCCTGCAAGTTACTCGTGAGATCTTTTAGGTCATTAAAATTCATCTTTATTTCTTGTTCTAAGTTTTATGTAAATCTTAATGATCTTTTGGGGGAGCTTGTGATGTTTTGTGATGTTCGTGTTCTTACATGTTTTTAATGCTCTGTAAGTAATTTTAAAATGTATTTGCAAAATAATATCTTTAAAGAGCCAGAGATTCCTAAGAAACCTGTCCCAAAAGAAAAAACACCTGTACCCACTCCTAAGAAACAGGAGCTTCCTCCAGCAAAAGGTACATAAATTAATACCTAGGAAAACAACGTGATGTTATTCTCATTCAGTGTCTCTATTTGTTATTGTTATTATTTTGTTGGTTATTTATGTTAGTTTTGTGTCCCTGCTGTCTTTCTGTATTGATGTCTCAGAGTGCCTGTGAAATCCCTAGCGAAAGTAAACTCTGAAATTATTTGACTTGTTCAAGAAATCTGCCTGTCACTATGAAGTGTCTTGTTTTTATTTCTCTTTCATCTTTAAAACGTTTAAAATATATTTTGCAGATCAGTTCTTCTTTCATTATGTGTGTTTCTATATGTTTTCTGTTGTCTCTCTCACACTACTGGTGGATGACATTCTTAAAAAAAAAAATAATGTCTTTAAAGTGCCCGAGATGCCTCAGAAACCCATTCTTGAAGAGAAAGAACCTGTTCCTAAAAAGGTGCCAGCTCCACCAGCCAAAGGTATTGCAGTTTCTAAATGCTGTTATCATTAATAGATTACATTCTTCATCCAAGTTGAGTTTAGTAAAGGACATTTTAGTATGTCTGTCTTGTATTTGTCCCTACACTGTTTGTTTGTTTGTAAGCTTCTGTTCTGCTGTTTGTAAGCTTCTGGGTTTCTGTGTGTTTACAAGCTTCTGGGTTTGTGTGTGTTTACCAATTGTGCAAAAGATCACTGAAGTCAGGTCCTATCTTTAAAGTACCCAAGATACCCAAGAAGGTTGTTCCTGAAGAGAAGGTACCTGTTACCCCCCCTGAAAAAGTGGAGGTTCCAGCTGCAAAAGGTATATGTGCTCCTGATTATAATTAATACTTATGCTAAAAAATACTCTTGACCTTCTTCTTTATAACTTTTGTCTTTGTTGTATGAGATTTCTGCTTGAATTTATGTTAAAACTCTTCATTACAAAGCTCGCATTGTAGAATCGTAAAGTTCTGTTTCTTGTGCTTTTTTACTTATACCGCTTTAAAGTGTTTTTTCAAATTCCTAAAAGAAATCCTTATCTTTAAAGTCCCTGAGGTGCGTAAAAGAGCTGTTGCAGAAGTGAAAGTGCCAGCCGTTGTGCCCAAACCCAAAGAACCAACACCAACTAAAGGTACAGGTATATTTCTTCTTATTCCTCCCAAAGATTTGTTTCTCCTCCTTATTCCAAAAATCTTTTATATTATAGATACTATTTCAGGAGCACGTTCTTATATTTTAATGTAATTTATGCTTGTGGTTATCATGTACGTTTTCTGTTCTATGTGATTCACCTTGACTTAACTGTAAAAAAAAAAAATAAAAAAAGAAATTAATGTAGTAACAATAATACTGTTTCCGAAGTGCCCGAAGTATCCAAGAAGCTTGTCCGGAAAGAAAAAGTCCCTGCTCCTGCGGTGGAGAAGTATGAGTATACATATGAAGAGTACGAGAAGTATGAGACATATGAAGGTATTGAAGAATTTGAAGAGGTTCAGGAAACTGAAGAAATTGAGGCATATGAGGAACCTGAAGAACCTGAGAGATACAAAGAGATTCAGGAACAGGAATATGAAGAGGAAGCTGAGGAGAAAGAAGATGTCTATGAAAAGTATGAGTTTAAGGAGAAGGAAGAGATCTATGAGAAATATGAGGAGGTATATGAGGAGGCTTACGAAATCCAACCAGCAATAGGTACAATTCATGATTTCTTTATTCTTATAGTTTGTTGAGTTCGCAGCTGCTGCTTAAGCCTCCTTTGGGTCTTTATTTATATTTTTCCCCATTAGTAGTCCTATGTGTGTCTTTTGCTGGTAGTGATAAAGCCATTCAAAGATCGTTTCTCTCCTACTCCTTCCTAAGGAATTCTTCCCTTCGGAGTGGAATAGGAGGATTCCCCATCTGACTGCCCAAGAGTGTGCTAGGATAAATATGAGACAAGCAAAGTAAATGATAATTTTCTGATGCAGTTCAGGTTCAATCTGAACTATATTTTTATGTCTCAATATTTATTTCTCTCACCCAGTTTAGCTCCTTTGAGTTACGGAGATGTTAAAACTCATGTAGGACCTTCCGTCTCATCATTTAAATTTATGATCGTGGGATCCCTCATGCCAAACAGAAGGTGCATCTAAAATGTACCGAAAAGATGTACACTGATATTCCTTAGTTTTCATTGCTCAAAAACTCTGAGATAAGTGGATGTTCAGTTGTCTCTGCATAAATGATGAGAAGATTCCTCTACAAATGAGTGATTGCTCTGCTTGCTTCTGTCTGTTTTCTGCTTGTCTTTGTATCTGTTGTTATTCCTCACAAATAAAATCCATAATGAAATATTTTTTAAAGTGCCTGAGGTGCCTAAAAGACCTCTGCCAGAAGAAAAAGTACCTGTTCCTGTTCCTAAAAAAGAAGCTCCACCAGCTAAAGGTACATCAGCTATTAGTTAAATTTAAAAACACAGCCTTCTGAATCCCCATATCCAGTAATTTGCCTAGTCTGATTTGATTGCTGGACCCCTAACTTTCTTTTGCAGTACAGTCAAAGACAGGGATTGTTACTAAAAAAATAATATTTCTTTAAGAAATCAAAACAGACATTTTCTGAGGACTAAGAAAGTGCAGGCAGGACCCTCAAGATTTAATTTTTCTGTCATGATATTAGTGATGTTTTATAGTTAATCATTGAAAACAAGCAGATGAATAAATTAATAGAAGTCTGTTGAGCTATAGTGCCGTATCAGTGAAACTCTAGTTTCCTACAGAATCCTAAAAAAGTAGGACCTTATTCAACCTAATGATGTGCTGGAGTGCATATGCTCTTAATAGGCATTCTTTGTATCAGGCTCTACAAAAGATAAGTGTAATGAATAGCAATTGTCAGTGGATGCTAGTAGAGTTTCTGTATTAGTCTGGAGCTCTGCAATATTCTGTGCAGAGCACTTAATTTGACAGAAATTCATTTTGTGCTAACTTTTATAGTTGTTTCTCATATGAACTATCAAAACAAAACCAGTGGGAAAGGGTTTTTTTTTTTCCCATAAAGACTTGGAGTTAGTTAATAGGAACTTAAAACCTTATCATATTCTCTGCTGTCATTAATTAGAGATGATAGTTCATGAAACCTAATTGTTAAGACTTATCCCAGTCAAAAAATCACCCAACAAGGGCAGTGTTTTTCTTTCAGTGAATACTGAAGACTCTAGCTGTGTGAATCCAAGCAAAATAATCCAGATGGGTGGCCTGCAAGGTCATCACTCAATAGCAATTTAGGATACTGTAGTTTGTATTTTTCTAAATTTTCTGACTCTTTGAATTGTTTGCTTTTTGTTTAACTTCTATTCTTAAATAATATTCATATTGCAAAAGATCTTAAAAAAAATACCAATGTCTTTAAAGTGCCAGTGGCGCCGAAGAAACCTGTTCCAAAAGAAAAAGGACTACCTGCTGTCCCTAAAAAGGAAATTACTCCGCCACCTAAAGGTATACTTAGTCTGCATTGTTCTCATGAATCATGAAGTCTGATTTTCAGTCTTTTGTCTTCATTATTTGTTGAAAGAGGTGTTCATATGTTTCATGTCCCCACGGTGTTTTTTTTTCAACTGTTTGTGATTGAGTCTTTTTTTGCCTGTCGGTGTCAAGTTATTTGTTGAAAATAGGTGAGTCTCTTTAAAAAACGTGTTTTCTGTTGTTCAGCTACATATGAAAGTAGTTCAGAAAGAAAAAATATTTTTGTTTCTTCTAAAAAGGAGGAGATTCCATCATCCAAATATGTGGCCATCTGTCAAGAATATTTTTTTAATATGTTATTCTTCTGTCTAATCTTCATAAAATAGATGTTCTTTCAAGGAGCATTTAATTCTTTGTTACTTCATGAATCTTCCTTCTTAGATTTGCTCTTCTTCTTTCTAACTTCTTCCAAATAACTTTGAAAGCCCTAAAAGTAAATTATATCTTAAAGGGCCAGCTGTTGTCAAAAGAACTGTCCCTGAAGAAAAGAAACTTACACATACACCTGAAATAGAAGTTCCACCACTGAAAGGTAAAGGAACTTTTGATATGAGATTTTATGGAAAGGAAATAAGTGCGTTGTTTGTCCCAACTAACCCCTTCTAAAATGATCCTTATTATTGTTACACCATGGCAAGAGTATCCAGTCTAGGAGATTCAGCTCTCAGTGACAGATTGAAAACATTTCAGATATGTGCTATACGTGTGCTAAATGGTATATACATTTATTTATGAATGAAAACATGATGAGGAGGTATCACTCCTTACACGACCAGTATGTAAACCTTCAGTGCTTTGATATTTGTGATGTAGTTGTGAATTTAGTTTAAACTGGGGTTTTGAAGCCAATGCATTGGTCATGGTATTGGGGAAGTAATAGGGCAAGAGTTAGTAAGTTAAAACCCTTAAAGCTGTTACCCATATCAGAAGGAAAAGCATGACAAGACAGTGAGAAAAGCAAATGGATTATGCTCTTTGAGAGCAGAAACTATAAATTTCTTCACATAATGAATTGTTACAGCAAGACAGTTCTAGAACTGTATAATATTTCATTCTTGGAAAGGCGCTGTATTTGGGACTTCAAACCTAGTATATGGGACTTCAACCTTAGTTTTCTGGGTTTATTTCTGTTTGGGATTTTAAAAGTTGAAAATTATTTTGAGATTACTAAAAGAAAGCTAATATCTTTGAAGTTCCTGAGTTTCATAAGAGAACTGTCCTTGAAGAGAAAGTACCCACTGTTATTCCTAGAGAAGAGGAGCCTCCTTTGTATGAAGGTACATTAATGACACCTTTACAAGCAGTAAATTACAGAGAATATATCAATTCATGTTCTAGATTCTGTAAAATATGAGACATTTTCATATTTTTTTTTCCAATTATTTAAAAGTAACTTCCATCCATGTCTTTGAGACCCTCTCTCCCTCCAAATTTAGTTAGAGTTTAGCATTTTTAAAATGTTCTTTTCCCCTCTGTTAATGGGAGAAAGAAACATAAATAAGAGAGAAACTAAGTTTCTGATCCAGGAAAGCACTTCAGCCACATTGGACCAAAGAAATGAACTTAAGTAGGCACTGTTTTAAGAGCCATCTTGAGTAAGACTTAATTAATTTTTGAGCTGGCATACAGAGATATTTAAATAATTTATGTTCAAACAGGTCTTTGTCTATGTACATGTCTGCATTTTTGCATTATAAGTTGTCTTTCTAATCTTGTCTTGTAAATAATATTAAAATATGTAAACTAAACTAATATCTTTAAAGAGCCTGAAGTTCACAGAGAAGTTCCAACAGAAGAAGAAGTCCCTGTTATTATTCCTAGTGAACCAGAAGCTCCAGCAGCTAAAGGTACACCAACTATTCAAGCAATTTATAATGCAATACCTTCTCTACGAATTAGTTATTCATCTTCATCATTCCATCTGTGTTTTTATCTGTTATTTAATGTGTTCATCGTATTGTTTCCTTTCATACTATGTGTCTGTCATTGCTTCTTTGTTACTTCCATATTTTATGTTATAATGTTCTTAAAAAAACTGTAATATCTTTGAAGTACCTGCAGTGTCAAAGAAAACTGTCCCACCGAAGAAATTACCTGCTGCTGTACCTACAGAAATAGCTCCTCCAGCTAAAGGTACATGACTTCCAAATGTATTTTCTCTAACCCCTTTCAAAAGTGAGGTAGCAAGTGAGAAACCCAACATACTTGTCTTTCTTGAACAACATGACGAGGTGCTATAAACAGTTTTCTTCCATTTGATCTCTTGTTGCAAGAGTAAATTTTGTCTGTTTGTTTGTTTATTTTTATCATAGAAAGAGACAATACATACAGGGACATCAGAAATTAAAAAAATAATCATAACCATTTACAAAGAATTCCAAAAATATTTCAGCATCTTTCTTCATATGTTAAACTAATGAACAATTATTAAGACATAATAATTCATCATTCAGGAAAAAAAAAATCCAAGGAACATTTTCTTTAAGTTCTTATTTTTGTCTTGTGGTAGCAGTTGCTCAAACAGATTGATAGATTTTGCATCAAGAATTTAAAAATTAAAAAGAAAAAATTAGACAAATACAAAGAAATTTGGTAGATACGAAATTCACAGCAGGGCCAGGGATTAGCCTTATATTTTTTTGACTTTTTGTCTCATGTTCTATTTCCCAAAATACTTTCTCTGTCAATGTATTTTAAAAAAATATAAAAGGCTGTGGTAGAAATGTTTTTGCAGAAGCACTCTTTGCATTCATGTCAGGAGCTTTAATAAAGTCAAGATTAAAAAGTGAGACTTCAAATCAGGACAAAATATAAAGCCACAATTTTTTTTTTCATAGCAACATAGTTTTGTAATAAAATTCCAGTGTTGGGGAACATAATAGACATTTGAAACATAATTTTTTGTTAATTGCACTGGAGTTTTGCCTTGCTTTTATGGGTAATTTTGAAATTTCAAAAAAACCCCCAACCTTTAAATTGCAAAAATTCCTAAAGATTATTTGATAAGAAAAAAACACCTAACTGCTATCTTTTCAGAGAAGGGCAAATTCAGACCTGTTAGTGTTAGGAGTTAGAAAAACAGTGAACTCCAGAGAGTGAAGTTGTTGAGTTGTATTCACAGGCTGATGCCATGTATTTTCATATTGTGCTAGTAGAATTTTCTATTGTTTTACAAAACTGTACTACTTATTTCCTAATGCAAATTTCTAAAATAAACCAATATTTTTAAGTTCCTGAAGTACCAAAGAAAGCTATCCGCAAAGAAAAAATACCTCCTGCTCTACCTAAAGAAGAAGCTTCACGCATTAAAGGTACAAGAAATTCTGAGTAGGATTTGAAGGATAAAAAAATATGTTTTCATATGTAAATCTTTAATTTTTTTGAGAACATTCTGTCTACCATAAACAAGTTTAGTTAACAGCTTCAGGTAGTTGCAACAATATACATATAATTTTTTAAAAAATTAAAAATTATATCACCTGTAGTTGTTCTTAAGGGGGAAATTAGTTTTATGTGCAAAAGAGACAATTTCAAGGGACCCTGCTACTTGGATCAGTCTGAGGAGAAAAACAACAAAGTAGAAAAAGTGACAGAACTTAATAGACAGGGCCTAACTGTTTGCCCTCAAGGAAGTAGCTCAGTTCAGGACATATCACACATCTTCTGGCAAGCTGCACAGATCAGATCAGGGTAGAATATAAAATTTTTTTCTTCCCTCATTCGAAAGAATCCTGATTTTGAGGTTAGATATAAAATAGACCTGTGTATCTTAATATGAGCTTGAATATTTGATTGTATTTGATTTTTATATTTCACATTGTCTATGTTCTGAAGATTTCTAAGTATTTAAACTAATATCTTTCAAGTACATGAAGTTTATGAGGAGGTGCACA
The DNA here is from genome assembly GCF_964199755.1 of Larus michahellis. Classification (NCBI taxonomy): domain Eukaryota; kingdom Metazoa; phylum Chordata; class Aves; order Charadriiformes; family Laridae; genus Larus; species Larus michahellis. Next base: position 32,827,510 of record NC_133902.1, read on the forward strand.
TAGAAGAAGAAATTTCTACTGTTCATCGAAAAGAAGAGGCTCCAGCAGCTAGAGGTATATATCTTCTTCATCATCTCTTCCTGCAATTTGCAAAGTCATCAATTCCAGGAAAATTGATTATTCGTGTTCATGGTCTAGCTCTCGTTCAATGTAACTAATACTTATGTTCATTCTTTTAGTATCTTACTTACCTCACAAACAGGACTTTTTTATGACTTGTCTTTCTATTCTATATAAATTCTTTAAATGAACTAATATCTTTAAAGTGCCCACAGTTAAGAAAGCTGTCCCAGAAGAAAAAGTGCCTATTGCTGTGCCTAAAAAACCAGAACCTACTCCTGTGCCTAAAAGACCAGAATCTCCACCATCTAAAGGTACTTTGACAGCCTAATAGAACTTAGGACTTTTACTGATAACGTCTTATGTCTGTTTCTTACATCGTTTCTGATTTAATAGTTTGTGGTCCACTTGTGTCAGATTTGTGGCCTTTGTGTTTTATATGTCCCTTTTCCTGTTTCTCAACTTGTCTTTAAGTCATAAAATTAAAACTAAAATCAGTAAATATCTTTCAAGTGCCTGAAATGCCCAAGATAACTATTCCTGAAGAGAAACCCGTCCCTCTGCCTAAAAAGCCGGAAGCTCCACCTGCCAAAGGTATAGGTCAACATACCCTTTCCTTCTCCTTTTTCTTCAAGTTTCTTCTGTCCCTTGTTTTGTTGTTGTCAATCATTAAAAATTAGTTGAGTTTGTCATTTTCTTCTACCCAAGAGTAATCCATTGTGATGGCACAGGAATTGTATCAGAAACTAGTCAAAGGGACTAAAAATAAGGAATACTCTAGCTGAGTCAACACACAGTGAGATTTACAGAACAGATATTTTCACTTCATGCATGTTTATAGGTACCGGAAACAGCCTCAGAAATTCTATCAATACTCAAGCAAGAAGTTTATACACTTCCTCTTTCACATTGGTCATGTTAAACTTAGGAGTCAATTGATTTAATTTTGAATGTAAATAGCATTAGGCACAGAAAACAGCTGTTTCAATTCATTCAGATGTTTTAGAAGTCTGTCTGAACAACCAGTTTGTGTGACGTGTCAGCACTGCATGACAAAAGATCGCCAGCAAAGCTGCTTCAAACAGTTATTTGCCAGAGAGATAGAGCCACAGAGACTTTTCAGGACATGTAACTGTTGCCAGAGTATCCTTATACATCTACTTGTTTTGTCTTATTGCTCTGTATTGCATGTTTTATTTTTGTAATTCTTAAAAGTACACTAATATCTTTAAAATGCCCGAGGTACCCAAGAAGTCTGTCTTAAAAGAGAAAGTAAATGTTGCACTGCCTAAAAAACCAAGAGTAACACCACCTAAAGCTTACGTGTCAATAACGGTGACTCTCTGAGGAGACTTCTCTTTCTCTTGGGCAATAGGTTTTATAGTAAAAGAAAAAATTACCCTTTATTTCTCATTTATAAAAAAATCCCAGTAGTATGTAATAGTATGCAACATATCTCTTTTTATATCTGATCTTACGATTCTTTCTGATATGCTTCTTGGGAGACTCTTTCTTCTTAATAATTTACATATTTTTAAATGCCTGAAATATAACAGAACTGAATGCTGTTTTCTTTAAAGTGCCAGAGGTGCCCAAGAAAATTCCAGAAGAGAAAGTACCCATTGCTGTGCCTAAAAAAGCAGAACCACCACCAGCCAAAGGTATGTTGCACTACAGATAACTAAAATTTGGAAGAGAAAAAAACCTCTGCCTTGATTGTGCAGGTTAAGTTTTTTGACATTTTGTTTGTGTTGTCCAATTACTTCTATTTTGTGTGCCCACGGTTCTATATATACTACTATTTTGAAAATTCTTCTTTTTGAATCAGAGCTATAATCAGTGTACCAATGTGTTAGAAATACTGATGATGGCTGGGCAGAGAAGAGATTGATACTTGAGAACCATAGCAGAAATCTTAAAGAGAAAACAGGGCTTCTGTGATCCGAAATACTCCTGAGTGACAGTGAAAATTTAGCCCCCCAAAAAAGTTTCATAATTTCAAAGTACAGAATAAGTGATGCAGATATCTAACACAGGAGAAAACCCTCCATGTACAGATGAAAAATTGATACCAAGAAGTGATTGTGCGTAGAAGAATGTGACAGGGAATGCAGAATGCACAATGGCACCCTTAGTCAAATGGAGATCCAGGAGGTGGTTGAATAAAATGGAAAAATAATGTAATGTAGGAGGCAAAGAAACTCAAAAAAAACTCTGAGGTGTTTCCTCACACTTTGCAGGGACATAAAAAAACCTTAAGACTTATTAACATGTCAGATCAATGGCTCCATTAAGAAACTTCCCTGTTTTGCAATTTCTACTGAAAAGCTTTGAACTTAGCTGTAAAATGCCATATAATACCTGAAAATAATCTCTTTCCTTAAAATGCCTGAAGCAGCCAAGGAAGTAGTTGTAGAAGAGAAGGTCAAAGTTGCTGTTCCTAAAAAGCCTGACGTACCACCAGCTAAAGGCACTTGTCATTAATAAAGCTATGGCAATAATTTGTATTACTTCTGCTGATAAGACCTTTTTGATACTGTTTCCCCATCTTTCTATCTTATAACTGGGATTTTCATATTTCATTTTTGGGAGCAGCCTCTTTACTCCTCTCAAATGACTCTCGATCTAGATTGAGAGCAAAAAGGTAAAGGGTGTTACGTTTAATTGATGTTACCTGGTGTCATTTTGTTTGTTTCTTTTTCCACTTTACTGCTATTTAAATTTCTTCAAATTCTTAGTATTAACATAATTATTAATCTTAAAGTGCCGGAAGTGCCCAAGAAAGTCCCAGATGAGAAAATACCAGTTGCAGAGCCTAAAAAACCTGAAGTTCCACCAGCTAAAGGTACTGTTCATTAAGAAAAAAATAATAGAATCAAGAACATCACTCTTTTATTGTTTAACACTATAAAACACAGTACCCAAGATGTCTGTTAGAATTTTCTTCTGTTGTCAAAGATTTTTCAAGTGAAAAAGTGTGTTGTGTGAAAAAAATAGATTTTGGTAATTAGTGTTCCCAATAATACTGTTCTGTTGCTATGCTTTAATGTTCTTTATTAAATTCTTATAGTAAAAGTTATTAATATTTTTCAAGTCCCTGAGGTACCAAAGAAAGTGGTCCAAGAAGAGGTTTCAGTTAAAGTACCAAAGAAACCAGAACCTCCAACAACTAAAGGTAACTGCTGTACATAATTAATGAAAGAAAATCCCTTCATTGTCTAGGGTACCATTTTAACATATTGGTAATTAACTTTTACCATAAATGTCTATAAAATGTTTTTGTTGTTTAAGTTTTTGCATCTGTAACTCAGAGAGACATCAGAGAGAATTTCTGTTAATATTCACATCCAAACCCACTGATGCTTTTGATGTGCCTGAGTTTTACTTCTTCTTAATGTCTTAATGCTGCAGACATTATATTTGAATTTCATAAAATTAAAATTAATTACTTCCTTTAAAGTGCCTGAAGTGCCCAAGAAAGTGGTTTCAGAAGAAAAAGTACACATTGAAGTTCCTAAAAAACCAGAACCTCCACCGCCTAAAGGTACATGTTCAGTACTGATAAAATTGCCCAGAAATTTTAGTCTGTTTCTCTAAAAATTATCTTTTTAAAGTTTGTGTAATCCTCTTTTTTTTATATTCTAATATTTATAAATGGTACAGACTGTGTTGTCTTCTTCATTTTTGAATAGCTCCTAGTAAGCAACAGTGACTATTAATAGTCAAGACAAAAAAACCCACAGATGATTTAAGGGGTATTTTTTTTCTGATGCTGTTTGATAATTTTCACCTTGGAGCTACTGTTACCTTTTTAATTCCTATTCTTCAAATTCCTGAAATTAAAACAAATAAATATCTTTAAAGAACCTGAGGTGCCGAAGAAAGTTGTTCCAGAAAAGAAAATACCTGTGCCTAAAGAACCAGAACCTGTGGTTGTCCCAGAACCAAAGGCTGCACCTGAAGAACCAGAACCTCTACCAGAGCAAGGTAAATCTCAACACTAATAAAATAACAAAAGTAATATTTTTCTTCTTTTCTTTAACACTGTGATTTTCCAGGCCTTCTGTTTTCTGAGATTCTAAATTATACTTGTTCTGTGTATCTGCATATGTGTGTGAAACAGATGTACATGGGTCTTTTTGAAGAATAGTGACACATCTTGGATGTCTGAATTGTCTCTATTTTATACTTCAATTCTTCTTACTATTTTGGATTTTTCTTACTATTCTACCCACTTGGGTTCATGAAAACAACCACAACTAATATCTTTAAAGTGATATAGTAGAAGACAAGAAAGTACTCATTCTATTAGCTAAGAGCAGAAGATATCAATGTACTTGAAATGCCAGAAGCTCTACCAAGAAAAACTAGATGCCATCACTGCTAATTCTTGAGTCTTCAGCTTATTACCTGCAATGTTATTAATATCTTTTGTCCTGTCCTTTCTGTTTATAATTATCATGGATTTTACTTGTAGCTTAAGTTATACTATCAATGCACGTGTGCACTTGCACATGGGGACATGAGGCTTTAGGGGGCAGGGCGTGTGCGTACAGTTGAGAGAAAATGGAGAAAAGCCAAATGTGGTATATGCATCCTTAAAAAGGCCAACATAAATGATTGATACCTGATATGTATTTAATGTTTTCATTGTAATTGTGGGTTTACGTTTTATGATTCACTTAAATTTGGTATGATTGTCTGTGCAGTTGTTAAATTTAGAACTAATATCTTTTATGTACATAAAGTGGCCAAGACAACTTTCCCAGAAAAGAAAGTACCTCTTCCAGTTTCCCGAAAACCAAAGCCCATTGCAGGACTCCCAACACCAAAGCCTCAAGAGGTAGAACCTCAAGAACTGGAACCTATTAAAGTGGCCCAAACACAGAAGCTTGTTGTGGCAACCCAAACAATAGAGCGTGTTGTGGCATCTGAGGAGCCCGAGACTGTTTTGGCATCCCAAAAAACAGAATCTGTTGTGATATCCCAAAAAACAGAGCGTGTTGTGTTGTCTGAGAAACTAGAGTTTGTTGTGGTACCTGAGGAACCCAAGACTGATGTGGCATCCCAAAAACTAAAGCATGGTGTGATGCCCCCAAAACAAAAGCCTGTTGTGGAACCGCGAAAAACAGAGCATGTTGTAGTGCCTGAGAAACCAGAGTTTGTTGTGGTACCTGAGGAACCTAAGCTTGATGTGCCACCCCAAAAGCTAAAGCATGGCGTGATGCCCTCAAAACAAAAGCCTATTGTGGAACCCCAAAAACCAGAGCCATTCATGGCCCCCAAGGAACCTGAGCTCACTGTGGTGCCTGAGGAGTCAGAGAGAGTTTCATCAATGCAAAAATCAGAGCGTGTTATGGTGCCCCCCAAAACAAAACCTCTTTTGCCACCCCAAAAAACAGAGCTCATTGTAGCACCTGAAGAAACAGAGGTTGTTGCAGATTTCCAAAAATCAATGACTACTGCAGTGTCCAGAAAATCGAAGCCTGTTGTGGCACCACGCAAGCCAGAACCTGTTGTGGTGCCTGAGGAACCAGAACCAATTTTAGCACCCCAAAAACTAGAGCCTTCTACGACACTTCAAAAACCAAAACCTGAAGTGGCATCCAAAGAACTGGAGCCTGTTCTGGCACCTGAGGAACGACCACCAGCCAAGCTGGACGAAAAGCAAGACAGTGTTGCTATACCCAAAAAGAGAGCAGCTCTACGGTCTAAAGGTACCTCTTATGAATAGGATCTCTTTTTCTTCTTTTGAGTATACTATGTTTCACTGCTCGTTTTAAAGCTTAATACACATAACTAAATGATACTAATATCTTTAAAGAGCCTGCAATGCCCAAAAAGGCTGTCCCAGAAGAGAAAATTCCTGTAGCTGTTCCTGAAAAATCAGAACCTCCATCAGCCAGAGGTACATGTTATCATGAATGCAAGATAAACACATCTAATCTTCTTCTCTTAAGTATTATCTTAACCTCTTTTGTCCTGTCTGTCATTTTGAATTTAAGGTTTTGAATGATGCTTGCTAAACAAACTGCACTGAGTGTGAGTGCATGCCAAATTGTTACTTCAGAACATTTCTGTTGTCCTCTGTGTTTCAGTCTCTGTGCTTATGTTCAGTTGTATTGTAACTGTAAAATGAAATACACTAATATCTTTGAAGTGCCTGAGATGCCTGAGATGGCTGTCCCAGAGGAGAAAGAGCCCATTGCTGTACCTAAAAAACCAGGAGCTCCACTTGTTAAAGGTACATACCACCATGACTATCATCATAAGGAAGGGGTTTGGGTTTTTTTAAATTAATCTTATTTTAAATCAATTTTTCACTGTATAATCTGATATCTAAAATGTGAGAGAGATGTACCAAATATGAATTGCTGTGCAGGGGCATCAGATGTATCCTCAACTAAAACCATCCAAACTTTTGTTGTACTGTTTTTTTGGCATATTCAAAAAGTTTAGGAGGTAAGATTTGATTTCATAAGATATAGCAATAAATAAAGCAGGTACGATCATAGAATCATAGAATTGCGTAGGTTGGAAGGGACCTTTGATGAACTCCTGTCTACCAATAAATGCCAAAACTTTATGGATTCTAATGAGAGAATGGATGCATAAACTGTTGTTCACATTATTGGTAGAGATGGTTTAGTACACGGCTTAGTGGGACTTGGCGGTGTTAGATTTATGTTTGGACTCGATGATCTTAAAGGTCTTTTCCAACCTAAGTGATTCTATGATTCTATGAGAAAGGACGAAATAATTAGAAACTGAAGGTTTCAGCAGAGACTAGCGATTTCTGTACATGCAGCAAAATAATTGCAAATGTCTGCACGCACCTGTCTTGCCATGGGTACCATCATGGAGCAGAATCATTTCTTTAAACCGTTAATTATAATTGGCCTGTATTTTGGTCATACGTGAACATTCTCCATTCTGTGATTTGCGAAGTTATTACATTGTATGAATAGCACCAAAGACCTATAAAGCTCTTGTGAACAACTAATTCACTGAGCATTGTAAGAGGTATTTATTTTCTCAGATAATTCAGGATGAGACATTTTATAATTGAAATATTAAAAAATTACATAAAATACTCTAAAACTGTACATACCGTAGATTGATGCAGTGCTGCATCATTTCATTTTCTTTAGAAAGTCCCAAGTACTGGCCAGAGAAGTAAATATTCCCTCTGACACCAGATTCTCTCCATCTGAAATACAATGACATTCCTCAAGTGAAATACCACCTCACAGTGATGATGTTTAAAACATTTAAATAATTTAAATTAATATAACAGGAAACAGTTATAAGCAACATCTAGTGATTAGAATGGAAGCCAGAGCTCTTACAGGAAAGAATGTGCGAAGTGAAAAAAAGAGAAGAAACATTCAAAGACAGAAAAAGAAAGGTGAAGTCTACTTGAAGAACAAAAATAGTCACAATACCCAAGTGACAAGTAAAAAGATGACAGTGACTGCCAAAACCAGCACAGAACACACAGTCATTTACGATACATGACTGATACTTAAATACAGTGGGATTCCATAAATAAATCTCCAATCAGTTGTTACGAAGAGGGCATATGTTTTCTACATTTCCACCTTGACTCTGAAACTAAACACAGAATTCCCATCCTCTCTGTGATATATTTGACACCCTGGTCATTCCACGTGTTTGAAGCAAAGCGTAACTGGTGACTGACTGTAACCACAGCACTTTCTCAAAGAAGACTGCGTGCATGTACTATTGATTGTCTTACTGTTTCATATACAAAACTAAAATATACTAATATCTTTGAAGTGCCCAAGGTGCCCAAGAAAGGTGTTCTGGAAGAGCCCACACCTGTTACTGCGCCAAAAAAGCCAGAACTTAAACCAGTTCGAGGTACCTGTCACCATGTACATCAGCCTGAATGAGACTGTTTCTTACTGTCTTACGTGTTCCTTCTGACGTCTGTTATCGTGTCCATTTGTGATTACCTGAAATTTCTATGTTCTGTGCTGTGTATAAATTCTAATCTTAGAATGGCAAATACATAGGGAACTTGAGAGACTCTCCCAATCTCCTTCATATGTGTTCAGAATCTAAAATTCTATATACCAAAACTGATAAGATACATGGAAAAGAACGTTTTACTTTGCATTTTTAATGTAATGTCTGTCATTATAATTTTACCAAGAATCTCAGGTAACATAAAGGGGTTTTTTGCCCAAAGTATTTTTCTGTAACCACTACCAAATGGCAACCCTGTCCCATTGCGTGGTAGCGACAACCAGACACAGTCATGACACAGCAATATTTAAAAAAAACAAAAAGACAAACTGATCATTTCAGAGAGGATGAGGAGAAAAGCCGGGTTCAATGGACTGTGAAGGAACCAAAGTTGCTATGGGAAAAGAAGTCCCAAAGTAAAAAGAGGGATGTACCTAGATACGACAGTAGTATTTTAAGACTATGTGATCTGTGCCTAGATCCAAAATAACAGGTATGCCAAACTTGTTAGTAAGTGCAGTGCTTATTCAAATGCATGGTAGATCAGAATGGTCTTCATTCTGTGGTCTAATTTCATGTAAGAAAAACATATGACTGTAGTCATACAAGTTGATGTAACTTTTTTCCAACCATAAGTTCATGGGGACTCAAGAAAGTGGGTTCTGCAAATCTGCAATTGAACTACACATAGTTATTAGGGACAAGACCACCAGAGCGTCTGTATGTGTGCAGAACAGTTCTGCATCACATGAAGAATGAGAGCAAGGAAACTTGTTCACTCTGCAGGCAGCCCTTTTACCCTCTCCAAATGCAATTTCTAGATATAGGATTGTAGAAGCCCTGAAAGCTCACTAAGTCAAAAACTCGCACGTACTTATACTGCGAACGGGCTGAAAAACCAGAACAGAAATGGGGAAAAGGAATAGTAATGATGATGGGATTGCTGTTCCTCACGCTGTCACTGCCCACACTGCTGAATGCAAAACACCAGCAGATTTATGAGGAATGGTGACAGATAAGATACGGACAGGGGTTACTCCCAGGGAAAAGTCAGATCCCAGCGGGGCTGAGAATGACAGTCCCTCCTCCCAGGGAGGGAAGGCTGCTGAGGACAGAGCGGGTATATCCTAATGCATCCGTCACCCTCGAGCTGTACCTGACCATAGTCAACAGCTTTCTCGCAGAACCCGTGTGGCCTCACCACTCTGTGTTTTTGCCCGTGTGTGGTTTTGTGTGTATGTGAGTGAGAGAGACAGACACGGGTTGATACCGTGAGACCAGTTTGGTTGCTTTCATGAGCGCATCTCTAGTTTACGTTTCGTTGTTCATCTTCCTGTTTAATGTGTAAAACTGACTGTTACTAATATCTTTGAAGTCCCTGAGGTGCCCAGGAAGGCTACTCGTGAGGAAAGAGTACCTGTGGCCATTGCCAAAGCACCAGAGCTTCCAGCACCCAGAGGTACCTGTCTTCACAGATTACTTAACAAAGAAGATACTTAATCTTCTTCTCTTAAGCGTTGTCCTGCCCTCTCTTGGCCTGTCTCTGTCTCCTGTCTGAGATTCTCAGGGTTGTGCATGCTGGGTAAACGGTGCTGCACGCGCGCGGGAGGTTTTGAGCTGGCGGTCGTGATCTTCTGTGTCTGTGTTGCCCTGGTTTTTGTTCCTCCTTGGCACGTGTTTTCACCAGTGTAAAATGAAACGCACTAATATCTTTGAAGTGCCCGAGGTGCCTGAGGCAGAGGTCCCAGAAGAGGAAGAGGAGGAGGAAGCACCCGAAGAGGTGGCACCGGTTGCAGAGCCTGGAGAGCCAGAAGCTCCTCCAGCTGAAGGTATACGGTGGTGTTCTGAAAGAGCCTGCCGTGCCCTCCGGGTCGCTGCGGTGCTGAGTGCCCTCTGCCCCCCTGCCTTCTGCGGGGAGGGGGCGAGAGAGGCATTTGGTCCTCTTGTGTCTGTGTGTGCCCGCACGTGCCTTCAGGAGAGGGGGTGGCTCGTGAGCCACCACGTGCTCACAAGCCCATACTTTGGCTCTTTGCTGCGAGTAGTCCCCCTGAAGGAAGAGTGGTTGTCTGAAGAGTACCCCCTGGTAGTCTGTCAAGGGTTTCCTTTCCTGCTTTGCTGCTTGCCATTTGGCTTTTTGATGACCTTTAGCTCGGTCAAGTAAAAGGAGCTAATATCTTTAAAGTGCCTGAGGTGGCCGAGGAGGAAGAGCCAGAAGAGGAGGTGCCAGTGGTCGTTCCCCCAAAGCCTGTGGCTGTGCCCAAGAAGCCTGTGGCTGTGCCAAAGAAACCAGAAGCTCCACAAGCTAAAGGTATATCTTCTGGGGAAAGTTACTTTTTTATTTTACTATATTGATTAATATTTTCATTTATTATCCCTTCTTTTGTATAAGATTTGTTACGTGTCCTCTACCCCTTGCCTCTGCTGTGCCTGTCTTTGCATATGTGACTAACCAATCAGTCTCTAGATAAATGTTATGGTCTTAAAAATATCTAAACTCTTTGATTTTATCATAAGGTTATGATCTTTTATGGTTTTTTAACTGTGAAATTAAGAGGAAATAATATCTTTAAAGTGCTGAAGGTGTCCAAGAAAGCTGTCCCGCAAGAAAAAACGCCTGTTGCTGTACCCAAAAAACCAGAACCACCACCAGTCAAAGGTACATGTCATTACTGTTAGTATCATCATTAGAAAGAAACATTATGCTCTTCTGTATTTAAGTTGAAATAATTTTTCTGGTCATGACCTATCAGAGATAGCTGCATAAAAAACGCGAAGTGCAATACGGAGTGTCAAAAACATGACGGAAAAACTAGATTCAATTCCTTGAAAAATATCTGCAGCTTTCTGAACTTTTTGTAAACTTTAAGAACAAACATTTACTGAATGCTTAGTTTAAACAGAATAATGTGTTGTTCTGAAGAAAAGCCTGCAAATAATTCCTCAGTTTAAAGAATATAGAGTTGCATCCCTGGCTATTCTAACAGACGGTATTGCTGGATGGCAGCAGCAATATCAGTTCTCCACAACTTTAAAAGTAACTTAATGCCAGTGTACGTGAGGTAGATTTGCTACCAAAAGACTGGGTATGTCTGACGATGATCTTATTAGTACATGAAAAAGTCATTAATACAATCCAAAAGAAAGGAGACAAAGTTTATATTTCTGTAAAAAATAGAATCTACAAGGCAAGAACTGTGAGAAACTGAAAATGAAGTGAAGGTGTAAAGAATGGAAATAATTGATATCAAAAACATGGGAGTGATAAATCAAATGTTACTTTTCTAAAATAATTATGTTACAATGACAAAGTAGTCATGAATGATACAGGACTGATAATCAAATACAGTAAGATTCCATAAATAAGTCTCTGATCAGCTGTTTACAAAGAGGGCATACATTTTCTACATTTTAATCTTGACTCATAATTCCCATCTCCTCTGTGATATATTTGACACCCTGGTCATTCCACGTGTTTGAAGCAAAGCGTAACTGGAGACTGACTGTAACCACAGCACTTTCTCAAAGAAGACTGCATGCATGTACTATTGATTGTCTTACTGTTTCATATACATCTGTAGTGCCCACAAAACTAAAATATACTAATATCTTTGAAGTGCCCAAGGTGCCCAAGAAAGGTGTTCTGGAAGAGCCCACACCTGTTACTGCGCCAAAAAAGCCAGAACTTAAACCAGTTCGAGGTACCTGTCACCATGTACATCAGCCTGAATGAGACTGTTTCTTACTGTCTTACGTGTTCCTTCTGACGTCTGTTATCCTGTCCATTTGTGATTACCTGAAATTTCTGCATTCTGTGCTGTGTATCAGTTAGGAATTCAATTATCTAGTATTTTGTATAAACAACCCAAATGATATTTTGAATTTACTGTTTTGTTTGCATATTTTGAATTAGCAGATACTAAAAGGTTACAATTTAAAACTTGAGCATAGGTTTTTCCGATTACTGCCGAATTTTGTAATCTTCAATTGACACAGTGAACATCTCCGCAACTCTTTCACAGTCTCAGTTAGTTTATATGATAGACATGAATCTTTCAAAACGAAAAATCCATTTTTACTCAGAAATGCACATGTGAGGGCAGTAAGAAGTGATGGCATATCAAGTGTTAATAGAAAATGCTGATAATTTAAGAGTTTATAATGAAGAAGAAATGTTTATCAAAACCGCTGTACCACACAGGCTGTGGACATTGTCACAATGAAGGGAAAATTGAGGGAAGAAAGCTAAATAGGATAAGAAAATAAGCCAATAAAAAGAAAAGCATAAAGAAAGAATGGTAATGTAGAAGGACCAAAGCAGGGACAAAGGAGAAGTACTGAGTTCCTCACGCTGTCACTGCCCACACTGCTGAATGCAAAACACCAGCAGATTTATGAGGAATGGTGACAGATAAGATACGGACAGGGGTTACTCCCAGGGAAAAGTCAGATCCCAGCGGGGCTGAGAATGACAGTCCCTCCTCCCAGGGAGGGAAGGCTGCTGAGGACAGAGCGGGTATATCCTAATGCATCCGTCACCCTCGAGCTGTACCTGACCATAGTCAACAGCTTTCTCGCAGAACCCGTGTGGCCTCACCACTCTGTGTTTTTGCCCGTGTGTGGTTTTGTGTGTATGTGAGTGAGAGAGACAGACACGGGTTGATACCGTGAGACCAGTTTGGTTGCTTTCATGAGCGCATCTCTAGTTTACGTTTCGTTGTTCATCTTCCTGTTTAATGTGTAAAACTGACTGTTACTAATATCTTTGAAGTCCCTGAGGTGCCCAGGAAGGCTACTCGTGAGGAAAGAGTACCTGTGGCCATTGCCAAAGCACCAGAGCTTCCAGCACCCAGAGGTACCTGTCTTCACAGATTACTTAACAAAGAAGATACTTAATCTTCTTCTCTTAAGCGTTGTCCTGCCCTCTCTTGGCCTGTCTCTGTCTCCTGTCTGAGATTCTCAGGGTTGTGCATGCTGGGTAAACGGTGCTGCACGCGCGCGGGAGGTTTTGAGCTGGCGGTCGTGATCTTCTGTGTCTGTGTTGCCCTGGTTTTTGTTCCTCCTTGGCACGTGTTTTCACCAGTGTAAAATGAAACGCACTAATATCTTTGAAGTGCCCGAGGTGCCTGAGGCAGAGGTCCCAGAAGAGGAAGAGGAGGAGGAAGCACCCGAAGAGGTGGCACCGGTTGCAGAGCCTGGAGAGCCAGAAGCTCCTCCAGCTGAAGGTATACGGTGGTGTTCTGAAAGAGCCTGCCGTGCCCTCCGGGTTGCTGCGGTGCTGAGTGCCCTCTGCCCCCCTGCCTTCTGCGGGGAGGGGGCGAGAGAGGCATTTGGTCCTCTTGTGTCTGTGTGTGCCTGACCTTTAGCTCGGTTAAGTAAAAGGAGCTAATATCTTTAAAGTGCCTGAGGTGGCCGAGGAGGAAGAGCCAGAAGAGGAGGTGCCAGTGGTCGTTCCCCCAAAGCCTGTGGCTGTGCCCAAGAAGCCTGTGGCTGTGGTCGAGAAACCTGTGGCAGTACCAAAGAAGCCTGTGGCTGTGCCCAAGAAAGCAGAGCCTGTGGCTGTGCCAAAAACACCTGAGCCTGTGCCTGTCCTTAAAAAACCTAAAGTTCCTTCAGTTAAAGGTACATGCATCAGCGACTGCACCTCTCCTTTTCCCTGTTCTCTGAATGCTTTTTCCCTTTTTGTCATTGATGTACACAGTGCTTAGGTATCTGAGTGAATAATCTGTCACTTGTAATCTTCTTCATGTTTTAAATGCCTTACTCTTTTTAGTCGTTGCACTTTTCACTGCATGCCGTTGTATGTATGTATGTATCTTAATGTTCACAAAAATGAAAATTTACTAATATCTTTAAAGCACCTGAAGTGCCAGAGAGAACTGTCCGAGAAGAGAAAGTGTCTCTTACAACACCTAAAAAGCCAGAATTTAAAAAGCCAGAGCTTCCTCCAGCCAAAGGTATATATTGCCAGGAGGCACCTCCTGAGAAGAAATGTTTTCTGTTCTTTTCTTTTTTCTTTGTTCGTAAGTGAGTCTATAAAATGTGGCAGTTGTATGTAGACTACCTTGGGAAAGACTGTTTGGAGTATAGTCAGTCTTTTGTGATTATGGCCACTGTTACTCACTGTGATTTTCTGTGTGTTAGGTGTCTTTGTCTTTTTTATGTTTCCTATGTTCATTTATATACATGAAAATAAAAGGAACTAATATTTTTTAAAGTGTCTGAGGTGCCCGAGAAACCTGTCCCAGAGGAGGAAGTACCTGTTGCTGTTCCTAAAATACCTGAACCACTCCCAAGTGAAGGTATATGCCATCATAGCTGTTACTGTAAGGACAATCCTTTGTCCTGTTCTTCCAAACAAAAGCATTAAAATAGACATTATCCTTTTTCCCCCATTGTAATGTTTGTAAATTGTTTTGTTCGTATTTTAGATGATACCAGTCTGTGTTTCTTGTATCTACTATTTTATTTTCATATTTGGAAATAAAATATCACTTTCAGAATTAAATATTTTCAAGTCACATATGCTCCTTAACAGGATGTTCCTCACAAGTTCTGTCTCTTTTTAATATAATAATCAATTCCCACTAAATTTGAATCTCTCAAAACCTATATTTTATAATAGTTTGTATTGCTATTATATTCTTAAATGACTTGAGAGAGTTGAAGTTTTTATTCTTTCCAGTTACAAAGACTCATCCACAAATTTAATGTTTAGTTAATATTGCACAAATAAAAAATGTTGTCCTTCAGACCACCCTGATTCATTTTACATACAAAGGGAGTAGTTTTTCAAAAGCATGCATTAACTGCAAAGGTAATAGATACTGAGTGATTACTTATCCTAACATGTATTTGTCTGTGTCTACCGAGTAGCTTTCTTTTTAGTGATACATAATTGTTCATGTGAAACAATCTTATAATTGGGAACTTACACCAGTTATCAATATTCTTTAAAGAATATGAAATCGTAAAGGAGATTGAGTCTGAAGAAGCAGAAGAAATTCCAGTTGCAGAAGTAGAGGAAGCTTTACCAGTTGAAGGTATACAAAGTACCTACCTAGAGGCTGCCGGACACCTTTCTTTCATTACTGTGCAGTTGGTCTTTTTCTCTGTCATTCTTCGCACACGTGCCTGTATGTTGTAGGTCTCTGTATCATTCTTCCTCTGTTACTATGTTTTGGAAATGAGTTCTAATCTCTTAATTCCAGATACAACATACAGATTTTTTTTTTAAATGCTTTCATTTTGTTTCTTGTCAATGAGAGTCTTCCTGTCATTTGGTTTCCCACCTTTGTTCTTGTGTTATTAACATGCTTTCTTAAGTCATCTTGGGTATTTGCACTGTGTGCATGCTGCAAAGCAATAGCCTAAGCCTTTTTCATGCTCCCTTTTAATTCAATGAGATTTTTTCACTGGCTTCACTGGAAATGGAAAATGACTGTCTTTACATTTGTAAATTACTCTTCACGTAACTACTGTGGTAGAAAATGTATAGTAAATCTACCTAATGTTATTTAAAGCGCCGGAACCTGAAAAGAAGATCCCTGAAAAACGAAAACCACGACCACCTACTCCACCAAAAGAAGATATTAAAATGGCAAAAGAACTACTTAAAGGTATAATCATCTGAAGCCACAATTAACAGTGGGAGCTCAAATATATAATCCATTTAAATTATACTGATGAATCTTGAAAAGCATGCTTTAAAACATATCACTTTGGATCATTTTTTTCTTTTCTAATTTACTATTGCTCTAATAGTGCGCCTTACTAACACTCAATCCCTCATGAATTTTTACCAGTGTATACCAAGTCAGTTTACATGGATTCTTTTAAATAGTTACAGAAAAAAACCAATTTATTTAAAAAAAAATCTTAACCAAGTTAACACATTCTTCTATCCTTAACATAATTCTTCTCTCTTTAACATGTTCTTATAAATGAAACGTATCCCCAGCAGGTTCCTACAGATCATCTGACTTCTTCTAATCAGTTAGTCAGCCAGAATCTTAGCTTTGTAGCTCTTTTCTTTCTATTATGTCAATTGTATTAATCAGTTGTTTGGATTTTTTTAAAAAATTCTTCTCTTTTTTGAATCTAATTATGTGTATGGTAAAATTCAAATAATTTTCTTTAAAGCTCCTGAATCAAGGAAGAAAGTCGTGGCTGCAAAACCTGTTGAGCCTCCAAAATTGGAACCCCCACCTGCTAAAGGTACCTAGCTAATAAAAGAATCTTATTGAAATTAAGCCTCTCATAGCTGAAAGTTGTAGTTCTCAGTATCTTCTTCTTCTTTAATTTGCTCAGAAATATCAAAAAGCTGTCTGTGTTAGATTATGCTCAACAGTGGACTCAAGTCTTGGATTTATATGTTCATGTTATATTTGTGTCCACTTTAATGTCCCATCATGCAATTCATGAGATGCAAGAGACGGAATCACAGAAGAGTGAAAGAGTTTTTATGAGTTTTGTCACTGGGGTAGATGATCATTTTGGTTCTCTTCTTAGGGAGAAATAAAAAATAATATACTGTTTAAATACATATAGCATTGTTCAAACGTACTTGGTTTATTATTTGTCTGAAATGTAATTCATTTCTGTGAGATAACACTTTCCAGAGATGGAGATGAATATTGAATTGAGCAAGCCGCTTGGCAAGTACTGCCTGATATTTTTCATATATACTGGAGCTTAAGACAAGCTAAGTAGCCAACCAGTGAACATCTCTTCTTAATTCTGTTCCAAGTTTAGAAATTAAACTTAGGAACATCATAGATAGACAGTTCAGATTAACAGATATGTAACATAAGCCTGTGATGAGGGAGGGAAAGGAGATAAAAATGTTACTGTGGTAACTGTCTTTGAATACATAACCTTTATGGTTTTGTCAAACCATACTTCTCTTTTGTTGATTTGGATGAAAATTTCCTCTTATGCGTAAGCCTAGAAGAAGACTGTATGCAAATAATATTGAAAGAGTATTAAAATCATTTACTTCAATCTCAGTAGTTTTACTTTTACTTTAATATTCAGTAGTGGACCAGCATTTGATCTGTGTGTTTGTAATGGTTAGTTGTTAGTTAGCTCTTACTACTGTTATGAACCCATAATAAAATCTGGAATTATATTCTTTTAAGTGCCTGGACTTGTAAAGAAACCTCGCAGAGTAATTCCTGAAGTTACTCCTCCACCAAAAGAAGAAGTTGTTTTGAAAAGAGGTATAGTAACTTGATTCTGTTTCAAAAAACCCAGCATATCAACATTGTTCAATATATTCCCCTAAGTAACATTGTTTTATGTGTGTTATGGGCAATTACACAAACAATGTCTTTTTCTTGGGAAAAGACTTCATAGTTGCAGGAATTAAGTGGGAATATCCTGAAAATCCATCAGATCCAAAGGATCTGTGATGAAAAGAGAGCAGAACACTGAAAATCTGGTTCCCTATAACTCTCTTCTGTTTTCTTATTCTCTGTAAAGTCCTTACTAGAGTTGACAGTTTTACACTATCTTCAGCTTCTGGATCCCTAAATATTTTCCTGTGACAGTGTAAATGTCATTAAAGTCACATATGTAGCATGTGTATTCTCTTTTATGGTTTACTTAGAAGTACTTCACAGATTGTAGGACCCCGTGGTACTATCCAATATCAGTCTCCTTTCCTGCAAAGTCTGGAACCTTCTGAATCACTTCATGCTCAATTATTGCTTAGAAAATGGAAGCACTAATTTCAGTTCTCTTTAAAATACCACAGAGGGATGATTCATGCCCATGTACCTTGAAGCTGACCTTCAAATTTCAGACAACATAATAAAATGCAGATACTCAGTTTTTCAGATGACCGTATCATTAGATATCCAAGACTCATATCTGACAGGACAAAAATAAGTGAAATAAGTAAAATGAAAAACAGACATTGTATAAATTTAAACTCTCCAAATATAACACTTGCAGATTCAGTCTTGTTCTCTCACTGCAGCTGAGTTTAATCCTGCAATTTTTCCCCTGAAAATCATGTGTAACTGCAGTTTTTAATGCATAATTATGTATCATAAGTCATCATTTAAATATGATAAGAAATTTATGATAAAATATTATAAGAAATTTTATTCTATCATAGACAGTTAACATTGACATCTTTCCTCTCAGACACACTGCTCTTAATATAAGTATCTTTTTGCTCTGGATGACTTTGAATTTTAAATGCTTTCAGAATAGTATCTTGAATAGTTACACAAAATCTTCCATTAATATTGAACTACATATTTTACATTCTGGTTTCTTCATGATTGTTGATATATTTTCAATGTTTTACCTTGTTCACAGTCTTATTCTTTTGTTTACCTGTGCCTTAAAAAATTAAATTCTTTTTCTTTTGAAGTTCTTAAAAAGAAATCAGAAGAGGAAGAACCTAAACCAGAAAAAGAACCTAAACCAGAAGTTAAACCAGTACCTACACCAGTAGAAAAAATTAAGAAACCTGAAGGTACTAGATTGCATTCAAATTTATCTGGTAAAGTATAATTAAAAAAAAAAAAAAATCCCACTTTTAAGTAGTATTCTCTTAAATTCATGAATGAAAGTGAGATTTTAAGAGATGATTAACCTAATTATTTAAATTAAAGCTTTGCTGAAAGCACAGCCAAATTTGACATCCACGTTTGGGTCTGAATTCTGCATTTTGGGATTGTTTCTCAGTCTTCATTGTGTATAGAAGAGAACTTTACAAATATTAGAATAATGATGAAAATATAACTACAGGGAAATGAGCATTCTTTTAGTTGATGTTTTGCAAATATTTGTCTTTTGTCCATTTAGTGTTTCTAATTTATTCAAATCTCACTCTTAAAAATACATATTCCTAAACCTTATGAACATCTGAAACTGTTTATGACTAAAAAGAATTGAAATTTTAAATATATTTGAGAAAATTGTATTTGGGGATTCAAGGTGTTTCATTCTATCTTACAAAATAAAAATAATATTTTAAAGTCCCAGAAGTTCCGAAGAAGAAAACTGAGATACCGGTCATTAAAAAAGAGGAGAAACATGTGCCTGAACCACCGAAAGGTATAGACGTGTGGTGTTCTTTTTCCTTATTGCAGCAACTAAATGATATTCTTTGCTGAGTATCGTGCTGTCTTAACCTAATGCATTGCTATCATCCAGTCTGTCCATGACTATTGTGTCATGATTAACCACTTTGCATTCTTCTGGATTTCTTGTCGCCTTTAATTCTTCAGTGCTTGAAAAATTTATCTTTTTTGCATCATATCTTGCTTTACAAGTGTTCATCTCCAGTTAATTTCTTGCTTTCTGGCTAAATAAAATATAAAAAATAAATTCTGTCTTTGATTAACTCTCTCTGTATTACTGCTTCTAACTTTAATGTTCAGTGGGATTACAAAACATGTAAATTAACTTATTTGTAATTGTTGTGTTTGGAATGACAGAACCTAAGCAAGAAGTCATCCCAGCTCCTGTGCCTGAACCTAAACCTGCAGTGGGTAAGAATTGTTTAGTTATGAATACTGGTGCAGCCTTTCTTGTGTGTCTAGTATTTTCCATTTAGAGATTTCTGGCTAAAAGGACATTAACCAAATGTCTTTAATATTGCTAAGACTGGAACTGTCATACAATCTACAGAGCATTTTAAAGAACATCAAACTTAAGCCAAAATTATTTATTAGAACAAATATATGAGAACTCTTTTTTTTTTTTTTTTTTTTTTTACAGCTCTGAAGTCTCCAAAACCAGCAGCAGAACCAGCAACAGCTGTTACTACTCCAGTGACAGTTCCAGTGGTTGGAAAGAAAGCAGGTATTTATGTTTATTCAATGTTATTTAGGGTTTTTCTCTCTGAGATACCTAAATACCTTCAGAATAAAGAGAATGAAGAGCTGTACAATCCTATAACTCATTCATTAGAGGAAGATTTGAGGTCCTATTCAAGGATCTTGTTATTTTAGGTACTATCACCTAATCTAAAAGACAAGTGTCTATGATACACCATTGGGATGAATCTGTGCTCTTGTTTCTGGATGGTGATATGTGTGCCTTTATTTATTGTCCTACTATGAAGTTTGTGTATTCTGTTGATTCCTTGGTGTTGTTTATGTTCTGGTGTATGTCTTGTGAACTCTTCTTGTATTTCTGTATAGCAAAAGAAAGGTTACATGTGTTTCTAAATAATTCGTCTGTTGTTTAGTTTTCTGCTTTTTATTTGTTATTGAAGTCCTGAGGAAAAGTGACAGTGGTGTTGAAGAACTAGAGTATGGCTACCCTCATTTGATGTGCTTAGGACTCTGGATCATACCCTGTTGTGAAAAAAGAACTGTGAAGAAACCAGTCCATCTGAAGTGCTCTGAGCCTGAGGTCCATCAGTAGAGCTGATGTACATGTTGCTCGCCCATTGTTCAAAGGGCCTCATGTTACAGTAGAGCTCAGATCTTGGGGCACTTGAGAAGCTTAATCATGAATGTCTCTTCGCCATTGATTTGGTGATGTAGCCAGGCCTGCAGTGGCATAACCAACCCATTTTATGTAGGTGACCAGATAGGCCTTAGAAAGCTGTCATTTTCTGCTACTTTTAACCTGGATTGGATTTAAATTGGCAGACTGGTGGGATAATGCTCTGTACCATGACAGTGGTTTACTTGGATCTTCTGTACTGTTTGGCTGTGCCATTCTTACCTGTCTTTTGTTTTGTGATTGTGTTGTCAGTTTTCTGTTGTGTGGAGAAAAGGTGTTCTATGTTCATTTTATTTCAGGTATAGCTGGAAATTTTGTCTTAAAATATATTGTTCCTGATGCTTATTCTTATGGATTTTTAACTCTCTAAATTACCTGTGAAACCTTTGTAGCTGCAGAAAAGCCTGATGCACCATCTGTACTAAAGCATAGAGATAAAATGCCCCCAGTGGAAGAAGAAAAGCCTGAGTCAATTGTGTTAAAGAAGATTTCGGTTGAGAAACGCTTGCCTGTAGAAGAAAGAGTAAGTCCTAAGCAGACAGTTCTGGACATTCAGACAGTAGAGCCACTTGAGTTTAAAGTATCACTGGAAACAGCTGATGGAATACTGAAGCCAGAGGGAGATGAGCAGGAGAAAGTAGCTCTTAAATATTTTATCTTGTCTCCTGAAGAAGAGGAGCCAGAAATGACACCTATACTTTCAAGAAAGACTACCCTTGCAGGTGAGAAAACAGAAGTTACAATAGATCACGTTACTTATGCAACGGATGAACCACGGCTATCTGATGAGGAATTGAAATTGGTTTCTATAGCATCTGAACATGCGGAAAGAGATTCTGGAGAAGAAAAGGGGGATGAAATTAAATCGGTTGTTCATAGGGCAGGTGCTGTAGAGAAAATCTCTGACAAGTTTAGTGTTCTTCACGAAGAAAAGATTCGCGGGCATGAAAAAGAAGAGGAAATTGAGTCAACTTATGTACCTAAACATATACCCAGAGAGCCATATGAGTTAAGGGACCGGAAGAGACTTCTAGGAAAAGAGGCAAAATCAAAAATCAGTCTGCAACCTGAAGAATTTCCCATTAAGGATGACACTTCATTTGTAAAGGATATCACAGAGGCAGGAATAGCTGAAACTCCTCTGCTTAGAAGTGTGGAAGAGAGAGGAGATTTTACTCTAGAGAAATCTGAAGTTCCTCTTGGAGAATTCATGAAGGAGCACGACATAAAAAATAAAACTCAATGGATTAAGAAGTCTGGTACCACAGTAGCTGAAATTCCTATAGATAAGATTCTTAATAAAGAAGCAAAGAAACTGGAAATTATTCAAGATGATGAGAAAGATGAGAATCTGGACTTTACAACAGCTGAACAGCATTCCTTAGACTTGTCTGAGGAGGCTGAACCAGCATTGAGAAAAGATGTTGTCTTAGAACACCCCACTGAAGATGAGGACATTCCCAGAGACAAAGCTTACATAACCTTTAAACCATCTGCTCTTAAGCCAGAAGTAGTGGAAAGGAAGGCAAGACAAAAATGTTCTGCAGAAGAAGTTGTTCATTATAAGGAGGGTTCAGGACAATTGTTGACTGAGAAAGCACTCCTAAATGATAAAAAAACAGGCAAAAAGGTCATACCAGAGAAGCAAGAGAAAAGTATTTTCAGCACTCACTTGAAAAAAGATAAAATAAGGCAGTCAGATGCCCCTGAAAAGCTGCCCGTGGAAAAAGAAGAATTTGATACAGTGATTACAGGAGAAGGAATGGAAGGTGAAGTTTCCATAGGAGAACATGAAAAAGGAGTCAAAGATGAAAATGTTGACAGATCTGAGTCAGTAAAGAAAGTTCCTATTCATCCACCAGGGAGTCAAGACAAAAAACAATTTCAAGAACTTTGTACCATTCAGGACGAATGTAAAGAAACTCCATCTCTCAAAAGCAGCAAAGATAAAACTGAAGAAAAGAAATCTTCTGTGACTGTGGAAGAAGTGAAGCCTTCAGAAAAAGAACTTCCAGTGACAGAAGGTACATCAGATGAAAAAACATCAGCTAAACGTGGCATTGGAAAAAGCACATCTGTTACCATGAAAAAAGGGAAGGGAAAACTTTCAGACAAAATACCATCAAGCAAAGGAATCCCAACAAACGGAGAAGTTACTTACTCCTCAAACATAGGTAAGATAGTAAGTCCCAAGAAAGCAGAAGGAGAGAAAGAATATCAGAAATCAGAACCTGCTCACATGATTGAGCAGGCCAGCAGACTTTCGAGAGATAACAGGAATTTGGATGCACCTGGAGAATCACGTGAAGTTCTGGACGTTCCTGCAAAATCTCACACAAAACGAGGTGAGGAAGACTGCTGCCAAATTCTTCCACGAAGTGCTTGTACTATTTGCTTCAGGAGAATACAATTTGCCATTGTGATGTTTGTTTTCATTCTTTAATACAGTTCACACTTCCATCTAGTCTGTCAGCTGGCTGTACTGGCATTCAGCCACTCTTGACATGTTTGTCTTACCTGTCTGTACATACATCTGTGTGAACAATGTTCATTGTCTTAATCTCACACTTTCATAAGACTGCATAAATCATGTTGTGTGCCATTGTCTTCTCAGAAAAACTCACACATTTTTCTAGTATTCATTTTTCCATCCACTGCAATAAAAATCTGTCCTACATTTCATTCATTTCATTCTCCCATTAAGAGTAGCTTTTATATTTTCTTTCACAAAATGATGGTGAGAAGCAGCATAGCATGGGAAATATTTTCAAAAGTCTGAGATGATTCATCACAAGTTGGTCAACTAACAGAACATCCCTCACTTGTAAGAGTATCACATTGCCCTGAAACATGGATTTAATTTATACAGCTTATATTTTTGTTGTCTACATTAGTAAAAGTGTGTGTTTTTTTCTAAAAAAACACTCATATAATTTGTAACAGGTACTTAAGCGATTTTGCTTGACAGGTGGGTATTGATCAAGGGCCTAATTATGAGTAAAGTGTCAGGGAATGGCAGAATTTACAAAATAACAGGCAGGACAATAAACTGAGGAAGTAGGAGCTTCTAAGTTGCCTTTCACTCCATGCTGCTGAACATCTGTCTTTCCCATGCTTCAAGATATTGAACTTACCATTGAGATATAGACAGTATAAGTTGTATAAATATATACGTATGTTTATATCTTCCTCACCTTTTATTTATATATAGCTAAAGGAAGAGAAAATTTGATTTGTAAAAGAAATGTTTGTCTAAATTTTAGTACGTATGTATATTTAACTACATTCCTAATAATATTGCTGTTCTACTTCAGAGGCCAAGACACCGAAAGAAGAAACTCCAAAGGGTATCAGTCCAGTCAAAGGTAGGTTACTACAAGTCAATACCTACAAGCAAAAGCAATAAATAAGGATTAGTTTATTCATTTCAATCTGAATTACAGCCAAGAAGACACCTTCACCGGCAGATGCAGAAAGAAGGAAACTCAGGCCGGGCAGTGGTGGTGAAAAACCTCCTGAAGAGCCTCCGTTCACTTACCAACTCAAGGCTGTACCACTGAAGTTTGTGAAGGAGATGAAAGATATAGTTCTAACAGAAGCTGAGTCTGTTGGGTCTTCTGCAATCTTTGAAGTCCTTATTTCACCATCCACTGCAATTACCAGCTGGATGAAAGATGGAAGTAACATCCGAGAGAGCCCAAAACACAAGTTTATTGCTGATGGCAAAGATAGGAAGCTACATATCATTGATGTCCAGCTGTCAGATGCTGGTGAATATACTTGTGTATTACGACTGGGGAACAAAGAGAAGACCTCTACAGCCAAACTCATTGTTGAAGGTATTCCCTGTTTCATATTTATCAATAATTAAAAGGCTAGCTACTCCTCAAGCTAGAAGTACTGGTACTTCATGAATTTACGTGGTTGGTAGATGAAGCTTTTTGTCTCCATCAATCACTACACATATTGATTTAATATGTAAGGCACTTCTGCATATAAATGAGACAAATAAAAATGTCGTGTTTCCCACAGAACTCCCAGTGAAGTTTGTGAAAACTCTTGAAGAAGAAGTCACTGTGGTTAAAGGCCAGCCACTGTACTTGACCTGTGAGCTAAACAAAGAAAGAAATGTGATCTGGAGGAAGGATGGGAAGATCATCAAAGACAAGCCTGGGAAATTTGCTCTGGGCATTATTGGTTTGTCACATTCCCTCACGATCATGGATTCAGATGATGCTGATGCTGGCACTTACACGGTTACTGTGGAAGACTCTGAGCTATCATGCTCGTCTTGTGTTAAGGTAGTAGGTAAGCAATCAAAATCGTGTCCTCCTTTCTCTGTAGGATATTTGGTCTGTTTTAAGATTAGGAAAGCTTTTCATCATAGTATTACAATATAAATGGACAGATAAGGTTTGTACAGCTTTTAAAAGCTTGTTGTAATACAAAATCTGTTAGTTTTATTTCTTCTATTTATGACCCATCTCCTTATAGTAAAATTCTGCTAAGGTATATTTTTATGTAACTTTTTGTCACGCAGAAGTGATAAGAGACTGGTTAGTAAAACCCATAAGAGACCAGCATGTGAAACCAAAAGGAACAGCTACTTTCAGCTGTGACATTGTCAAGGATACACCAAACATTAAATGGTTTAAAGGAGATGAGGAAATCCCTGCAGAGCCAACTGACAAGACAGAAATCTTGAAAGAAGGAAAGAAAATTTTCCTGAAAGTTAAGAATGCTGGCCCTGATGATATTGGGGAATATTCAGTGGAAATTGAAGGTCGCAGATACCCAGCTAAACTGACCCTTGGTGGTAAGAAAGTTTTTATTTGTATTATATTTAATCGGCTCATAGGCCAGTGTTCAAAAACCTCTAAACAAACAAACAAAAAGGTAACCTGAATTATTATGAAGCTCTATCGAAACTTGACCTAATTATGTATGTGTTCATTTGTTCATTCTAGAACGTGAAGTTGAACTTCTGAAGCCATTAGAGGATGTTACAGTTTATGAAAAAGAAACAGCAAACTTTGATACAGAAATATCTGAGGATGATGTTCCTGGTGAATGGAAGCTGAAAGGAGAAGTCCTGAGACCCTCACCCGTAAGCTTGCTTGAATTTTGCAACGCAATTTATTTAATTTTAAACACTGTGAAGAGGTTCCCTTCAATCTTTTTGGTAATATCTTTGCAGTTCTGTCATTGCTACTCAGTCCAGAAAGTAGAAAGGCTAAGCATTATGGTGATTAAAAAAACACTGGTTCTCTAAGTGAGAATTGTATGCTATAAAAGGTAAATTTTGAAGGGCTTCATTTTCTCGAACAATTACAGCACATTATTCAGACAATAATAAAAATATCCTACATACATTACTAGGAATGATGCTGGCATTTGAAAGTGTGGAACGGTGAAGAAATGCACTCTATTGTTTTATTATTGAGTAAAAGTGTTAACTTTCCTTGAAAAGCAATTTAATCTTTCCAGATGTCTCTTTACTGTGTATAAAATCTTGATAGAATCCCTTTATTAAATATACCTAGCAGTAAGGCATAGGCATTTTATTTACCAAGTCTGTCATCTCTCCAGACATGTGAAATCAAAGCTGAAGGAGGAAAACGCTTCCTAACCTTGCACAAAGTCAAGTTAGACCAAGCTGGTGAAGTCCTTTACCAGGCACTTAATGCAGTTACTACAGCTATCCTGACAGTGAAAGGTATGATGCACCATGGAGTATGGTATCAACTTAAACAGAGTTCACATGGAGCACATTACAAATGATGTGTTCTGTTTCTCTTCCAGAAATTGAACTGGACTTTGCTGTGCCCCTAAAAGATGTTACTGTCCCTGAGAGGCGCCAAGCAAGATTTGAATGTGTCCTTACGAGAGAAGCCAATGTTATATGGTCTAAGGGCACTGATATACTCAAGATTGGAGAAAAATTTGACATCATTGCAGATGGAAAGAAGCATATTCTTGTAATCAATGATTCTCAGTTTGATGATGAGGGAGAATACACTGCTGAAGTTGATGGCAAGAAGAGCACAGCAAGACTGTTTGTGGAAGGCAAGCATCTTCTTATGAACAAACATCAAAAATGAATAAGGAATGTGTTTTGTAGAACCACATTAGCCTTTTTCTGATGGTATTTATGTGTCTACATTACAGGTGTGAGGCTGAAGTTCATCTCACCTCTACAGGATCAAACAGTGAAAGAAGGGGAAACAGCTCACTTCCAGTTTGAGCTTTCTCATGAAGACATGCCAGTGAAATGGTACAAAAATGACAAGAGACTCCACACGAGCAGAACAGTTTTTATGACTTCAGAAGGCAAAGTTCATAAACTAGAAATGAGAGAAGTAACACTTGATGATATCTCCGAAATAAAGGCCGTAGTCAAGGACTTGAACACGCAAGCACACCTCAAAGTCTTAGGTAATTACATAATTTGAAATATGCTATATAATATGTATAAACAATTTTTATAAGTACAAAGTGACAAAACAGCAATGTTTTAGTACATTTATATTACTAATTTACCATTTCATATCCACCATGCCTTTTGTAGAGGCCGATCCATATTTCACTGTGAAATTACAAGACTACAGTGCTGTGGAGAAAGATGATATTACTCTGGAGTGTGAACTTAGCAAAGATGTGCCAGTAAAATGGTACAAAGATGGTGAAGAGCTAGTAGCTTCCAACAGAATTTCCATAAAAACGGATGGCTTGCGCCGTATCCTGAAAATCAAGAAATCTGCAGAGAGTGATAAGGGTGTTTATGAGTGTGACTGTGGAACTGACAAGACAAGTGCTAATGTCAGCGTTGAGCGTAAGTTACCATGCCTTGGCTTAGGAAAAGTACTGAAACCTTTGTAAAACTTGTAGACAGGCAGACAGACACTCTGTAGTGTACACCACCAAAAACTGTACCTTTAGAAAACATGCTGTTATGATGAATAGCTGAAATACCTAGATTTACAATTATTAAGAATATTTACAAGAGACAATATATCTTAAGATATTACAAATAGCTGTTGTAAAGGCGGTGATGATCAATTATTCTCTATGTCCAGTTACAGTCAGAAAAAAGCAATTACTTTAATTCACTGTAACAGGTATCTGGGTTAATTATGAGGAGAAATATTCTTACTAAAAATAAATAAATTTTCAGACATATTGTAGAAGGGAGTTGTAGACTGCCCAAACTTGCAGCTTTTTAAAAAGGGGATAAATGAGCATTTATCAATGATAGCATTTCAATGCCATAAAGAAGGGATGGGGAGAGAGTTGAAATCCTTTCCGGTACCACATTTCTATGGTATAGAATGAGTGAATAAATGATGTGAACTTTTGGGTTTTTTTATTTTAGCTCGCTTAATTAAAGTGGAGCGCCCACTGTATGGAGTGGAAGTATTTGTTGGTGAAACAGCACGTTTTGAAATTGAAATTTCTGA
The DNA here is from genome assembly GCF_964199755.1 of Larus michahellis. Classification (NCBI taxonomy): domain Eukaryota; kingdom Metazoa; phylum Chordata; class Aves; order Charadriiformes; family Laridae; genus Larus; species Larus michahellis. The sequence continues at coordinate 32,855,490 of NC_133902.1, forward strand.
GCCTGATGTCCGTCCTATATGGAAGCTAAAGGGAGAAACCCTAACACCTTCACCTGTAAGGCTTCTTGTTTACTTTTAGACTACAATTTACACTAGAAAAAACGTATTTAATAATAATGTCTTCAGAGTGGTTCTTAGAATACTCATATTTGTGGGGGTGTGTTTCTTTATCACCAGGACTGCGAAATCATGGAAGATGGGAAGAAGCATACTCTTGTCCTTCATAACTGCAAACTTGATATGACTGGAGAAGTGTCTTTCCAAGCTGCTAATGCTAAAAGTGCTGCTAATCTCAAAGTGAAAGGTACAGTCTGCACTTTGCCAACATTTCCATGTGTATCTCAGGGCATTAGAACAAATCTAGCAGCAGAAAGGTCTATATGAACCTATCACTGAACTAAAAGTGCTCTTCTTTGATTTCAGAATTGCCTCTCATCTTTATCACTCCACTAAGTGATGTGAAGGTCTTTGAGAAAGATGAAGCCAAATTTGAATGTGAGGTCTCCAGAGAACCCAAGACTTTCCGCTGGTTGAAAGGAACGCAAGAGATCACCCCTGATGAAAGATTTGAAATTATTTCAGACGGAACAAAGCATGCTCTGATTATTAAATCTGTTGCATTTGAGGATGAAGCTAAATACATGTTTGAAGCTGAGGATAAGAGAACAAGTGCCAAGCTAATTATTGAAGGTTTGTCTGACTTTGCCTTTCTAGGAAAGATCTGCACTGTAGTCCTTGAATTGTTTTTATTGATAAGATTGTTATTAATGAAATGTTATGTTGTTATAGGTATCCGCCTGAAATTCATTACTCCTCTCAAGGATGTCACAAAAAAGGAGCGAGAAACTGCGGTGTTCACTGTGGAACTCTCCCATGAAAATATCCCTGTTATCTGGTTCAAGAATGACCAGCGATTACATACCAGCAAACTTGTTTCAATGACAGATGATGGCAAATTCCATACGCTCACAATCAAAGATCTTACTATTGATGATACTTCTCAGATTAGAGTGGAAGCTATGGGAAAATCCTCAGAAGCTAAACTCACTGTTCTTGGTAAGAATACCCAAAAGGATTTACATGATGTATATTATCAGAAAAGGGTTATTAATGAAAAATGATGATCAGAAAGTCTTTGGGTTGGTTTTGGTTTGCTTTGATGTTTGGTTTTTTTTTTTAGTTTCACCTAAACTTACATTGTGATTTTTGACAAATTTACAATTTGTTTGTCTTCTTTGGGTCTCCATTTCCCCATTCACAAAGCATAATTAAAATAACTTTAAAATGTCATGCAACTGTTGCAAAAGTGTCTATTGTATACTTAAACGGTGCTCTGAAATTCCTAGTGCACCAAAACAATTGTTGTCAGTAATATTAGTAATAAGCTGAATTGTTTCTTACATATTTGTTGTTTTCTCTCTTTGCAACAGAACTCTGTAATATTTATAGGGAATATATTTAATCCTTCTTGCAGGGCATAAACAAGAAATGTATTTTATGGTAAGAACTAATTGTCCTTTCTGAAAGCTTAAAACTTCAGACTGAAACATATCTCCAACTTTTGCTTGCAGAGGGAGACCCTTACTTCACTGGGAAGCTGCAGGATTACACTGCTGTAGAGAAAGATGAAGTAATCTTACAATGTGAAATCAGCAAAGCAGATGCCCCAGTGAAATGGATGAAGGATGGCCAACCAATTACTCCATCAAAGAATGTTGTTATTAAGGCTGATGGTAAAAAGAGAATCCTTATCCTCAAGAAAGCTTTGAAGAAGGATATTGGACAGTACACTTGTGACTGTGGTACTGATCAAACCTCTGCTAAACTCAATATTGAAGGTATGGTTATTTTACTGGGCTGCTCTGTAGTAGAGATCTTTTGGGGTCTGTTAGAGATTGAGGGAATCAATCACTTTTTTTTTCTTTTTTTTTTTCCTCCAGATCGGGATATTGAGATTATACATCCACTATACAGTGTGGAGGTGATTGAGACAGAGACTGCCCGTTTTGATATTGAAATCTCTGAGGAAGGTGTCCATGGCAATTGGAAGCTAAAAGGAGAACCCCTAACTGAATCAGCTGTAAGCAAATGTCTCAGGATATTTCTTATGTGTGTCTCAACCATGCGCGGGATGGTAGGGTATGAGGGAGAAGAAGGTGGCTGCAGAAATTAAGTGAAATCTATTTCTGCTTTCAATAAGGGTGACTATAATAAAAATACTGGTTTTTTTCATTAATAACTTTTAAAATGTAGAATCATAGAATCATGGAATGGTTTGGATTGGAAGTGACCTTGAAGTAGTTCCACCCTCCTTGCCGTGGGCAGGGACACCTCCCACTAGACCAGGTTACTCAAAGCCCCATCCAGCCTGGCCTTGAACACTTACAGGAAGGAGCATCCACAGCCTCTCTGGGCAACCTGTTCCAGTGTCTCACCACCCTGACAGTAAAGAATTTCTTCTTGATATCTAATCTAAATCTGCCCTCTTTCAGTTTAAAACTGTTACCTCTCGTCCTATCACTACACTCCCTGATAAAGAGTCCCTCCCCAGCTTTCCTGTAGGTCCCCTTTAAGTACTGGAAGGCCATTATAAGGTCTCCCTGGAGCCTCCTCTTCTACAGGCTGAACAACTCCAACTCTCTCAGCCTGCCTTCACAGGAGAGGTGCTCCAGCCCTCTGGACTGCTCCAACAGGTCCAGGTCCTTCTTCTGTTGAGGGCCCCAGAGCTGGACTCAGAACTCGAGGTGGGGTCTCATGAGAGTGGAGTAGAGGGGCAGAATCACCTCCCTTAACCTGCTGGCCACACTTCTTTTGAAGCAGACCAGAATACGGTTGGCTTTCTGGGCAGCAAGCGGACATTGCACGGTCCAAGTATTTCTCCTCAGGGCTGCTTTCTATCCATTCTCCACCCATCCTGTATTTGTGCTTGGGATTGCCCCAACCCACATGCAGGACTTTGCACTTGACCTTGTTGAACTTCATGAGGTTCACACAGGCCCACCTCTCAAGCCTGTCCAGGTCCCTCTGGATGGCGTCCCCTACAGCGTGTTGACCACAACACACAGCCTTAGTGTCATCGGCAAACTTGCTGAGGGTGCACTCAATCCCACTGTCCATGTTGCCGACAAAGATGTTAAACAGCACCAGCCCAATACCAACCCCTGAGGAATGCCACTCGTCACTGGTCTCCAGTTGGACATCGAGCCATTGACCACAACTCTTTGAGTGCAACCATCCAGACAATTCCTTATAAACCAGTGGTCCATTTGTCCCAGTTTAGAGACAAGGAAGTTGTATGGGACAGCGTCAAATGCTTTGCACAAGTCCAGATAAATGATGTCAACCAACATTATAACCCTGTTGTAGAAGGCCACCGAATTTCTCAGACACAAATTCCCCTTACTGAAGCCATGATGGCTGTCACCAATCACTTCATTTTCTGCATGCCTTAGCATAGTTTCCAGGATGATCTTGAGTTCCATTATCTTGCCAGGCACAGAGGTGAGGCTGACTGGTCTGTAGTTCCCTGGGTCTTCCTTTTCCCCCTTTTTAATATTGGGGTTATGTTTCCCCTATTCCAGTACGTGGGAACTTCAACAGACTGATACAACTTCTCAGATATGATGGATAATGTCTTAGCAACTTCATCTGCCATTTCCCTCAGGACCTGCAGATGCAACTCATCAGGTCCCATGGATTTGTACACTTTCAGGTTCTTTAGATGTCTCAAACCTGATCTTCTGTACTCGGCACTGGTGAGGCCTCACCTCGAGTACTGTGTTCAGTTCTGGGTCCCGCTGTACAAGAGGGACATAGAAGTGCTGAAGCGTGTCCGGAGGAGAGCTACCAGGCTGATGAGGGGTCTGGAGACCAGGTCATATGAGGAGAGGCTGAGGGAGCTGGGCATGTTTAGCTTGGAGAAGAGGAGGCTGAGGGGAAACCTCATTGCCCTCTTCGACTACCTGAAAGGATGTTGTAGAGAGGTGGGTGTTGGCCTCTTCTCCCAAGTGAATAATGACAGGACCAGAGGAAATGGTCTGAAGTTGCGGCAGGGGAGGTTTAGATTAGATATTAGGAAGAATTACTTTACTGAAAGAGTGGTCAGGCACTGGAAGAGCCTGCCCAGGGAGGTGGTTGAGTCACCATCCCTAGAGGTGTTTAAGAAATGTCTAGATGCAGCACTTCAGGGCGTGCTCTGGTGGCAGAGATTGTAGGTTGTTTGGTTGTTCTCGATGATCTCAAAGGTCCTTTCCAACCATGAAGATTCTATGATTCTGTGATTCTCCTACAGTAGGCAGTTCTTCATTCTCCCAGTCCCTGCTTTTGCCTTCTGCAACTTGGGCAGCATGGCTAGAGCCAGTGAAGACTGAGACAAAAAAGTTGTTGAGTACCTCAGCCTTCTCCATATCCCATGTAACCAGGTCTCCTGTTTCCTTCTGGAGAGGGACCACATTTTGCAAAGTCTTTCTTTTATCGCTGACTTGCCTGTAGAAGCTTTTCTTGTCGCCCTTAACGTCCCTAGACAGATTTATTTCTATCTGGGCTTTGGTTTTCCTAAACAGATCCCTGGCTGCTCGGGCAGTTTCTCTGTAGTCCTCCCAGCCCACCTGTCCTGTATGAACTTAATCCAAAATATTATATAAAATAGTTGAATAATAAATGATTTTACATAAATAAGTACATTCTGTATTGCTAGTCCCTAGGCAATTCTATGATTCTACGATTTTTATGGTGAGGTGAACAAAAAAGATGCTGAAAAAATTGTTTCACTTCTCTTTTTGCAGGACTGTGAAATCAAGGAGGAAGGCAAAAAGCACTTTCTTACACTGTACAACGTACGCTTAGATCAAGCTGGTGGAGTAGACTTCCAAGCAGCAAATGCCAAATCCGGTGCTCACCTTCGAGTGAAACGTAAGCATCTTTTAAACTTAAGGTCTTTTATCTTAAAAGTTTAAAAGTGAAAACAAGGTACTTTTGCCTATTTGGAACAGGTGGACAAATCTCTATACTGTATTGAACCCACAGCAATTGTTTCCAGAACAGCAACTCAAGGATCAATTACTCGAGCAATTTTAATTTTTTAGCTGAGAAATGTCCTATATGTTTTTAACCTTGTATAGAGTTTATTCGTACAGGAGAAGTGAAAATAAGGAGATGGCCTTGAAGGCTGCTTCATGGTTGTTATGAAATCAAAGTATTACAAGCAAAGGCTTTACTGCATTAAAGTATCAGGTTAACCTGAGAGGATGGGATCACAGTGATATCTGGGGATAGGGTTAAGAGCTTGATGGACAGGAACAGACCACACAGTTGAAGACCACTTGTTTCCCACTCCAATCCTGGCCCTCGCTATTTTGGAAAACACATGCCTTATCTAGCAAGAGGAATGCCAGGCCTGGCAGGGAGACAGATGCACGGCAACTTTCCTGCTGACCTTGTTCAATTTAAAGAAACATGGTCTGCAAATAGGAAAATTTAGGTGACCAGCCCTCCCCTAAAAACCCAGGGTGGCCTCTTCTATTTCGGGAATTTAAAGAGCAGCACTGCGATGTCTTTCTCTCCTGAGGGAAGCCACCATGGAGATTAGTACATAAGGGCAGCAGCTCTCTCTTTTGGGTAGAAGTGACTAATCTGAAAATTATGTCTTCTCCTTACCAAGCTCGAGTAATTGGCTTGCTGAGACCCCTCAAGGATGTAACAGTGACAGCTGGGGAATCGGCAACCTTCGATTGCGAACTCTCTTATGAGGGAATCCCAGTAGAGTGGTTCCTGCAAGGAAAGAAGCTGGAGCCCAGTGAAAAGGTAAAGAAACTAAACTTTATTTTTCTCACATTTCCTCCTCCTTCCTCTCTTTCAGCTCTCTTACCCTTCTTTATTTCCTATTTACTCTCCACCAGTAGAAGTACTAACGCACAGCAATACAGTAGTGCTGCTGTGTCAAGTGGTAAATCCTTTCTAAATCAGATATAGCATTTTTTGCCCCCAGAAATTCCAATATTCTGGAATCCTACAAGTTATTTATCGTACAAAGGGAAACTGGGGTTCCAAAATATCAATCATTACAACAGTCATTTTGTGCCTGATTCTGTTGGAGACTCAGTCACAGGGGTACTGAATGAGTTTTGCTCAGGTTAATTGTAGTTACAGTGAGAGGGTTTTGAAAGGTGCTATCAGGAAATGCTTTTTTCATCTGAATGCTCAGTTGCAGTCCAATTCTGCATATAAGGGGATTAAGAGGATTCAAATTCCATTTCAGGCATTTGTTCTGGCTCTCCAGATAACTTTCTGGGCAGATTTGCTTGTCAAGCACTTCTCACTAGCTATTTTTAACCCTTCATCAAGTGCTGGCTCTTAACTCTGAGATCTGAGCAGCCTGGAATGGAGTCAGTTTAATATATAAAGTTAATAAAGAAACATAAAGAAATACATTAAGAAACATAAAATATAAATGGATATCACTGGTTTTAAGACTTCTTTTTCATGTACTTTTTCACGTGCGCCTAAGGGAAATAATGCAAATGGAAACACAAATTGGAAGCCTCAGGCAAAGCAAACTTTCAAGGCATTACATTTCCTAGCAAAGTTTTAGAACCTGTAATAATGCTGCTAAAAATACTTTGGTATGGCTTTTTTTCTTTTAAATAGAATTTTTACCATATTATTTTTACGTTTTACTAGATCTTTCTGAGCTTCACCAAATTTGCCTACATCAAAACTATTTAATTAAAAAAATAAATAAATATACAAATATGAAAAGGAAAACCAATCATGGCAATAGGTGACCCCATTACAATATTTAAGGACAGATAAACAAAATTGAAACTCAGCAGATGAGACATATAATAAATCAAAGTATTTGCTTCTGAGTCTAGGAATAAAAATGTAGAAAGCTAATTGTCAGTGCAGTGGCTTGATAGTTATTACTGCCTGGCAAGAGAATTATTATATGTTAAATATTCCGTATGATGGAACATTATTTTGTTCTTATCTGTCTGACCTATCATTTTAATTAGAAGCTTGCTTTTCCCTTAATTTTTCTAAACCAACATCTACTACTTGATCACATACTTATCTGAAAATAAATAAATAGAATTCTTCAAGAGCTATGTTAAAATTTATGACCTGCATGCGTAGCAGCCCTGTTAATGGCTGCAATGTGGGATGTATCTTTGAATCTCGCAGGTCTGCTCCCAGAGAAAAGGGATGTTTGTGTAGGAGTAGCCCAATTTAAACTAATGGTTGCAAAGTAGTTTCACCAATAGATCAACACAGCAATGGTTTTTTAGGTAGGATTTTTTACCAAAATTTAATAATAGAAAATCAAACTCACATTTACAAAAGAATGTATGAAGAGGGGGTGATAAACCTCTTTATATCTCTCTAAAAGTTTTTACTTTAGATGTAGCCAGGAGCAATACCAACTTTTTCCCATAAATTTACTTATTTTGGTATTTACTGGTACCTATTCAAAATAAACATGATTTCAAGTCAGCCTCCCTTAGTAGATGATAGTAGACTTACATTTTCTAATACAAGGCCACAAATACCTTAAAACATGGGGAAACTTAAAATTACAATTTCTTGCAAGTGGAAGGACAAACCAGAAATGTTCTCAAAATCCTCAAAGCATTTGCATCTTGAGCTATATCTAGTATATACAAAAGGAAATTATCAAAATTTCATATAAAAATAAACATCCGAACTTCGTAGATAACAATAAATAGCAATGCTATCTCATTAAATATTTCTTAAATATTTGTTGTACATACTGACAAAGGACTTTTTTAATGTACTTTATAAGGTCGTGATACGTGCTGAAGGGAGAGTTCACACACTTATTCTTAGAGATGTCAAGTTAACAGATGCGGGAGAGGTATCACTGACAGCGAAAGATTTCAGAACTCAAGCAAATCTTTTTGTAAAAGGTAAGTTATTTTAATTATACCATAATCAGTGTTAATGGTCTGTTCATGATTCACCCTGGAATAGGTTGTTAATATACACCATATATCAAATTTGTAGGATCATACATACAATATTGAACTGGTGATAACTTTCCTGATTAGAAAAGCCACTTAAAATCTTCATGCTTCACAGAAGACATTAGGAAAGGGGGAAATACTGGAAATGTGTCATACCTGGGAGAGGAATCAATTCTTTAGGATTTCCAGGGCTTCAGTGCAGAACTGAACATTCAGTTTTCCTCAAGATGACCCACAAATACTGGGCTTTATGGCTCCAATGGCTTTTTTTCTGTTCTTTGGAGTATCGAGAAACCTATGATAGCACAAATACACCATCAGTCAAGTGACATAACATTGACTGTTTACCCACTTGCACTGCTTGCAAGTTGTGTATGGATAAGAGGTAAAAAAAAAATCTGCACACACTTCTAACTAATTTAGTAATTAAAGGAGAAATAAAAAAAAACATTCCTTAAGTTCAGAGCATAACTTCAGAGTCACTGAGATCACATGGGTATAATTCAGCTAAAGAAACTGAGTTGCAAGGGTTTGTGATGTTTTATGAGTAAAAACCCCATGGAGAAGGATATCGTTCAATCTAATTTTACAGTAGGCTCTAAATGAGGAAATTAGTTCATTTAGAACATATCTGGGCATTAAAAATAAAAACTAAAAAAACCCACTTCATCAGAGACATCTAAGAGCCTTTTTGATTAGTCGTCAAGGACAATTAGTGAACTGTATGAGACAGTTCTGCACTAGCATAGGGCTGGCTATAATTTAGATCTTTTCTATCAAAAATCTGTCTGTTTCCTTTAGAACCCCCAGTCGAATTTACTAAACCACTTGAGGACCAGACTGTTGAAGAGGAGGCCACTGCAGTACTGGAATGTGAAGTTTCCAGGGAAAATGCAAAAGTTAAATGGTTCAAAAATGGAGAAGAAATTCACAAAACAAAGAAGTATGATATCATTTCTGATGGCAGGGTCAGAAAACTCATTATCCATGGCTGCACACTGGATGATGCAAAAACCTATACCTGTGATGCTAAGGACTTTAAGACATCATGTTTTCTCAATGTAGAACGTGAGTAATTCACAAATTTCTACAAAATGTCTAAGTGCTATAAATGCTGTGTACTAGTGTCTATGACTGGCAATGTTATCAATGTCAGCAATTTATTCTTCTCTACTGGAGACTTTCCTCTACTAAAATTTTTCTTTTCTCTTACAGCTATTCGTATTGAGTTCCTGAAACCCCTAACTGACCTTGAAGTTAAAGAAAAAGAATCTGCTCGGTTTGAATGTGAAATTTCTCGTCCAGGTGTCAAGGTCAATAATAATACTTTTTAATCTGAGTAACTCCTTCAACTAGAGCTTTCTTTTAAATTGACAACTTTATTGTGTTGTTACAAAAGAACACATAACTGAAATCTATGATGAGTATGTTAATATTAATAGCCATACTGATTTGTTCTAAAACAGGTGAAGTGGTTTAAGGATGGCGTTGAAATCAGAAAAGGCAAAAAGTATGACATAATTTCCAAAGGTGCAGAACACATTCTTGTTGTCAGTAAATGCGTCTTCGATGATGAAGCTGAATATGCCTGTGAAGCAAAAACAGCTCGAACTTCAGGCCTACTCACAGTGATAGGTAAACACAGTTTTTTAGAATCTAATCTATGAGCAAGAAAAAATGTTTTTTTGATTAAAGGCTTTAATCATCTTTCTAAATTCTTGTTGCAGAGGAAGAGGCTGTTTTCACAAAAAATCTTCCTGATCTTGAAGTAAATGAAAATGACACTGTAAAATTCGTCTGTGAAGTTTCAAAGCCTAATGCCGAAGTTACTTGGTTTAAAGGAGATGAAGAGGTGCCTGATGGTGGTAGATTTGAACACATTTCAGATGGCCGGAAGAGAATTCTTCTCATACGTAATGCTCATCCTGAAGATGCTGGCAAATATACTTGCAAGCTCCGAAGCTCTAGTACAACAGGAAAACTTACAGTACATGGTAAGAGTTACTTTAGTGTCCTTGTTTTCTGGAAAAAAATAAAAAAAATCAACAAGAATACACAACTTGGTGTATTCTCTTCATAAGTAAAAAATAAAATAAACTCATATATATGTACAAAAATGTTTTCTTTCAGAACTTGCAGCAGAATTTCTTACCAGACCACAAAATCTTGAGGTGCTTGAAGGAGACAAAGCTGAATTTGCCTGTTCAGTATCAAAAGAGGCAATTACAGTACAGTGGCTGAGGGGTGACACAGTCCTGGAGCCTGGTGATAAGTATGACATCATTTCAGATGGCAAAAAGAGAACACTTGTGGTTAAAGACTCTATTCTAGGAGATGCAGGAAAGTATACTGTCATGGTTGGTGAAGCTAAAGCTACAGCACGCTTAACAGTGATAGGTAAGCTTTATTTTATCAATGTGCAGGTGCACATTTTTTTGCATTGCTTATACTACATGAGGTCCTATTTCTTCTGTTTTCTCAATTTCAGAAAAACTCAGGATTATAACTCCCCTGAAGGACCAAGAAGTTAATGAGGGTCAAGAAATTATCTTCAGTTGTGAAGTCAATAAAGAAGGTGCCAAAGAGAAGTGGTACAAAAATGATGAAGCAATATTTGATAGTGCAAAATACATTATTGTCCAGAAGGATTTAGTTTACACTCTCAGAATCAGAGATGCACAGTTGAAAGATCAAGCTACCTATACCATCTCACTGTCAAACCAGAGAGGCGAACGCGCCAAAAGCTCTGCTGCCTTAACAGTATTGGGTAAATAACTTGCACTACATTAAAATTATTTCATCATCTTACATTCAATCTCACGTCAGGATCATAAGGATGTGAATTAATCAGTTTGGCTTTTTTTGTCTTAACAGAGGAGGATCTCAGAATTGTTGAGCCTCTTGAAGATATTGAGACCATGGAAAAGAAAACTGTCACATTCTGGTGCAAAGTCAATCGCCTTAATGCTACCCTCAAATGGACAAAGAATGGTGAAGAGATCACATTCAACAAGCGGATTTTGTACAAAGTTGATAAATACAAACACTCACTCATCATTAAAGACTGTGGGTTTATAGATGAAGGTGAATACACTGTTACTGCTGGACAGGACAAATCTGTTGCAGAGCTTCTCATCACAGAAGCACCGGCAGACTTCATTGAACATCTCCGGGACCAGACCGTCACTGAATTTGATGATGCTGTCTTTACGTGCCAGCTTTCCAAAGAGAAAGCCAGTGTAAGATGGTACAGAAATGGAAGAGAAATCAAAGAAGGCAAAAAGTATGTACATTTTATTATGATTTTTAATATGCTGAACATGCTTGCTTTACTTTGGTGCTTTGTCTGGAAACTAAAATACTACTTACTTTTCTCCCCCATAAAGATACCAGTTTGAAAAGGATGGAAATCTGCACAGATTAATCATAAAAGACTGTAGACTTGATGATGAGTGTGAATATTCCTGTGGAGTGGATGACAGGAAATCTAGGGCAAGACTTTTTGTTGAAGGTCTGTGTAAAATTGAATAGGATTTATTTCTTCATTATTTAGTAATAATAAAAGCAATACACAAGTAACACCAAATGAATGGACATTTATTTCAGAAATACCTGTTGAGATCATCCGACCACCACAAGATATTTACGAAGCTCCTGGTGCAGATGTTATCTTCATGGCTGAGTTGAACAAAGATGGTGTAGAGGTCAAATGGTTGAGAAACAACATGATTATCGTCCAAGGTGACAAACATCAGATGATGAGTGAAGGAAAGGTCCACAGGCTGCAGGTGTGCGACATAAAGCCCCGTGACCAAGGGGAATACAGATTTATTGCCAAAGATAAGGAAGCTAGAGCTAAGCTTGAACTAGCTGGTAAGTTGCTTGCTTTGTGTTTCTTTTATAAAATCTTAGATTAGTGAATTAACTCTGTAATTAATTGATTTTTCTTCTTTCAACGAGTTGAGTTAAAATGAATACACAGTCAGACGGAGAAAAGTGCATCTGTATAACTGTATGAGTTATAATTCAGGCAACAAATATTTTTTTTAATTATACGATGCTGATCCAACTGTTGACGAAAATACAAGTCACTTTCCAGTGTCTATACCAAAGAGCATGAATTGAGCTTAAAGGACACAGAACCTTTTCATTAGGTCACCGCAGATCCAAAGCATGAAAAATATTTGACCTACTCATTTCAGTCATATAAGACATTTAATTCCTAATTTGTCTATTTCACAGGATCAGACCAATAAAATGCATTAAATTGTTGCTCAAAAAAGCAAATCCCTCTTCCCTGGTTTTATAGGAGGACACGCTACATACCAACCAGCCTGAGTTTCTTTACCTAGAGCAGTCCAATGAATGTATGAAGGACTTGCTTAGAATTCACACAACAGCTCCTTTTCTATGTTAGCTTCTTTGCTGACTACACAAATGAATAGATTTATTTTTTTTAAAAAACATAAGTGCTTACTTGTCACATTGATCTTCCATAGCTGCACCTAGAATCAAGACTGGTGATCAAAACCTTGTGGTTGATGTTGGGAAGCCTTTAACAATGACTGTTCCATATGATGCCTATCCAAGAGCAGAAGCTGAATGGTTGAAAGAGGAGGAAAGTCTGCCCACAACAACTGTTGATACAACAACTGACTGCAGTACCTTCAAAATTTATGAAGCAAAGAAATCAGATAAGGGAAGGTACAAAGTTATACTTCGAAACAAACATGGCCAGGCAGAAGCATTCATCAATGTAGAGGTCATTGGTAAGTACTCCCACCATTAAAACCTTGCTTACATTTATTTAAGCCACAGGGAAGGGAAAAAAAAAAAAAGATGCAATGCCCTAAAATATTGTCATATCTTTGTTAGATGTTCCGGGTCCAGTTAGAAACTTGGAAGTCACTGAAACTTATGATGGTGAAGTTGGCCTCGCCTGGCAAGAACCAGAAAGTGATGGTGGAAGTAAAATAATAGGCTACGTCGTTGAAAGACGTGATATCAAGCGTAAGACCTGGATTACAGTCACTGATCGTGCTGAAAATTGTGAATACACTGTCACTGGACTTCAAAAAGGAGGAGTTGAGTACCTCTTCCGTGTTAGTGCACGGAATAGAGTGGGAACTGGTGAGCCAGTGGAAACAGAGAGACCTGTGGAAGCTAAGAGCAAATTTGGTGAGCAGAAGTTATGACTCAGTGATTGATGACAGTGTAAAAAAAGCAGTAAAAACTCTAAGAACAGGTAAAAAACACATACCTTGTTTTTCCTTTTTCTCCCCAAAATAAACTGTAGAAGTTCCTGGTCCTCCTCAAAATGTAGAAGTTACTGATGTGAACAGGTTTGGAGCTACGCTTACCTGGGAACCACCTGAGTATGATGGAGGATCTCCAATTACTGGCTACGTTATCGAACTGCGTAACAGAGCTTCCATCAAATGGGAGCCAACCATGACTACTGGAGCTGATGAACTGTCAGCTGTCCTGACTGATGTTGTGGAAAATGAAGAATATTTCTTCAGAGTAAGAGCTCAAAACGTGGTTGGAGTTGGCAAACCAAGTCCTGCTACACGGGCAGTAAAAATTATGGACCCAATTGGTAAGTGTGCAAGCACTGATTGTGGTTACACTATAAGACAGGGACATTTTGGCTGTTTATATATTATGTGTGCAGGAAAGTTCAATTGAGAAACATGTGCTGCAAATACCATGTACAGTTAGTTTTTTCCTACTTTTGTCCTTCAAACATATCAGAAGTAACTTGCTACCATTTGGTTCGGTAAGGACTCCAAATATTTTTGCTCTGAAATTAGGATTCAACTTAAATTTTAAAAAATGGTTTAGAAAAAACTATGCAAAGGCTGTAAAAAAGAGTACTTTAATGTATAGACAGCTGATATGCACAACCATACTCCATTATCAATTGCAAAAATGTCTTTCTCTCAAATTATTTTCAGAGAGACCAAGTCCTCCCATTAACCTGGATCATTCAGATCAAACTAAGTCATCAGTGCAGCTTACATGGGAACCTCCTCTCAAAGATGGAGGAAGTCCAGTCTTGGGCTATATTGTTGAAAGGCGAGAAGAAGGAACAGACAAGTGGATTCGCTGTAACCCAAAACTAGTACCCGCTCTTACTTTTAAGGTAAGATGTTCTGTTCATCAACAAAGTACTCAAAATGTGTAGATAATTTTTAATATGAGTTAACTATATGATTATTTGTGCTTTTTAGGTAACTGGATTGAAACCAGGATGCAGTTATTACTACAGAGTCTCAGCAGAAAATGCAGCTGGTGTGTCTGACCCAGCAGAGGCTATTGGGCCATTAACTGCAGATGATACCTTTGGTAAGCCATATGATATTTATTCAAGATAATTAAAGTTCATCTTTTGGGGTAATATGTATATATTTCACCAGATAACTGTGATGCCAACTAGCATAAAGAACCTTAGACCTTTGAGATTCTGAGCTATTTCTCCTCCATTGTGAATTCTGCAGATAATAAGCTGTACTATTAGGTAGAGACCTATTAGGCTGCCTGAAGAGAAAGGCATGAACTTTTGTCTCCTGACCTAGCTTTGTGGAAGGTGGGAGGTAACAGGAGAGAAAGTCAGAGAAGATAAAAAAATCAAAAAGTAAAAAAAAATACATAGTTTTTATATTAAAGGGTGAATTAGATCTCCTACTTGATAATGCTAAGATGCCTTATCATCGCGCATATTTCTAAAAAATGTTTAACCAGGAGAGGTAGGGAGTGATAAATCACAGCTAGGCCTAGACAGCTCCAACCTTCAGGCTGAGATACAGTCAGAATCAGCCTCTCGACACAACTACTATTAGCCATATTCAGCACATCTGAAAATATTTCATCGAATCCATTTTCCTCTTTTTCCAGTTGGACCTACAATGGACCTAAGTGCATTTAAAGATGGGCTGGAGGTTATTGTTCCAGAGCCAATCAAGATCCGTGTTCCTATCACTGGCTACCCTGTGCCAACCGCCACGTGGTCTTTTGGTGATCAAGTCTTAGAAGAGGGTGATCGTGTAACAATGAAGACCACTGCCTCCTTTGCAGAACTTGTAATCACTCCAAGTGAACGCCCAGACAAGGGAGTTTATTTCTTAACATTAGAAAACCCTGTGTCATCTGTTTCAGGAGAAATTGACGTTAATGTCATTGGTAAGTGGACATGTATATATTCTATCGATAACATACCACACCACATTTGTCTTGCTAAAATCTAATAAAGTTAATAATGTGAAATCACACAGCTTTCAGTAAACCAAGTATATTAAAATATAACTAAAAACTAGAAATCCATCCTCAAAAAAACCCTCTTTTCTGGTTTTCAATATCCAACTGTGTTTAAGGAAGAATGACTAAGAAGAATAAGTCTTCTGGCAGATAGATTACATAGAGATCACTGTCAAACTCCAATCGCAAAATAATTAATACAATTTCTGTGATTTCTAGCTTGTCCAAGTGCACCAAGAGAACTTAAAGTTTTAGACGTAATCAAGAACACAGTGCAGCTGTCATGGGAACCTCCAGAAGATGATGGTGGAAGTCCAGTTACTGGCTATATAATTGAAAAACGCGAAGTAAGCCGGAAAACATGGAACAAAGTAAGTTCATTCTTTCTCATTTCAATTTCTATTTGCTATATTGTTGCCACATGTGCTACTGAATTTTCTGTCTAATTTTGGTAATTGCTCTTTGGAAATAAATTTTAGAAACACATTGGATCTTTACTTCTCTTTAGGTTATGGACCATGTTGTTGACCAAGAGTTCACTGTACCTGACCTCATCCAAGGCAAAGAATATCTGTTTAGAGTTTCTGCATGCAATAAATGTGGCCCAGGAGAACCAGCATACATTGATGAACCTGTAAATATGTCAGCACCAGCAAGTGAGTCAACTGTTTCACATTGTGGCTGATTTTCTGTTTCTGAAATCTTGCTGATTTTCTTCAAAATAAGATGTAAAAAAATATCTTCCTTAGACTGGTTTCTAAGACCCCGTATGTTTTTAATTTTTAATAGCGGTGCCTGATCCACCAGAGAACGTTAAATGGAGAAATCCAACATCGAAAGGAATCTTCCTAACATGGGAGCCTCCCAAATATGATGGTGGTGCCCGCATTAAGGGTTATTTGGTAGAAAAATCTCAACGTGGCACAGACAAGTGGGAGATATGCGGGGAGCCTGTTGTTGAAACAAAGTAAGTAAAATAAACACAGAAGGTATATCCTTTCAAGTAACAGAGCCATACTCACCACTTTAAATATCTGGATTTTTTTAATTTTTTTTTGACAAACAGAATGGAAGTAACAAAACTCAAGGAAGGGGAGTGGTATGCATATCGGGTTAAGGCTTTGAACAGAATCGGAGCCAGCAAGCCAAGTAAGCCAACAGACGATATTCAGGCCATCGATGCAAAAGGTAATTACTTCAATCATTGAATTACAGTAGCTGCTTTATTTTTACCAGTCTCTGAAATACTGTTTCTATAACAATGTTTTCATTCTCTCCTAAATCAGAGGCTCCAGAAATTTTCTTAGATGTGAAACTTCTTGCTGGACTTACTGTGAAAGCTGGAACTAAAATTGAGCTACCAGCTAAAGTAACTGGAAAGCCTGAGCCCCAGATTACTTGGACCAAGGCTGACAAAATTTTGAGACCTGACAACAGAATCACCATTGAAACCAAACCTAATCATTCTACAGTCACTATTACAGACAGCAAGAGGAGTGACAGTGGAACCTATATTATAGAAGCTGTAAATTCCAGTGGACGCGCAACTGCTGTTGTTGAAGTTAATGTTCTTGGTATGCATGTATTTTATGTTGTTTATAACAGTCATTAGTCATGGACTGAGGTATGCAAGCAGAAGATTAACAGTCACATCTTGTTCCTCTACAGATAAACCTGGTCCACCAGCTGCATTTGATGTATCAGAAATCACAAATGAATCCTGCCTTCTGACATGGAATCCTCCACGAGATGATGGGGGCTCTAAAATCACCAACTATGTCCTTGAGAAAAGAGCTACAGACAGTGAAATATGGCACAAGTTATCATCAACTATTAAGGATACAAAATTCAGAGCTACTAATTTAACTCCTCTTAAAGAATATGTGTTCCGAGTCAGTGCTGAGAACATGTATGGTATTGGGGAGCCAGCACAATGTGACTCCATCATTGCAAAATACTCATTTGGTTAGTTAATTAAATTAATGTTACATTTTTACAATATTTTAACAGGGAAAAAAACCCAAACATATGTGTGATGGTTTTGGTTTTTTTTAAATTTATTGATTTATACAGATCCACCAGGCCCTCCAACAGGTCTTAAGCCTACAGAGGTCACTAAAGATTCAGTCACCTTAACATGGAATGAACCAGATGAAGATGGTGGCAGCCCCATAACTGGATACTGGGTTGAAAGATATGATCCTGAGCAAGATAAATGGATAAAATGCAATAAAATGCCAGTGAAAGATACAACATTCAAGTAAGGCTGTAGTCAGTTTAGTCTGAAATAGGTCACAGGGACATAAAAATGTCACAGTAGGCTTTTAAACAAGTTTTACATTGTTCTTACTCGTATTTCCTTGTTTCCATAAGTTTAGATCCAACTAACATCTGGTGGCATACTTCTTTTGATAATTAGTTTTAAAGAAGAACGTCTTTACAGAAGGGTGAATCATCTCTTTTTTTAAAGTAGAATCATAGAATCGTTTGGGTTGGAAAGGGCCTTTGAAGGTCATCTAGTCCAATTTCTGCTGCAATGAGCAGGGACATCTTCAAGTAGATCAGGTTGCTCAGAGCCCCGTCCAACCTGATCTTGAATGTTTCCAGGGATGGCACATCTACCACCTTTCTGGGCAACCTGTTCCAGAGCTTCACCACCCTCGGTGTAAAAAAATTTCTTCCATATATCTAGTGTAGATCTTCCCTCTTTTAGTTTGAAGCCATCAGATCATTTTTGTGGCCCTCCTCTGGACCCGCTCCATGTCTTTCCTGTGCCGAGGTCTCCAGGGTGGAGTAGAATGTTATGCTTAGTAATTTCAGTGCTATGTGGTTATTCATAAGACATTCTAAAATAGCAGACACAGACATCTCAAGTATCAATTTGGCAAAACCCAGGGCCGGGGGGGGGAGTTTCTCCTGATACTCATAGAATCATATTAACTAACAACCATGGAACATACAAAAATGTAAGATGGCTCTCAAAACGTTGGTTTTTGTGTTGTGATGAACCATTTTACTGTTGACAAAATACCTATTTTGAATGTTCACCATTTCATAAAACATCATTAGCAGTAATTTGGGTATTTTCAGATTTTATCAAGTAAACTGTAGTACGAAGAGTAGAAAGAATAATATTTTAGGCATGAGTTAATGTGTAGATTTGGTTTAATCAAATATCATTTTTATTTACAGAGTTAAAGGTCTTACAAATAAGAAGAAATATAAGTTCCGTGTCTTGGCAGAGAATCTTGCAGGACCTGGAAAACCAAGCAAGGAAACAGAGCCAATCTTAGTGAAAGACCCAATTGGTACAATAAGCACATTTTTAATGGTTTAATTTAACAACAAAAAAATTCTTTGTTTTCAGTCATGTAATTAATATTGGACTCTTCTCTAGATCCACCATGGCCTCCTGGAAAGCCAACTGTGAAAGATGTTGGCAAGACATCATTAGTCCTGAATTGGACAAAGCCAGAACATGACGGAGGGGCAAAGATCGAATCTTACGTCATTGAATTGTTAAAGACCGGAACAGACGAGTGGGTGAGAGTGGCTGAAGGAGTTCCCACAACTGAACACTTCCTCAAAGGGCTTATGGAGAAACAAGAATATTCATTCCGCGTAAGAGCTGTGAACAAGGCCGGTGAGAGTGAGCCCAGTGAACCCAGTGACCCTGTGCTGTGCAAGGAGAGACTCTGTGAGTAGTTTTTCAGAACATGCTGCTACTGCAAAAACACAGTCTTTGTCTTTAAAGGCCCCATGTCTGCCTGTCTCTGTAGGTACCAAATGAACTCTTGGAAGGCTCATTAACTATTAGAGTCTCCCCTGCTTCAGCTAAGAAAATACAAAGTTTTAATAGTTTGGGTGTATTCCCTGTCTTCCAAGATCTTCGATGGGAAATACACTAACCTGTTTTACCTTCTTTTTCTATTTTACAGATCCTCCTTCACCACCTCGGTGGCTTGAGGTTATTAATATTACTAAAAACACAGCAGATCTTAAATGGACAGTACCAGAAAAAGATGGGGGTTCCCCAATTACCAACTACATCGTAGAAAAGAGAGATGTAAGGCGAAAAGGCTGGCAGACAGTTGATACAACAGTGAAAGATACCAAGTACACAGTGAGCCCACTGACGGAAGGCTCATTGTATGTGTTCCGTGTGGCTGCTGAAAATGCCATTGGACAGAGTGACTACTGTGAAATTGAAGATTCAGTGCTTGCTAAAGATACTTTCAGTAAGTTTCAGATTTCCGGAGTGATCGGTAAAAACAGCTCAAGTGTAATGGATTCCTGTTCTTCTAATGTGTGTATTTTTGTCTTTAGCAACTCCCGGGCCTCCATACGCTCTTACAATAGTTGAAGTGACAAAAGGCCATGTTGATTTGAAGTGGGAACCACCTAAGAATGATGGTGGCAGACCGATTCAAAGGTAAGGTCATTTTAAGTTTGTTTAGTGTTTCCTGTAGATTAAGATCTTTTCATGAATGAAGACATTTCTCTTGAAATGTTTAAATTTTAAATGAACACATTTTATATGAAAAAGAGGTGGGTGGATGTAAAAGAGAAGCCATGTTGTCAAAGCAATTAAGGGGTTGATTTTAAAATGTGGAAATTATGCAAATATAAATAACTTAATGTGTATGAACAATGAATGTGTGTCAACATCCTCAAAACATCATCAATCAAATCAAACTGAACTGTATATAAAATAAAAAAAAAATAATGTAACTATAGTCTCCAGTTCCTCCAGAGCTGTAGCCACTTAAAGCCGTCTACCAAGTAATATTACTATATTTTTCTTCTGCCGTAGTTTCTCATTCAAACTGTATACACTCAGCCAAGGTGAAGCCTCATCTCTTTTCTGTACATTCTCTTCTTTATTACACTTTTCGAAGAGACCGTTTTACTCCTTTGGGTTGCTTCTAATATCCTTTTCTTTGGTTTCTAAAGTATCTGTTCTCTGAAATTCACCTTGAATGCCAGTTAGATTTTTCCTCTTCGTATTTTCACTCTTCCTCTCCTTCCTGATTGCAGTAAGCATATCTTAAACTGAGAACTACAGAGATCTGCCTCAAGCAACATAAGTCATTTAATTCTCATTACTTTCCCATAGGCTATCACAGGCAGAATTTTGACAGCTGAGTAACTCACAGATAATATCTACAAATATTCTCAGTGGACTGACCACTGAGATTCAAACTAGCAAAGAGATACAAGTATAGCTTGGGGGGTCTTTTACCTCTGCAGCTCTCTAAAACCTGAGAACACAGCAGAAGTTCAGGAATTGGCTTTCAGAATTGGATCTGTCAGTAATGTCAGCCCCATTATGTCGAAGACCTACCAGGACTGCTAGGACTAAGTGGCTGATATGTGAAATAAAGTTCATTGAATATGTCACCCACGACTCTTGCTACTTTTCCATTGGCCAGACTATTCTAATCACTCTTTATCTAATTTATTGAGCAAGAAGTCTGAAGTATTCATATTTCAACACTGATAATATTTTCCCCAATTTATTCAGATATGTTATTGAAAAGAAAGAAAAACTAGCCACTCGCTGGGTAAAAGCTGGCAAGACAGCTGGTCCAGATTGCAATTTCAGAGTGACTGATGTCATCGAAGGTACAGATGTACAGTTCCAGGTTCGTGCAGAAAATGAAGCTGGCTGTGGTCATCCCAGTGAACCAACTGACCTCATCCATATTGAAGATCCAACAAGTAAGTAGTAGCATACTATAGAGTGTATGGATTATGAAAGCAGTGTACTGTGTAGAACAGATATTCTGGGAGAAAACTGACACAATTCTTTTCCATTTCTGCAGGCCCTCCTTCACCTCCTCAGGATTTACATGTCACAGATGCAGGTCGAAAGCATATTTGCATTGCATGGAAACCACCTGAGAAGAATGGTGGAAGCCCTATTATTGGGTATAATGTTGAGATGTGTGAAGCAGGAACAGAAAAATGGATGCGAATCAATTCTCGTCCAATAAAAGACCTGAAATGTAAAGTGGAGGAAGGTGTTGTTCCGGACAAGGAATACGTGCTGAGAGTCAGAGCTGTCAATGCTGTTGGAGCTAGTGAGCCATCAGACGTCTCAGAAAAAGTGGTTGCCAAGGACCCAGACTGTAAGAATAAATTCCTTTTGTTTTTTTCAGATCTGCAAAACTGAAAAAAAAGAATGGTGTTTGGCAACTTTCTGGTAATATTATAATTACTTTTACAGGTAATCCAACCATTGATCTAAAAACTCGTGACATCGTTGTTGTTAAAGGACAGAAATTAAGTATCCCTATACCCTTCAGAGCTGTTCCATCCCCAACTATAACATGGCACAAAGACGGCAAAGAGTTGAAAGCTGGTGACAGAACAACAATGAAGAGTGACTACACCTCTGCATTGCTTGAAGTCATAGACAGTGTTCATTCTGATGCTGGTGTTTATACTATCACATTGGAGAACAAGCTGGCATCAACAACTGGCTCAGTCAACGTCAAAGTCATAGGTAACTAGGCTTCTTCCATTCTGAGAAAGATACTTATCCTCACTCGAGCCCTGTGGCTGACAAAAGAAAGGACTAGAAAAATGCCTTTTCTGCCACAGGGAGGAATCACTTCAACTCAGACGCATGTAGATTGCAATAGAGGCGTTAATGTTACAAAATCCCACCAAAAAAACACTTTACCCCAAGTTGGTCTAACTGCTCAGTGGCTGCTCAAAGCCCAATTATTATGAATAGTCATTATATAAATATTAAAAAGCCTATAAGAATTCTGTATATTTTTCACCTTTAGGAACACAAATTCATATATATGCTTTGTAGCCAAAATTTGTGGGTTTGATCTGCTTTCTGCAAAGCAAAGAAATGCAATATAATTTCATATTTGTAGGAATACAGTTTCCCATCTATTTAGTTAACTAATTTTATTATTCTTATTTAAAACAGGTCCACCCGGACAGTGCAAAGACATTAAGGCAAGCGAAGTAACTAAGAATTCTTGCAAAGTGTCCTGGGAACCTCCAGACTTTGATGGTGGTACTCCTATTTTACATTATGTTCTGGAACGCAGAGAAGCTGGTCGTAGAACATATATCCCAGTCATGTCTGGTGAAAATAAGCTTTCATGGCAAGTCAAAGATCTTATCCCAAACAGTGAATATTACTTCCGTGTTAAAGCTGTCAATAAGATTGGAGGAGGTGAATATCTTGAACTAAGAAACCCAATCATTGCAGAAGACCCAAAACGTAAGGTTTTTTTCTACTAAATAATCTAGCAAATTGAATTTTAACTAAAATCTTCATGCTTTCTTTTCTCATATAATTCCTCTTTTGCTACTCTTCTACAGAGCCTCCAGATCCTCCTGTTGACCTTGAAGTCCATAATCCAACAGCAAAATCAGTAACACTTACATGGAAACCACCCCTGTTTGATGGTGGAAGCAAGATTATGGGCTACATAATAGAAAAGCTTGCTAAGGGCAAGGAGAGGTGGGAGAGATGCAATGACTATCTGGTACCTCTATTAACTTACACAGTGAAAGGTCTTGAGGAAGGAAAGGAATATCAGTTTCGTGTTCGTGCTGAGAATGCTGCTGGCATCAGTGAGCCTTCTCGGATTACTCCTTTTGTGAAAGCTGTGGATCCTATTGGTATGAATCACTCACTTGATTGTTTGCAGTAATTGCCATACATCTTCAAACATAGTGGAAGATTCTACTCTCCATTTATCATTCTGCTTTATTACAGAGGCTCCAAAAGTCTTCCTTGCTGCAAACCTACAGTCTGGCCTTGAGGTGAAGAGAGGTGATGAGATCATACTTGAGGCACATATTTCAGGGTCACCTTATCCATCTATCACTTGGCTGAGGAATGATGAAGTTATCAAACCAGAGGAAATCAAAAAGAGAGTAACAACGTATACAAGGAAGAAGAAGGGTGAAGCTGCAGAAGAGGAACCTTTCCAGCTTTCACTGCCAGAACGTATGAGCATTGACAACCATAAAGAAGGAGAGTCTATACTATCAATCCGTGACTCCATCAGAGCTGACCATGGCACATTTACAATTAAAGTGGAAAATGATCATGGTGTTGCAAAAGCCTCATGTGAAGTCAATGTGTTAGGTAAGTAATGAATGTCCTCAAACCACCTAGTTGTTTAGGGTATTGGGTAAGAGGTGCACAAGATGAGTACTCATCATTTTTCTTACTTTGCTAACAGATACACCAGGGCCTCCAGTCAACTTTGTATTTGAAGATGTGAGGAAAAATTCTGTCATTTGCAAGTGGGAGCCTCCCCTTGATGATGGTGGAAGTGAAATCCTAAACTATGTACTGGAAAAGAAAGACAATACAAAAGCTGAAATGGGCTGGGTCACTGTCAGTTCAACACTCAGGCATTGCAAATTCCATGTAACAAAACTGATTGAAGGAAAAGAATATCTCTTCCGTGTATTTGCTGAAAACAGAGTTGGATCAGGGCCACCATGTGTTTCAAAACCAATGACAGCGAAAGATCCTTTCTGTAAGTTTTAATTTTGAAATACAACCTTTTCAGAAAACCAGTGTAAAACTGCACAGAACACTCAGCTTCATCTATGCGAACGCTTCCCAGAAGAAACTTGACCAATGTAATTATTATTTATTGCACATTTTAAACCATTGAAATAAAGGGGAATATTGAAAACATTATAATTTCAGTAGTAAAGAAATAAGAATGACAATCACTGTCATAAAACTTTACACTTAAAACACTTAACATCTGAATAGTGATATTCTCTGAGTTCAATAGACTAATATTCTTACCAAAAGAGAGAACCGCTACAAGTTTGATTAGTGGTTGCAGTTAGGAATCAAAGCTTCTAAGAAAGAGACTAGAAGAACTATGAATGACTTAAAATTAGTCATTTCTTATATCTTAGATCTCTCTTAGCTTTGAGTAAGCTCCAAAGAAGACAGTAATGATGACAAAATTACAATTCTTTATTTCAGCTCCACCAGATCCACCTAATAAGCCTGATGTGCAAGATGTTACCAGCAACAGTATGGTGGTTAAATGGAATGAACCAAAAGACAATGGCAGCCCAATCATAGGATATTGGATTGAAAAACGTGAAATTAATAGTACTCATTGGGCTCGGGTCAACAGGAACCTTGTGAATGCTCTGGAAATAAAAGTTGAAGGGCTGTTGGAAGGATTAACCTACATCTTTAGAGTATGTGCTGAAAATGCAGCTGGCCCTGGTAAATTTAGTCCACCATCAGATCCAAAAACTGCACAGGACCCAATAAGTAAGTAGCTTAGTAGAAGCTAATAGCAGATGGGTGACAGAATAGGATTCATAGCCTTTAACTTTGATTTACACCTATTTATTTACAGTGCCACCCGGTCCACCGATTCCAAGGGTTGCTGATACAAGCTCAACTTCTATTGAGTTAGAATGGGAACCTCCTGTGTATAATGGTGGTGGAGATATCACTGGTTACCATGTATACAAACAACTGATGGGAGTAAAAGAGTGGTCACGTTGCACAGAGAAGCCCATTAAGGTTCGACAGTATACTGTTAAAGAAGTCAGAGAAGGTGCAGACTATAAACTCCGTGTTACTGCACTTAATGCAGCTGGTGAAGGACCACCTGGTGAAACTGAACCCGTAACCGTTGCAGAACCACAAGGTATTGCAATTGTATTATTTTCAAGAAATGCCCAGCTGCCTAAAAGGTGTTTTTGAATCTCTCCCTTGAACTAATGAACTGTTTCTCTCTCTTCTGCAGAGCCTCCCACTGTTGAGCTGGATGTTTCTGTCAAAGCAGGCATTCAGATCATGGCTGGGCAAACTATTAAAATTCCTGCTACTGTGACAGGCCGTCCTACTCCCACCATTGCGTGGGCTGTGGAGGAGGGTGAATTAGACAAAGATCGAGTTGTTATTGAAAATGTTGGCACAAAATCTGAGTTAACCATTAAGAATGCATTGAGAAAAGACCATGGAAGATACGTAATTACTGCTACCAATAGCAGTGGTTCCAAATCTGCAGGAACCAGAGTAGAAGTATTTGGTAAGAAAAATATTTTCTGAAATCAACTGAGTGTTTCTTTTGGTGAGCTAATCTTTGGGCTTTATCCTATTTGTTTGATTTTGTTTTTCAGATGTTCCTGGGCCAGTCCTTGACCTAAAGCCAGTCGTCACAAACAGAAAGATGTGTTTGCTTAACTGGTCTGATCCTGAAGATGATGGTGGCAGTGATATCATAGGCTTCATTGTTGAACGAAAGGATGCCAAAATGCATACATGGAGACTAGCTGTAGACACAGAGAGATCTAAATGTGATATTACAGGTCTAGTTGAAGGGCAGGAATATAAATTCCGTGTTAGTGCCAAGAACAAGTTTGGTACTGGTCCACCTGTTGAAATAGGACCCATTCTTGCAGTTGATCCATTAGGTAAGATGACTATTTTTGTGGGGCTTTTAAACAATTTTTAATTATAGGTTAATAAACCAGTATTATTGTGTGGATTTCTTTCTATACAAACAGTGTATTTACTTTTCTACTACATGGATAAGGCATCTGCCTTAGATTAATTACTTCTGTCAGATCTCTGAATCAGTTCTATAAAACTACAAATACCGATGTCTGCTGAGATACTGCTTGTTACCTTTTTGTCCGCATACATGAGAAACTTATTACTATCCATAACCACACTCAGATGCTTTGCATACAAAAGCTTTGGCTTTAAAAAACAAAGCTACTGTATTCATATGATTAAAAAATCTCTATTTTTTAAATTTTTTTTTTCATTTTTATTTATCTGTGTTAATAGGTCCTCCGACAGCACCTGAGAGGTTCATGTACACAGAGAGGACGAAGTCAACCATTACACTTGATTGGAAGCCTCCACGTAGTGATGGTGGCAGTCCTGTCTTAGGATATATTGTTGAGAAGAGGAGACATGATTCAAAAGACTACGAAAGAGTTAATGCAAGGCTTTGTCCAAAAACATCTCTTCTTGTTGAAAAACTTGACGAACTTCATATGTATGAATTCCGTGTCAAAGCTGTCAATGCTATTGGAGAAAGTGAACCATCATTGCCCCTTAATGTAGTTATACAAGATGATGAAGGTATATCTGCTTTAAAGAAATCCATACAAATATCTCCAAAACACTGCAAAGCAATTTCTCTGTTTCACCTCCATCTTCACTCTCATTTTTCTTCTTGCTTTCAGTACCTCCAACTGTTACATTACGCTTGGCTGTGAGGGGAGATACTATCAAAGTGAAGGCAGGAGAACCAGTTAATATTCCCGCTGATGTGACAGGTCTGCCAATGCCAAAGATTGAATGGGACAAGAATGAAGTTTTAATTGACCAAACATCCAGTGCACTTAAGATAACCAAGGAAGAAGTATCCAGAAGTGAGGCAAAAACTGAACTTATCCTGCCTGCAACAGTGAGGGACGATAAAGGCACTTACACTGTGAGAGCTTCCAATCGTCTTGGCACTGCATTTCGCAATGTGCATGTTGAAGTGTATGGTAAGGACGTGACATTTCAATAAAACAACAGCTAATAAAATGCTTTTGCCTTTTTCTTAATGTAATTCTATGCTCTGTTACTTTCATACAGATCGTCCTTCTCCACCAAGAAATCTTGCTGTTTCTGATATTAAAGCAGAATCGTGTTATTTAACATGGGACGCACCTCTTGATAACGGTGGTAGTGAAATCACCCATTACATTATTGAGAAACGTGATGCTAGTAGGAAGAAATCTGAGTGGGAAGAAGTCTCCAAAAGTGCTGTTGAGAGAAGATTTGGGGTAATTAATAAAATATCTTTATTACATACTTTAGTATGCATAAAAAATAACAATAGTACATATCTGATGAAAACTGCTACTTGCGTAGACACCTGTGCTCATGCTCCATTTAGACTCCAGAATTACTGGATGAATCTTGCCCAGCTATGTATTTGTATTTTCTTCATGCGACAAAACAAAATAAATTGTTCTCTTTTGCTACCTAATCTCAGATGAGTTTAGAAGACATCTTCCTTTCCATTTCCCAGCATTATTCATAGCTTTAACAACTGCAAAAACAAACATGGTGACATTTTTATTTATGTTTGGTCCTATGCATGTGAAATAATATCCGTAGGGCATTACATACAGCTATATATAAACATAGGTATGTTAATGAGATTCCAAGACAGAATTTAAAGCAAAAACTGCTGCATAACTTCAAATAAATTTATTCTGAAAGTAGCCAAGTATTGATTTGAAATCTTGTTTTTCAGGTATGGAATCTTGCAACAAATGAAAAATATCAATTTAGAGTCCGGGCTGTAAACAAATATGGAATAAGTGATGAATGCCTCTCAGAAAAAGTTGTTATTAAGGATCCCTATGGCCTTCCTGGGCCTCCTGGAAAGCCAAAAATTTTAGATCGCACTAGATCATCAATGCTGGTGACTTGGGAGCCTCCTTTGGACAATGGTGGCAGCCCAATAACTGGCTATTGGCTGGAGAAGAGAGAGGTGGGAGGTGTCTACTGGTCACGTGTTAACAGGGCTCCAGTAACAAAACCATCAGTAAAAGGTTTAGAGTACAACGTGCTTCGTTTGGCTGAAGGTGTTGAATACCAGTTTAGAGTTATGGCTGAAAATCTTGCTGGAATTGGCCCTCCCAGTGAACCATCAGATCCTGCCTTAGCAGCAGATCCCATATGTAAGTATATGATTTGTATGACTATTTTTAAGGACTGTACCACACCAGACCAAAATGTGCTACTACTATTTATATTGAATTTAGTGCAATTAATCCAATGCTTTGTTTTCATTAAACGAAAAAAAATATATTGACACAAAGTAGTTTCCTCTGTTTTTCAGCATTTTAAAAATAATTAGCATTAATTTAATTTTTTATCTCTTTTATGAACCTTAAACTGTGATTACAGCAATGCAAACATTGCCAAATAAACTTAAGTTCAGAGTCAGATTTTTATATTATTTTCTTTATTGTTCAAGTTCAATCTTGATGCCTTGTACCTTAAGTATCCCTTAATAATATATGTAATATATGTAATTAGTATGAATGTCTAGGATGATACACACAATGTATGACAAAAAAACGCAAATACTTGCATTCTTCTAGAAACTATTCAGAAAAATATAGGCAGACACTAACTCTCAGGTAATTCTCACTTGCTCTTGTTTTACAAGTTGTGCCTGGTCCACCATCTTGCCCAGAGGTCAAAGACAAAACCAAATCATCTGTAGCTCTTGCGTGGAAGCCACCACAAAAGGATGGTGGCAGTCCTATAAAAGGATATATTGTTGAAATGCAAGATGAAGGTAGTACTGACTGGAAGAAGGTGAATGAAGGAGATAAACTCTTTCCTACTTGTGAATGTGTTATTCCCAACTTGAAAGAGCTCAGAAAATACCGATTTAGGGTGAAAGCTGTAAATGCTGCTGGAGAATCAGAACCAAGTCCTGCAACATCAGAAATACCTGTCCAAGATATTCTAGGTAAGTGTTCTTGGAATTAATTTAAATAATTATGTCTAAATGCCACCTACTGCTGCGAATGTTCAAGTAGGATGCCAAGCAAGCCAAAGTCAAAACAGAACAAACAATTATGCAAAAATGTAAGAAAAGCCTGACACGCATTTTTGAAAGTGTCATGATGACCATTACCAGGGCAGGATCCATTAGAAAACCAATGGGCACTTACAGTCATACTAAGGAAATAATGTGTATTTTATGAAGAAATGACTACAACAATTTTTTCTATTCGTATACTTCTCATCTTCCTTTTTGCACACAAAAACTTTCTCACATAAACATTCATTCTGCATGTTTGTGTGGGGTTTTAGCTCAGTGATGACAGAAATCTACTTACCATAGCTCTTAAAATTTATATATTAAAATATTTTTGCAGAGGAACCAGAAATCTTCCTTGATATTGGAGCACAGGATTTCCTCTCTTGTCGTGCTGGCACAACAATTAAAATCCCGGCTGTCATCAAGGGTCGTCCAGTTCCAAAAACATTTTGGGAGTTTGAAGGAAAAGCGAAGACAACAGCAAAGGTTAGTAAAAGAAAAAGCTTTTTCCTACATATGTTTCTAAACATTTAAGCCTATGTCCTTTTATATTTACATTATTTCCCTTTGTTTACAGGACGGAGGTCATAATGTACCTGAAGAAGCTCAGGTAAAGCAAACAATTTTTGTAACTTTACTATTCTTGCATTTTTCAAACATAAATATTTAAAGTTGATCTATAACTTCTCTTTCTTTTTATAATACACAGGTGGAAGCAACTGATACACGTTCAGTGATCATCATCCCTGAGTGCAACAGAAGTCATTCTGGACGATACAGTATTACAGCAAAGAACAAAGCAGGACAAAAAACCGTGCATATCAGAGTCAATGTGCTTGGTATGGTTTACACATATTGAAGTACTCAAATACTAGGTTTTAGTCTTATTTTTCTATGTACTTATGTAAAATTGGTTCTATTGTGCTTTTACCTTAACAGATGTCCCAGGTCCACCAAAAGACCTAAAAGTAAGTGATATCACAAGAGGTACTTGTAAACTTTCGTGGAAGATGCCAGACGATGATGGTGGAGATAGAATCAGAGGCTATGTTATAGAGAAAAGAACTATTGATGGGAAGGCCTGGACTAAAGTCAATGCAAACTGTGGAAGTACTTCCTTTGTTGTGCCTGATCTCATATCTGGCCAAGAGTATTTCTTCCGGGTACGTGCAGAAAACCGTTTTGGTGTTGGCCCTCCTGCAGAAACCATCCAACGGACCACAGCCAGAGATCCAATCCGTAAGTGAATTCAAAGTCAAACTATTTAAAAACAGGTACTACTGTACAGTGGATTTATTCACATTTCTGGTTTTTTTTGTGAAGATCCTCCTGATCCACCCATTAAACTCAAAATTGGCCTTGTAACCAAGAACACGGTGAGCTTGACATGGAAACCACCAAAGAATGATGGTGGAGCTCCTGTTACACATTATAATGTTGAATGTCTTCGCTGGGATCGTACTGGAGAGGTGAAAGAGACTTGGAAGCAATGCAACAGACGTGACGTGGAGGAAACAAAGTTTACTGTTGAGGATCTTGTAGAAGGTGGAGAATACGAATTTAGAGTCAAAGCTGTAAACATAGCAGGTCCTAGTAGGCCTTCAGCCACTGTTGGCCCACTTGTTGTCAAAGATCAGACATGTAAGTATTAGCTGATGCCAGTAAACACAAATTCTGTTTAAAAATTATGAAGTCTTTTTGTATGTTAATTTTTTCAACTTTTCATTGTAGGCCCACCATCTATTGAACTCAAAGAATTCATGGAGGTTGAAGAAGGAACAGATGTTAACATTGTGGCCAAGATAAAGGGTGTACCCTTCCCCACATTAACATGGCTAAAAGCTTCTCCAAAGAAACCAGATGACAAAACACCAGTGATGTATGATCAACATGTCAACAAGATTGTTGGTGAAGATACTTGCACTTTATTGATTCAACAGTCTCGCAGAAGTGATACAGGCTTATATACTATAACAGCTGTAAATAATCTGGGAACTGCTTCAAAGGAGATGAGACTAAATGTTCTGGGTAGATATCAAGAACTCTTATGCATTTGAATGAATTGGTAGCATTCATGTGATACTTTATTTGAATAGCATCTGAATTAATTCTTCTTTATAAAAATGTATCTTTTAGGTCGTCCTGGACCTCCAGTGGGACCCATCAAATTTGAATCCATTTTGGCTGATAAAATGACAATATCATGGCTTCCTCCATTAGATGATGGTGGTTCTAAGATTACAAACTACGTTATAGAGAAAAAAGAAGTAAATAGGAAGACATGGGTACCTGTTACCAGTGAGCCTAAGGAATGCCTATTCACTGTTCCTAAGTTGATGGAAGGCCATGAATATGTGTTCCGCATTATGGCACAAAACAAATATGGTATTGGACCACCTTTGGATAGTGAACCAGAAACAGCACGAAACCTTTTCAGTAAGTAGGAACATGCTTTCAGATTATGTTAGGTGTTTTCATTCGCTGGTATGTGTACAGCATCTGTTAAATATCACTACTTTTCTCTCTTCACATATGTAAATTTTCTAGAATAACTTGAAGAGTTTTAGCACTAGTAGTTAGTTCTTAAAAGCACACGTAGTACTTAAAAATACTTTTCTCCCTCATTATATATTAAAATACAATCTCAAGCTTTTTTTAAGGTTTAAATATACGAATAAGGATTCATCTGATAAGAGTCAGGTCATTCTGTTGTGTTCGAGACATTATTTACCTTATAGATCAGGAAGAGTCAATTTCCTGCCTTCAGTTTTCAAAGAGAAATTAGACAGAGTAGCTCTGATGCAGAACGTTAGGCTGGCGAGAGAAAATCATTCCTAAAATATCCAAGGTTGGGCTGGGCACTGAAATGAGGTACTGATCCAGGAAGGTGGGAGAAACTCATTTTTGACAATTGTTTTTTGAAGGAAAGATACTTTATGTTTCATGGAAGTATATGTACCTGTATAGGGATGGGAATGTGAATGGGGGAAGGAGTTTCATGCAGATAGGTAACTTCCTAATGCAACTATAATCATGTGAATGCATAGCTCTGTTTTGTACTCTAGCTATCTCCATCTTACTTTAGCATTAATTTTTTACAAGCTACACATGAATTTTCCCCCCCCAGCTGTTCCTGGACCTTGTGACAAGCCAACAGTTAGCAGTATAACACGTGACTCAATGACTGTAAACTGGGAAGAACCAGAACATGATGGTGGCTCTCCTATTACTGGTTACTGGTTGGAGCGTAAAGAGACTACCGGAAAGAGGTGGACCAGGGTTAACCGTGATCCTATCAAACCTATGCCACTGGGGGTTTCATACAAAGTTACAGGTCTTATTGAAGGCTCTGAATACCAGTTCCGTGTTTCAGCTATCAATGCAGCTGGTGTTGGTCCACCAAGCATGCCATCTGATCCAGCAGTTGCTAGAGATCCTATTGGTAAATATTTTAGATTCCTATTTTTGAATTTGAAAAGATTTGGTTAAGAACATAGAACGTATTGTGATGCTGTAATGGTATGATGATATTTTTCAGCGCCACCTGGCCCTCCTATTCCAAAAGTTACTGATTGGACAAAGTCTTCTGTAGACTTGGAGTGGACTCCACCACTAAAGGATGGTGGTTCTAGGGTCACTGGCTACATTGTTGAGTATAAAGAGGAAGGAAAGGAGGAATGGGAACGGGTAGGTGGAAAACTATTACAGAATCTGCGTTTCTTCTCTCTGTGTGTCTTATCAAAAGAAATCCCTCCAGAAAATACATTTTTTTAAAAATTTCACGCTGCAAGTTATTTTCTAAAAGTTCATACTTTGCACCATAATTATCTTCATATGTTTAAAATATAAGACCAAATGTAAAAGTAATTGCCCCTCACAACATCAAGTTAACTTTGCAGTTTCCTAAACTTAGAATTTTAAAATTTCTCTTTAAAGACATGAGAAAATACGTAGGTAATTTGTGATAAAAGAAGAGGAGATTAAATTAGAACTGGCACAAAAGTAAGTCTCAATGGTATCAGATTGTGCCAAATCGTTCGCAGCTACTGTGTCCCTACATTTTTCTACATTTTTCAATAATGTATTACTGAAGTGGGTTTATTTTTTAATAATGCAATACTGAAAATTTAACTGATGCATACCTTGGCTATTTTTTGTATCTCCATAAAAATTTGGGTGCATTTTAAGTAGTACCTAAATTTCCTGCACTGTTTCTAGGTAAACAGGCTTCGTATTGAGGTTTTAAAAGAACAAAGATTTCCCGCTTTTTACCACTCTCACTTATGTGAGTTTATTTGTCCAATAGCACATGTAATTATTCTGAGACCAAAGACTGTTTTGATTGCTGTAACATCCTTGTCTGTTAGAATTATCAAAAAGATGATTCTTCAGAGTAGCTTGTATGTCCATGTCCTGTATTTCTTTACAGAGATTCTGAAGAATTCTATGTGAGCTAGATCCATGTATGCTTAAGACTGTCTTGTGCTTGTAAATCTCAAACAACATCTAATCTAAGACTTGTTTCAAATATCACAAAGAAATTGATGATACCTTGGTGTTATCTAATGTTATAATATTTTTTCCAGGTAAAAGATAAAGAAGTTAGAGGAACCAAGTTCGTTGTGGCAGGATTAAAAGAAGGATGTTTTTACAAATTTAGAGTTAGAGCAGTGAATGCTGCTGGCATCGGAGAGCCTGGAGAAGTTACAGACATTATTGAAATGAAGGACAGAATTGGTACTTATCATTTACGTTTGCATTTTTAGTACCTCTAAGTCAAAGTGAGAAAAAAAAATATTCACTAAATATTTTTGTTCACCTCCCACAGTGGCTCCTGATATTAATTTGGATGCAAGCGTCAGGGACAGAATTGTTGTTCATGCTGGAGGAGTAATTCGTATCATAGCATATGTCTCAGGAAAACCAGCTCCAACAGTGACTTGGAGCAGGGATGACCGAGCTTTACCAGAAGAAGCCAAAATTGAAGAAACAGCTATTAGTTCTTCTTTGGTCATCAAAAATTGCAAAAGGAGCCATCAGGGTATATACACTCTTCTTGCTAAAAACGCCGGTGGTGAGCGGAAGAAAACTATTATTGTTGATGTGCTAGGTAAATGGCAACTTCAGTCCTTGTGAACAAGTAAAATTTCATAACATTCAACATGCGTACTTAAATACTCCATTTCTTCTTTGCTTTCAGATGTGCCAGGCCCGGTTGGAATGCCATTCCTTACCGAGAACCTAACCAGTGACTCTTGTAAATTGACATGGTTTACTCCAGAAGATGATGGTGGCTCTCCTATTACGAACTATATAATTGAAAAACGTGAATCTGACCATAGAGCTTGGACTCCAGTAAGCTATACAGTTACAAGACAGAATGCTACTGTTCAGGGACTCACCGAAGGGAAAGCCTACTTTTTCCGAATTGCAGCGGAGAATATAATTGGCATGGGTCCGTTCACAGAGACAACAAAAGAGATTGTCATTAGAGATCCAATAAGTAAGTATATTTTCAGGTTTGGATTACTGTCATATGAGGTGAATATGCAGAAAAATGCATTTACCATATATTTTTTTTACTTATTCATAGCTGTTCCTGACCGTCCAGAAGACCTGGAAGTAAAAGCAGTTACTAAGAACTCTGTTACATTAACTTGGAACCCTCCAAAATATAATGGAGGCTCAGATATCACCATGTACGTTCTAGAGAGCCGTCTCATTGGAAAAGAGAAATTCCACAAAGTTACAAAGGAGAAAATGCTTGATAGGAAATACACTATAGAGGGCTTGAAAGAGGGTGACACCTATGAGTATCGTGTGAGTGCTTGCAATATTGTGGGGCAAGGCAAGCCATCTTTTTGCACAAAACCAATCACATGCAAGGATGAAATTGGTATGTATCTTTTTAATATTTCTTTTGAAAACATTGTTACATTTACTGATTTCTTACTTTTTCTTATTAATCTTGCTGGCATTCGTGGGCATTGTGTTTTTTAATATTGTCTTTCAGCTCCTCCAACACTTGACCTTGACTTCAGAGACAAGCTTATTGTTCGGGTTGGTGAAGCTTTCAGCCTGACTGGACGTTACTCAGGCAAGCCTGCACCAAAGGTTACTTGGCTAAAGGATGATGTTGTTGTGAAAGAAAATGACCGTACAAAGATCAAGACAACTCCTACAACTCTTTGCTTGGGGGTACTAAAATCTGTCCGTGAAGACTCAGGCAAATATTGTGTTACTGTAGAGAACAGCACAGGATCAAGAAAAGGATTTTGTCAAGTTAATGTTGTTGGTAGGTTTTACTGAAAAACAGTATTGTATGTGTTTTTTAGTAGTGATTAGAATTCATTGAATTATTTAAAATGTAAATATTAAAATGTGTTCTTTATTACAATAATTTGATTTACTGCATTCTCATTTATACTGAAATACTATTTATTAATTTTGAGTACATAGTTAACTCTGGCTTAGTTTATTCAGCGTGAATAATTTAATGTCTCTACATGCATAGAATGTCAACACTGTAGAAAATGTCAATCACTAAATACTTTATAAGCATTAAGGAATTAAGTCTAGTGAGTTAAACACGTATTAAAGAGGAATAGTCTTGAGGTCTCGATTCCTTATTAAAACTGTGACGCCAAGTTTCTAATTTTATAATATATTTACTGTATTGATACTGTTTATGTCGTTACGTGAAGTTCATATAAAAGCATGGATATGCTTTATTTTTTCTTAAACAGATCGCCCATCACCTCCAGTAGGTCCAGTTATATTTGATGAAGTTCATAAAGATCATATGGTAGTTTCCTGGAAACCACCATTGGATGATGGAGGCAGCGAAATTACAAATTACATTATTGAGAAAAAAGATGCACACAGAGATTTGTGGATGCCAGTTACATCTGCCACAGTTAAGACAACATGCAAAATTCCTAAGCTGCTTGAAGGAAGAGAATATCAAATTCGAATTTATGCTGAAAATCTTTACGGCATAAGTGATCCTTTGATCTCTGATGAGATGAAAGCCAAGGACCGTTTCCGTATGTTAATTAATTTGCTATCTTACTTTGATACTTTAACCTTTACTCTGTTTGTAGTGCTCATAAACTTTTTTTTCCTCCTCAGGTGTTCCTGATGCACCTGAGCAACCAATCATTAAGGATGTTACCAAAGACTCTGCAGTAGTGGTTTGGAACAAACCATATGATGGAGGCAAGCCAATAACAAACTATATTATAGAAAAGAAGGAAACAATGTCTACAAGATGGGTCAGAGTTACGAAAGACCCAATCTTCCCTGGTACTCAGTTCAAAGTACCGGACCTCCTTGAAGGCTGTCAATATGAATTCCGTGTTTCAGCAGAAAATGAAATCGGTGTTGGTGATCCTAGTCCACCGTCAAAGCCCATTTTCGCTAGAGATCCAATCGGTAAAGTATTAAATTTCATTTCTCCTTGAAATTTTAATGCAGTCTTCATTAACAGTTAGAAGAGTCAACAGTTAGAAAAACATTTTAATAGTTTCCTTTTTACCCATTTCATTTCTTTTTTGCTTTTTTTAACAGCCAAACCAAGCCCACCTGTTAATCCAGAAGCAGTAGATAAAACTAAGAATTCAGTTGACTTATCTTGGCAACCACCACGCCACGATGGTAATGGCAAGATAATTGGCTACCTTATTGAGTATCAGAAAGTTGGAGATGAAGACTGGAAAAAGGCCAATCTTGCAGCAGATTCTTGTCCTGAAACAAAATACAAAGTCACTGGCCTTACTGAGGGTTTGACCTATAAGTTCAGGGTCAAGGCAGTCAATGCAGCAGGTGAATCAGAACCAGCCTATGTTCCTGATCCAGTAGAAGTAAAGGACAGACTTGGTGAGTTCAATAAAATAAGATAAGTTTTACTGAAGAAGATATTTTTTCCTCGTTTTCTAAAAAACATATAATTTTGATTCCAGAACCTCCTGAGCTGATACTTGATGCTAATATGGCCCGAGAACAGCACGTAAAAGCTGGAGATACCCTGAGACTTAGTGCTGTTATTAAAGGTGTTCCATTCCCAAAAGTTTCATGGAAGAAAGAAGATCATGAGGTCTCACCCAAAGCTGATATTGAGGTTACAGGAGTCGGCAGTAAGCTTGAAATTCGTAACACTGTCCATGAAGATGGTGGAATTTACTCCCTGACAGTTGAAAATCCAGCTGGTTCAAAAACTGTTTCAGTAAAAGTTGTTGTCTTAGGTAATCTTTTTAATGTTTCATTTATACTGCATACTTTTGTTCTATAACTAGAGATTTAGAAATAAAGGAATGTCTGGAAAATATCAATAAACTGAGTAATAAGAACTACACAGTAGAAGAAGGACTCTGCCCTGGTGAGGCTGCATCTGGAGTACTGTGTCCAGCTCTGGGCTCCCCAGTTCAAGAAGGAAAGGGAACTGCTGGAGACTGTGCAGCAAAGGGCTATGAAGATGATTAGGAGACTAGAACATCTCTCTTACGAAGAAAGACTGAGGGACGTGGGTCTTTTTAGTATGGAAAAAAAGAAGACTGAGGGAGGAGCTTATCAACGCTTATAAATACTTAAAGGGTGGGTGTCAGGAGGATGGGGCCAATCTTTTCTCAGTGGTACCCAGTGACAGAACAAGAGGTAATGGGCACAAACTTGAACATAGGAAGTTCCACCTAAATATGAGGAGGAACTTCTTTAGTTTGAGGGTGGCAGAGCACCCAGAGAGGTGTTGGAGTCTCCAACTCTGGAGACATTCAAAACCTGCCTGGACATGTTCCAGTGCAGCCTGCTTTAGGACAACCTGCTCTGGCAGGGGGGTTGGACTAGATGATCTCCAGAGGTCCCTTCCAATATCCCTATAATTCTGTAATTCTGTGACTAAAAAATACATGAAATATATTAATTTCTCTTGAAATTTACTAAGTTTTGTAAAAAATGATGCGGTTATAAAATAAATAACAGATTCAATTTTTGTCAATATTAGATAAGCCTGGTCCACCCAGAAACCTACAAGTCAGTGAAGTTAGAAGTGATTCTTGCTATCTCACTTGGATGGAACCAGAAGATGATGGTGGCTCTGTCATTACCAACTATGTGGTAGAAAGGAGAGATGTAGCTTCTGCACAGTGGGTAGCCATCTCATCATCCTCCAAGAAACGCAGTCACATGGCTAAATATCTGATGGAAGGCATTCAGTATCTCTTCCGAGTTGCAGCTGAGAATCAGTTTGGTAGAGGTCCATATGTGGAAACACTCAAGCCTATTAAAGCTATAGATCCACTGCGTAAGTGTTTTTCAATGATATGATTTGTGTTTTGCTTATTGTTCTTGGTAATTTTTGAGATTATCTTGTTGATACTAATGTGAACATGGTACAGTGCTACCATAGATTGGCTGTCCTAGTAACCATTTTGGTTCTGTATTTTAAAAGATCCTCCGGGGCCACCAAAGAATCTGCATCATGTAGATGTTGACAAGACTGAAGTTTCCCTTGTTTGGAATCGACCAGATCGTGATGGTGGTGCTGAGATAACTGGGTATTTGGTGGAATATCAAGAAGATGGTGCAGATGAGTGGACAAAGTTCCAGACAGTCCCTATGCTAGACTGTGTTGTTACAGGCCTACAAAAAGGAAAAATATACAAATTCCGTGTGAGGGCTCAGAATATTGTTGGTCTTAGTCTTCCAGATACAACTATACCAATAGAGTGTCAAGAAAAACTAGGTAATTTTTAGTTTTCTTATTGTTTCACTGATTCTTTCTCTCTCTCTTTGAGCATTCCCCTGAAAACATAATTTCTATTTTTCTCTAATTTCAGTACCTCCATCCGTGGAACTAGATGTGAAGTTAATCGAAGGTCTTGTTGTTAAAGCTGGCACCACCGTGAGACTTCCTGCCATTATGAGAGGTGTGCCAGTTCCCACTGCAAAATGGGTTACTGATGACGTTGAAATTAAAACCGATGGCAGATACAAGATTGAGACTGATGATTATTCAACTGTACTTACCATCAAAGACTGTATAAGAAAAGATACAGGAGAATATCTACTCACAGTTTCTAATGCAGCTGGCAGCAAAACTGTTGCTCTACATCTTACAGTTTTGGATGTTCCTGGCCCACCAACTGGTCCGATTAATATTCTTGAAGTAACACCAGAACATATGGTTATTTCTTGGCGCCCTCCTAAAGATGATGGTGGGAGTCCTATAATAAATTATATCGTTGAGAAGCGTCAATCAAAGAAAGAAACTTGGGGAGTGGTTAGCTCTGGAACAAGTCACACAAAAATTAAGATTCCACGACTGCAGAAGGGCTGTGAATATATTTTCCGTGTCCGGGCAGAAAATAAGATAGGCATTGGTGCACCCCTTGATTCAGAACCAACAGTTGCTAAACATATGTTTGATCCACCATCCCCTCCTGGTAAACCAACTGTTTATGATATCACAGAAAATGCTGCAACAGTGGCTTGGACCCTACCAAAATCTGATGGTGGAACTCCAATAACTGGTTATATACTTGAACGTCGGGAAGCATCTGGTAAATGGGTGCGTGTCAATAAGGCACCAATACTTGATATGAAATACAGAGTCACTGGTCTTTTTGAAGGCAACACATATGAATTCAGAGTTTTTGCAGAAAACATGGTGGGCTTAAGCAAACCATCTCCAAGCTCTGATCCAATAAAGGCATCACGTCCTATCACTCCTCCTGGACCACCTATAAATCCAAAATTAAAAGACAAAACCAAAGAATCAGCTGATCTTGTGTGGACAAAGCCCCTCAAAGATGGTGGCAGTCCCATTCTGGGATACATCGTGGAATGTCAGAAAACTGGAACTAAGGAGTGGAATAGGATTAATAAGGATGAACTTATTAGACAGTGTGCCTACAGAGTACCTGGGTTAATAGAAGGAAATGAATATAAATTCCGAATAAAAGCTGTTAACATTGTGGGAGAGGGAGAACCAAGAGAACTGGCAGAAACTGTACTGGCAAAGGATATTCTTTCTCCTCCAGAAGTAAGCCTAGATGTGACCTGTCGAGACTTAATTACTGTCCGAGTAGGTCAAACAATCCATATTACTGGTAAAGTAAAAGGCAGGCCAGATCCTGACATAACATGGTCCAAAGATGGCAAAGTACTAGTCCAAGATAAGCGTGTTGAAATAATCCATGATCTACCTAATGTTGAACTGCAAGTGAAAGAAGCCAAAAGATCTGATCATGGCAAATACATAATAGCAGCTAAGAACAGCTGTGGACATGCTCAAGCTTTTGCTGTTGTTAATGTACTTGACAGACCTGGACCATGTCAGAACCTGAAAATAAGCTATGTCACAAAAGATTCATGTATGATTGCTTGGGAGAGTCCAGTGGATAATGGTGGCTCTGAAATTACAAACTACATAGTAGAGTGCCGTCAACCAAACCAGAGGGGATGGTCAATTGTCTCCTCTGATATCACTAAACGATTAGTAAAGGCAAATCTTATAGAGAACCGTGAATACTTCTTCAGAGTTTGTGCAGAAAATAAAATAGGTCCAGGTCCTTGCATTGAGACCAAGACTCCCATCCTTGCCATCAATCCTATTGACAAGCCTGGAGAGCCAGAAAATCTTCACATTGCAGAGAAAGGAAAGACGTTTGTATATCTGAAATGGAGAAGGCCAGATTATGATGGTGGAAGTCCCAATTTAAGTTACCATGTTGAGAGAAAACTGAAAGATTCAGATGAATGGGAAAGGGTTCACAAAGGCAGCATTAAGGAAACACACTACATGGTAGATAAATGTGTTGAAAATAAGATTTACCAATTCCGAGTTCAAACCAAGAATGAGGCAGGTGAAAGTGGCTGGGTAAGAACAGCTGAAGTTGTTGTGAAGGAAGATCTGCAGAAACCAGTGCTAGACTTGAAGTTAAGTGGGGTGCTAACAGTGAAAGCAGGTGACACAATTAGAATTGAGGCTGGAGTCAGAGGAAAACCACAACCTGAAGTTGTATGGACAAAAGACAAAGATGCCACAGATCTAACCAGATCTCCAAGAGTCAGTATTGAAACAACTTCTGATACATCTAAATTTGTTCTCACAAAATCAAGACGTAGTGATGGTGGGAAATATGTGATTACTGCAACTAACACGGCTGGTAGTTTTGTAGCATACGCTACTGTTATTGTCTTGGATAAACCAGGTCCTGTAAGAAACTTGAAAGTTACTGACATTTCAAGTGACAGATGTACTGTTACTTGGGACCCCCCAGAAGATGATGGTGGTTGTGAAATACAGAACTACATCCTGGAAAAATGTGAAAGCAAGCGTATGGTTTGGTCTACATACTCTTCCGCTGTCCTAACGAACTATGCAAATGTGACACGCCTTATTGAAGGTAATGAATATATATTCAGAGTTCGTGCAGAGAATAAAATGGGCACTGGTCCACCAACAGAAACACAACCAATTATTGCAAAAACAAAATATGATAGACCCGGACGCCCTGACCCTCCAGATGTCACAAGAGTTAGCAAAGAAGAGATGACTGTAGTTTGGAATCCACCAGAATATGATGGTGGCAAATCAATTACAGGATACATTTTAGAGAAGAAAGAGAAACGGTCGCTAAGATGGGTTCCTGTTACTAAGACTGCAATCCCAGAGAGACGCAAGAAGGTTACTAATCTCATCCCTGGTCATGAATATCAGTTCCGTGTCAGTGCCGAAAATGAAGTCGGACTTGGAGAACCAAGCTTGCCATCAAGACCTGTAGTAGCAAAAGACCCAATAGGTATCATACCTCTGTATTCTACTGTATTTTTTTTTTTAATGTTAGCATAAGCGATTGCTAAATTGCACAATTGTGTTCTTATCTGTAATTTTTATTGTCCTTCAGAACCACCTGGTCCTCCCACAAACTTAAGAGTGGTTGATAGCACAAAGAATTCCATAACCCTTGGCTGGGGAAAACCAGTGTATGATGGTGGTGCTCCAATTATTGGATATGTTGTGGAAATTAGACCAAAAGTTGAGGGTGCTGATCCTGAAGCAGGGTGGAAACGATGCAATGTTGCTGCCCAAGTTATTCATACAGAATTTACAGCCACCAGCCTGGATGAGAACCAACTGTATGAATTCAGAGTTTCTGCCCAAAACCAAGTTGGCCTTGGCCGACCAGCTGAATTGAAAGAAGCTGTGTCTCCCAAAGAAATACTTGGTGAGTTTTTCCATCCTCTTTATGAGTATTTACGCGCAGTCGTTATTTGCTCTGGTTTTATTTTATTTCATGTGCTAAACTTTGCATTTTATTTCTTTTTTTTTTTTTCCTTCAGAACCTCCCGAAATTGAGTTGGATGCAAGCATGAGAAAGTTAGTCACAGTTAGGGCAGGATGCCCTATTAGACTTTTTGCCATTATTAGGGGTCGCCCAGCACCAAAAGTCACCTGGAGGAGAATGGGTATTGACAATGTTATCAGAAAAGGACAAGTTGATCTGGTTGACACTATGGCCTTCTGTGTCATCCCTGATTCAACTCGTGATGACTCAGGCAAATATTCACTGACACTTGTTAATGCAGCTGGAGAAAAGGCTGTATTTGTGAACGTCAGAGTCCTGGGTAAGTAATGAGAGAAATACCTCTAGACAATTTTTTAACTATGTTGAATGTTCATTGCAGGAATTTTTATGACCCCCAAGTGCTACAGTTTTTGAGAACAACTATATCAGCTAACACTAAGTCTCCCTGTATAGGAAGCTGTTAGCTTCCTTTAATTTTAACTTATTAAAGAAGAAAAAACTAGCATAAATTGAAATCTCTTTATAGATACTCCTGGACCTGTGTCGGACTTCAAGGTTTCAGACGTCACCAAGATGTCATGCCACCTTTCATGGGCACCTCCAGAGAATGATGGTGGTAGCCCCGTGACTCATTACATCCTGCAGAAACGTGAGGCTGACAGGAAGACCTGGGGAACAGTCACTGCAGAACTAAAGAAGACTAGTTTCCAAATAGCTAACCTTGTACCTGGAAATGAATATTTCTTTAGAGTAACAGCAGTAAATGAATATGGGTCAGGTGTTCCAAGTGACTTACCAAAACCAGTTCTAGCAACAGATCCCCTAAGTAAGTATTTCTCTATGCATATTTTATGTTTTTTCTTTAATTTTAATAAGATTTTGCATTTTTTTTTTTACTTGGTGTTTCCAAATTGAACAATCCTACTAAGTACCCAATGATAAATATTTCTGTGTCAGTTGCTTTCAAATAATACAATATATGAATATAATACCT
The DNA here is from genome assembly GCF_964199755.1 of Larus michahellis. NCBI lineage: Eukaryota > Metazoa > Chordata > Aves > Charadriiformes > Laridae > Larus > Larus michahellis. Next base: position 32,898,634 of record NC_133902.1, read on the forward strand.
TTGCAATTATTAAGAATTTTGCTCTTTTCCATATTGTCCTTGTTGAGTTAGCATGGATAGCTTCCAATAATTCAACAAGTATTCAATAGTCAGAAAATCTTGGAAATTCAGTGTTTAATGTGTTTCTTTTTTTCCCCCCCTAAAAGGTGAACCTGATCCACCAAGAAAACTTGAAGTTACTGAAATTACAAAGAATAGTGCTACTTTAGGCTGGCTGCCACCACTTCGTGATGGAGGCTCTAAAGTTGATGGGTATATTGTTAGCTACAAAGAAGATGACCAACCAGCGGATCGCTGGACAGAATATTCAGTTGTTAAAGATCTCTCCATTGTTGTAGCTGGTCTGAAAGAGGGAAAGAAGTACAAGTTTAGAGTGGCAGCTAGAAATGCTGTAGGAGTAAGTTTGCCAAGAGAAACTGAAGGAGTATTTGAAATTAAAGAACAACTCAGTAAGTAACAATTTAAATACTACCTGTGTTGCAATATTCTGCTTTAATAATGAAATGAGCAAGAATTATAGTTCTTTGAGTGAGTCCCAGAAAGATATATGCTTTATGAAGTCATCTGGAGGATTATGGTTAACTGTAACGAATATTTTGACGGCTCAGAAAAGATGAGAGTTGACCGCTAATTCAGAATTATTAAAGAATTTTGCAGGTATGGTTTCAGTTGGAACCAGAAGATAGGAACTAAGGAGAAATAATTAATACCTTTAATGAACTTAAAACGAAAAAGAGTCAGAGTGGTAGTTTGAGAGATAAATGGGGCCAGAAGTGGGAGCTGTTTTAAGATAAGAGAAAACAAGTTGTTAATATTGTAGAGTTGGTTGAGAATGTAAAGTGAAACACAGGGAGCACAGGTTGATGTAATTAAAGTGCTAGGGTCCCTGAGGCACAGGAAAACCTAGGGGTAAGGAGCAGATGAGAAGAACCTTTTTCCTTTTTTGACATGGAAAGAGGAAGAGAGAGTTATAGGAGCCAAAGAGAATAAAAACTAGCGAATGGCAGGAAGAAACATACTGCCAGGTTTCTTTTGGAAGAAATCAGAAAGATGTAGTGCAAAAGAAGTAGTAGGATAAGGGGCTTTACTTGAATAATTCAAGAGTATAAAAACATCAACTGTGGAAATAGGTTTAGTTCAGTGAGAACTTCAGTCTTTCTTTTCTCCTCCTTCATGTCTGTCTTGTAGAAAGTCAGCAATAAGTTAGCAATGACAAGTTCCAGATATAAAGAAGAATTACATGTCATGCAGTAATAGTGCACAAGTCTCTACATAAACAAGTGAGAAGGCAATCTAAACTCAAAAATATTCTCTTATAAACTGTACAAGAATGAAAAATAAGACTGGAATAGATATTGCCCACTGCAGAATCTCTGGTTGTCCATAAGTGCAACCTAAATTAAAAATTATCAAGTCATTCCTACTGGTGATTCCACTTGAGAGAGAAGCAGAGAGCTTTCAAATGAAAATGTAAGAAAAGGTAAATTAATATGTCACAGAAATTGAATTTATATATCTGCGTGTTATTTTATTTTTCAGTCCCACCTAAGATCCTGATGCCTGATCACGTTCACATTAAAGCCGGAAAGAAACTGAGAATTGAAGCTCATGTATATGGGAAGCCTCAGCCAGTCTGTAAATGGTTGAAAGGAGATCAAGATGTACTTACATCCAGTCGCCTTGCCGTGCATAAAGCAGAAAAGTCTTCCGTTCTTATCATTAAGGATGTAACTAGAAAAGATTCTGATTTTTACACTCTTACTGCAGAAAATAGCTCTGGTACTGACAGTCAGAAAATCAGAGTGATAGTCATGGGTATGTTCTACGTGATTATTTTTAAACGCAGCTTTATACAAAACCGGTTTTAGTGTATTCCAGTGGTTACCATTTTCTTTCATCCCTTTTTTCTTAATATGTGTTTTTGTGCAGATAAACCGGGTCCACCACAGCCTCCATTTGATATTTCTGAAATAGATGCTGATGCTTGCACTCTTGCATGGCATATACCTCTCGAAGATGGTGGCAGTAACATTACAAACTATGTAGTTGAGAAATGTGATGTAAGCAGAGGAGACTGGGTAACAGCTTTAGCTTCTGTCACAAAGACGAGCTGCAGAATTGGAAAACTGATTCCTGGAGAAGAGTATATGTTTCGCGTTCGTGCTGAAAATCGTTTTGGGATTTCTGAGCCACTTACTTCTGGCAAGATGACTGCAAGGTTCCCATTTGGTATGTCAGGTTTTGATAGCAGCATTTCTCTTTTTAGTCCTCCTAGTAAGAAGGCATGTGATTGATATCCATCTTTGTTTTTCTTTCTAGATGTTCCCAGTGAACCAAAGAATGCACGTATCACAAAGGTCAATAAGGACTGCATTTTTGTTGCCTGGGATAGACCAGATAGTGATGGAGGCAGTCCAATCACTGGTTATCTCATTGAGCGCAAAGAAAGGAACAGTTTACTGTGGGTGAAAGCGAATGACACAGCTGTGCGCTCCACAGAATACCCTTGTGTGGGGCTCATCGAAGGTCTTGAGTATACTTTCAGAATTTATGCATTGAACAGAGCTGGAGCCAGTAAACCTAGTAAACCAACTGAGTTTGTCACAGCAAGAGCGCCAGTTGGTAAGCCAAACATGCCATTAATTTGCAACAGACTACTGTTTTTATGGTCATTTTCAAGATATCTGTAACTCTTTCTGATCTTCAGTTTGCCCTGATGTTCATATTTTCATGTTTACTGCAACTGCACTGTGAGTGCACTGTGTGGGTATGCTGCAAATAGGATCTAGCACTATTAAAGCTATTTTTTAATATGTTATCTTCTTTGGCAAAACAGACTGTAACATGATCTTATTTGCCTTAGATCCCCCTGGAAAACCTGAAGTTATTGATGTTACTAAGAGTACTGTATCACTGGTATGGACAAGACCAAAGCATGATGGTGGCAGCAAACTTATTGGCTACTTTGTTGAAGCTTGCAAATTACCTGGTGATAAGTGGGTTCGGTGCAATACAACTCCACATCAAATACCCCTAGAAGAATACACTGCTACTGATTTGGAAGAAAATGCTCAATATCAATTTAGAGCAATTGCCAAGACGGCCGTTAACATTAGCCCACCTTCAGAACCTTCTGATCCGGTGACCGTTCATCCAGAAAATGGTAAGAAATGTAAAAGCTTTTGAGAACTCTGGTAAAACTCATGGGAAGAATGAGGTGTTTATCTCTTACTAGATTGATTAACTCTTGGGCTCTGTCCTTTCAGTTCCCCCCAGAATAGAGTTGGATCTGTCTATGCAGTCACAGCTTACAGTAAAAGCTGGAACTAATGTGCGTCTGGAGGCAAATGTATATGGCAAGCCAATGCCAACAATCACCTGGAAGAAAGAAGAAGAAGCTTTAAAACCATCTGAAGGTGTTAAGATCACCACTAAGAGAAATCTTGCTACAGTCGAGTTGTTCAGTGTTAACAGGAAGCAAACAGGAGACTATACTATTACTGCTGAAAATGCAAGTGGATCAAAGTCAGCAACCATTAGGCTTAAAGTACTTGGTGAGCTAAAGACTGTCTGTTAATAAATACATTTATAGTTAAATGATACAGTGAGAGACAGAGCTATAATAATGTGATGTTAATTCTTCTAGATAAACCTGGTCCACCGGCCTCCGTTAAAATTAAACATATGTATGCAGATCGTGCAATGCTTTCTTGGGAGCCTCCTCTGGAAGATGGAGGTTCAGAAATTACTAACTACATTGTAGACAAGCGTGAAACAAGCAGACCAAACTGGGCCCAAGTCAGTGCCAATGTACCCATTACAAGCTGCACAGTGGAGAAACTAATAGAAGGACATGAGTATCAGTTCCGCATATGTGCTGAAAACAAATATGGTGTTGGAGACCCTATCTTGACTGAACCAGCAGTTGCTAAGAATCCATACGGTAAGTGCTTTGTCGGATAGCTTCATTAGGCACTGTTTTTTTTGTGTACACTTATGAATGTGAACATAACTTTCAAATAAATCTTCACAGATGTACCCGGACCTTGTGATCCACCGGTAATTAGCAATGTAACAAAAGACTTCATGACTGTTAGCTGGAAGCCACCAGCTAGTGATGGTGGATCCCCAATAACTGGTTATATGCTTGAGAAACGTGAAACTAAGGCTCTTAACTGGACAAAGGTAACCAGAAAGCCCGTCATTGAAAGAACTGTTAAGGCTACTGGACTCCAAGAAGGAACAGAATATGAGTTCCGGGTGATAGCGTTGAATAAGGCTGGACCTGGCAAGCCTAGCGCACCATCTAAAGCAGTGTATGCTCGTGATCCTCAATGTAAGCCAAAAGTCCCAGATCTTTTCCATGGTTATTTCCAAATATTTTTTTACAGCATTTGGTACGATAACTTCATGTTATTTTAATTCTCAGATCCTCCTGGCCCACCTGCTTTCCCGAAAGTGGTTGATACTACACGTAATTCAATAAGCCTGTCATGGAGCAAACCAGCATATGACGGAGGAAGCCCTATTATTGGTTATCTAGTGGAAGCAAAAAGAGCTGACACAGACAACTGGGTCAGATGCAATCTACCCAAGAACTTACAGGCTACACGATTTGTGGTAACAGGGCTAATAGAAGATACAGAGTACCAGTTCCGCGTTTATGCTGTCAATAAGATTGGATACAGTGATCCAAGTGATGTTCCTGATAAACACACTGCCAAAGACATTTTAAGTATGTTCACTGAAAACAAATTACCTTGTCGACTTCTGCTTTAATTCATGGGATGGGTTCCAAAGACAGGGTTTGTCACAGATCACAGAAGCAGATTTGGAATGTGTCATTTCTCAAAAAATTAAGGCTAAAAGTGGCTAATTTGGAAGAGAACAGGGCAGTTAGGAACTGTGTAGAATCTGATTGGTATCTGCTTTCTTCATTTGTATGCTAGATACTCTTCTACCTCCTATTTTGGGTCTTCAGGAATTTTTTTCTTTCTCTAATCCTAAAATCAGACTTGTCAGATCTCTCTTCTATTCTTAAAATTTTCAGTCGTCTTCATGCCTTCTAAATAATTTGAAGCCAATATTACTATTCTAAGCATCTGTGTGACACATTATTTAATTGTATGACACTTACTCATTAAGAGTCATGCTGGCTTCTGTATGCATTTTGCTGTATGTACACATGTATGTACATATATGCATTGCTTCACAGAACTGTCTTGGTTCAAGATAAGCAGTACAGTCCAACGGCCTTTTAAATTCATTTGAGTTCTACAGGAACTAGAAGACTTCTTCATATGATAAGTAATATAAATGGTGGAAAAGGCAGAAAGAAAAGGAAGTTAAATCAGTGCAAAAATATGCTAAGTTTGCAAATTATCTTGAAACAGGAGTCAGGACAATAACTCACTATTGTCGTCACGGGCAGGAGAATAAATTGGTTAATCTAATGAAATATGAGTAAAGGGGACTTTTTCTCACAGTAACTTTAGTGATAGTTTTAAAGATGATGTTTTAATTGCTTGTTTTTTGTTAAACACACAGTTCCTCCTGAAGGAGAACTTGATGCAGAACTAAGGAAAGTCCTTGTGTTGCGTGCTGGAGTCACAATGAGACTTTATGTGCCAGTAAGAGGACGTCCACCTCCAAAGATTACATGGTCTAAAGTGGGTGCCAACCTAAGAGATAGACAAGGATTAGACATCAAGTCAACTGATTTTGATACCTTCCTGCGTTGTGAAAACGTAAACAAATATGATGCTGGAAAATACGTCCTCAGTCTGGAGAACAGCTGTGGCAAAAAGGCATATACGATTGTTGTAAAAGTACTTGGTAAGTATCAGGGTTTTCCTCGTTATAACATATTTGTTAACTTTTTAACTGATATTTTTTTGTATTTCGTTTACTAAATCAAATGTGGGGTTGCTGTGTTTATCTAGATACTCCAGGCCCTCCAATTAACCTGATTGTAAAGGAAGCATCTAAGGATTCTGCCTTCATTACATGGGAACCTCCGCTAATAGATGGTGGCAGTCCAATCACAAATTATGTCGTTGAAAAACGTGATGCAGAAAGAAAGTCATGGTCCACGGTAACAACAGAATGTCCAAAGACAAGCTGCAGGATAACTAACTTAGAAGAAGGCAAATCTTACTTCTTCAGGGTTTTTGCTGAAAATGAATATGGTATTGGTGACCCCTGTGAAACTCGTGATGCTGTTAAAGCTTCTGGTAAGAAAAATGAATCCATTTCACCTATTTTGGTATTCAAATAATTATTATTTTTAGCTTGAATGGACACTTACTATGCTTTTCTTCCTTCTAGAAACACCTGGGCCAGTTGTGGATCTAAAAGCTTCAGCTGTAACAAAATCATCCTGCAATTTAGTATGGAAAAAACCAATCAGTGATGGTGGAAGCCGTATTTTTGCATATGTTGTGGAGGTCCTGGTTGATGAAGATAAATGGCAAGAAGTCATGCGGGCAAAGAACCTCCATTTTTCAATGAGAGACCTAAAGGAAGGACAAGAATACACTTTCAGAGTGAGAGCCCAAAATGATGCTGGCTGTGGTACTCCAACAGAGCTCACAATTGTGGCAAGAGATGATGTTGGTAAGAAGCAATTTAAGATCAGTAATTCCACGTTTCACTTAGCCAAATTACATTTATTTTATGCTTACTATCATTACTATGCATACATACAAATCAGATGCCTTTAAAATAGCATCTTAATTTTATCGGAGTATAGTTTATCACAGAGTATAGTTGAATCATTGGTTTCTTTTATTTTTACAGTGGCACCTGATCTTGATTTAAGAGATCTACCTGATTTGTGCTATATAGCTAAAGAGGGAAGCAATTTCCGTCTTAAAATCCCAATTAAAGGCAAGCCTGTCCCAGCTGTAACTTGGAAGAAAGATGAAGACCAGGCACTTACTGAGAGTGGAAGAGTTGCATTTGAATCTACAGCAGTTAATACCACACTTGTAGTACATGACTGCCAGAAAGCTGATGCTGGAAAGTACACAATAACTTTGAAGAATGTTGTTGGCAGCAAGGAAGGTACTATTTCTGTGAAAGTTGTTGGCAAACCTGGCATACCGACAGGTCCGGTGAAATTTGAAGAAGTCACAGCTGATGCCATAACCCTAAAGTGGGGCCCTCCAAAAGATGATGGTGGTTCAGAAATCACTAACTATGTCCTAGAGAAGAGAGATAATGTAAACAATAAGTGGGTGACTTGTGCCTCTGCAGTCCAGAAAACCACATTTAGAGTTACAAGACTTCATGAAGGAAATGAATATACATTCAGGATCAGGGCTGAAAATAAATACGGAGTAGGTGAAGGTCTTAAATCTGACCCTGTTGTTGCAAAACATCCATTTGGTGAGTATCCATTATAATTTTCAAAATTGAAAAAAAAAAAAGGTTTAGGGGTGATATTTATTTTTAATGTTGCTGGATTTTTTAATATTGTTTAGATGTACCAGATGCTCCTCCACCTCCCAACATTGTTGATGTTCGACATGAATCTGTAGCTTTAACTTGGACTGATCCCAGAAGAACTGGAGGCTCACCAATCACAGGTACATCCCCAAAAGCCTCTCTAGTATTTCAGTTCTTAGTAGTTCTTTCCCTCTGTCAAAGGGTAAGATAAAACTACCAGGTGTTTATGCTTTAAATTGATAGATTGATTTCATTGTTTTACGTCCTACTCATTCTCTATAATGCATTTTTTTAAAAATTTAACTTAAAAGTTGGGAAAAAACTAGCTGAAAACCAATATTTTTGCACGGAGACAAAATACCTAAAGAAAGAAAAACAAACTCACCTTTATGTTACATTACTTGGGTCTATAAAATTAGCAATTGGCATTTATAAACATCTCTTTGCAATTACATACATCTGTAATGTATGTCTACATCCATTTCCTAATCTGGTTTTCCGTGTTCCTCTTGCACAATGCCGATGTGACATGCCATACAGGCAGTATGATGTTTTACAATGCTATGAGAAATGAAGATTTCTAGAAAACCCCTCGTATTTTCATCTCTCCATTTATCTTCTAGGTTATCACATCGAAGTCAAAGAAAGAAATAGTCTTCTGTGGAAGAGAGCAAATAAGACCCCAATAAGAATGAAAGATTTCAGAGTAACAGGGTTAACTGAAGGTCTGGAATATGAATTCAGAGTAATGGCAATCAATATGGCTGGAGTAGGTAAACCAAGTCTGCCATCTGAACCAGTTGTGGCACTTGATCCTATTGGTAAGTCATCAGGAAAATTAAAAAGAAAATTATGAAATTCAAAAAAACTTTTGTTTGACCACTATTTATTATTTTTTCTTCTAGATCCCCCTGGGAAACCTGAAGTTATCAATGTAACTAGGGACTCAGTAACACTCATTTGGACAGAACCAAAATATGATGGTGGACATAAGTTAACTGGCTATATTGTTGAAAAACGTGATTTACCCTCAAAGACCTGGACGAAAGCTAATCATGTGAATGTTCCAGACTGTGCATTTACTGTAACTGACCTCTCAGAAGGCTCCAAATATGAGTTCAGAATTAGAGCAAAGAACACTGCTGGAGCTATCAGTCCTCCATCTGAATCTACAGGAACTATAATATGCAAGGATGAGTATGGTATGTGGATGGCATTAAAAATGTAGAATTTTATTTGAATAATTAATACCAAATCCTGTTTGTTGTTTTTTTTTCCCTATATTCTTGTTATAACAATCAGGGTTGTTTGTTTGTTTGTTTGTTTGTTTTGACAGAGGCACCAACCATTGTTATTGATCCTACTTTGAAGGAAGGATTAACAGTAAAAGCAGGAGACAACATTACAGTGTCTGCTATTAGTATCCGTGGCAAACCACCTCCAACTTCAGCATGGTCAAAAGCTGGAAAAGATTTTAGACCTTCAGAGCTTGTGCGCATTGAAACCACACCAACTTCTTCTACTTTAACTGTCAAATATGCAGCCAGAAAAGATTCTGGAGAATACACAATCACTGCAACCAATCCTTTTGGCACTAAGCAGGAGAGCGTACATGTGAAAGTTTTAGATGTTCCAGGACCTCCAGGGCCTATTGAGATCAGCAATGTTTCAGCAGAAAAAGCGACTCTTACATGGTCACCTCCTGCAGAAGATGGTGGATCACCAATCAAATCATATGTTCTTGAGAAGAGAGAAACTAGCCGACTGCTCTGGACATTGGTTGCTGAAAATATTGAAAGCTGTAGGCATGTTGTTAGCAAGCTCATTCAAGGAAATGAATATGTTTTCCGTGTCTCAGCAGTAAATCAATATGGCAAAGGTGAACCAGTACAATCAGAACCAGTTAAAATGGTGGATAGATTTGGTACGTAGAACAAGCTAAGAAGTTCCAGTGTGTTCTTATTAATCTCTGAAGAGTTGCTTTTTGTTTTAACTGTACTTTTTTCTTCCTTATCAGGACCCCCAGGCCCTCCTGGAAAACCAGAAGTAACAAATGTGACAAAAAATACTGTCACAGTTACCTGGAAAAGGCCGGTAGATGATGGTGGAAGTGAAATCACAGGTTATTATGTGGAGCGAAGAGAAAAGAAAGGCTTAAGATGGGTCAGAGCAACAAAGAAACCAGTTTCAGATCTTAGATGCAAAGTAACTGGTCTCCTGGAAGGAAATGAATATGAATTCCGTGTCAGTGCAGAAAACAGAGCAGGAGTTGGACCACCAAGTGATGCTTCAAACTCAGTCATGTGCAAGGATGTTGCATGTTAGTATCATGCCTTTTCTTTTTTTGGGGGTGGGTGGGATGGGCAGGCAGCACATTCAGGCAGCATAAGAGTGACTTCCTCTGTAATGTAATGTTTTATCTTTTCCTCACTTTTCAGACCCACCAGGTCCACCTGCAAATCCAAGAGTGACTGATACTACAAAGACAAGTGCATCTTTAGCTTGGGGCAAGCCTCACTACGATGGTGGTCTTGAAATCACTGGCTATATAGTAGAACATCAAAGGGAAGGAGAAGAAGAATGGGTAAAAGATACGACAGGGACTGCTTTAAGAATCACTCAGTTTGTTGTTGCTCATTTGCAAACAGGAGCCAAATACAATTTCAGAATCTCTGCCATGAATGCTGCAGGTGTTGGTGAACCAGCAATAATTCCAAGCGTGGAAATCAAAGACCGGGAAGAGATTCCTGACTTTGAATTAGATGCTGAGCTAAGAAGAACGCTTGTTGTTAGAGCTGGATTAACTATTCGGATATTTGTGCCAATTAAAGGACGTCCAACTCCAGAAGTTACATGGACAAAAGATGATGTTTCACTCAAAGGACGTGCCAGTATTGAAAATACAGACTCTTTTACACTCTTGATTGTCACAGATTGCACCAGATACGATGCAGGAAAATACGTAATGACTCTTGAAAATGCTGCTGGTAAGAAGACTGGCTTTGTAAATGTGAAAGTCTTGGATACACCAGGTCCACCAATAAACCTTAAGCCTAGAGAAATAACCAAAGACAGCATCACCCTCCAATGGGATATGCCTCTGATAGATGGTGGCTCACGTATAACAAACTATATTGTTGAGAAACGCGAATCAACTCGTAAAGCATATTCAACAGTCACAACCAACTGCCAGAAGTGTTCCTTCAAGATTCCTAATCTGTCTGAGGGGTGTGAATACTATTTCAGAGTGCTGGCTGAAAATGAGTATGGTATTGGTGAACCAGCTGAAACTGCAGAACCAGTAAGAGCTTCTGAGGCACCATCCCCACCTGAGAGCCTTAATATTATGGATGTAACACGGAACTCAGTTAGTCTGGCTTGGCCAAAACCAGAACATGATGGTGGCAGCAAGATCACTGGGTATGTAATTGAAGCACAGAGAAAAGGAACCAACCAGTGGGCACACGTCACCACTGTAAAAACACTGGACTGTGTTGTAAAGAATCTAACTGAAAATGAAGAGTATACTTTCCAGGTTATGGCAGTTAACAGTGCTGGAAGAAGTGCCCCAAGAGAAAGCAGACCAGTTATTATCAAGGAGCAAACAATGCTACCTGAGTTTGACCTCCGTGGCATCTACCAGAAGACAGTCATTGCCAAAGCTGGTGACAATATCAAGATTGAAATCCCTGTGCTTGGTCGACCAAGGCCTACTGTGACTTGGAAGAAAGAAGACCAGATACTTAAGCAAACGCAAAGGGTAAATTATGAAAATACTGCAACTGCAACCATACTAACCATCAATGAATGTAAACGAAGTGATAGTGGTCAATATCCACTGTCAGCTAAAAATATTGTTGGAGAAGTTAGTGAAGTAATCACAGTTCAGGTTCATGATATACCTGGACCTCCTACTGGACCAATCAAATTTGATGAAATTTCATCTGACTTCCTAACATTCTCATGGGAGCCTCCTTTGAATGATGGTGGTGTACCAATAAGTAACTATGTTGTAGAAATGCGTCAAACTGACAGTACCACATGGACTGAATTGGCAACCACAGTGATCCGTACTACATTTAAAGCTACTCGTCTTACTACTGGAGTTGAGTATCAGTTCCGTGTTAAAGCTCAGAACAGATATGGAATTGGTCCAGCCATTAATTCAGAGTCTGTAGTTGCCAACTACCCATTTAAGGTACCTGGGCCTCCTGGAACTCCTCAGGTGATTGCAGTCACCAAAGAAACCATGACCATTAGCTGGAATGAGCCCGTTACTGATGGTGGAAGCCCAATTCTGGGCTATCATGTTGAAAGAAAAGAACGAAACAGCATTCTTTGGCAGACTGTAAGTAAAATGCTGGTATCAGGCAATATCTTTAAATCAACTGGACTCACCGATGGCATTGCCTACGAATTCCGTGTTATAGCAGAAAATCTGGCTGGGAAGAGTAAGCCAAGCAAGCCATCTGAGCCTGTGTTTGCCTTAGACCCAATAGATCCACCTGGTAAGCCAATACCTCTGAACATTACAAGGCATGCAGTTACGCTGAAGTGGACTAAACCAGAATATAATGGAGGCTTTAAGATAACTGGTTACACTGTTGAAAAAAGAGACCTTCCTAATGGCCGTTGGCTGAAGGCTAATTTCAGCAATATACTAGAGACTGAATTCACTGTAAGTGGTTTGACAGAAGATGCTGCCTATGAATTCCGTGTGATTGCTAGGAATGCTGGTGGGGCTGTTAGTCAGCCCTCTGAGCCATCAGATGCAATAACTTGTAGAGATGACATTGAAGCACCAAAGATAAGAGTGGATGTTAAATACAAAGACACCTTAGTGCTGAAAGCAGGTGAAGTTTTCAGACTTGAGGCTGATGTTTCAGGTCGTCCTCCACCAACTATGATGTGGACAAAAGGAGAAAAAGAACTTGAAGACACAGCAAAATTAGCAATAAAAATAGCAGATTTCTCTACTGTTCTTGTCAATAAAGATTCTTCAAGAAGAGATGGCGGTGCCTATACACTTACTGCAACAAATCCTGGTGGCTTTGCCAAGCATGTCTTCAATGTTAAAGTTCTTGATAGACCTGGTCCCCCAGAAGGTCCTTTGGCTGTGTCTGAAGTCACTGCAGAAAAATGTGTGCTGTCATGGCTACCTCCACTGGATGATGGAGGAGCAAAGATTGACCATTATGTGGTTGAAAAACGTGAAACCAGTCGATTGGCATGGACAGCTGTAGCCACAGAAGTTCCGTTGACTAAACTGAAGGTTACTAAGCTGTTGAAGGGCAATGAGTACGTGTTCCGTGTTATGGCTGTCAACAAATACGGAGTTGGTGAGCCTCTGGAATCAGAGCCTGTTCTTGCAGTAAATCCATATGTGCCACCTGATCCACCTAAAACACCTGAAGTTACAGCAATTACGAAAGATTCTATGGTTGTCTGTTGGGGCCATCCTGATTCTGATGGTGGGAGCCCAATAACTAACTATATTGTGGAACGTCGAGACAGGGCTGGTCTACGGTGGGTGAAATGTAACAAACGGGTTGTTACTGACTTGCGTTATAAAGTGTCTGGACTGACAGAAGGCCATGAATATGAATACAGAGTCATGGCTGAAAATGCTGCTGGAGTCAGTGAGCCAAGCCCAACAAGTCCATTCTATAAAGCTTGTGATACTGTATTTAAGCCTGGTCCCCCGGGTAATCCTCGTGTTTTGGATAGCAGCAAGTCCTCAATTACAATAGCATGGAACAAACCAATATATGATGGCGGTTCAGAGATCACAGGTTACATGGTTGAGATCGCACTACCTGAAGAAGATGAGTGGAAGATTGTAACTCCACCAGTAGGTCTAAAGGCCACTTCTTTTACCATCACTGACCTGAAAGAAAATCAAGAGTATAAAATACGGATATATGCTATGAACTCTGAAGGTCTTGGAGAACCTGCTCTTGTTCCTGGGACTCCAAAAGCTGAAGAAAGAATGCTGCCTCCAGAAATTGAACTCGATGCAGAACTACGTAAAGTTGTCACTATTAGAGCCTGCTGTACTCTAAGGCTCTTTGTCCCAATTAAAGGAAGACCAGCGCCTGAAGTAAAATGGACAAGAGAACATGGGGAATCTTTGGATAGAGCAACCATTGAATCAACAAGCTCTTATACTCTACTTATTGTTGAAAACGTAAATAGATTTGATAGTGGCAAATACATACTGACAATTGAAAACAGCTCTGGTAGTAAGTCAGCATTTGTGAACGTCCGAGTTCTCGATACCCCAGGAGCACCTCAAGATTTGAAAATAAAAGAAGTTACAAAATCATCAGTTACACTCACATGGGAGCCTCCTCTCATAGATGGTGGCTCTAAAATAAAAAATTACATTGTTGAAAAGCGTGAATCAACAAGGAAAGCTTATGCAACTGTTAATGCCAATTGCCATAAGACCAGCTGGAAAGTGGATTCACTGCAAGAAGGCTGCAACTACTACTTCAGAGTCCTAGCTGAAAATGAGTATGGAATAGGCCTTCCAGTTGAAACTTCAGAGTCTGTAAAAGTATCAGAAAGACCACTTCCACCAGGGAAAATAACTTTGTTGGATGTGACAAGAAATAGTGTGTCCTTATCTTGGGAAAAACCTGAACATGATGGTGGTAGCAGAATTCTGGGCTACATTGTAGAAATGCAAAGCAAAGGCAGTGACAAGTGGTCAACTTGCGCTACAGTAAAAGTTACTGAAGCCACTGTCACAGGATTGATCCAAGGTGAAGAATACACCTTCCGTGTTTCAGCTCAGAATGAGAAAGGTATCAGTGATCCTCGCCAGCTGGGTATACCAGTTGTTGCAAAAGATCTTGTGATTCCACCAGCTTTCAAACTGCTGTTTACCACTTTCAGTGTTCTAGCAGGAGAGGACTTAAAGGTTGATGTTCCTTTTGTTGGTCGACCCAAACCAGCAGTGTTTTGGCATAAAGATAATGTGGCATTGAAGCAGACTACAAGAGTAAATGCAGAAAGTTCAGAAAATAACACGGTGTTAACAATAAAAGAAGCATGCAGAGAAGATGTGGGGACATATTTAGTTAAACTTACGAACTCTGCAGGTGAAGCAACTGAGACCCTAAATATTGTTGTCCTTGACAAACCAGGACCTCCAACTGGACCAGTAAAAGTAGATGAAGTAACAGCAGATAGCATTAGCATTTCCTGGGAACCACCCAAATATGATGGTGGTAGCTCTATAAATAATTACATTGTAGAAAAAAGAGACACTTCCACCACCACTTGGCAGATTGTGTCAGCTACCGTTGCAAGAACAACTATAAAAGCATGTCGATTAAAGACTGGCTGTGAATACCAGTTCAGAATTGCAGCTGAGAACAGATACGGGAAGAGTACCTATCTTACTTCAGAGCCAATTATAGCCCAATACCCATTTAAAGTTCCCGGTCCACCTGGAACACCTTTTGTAACAAATGTGACAAAAGACAGCATGGTGGTACAATGGAATGAACCAGTCAATGATGGTGGTAGTAAGATCATTGGGTATCACTTGGAGCGCAAAGAAAGAAACAGCATTCTGTGGGCTAAACTGAATAAAACACCTATTCCAGATACCAAATTTAGGACAACTGGCCTTGAGGAAGGTCTTGAGTATGAGTTTAGAGTTTATGCAGAAAACATAGTGGGCATTGGAAAGGCAAGTAGAGCATCTGAATGCTATACTGCACGTGACCAGTGTGACCCTCCAGGTCGTCCAGAACCTGTAATTGTCACAAGAAGCTCAGTAACACTTCAGTGGAAGAAACCTGCATATGATGGTGGAAGTAAGATCACAGGCTATATTGTTGAAAAGAAGGAGTTACCTGATGGCCGTTGGATGAAAGCAAGCTTTACAAATGTCATTGATACCCAATTTGAAGTAACTGGTCTAGTTGAAAACCAGAGGTATGAGTTCCGTGTTATAGCACGAAATGCGGCAGGTGTTTTCAGTGAACCATCTGAGAGCTCAGGGGCAATTACAGCAAGAGATGAAGTAGAACCACCTCATATAAGTATGGATCCAAAATACAAAGACACTATTGTAGTGCATGCTGGTGAGTCATTCAAGCTTGATGCTGATGTTCATGGCAAACCAATACCTTCTATTCAGTGGTTAAAAGGCGATCGTGAGCTGACAAGCACTGCTCGTATGGAAATAAAAAGTACCGATTTTGCAACAAGCCTTAGTGTGAAGGAAGCCACTAGAGTTGACAGTGGTCAGTATGTACTACTTGCAAAGAATGTTGCAGGTGAAAAGAAAGTTCCTGTTAATGTCAAAGTTCTTGATAAACCTGGACCACCAGAAGGACCTGTTGAGATTACAGGTGTTACTGCTGAAAAATGCATGCTGTCATGGAAACCTCCACTGCAAGATGGTGGTAGCGATATTTCACACTATGTTGTAGAAAAAAGGGAAACCAGTCGCTTGGTGTGGACAGTTGTTGATTCAAATGTGCAAACCTTAAATTGCAAAGTTACGAAGCTTTTAGAAGGAAATGAATACGTTTTCCGCATCATGGCAGTAAATAAATACGGCGTTGGTGAACCTCTTGAGTCTGAACCAGTAATCGCAAAGAACCCATTTGGGGTGCCACTTCCACCGAAGGCACCAGAAGTCACAGCCATTACCAAGGATTCTATGATAGTTGTATGGGAAAGGCCAGCCTCAGATGGTGGTAGTGAAATCCTAGGCTATGTCCTTGAAAAACGAGATAAGGAAGGTATTCGTTGGACAAGGTGTAACAAACGCCTGATAAGTGAACTGCGATACAGAGTGACTGGACTTATAGAAAACCATGATTACGAGTACAGAGTTTCAGCCGAAAATGCTGCTGGTCTTAGTGAACCAAGTCCACCTTCCACTTACTACAAAGCGTGTGATCCTATTTACAAGCCAGGTCCACCCAATAATCCTAAAGTTGTGGATGTTACAAGATCTTCAGTTTTCCTTTCATGGGGTAAACCTATCTATGATGGTGGCTCTGAAATTCAGGGATACATCGTGGAAAAATGTGATGTAAGTGACGGTGAATGGGCAATTTGTACCCCTCCAACTGGAATTAAGAACACTCACATGGAAGTAGAAAAATTAGTGGAAAAACATGAATACAAGTTCCGCATATGTGCAGTTAATAAAGCAGGAGTTGGAGAGCATGCAGATGTTCCTGGTTCTGTTATCGTGGAAGAAAAGATGGAGGCACCAGACCTTGACCTTGACATGGAATTAAGGAAGATTGTGAATGTGAGGGCAGGAGGTTCCTTAAGACTGTTTGTTCCCATCAGAGGTCGTCCAACACCTGAAGTAAAATGGGGTAAAGTGGATGGTGACATCAGAGAGGCAGCTGTTATTGATACCACTAGCAGTTTTACTTCCCTTGTTCTAGACAACGTTAACAGATTTGATACTGGAAAGTATACTCTGACTTTAGAAAACAGCAGTGGAACCAAGTCTGCCTTTGTCAGTGTAAGAGTGCTGGATACCCCAAGTGCACCTGTTAATTTAAAAATCAGAGAGATCACTAAAGACTCTGTTTCAATTTCCTGGGAGCCTCCTCTCTTGGATGGTGGTGCAAAAATAAAGAATTACATTATTGAAAAGCGTGAAGCAACAAGAAAGGCATATGCAGCTGTTGTAACAAACTGCCACAAGACTTCATGGAAAATAGATCAACTTCAGGAGGGCTGCTATTACTTCTTTAGAATCTCTGCTGAGAATGAATACGGAATTGGCCTCCCTGCTGAAACTAGTGACCCAATTAAAGTTGCTGAAGTTCCACAGCCTCCTGGGAAAATAACAGTGGATGATGTCACGAGAAACAGTGTCTCACTAAGCTGGGCAAAACCTGAACATGATGGTGGCAGCAAAATCATACAATACATTGTTGAAATGCAAGCAAAGGGTAGTGAGAAGTGGTCGGAGTGTGCTCGTGTAAAAACACTTGAAGCGGTTATTACTAACCTAACTCAAGGGGAAGAATATCTTTTTAGAGTAATGGCTGTAAATGAGAAGGGTAAGAGTGATCCTAGAGCACTTGCAGTTCCAATAGTTGCCAAGGACCTCGTGATTGAACCTGATGTAAGACCTGCTTTTCACAGTTACAGTGTCCAAGTGGGACAAGATCTGAAAGTAGAAGTACCAATTGCAGGTCGACCTAAACCAACTGTTACCTGGGTAAAAGATGGCCAGCCATTAAGGCAGACGACAAGAGTCAATGTTAGTGATCTGACTGATCTCACTATACTGAATATTAAAGAAACTAGCAAAGAGGATAGTGGCACTTACGAAATCACTGTGGCTAATGTTGTTGGGCAAAAGTCTGCCTCTGTTGAAATTATAACGCTAGACAAACCTGACCCTCCTGTAGGACCTGTGAAGTTTGATGAAATAAGTGCTGAAAGCATTACCCTATCATGGAATCCCCCAGCCTATACAGGCGGCTGCCAAATCACCAACTATATTGTTCACAAGAGAGATACAACAACCACTGTGTGGGAAACGGTTTCAGCTACTGTTGCAAGAACTACTCTGAAGGTGACTAAACTGAAAACTGGTTCAGAATACCAGTTCAGAATATTTGCTGAGAACAGGTATGGGCAGAGCTTTGCGTTGGATTCTGCGCCAGTTGTAGCACAATACCCTTACAAGGAACCAGGACCTCCTGGCACACCATTTGTGACAACAGTTACAAAAGACTCCATGGTCGTTCAGTGGCATGAACCAATAAATGATGGTGGCAGTAGGGTGTTGGGCTACCATCTTGAGAGAAAGGAGAAAAACAGCATTTTATGGACTAAAGTGAACAAGACTATTATTCAGGACACAAGTTTTAAGACAACTAACCTTGAAGAAGGAATTGAATATGAGTTTCGAGTTTCTGCAGAAAATATTGTTGGTGTAGGCAAAACAAGTAAAGTTTCTGAGTGCTATGTAGCTCGCGACCCATGTGATCCTCCAGGTCGCCCAGAAGCTATAATAATAAAAAGAAGCTCTATTACTCTACAGTGGACCAAACCAGAATATGATGGTGGAAGTAAGATTACTGGTTATATTGTAGAGAAACGTGACTTACCAGATGGTCGCTGGATGAAAGCTAGCTTCACAAATGTCATTGAAACTCAGTTCACTGTCACAGGGCTTACTGAAGACCAAAGATATGAATTTAGAGTAATTGCGAAGAATGCTGCAGGTGCAATAAGCAAACCTTCTGACAGTACAGGACCAATAACAGCAAGGGATGAAGTTGAACTTCCACGAATTTCAATGGATCCAAAGTACAAAGACACAATCATCGTAAATGCTGGTGAAACATTCAGACTTGAGGCTGATGTTCATGGAAAGCCACTACCAACCATTAAGTGGTACAAAGGAGATAAAGAGCTTGAAGAAACTGCTAGATATGAAATAAAGAACACGGATTTCAGTGCATTACTAATTGTAAAAGATGCTATTAGAGTTGATGGTGGACAGTACATTTTAGAAGCCTCTAATGTTGCAGGAACAAAGACAGTACCAGTAAATGTAAAAGTCCTGGACAGGCCAGGTCCTCCAGAGGGCCCAGTCCAAGTGACAGGAGTTACAGCTGAAAAATGTTCATTGGCATGGGCTCCTCCACTTCATGATGGTGGCAGTGATGTTTCTCATTACATTGTAGAGAAGAGAGAAACTAGTCGCCTAGCATGGACTGTTGTTGCTTCAGAGGTTTTACCTACAATGCTGAAAGTAACAAAACTCCTGGAAGGAAATGAATATGTTTTCCGTATTATGGCAGTTAATAAATATGGGGTTGGTGAGCCATTAGAATCTGTGCCAGTAATGATGAAAAATCCATTTGTGGTTCCTGGACCACCAAAGGCCTTGGAAATTACGAACATCACAAAGGATTCTATGACTGTCTGCTGGAGCCGTCCAGATAGTGATGGAGGTAGTGAAATCATAGGTTACATTGTAGAAAAGAGAGACCGAGCAGGCATCAGATGGATAAAATGCAATAAACGCCGAATTACAGATTTGAGATTAAGAGTTACGGGATTATCAGAGGATCATGAATATGAATTCAGAGTTTCTGCTGAAAATGCTGCTGGAGTGGGTGAACCAAGCCAAGTTTCTCCTTACTTTAAAGCTTGTGACCCTGTGTTCAAGCCTGGCCCACCTACCAACACCCACGTTGTGGATACCACCAAAAGTTCAGTTACACTTGGTTGGAGTAAACCTATCTATGATGGTGGTTGTGAAATCCAGGGATACCTTATAGAAATATGTAAAGCAGATGAAGATGAATGGTCACTTGTTACTCCACAGACAGGTATACGTGCCACTCGTTTTGAAATCAAAAAGCTTACTGAACATCAAGAATATAAACTACGAGTGTGTGCCCTCAACAAGGTTGGTGTAGGAGAAGCTGCATCAGTTCCTGGTACTATTAAACCAGAAGACAAACTTGAAGCTCCAGAACTTGATATTGATTCAGAGCTAAGGAAAGGGATCGTGGTTAGAGCTGGCGGGTCTGCTAGGATTCACATACCATTCAGGGGACGACCAACACCTGAGATCACGTGGTCTCGAGAAGAAGGTGAATTCACAGAAAAAGTTCAGATTGATAAAGGCATAAACTACACTCAACTTTCAATTGACAACTGTGATAGAAATGATGCTGGAAAGTACATTCTTAAGTTGGAGAACAGCAGTGGTTCTAAATCAGCATTTGTTACAGTAAAAGTCTTGGACACACCAGGACCACCACAAAACTTAGTGGTAAAGGATATAAAGAAGGATTCTGCTGTATTATCTTGGGAACCGCCCATTATCGATGGTGGTGCAAAGGTAAAGAACTATGTAATAGATAAACGTGAGTCAACCAGGAAGGCATTTGCAAATGTAAGTGCTAAGTGTGGCAAGACAAGTTTTAAAGTTGAAAATCTTGCAGAAGGAGCGATTTATTACTTCAGAGTTATGGCTGAAAATGAATTTGGAATTGGTGTTCCAGCTGAAACCACAGACGCTGTCAAAGCCTCAGAGCCACCACTGCCTCCTGGGAAAGTAACGCTCACCGACGTGACTCAGAGAAGTGCATCACTTAGTTGGGAAAAACCTGAACATGATGGAGGTAGCAGAATTTTGGGATACATTGTTGAAATGCTGCCTAAAGGAACAGAAAAATGGAGTGTTGTTAGTGAGACCAAAACATGCAATGCAGTTGTGTCTGGTTTGAGTCCAGGACAGGAATATCAATTTCGTGTGATTGCCTACAATGAAAAAGGCAAAAGTGATCCCAGAGCACTTGGAATTCCTGTGATAGCTAAAGACTTGACAATTGAGCCAAGTTTCAAACTGATGTTTAATACATACAGCGTACAGGCTGGAGAAGATCTGAAGGTAGAAGTACCATTTATAGGTAGACCCAAACCTACTATTACTTGGGCAAAAGATGAGCAGCCACTGAAACAGACAACCAGATTACATATTGAGGATACATCAACATCAACTATTTTAAATATTAAAGAAAGCAACAAGGAAGACTTCGGTAAATATACAGTAACAGCAACAAACACAGCAGGTACAGCAACAGAGCACCTGAGCATAATTGTACTGGAAAAGCCTGGCCCACCACGAGGACCTGTCCGCTTTGACGAAGTTAGTGCGGACTTTGTTGTTCTATCATGGGATCCACCTGATTATACTGGTGGCTGTCAGATAAGCAACTATATAGTAGAAAAACGTGACACAAGCACTACCACATGGAGCATTGTGTCAGCAACTGTTGCAAGAACAACTATCAAAGCAACAAAGCTTAAAACAGGTTCTGAATACCAGTTCAGGATCTCTGCTGAAAATAGATATGGGAAGAGCTCTCCTTTGGATTCTAAACCAGTTGTTGTGCAATATCCCTACAAGGTGCCTGGGCCACCTGGAACGCCATTTGTAACAGCAGCTTCCAAGGACCATATGATCGTACAATGGCATGAACCAGTTAATGATGGAGGAAGCAAAGTTCTTGGCTACCATCTTGAACGTAAAGATAAGAACAGCATTCTTTGGACAAAACAGAACAAGTCACTCATTACAGACACTAAATATAAAACAGATGGCCTTGAAGAAGGTCTTGAATACGAGTTCAGAGTTTCTGCTGAAAACATTGTTGGCGTTGGCAAAGTCAGCAAAGTATCAGAACTGTATGTTGCCCGAGATCCTTGTGACCCACCTGGCCGCCCAGAGGCCATTGTTGTTACAAGACATAATATCACACTGAAGTGGAAAAAACCGGAATATGATGGTGGAAGCAAAATAACTGGATATATTGTAGAAAAGAAAGAACTACCAGATGGTCGCTGGATGAAAGCCAGCTTTACAAATGTGTTGGAAACAGAATTTACAGTAAGTGGTCTTGTTGAAAACCAACGATATGAATTTAGAGTAATTGCAAGAAATGCAGCAGGTTGCTTGAGTGAACCATCTGAAAGTACAGGGCCCATTACTGCCAGAGATGAAATTGAAGCACCAGGGGCTTCACTGGATCCTAAGTACAAAGATGTCATTGTTGTTCATGCTGGAGAAACCTTTGTTCTTGAAGCTGATATCCACGGCAAACCTGTTCCTGACATTACATGGTCAAAAGATGGTAAAGACCTTGAAGAAGCAACTGCAAGAATGGAAATTAAATCTACCATTCAGAAAACAACTCTTACTGTCAAAGATTGTGTAAGAG
Organism: Larus michahellis; assembly: GCF_964199755.1. Taxonomy (NCBI): domain Eukaryota; kingdom Metazoa; phylum Chordata; class Aves; order Charadriiformes; family Laridae; genus Larus; species Larus michahellis. Next base: position 32,920,830 of record NC_133902.1, read on the forward strand.
TAGATGGAGGTCACTATACTCTTAACCTCAGAAATGTTGGTGGCACAAAATCTATACCAATCACTGTAAAAGTGCTTGACAGGCCAGGACCTCCAGAAGGACCTTTGAAGGTTACAGGTGTCACTGCAGAAAAATGCTACTTGGCATGGGCTCCGCCTTTACATGACGGTGGTTCTAGTATCTCACATTATATCATTGAGAAGAGAGAGACAAGCAGGCTTTCATGGACCCAAGTAGCAACAGACGTGCAGGCACTTAACCACAAAGTAACCAGACTACTTTCTGGCAATGAGTATATTTTCCGTGTAATGGCAGTGAACAAATATGGAACTGGAGAACCCTTGGAATCTGAGCCAGTTGTGGCTCGTAATCCTTACAAACCCCCTGGTCCTCCTTCAACACCTGAAGTTTCAGCAATCACAAAAGATTCTATGGTGGTAACATGGGGTCGCCCAGAAGACAATGGGGGAGCTGAAATTGAAGGTTACATACTTGAAAAACGAGACAAAGATGGTATCCGATGGACCAAATGCAATAAGAAAACGCTGACAGACTTGCGATTCAGAGTAACAGGTCTTACCGATGGGCATTTCTATGAATTCAGAGTTTCTGCTGAAAATGCTGCAGGAGTAGGGGAACCCAGTGAGCCATCCATTTTCTATCGTGCTTGTGATGTATTATATCCACCAGGTCCACCAAGCAATCCAAAGGTTACAGACACTTCCAGGTCATCAGTTTCCCTTGCCTGGAGTAAACCCATTTATGATGGCGGTGCTCCAGTTAAGGGATACGTAGTAGAAGTAAAAGAAGCTGCTGCTGATGAATGGACTACCTGCACCCCACCAACAGGCCTGCAAGCAAAAGAGTTCACGGTAACAAAACTTAAAGAGAACCAGGAATATAACTTCCGCATCTGTGCCATCAACTCAGAAGGAGTAGGAGAGCCTGCTACCATACCTGGTACAGTCATAGCAGCAGACAAGGTTGAACCTCCTGAAATTGAACTTGATGCAGATCTTAGAAAAGTAGTCACTGTACGTGCTAGTGGTACCTTACGCCTCTTTGTCACCATCAAAGGAAGACCAGAACCTGAAGTTAAATGGGAAAAAGCAGAAGGAACAATAAGTGAGCGAGCTCAGATTGAAGTCACCAGTTCCTATACAATGCTGGTCATTGACAATGTGAATAGATTTGATAGTGGTAGATACAATCTTACTTTAGAGAACAACAGTGGCAAAAAATCAGCTTTTGTTAATGTCAGAGTGCTTGATACACCTAGTGCACCTATAAACCTGACAATCAGAGAAGTGAAGAAAGATTTTGTAACATTAGCCTGGGAACCACCACTTATTGATGGTGGAGCTAAAATTACCAACTATGTAGTTGAAAAGCGAGAATCCACAAGAAAAGCATATGCCACAATTACAAACAACTGCACTAAGAATTCCTTCAAAATTACTCAGCTACAAGAAGGATGTAGTTATTATTTCCGTGTCCTAGCTGTAAATGAATATGGGGTTGGCTTACCAGCAGAAACACCTGACCCAATCAAGGTTTCTGAACCACCTTCTCCGCCTGCAAAGGTTGTTCTTGTTGATGTGACTCGCAACTCTGCTTCAATTAAATGGGAAAAGCCAGAGAGCGATGGTGGCAGTAAAATTACTGGTTATATAGTAGAAATGCAAACTAAAGGAAGTACAAAATGGAGTGCGTGTACACAGGTGAAAACATTAGAAGCAACAATAACAGGCTTAAGTATGGGAGAAGAGTACAGTTTCAGAGTGATTGCTGTTAATGAAAAAGGAAAAAGTGATCCAAGAGAACTTGGTGTCCCAGTCATTGCGAAAGATATTGAAATCCAGCCGTCTGCTGAGCTCCTTTTCAACACATTCACTGTGAAAGCTGGAGATGATCTTAAGATTGATGTGCCATTCAGAGGGCGACCTCTTCCAACCATTATCTGGAAGAAGGATGGGAATCCCTTAAAAGAGACAACCAGGGTAAATGTTCAGACATCAAAGACTTCAACTTCACTGTCCATCAAGGAAGCTTCAAATGAAGATTTGGGACATTATGAATTACATCTTTCAAATACTGCCGGGACAACAACAGCTTCTTTAACTGTAGTTGTTCTTGACAGACCAGGGCCACCAACTGATGTGCATATTGATGAAGTTAGTGCTGATAGTGTAACTCTGTCTTGGAAACCTCCAGCATATGATGGTGGGTGCCACATTAGCAATTACATCGTGGAGAAGCGAGATACTACCACAACCACATGGGATGTAGTATCTGCAGCAGTTGCAAGAACATCCATTAAAGTATCTCGACTCACCACTGGCTCTGAGTATCAGTTCCGTATTTGTGCAGAAAACCGCTATGGGAAAAGCACTTACACTAATTCTCCATCTGTTGTGGCAGAGTATCCATTTAAGCCTCCGGGGCCACCTGGAACTCCTCATGTGGCACATGCAACTAAAGCTTTCATGATTGTAACTTGGCAGGTACCAGTTAATGATGGAGGTAGTAGAGTACTAGGATATCACTTGGAGCGTAAAGAAAGAAGCAGCATTCTTTGGACAAAAGTCAACAAGAGCCTTATAACTGATACACAAATGAAAGTTACAGGTCTTGATGAAGGACTGCTATATGAATATCGTGTGTATGCTGAAAACATTGCTGGAATAGGCAAATGCAGTAAATCATGTGAACCAGTTGCTGCAAGAGATCCATGTGATCCTCCTGGCCAACCAGAAGTTACTAATATTACAAGAACATGTGTCTCACTGAAATGGGCTAAACCAGAATATGATGGTGGAGCTAAAGTAACAGGATATATTATTGAACGGAGAGAGCTACCAGATGGTCGTTGGCTAAAGTGTAATTTTACTAATGTGCAAGAAACGTACTTTGATGTAGGTGGACTTACAGAAGACCAGCGATATGAATTCCGTGTGATTGCAAAGAACGCTGCTGGACTCTTCAGTCAGCCATCTGAATCAACTGGACCTGTGACTGTAAAAGATGATATAGAGGCTCCAAGAATCATGATGGATGCCAAATTCAGGGATGTTGTAGTTGTGAAAGCTGGAGAAGTGTTTAAAGTCAATGCTGATATTGCAGGAAGGCCAATACCTGTGGTTTCATGGACAAAGGATGGCAAGGAGCTTGAAGGAAAAGCTAGAGTTGAAATAGCCTCAACAGATCACACTACTGCAATAACCATTAAGGACTGTATCCGAGGTGATTCAGGACAGTATGTACTAACATTACAAAATGTTGCAGGAACAAAATCTTTGGCAATTAATTGCAAAGTACTTGATAGACCTGGCCCACCTGCAGGCCCATTAGAAATAAATGGCCTTACTGCTGAAAAGTGCCATTTGTCATGGGGACCCCCTCAAGAAAATGGTGGTGCAGATATTGATTATTACATTGTAGAAAAACGTGAGACCAGCAGAATTGCATGGACGCTTTGTGAAGGAGAGCTTAGAACAACATCCTGTAAAGTGACAAAACTACTGAAGGGTAATGAGTATATTTTCAGAGTGATGGGAGTTAACAAATACGGTGTTGGTGAGCCTCTAGAAAGTGTCGCTGTCAAAGCCCTAGATCCATTTACAGTTCCAAGTCCACCTACATCTTTAGAGATCACCAGTGTGAGCAAAGATTCGATAACTCTCTGCTGGGCAAGACCTGAATCTGATGGAGGCAATGAGATCTCTGGCTATGTAATTGAAAGGCGTGAGAAAACTAGCCTAAGATGGATTCGTGTAAATAAAAAACCAGTCTATGATTTAAGAGTGAAATCATCTGGTCTCCGTGAAGGATGTGAATATGAATTCCGGGTTTATGCAGAAAATGCTGCTGGCCTCAGTCTTCCAAGTGAAACCACACCATTGATTCGGGCAGAAGACCCGATCTTCTTGCCATCTCCCCCATCTAAACCTAAGATTATGGACTCTACAAGGTCAAATATCACAATCGGGTGGACAAAGCCACTGTTTGATGGAGGTGCTCCAGTAACAGGATATGTAGTTGAATACAAGAAAACTGATGAAACTGACTGGACAACTGCTGTTCAGAACTTAAGAGGCACAGAATACACCATAACTGGATTAGCATCAGGCTCTGAGTATGTCTTTAGAGTGAAATCCATTAACAAAATTGGTGTCAGTGAACCAAGTGATGTCTCAGAACCTCAGGTGGCAAAAGAAAGAGAAGAAGAACCTGCCTTTGATATTGACAGTGAAATGCGGAAGACTTTAATTGTGAAGGCTGGTGAGTCATTCACAATGACTGTTCCTTTCAGAGGCAAACCAGTCCCAAATGTAACATGGAACAAACCAGACACTGATCTCCGTACCCGAGCAAACATTGATACTTCAGATAATTGCACATCTCTTACTGTTGAAAAAGCAACAAGAAATGATTCTGGAAAATACACATTAACATTGCAAAACATCCTGAACACTGCTGCCTTGACTTTAATTGTCAAAGTTCTTGATACTCCCGGCCCACCATCTAATATCACAGCCAAAGACGTAACTAAAGAATCTGCTGTGTTATCGTGGGATGTTCCTGAAAATGATGGTGGAGCACCTGTGAAGAACTACATTATTGAAAAACGAGAAGCTAGCAAAAAAGCATGGGTCACTGTGACAAACAATTGTCATCGCCTGTCTTATAAAGTGACTGGCTTGCAAGAAGGTGCCATTTACTACTTCCGGGTTTCTGGAGAAAATGAGTATGGTGTTGGAGTGCCTTCTGAGACCAAGGAGGGAACAAAAATAACAGGTTTGTTTTACTAAGACAAAATTTGTTAATGTTTAAAAAAATACATGTTTTAAAATGTTTACTTCAAAATAATATAAAACATGTTAAATCTGTTTACAGTAAAAAAGATAATTTCGTGGGTGGTAGGTATGGCTGTGGTATTAAAAATGAAAAAGAGCTAAGTAATAGCTTGAATTTTAAATTTTGCTTGCATTTTACTTAAAATTTTTCTAATATACAAGTTCATTTAAAACCACATTTTCTCAATCCAGATGGCATTCCTATATAATTGCTAATATAAAAAGCAAATACTTGCTATATTGCTTAACCTGTTGCACTTTTTTCCTCAGAAAAACCCAGCCCACCAGAAAAACTTGGCATAACAAATGTCACAAAGGACAGTGTTTCTCTTTCATGGCTAAAACCAGAGCATGATGGTGGAAGCAGAATTGTGAGCTACCTCATTGAAGCTCTTGAGAAAGGACAGCAAAAATGGGTTAAGTGTGCAGTTGTAAAGACAACTCATCATGTTGTCCATGGTCTTAAGGAGAATGTTGACTATTTCTTCAGGGTGTCTGCAGAAAACCAAGCTGGTTTAAGTGATCCTAAGGAACTACTGCTCCCTGTTACAGTTAAAGAACAATTAGGTATGCTTCCTGACGTGAGACAAAAGTTGATACACATTAAATTGGATTCATATTTAAAAAGAGAGAACATTTTTTCATGGTTTTAAAATGTTTTCTTTTTCAGAATCTCCTGAGATCGACATGAAGGGCTTCCCTCATAACACTGTATATATTCGAGCAGGATCAAACCTGAAAGTTGAAATTCCAGTTTCTGGAAAACCAGTGCCAAAGGTGACATTGTCTAGAGATGGTGTTCCACTGAAACCTACCATGAGATTTCACACAGAAACCACTGCCGAAAGTCTCATCATTAATCTTAAAGAAAGTGTGGCTGCAGATGCTGGCAGATATGACATTACTGCTGCCAACTCAAGTGGCACCACAAAATCTTTTGTTAACATTGTTGTGCTGGATAGACCAGGTCCTCCTGTTGGTCCTGTTGTCCTTAGCGATATCACTGAAGAGAGTGTAACACTCAGATGGCAGCCGCCAGCTTACGATGGTGGAAGTCAAGTTACCAACTATATTGTACTGAAAAGAGAAACAAGTACTGCTGCTTGGTCTGAAGTATCTGCAACCGTTGCTAGAACTGTTATCAAAGTTATGAAGCTCACAACAGGAGAAGAATACCAATTCCGCATCAAAGCTGAGAACCGCTTTGGCATCAGCGATCACATAGACTCACAATGTGTGGTTGTCAAGCTTCCTTACAGTAAGTAATATGCTTCTCATGCTATAGGTCAGTGTTTTAATGCTCTGATGTTGAAAATAATAATTTTGTTGACACTTAATCACGTCTTTTGATATCATCAGCTACCCCTGGCCCTCCTTCCACACCGTGGGTCACGAATGTCACCCGAGAGACTATTACTGTTGCATGGCATGAACCAGTCACTAACGGCGGCAGTGCAGTCATTGGATACCACCTGGAAATGAAAGACAGGAATAGCATATTATGGCAGAAGGCTAACAAGACCCTCATTCGCACAACTCACTTCAAGGTCACCACCATCAGCGCTGGCCTTATCTATGAATTTAGAGTTTATGCAGAAAATGCAGCTGGCGTTGGAAAAGCAAGTCACCCTTCTGATCCAGTCCTTGCAATTGATGCTTGTGGTATGTATTCCCTAGAAAATAAAGCCCAACCATTTAAGTAGTGGGTTTTTGCCTTTTTTTCCCCCCGGGATATTCCGTCCTGTACAGTAAGCCAATATCCAAAACAGCTGTTATTCATTAGAAATACTCTTATGTTTCCTATTGCAGAACCACCAAGAAATGTTCGTGTGTCAGATATTTCCAAGACTGCTATCACTTTGTCATGGCAGAAGCCAGCATTTGATGGTGGTAGCAAGATCACTGGATACATCGTAGAGAAACGTGATCTTCCAGATGGCAGATGGACAAAAGCTAGCTTCACCAATGTGATTGAGACTCAGTTCACAGTATCTGGTCTGACACAGAATTCCCGCTATGAATTCAGGGTCTTTGCTAAGAATGCGGTTGGTTCCATTAGTAATCCCTCAGATGTTGTGGGTCCCATCACATGTGTTGATACATATGGTAAGTGTTTTGCAATAATATGAGAGTACCATTTTGCGGTACTAGGCAGCTTAAAGGCAGCACTGTTTTGTAAAACCATATTCTTTTAAATATGAAAGGCTAGTTTACAGTGATTGACTCATTAAGCTTGAATGACTGTAAGCTATTTGGGCATGACTGTAATGAACATTTTTGGTTGTATATGCATTTTTAAAGTCTTATTCTTTGAGCAACAGAAATCTGCCCATGCCCCATAGCCAAAGCGGTTATATTTATACATATGATTGCTTTCTGTGCCTGGTAGGATTAGTTCTAACTTGTTCTAGGTTTATGATTTAAGTTACATATGCTATCTTTACTTTGATTGGTAATTATTAAATGCCTATAACTATTAGCTTAAGTAAAGAAAAAATGTTTTTGGTTTTATTAAATACAAGTCTAAAATAAGTATGCTTTTAACTTATTCTTATTTTTTTTCTTAAGGTGCACCTGAAATCGATGTGCCACCAGAATATACAGAAGTGGTGAAATATAAAGCAGGAACTTCAGTTAAGCTAAAATTAGGCATCTCAGGCAAGCCTATACCCACAATTGAATGGTTCAAAAATGGCAATGAGATACAAACCAGTGCACTAGTGTCTATTGAAAACACAACAGAATTTGCTTCTGTACTTATCAAGGATGCAACTCGACTCAACAGTGGCACATATGAATTAAAATTGAAGAATGCCATGGGCTCAGCATCAGCCCATGTTAGAGTACAGATACTTGGTATGTCTTGAGATACAACTGTATTATACTATTAAGCAATAATTCAGTAATAAATATTTAACATCTTCTTTCTTCTGCCTTCCACAGACAAGCCAGGACCCCCAAGCGGACCTATACAGTTTAAGACAGTCACTGCTGAAAAGATTACAATAATGTGGGACCCACCAGCAGATGATGGTGGTGCACCTGTAACACACTATGTTGTTGAAAAGCGAGAGACAAGTCGGGTTGTATGGTCTTTAATTTCTGAAAAACTGGAGGCGTGTATCATAACTACAACAAAACTCATCAAAGGAAATGAATATGTGTTCCGTGTCCGTGGTGTGAACAAGTTTGGAGTTGGTGATTCACTGGAGTCTGAACCCGTTATAGCCAAAAATTCATTTGGTAAGCAATATATAAAATAACTAATGCAACTGAAACGTGTTGTGTATTATTTGTAAGTAGTACTGATCTACTGACTTTTTTTTTTAACTCAGTTACACCTGGACCACCTAGTGTACCAGAAGTCACAATGATAACCAAGAATTCTATGACCGTTGTCTGGAATAGGCCCAGTGTTGATGGAGGCAGTGAAATATCAGGATATTTCCTTGAGAAGCGTGACAAGAAGAGTCTGAGTTGGTTCAAGGTTACTAAAGAAACCATTCGGGACACCAGACAGAAAGTAACAGGTCTGACTGAAAACAGTGAATATCATTTCCGAGTTTGTGCTGTCAATGCAGCTGGACAAGGCCCATTCTCTGAAGCTTCTGACTTCTACAAAGCCGCAGATCCTGTTGGTAAGATAAAACGTACAGTATTTCTCATTGGTTAGAAATCAATAGACAATGAGCAATTAGGATGGGTTTGCACCAAGGGGCAGACCCAGGCAAACTGAGGGCAGATTTTATTCCTTTTTATGATTAATTGTAAATATGGCTTCTGTTTTCTCCCCCCCCCTCCCCCCTGTAAACTATCGCTTACAGATAAGCCGGGCTCACCGACAAAGCTGAAGGTTGTGGATACAACCAAGACATCTGTCACCCTTGGCTGGATTAAACCTGCTTATGATGGAGGAAGTCCAATTACCAACTATGTGGTGGAGAAAAGGGAAGGTGAAGAGCAAGAATGGACTGTAGTCAGTACTAAGGGAGAAGTGAGAACAACGGAGTATGTTGTATCCCACCTTCAGCCAAGTGTTAATTATTATTTCCGTGTGTCTGCTATAAATTGTGCTGGACAAGGAGAGCCTATTGAAATGACGGAACCCGTGCAAGCTAAGGATATTCTTGGTACTGTACATTTCAGTGATTTATCATTTTTCGGTGTTTCATTTTTTTTCAAAGCATTTCTTATTTTACTTTCCAAGTATGCACTATTAATTTTTATTTATTTCCACAGTGGCACCAGAGATTGATCTGGATGTTGCTCTCCGGACCTCTATTGTTGCTAAAGCAGGTGAAGATGTGCAAATAATGATTCCATTCAAAGGAAGACCTCCTCCCACAGTCACATGGAGAAAGGGTGACAAGAATCTTGGGAGTGATGAAAGATATATCATCCAGAACACAGAATCATCTACACTGCTTACTATTCCTCAAGTTACCCGAAATGATACAGGAAAATATGTTCTTACAATTGAAAATGGAGTTGGAGAAGCAAAATCATCATTTGTGAATGTAAAAGTACTTGACACACCATCTGCCTGCCAGAAGCTGCAGCTTAAGCATGTTTCTCGTGGCACAGTTACACTGGTATGGGAGCCACCTCTCATTAATGGTGGTTCTGAAATAACAAATTATGTTGTTGAAAAAAGAGATGCTACAAAGAGGGCCTGGTCAACTGTAACAACAAAGTGTTCTCATACAACCTTTAAGCTAACTAACCTGTCAGAGAAGACTGCATACTTCTTCCGTGTTCTTGCTGAAAATGAAATTGGACTGGGTGAACCTTGTGAGACATCTGAACCAGTGAAAGCTGCGGACATACCTGGACCTGTGAAAGACCTAGCCATGAAAGATTCTACAAAGACATCTGTTAAATTGCAGTGGACCAAACCTGACTATGATGGTGGTAGCATTATATCGGACTACATTATTGAAAAGAAACTGCAGGAAGAAAAAGAATGGACATATGCAGGCACAAGCAAGAGCTGTGAATTTGAAGTTGAAAAACTTAAAGAGCTTTCTGTCATGGAATTCAGAGTCTTTGCTAAAAATGAAAAAGGCATGAGTGATGGTGTTACTGTTGGACCCATTACAGTGAAAGAACATATAATAACACCTGAAGCTGACCTTTCTGATATTCCTGGAGGTCAAATTGCAGTAAGAATTGGACATAACCTGCACATTGAATTGCCCTATAAAGGTAAACCTAAGCCATCAATGAGCTGGCTCAAGGACAACCTCCCTCTTAAAGAAACTGAACATCTTCGTTTCAAGAAAACTGAAAATAAGATAAGCTTAAGCATCAAGAATGTGAAAAAGGAGCATGGTGGCAAATATAGTTTAACTCTTGATAATGTCGTCTGCAGAAAAACATTCACAATCACTGTCATCACTCTTGGCCCTCCATCTAAACCAAAAGGACCTTTAAGACTAGATGAAATCAAAGCAGATAGTGTAGTTTTGTCATGGGAAGCTCCTGAAGATGATGGAGGGGGAGAAATTACTGGCTACAGTATTGAGAAGAGAGAAACTTCACAAATGAACTGGAAGCTGGTGTGTTCGAGTGCTGCAAGAACAACTTTCAAAGTACCAAACCTTGTTAAAGACACTGAATATCAGTTTAGAGTTCGTGCAGAAAATAGATATGGAGTGAGCCCACCTCTTGTCTCAGCAGATGTTGTGGCAAAGCACCAGTTTAGACCACCAGGTGCCCCAGGCAAGCCTGTTGTATACAACATAACTGCTGATGGGATGACCATATCTTGGGATGCTCCCGTTTATGACGGTGGTTCAGAGATTATTGGATACCACGTTGAAAAGAAGGAAAGAAACAGTATTTTGTGGCAGAAGGTTAATGTTGCATTAATATCTAACAGAGAATACAGGATTACCGGACTGCTTGAGGGCCTGGATTACCAGTTCCAAGTATACGCTGAAAACGCTGCAGGTCTAAGCCGAGCTAGCGAGCCCAGCAAATTTACTTTGGCAGTCTCTCCAGTGGGTGAGTGAATGATCAATCGCTCATCCAAGGAAACAGTAGTCTTATAGGCTATGGTGAGCAGTAATAAAAATAAATTTTAATTATTTTCCTTTCAGATCCACCTGGTACTCCTGATTACATTGATGTCACCAGGGAAACAGTCACCCTTAAATGGACCCCCCCACTGCGTGATGGAGGCAGTAAGATTGTAGCCTACAGCATTGAGAAACGGCAAGGAAGTGAAGACCGTTGGCTCAGATGTAACTTCACTGATGTCAGTGAATGCCAGTATACAGTTACAGGGCTCAGTTCAGGTGACCGATATGAATTCAGAGTGCTTGCAAGAAACGCTGTTGGTACAATCAGCCCACCTTCACAGTCTTCAGGCTACATCATGACCAGAGATGAAAACAGTAAGAATTATTTCATTATATGCTTGTATTTGGTACAGTTAGAGCTTTGGGATGTACTGAATGGAAATGCAAGGCCAAGGGGGGAAGAATGTGTGTCTGAGGTCCTTCAGTCAACTCAGAGCATTGCCGTTTGTACTCCAAGGTGGGAGGGATAAATTAAAGACACAAATCTGGCAGACATTTGCCAGACATCAATTGCTGAAAGGCATGGCAAGCTACATTTCTGTTGGATAAGCAGCAGCAGCAAAGTTGGAAAGAAATCATAAACTGTAATATTCTGATGCACTGAATAATTTAGAAATGAAAATGTACCTCAGGTAGCTTGGCATACTGTAACAGCATATATTAATGGTGTCTTTCACCTACTGTTGATATGATGCACTGTGTGCTTACAGGAGAGATAAGTTTATAGTTCATATAATATCTGCTTTATAGAGAATGCTATTTTCTAAGTGAAAGAATTCTGTATATAGCAATCTTTTATAATTATTACCTTAAAAAGAGTAGCAGGAAAAAATACCTAGCTATATGGGAACTGAATTATCTTTTCCTTTTTTAGTTGCTCCTACAATTGAGTTTGGCCCTGAGCACTTTGAAGGCCTCACTGTTAAAGCTGGAGAGAGCATTAGAGTTAAAGCTCTAATCAAAGGACGTCCAGTACCTAAAGTGACGTGGTTTAAGGATGGTAAGGAGATTGAGAAAACAATGAATATAGAAATAACTACAGCTATTGGATATAGTACAATCTTCATCAGAGATGCTACCCGGGATCATCGTGGAGTGTACACAGTAGAAGCCAAAAATGCATCAGGCACTAAACAAGAAGATATCACCTTCAGAGTACAAGGTACTGCACTAACACTTTCAGCATGCTATTTGAAAATACTGTTTTATTCTAAGTGCCAGCAAATTATAATTATGAACCTTTAAAATTGCAGATACACCAGGAAAAGTTGGCGGACCAATACGATTCACAAACATTACTGGAGAAAAAGTCACATTATGGTGGGAGCCTCCGGCTAATGATGGTTGTGCTTCTATTTCTCACTATATAATTGAAAAACGTGAAACCAGCAGGATTGCTTGGGCATTAGTTGAAGATAAATGTGAAGCTTGCAGCTACACTGCACTTAAATTAATTAAGGGTAACGAGTACCAGTTCCGAGTCTCTGCAGTGAACAAATTTGGAGTTGGCAGACCATTGGAGTCTGATCCAGTTACTGCACAAATACCTTACAGTAAGTTTCCACCTCATTCTGTAGAAATAACTGTGGAGTTACCATCTTGTTTTTCTAATGACTTTTTTTCTTTTTTTAGCTCTCCCTGATGCACCAGGAACTCCTGAGCCTACCAGCGTAACAGGAGACAGTATCACACTCACATGGGCAAGACCAAACTCAGATGGCGGAAGCGAGATAAATGAGTATATTCTAGAAAGGAGAGAAAAGAAGAGCATGCGCTGGGTTAAAGTATCCAGTAAGAGGCCCATTACTGAGAACAGATACAGAGTAACTGGCCTTATTGAAGGCAATGAGTATGAATTCCATGTCATGGCTGAAAATGCTGCAGGAGTTGGACCTCCAAGTGATGTTTCAAAGCTGATTAAATGTAGAGACCCAGTCAGCCCACCAAGTGCTCCTAATGTTGTAAAGGTGATAGATACATCGAAGACTAGTGTAAGCTTAGAGTGGACCAAGCCAGTTTTTGATGGAGGCATGGAAATAATTGGGTACATCATTGAGATGTGCAAAGCTGATCTTGAAGCATGGCAGAAAGTCAATGCAGAGACTGTTCTTGCTACTAAATATACCGTTGTTGATTTGGAAGCAGGAGAACATTATAAATTCAGAGTTAGTGCTGTTAATGGTGCTGGCAAAGGCGAAAGTTGTGAAGTTCCTGCTTCAGTCCAAACCGTGGACAGGCTTTCTGCACCTGAGATTGATATCGATGCAAACTTCAAGCAGACTCATATTGTAAGAGCGGGTGCAAGCATTCGTCTATTTATTGCCTTCTCTGGAAGACCTGTTCCTACTGCAGTGTGGTCCAAAGCAGATGCTAATCTTAGCTTGCGTGCTGACATTCAAACAACTGATTCATTCAGCACGTTGACTGTGGAGGAATGCAATAGAAATGATGCTGGCAAGTATGTCTTTACTGTGGAAAACAACAGTGGAAGTAAGTCTATTGCATTTACTGTCAAGGTTTTGGACACACCTGGTCCACCAGGCCCCATTACATTTAAAGATGTGACTCGAGGTTCTATTACTTTAATGTGGGATGCTCCTGTTCTGGATGGAGGTTCACGTATACACCACTACATTGTGGAAAAACGGGAAGCAAGCCGCCGTAGCTGGCAAGTGGTGAGTCCAAAATGCACTCGACAAATCTTTAAGGTCACTGATCTCGCAGAAGGTGTGCCATATTACTACCGAGTGTCAGCAGAAAATGAATATGGTGTAGGCGAACCCTGTGAATTAACAGAACCAGTTGTAGCCACGGAAGAACCTGCTCCACCTAAGAGACTAGATATTGTTGACACAACCAAATCTTCTGTAGTTTTAGCTTGGCTTAAACCTGATCATGATGGTGGTAGCCGTGTTACTGGATACCGTCTTGAAATGAAACAAAAAGGATCTGACACCTGGATTGAAGCTGGACAAACCAAACAACTTACTTTCACTGTTGAAGGCCTTGTGGAGAACACTGAATATGAGTTCCGAGTCAAGGCAAAGAATGATGCTGGCTACAGTGAGCCAAGAGAAGCTTTCTCTTCTGTTATTATTAAGGAGCCACAGATTGAACCAACAGCGGATCTCAGTGAAATAAGCAGACAGCTTATAACATGCAAGGCTGGAAGCACCTTTACTATTGATATACCGATCAGCGGGCGACCAGCTCCAAAGGTGACATGGAAACTTGAGGAGATGAGGCTGAAGGAAACTGAGAGAGTGACCATTAAGACAACAAAAGACAGAACCGCACTGACTGTAAAGGATAGTATGAGAGGTGACTCTGGTAAATACTACCTCACACTTGAAAACACTGCTGGTGTGAAAACATTTACTGTCACAGTGGTAGTCATAGGAAGGCCAGGTCCTGTCACTGGCCCAATTGAAATATCATCTGTCTCTGCTGAATCCTGTGTGTTGACCTGGAAAGAACCTGAAGATGATGGTGGTAGTGACATTACAAACTACATTGTAGAGAAACGTGAATCTGGCACAACAGCATGGCAGCTGGTAAATTCCAGTGTGAAACGTACACAGATCAAAGTTACTCATCTCACAAAATACCAGGAGTACAGTTTCCGAGTAAGCTCAGAAAACAGATTTGGTGTCAGCAAACCCCTTGAATCAAAAACGATAGTTGCTGAGCATCCATTCGGTAAGTGAAACATTTTCCAAAATTTGTTCTTTTCTTCTGACTGAGGCATTTGTAATAATTAACATCTTTTTTTGCGTTTAGTCCCACCAAGCCCACCTTCAAGGCCAGAAGTCTATTCTGTGTCTGCAACTGCCATGGCCATTCGCTGGGAGGAACCCTATCATGATGGTGGCAGCAAAGTCATTGGATATTGGGTTGAGAAGAAGGAGCGCAACACCATCCTTTGGGTGAAGGAAAACAAAGTGCCATGCTGTGAATGCAACTACAAAGTCACGGGATTGGTGGAAGGCCTAGAATATCAATTCAGAACCTATGCTCTAAATGCTGCAGGTGTTAGTAAAGCCAGTGAAGCTTCCAGACCTGTAGTGGCTCAAAATCCAGTTGGTAAGTATTACTTTTAGAGTTACGTTGCTATTTAAGCTAAAATAGAATTGCATTTCTCATTTTTCTGCTTTATTTATTCCTTCAGATCCACCAGGAAGACCAGAAGTAACAGACGTCACCAGGTCTACAGTGTCGCTGAGCTGGTCAGCACCCCTTTATGATGGTGGAAGCAAAATTATCGGATATATAATAGAACGCAAACCATATAACGAATCTGGAGATGGACGCTGGCTGAAATGCAATTATACCATTGTCTCCGAAAACTTTTTTACTGTGACAGCTCTTAGTGAAGACGAAGCATACGAATTCCGTGTACTAGCAAAGAATGCTGCTGGTGTAATCAGCAAAGGATCTGAATCGACTGGTGCCGTCATTTGCAAAGACGAATACTGTAAGAAATATTCACTTGGAACAATTAAAAACATGGTGTTCTATTTTAGTACTGTCATGTAATTTGTTCTTAATATCTTTTTCCTTATGACAGCACCACCAAAGGCTGAACTTGATGCCAGACTGCAGGGAGAAGTTGTGACCATTAGGGCTGGATCGGATCTTGTTCTTGATGCAGCCATTGGTGGGAAACCAGAACCAAAAGTCTTCTGGTCCAAAGGTGACAGGGAATTGGATCTATGTGAAAAGATATCTCTGCAATACACCAGCAAACGAGCCATTGCAGTTATCAAGTTCTGTGACAGAAGTGATAGTGGAAAATACACTCTAACTGTCAAAAATGCCAGTGGGATGAAACAAATTTCAGTTCTTGTTAAAGTGCTTGGTATGTATCCCGTGATTAATATTCATACCTAGTATACTAAAAATCCACATTCTTTTAAATAAGCGTGAGATGGTTTTCATTAGCGGCTAATAAAAATATTTATTTTCGTCTCTACCCAGATTCACCAGGTCCATGCGCAGGCAAAATCACTGTTAGCAGAGTAACAGAAGAGAAATGTACTCTGGCATGGAACATTCCTGAGGAAGATGGAGGTGCACAGATCACTCACTATATCGTAGAAAGGCGTGAAACCAGCAGACTTCACTGGGTTATTGTTGAGGCTGAATGCCAGACCTTATCGTGTGTGGTAACGAAACTCATTAAAAATAATGAATACATCTTCCGTGTGAGAGGTGTCAACAAATATGGACCGGGTGTTCCGCTTGAAACAGAACCTGTGATTGCCAGGAATGCTTTCAGTGAGTGTTACCACCTTCCATTCTGCATCAGCATTTGTGGAGTATTTCTTATAAATAAATGATTTGTTAAATGATAATTATTTTTTTCACCTTTAAAAAAAAACAGCTATCCCAACACAGCCTGGTGCTCCTGAAGAAGTGAGCGTCGGCAAGGAACATATCATTATTCAGTGGACGAAACCAGAATCAGATGGTGGCAGTGAGATTAAGGACTATCTTGTAGACAAACGTGAAAGGAAAAGTCTGCGCTGGACACGAGTGAACAGAGATTACACCGTTTATGATACCAGATTGAAAGTCACTGGTCTTATGGAAGGCAGCCAGTACCAGTTCCGTGTCACTGCAGTGAACGCTGCTGGGAACAGTGAGCCTAGTGAAGCTTCACAATACATGTTATGTAAAGAACCATCATGTAAGTTACCACATTTAAAACATATTTTAATATTTATTTATAATAATCGAGCACAAACCCATGTTGACACTTAGACTAAGGTACCCAAAAATCACGTATGATCTCGCTGAACTAATAACTGAATAAATGTAGAAGCAGTCATAGTTCATTTTAAATGCATTTCCTGGCATTAGGTGTTTAGAAATCATTTTTAACGGTAAAACATTTCCTGCACCAATGTGAAACGCATTTTCTTCTTTTTCAAAGATACTCCCGCACCACCTTCAGCTCCAAGAGTTGTGGATACTACTAAACACAGCATAAGTTTAGCATGGTCAAAGCCCACATACGATGGTGGCGCTGACATCTTAGGCTATGTTCTTGAAATGAAAGAAGAAGGTACGGAACAGTGGTACCGACCACATACGACGGCCACTCTGAGGAATGCTGAGTTCACCGTGACTGGCCTTAAAACAGCCCAGAAATACCAATTCAGAGTTGCTGCTACAAATGTGAATGGTATGAGTGAATTTAGTGAATCGTCAGCCGAAATAGAACCTGTGGAAAGAATAGGTAATTTGAAGACTTAATGTATATTTTAAGGAATAATTATATTTTCCTTTAGAACTACTAAAAGATTAATTAATTCCATGTTTCATCAGAAATACCTGAGCTTGAGCTTGCTGATGATCTGAAGAAGACGGTTACAGTCAGAGCTGGTGGTTCCCTGCGCCTCATGGTTTCTGTATCTGGCAGACCTGCTCCCGTAATCACATGGAGCAAGCAGGGTGTTGACCTTGTAAGTCGAGCTATTATTGATACTACGGACAGCTACAGTCTGCTTATTGTGGATAAAGTTAATCGGTATGATGCTGGAAAATACGTCATTGAGGCTGAAAATCAATCAGGAAAAAAATCTGCGACTATTTCTGTAAAAGTATATGGTAAGTACTGCTACAATTTCATATGGACATTACATCACTCTTGGTGCATGTTGCTCAGGAATAAGAGAGTCTTTCATTTCCAAAAGAAGTTTTCAGGTTAAATAACATGAGAATGTTTGGGAAGTCAGAGAAACAATCTAATCCAAAGGAAAAATACATAGTTTCTAAAGCTGTGCTATTTTATAAATCAAATCCCAGCGTTGTTTTTTTCATTCAGAATCAGTTGTTGGCTGTGAATGGAAAGGATCCAAAAGGAAAAAAAATATATATTTGTTTATTTGTTTGTTTTAGATACACCTGGTCCACCAGCTGCAGTGAGAATTAAAGAAGTGTCAAAAGATTCGGTGACACTTACTTGGGATATTCCAACCATTGACGGTGGAGCCCCCGTCAACAATTACATAATTGAGAAACGTGAAGCTTCCATGAGGGCTTACAAGACTGTCACTACCAAATGCAGCAAGACATTTTATAGAGTTACTGGACTTCTAGAAGGAGCTTTGTATTATTTCAGAGTACTACCAGAAAACATCTATGGCATTGGTGAAGCTTGTGAAACATCTGATGCAGTACTAGTATCTGATGTCCCCATGGTACCACAAAAACTCGAAGTGATTGATGTCACCAAATCAACTGTTACTCTTGCGTGGGAGAAACCACTACATGATGGTGGCAGCAGATTGACTGGCTATGTTATTGAGGCCAGCAAAGCTGGAACAGAAAGATGGTTGAAGGTAGTGACACTGAAGCCTACTGTCTATGAGCATACAATTATCTCTCTCAATGAAGGTGAACAGTACTTGTTCAGGGTCAGAGCACAGAATCAGAAGGGCGTGTCAGAAGCACGAGAGATTGTCACAGCAGTGACAGTACAAGACCAAAAAGGTAGGTATCTGCTCTTGAAAATAACAGGGTGAAGCTTACACCAAATGAACGTGGTATTTAAAATACCAATGTTTTGCTTTTCTTAGTTCTACCAACAATTGACTTGGCTGGAATACCTCAGAAGACAATTCATGTACCTGCTGGCAAGCCAATTGAGTTAGCCATTCCAATTGAAGGACGACCACCTCCAGCTGCATCTTGGTTCTTCGCTGGTTCTAAACTAAAAGAATCAGAACGCATCAAAATGGAGACTGCTGCCAAAATGGTTAAACTGACTGTGCGTGAGACCACCATACATGACACTGGAGAGTATACGCTTGAACTGAAGAACACAACTGGAACGGTTACTGATACAATAAAGGTTATAATCCTTGGTAAGGATTTATGAAAATAATTGTCCATGATCTTTCTCCATCCGAACTTTGTTACATCAGCAATATGATTCCACATTTTCTCCACATATTTTTTTTGTCTATTCATTTTCTGTTTTTTTCCCTAGACAAACCTGGACCACCTGTTGGACCTATCCGAATTGATGAAATTGATTCAAATTATGTAACCATCTCCTGGGAGCCACCTGAGCTGGATGGTGGAGCTACCCTTAGTGGCTATGTGGTAGAACAGCGTGATGCTCACCGTCCTGGATGGCTGCCAGTTTCAGAGTCAGTAACCAGGACAACGTATAAGTTCACCAGGCTTGTGGAAGGTGCAGAATATGTATTCCGTGTGGCTGCTACAAACCGCTTTGGAATCGGATCTTATCTGCAGTCTGAAATTATAGAATGCAAAAGCAGAATCCGTAAGTCTGAATTTCTGCCGATTCTCTACTTCTAAAAATAAAAAAATAAATTTAAATGGGCTTATATATCCTCACATAGATACGATTTTTCTAGATGTTACTGCTTCCTTTCACCAAATAAAATGGTATATCACGATGCACAGTAGTCTTGTTATACTTCTGGAGAAAAATGCCATCCATAAATCTACATAACTATTATAGATGCACTGCATAGAACCTGGATGGTAAACTTGGATTTTCTGCTCAGGTCTACCATTAGCCTTAAAAATTGCTTTACCCTATATACTGACATAGTTTGTAAAGTACTTTGATGTCTGCTGATAAAAAGAGTTTGATAGGACATGGATATTACATTGCCATTCACAATACGTTGCATATTACTAACGTGTAGAATCATTGGACGCTTCCTTGGCCAGGCTGGATGGGGCTTTGAGCAACCTGGTCTAGTGGGAGGTGTCCCTGCCCATGGCAGGGGGGTTGGAAGTAGATGATCTTTAAGGTCCCTTCCAACTCTAACCAGTCTACGATTCTATGATTCCTTCACTAATTCTGTGTCATGTTTTTACAGGTATTCCTGGTCCTCCTGGCACTCCAGAAGTGTTTGATATCTCTCGAGATGGCATGACATTAACTTGGTATCCTCCAGAAGATGATGGTGACTCACAGATTACCGGTTATATTGTGGAACGCAAAGAAGTTAGAGCTGATAGATGGATCCGTGTAAATAAAGTTCCAGTCACTATGACTCGTTACCGTTCCACTGGGTTGGTTGAAGGATTAGAATATGAACACCGAGTCACAGCAATCAATGCCAGAGGCACTGGGAAACCCAGCCGTCCTTCCAAGTCTGCTGTCGCCAGAGATCCAATTGGTAAGAAATTTCCTACATAAAGGACTTTATGGCAGAAGGGAATGATGCCAGTAAAATTTAGTTTTTTCTAATTTGGAAATTTATCTGGGTGTATTAACAAATGAGATTCTGACTGGAGAAAAACAAGAAAACATTAGTGAAAATCTTTCATTCTAAGTTTTCCTGTATAAATACTATAGACTTAATACAGATCATATATTGCAAGTTAGCACTTGTTACATCTTTTAAATATCCATTAAAATGATCCCCCCCCGAATCTGATCTTCTCTTCCAGCTCCTCCAGGTAAACCTCAGAATCCAAGGGTCACTGATACTACAAGAACATCTGTCTCCCTGGCTTGGAGTCCACCAGAAGATGAAGGTGGTTCTAAAGTTACTGGCTACTTAATTGAGATGCAGAAGGTTGATCAATTTGAATGGACCAAATGCAATACCACGCCAACCAAGATTCGTGAATACACCTTGACACATCTCCCTCAGGGTGCAGAGTACAGATTCCGTGTGCTAGCCTGTAATGCTGGTGGGCCAGGAGAACCTGCTGAAGTGCCGGGAACAGTCAAAATAACAGAAATGCTTGGTAAGACACTTCAAGTCTTAACTCTAATTGAAAGTTGTTCTAAAAAAGTATTTGCCTAAAGCATGTATGATATCATCTGTAAAACTGACATAGCATGACATGTTAATTTTGTTTACAGAATATCCTGACTATGAACTTGATGAAAAATACCAGGAAGGTCTCATGGTGAGACAAGGTGGAGTTATCAGGCTCACGATACCCATTAAGGGTAAGCCCATTCCAATATGCAAATGGACAAAAGAAGGACATGACATCAGCAAGAGGGCCATGATTGCGACTTCTGACACTCACACAGAACTTGTGATCAAAGATGCAGAAAGAGAAGATTCAGGCACCTATGATTTGGCACTTGAAAACAAGTGTGGCAAAAAAGCTGTGTATATTAAAGTCAGAGTGATTGGTATTCCAAATCCACCAGAAGGGCCACTTGAGTATGATGATATACAAGCTCGTTCTGTCAGAGTAAGCTGGAGACCTCCTACAGATGATGGTGGTGCAGATATCCTAGGTTATATTGTTGAGAGACGAGAAGTACCGAAGACTGCCTGGTACACTGTTGACTCTAGAGTGAAAGGAACATCACTAGTGGTGAAAGGGCTCAAAGAAAATGTGGAATATCACTTCCGTGTTTCTGCTGAAAACCATTTCGGTATTAGCAAATCTCTCAAATCTGAAGAGCCAGCAGTACCAAAGACACCTCTAAGTAAGTCCACTTTTATATTTTTAAAAAAAAATATTTTCAAATTACTATATTATGGTTCTAAAAGTGCAATAGTATATGCAAATGTTTTAATGCAACGTCACTATTATTTCTATTATTTTCACTATTGTAATTATTAACAGATCCTCCAGAGCCTCCAAACAACCCACCTGAAGTGCTTGATGTTACAAAGAGTTCTGTCAACTTGTCCTGGTCCAGGCCTAAAGATGATGGTGGTTCTCGTGTAACTGGCTATTACATTGAGCGTAAAGAGACATCTACAGAAAAATGGGTCCGGCATAATAAGACACAGATTACCACTACAATGTTCACAGTCACGGGACTTGTTCCAGATGCTGAATATCAATTCCGTATCATTGCTCAAAATGACATTGGTGAAAGTGAAGCAAGTCCTGCTTCTGAACCAGTTGTATGCAAGGATCCATTTGGTAAGAAATGTTTGCATTAAGAGACCTTCTGAAGAGCAACTAGTGACTTTAAGAGAGGAATTTATTTTCTCTATCTATTTTAATTTTCAGACAAACCAAGCCAACCTGGAGAAATTGAGATCACGTCTATATTTAAGGACAGCATTACGTTAGAATGGGAACGACCTGAAAGTGATGGTGGCAAAGAGATCCTTGGCTATTGGGTTGAATATCGCCAGTCTGGAGAAAGCACCTGGAAAAAATGCAACAAAGAACGCATCAAGGACAGGCAGTTTACAGTAGGAGGTTTACTAGAGGCTACAGAATATGAGTTCCGTGTTTTTGCAGAAAATCAGACTGGCCTCAGTAGACCGCGAAGGACTGCTATGGCAGTGAAAACTAAATTAACATGTAAGGAAAAAATATATTGTCATATTTGCTGTGATATTGTTGTGATTTGTTGTGCCACGGCGCTGCACTTACGCTGCCTATTTGTTTTACATGTTATTTGCCAACATGACTGTCCTAAAGCACCCTCTTTCAAGTACAAGAGGCACAAGTATAAATGAAAATTAATTTCCAGTAATATAGTAATAGAGGAAAATTTCATAGTCATCTTCATTATTTTTTAATTTTCTTTGTCACAGCTGGAGAAGCACCTGCCATAAAAAAAGAAATGCAGGATGTTACAACTAAACTGGGTGAAGCAGCTCAGCTGACATGCCAAATTGTTGGGAGACCTTTGCCTGATATTAAATGGTACCGCTTCGGCAAAGAACTGGTACAAAGCCGAAAATACAAAATGTCATCTGATGGACGCAACCATACACTGACAGTAATAACAGATGAACAGGAGGATGAAGGTCTCTACACCTGTATGGCTACCAATGATGTTGGAGAAATTGAAACTAGTGGCAAGCTATTATTGCAGGCTCCTCCTCAATTCCATCCTGGCTTCCCCTTGAAAGAGAAATATTATGCAGGTGCAGGTGGCACCCTCCGCCTTCATGTTGTGTATATTGGCCGACCAGTACCAGCAATAACTTGGTTCCATGGCAACAAACCTTTGAGAGGATCAGAAACGGTTTCTATTGAGAACACGGAGCATTATACTCATCTTGCTATTAAGAATGTCCAGCACAAGACTCATGCTGGGAAGTACAAAGTGCAACTCAGTAACACATTTGGAACAGTTGACACTGTACTTAATGTGGAAATACAAGGTAATTAGTTTTATTTTCAGTATTTTTGTGGATATTTTCTCAAATACTTACTGGCAAAAGAATTAAAAATATCATGCTTTTTCTTCTACAGATAAGCCGGATAAACCGGTAGGGCCAATTGTTATAGAGTCTATACTGAAGAATTCTGTGGTGATAAGCTGGCAACCACCAGAGGACGATGGAGGTGCTATGATAACCAATTACGTCATAGAGAAACGTGAAGCCAAGGAAGGAGCAGAATGGCAACTTGTATCTTCAAGCATTTCAGGCACAACCTGTAGAATTGTTAATCTAACTGAAAATGCAGGCTATTATTTCCGTGTTTCTGCTCAGAATACATATGGCATTAGTGAAGCACTGGAGGTTTCATCAGTTGTTGTTATGAAGCCTCCATTTGGTAAGTGGACACCAAAATGTTAATTTCTGTATGCCCCTGTAATTACTAAGGCAAGCTGACTTCTGTTTTTGAACTTTTTTGTTCTTTACAGAAAAACCAGGACAACCTGGTCAGCCAGTAGCAAGTGCTGTCACAAAGGATTCTTGTGTTGTCTCATGGAAGCCACCAGCAAGTGATGGCGGTGCGAAGATTAGAACTTATTATCTTGAGAAGCGTGAGAAAAAACAAAACAAGTGGATTTCTGTAACAACAGATGAAATTCGTGAAACCGTCTACTCTGTGAAAGATCTTATTGAAGGTCTTGAATATGAATTCCGTGTAAAATGTGAAAATCTTGGTGGTGAAAGTGAGTGGAGCGAGGTATCACAACCAGTCATTCCAAAATCCGATGTTCCAATTCAAGCTCCACATTTCAAGGAAGAACTAAGGAATCTGAATGTGAAATTTCAAGCAAATGCCACATTTGTCTGCAAAGTCACTGGTCATCCTAAACCAATTGTCAAGTGGTACAGACAGGGCAAAGAAATCATGCCAGATGGTGAAAAGATCAAGATACAGGAATTCAAGGGTGGATATCACCAGCTGGTCATCACAAATGTAACGGATGATGATGCCACTGTATATCAAGTTAGAGCTACCAACCAAGGAGGATCTGTCTCTGGAACTGCCTCTTTGGATGTTGAAGGTGAATGAAGGGTCTTGATTCCTCAGACAAATTCTTTTTAAGCTTTGAATATTTATAGACTATTGGTGCTCTTCTGATGTGCATTTGGTCATGTGTTTTTTTTTTTTCTTCCTCTTTCTATTCCAGTTCCTGCAAAGATTCACTTGCCCAAAAACCTGGAAGGCATGGGAGCTGTTCATGCCCTCCGAGGGGAAGTAGTGAGCATCAAGATTCCATTCAGTGGCAAGCCTCACCCCGTGATCACATGGCAGAAGGGACAAGACCTCATCGATACTAATGGACACTACCAAGTCATTGTTACGCGATCGTTCACATCACTTGTTTTCCCAAATGGTGTTGACAGAAAAGATGCAGGTTTTTACATTGTTTGTGCCAAAAACAGATTTGGAATTGACCAAAAAACAGTTGAATTAGATGTGGCTGATGTGCCTGATCCACCAAGAGGTCTGAAGGTAACTGACATTTCGAGGGATTCAGTCAACTTAACTTGGAATGAACCAGCTACTGATGGTGGAAGCAGAATCATAAACTACATTATTGAGAAACGTGCTACAACAGCAGAGCGATGGATTCGTGTAGCCCAAGCTCGTGATACACGATACACAGTGGTGAACCTATTTGGCAAGACCACCTACCAGTTCCGTGTAATTGCAGAAAACAAGTTTGGCCAAAGCCAGCCTTCTGAACCTACCGATCCAATTATAACAAAAGAAGATAAGACCAGAGTAATGAACTATGATGAAGAAGTTGATGAGACCAGAGAAGTCACCACAGTTAAAGCAGCTCACTATTCTACAAAGGAACTCTATGACAAATACATGATCGCAGAAGAGCTTGGACGTGGGCAATTTGGCATTGCACACCGCTGTGTTGAGGCAGCTTCAAAAAAGACTTACCTGGCCAAGTTTGTCAAAGTAAAGGGTGCTGACCAAGTTTTGGTAAAGAAAGAAATTTCCATTCTAAACATTGCTAGGCACCGAAATATCCTGTATCTTCATGAATCATTTGAGAGCCTAGAAGAATTAGTCATGATTTTTGAATTCATTTCTGGAGTTGACATCTTTGAAAGAATCGGCACAGCTTCATTTGAACTGAATGAAAGAGAAATAGTAAATTATGTACGCCAGGTCTGCGATGCACTAGAATTCTTACATCGCCACAGCATTGGACATTTTGATATTAAACCAGACAATATTATTTACTTCACAAGAAGAAGCTCTGTAATTAAAATTGTTGAATTTGGTCAAGCCAGACAACTGAAGCC
Source organism: Larus michahellis (assembly GCF_964199755.1). NCBI lineage: Eukaryota > Metazoa > Chordata > Aves > Charadriiformes > Laridae > Larus > Larus michahellis. The sequence goes on from NC_133902.1 coordinate 32,946,210, forward strand.
TGGAGACAGCTTTAGACTCCAGTTCACTTCTCCTGAATATTATGCGCCTGAAGTACATCACCATGATTTGGTCAGCACAGCTACTGACATGTGGTCAGTTGGTGCTCTAACATATATACTTCTCAGTGGCATTAATCCTTTCATTGCTGAAACAAACCAACAAGTTATTGAAAATATTCTAAATGCTGAATACAACTTTGATGATGAAGCATTCAAAGACATAAGCATTGAGGCCATGGACTTCATTGATCGCCTACTAGTAAAGGAAAGAAAAGCTCGTATGACAGCTGCTGAAGCTCTTAACCATGTGTGGCTAAAACAGCAGACAGAAAAGACCAGCACTAAAGTCATCAAGACCTTGAGGCACAGGCGTTACTACCAAACTCTAGTTAAGAAGGAGTGGAACACAGTTGTGTCAGTAGCTCGTATTTCCTGCGGAGGCGCAATTAGATCTCAGAAAGGCATAACTGTGGCTAAAGTTAAAGTTGCGCCAATAGACATTGGTCCCATTGCTGGGCAGATAAAGCATACAGTTACAGAAGAAGGAGGGCATGCCAAATATGTATGTAAGATTGAAAACTACGATCAGTCCACACAAGTCACATGGTACTTCGGTATGAGGCAATTAGAAAACAATGAGAAATATGAAATCAAATATGAAGAAGGTGAGGCAACCATGTATGTCAAAGATGTTTCTAAATCCGATGATGGCACCTACAGATGCAAGGTAGTAAATGACTATGGTGAAGACAGCTCTTATGCAGAACTTTTCGTTAAAGGTGTCAGAGAAATTTCTGAACACTACAGATGCAGGACTGTAAGGAAAGTGAAACGACGGGTTGATGCTATGAGATTATTAGAGCGTCCACCAGAATTTACTCTGCCTTTGTATAACCGCACTGCATATGTTGGAGAAAATGTCAGGTTCGGAGTAACTATAACGGTTCACCCAGAACCTCGCTTAACATGGTTCAAATCAGGCCAGAAGATCAAACCTGGTGAAGATGACAGGAAGTACACTTTTGAATCAGACAAGGGTCTTTATCAACTCGTCATCAATAATGTCACAGAAGAGGATGATGCTGAATACAGTATTGTGGCACGCAATAAATACGGTGAAGACAGCTGCAAAGCTAAGCTGACTGTGATTCCACATCCACCTCCAGCAGACGCCACACTAAGGCCAATGTTTAAAAGACTGCTGGCAAATGCTGAATGTCAAGAAGGACAAAATGTCAGTTTTGAGATCAGGGTATCTGGTGTACCAAAACCAACGCTGAAATGGGAGAAAGATGGTCAGCCTCTATCCTTTGGTCCTAACTTTGACATAATTCATGAAGGTTTGGATTATTATGCTTTGCATATCAGAGATACGTTACCAGAAGACAGTGGTTATTACAGAGTTACTGCTACAAACAGTGCTGGATCTACAAGCTGTCAAGCTTATCTAAAAGTTGAACGCTTGAAATATGTCAAGCGTGAGTACAAGACTGAAGAAGAGCGGGAGAAGCATGTACAGAGGCAAATCGACAAAACCTTACGAATGGCGGAAATCCTTTCTGGAGTTGAAGCTGTTCCACTGACACAAACCGCACAAGAGGCTCTCAGAGAAGCTGCTATCTTATATAAACCAGCTGTTAGCACTAAGACTGTCAAAGGTGAATATGAAATTAAGAAAGAAGAAAAGAAGGAAGAAAGAAGACTTCGTATGCCGTATGAGGTCCCAGAGCCTCGCAAACACGTGCGCGCTACTCTTGAGGAAGATCAGAACATTAAACACTTTGTGCCTCTGTCAGACATGAAGTGGTACAAGAGGCTGCGAGACCAGTACGAAATGCCAGGAAAACTTGAGAGAACTGTTCAGAAACGCCAGAAACGCATACGTCTTTCCAGGTGGGAGCAATTCTATGTGATGCCACTGCCACGCATTTCTGATCAGTATAAGCCTAAATGGCGCATACCAAAGCTAACACAAGACGATCTTGAAATTGTGAGACCAGCACGTCGCCGTACCCCATCTCCAGACTATGAATATTACTATAGACCAAGGCGGCGATCACTTGGTGACTTGTCTGATGAGGAATTACTCCTGCCTATTGATGACTATCTAGCCATGAAGAGAACTGAAGAGGAAAGACTGCGCCTTGAAGAAGAGCTGGAGTTAGGCTTTTCTGCTTCCCCACCAAGTAGAAGCCCCCCACGCTTTGAACTGTCTGCCCTTCGGTATTCTACTGCAGGAGCACAGGTCAGGTCAGAGGAAGAAAGAAAAAGAGAGCTGAGGTATTCAAGCTATCACATCCCAACTAAAGCTGAGACCAGTGCAAGCTATGCAGAGCTTCGACAACGCCATGACAGGGCTGCCTACAGACCACCTAAACAAAAGCAAAGAATAATGGATGAAAGAGAGGATGAAGAATTGCTCCGTCCTGTTGGCCCTTCTCAACGACTCTCTGAATACAGGAGTGAGCTTGAATATATGGCAGAGGAGGAAAAGAGTAGACTCAGGAGAAGGAGGGAAAGAGAAATAACTGAGATCACATCAGAAGAAGAAGAAGAAATAGAAATGGTGCAACATGTTCACAGGGAATTTTCACCTCCCTCTAGATTACTAAGGAGAAGAAGATCTCTTTCTCCAACTTACATTGAGCTGATGCGTCCTGTATCTGAATTAATTAGACCCCGCTCACGGCCTCCTGAAGAAAGTGAGAGAAGATCCCCAACACCAGAAAGAACTCGACCACGCTCACCTAGCCCAGTTTCTAGTGAAAGATCACTCTCTCGGTTTGAAAGGATGGCAAGATTTGATATATTTTCTAGATATGAGTCCATGAAATCTGCTTTGAAAACTCAGAAAACTATGGAAAGGAAATATGAAGTTCTGACTCAGCAGCCTTTCACCCTCGACCACGCTCCTCGCATTACCCTGAGAATGCGCTCACACCGGGTACCATGCGGCCATAATACCAGGTTCATTCTAAATGTCCAGTCAAAACCAACTGCTGAAGTGAAGTGGTATCATAACGGTATTGAGCTCCAGGAGAGCAGTAAGATACATTTTACTAATACTAGCGGTGTATTAACTCTGGAGATTCTCGACTGCCACATTGATGACAGCGGAACATACCGGGCTGTATGCACAAACTACAAAGGGGAATGCTCTGATTATGCAACACTAGACGTTACTGGAGGAGATTACACTACATACTCTTCCCAGCGAAGAGATGAAGAAGTACCAAGGACAATTTTACCTGACTTAACGAAAACAGAGGCATATGCAGTCTCCTCATTTAAGAAGGCATCTGCTACAGAAGCAAGTTCCTCGGTGAGAGAGGTCAAATCAGAAATGTCAGCAACAAGAGAATCACTTTTGTCATATGAACATTATGCTGCTTCTGAACAAAAAATAAGTGCAGCTGAAGAAAAATCATTGGAAGAAAAGACTGTGCACAAGGCATTTAAAAGCACTCTGCCGGCAACAATCCTTACAAAACCACGGTCAATCACAGTTTCTGAAGGGGAGACTGCAAGATTTTCCTGTGACGTTGATGGTGAACCAGCACCAACAATAACATGGTTCCGTGCAGGTCAACCCATTGTTTCTTCAAGGCGCTTCCAAGTAACACGAACACAGTACAAGTCTACCTTTGAAATTTCTTCGGTTCAGATGTCAGATGAAGGAAGTTACACTGTTGTGGTGGAAAACTCTGAAGGAAGACAGGAAGCGCATTTTACTTTGACCATTCAAAGGAAAAAAGTTCCCGAAAAAACAATTACATCACCTCCAAGAATCAAATCTCCTGAGCCTCATGTAAAGTCTCCCGAGCCAGTTAAGTCTCCTAAACAAGTGAAATCTCCTGAACCCATCAGCAGCCCTCCAAAACCAAAGTCACCACCTGCAGACAAAACAGTACCAGCAGAAAAAGTACAATTACCAACTGCTTCTCCACCAAAGATAAAACAGCATCTGAAAGCAGAAACTCTTGGAGATAAAGTAAAGTTATCCTGTGCAGTTGAAAGCAGTGTTTTAAGTGTCAGAGAAGTGGCTTGGTATAAGGATGGCCAAAAACTGAAAGAAGACCATCATTTCAAGTTTCATTACGCAGCAGATGGCACCTATGAGCTCAGAATCCATGGGCTCATGGAATCTGATAAAGGAGAATACACCTGTGAAATTATTGGGGAAGGAGGTGTTTCAAAAACTAACTTCCAGTTTACTGGCCAAGTATTTAAAAATATCCATTCCCAGGTAAGAGGGGTATCTGAAACTCATAAATCAGTTCAGAAAGAAGATGAGGTGCTTACAGTTTCTACCCAGAAGAAATCTGCAGTAGCAACTGAAGAAAAAGCAGCAGTTCAAGAAGTCATTAAAAAGTCAGTTGTTACTGAAGACGTCAAACAATTGAAAGCAGAAATTAAAGCTTCTTCAACTAAAATGACAGTGTCTGAAGGGCAGAAAGTGACATTGAAAGCCAACATTCCTGGTGCCTCTGAAGTAAAATGGGTGCTGAATGGAATGGAGCTGAGAAATTCAGAAGATTACAGATATGGTGTTTCTGGAAGTGATCACACGCTAACTATCAAAAAGGCTAGTAATAAAGATGAAGGTATACTCACCTGCGAGGGTAACACTGATGAAGGCATTATTAAATGCCAGTATGTTCTGACCTTTTCTAAAGAGCTTTCCAACGAACCAGCATTTATCATGCAGCCTAAGTCTCAAAATGTCAATGAAGGACAAGATGTATTGTTCACCTGTGAAGTTTCTGGGGATCCTTCTCCTGAAATTGAGTGGTTTAAGAATAATCAACCTGTAAGTATTTATTTAATATATTTACTTGAAAAATTAGAATTTTTCATAAAACTGATCTTAATTAAAAGATTTTTTTCCCTCCTCAGATTGCTGTTTCATCACACATCAGAGTAACACGCTCTAAAAACATATATTCTCTTGAGATTCGAAATGCAGCAGTGAGTGACACTGGAAAATACACAGTCAAAGCAAAAAATTACCACGGGCAGTGCTCTGCTACAGCATCTTTGACTGTGCTCCGTAAGTTTGTTCTTCGAGTCTTGAGTTCAGACTAATCAGAACTTCTTGACATGGTGTGTTTACTAAAATGACTTAGGATAAAAGCCACTGGTAATGTTGATTTAGGTATTTTAACAAGTTCCTTCTTCTTTTGCATATTATATATACAGAACTAAAAGAGCATTAGACATCTTTATAACGCCCACAGAGGAGCACACAGATGCTCTATTACATCAATAGGTGCATGTTAACAGAAGGCTATGTGCATTCTTTCTAGGATGACCGTGTTAAGACCTTGGTGCTGGCAATTACTCTTTCCTCATTTACTAACAGAATCTGTTCCAATAAAACAAAGTAATTCCACAGTTAAAAATTTCTATTGGTAACTTAGCCATAACTGAACTGGGTTGAGTATTCTACTGGCTGTACGATATCCCAGTTCCTAGCATCAAGGGGTTGCTATGATTTGCTTGTATGGCTGTGCTTGGGTGTAAAGTAAAGCTACAGTGCTTGAGCTTTTCTGTTGCCTTTTATAGCTACAGAACAATGCAGTGAAATACAGACTTTCCTATACTGTGTTTGTAAGAACTTGAAAATGTTTTACAACTTCTACAGACAGGAACTGAACACACGCAATTTCTCAGTGTCTAATTCTAGTAATGGTTCTCATAGGAAACACTGTGTGACAACGCATTTCTTCTTATGTATGTATGTACATACTAGTAACAGTTCCGTTTCCCACTTGTTTCATTTATAAATTACTTTTTGTGATTTGGACATCTTGAATCAAATGATTGTAAACAATTTTATACTCCACTGCAGTTTTCCATTGAAAGCAAACTATGCTGTCTCTTCATTTCTGTAAAATTAACCATATAGAACTGCATGACTGTTTGTTAATGTGACGTTATTGGTTTTTCCTTCTATGTTTGCGATGCTCCCCAGCTCTAATTGAAGAACCTCCAAAAGAGGTAGTATTGAAGACAAGTGGCGACGCAAGCATGCACGAAAGTTTTTCTTCTCAGTCCTTTCAAATGGCTTCTTCTAAACAAGAGGCTTCATTCAGCAGTTTCAGCAGTAGCAGCATGACTGAAATGAAATTTGAAAGCATGTCTGCCAAAAGCATGTCCTCCATGAAAGAATCCTTTGTAGAGATGAGCTCCAGCAGTATTATGGGGAAATCTAGTATGGCTCAACTGGAGAGTTCAACTAGTAAAATGCTTAAATCAGGTCTGAGAGGTGAGCAATACAATTACTGGTAGAGTTAGTGCTTAAAATATCCTGAAGTAGTCCTCAGAGTAAACCTGCTGCACGGCTTACTGGATACAGACTAACTTGGTATTTCTTCTCCTGTTTTGTAAAGGAGTACCACCCAAAATTGAAGCTCTCCCATCTGATATCAGCATTGATGAAGGAAAAGTTCTCACACTATCTTGTGCCTTTTCGGGTGATCCTGCTCCTGAAATAACATGGTACTGCAGAGGGAGAAAAATTACCAGTCAGGACCAGCAAGGCAGATTCCACATTGAAACCAGCGAAGATTTAACCACCCTGATCATCATGGATGTCCAGAAGAACGACGGTGGACTTTATACCCTGAATTTAGGCAATGAATTTGGTACTGATTCTGCCACTGTGAATATTAATATTCGATCAATTTAGAGAGCTTGATCTGTATTATTTACACTTGTCTTTTTACAAGTGATTCATATATGGACTGAAATATCTGATCTGTAAATATAAAAAAAAAAAATATTTTTGTACCTACCTGAATGAGACAAAGTCCAAAATTATACATTATGACTTATAGTCATTATTGACCTAAGAATTTTAAACACTTTTTACACTGACATGTACATACTGTATATAGCCGAAATTAACGGTTATGAAGTTTTGTACCATTTATTTTATGACATTTTGAAACGTAACTTTTGGAACTAACAGTTTGGCAGGAGAAAGTTTCCTAGCAAACGACTACCCTGCTCAACTTTTAACTAATCTTTGCGCCTCAACTCATTGTTGATGTCTAAGAATGCCTCAACAGGTAGAGAGGCTCCCTGTTGAAGATCACCTACACCTAAGAGATGATACTGTGCATAGTATTTCATACGTGCACGAATATTTATGTTGAATCGGAAATGTAAGGCATTGGCGATGTTTGCAATTACCCTCCTGTAAGCATTGCTTTAATGTTTTACATTGGATCTGATTACGTCGTGATTTCCATACCTGACTGACTATTTTTGGACAAAGTGCAAGCGGCCAGCACTTTGTTCACCCACTGTCTGTGTACTGTTTCTGACATATTGACTGCCTGAACAGCTTTAAAAAAGTAACATCACCTGGCCATCCCTTTATCAACGAAGCTTTTCAGGTACTCAAGTGCAGCAGCAGTACCCCCTCTCGGAGGTTCGTTAGGGTGCAGTGATTGAGTTTGTGTGGTAGAATTAGACATCCAGTAGTCACTTCCGGGCAACTAAGAAATGAACCACAGTTTGAAAACAAACTGTTGCTACAACATCAAATACCGCCCTGCACTTCAAATTTGCTTTAGTTCTCCTAACGTAGTAATAAGGCTTGTTAGCTGTTGAACCTCCTGGAGATAGAATTGTTCCTTTAAAATAAAGCATGCTTTCTGCACCACAAAACCCGCGACTCCTCGTTATTTATTATGCTCTATTTTCATAGTTCCTCTACTACACTACAGAAAAAGAGCTGCTGAAAGAAAAGACGAGGTAGAAATGCCAATTCTCCAATGTAAACCAGGTAGCTAACTGTTGAAAATCCAGCCATCTACCAGAAACAGCCTGGCCACCAGAAAATCAGCCTTAAAAAGTCAGCCTTAAAAAAAAGAAACAACAAAAAAAAAAGTTTTCTTCATAGGTTCTCGATTGACAAAGGATAAATTCTAACACATGCCAAAGCATTATGCTGTTTGTATTATCCCTCTGTTAAGTGACTATATGGATAAATTGCTAATCTCTCTTCTTTATCACTGGTCGCTGCTGAAAGTGGTTAAAAACTGCCTCCAGGAAACCTGGCTATTGGCTCCTTTTTTTGGCAGCTGCCACTAGTATAGACTAGTTGACCCCTAACTGCCCGGACCTACAATTTCTCACCTCCCATGGACGATATAGGGCCCATGCCTCATCAGTTCTTCGTCCCTCGGCTCAGCTGACATATCTATATGAGCAATATATCTGACATATCTATATGTCTATATGACATATCTATAGGAGGAAAGCCTGTCTTTACATTCCCGGGGGGGGAGGAATCACAAATCCCATGCAGGCCGGTCACAATTTTGGTTATCTATGGGAAAAGAGTATCAAGGTCAAAAGAGCAACTCTGCTTCTAGAATTCACTTATGTCGGCAGAAAAACCTCGAGAGCAAATGTGCTCACAGCAATGCAACACTGCTTCAGGAGCTATAAAATTCTCTTTTAAGTGGAGCAGGAGCATTAGTTAGCAACACTTCTGCATCGCTATGACTCCCAGCATACGACTGCTACTAAAAAAAAGTTCAAGTTCCTCAGAAGTAGTAAAGAAGGTAGTATGTTTAAAAGCCTATTCCAAAAAGACTGACTATAGAAGCGGACCTTTTTTTTAAATTTCCTACAAACATATATACTGTCAACCAATAGGTATCCAAACGATGCAGAAAAGCTAATAAATGGCGGTGAAACAAGGACTGAAGTAAAAATAAGGATTTCAGAAGAGTCAGGACAAGATCCGGACTTTTTCAAGTGATGGAATCGGGAACACTTAGAAATAATCATAAAGATGAAAGAGTTTAAGAGCGCGTGGTATTTCTTCCTTAAGGAGGAAAGAAATAAAAATGAGGTTAAAAAAGGCCATTTATTGTAATCTTTAAAGCGTTCAAATACAAAAAATAACCCTCAAGAAAGCTTCTCATTCTAATTCCATTAGGTGTTTTAAAAAAAACAACCAACTCAATACAAGACACAAAAATACACAGGTATGGTCTTGTTTAACCAGCAACTAACTTGTATACACAGACACATAGGAAAATTAACACTACAAATGCACCAGCGAGTCATCTCAGCAGAAAGTAACAGTGACGGGCAGCATCTGCAGATTGAAGAATGGACTCTTCTCCAGAAACGCTACTGGAAACTCGGTCCTCCATGACCTCTACTGAGTCTAGACATATTTACTTGATGAAGAGGAAAGCACGCCAGCGTAAATGGGTTCATTCTGCCTGTACCTCTCTGGCCCAACACTGCACAGTACTTACGCAAGCACACCTAATTTTAAGCAGATGAGTCAGTCACACGCCTAAAAATAGAATTTAAAGTACTTAGAGGCTTTGCTGAAGCATAGCTTTAATAGATAACTTTACATGCCAACCTGCTGAGACGGTGTTTTTTCACAAGACTGCTACGCGAATGCTAATATAGAGCGACACTAATAAATTCACCACCTAAAGCTTCAGTATTCAGTTTCCCAGAACACATCCCTAGACAGTAACACTTTCCAAGACTATAGATTAAGCAGTTTCCAGATAAAAAAAATAAACAATTAACATTTCAAATTATTTGCTTATTATATTCGGGTCGAATATTGTGATTTTTAACTGAAAAACTGGCATTTGCTCACTTTAAAGACAAAATCTATTGCTCTATAGGACCAAGTTCAGAAAAATAACCTACCATTGATATGTGTGAAGGCATTTGGACTTGATGTTTCCTGGTCCTGATGCATAAGGATAAACTTTTTAGCAAAGCTCTGTGAGTTGTTGTATAAAATCTGCTATACGGTCTCTACTAACATTTTACATTTGTCAGCCCGAGAAAAATAACTGTGATGGTGGATAGCCATAATAACACCAAGAGATTCATTTTACCGCTAGCAGACAAGAAACCCCAGTCTTTATATTGCATTTCAATTTTTACCGTCGTCTCCAGTTTCAACGACTTTGCCCTTCAAGGGGAAAAAATTATATGAACAGAACACAAAAATCTTGCATCATCTCTGATAAAATATTAAATCTTCTCTAGTTGCTAGGTTTTTTTTCTTCCCCCTTTTTGAAGATGATAATATTCTAGAGCGTGTGTTTTAAAAAAAATTAAAATCAAAACACTTAATGTCTATCAAAAAACCCGAAGTGTAACAGTCAAAAATAAATCATTCAGTGATTCCCCCACTGGAATATGCCATAGTATTAACAACAGCGGTACAAAGGAGACAGGATGATGGAGAAAATCAAGTACTCTGACATGTCAGAAAATGACAGCCAGTGTGTAGAAAAATTAGTCAGACCCATAGAAGGCAATTATGACCCACTTCTGCCACTGTAACCCAAATTTTGTGGAAAATACCCAGGCAGCCTACGGAGTGCACTGAGAAAGGGAAGATAACAGAAGTAGCCAAAGCAGTATTTATCACAAGAGAATATGACACACAAGGAGGAGGAGACATTCTTAAACCTTGTCCCTTGACAGGATTTAAAATATTACCTTTGACATCTATAATTTACAGTCTTGGAGATGCCTTTTTACCCTTCCCTTTGAAAAAGTTGAAGGAAGCCTGTCATGTTTTTTTTTTTTGGTTTTTTTTTTTTTTTTTTTAAACACATCCATAAGATACAGTCGTGCTCTCATCTTTAGCCTTCTCTCCCATATGCGTGCTGGTTAGAAGAGTCAGGATACAGCTATGGGAGTATCTATGTATATTGGTGCATCAACAGCCCTGACGATAGTGTCCTACCATGAGGAAACAGGCGGCACCAGACAGCAAAGCAGGGAAAGTCTACTTTCTTGCCAAACAATATTCTGGATTGTTCATCCAGATTTAACAAATATTAAAATGCTAAAAGTAAATTAAATTCCTAAATCATAGAATTGCCTAGCTTGGAAGGGACCTTTCAGATCATCCAGTCAAACCATCAACCTAACTCTGACAAAAACCATCACTAAACCCTATCTCTAAGCTCTATGTCTACCCGTCTTTTAAATACCACCAGGGATGGTGCCTCAGCCGCTTCCCTGGGCAGCCTGTTCCAGTGCTTAATAACCCTTTCAGCGTAAAAGGTTTTCCTAATATCCAGTCTAAACCTCCCCTGGTGCAACCCGAGGCCTTTTCCTCTTGTCCTATTGCCTGTTATCTGGGAGAAGAGACCGACCCCCACCTCTCTACATCCTCCTTTCAAGCAGTTGTAGAGAGCGAGAAGGTCTCCCCTCAGCCTCCTTTTCTCCAGGCTGAACACCCCCAGCTCCCTCAGCCGCTCCTCACAAGACTTGTTCTCCAGACCCCTCATCAGCTCCGTTGCCCTTCTCTGGAACTGCTCCAGCACCTCAACGTCTTTTTTGCGGCGAGGGGCCCAAAACTGGCCACAGTACTCGAGATGGAGCCTCACCAGTGCTGATGATCACTTCCCTAGTCCTACTCACCATACTGCTCCTGATACAGGCACGTTCTTAGACACCTTCCAATCACTACTTACACAGTGGGAAGAGCAGAGGTAAAGAATTTCTTTTAGCATGTTTTAAAGTGCAGGCCATTACTCTATCTCTTAGTAAGCTTGCTCCTGTTAGTGTGTCAGATGCCCTTTGCAAAATAGTAAAGCACCGGTTCCCTCAATGCACGGTCAGAGGAATGCCTAATTCCCAAATCTTAGTTTACTGCTTAAGTTGGCTGATAAGGGACCAAGTCTTTCCATGATAGTGGCAATTCTAAGGATGCACAAACACAGTCACAGCCATCCAGGGAGCTCTACCAGTGAAATAAAAATCTGTATGGTGCTTTGGTCTTCAATGTTAAATAGCAGAGATCTTCAGGATGGGAACTGTGGATTTGGGCACTCAGGTTCTACATAAATCCTCTTTAAGCAGGAACTTTCTCTTCTAGATCTGGATCTGGAACTCTCAGGTTCAGCCCTCACACTAGTCGGTAAAGTAACGCCCATCACAGGCAGGTTTCACAATTACACAAAGCAGGATAATGACGAACATCATTTTTAGCTTTCAGAGACAGACATTTCCTTCATTCAGGTGTTATACCCCTTTAAAAAGGTATTAACTCACACCAGCAGGAACAGCAGCTACACTACATCTCCTAAACTGATGGTTATCACTTTTCACCTAAATACATGTAGTACGCTTATATTCTTCAAGTGATAAATACTACTTAAAAAATTGAATTGGTTTCAGATCGATCCCTTCAGAAGCAACTGCAATCAAAACTAAAGTTTTCTCTGTAGTAGTTGAAAGCCAGAAAGAGATACTCGTTAATGTAACATATACTTAACACTGTACAAGCTGGCAGAAACCTCAGGAAAATGTCAATAAGTAGCTCTAAGACAGCATATGATTCAAGACAACACTCCCATTGCAATATGTAGTTTACTTCTCTGAACATCTTTTTTAATACTTATTTTTACAATTGTCATAAGTGTCATACAGAATACATTAAAGCAAACATTCAGAAAAAAATGTACAAGCATGTGTGTGGCTGATATGCATATGCAAATGCTAGTTGCATGAATACTGACAGAACTAATGACAGCTCTGAGCTGGTATCCACAAATAACTTTACTTGTATGAACCATTCCATCCCATTCGACCCTGACATAATGGTTTATAAACCGGTGTTTTATATATGGGCAACAGCTCATATGTTTTTCCTCAACATTTGGACCTATTTTGAAAGGAAAGGTTCCATTCCATTCCCATCTGTCCTTTCCAGCCTGCTTCAAAAACACGAAATTATTCATATACACAAAAGGAAGACTGGTTAAATCAAATTAAATATTTGCTTATAAAAACAGATTTTGGTATGTGCTTGAGTGCAAAAAACCCTGTACACTTATTTAACAATTGTGTAAATCAAAAACAGTAAATGGCTTGCTTAAAGTGCTCTACAGCTAAGACTTTATAGACCAAGTTTATCCCTAAATGAATACCCCAAAAGCGTACAATGCTAACACTAACAGCCTTATGGACCAAGGTGCTAGTAGGCACTGTTATACTATATTACTCATTTAATTAAGAGAGTCGGACTCCAATCTCACTTACAGTTAATCCAAATTTACACTGACGTAACTGAGAGCAGAATCCCTCTCCTGGTGTATACCATCCTCAAATGATATAAAGGAGTTGCAAAAACAGAAGCTCTCTTTTGTATAAATATGTCATAAATAAAATATGTATAGATACAAATATTCATTACAACAGCAGCTTACTGGTCTAATATTTCAGCTCTTGCTTCTGTAATATTTTGCTAAAAACACATCTTAAGTGAGCAGAGTAAATCTTAACAGTGCTGCGTTAGCTACTTGTGATGCTACACACTCCAGAAGCAATTTATGCACATTTTGAAGCCTTTAATAGATCTTTAGACCTCTAGTAGTGAAAGTAGGTAGAAATTTTTGATGCAAAAAAGAATAAATAAATAAAAATTATTAAATATCCAATGTTTGGTACAAATGCTTCATATTAAGTTACCTTTATACATTTGTTTAGAAAAATACACTAAATATTTCTACTTTCATTGGCTAAAAATAAGGACCGGATTATGTATATCCTTGTGTTTTTAAAGAAGGCAATGTCAATTACCATCAAGCTGCTAGAGTAGACCCATTAGTGCCCATTCCCACAGCCCTTACGGAGGCAAAAAAGCCGTCCCAGGGCTAATCACAGCTCCTGGTGGATGACCGGTACAAATGACCAAAAGGCCCATGGCACAAGTTGCATTTTCTCCAAAAAAAAAAAAATGAAACCTTTTTGCTGAAGTTTATAACCTGCAGGTTTACTAATGTATCAGTCAGACCTTCACACTTTTTAAAAAGAGCTACATTTACAAATGTGGATGCTTACCTGTTAAGCCATCATTTGTTTCAAAAAATGCACATTCAAACTGTGAAATATTAGGAAAATACTCTTGCAAATAAACTATATAAAGATAAAATACACTTCAAAGATAGTTTTTATGTTATTCTATAAAGTGCAGAGAAATCCTTCTAAAAAGGGAAATGACTACTTCCTATAACAACAGTATAATTACAGCAGCTTTTGCATAGCCTTATTTATAGAAAATTGAATACTTTCAGTTTATTCAGGAAGAAAGGGATGAAAATGTCTCTTCCAGTTCAGATCCTTCCTTCGATACTGATCTATTTTCTTCAGGAATGGTTGATGATACCAGATCCCCATTGACAGCACTTCTAGAACAGTGAGCAGATCCTAGGAAGATATCAATAAGTATTTAATTTCAACCCCCAAAAAACTCATCCAATCTGTCAGTTATTCTATTTCCTGTACGTAAGCAATCAGAAGAATAATTACTCCAGACTTTTTCTGAAGCATTTCAATCAGCATCATGTCCAAGGATGATGAGTATGAATAATGTTCAGCTAGTAGAAATCAAGTAATTTTTCTCTTTTATTTTTTAATACATAATAATTTTTACATTAGGAAGGACAGTAATCTGTGAGCTGCAGACATATTCTGTAGGAGGAACACATGAATTTTATTTTTTTTAAAGAACCGATGCATTGATAAGCATTTAATTAAAACATTTTCTGCTACTAAAATGAAACGGACGACTTAACTGCAAGTTGGGTATTACTAGGCTACCTGACAGGAAAGAGGAAAAGCTAAGATAACTGGAAGGTAGCAGAGGAAGCTTCTAACACAGTAAAAGAAAACCGAAAAAGACAGAAACTGAGCTAGAAACTAGAGCTACACAGTAAGGAACCATAAAAGTCTGGTATTAGCAGAAACACAGGAGACAAAGACCCTTTTCAGCAGTCCTGAGAAGAGTCAGACTCTGTAACCAACACCAGAAGTTCCAGATGGTAACAACAAAAGCCTCGCAATATAGGAAGCTACACTGATGTGCATCTACATTACCAATGAGACACAGAATAGGATCTAAACTAAGTTTATTAGCTTGGGATTCATCTGCCACCAGCACAGGGTATGCATGAGGTGAAAGAGGTGGCCACCCTGCAACACATGAGCATCAGAAAACCACGGAAATGGTGCGAAGGTGCAAATACTTGCTTCAAGATAGAATGTAAAGAATTAGTACATCTTTGTGATCACGTGGGCTTTCAGCAATGCCAGGCCTCAGGTTTTTTCTATGCAAGTAAGGCACTAGGCACTCCAAAAGGAAGCCAGACTAAACCAGAACTAGTCAAGAAGAACTAGTCAAGTTAAAGTCTCCCAGAGAGGAGTTAGGATGGAGTCAAAATGACAGCAAGATTCAAAAGGAAAAATCCCAGAAGAACTGGTTACTAATTCAGTAGGCCCATCTAATCAGGAGGGAATAATGTTCTGATCATGACATCATTTCATAATTTTGGGGTTGCTTTTATTTATTATTGGCAAGGCTGCACTCTTTCAGAACAGTGCTGTTCTCTACAAAGGGCAAGCACCCACTGAAATGAACCGTCTTTCCACAAGGCACTGGGTGGAAATGACCCCCCACTGCTCACAGGGGTCACAGAAGGGAGAATTTGCTTTGTGACAACAAGCAGGTAGCAAACAACAGTATTCCACACCACTTACCAGAACATCATTCATGCAAGATTCTGTTAGTACAAACATCCCTTTTCTGGTTATGTCTCTATTTCACCTTGCCAGTAGTCTCACTGATTTCAATAGAACTATTCCAGCTGTAAGATCCTTTTCAGTATGAATGAAAGCCAGCAAAAGTCAGCATTGTAACAAACTACACAAGTGCTTTAGTTTATGATATAGGAATCTTACAATCAAAACTTTGCATAACTAAGAAAACTTTTTTTATCAGCACTAGAACAGCTGCTGTGAACAGGGTAATAAATTGTACAGAAGGATACAGAAGAAAACCATTCCTCTTCCCAACTTACTCTGAGAATCTTCAAGGGGAGTATCACTGTAAGATTCTGTATCCGAGTATGTTCTTCTGCGCCGCTGTGAAAATCGGTGAAGGGATGAAACTGGTTCTTTTACAGAGTGATTATTCCTACAAAAGAAATGAGATCTAGAAGTAAGCAAAATCTGTGACAACCCATATAAATTTTAAATTTAAAACGATTTTGTGCTCAGATTAAACTGTTAGTATCAATGGTTTTCACTACACTAAACTAAAAATGGCACAGTCAACAGAACATTTTTAATTTTCACAATTATAAAGCATGAAAAAGGAAATAAAAATGTAATATAATCTTTGCATGCAGAAAAAATAACTCAAGAATCTGAAACACTGACCCAAAAAGAATGTTAGCATTTCAAGCTGTATGTCTAATTTCATAAACTTGTCAGAATAAATCATTTGCATAAAGTTTCTACAGTAAGGACATTTTTAGAGCATATTAGAGACAGCAGCTGCATTATTTGCCACTGACACTGATAATCTGCACCCCTAGTTTTCAAATTTAGGTCAATTTAGGCTGTCTAATTTTTCTTACCACCAAGTGAACAATTCTTCTTATATTTTAATTTTAACACTAAGAGGTTCATGGAGGCTTTTTGAGACATAAGAAAAAAGCTTAACAAAATAGAAGATTACCTTTCTGAATAGCAAGGACCAGGGTGGCTAATGGAACGTTTCATCTAGGGGAAAAAAAAAAAAATTAAATAAGCAAACAATAAACCACACCAAAAACGTCACAAGCTACTTGTAAGAATAGTATGCATACCTACATTAATTTTTACTTTATTTACAGTTTCTACAAAGAGAGAGGGCAATCTTAGTTAAAAATCTGATTTAACTATGTGAAAACCAATTGCCATTGATATCAAAAGTTTTCACACAGGAAATGGTTTACTACAAAAAAGTACCACCTTGTTTCTATGGAGTTCATTCTCTCTTGCTCCAGTGTTACTCACAGAACCATTTGTTAATTGCTGTGATATACAGAAATATATCAAGACATTTTTCCTCTACCAAATGCCAGCTTAAATTCCCCATTACCCAATAAGCCAAATCCTGCCTCTTGATTCCTTGTGGTTCTTCTGATATCACTGTCAAATCTCTATACACATCAAAGAAAATTACTAATTTAGATCAATAATGATCAGCTTTGTAAGTAAACTGATTGAAGATAAAGAGACAAGAGATCCAAGTACAAAGAAAGGGATTCCCACAACGGAATCCCACAACAGAGCTTATCTTGCAATCTATACATATGGTCGAGAAGACATTTAAGA
This sequence comes from Larus michahellis, assembly GCF_964199755.1. NCBI lineage: Eukaryota > Metazoa > Chordata > Aves > Charadriiformes > Laridae > Larus > Larus michahellis. The sequence goes on from NC_133902.1 coordinate 32,963,394, forward strand.
TGATTCCACAAACGCTGTCCTTCTAAGGGAAATAATCAGTAGTGAAGAGTTATGCAAGTAATATTTTTACCACTATTTACCTTTTTGTTAAATAAGGGCATGTTAGATTAATAAAACTTTTTTAATTATATACATTGAAAGATATGCTATCTTGCTGAAGTGCTTCGAGCCACAAAGCACTCATCTGTTTAAACAGGAGGCAAGCTTATGAAATTTTTAAGGTTAGTGTACAGCTAGCATTCTAAAAAACAAAGAAACAGTTGAACTGAGGAAAGGTTAAACCTCATTCATTTATGAGATACCTCATTACAGGGTCTTGACATGTACAATAAATTACTCTGATTATGTAAAAACTAGCAAACAAAGACTGGGAATGGAAAATTATTGATTTGTATTTAGGATCAGTACTGATCATAACAGAGTCAAGATTTCAACTGTTGACATCATAGCACGTAGCAATAGCATCGTCTTCTGCCATTCTTCCCCCCATTCAGCCAACAATATAACACTTAGAAAACATAGTATTTCAAAATGTCTAAACCATTTGGACAGGTGATGGTGACACAGGAGAAACTAAGGGATCAGGGTGAGGCAGCTGGAACATTTCTGGCTTAAACTTGGCATTAGCAATCTTCACACATTCTTCAAGTGTTGTGATAAACGTATTACATGTGGCACTAAGCAAGGAAGAGGCTTCATTCATGTTCTGAAAATAAATGAAAGTACACGCATAAGCAAGAAAAAAAAGGAAACGATGCAAATACAACTCTGCCACACCACCACTCACACACACACGCGCGCTAATTTCCCTCCATACCATTAAGAAATTCCATTTCCCATTTTATTTAATCAAATGTTCACCTTCCTGTGAGGCTAATTTAAGCAAACAAATGTGACAGCATTGTAATTTCTTTCTGACATCTGAATTTCTTTAGGGTATCAGCCAACAAAGCTGTAACATTTTTACTGCAAAGCTTGTCTGAGAGTGACCAACTAGTATCAGAAGATCATTCAGTGAAACAAATGAATCGCAGCAGGATGTGCAAACAGCTTTATCACTCCAGCACAAGGAGCCTGCAGGTCAGTCTCACCTTGCTGTAAAATGACAACAATTTCCTGTGTTGTGACCAAGCATCAACTCCTTGCTTTGCCCTCAGTGGACAACAAGATTGTCCACACATTGCTCCAGAGTGTAAAGAATGAAGCCATTCATAACTTCCAGTACTAACTTTTATTCCAAAGCAGAAATACTAGAATAATTTGACTTGTTCATATCCAGAGAGACTTATCTACACTGTAGGTTTCCAATACCTGTAACACTAGCTTTCACTGATAACAAAACGGAATACCCTCCTACACAAGGAAGTAAAGAATGGACAAACAAGATTGTTTCAACTATTCTCCCCATAACAGAGATGTAAAACAAGACACATTATTGCATAACTCCTATGGCAGTTCTTCCGGACTTTCAACCGAATGACTCAGTAACACAATTGCTTCCTAATGCATGTTACAATTACAGTTAAACCATCCAGGTACTTACTTTATGCACATATAATCACAACAGTATTATACACACACAAGCACTCACAAATTGACCTTTGGTTAAATGTCCCAAAATTAGAGATGAAAAAGGCATAAGATAACAACAGAAACTTGACGTGTATTATACAATTAATTTCTCCAGTGTCATTCTAGAAATCTGTACCTCAATGCTGGGAGGAGAGCGAGTCTCATCATGGTGAACAAATTCTTGTATTGTATGAACTTGCTGCATTAAAAGATCACAGTAGAGACGAAGTTCGGACATTTTGGTTTTGAGAGATTCATTGGTCTCACTTATTTCTATAAAAAATTAAGGAAATAGTAATTAATTGCATACAATGTATGTACACATTTTAATTTTTAAGCACTTTTCATTTAAATGTAAATATCAGTTTAAAATTCACTTAAACTTTCCCTTAATTTTGAGGAAAATTCTATTCTGCAATGAGTCAAGAACTGTACTTGAAGCAGACAATGGTTTGTACTAACTAGTTTGAGGCTAATTTAATAACCATTAAGAAAGACACACATTACTAAGAAAGATAAAGTTGAAATCTTTCTTAGCTGCAATGCAATATAGAAAACATTTAGTGGATGAAATTTACACCCACTGGAGTGGCTGGAAATAGTTACATTAAGCCATCCAGGAAAAAAAAGGGAAAAAAACAATAGTAACTATAAAGAATCAAAACAACAGAAACCAAATGGCTTCACAAAAGCTGCAAACAGTATGTTTGCTCTTGTAACAACAATATTTGCTAGTATTTCAGCTTAAGATAGAAGAGGTCAATGGAGGTGACCCCTAATTCAAACATCAAGGAGGAATTTACCATATAGATGACTATAAATATAAACTGTAATTATTTCAAGACAATAACACTGACTTTCTACCACAATATTTGCACTACCATTATCTGAAAACAACATTTGAAAAAGTGGTAAGATTGTATATGCTGTAGGTAACACACATACCTTTTTCTTTTTTTGTTCTGGTATCCGCTAAACAGGCTTTTGCACTCCCCAGTGCTACCAGCCACCTTTGCCTTTCAGCTGCATTAACTGCTTTCATATAGAAATGCTGTTCCCCCGGGATGATCAGCTCCATTCTTGTGTTGTCTGTTGCATGAACTTATGATAGAGAAGAAAAGAACAATTTTTTAAAAAAGTAACCTCAACTCAGTAACAAGTATTTATTAAATGCTGATCAAAGTATTTTAAAATGTTTATTACAATCCCACAGTAATACAGTAAGCTAAACTGCTAAATAACAAAACGCCCAAAGCTGCTCAGTCCTTCTCCCCAGCATGCCTCCAAGTCAACAGGTAGGAACACGAGACACTGAACAGTGGCCAGACTCAAGTACAATGGAGTTCCCTTTCTGCACAACTGTTGTATTCCCAACCCGGCCTAAACATGGCAAACTGAAGGGTTCTGTTGCAAGGACAAGTATTTATGGAGAGCTAGGCTAAAAACTGAAACAATCTCTCTTCTAGACAAAATCTGGCTTCAGGTCGCAGATCCCTAGAACCAAGAGCTGAGGCGGACTTTGTTTACAGTCTATTATCTTTAATTGAATACTCTATTGGTTTTCATGTTATCAATCACATTTCTTCCAGACTCACACTGCACTAACCACGGATGCAGGAGACTGCACCAAATCCAGACTACAACTATTACCTTTCCTTCACCAAAAAAATAGGTTGACAAGAAAACAAACAACTGAAATGGCCAAAAAAAGGGATCTTCCACTTTACATCACTGATTTCATCTACACCAAGGAAAGAGTAACAAAAAGGAGTTACCACATGAAAAATACTTGGTGGCCCACATAAAATAAGAAGTCCCACTTTTTAATATAGAAGTACCCACATCACAAGCCCAGACATCCACAGGTATCTGGAAACAGGCCACCAGTTGAAAGTAAGAGAGAGTTAGACAATGCCTTGCTATTAGTCCAGGAGGTTAACCTACAGATTAGAATACGCTAAAGGCTAAACTCACAGTCTGACACAAACAGCTCGCTCACTAACTCTAACACATCCACCACCTACGCATGTGGGCAGCTTCTAACAGCAACAAAAGTAAAAATGACTCAGGAAAACAAGAGACTAAACTTCTCTGGTGTATAAGAATTTGCCCTTTTGGGTCACTGCTGCTGCTCTTTTGAAAAACTAGCATTTATGAATCAATCTCTTACCCCTGGTCATAAGAGGGATAAGAGGCAGAACTAAATAACTAGCCGAGGTAACTTGCATAAGCCACATGCACACAACTATTCAAAACAAAAAGGAATGCATGGTGGGTTCTAAATCTCAAAACAGAGCTCTAATTGTCAAAAGCATTTTTCTTTGTCACCATTTCATAATTCACATTCACTATTATTTGTGAACTATGAAGCAGTCACATCGGACTACAGATAAACAAAAACAGAGGAGGAAAAGCTTGTGATGCAAAATGTATGTTGGGTGATCTTTTCTATTTCCCTGGCAGCTACAATTTCCCCAAGCAGAAATCTGTTAACTCTTACCTTTTATTTCACACACAGCCATCTTTATACTTCCTTTGCTGCCTTTGCAAACATCATCCTGTGAATCATAGTATGACAATATCCCATTGTCTAAAACAAACCACCGAGGCTGCCAACCTAGCAAGATCAAAAACATAAAAAGGAAAGTTTAGTCTAATTATTAAATTGCAAATCAAATTCAGCTCTTTGGCTGTTAAAACTTTTATTAAATATGCAAACATTAAACTATTCATGTAACATACCAGGAAGTAAACAATCTGCGCAGTCTGAAGACCAGAGCCGCTCTATAACTGAACTAGTATATATATTTCACTCACTCTCTTTTTGGATGCAAGATTGGTAGTATTTCAGTCTTTACTATATTCCATTCTACAGCAAAATTAAATTTTAATTTAGCCACCAAGGAATCATATTTTAAAGGCTGATAAATTACATACCTCTGAAGAACCATTCTCATTCAAGTACATTTTTCAGGTAGACTTTCCTAAGATTGTAGATCTTATTTGTAAGACACAAATAAATTACCATTGTCACAGAATGCTATGCTATGGTCTCCTCTGCCTACTGTATTTCAGTGAAAACTTGCACATTTCACACTTAACTATTGACACACCATTTTCTTTGAAAGTAGCCCAGCTCCATTGCTCAACCACAATTTAATGTCAGGCATTGTGCGGGGAACTGAGGCATGGCTTATACTCTTAGGCCCATTTGTGAGGGCAGCATACACCAGTTCCTCTACTAAAATTTCCACCAGCTTTGCTTTAGCCAAATTATATAACGATCTCTCACCTCAGTGGATCTACAAAACAGAACAGTTTATGCATAGACACAAATACCTGTGAGAACTCCATGCAGCGTTACACCACATAGCAAATTATTGTCAGGGGCCCTCTTGGATTAAGGTATATTAGCATTCCTTTCTTTTTTTTTCCCCTCCCTTTTTTTTTTTTTTTCTTTTTCTTTTAACAGCTATTTCATAAAACTCAGCACTCACAGGAATAAGTGCCCTAATTTCTAATACCACTAAATGCAAACCATTTTGCCTAGTTATATCACCTCTGTTTCTAAAAGTAACATTGAACTAAAATATTCCAGTAGAGCATAACAAGCAGCTGGGCTCTTCCAAGTAGAGTCCGTTACAGTCTGGGTCTGCTGTACAACAGGAGCGGCTTATCCCTCTATTTTACAACTCAACACCAAACATAACTTCCTGCTTGGCTTAGGGTTTGGAATGGCAAAAACTGCAAGGCCAAGAACTCAACGTATTCGGCGATCTGACGGTGTGGTCCATGGCACTTACCAATTGCCATTCCAACAGAGCAAGCTCCAGCCATCCAGCAGCACATACTACAACACAGGAGGCTTAATCAGACTCTTGAAAATCAGATAAATGCTTCATACTACTCACACTAAGTCATGATGAGTTTTAACACTAATTCAAGAAGTGTAAGAGCAGGCCCCATTACATTATGTCACAATTCCATGACAAGGAAACAATAACATGTAAATATTTTGTAAATTTATTAGCTATAATGGTAAGCATCTATGTCTTTCAAAATGCAGTGGCAACTAATAAGCAGATCCACACTCATATATAAAAGCAGAATGAAAAAAAAGTACAAACATTGAGGGATACCAACTCCCACAGGAAATACTTCAAATTGTATGTGTACATAAGAATATGCAGTCATAAAATGACTGCACTTTAGACCCTGTCCTGTAAAATGTTGGTTTTTTTCCTGCTACACTGTGTTGCAATACATTGACTCTGTGCTGCCCTTATCGCCTAAGTGCATGCACAGGTGGTACGTCAATGCCTGTCTCAACGGTCCAATTCTGATAGAACAGGACCCTACATGGATGATTATTTCAGCCTCACATTACGCTGGTACCGGAAAAAACAGAAGCAAAGGATTTAAAAGACTCCGAGCAGCTCACAGAACCAAGCTAAAGAACAAAACTACCTCTTCTGATTTGAAATTGGGCAAACAGTGGCCTATGCTTGACAAAGTATTTAACAAATTTGTACTTCTCAAATTCTTAGATGCACATGTGTTATTTGAGGAGAAAAAAAAAAAAGCTGGATTTCTGGTTTGCTCTCAATGAAGGAGGAAACTAAATGTTTTCCACAATGCTTCAGCAACAATAAAAACGCTCCTTTGCTGCTTGGCTTCTACCGTTAATGACAAGTACTACAGCCTATTTCTGGCTACAAAAATAAATAGCAGAGTAACAAGAAAGTTGGTAATAACATTTAAAAATTTCACTAATATGATTAATTTTTTTTTTCTTTAAATTTGCTGCCCTCATGTATTTTGGAAATCATAGGGAATTCCTGACACACTGTAATTTTGAAATGCAGGAGCAGATGCTCTCAGCTGGCTAGCATACACAGAAGGAAGGGTTCTGCACCTTGCTATTTTAGAGGGCTACTGACTTCACAGAAGTTAGCTGCGTACTGATAAAGCAGTCTATTGTGTGTACAGCATTCACAATTACTGTTGAATATTTAATCATTAAATAACAAACTTCAAATGGGAAATTTATATCAAACACTACAAGGGCTCTAACCTGTGACCTTTTACCTTTTGCTACAGTAACATTTCTGGTCATGTAAGTCAAAGTGTCAATTCCCATTCTATTCTGAAAAGCAACTTGTATTCGTTGCTTCTTTCACAACCACAGTTTTTCCTATATGTGTTTTCTCCACGTTTATTGTAAAGAAGTGACAAAAATATCTTATCAAATACCTATTTAATTACAGTACGACTATTCTTTTTGACCAGAAGGCCAGTATATGCGAAGACATATTTGCTCTGAAAAATGCAAGATTATGCTCTGTGCACTTCAATTCACAGCAAGTGCTCGCAACCCTTGCAACGTGGTCCACGTTTTATAAACCCTCAGAACCGAGTTTGACACCACTCTACACTCAAAACTGGAACATGCTGAAGCAGAACTGCTCAGGTGAAGTCCCAAAGAATGAGAGGGCAAAGAAGATATTGCCCAAGCAGTCAAACACGAGGCCTGATTAAGCACGGTGTATGATCTGACACTGATCTGCTCTGGAGGGACAATTAGTCCTGTTACAGTGTCAGAAGAGGAATCTGTTTCACCTTCACAGTACTGTCGATCCACTGCTCTCTCCAGAGGGAGGTGGCTTCTCTATTACGACAGAGGATGAGGCAAACAAAACCAGTGCTTTGAGGGCAAATGCAGGTATTTGGTGCATGTCTGTCTGCAGCACTTCTAAAAATATATTTCGTGAATACTTCACCCAGAACTGAAGTTTTTTTATATGTTTTTATGTTAGGATACAGGAGCACAGACTCCAAAAAAATTACCATTCAAAAGCAAATTAAAAGAGAATTCAAACTTCCACATTCAGCACTGAAGATTTAAACATGTAATCTTAAGCGATTCCTCCGCTGCAAGCAAGGAAACCCTGCAAGTTTGCATGTTGCAAATTAAAAGCTGTATTCTGAGAGGAAACAGAGGTGGAGGGGAAAATCCCACAGCCGGTCCGTTAGAATAAGGCACTTCAGGCGGTGTTTGCTGCAGCCTGTCCTGTCAACAGTCCCTGACGAACTGGGCAAGGGAGCTCTGGAGGGGCGCTTGGCCACCCAGCTCCCGGCGGAAAACCGGGGGGGTGGGAGCATCTTGGCTGCGAAGCCGCCTTGGGGAAGGGCGACGGGTGTCGGCTGGGCCGAGGCCTGCCGCCCCCCCGGCACCACACACACGGCAGCGCTTGGGAAACGGCTGGCGGCGGTCGCCGCCGCTCGTCGCCCCGCGGCCCGGCCCAGCCCGGCCCAGCCCCCGCAGCCGGCCCCAGGCCGCCCCGCCGCCTCAGGGGCGCCGGCAGCCTCCGCTCCACGGCGGCTCGGCTCTAAACCCCTCGTCTGGGGACGCCGGGACCCACCGACGCCGCAAGCAGCGCCTTACGGACGAGGCCAACCTCCCCCCCCGGCCCCATAGGCCCCGGCCGCCACAGCCCCAACCACCGTCCCCCTAGGCCCCGCTTCCCGCCGCCTACCCGCCAGGTAGTTGGTCCACTTGTACAGGACCCCCTCCATCGCTCACAGCCCGGCACCGGGCCGCATCCTCCTGCTCTTGCTGCGAGGAAAGGGCGGCCGCCACCACCGCCGCCGCGGGGATGGGCGCTCACCTCCCGTCCCCGCCGCTATTACTCCCCGCGAGCGCGGAGGCGGAGCCGCTCAGCTCCGGCGCGGCGGCCCCGGCGGCGGCGGCGGCGGCCCCGGCGGCGCCACCCGCCCCGCGGGCCGCTCCGCATCTCCCATGCGCCGCCCGGCCGCGCCTCCCCCCGACGACACCCCGCGGTTGTTTCCTGGCGTCCCTGTCACTTCCTGAGCGGAGGGGGCCGGGCCCGCAGAACCGACCGCCCCGCCGGCTGCCTGTCCCCGCGTCCGGGGAGGCTTGAGGCGGTGGCGCAGCGCAGGCTCAGCCCCCCCACACTCCCGTCCTCCCTCCCTCGTCCCAGCAGCGGGACAGTGCCACGCCGGCGGCCTCCTCCAAGCGACATGGGCCGCGGGCTGACCCTGCTCCTCCTGCCCCTGGCCCTGCTGGCAGCCCCGGCGCAGGCCGAAGGCGGCAGGGCGGCGGAGGAAGAGGTTAAAATCGAGGTGCTGCACCTCCCCGAGGCGTGCAGCCCGAAGAGCAAGAAGGGGGATCTGCTGAACGCACACTACGACGGGTTCCTGGCCAGCGACGGATCCAAGTTTTACTGCAGGTGGGACGCCCCCAAGGCAGCCGGGAGGGTGGGAGGGAAGGTAGGCCCTAGCCTGGCGGTGGACGTGGCACGGTTTGCCCGCCCTCAGCAGCAGCGGGTCCCGCTGACCCGGCTGAGGGGGCCCGGCGGGCCCTGTGGGGGCCCCGCCGGGCCCCCTCAGCCGGGTCAGCGGGACCCGCTGCTCCCCCAGCTTGGGGTCCACGCTAAGCACCTCTGATTTAGTAATTTCCCCTTTTCTCAGCCTGTGTTTTTCCTCAGCCGAGTGTTGAAGGATGTAGGGTTTTACCTAGGGTCAAGAGGGACCAGTGCTTGAGGTAGGCTGGAAGCCGCGGGGACCCACGGGGAGGGTCGCTGGGGGCGACGCGCCTCACGTGGAGAGCACCCCTTTGGCAGGGCGAAAATAAAATAAACCCATACACACCACCATGTCGCCGCCTGCCATGTTCTGGGCTGTGATCCGTGCAGAAGAGATGGGGTTTGGAGGAGGAGCTCCTGGCAGCGACGCGGACTGGTTATTTTAGACACAAAGTTGAGTACTGCGTGCAGTTCTACATAGTTGGCATCGTGCGGGGCAGCCACATTACACTAGTGGTTTGCAGCCTTTATGCCCCTTCCCTGTCGCTGCTTCTCTCCTCGATTTGTGCTGCCTTTCTCTTTGCCCCAGTGTAAGCAATTAGCCTTCTGCTTTTTTGCTTTCTCCCATCCGTCTGTCTTCAGGCTGTTTCAGCTCAGTTTAGCTGTCTTTGCACACAGAAACCGTCGTGCAAAAGCTTTATGTTTAGAGTGCCTTGCTTTTAATGGTGGTGCATCCACCATAGTAAGGCAGGACTCAACCTGTGCAGAACTGTGGAGGAGAGTGTTTTCTTTGGGTACCTGGCTCATTCCTTACCCATATTTGGGCAAATCAGACAGTAGCCTAGTTCATTACAAAATCTTGATTCGTTCCTCCCACTTGTATCATTTAAGAAAAAATCAATATAGGGTAATTCTACATTTAACAGTACCATTTTACTTGCATTCTTTTGCCTGTTGAAGTGACACTTACAGTGTTTCCCTCTGACTTTTGAGCTCTATGTTGCTCAGTCGCCATTCAGTGTAGCTCCCATCCTGGGGACACCTCATATGACCAGAAGCTGGCTCAAGCACTGAATATCTGAACCGGACAGAGCAGTGGATGAGCACACAATACCGTAGCCAAGATTGCCAGGTTCCCCCAGCACACCTGTGCATGGTACATCCATCCTATCCTACAGTGATGTGAACTGCTGAAGACGTTCATGCTGGGAGCATGAAGACTGCATGCTCCCAGCGCTCCTCCTCTTGCAGACTTCCTGCAGCGGCACCTTGTTTCTGGCATGCAGTATATATGATCAGGAAAATCGGATGTTTTTGTAAGAAGTTAGTTTTATTTACTTGGGCTTTCAATTTCAAAAGGAGGTTGCCCCGTGCACAGCTCAAGATTTGACCTTAATTATAAATGTAGCAGAAAAACAGTGTTAATACTTCATATTCTTGCACTCTAAACATTCTTGTGTTCCAGTAATCTAATCTACGTTTTTACTGACTGCTAATTTAAAGTTATTTTTCTATAAAAAAATAAAATACTAAATTCACTGTTATCCACTCACAATTCTTTTTAATAGTCGGACGCAAAATGAAGGTCATCCAAAATGGTTCGTTCTGGGTGTTGGACAAGTCATAAAAGGGCTAGATATTGCTATGATGAATATGTGTCCTGGAGAAAAACGGAAAGTGATCATTCCTCCGTCATTAGCATATGGACAGCAAGGATACGGTAAAAAAGAAGTTTTAATAATAAACTTTGACTTCCCTCTGTTTTACCCTTTCAAACGTACAGTGTTATAAAAGATTGTAAGAATTGGTGCTCCTTTTATTTCTGGAGGCACTGGAAGTGATGACCGCAGCTGTGCAGCCTAATCCTGCTCATTCTGATGCAGTTTAAGTAGTCCTCATCATAGACCCACACCCAGGCCTTGCAGTTTGCATTAGAATTTAGTACATGGCACCCAATGTGTTTTTCCAAATATTGCCATAATACAAAAAATTGACAGCAAAAGGAAGATCTTAATTATTCATATCAGCATTTTTTGTCTTAATCTATATTTTCTCTATGTTTAGGTTCTGTTATTTGACCTCTACCTGCTTAGCCTTTTAATGACATTCTGCATCTTCTGAGCAAAATGGAACGTAATCTAGTGCGTGCCACAGAATTAATCTAAGTAGAAATAATTTGTTTAAAATACTGCTTACGTTCTGGATAGTTAATGGACAATATCATCTCATTACATAATAATTGCAATGGTACGGTGCATGAAATCTTGAGTTGAATTTATGATGCAGTCTACTTTGAAAAAAAAAGTTGCAGTCAGAGTTCTATGCGGTGTTTCCGCACTCTTAATTGTAGGTAACTTTAATTCAGCTCTGACTTGGGTGTAGCAGTTTCTGTGAAAAGGTGACTTCTGCTCTGTAATAATTATTTGGTAGTTATGTCAGAATTCCATGCACCAGTTTTGTCTTTCATACAATTCTATTGTAGCCAGTGAAGTTTACTAGGAATAAAGTTTTCCCCTTGAGCATAATGTTTATTAAGTAAGTCTCGTAACAACAAGGAAGAACGCTGACACAAAAGTATGTTCTTTAACTCTAATACTAGTGTTAACTGTTTGTTCTAGGTAGCACTTCAAGAAAGCATTCTTTTCCTACAGCATACCTGTCCTCTGTCTCAGCGTATTCCTGCATGCTGGGGAAGATGCCTGCCTAATCTTGAATTAGAAAAGATGCATGTGGCTTTCTAAATCTTTACGTATCTTTCCTTTGTTGGTATGTATATTTGTAAACTACTGTCACTGAATTCTAGTATTGTATCTTTCTTTTGTAAGTAGTATATAAACCATGTTTATATTCAGATATATTTACAACTTCTACATTTTTAAAGTTTGTAAGATTAAAATCTTTTGAACTCTGAAACCTGTCATTTTTACTATGGCTATCTGAGATGAGTAGTGTGAGTAACAGTTTTGTTTACCGTCTGTTTATAAACGAGCAGGTTCTTTAGTTTTTCTTGCATTTACGAAGGACGGGCACAAGCTCAAAATTCTGAGGTTGCAATGTCATGCTCACTGGCTTTGGCTATGAATAGAAGCAACTTGCATGTTTACATTTTAATTTTACACTGCATGATTTCTTGATGCTTTTTTGGCGCTACTTTTAGACCTCAGCAGTTTGTTACTGTCTCTCTTCAGTAGTTCCCTTTTTTTTTGCCAGATGCATGATACATTGACCTGTGTTGATAGGCAGCAGTGGTTTTACATCAGGTAATAGAAAATGCTTTGACACAGGGATTATGAAGTCCAATACGTGGGTTTTTGTCTTCAAAGACCAGACAAAATATTCCAGTAGTTTGGGGGTTTTATTGTGTGAATCAGAAGACTTACATTCTATTGCTTCTTTCTAATGAGGTGTATATTTTAAACACTATTTTACATCAAGTCCTTTAACCGTAGGTATAGTTCATAGTAAGCTGGTAAAACCTGATGTTGCCTTTTTGTTTCTTCAGACAGAAAGTACATATGAGCATTGGTCTGTTACTGTAATCTCTTACATCAGATTGCAGATATTTAATAAAGGCATATGTCTTCAAATCAGTCTCTGAGTAAGCCCCGTCACATGACAGTACGTGAAAGAGTAAGAACTTCAGGAATACTTGTTTTTCATAACACAGACCCTTCTCTTAGTTTTTAGAAGTACCTGAATTGATATGGGCAATATAATTTTGTTTCAGGGAAGTATATTGTTTGCAGATCTCTCTCAAAATCATTTATCTAACACAGTCTGAACAATCTTCCTGTCTAGCTGTGTAATATTTAAATTCAGGATTTAATCTGAACATTAATACAGCCTTTTGTAATAAAAAAATAAGATGCTTTATGTGTGAATTTATCATATGTATGATCTGTGACGATACTGTGTGATTTCTTAAATGCTTTTTTTTTTCTTTTATTCATAGCACAGGGTAAGATTCCACCCAATGCAACATTGATTTTTGAGATTGAACTTTATGCAGTAAATAAGGGACCTCGCAGTGTTGAAGCATTTAATCAAATAGACAAGGACAGTGACAAGAAACTCTCTGAACTTGAGGTAATATGGTGTAACTAATTTGGAATCAGTAATTTATAAAACTATAGGTATAGTTGCATCAGTGTTATCTTTACCTGAGCTGCCTCTGCTGTGGTTCCTCATATAAAGCTTCTGTATACTTACACAAACTGCACTGCACAATGCTGAAATTTGCTTTGATTAATATATTAGTATGTCTCAGACTTGCTGGGAAACAAACTTCAGACATGTCTGCACTGGAGTCACAATAACTTACGTATATACCCCAGCTGTCCTTGAAGATAGCCGTTGAGTACTGGCGTAAAAGCCACAATGGTTGGACTCTTTTCTTTTCTTCTAGATAAGCCAGTATTTGAAAGAAGAATTTGCAAGAGATGGTAAAAAACGTCATCCCTCAGTCCATGATGAAATCTTAGCTGATATATTTAAGAAGAATGACCACGATGGAGACGGTTTCATATCAGCAAAGGAGTACAATGTCTACCAGCATGATGAACTCTAAGTACTTAAAAAATCTTTGCCTGTTTTCTCAACACTGAATTTTAAATAATAATACTTTGTCACAGAACTTTTTGTATTTTTTTTATAGTGGCATCTTTTTATATGTGACTGTAAAAATCTTATTTTTAACATTCAACTAATAAAATGTCTTAGATATTTCAGAAGAAAGAAATAAAATTGGAAAACACCGTGATCTGTCATTACTGGTTCCCATGTCATGTCCTAATCTACAGTATTGCTCAGTAGTCTTTCTCATTGTGTAAAATACTGATTAAAATAATTATCTCTGTCCTGTCAAGCAGACAAAAATGGTTCCAGTACGCGTTGACATAGATAAAACATAACTTCTCAGTCCTCTGGAAAAGAAAAGGGGAAAAGAGAATCGCAGGAAGGTAACTCCACGAAACCTCTGCAGGCTCCTAGGCTAGCTTCTTGAGGAATTGCTGTTTGCAGCAAATTTAACTATAAAAGGCCTTAAAATAAATGAACACTGGCCGTGGAATGTCAAAATAAAACCACAAATATTTTTAAAGCAACTTAACCTCTTTGATGTAATATTAGCATGAATAATTTGGTGTTCATGAAAAAGCAGTGTTTTATGTGGATTTTTAAACTTTGACTTAGTAAAATTACTAAGTTAGCCAGTTTATTCAGCAGCACCAAGTTAAAATTCTACTCTATTGTGATCTACTTGGATGAGGTGGAAGATGATAGGAGATACTCTATATAAACATAAGTAATTATTTGGGCATCATTTTGGTTTCCCTCACTTTGGAAAAATGCAAAGAAGTAGCAATAGTTAATAGACGGTACTTCAGGCTCACTAACTGCTCTGCTTATGCAGATGTCCTTATAATACTTGTGCAAAGCAATAGCTGTATTTCATTTCAACATGTAATAATCAGCTGTACACAGTGAAAGTGGCCGCACGAGTGAAAAAGCTTCCATACCTGGGTTATCCTTAAAATCATTCTAAGCGGTAGAAAAACACTTTTTAATCGTTTCCCCAGTTTAAGATAGCACAGGAAGAGCTTCAACAGTGAACTACTAACCAATCTCAGTACTGGGCACAATTCTGTAGTGCCCTCTGCTGTTTATATTCTCAACAGACTCAATTTTCTATGCTTGAGATCCACCCGTTAAAGACCCTCACCCCTGAAGCCTTGTTGGAAGGATGTGGTTGTGTTATTTCCGTAAGCTTCCAAAACACTTTCTCCTAAGCAGTTTTTTTCTGAATGCATAAAAGAAAGTCAAGAGCAGGTGTGACCTAAAACCCAAATGCAGAAGGTGGAGTGGCTGGTGCTTTTTAGTAATCTAAACAAACTTGACATACGGTAATGGCATCCTAATATGAAACGCCTGTCCCTAGATTTAGTTGTTCCCTTTTGTAAATGAAACATTAGACTGAGCTAAGTTTTAGCATGTTTTTTAATCCGATACTTCAATTAAACATTCATGAGAACACTTAAATTATTAACAAATATTCTCATTTTACCATCATATGCCAGTTTAGATAAAGGCAACATATTGGGGTTTAAGAACAAGTTTGTGTAAACAACTTAAAGTAAGTTCTAGCACGTATTTTGACCTTATGAAAATTCAGTTTAAAAGTACATTTTTCATTATGGTGACAATGAAAGGAGAAGGTTCTAGAAAGAAGAAAAGCAATGTCTGGGAATGCATGAGGAAATTTCCAAGTAAAAGGTCATTGACTGTGAGCAAATAATTTGAAGATAGCAGCGTAATAAAATGTTTTGCACTTTCGCTATTCTGCGTTTCAACAATTTGAGTCATGATTACTAATTCTGAAAAATTTGTGGCACAGTTATGGCCGTGTCTGCGACGACAGGCACTTACCTAGCTCCGTTATTTTACTCTCTTATGCCAGAGGTCAAAACAGGGCACAGCATGCAATCGTACGTACTTCTGTCCATTAAAAGAGCACTCCAGGCACCCGTAGACTGTCTCCCTTTTAGCGCTTCCCATTCCACAAAGGACACAGGGGCCTTTGGGGATGTTGTTATTAAGTAAATTAATTCGGATATGAGACCCTTCTCTGAGATAGCTTGTAGAGAGATCAGTCATGCTCGCAGCTTTTTCATAATAATCCGTAAAAAGGTCCTCCAAGTAAGCATCAGAGTTAGCAATGATAGCCACTGCTCTTTTATCTGAAAAAGAACGCGCACACAGAAAAAAAAAAAAATGATTTGTCATTACATTATGAACTGTTGACAAAACAACCTGTCAATTTAATTACGGAAATAACAGCTGATTCATGAAACCATTCTAAAAATGCCATTACTTCCCATCCAAAGCCCTGGATGATGACAGTTTTTCTTCACTTCCACAGAAGACACCGACAAAAGCCAGAGCTTTTTTGTATATAATCTATATAATTATAATATTTTTAGAAATACACCAAAAAAGTAGGCATGAGGCAAGCTTTTGACAAATTGGTGCCAAATCAAATCACAGCTGTGTGCTTTCCCGTTCAACCATTTTCGTTTTTGCATTTCTAGTTTTATTTTCTAAAAAATGTGAATTTACTTTTTTTTCCCTAGTATTTGCAAAAAAACACAGCACTCCTTAAAATGTTTAAAGAATTTGGAGGACTCCATGTTGGCCTCCTAGCAGATTTCTGAGCATCCAAACACCCCAGGAAGAAATCACTTCTGGAACTACCTACCTTTTCCCTCTCTCTTCGGGGACTGATCAGTTTTAATTGGATGACAAACTTTTAGGCGGCTACAGCTACCGAGTTGTCCCACACCCACTGAGGACCGATTGCCTCAGCGTGGACTGGAGCAGCACTGAGGGCTTGGTCCATAAAAGACCTTTGATCAAGAACAGGATACAATGGAGCAAGGACACCTATCCAGAGCAACCTTTAGAGGGATGCGTTTACTGCTCAACACTTATCTTCTCACTCAGATTTGCAGATTTCCAAAAATATTTACACCAAGGAGTGTTAAAAGTACAGGATCTTGTTCTGAAGAAAATATAGCTACATACGGTGACAGTTCTGTTGGATGTTGAGTTCACATCAGAATGAGAAAAGAGAACTTGAATGGCATCTTGCCCACGTCCCTGCCATGTGAACACAGAGCCTAAAGAGTACATTCAAATATCAAGATTTTTTTTTTTTTATATTTAAACTTAAAGAGTTTGCCCAGAAATATTATTTATAGACTATAACTTGTACTGCATAATGCTACCTGTAAATGGCAGGCATATGAAATAGGCTTAATGTTAACTGAAGTTATCTGTATAATTACTCCATAACGGTTCATCATCAGCCGTAAATTTTTATTTTAAGATCTTTCGAGATTTAAGGAACAACAATACCATAGGTTTGTTATTTGTGAAAGAGTCAGATTCTCAAATAGAAATTTTAGTAACTTTACAATCATTTCAATACACAAGAAATTAAAAGAGGGACATTTTCCATTGAAATTTTCTTCTTTAAACGTTCATCTTGCACACAAAGAAACAAAAATACACTCTTCATGCATTAACTAAGACATTTGGATATAAGCATCAAAAGTCATACTTCGATGAAACAGATTACTCTTTAACCTCCTTAATTTGGTCAGCGAAGATGATCCTGATTTCTCTTTTTCAAATCCTCCTTTTGAAATTGGAGTCACACAGAGTTCTGTAAAAATTAAGGTTTTGGAAGAACATAATATAAAAGCAATAAATGCACAACAGAGTTTAATATGCTTTCTAATCTATAAAGCTAACCATTACTAAACTCAGCTTTGATAATGTTTAGGGACTACGACTGTCCATGTCATATAAATGGAAGCACTGCTTCTGAAGGAGAAACATTTCTATGATCTCTTTTGAAACTAAAAATGAAAAATAATAAGCAAGGTTGTGAGTTCTGTAGTCATCTCTTCCAACATCGAGTCAACTACTGAAAATATTTTTTTTTAAATAAAAATAAGTATCACCTAAGTTTCTATCCATAACTTGAAACAAAACCTTTAAATTGGTATATGAGGATAATTAATTCCAAGAAACTGAAAAAAACCCCATGTTTTAAACTTTCTCAATTGAGAATTCGCTTTAATTATGCAAATACAACTATCAGCTTCGTTGATTATTTCACTGATAGTGACTTTAGGAAAAACGCTGTACATGTACCCACCGTTGCATAAAAGTAAAATAAAATTAAAACGTTTCCAAAACAGAAATTAACGTTGAGCATTATGGAAGTGGCTATAAAGAACTCTATTATCTCTTTTCCTTTTAATCCAGTGACTATGCCTGGTTTGGAGTATATTTAAAGTTTTTACAGCAGGGTAAAGGTATCTCACAGGTCAGTAAAAAGCTGCTTTACAACACAGAGTACCTGTCAGGGAAGTTTTATACTGTGCATGCCAAAGGGCACGGAGCTATTTGCAACTTTTAAACCACAAAGCTGTACAGATCTGCCCAGAAAAAGATTACTTCCCTCACCAGCTCTTTTATGTTGCTGTTTGCAGAAAGGCACAATGTTATAGAGTCGAGCAATTCCTGAAACAGTTTGGTGACTCTCACGGAGCTTCCTGGATTTAAGTACATGTGAATCGGGTGGTTAAAACTTCATCTAACGTTACTCTAGTCAGTGGGGAGTTTTACATTTGATGTTATCAAGTACTGGATCACATCCTAAACTGACTTCCTGATTTATTACAAACAAGATGATCGAAGATGCTCAGAGGGCTGGAGCACCTCTGCTGTGAGGACAGGCTGAGAGTTGGGGTTGTTCAGCCTGGAGAAGAGAAGGCTCCAGGGAGACCTTATAGCAGCCTTCCAGTACCTGAAGGGGGCCTACAGAAAAGATGGGGAGGGACTCTTTATCGGGGAGTGTAGCGATAGGACACAGGGCAACAGCCTCAAATTCAAAGAGGGCAGATTTAGATTGGATATCAGGAAGAAATTCTTTACTGTGAGAGTGGTGAGGCACTGGAACAGGTTGCCCAGGGAAGCTGTGGCTGCCCCATCCCTGGAGGTGTTCAAGGCCAGGCTGGATGGGGCTTTGAGCAACCTGGTCTAGTGGGAGGTGTCCCTGCCCAGGGCAGGGGGGTGGAACTAGGTGATCTTTAAGGTCCCTTCCAACCCGGACCATTCTGTGATTCTGCGATTCTGTGAATCTTGGTAACATTGAAAATATTATAGTGCAAATAAAGTAAATAGCATAAGCACTATCCTTTCCCCAAAAGGAGGAAAACTTATAGGAGCCACGCAATTTTTTTTTTATTAGTTTCCAGTAATTGTTATTATTTCCTCCTAAATATCTTCAGATATCCATATATGGTAATGATGTATCCAACTGAAAGTAAAGCCCCGACAGGCAAAAATGTTAGTTTAGAAGTTCTGCACGCTGCCTTCTTTACTTGGGTCTTTTTACTTGCCTATTCTACGCAAAACTGATCAGATGGTCTCATAAGCCTGTTCCTTATGGGCTAGAAATGTAAGAAAGTGATTTTTTGTTCCACGTGACTGCGGGATTTAAAAAAAAAAAATCACAAGATCATACTTAACTTCTAAAAAAATGTTTCTGCGGCAGACTATTTTCTAGCACCTGCCTTGTGCATAAAATTAAAGCATACCATTGTATGGGATTGGGGCTTATGTATATCAAGAGGAAGAAAACTGTTTTAAAAACTCAGATCATTATAAATAATAGCAGTAATGACAGTAATTCACTTCACTTACCGAAATTACCATCCAAATGAATATAAAGTTCAAATACACTAAAAGCAATAGTTGTATGTGCAGGAAAAACGATGGCTTTGTCACGTCCTTTTGAATTCTGATCTTCAATAATGTGAAACTATAATTTAGACAAGCATCAGAAAAAAAAAGTTACAAATTGAAATGAAAAAATAAACAAAATAATATCTGAACTGTATATATTGAGAATTGTAATGCCGGAGGAAGTTTTGAAACTGAAGATCAAATTTCACAACTGAAGAATTTTATATTAACAACTTTGCATTTTAATAAAGTTTGATACAGAGATAATAACTTGAGATGCATAACTCATTGAAAATTAGGTGAATGATTTATAAATACTAGTAATGGGCAAACCTCAGAAGATTTGTAGGTTCAATTATTCAACCATGCTGAAGAGAGAGAGGGAGAGGGAGGAAGAACATAAGACAGAGAGTAAGATGTCAACCCTTGAAATAATAACAACCTGAACTTCCAAAGTGTTACAGAAGATGAATATAATAATGATAGATAGGTTATACATTTATTGGAGATTCAAACTAAAAAGTAAATTCCACATTTTTGCTGAGGCTTCACCCAAAGCAATGGCTCATTGCCTAGCCATCCTTTCATGCATTTCCCATCCCCCACCCACATAAGCCACACTAACACAAGACCAACTTTAATTCCGTTTACATCAGTTCAATAATATTGATTTACTTCAGATATTTTTCTGAGCTTACATCAGTAAAAATGCAATAAAATCCAGCCATAAAATTATAAAAATGAGCTTTTTATGTTTGTTCATCTAAGTTACAGAACTTTGTCAAACATATTTACCCTCATTGTCTCTCCACGCATTCCAGTATGGACAGTTAACGAGCACTGCCTTGTAGTTCTAATACTTTCCATGACCACGCACAGAATTTCCATCCTACTTTTTCTTGATTGATGGACTAGACAATGGTCAAAGTTTATTTTTCTAAAATCAAGAGGGAGGCAAGAAGGAAATTCAGAGATTATTATCAATTTACAAAGCAGCTAATAGAATTAGTAATTTTAAATCAGTAAGTAAATCACTGTAACTTCTGTCTCATAGCAGTAAAACATCTGACTGAGGAGGTCCCTGAAAACTTAATTTTGATTTTCAGTGTTGGGAACACTCAAAAATTCAAGGAAAGCCAGTTATGTACAAATGTTAGAGAGGATATGTGGGACATCCTAGAAAATTCCAAGCCTGTCCATCTGACGCTGTTCTTAGTGACACTAAGGAACTGTCAATACACTCTAAGTAATGATTTACTTATTTTTTAAAGTGATATAATTAATGTCAGTAAGAATGTATGGAAAATAGATGGTAAAAGCAATAGCTGTCATGCTCTACCTTTGGGCTTCTATAAACCCATGTGATGTTTTGGTTAGAAGCCTGAATGATGCCTATACAAGCTGGCTTACGCTCAGTGGATTAAAAACGGGTTAACTGATACATGTCAACTATAACTGAAAAAAACTATATCACTCAGAAACATGGAACAATCACAAAACAAGTGTTGTAGGAAAATGTCTACAGGCATTGGCTCTTAGACCTACAACACTGAATATTTTCATGAGGAGACTAGGACCTCTTTCCCCCATCCCACCCCCAATTATTAATGATAATGTTTGGAGGTTACAAATAAACCAGGAAAAGGTAGGTACAGAACAAGAGAGGTTATGGATACAAAATAAGGTGCCCCACTTGGTAAATAACTACAAGAAAACAATATATATTTGAAAATACCATATGTCACATCATGGATAGTAAATAATTTACTGGGATGCAACACTGTAATTCACCGGGATGACACTGTGGCCAAGGGATAATCTTTGAAATATAAACTAGTGGATTACACCTAGAATTAGCCACATCAGGTTTCTATGTGTTTGACATTTGTGCTAGCAAGTTTGGTTTGAGAGTCCACAGCTCAGCAAGGATGTTGGAAAAATTGAGACTGCATTGAGAGAAGAGCCACAGAAGGCTATGAAAAATTAAAGTAGAGAAACCTGCTTTGCTTTTCAAAGAAAAGGCTGTGCAATAACCTCATAAAACCTTGAAGTACCTGCATTGGCAATAATGCATATGGCGTTCTGTTCGTCAGACAAAGGCAAAGAAATCCTATTTCTTAAACCTGAAGTTGGGTAATGTCATTCAAAGTAACTTCCAAATTTTCAATAGTATAGGATAACATAGATAGGGCCTTGGATGGACTCTTCCTTTCCAGATTTTTTTTTTTTCCTAAAAGATGTGCTGTAATTCAAGCAAGAATTCATTCAGAAAAATTCTACAGTCTGTGTTACGCAGAAGGTCATGTGTCTAATCCCAGCGATCTAGCCTGAGACTCTTGGAAAATATCAGACGGCAACTGCTATTCATTGGCTAAAAATAATCAAAACCTAACCATTTCAGAGGTTCAACCTAACTGTACGAAACATAATTATAGAACCAGAAAACGAAATAAGTAATACAACCTTGCAGTAAGTTCTTTCAGCAATGTTGGTACTTCAACCTCATGTTTGGTCACTATGCCAAATGAAGCTTTAAAGGCAACAGAATCTGATCCAGCAACATCAAAACCAACATCGTTCATTATCTGATTTCCTCTTCTACCATTAAGTGAAACATCTGATTTGTCTTCATAGTTGAGCAACTGGTAAGACGAGACACCTGAGTAAAAGAAGATAGCCATTGTGTCACGAAAAGTCTGAACACAGTTATTTTTACCCAGCAAGAAAAGAATGAATGGTGCTGTTCCTCCTGTGCTTAACCATTTTGACGTGAAATTCAGAGCTACACTGAGCACTTATTTATCGGTGTCACTACTGATGACTAGCGGTAAGAGAGCGCACAGGGCTCTGAGGGATTTCCGTGCCCCTCTTGGCAGAGTTGTGCCCATGCTTCTGCACGTGACATGTCCTGGGCATGGAATGGTGACTAGGGCTGTTTCTCCATTTCTGTCCGTACCCTTATTCTCCTAAAGTGCTTTTACCTGTACGTATGCTGTTGGTATTTGTACAGACCAGACATGGAGCGTGTTCCGGGTTTAATGACCCAGGCTCTGAAATGACTTTGCGGAGGCCACACAGAGTGTTAAAACTAGAAAGAAAATGAAAGCCACTGTGTGTAAAATAATGCTGAATTTTGTGTAAAGGCAGTACACACGAACCTAACATTTCTTCGTTTTTGCAATATGTGAATGAGACGTGACTGTGCCAGTAACACTAACTTTCCCTTTTACCTGACATGTCACAATTAGAGAGACTTACCACACTTCCCACGTGTGCCTGATGGTTCCAGGGACCATGACAGTTTATTTTGAAGGAAAACAACAGATTAATTCTGACTTACTTGAAAGTTTGCATCAATTTATTGTACAATCAAAGGGCAGATGCCAAAGCTTTTCTATAATGCTTTTTTTTACAAACTTAAATACATTTATGTTACACTGACAGGAAAATATTGGAACACATTGGTTGCCAAATTAAAATGAATAGAGCAGGTAGAACACAGGGATTAGGCATCCAAATACATTTGAGAGCCTGGGTTTTACTCCTTTTTTTTTTTTAATCCTTTAAAGCTTTTAGGATAAACTGACATGAAGTCACCTAGTATGAATCCTGTTTGTCTTTATTTAAAATGAAAATAAAAGGCTCGTATAATTTTCATAACTCTAAAAAGATTGCAAATGCTTGTATTTGTCACATAAAAAATGAAATTCAATTACAAAGTTCTTTGCTTACATTAGAGGACAATACTTTCTGCACGTGACATCTAACCTTTACAGAAAAGACTAGTAAGGTTTTGTGAGACTTTTTAATGAGATCTCATAACCTTTTTCTCAGACTTTTTAATGAGATTTTTCAATTCTTTTCAAGCTGACTTGTCCTGAATGTAAGGCTAGGAGGATTAGTGGGATTCCATTTTTTCTTCCTCATGCTTGCGTCCTGGAATCACCCCTTTGTGGGGTCAACTGATATTTCTGTCTTCTTGTGCTCGTACCGGTTTGTCTCAGTAGAGTTTTAAATTAATGCAATTGTTGTACAATTAATGTGATCAATGCTTTTGTCAAAATGGACCTTTCTTTCAAAGGAAAATAAAGCAATGAAGCTGTTTCGAGAAAACACAGCATGTAGACAAGAATTACACAGACTCTTCAAAGGAGGGTAAAGGAAAACACAGGGAGTCTAGGTCAATTTTGCACCTCCTAATTCTCATGGAATCTCCTCAAAAATTTCTGATACTATATAGAGAAGGGTATTTAAACACAATTAAGCCCTTTAAATACACACAAAAAAAAATTACAAATGTGGAAAAAACAGTCTTATGGAAATCCAATTACTTCAGTCAGATAGCTCTTACCAAATGCTTCTGCCCGTGCAGAGCCCAGTTCAACACCAGTGAGTACTGCCACGAGCAGATGCAGAACTGAGGCCGTTCTTACATACTTAAAAGTGAGTATACAGAGAAAGGCAAACGTTAAAACCAAATTTTAAGTAGCAATTAATCAACATACATCAATACATGTATCAGGAATCTCTTGCAGTTTGTGGAAAAACCACAAGGCTTAATTGAATGTGTTTCATATTAGTTCAGAAAATATCAAGGCTTTCTTTTTTTTACTCTTTTTCCAGAAAGTCCTTTTCTTCCTTTTTTTTTTTACCAGTTGGACTTATACTTTTTTCTTAAACATTTATTACATAACTAAGCAAGACAAATGTTATTACCCCTGTACTAAAGAACCATCGTACTACCTGCACAGTTTAAACTATGTCCACTGGTCTGCGTTTACTAGAAAACATGCATTTTTCCACTTTGAAGAAAGACAGAAATCTTACCTGCAGAAATTTCTTTCTCCCCTTGAAGAATGTCTTTTAACGTGAAAGGTGTTGAAGCAAATTTAGATTTTTTTGACAGCAAACATTTTCTTTTCTTAATCACAAGGCTTAGAGGTTGGTATTTATCAGCTTCACTGAGACTAGGCACTGGAACTAGTCTTCCTCCATCACCGACCTGTTTAACAAAGTTTTTGGTTGCAGCAGCGAACATATTATGACATTTGTAATAATAATAATAAAATGCTCTGTATCAAGAGTAACTTCCAGTAACATCCAAGCGTAACATCAAGCCCATGTTCAATTCTTTTTAGAATGTTCTTTCAAACAAATTAACATGGTGTTGTTTTTTTTAAATAAAATAAATAAAAAGCTGTCAAACTGATCAAGTTATACGTTGCTTGGAAAGAATCAACAGCATCTTAGCTACCAAGCTTCTACGGTGTATTGCTCGAGACTTCTCTCAAAGACCTTCAGTTAAGCTCTCTAATTCTGTATGATGAATAATGAATTACCAGTGTAAACTGATAGGGAAACGGTTGCCCTTTCCTTGGCAGTTTAAGGCTGCTGTTTGAAAACAAAATTTACAACCTCACAAACAGAAGACTAACTTCTGCAACCCTGAGCTTCCCGTGAGGAGTTAGTGATGTATTACTGTTTGTTGTGTCCTTGCTGCAGCTGAATTCTAGTGTTTTCCCAACCACTCCCACAGCAGCGCAGATGGGCTCTGGGAGAGCGCCTGAATTACCCATCCGTGACAGCCAGTAGGTCTGCTGAGACGGTGTTGCCTTTCACCAGCGCTTCCATAACCTCCCTGTGAAAGCTCAGCTGGGGAGTAAGTGGTGTGGAGGTCTTTGGAAACATCTGGGCCGACATGTAAGGTTAGAGATGGCTGGGGGCTTTCATTATGTTATTCTTCTCCTATGGACTCAGCTGTCTGTGGCCCAAGGGGCCAGTTTTGAGACAGGCCAGCCGCACGTATTTGGCTCAGAATACAGAGAAATTTGCTAAATCGTGAGAATTATGCAAAACAACAAAAGTAAAATTGCAGACAGAAGGGAGATTATTGACATAGGATTAAGGAACAGCTCAAGGATCCAAGAGGGAAAACACAAGTGTAAAAAGGTACAAAGTTGTAAAGGGAAAATAGAGAGTCAGCAGCCAGCACCATGGAGGATCTGTGAGGGAGGCAGCAGGAGCCAGCCCCTCCTCATGTAAACGATGACTTGATTTTCTTGCAAGACTGGTGAGCTGCTAAGCCTTGTAGACGTCTTCCAGAGATTCCTTTTGCAGTTACAGCAGGTAAAACATCAGCCACGGGCTTGCAAAGCTGCACTTTAATATGAATATTATCCCTGGTTGCCAGGTAAAAACTTTTCTTTAGTTTTCTTTTTTTCTGAAGTAGGGTTTTCGCATGAAAAGCATTTTAAGGACAGTTTTTATAATATGATCGCTTATTTAATAATTTAACATGTTTCAATTTAGTTCTTTCCAATACTTCCGTAACTATTTTTAGACATTCGGAGTATCAGGAAGTCCAATAAAAAGGCAAAAAGAGGAGTATCTGACCTCAGCTATCTCAGATGAACGGAAAGGCTGCTGGAGCTTTCTGCGTACTCTAGAGGGTGCTGAAAAATCGAAGCTGGTTACACAGAGACCCAACGGAATCATGTGAAACGCTGCAGTTGGGTCTGACTGAAAAAATTCCTATTACACTGCCCTAGCAAAAAAAACCCTGTACATATCTGCTCAATCATAACACATTAACGGAATGTAAAAGGTTTTAAAGGGAAGGAAAAGCTAAGGAAATTCTTAAATTAAGATTGCCCATTCAGTCTTGATTTAGATTTATCCTGTATATGTCTTATAATTGTTTGACAGGATACTATTTTTTCTACAGGTTATTAAGCTCCGCTGGCACTGTTTATTCAACATGCATTTGTATCTCTCTTGCTTAGTTATGTGGTCATAGATCATACTCAATCTGATCCTAGCACTAATTTTGCTAACAAATAGTTTCATTTGATATGTTTACACGGTACTCCTGTTACTCTAACACCCTATAATCCACCGTAAATGCTGCAGCAGCTCTTTGAATCATCCTCATGCCACAGGTCAGAGTGCAACTATATTAACATTAACATGTTCACAAAACCATTCACTAATTTTGCGCATCCAAGTGAAGAAACTTAAGATATTTCCCCCGCCCCTCCAGTACTGGGCACTTTTGGATTTGGCACATGAGTGTACTTACGAACTTCCATCATTTTTGCAGCCTTGGAACTCTTTAATTTTTGGCAACCAATAAATGAAAAACACGCTGTGCACACATTATGCCTGAGTCAGCACCTGAATAAAAAAAATCTTGCCTTGTCTCACCAAGTTGTGCAGATGAAAATCCTTGCTCACATGAGGGTTCAAAGCTACCTCTGGGGGGGTTCCAGGGCTGCAACCTTCCCTACCCCATAGCAAGATCCACGTAACGACAGTGACAAGGCAACCCATCTGCCTTCGTCACGCAGGATGCTTCCTAGAAGAATAAAGGGACTTTTCTAGCCCAATATTAGCCCACCTTTATGCATTATTGGAACGAGGTCAGACTTGAACCCTCACCAGACACCTTAAATAATAAATGAAAAAATATAACCCAAAAAATCCCCCCTACAGATTGCCTAGTATCCATCTATGATGACCTTTGTTCTCAAGTGAGCTCCCCTGAATCATATACAAACTCGTTGGTGTCAGAGACAAAATTATTCCTCCAGTTTGCCCATCTTCTCGATCATGAGAACACACTTTCTTTGCATCACCACTTCTCTCTCTAATTATATACCCTCTGACCCTTGTAAATAAATGAACAAATCAAGACTCTTACTGGCAGAAGCCGCATTTGCTGATTCATCTGCAGAGCAGGTTCATCTACAGTTGGAAGGCGGGATTCTGTGCAAGGAAGAATAAGAAGTGATGTAAAGATATAATGCTCTACTTCTATGGGGTTTTTAAATTGATTTTCCTGGCCCTATCATTCCAGCTTAACTCTGCTCTCTGTTCCTAACTGCCACGCTCTCTCCTGCTTCTGTTTGAGTTGTCCGTCCCCAGCAGACTGCAGCTGTCTGTAAGTTTGCCTGAGGACATCACAAGCTGCAAGATGGGGAGCAGTTTCAAGGTAGCTTATTCAGCTCCATGTGCTGCGATTTCTTTGCTCTATCTTCACCTGGAGCCAACAGCAAGACAGTTTACTTCATATGGCAGATGAGTTCTGTTTCTTCAGAATGGGTCTTAGCCATGGGGTAGTAGCAGAGCAGGGAACTATTAGCTACATATAGCTGAGAATTTTGATGCCCAATACTGTATTTTTTTCTTACATCATATTGATATTAACCTGGAGATTACTTAATAGTAAAATCTGCAGTAGAGTCCTGCTTTCTGCACAACCTTTGAGGATGCCAGTTGAGGGGAGAAAAGGAGTCTTAAGTGTATCTACTGACTGGATAAACTGAGTTGGTGTTTCACTGGAAAGGGTTAAACCCGCATAATCAGTACCAAATTATGATGGTAATTTAGTATCTTCTTAGTGTACAAAAAGGTGCTGTCAGTTACCAGACCACCTGCCTTTGAAATACATTGCATTTACCTGTAGATCTTTACAAAAGAACAAGTGCAAGACTTTTAACACCTAAAAATCAGCAAAATAAAATGCTACTGAAAAAATAACTTGCTAAATTCCGTAACTTTCCAGCAGATGGCATGAGTATTTCCCTAGAAAGCAAGGACCTGTGCAATATAGGTCTTTTTATATTTCAGGAGGCAATAAAAATAACAATTTATGGGGCCAAATATGCTGCTTTTTTTTTTTTTCCTACTACCTAAGTGGTTTTATCAGCACCTGAGGGGTTTTGCTGTTGCAAGGTGGAGCTTGTCTAGAGATTCTCTTGTATAAGCAAAACCAGTCAGCTTAATGCCGTGACTTACATCCCCTGGGAGTTCCCGAGCATGAAGACTGTGCCACCGTCACGCTGAACTCCTGGTCTAGCAGTTTGCTGCGGTACCGGGGTCACTTGGTGTAGCGCTCACAGTGATTGCTACTCGAAAAGCATCATGGCGTTTTGAGACCATTGTGGAAAGTGAATTACAGCAAGATGAAGGTTTTCAGCAGACTTCACTTCAGCAGAGATGCTTCCATGTTGGATTTCTTTATTACATAGTCCAAGTGCAGTGAAAACTTTAAATCAGTTCACAAATGCTATTTTAATTACGCACTATAGGGGAACAATTAAATTTGCTATGGCAATATTTTCATTTTGTGTAGACTTACCTTATTAAGCTCTCGATTTGGTAAAGCCGTTAAAAAATGTAGTCACTTCTTCTGTATCTGAAACTTAATTAGTTCCTTATGGAAACCTCTCTGGGCAGCAGGATAAATAGACCATATCAAAATTAGAGAACGCAGAAATTCAAGGAGGCAACTCATCAGAAGCCTAGTCCTAAAACATTTTAAGTTCCCCAAATTTAAAGCGTGTTTTACTTCTTGTGGAGCCAGATCCTTTTGAATCACTATTATCTGTAGTCTCGAGAGAAAGAAATTAATAAGAAGCTTCTAGAGGTAAGTATTTTAATGGACTTTTATGTTTTATTTATATGGGACTTTCATGTGGGAACAGTTTCTTCACCAATTAGAATGGATTTGAAAAAAAAATTCAAAAAGGTGCAGGAGCCACTCCTGTCCTTTGCTATACAGATATCCAAAACATACCATTGGGCTGTTCTAAATTATTTTCAAGGTCACTTTTAGCAGTCCATTTGGAAGACACACACACGCACACACACTCACCATTACTATGTTTCCTGTACAATACTCCAGGTTTACAGCTCAAGTAAACTCTGTTGGAACCTCCTCCTGTTCTCTGCCACAGAAGAGACTGTGATAATACATATTCATAGTCTGTGCTACAATACACGTAAAAGGTAGATTTCCTGCCAGGAGGTGCTATATTATGTGACACTTGTCCAGCAATCAAAGTATTAAAAGCTGCACTGCACTGTGAGCGTTACATCCATGAAAGGCTACAAGATGTGGAGTTCAACTGGTTTCTCTGTGCCTTTCGGTTGACATCAGCCCCCTTTCACCTTTATACAAGCAACATCTGTTCACTTGATGAAAAGGGAATGTGTTGCACAGTTGGCTCCTTTGTGCCACTTCACTGCCTCCTCGCTAGAGCCACGTTAATGATGAAAAGGAAACACAAAAGAGATTAAGGAGCATACGTTCTGGTGGGTTTTATACGCTCTTCCACAGACTTACCTTTCAGGTTTCAGACCTTTGTTTACGGATGTGCAGACTACTTAATCTATGTTTCATGTGTCCATCTTCAAATAATACGATATTGAATGACTATCACTGGGTAAAGTATATTTTGCTTCTTTGTAATTGCCCTAATGTTATTGGCAGTATTTTTGATGGGCAGATGGATGCGTTAGCTGTGACGCATTTACTAATAAAAGAAATGCAAAAGTAGTATGCCAGAGAGCGATTTGCAGAGATGGTATGTTTGCATTTAAACCTGCTACCTATGAGAAGTGGGCACATCTTTCATCCAAAAGAAGTGGTCATTTGTTACATAAACATTACTGTATACAATTAAGCTACTTCCATCATCTAGCACTATTAGCTTGTGAAGACAAATCTGGAAATAATCGAGCCAGTGTGATCTAAAGCAGGTCTAACACCGCCTTTCCTTTGGAGGATGCTGCCCGAATGGCTAAATCCCTTTTTCCAGTATCTGTGCGGGCTGTGTCTGTGTTAGAGGACAACTCTGTGGGCTTGCGCACCCACCTGTATGAGCATGCAGAACTGGAGCTGCTGCTGCGCCACCATGTCTGAAGAAAGATTACAAAACTAAGGATTTGTCTACTGTGATATAATTCATGTTGTCCATGCTAATCTGTCTGATGGGCACTGGCACAGTTATCTCTATGCGACACTTCCTTTGGTAGCAGACATATCTTGTTCCTTGCTTCTTTTCCTTACGCGTTTATCTGAGCAGCAGGCTTGAACTGGATTTATTCTTGGCATTGCCACTAGCTCTCCTGTGATACTGGGCAATTAACCTCGGTCTGTGAAACTACTGTGTGTGGCTGGGGTAACAGATCACCTCCCCGCGCAGGATACTGCAAGAACTGACTAGTATTATAAAATACCCTCAGACCTTTGGCTACAGAGTATTTATAAGCAGACAAAATGAACTGGGTGTTTGTAGGGCACGCAAGAATTCAGTATCCTCTTTCATAATCACCTCTATGCTTATTCAGGCTGTTCCTTTTCATGCTCAGAGAATACTTCCTCATCTAGTTTCCTAATTTATCTTTTTTTTCACACGTGTAGGCATAAAATAAGAAGACGCTTGAGCGGCTTCCAGATACTAAACGTTTTAACAGACAGGTGACATAAAAAAATTCTTACCACCAAACACAAAAAGCAGCCTGACTAACACTGTTGTGCTAGGTTGGCTGATGAGCATTTCAGTGAAATCAACTCTTGAACCAGAACTGAAGAATGGATGTGCCCTTGTGCTGTATCACCTCAATTTTTTTTGACTGCTAAATGTAATACCAGGCCCTCAAAAACAGCCTACTTAAAGAGGAACTTAAAAGATAATCTACACCTCAAATTTTATCAGTTAAAAAAAATAACACGATGTCCGTATCAGAACTTGTAGTCCACTTGCAGTCCGACAAGTGTAACCTTTCGGAAATGCTTAATTATACTTTTTTCCTCCACTGACTTGTCAAAAAACCTGCTCAAGAAACCAGTAGTCATGAAATTTGACCCCATAATAAGTTCTGTTTCTTTGCTGAAGGAAACAGAGCCAGACTGTCATCAGTGAGAAAAACAACTACATATTTGATTTTGTTTTGCAACTTTTTTATGTGATTACAAATGTAATCTTTGGACAAGAGGAAACGGCCTCAAGTTGCACCAGAGAGGTTTAGACTGAATATTAGAAAAACTTTTTACACTGGAATAGGCTGCGCAGGGAAGTGGTTGAGGCACCATCCCTGGAGGTATTTAAAAGCCAGGTAGACACAGTGCTTAGAGATAGGGTTTAGTGATGGTTTTTGTCAGAGTTAGGTTGATGGTTGGACTGAATGATCTGAAAGGTCCCTTCCAACCGAGGCAATTCTATGATTCTAATCACAGGTTAAAAAGTCTTCACACCAGATTCATGTCTGTAACATGCGTTTATGCATACTTTGTTAAGTTGTTCGGAGTTCTTTTTTTTTTCTTTTTTTAATAGGCACTTGGGATACAGATATGGGATATACAACCTAGCCTGTCTCTTAGCTGCTCTGCCTAATAGTTACATCTTAGACACAGCTTTCAGAAACAAAAAACACAGTCTAAATATAAGACATGGTATTTACTGACCTTGAGTAAAATTAGACTCACCACTTGGTCAAAATAAGCTATAGAGCACCTCCTCAGCTCAGCACAGTACCTCATTCGTTTTGAATGGTGTTTCAGCTTAGTTTCTTTTAATCTGATTTCATAACGATTACTTACCCGAAAAATAATTTTGCATATTCAGGTGCAGGAACAGTCAATATTGCATACTTGTGGTTTTTAACATTTAGACCAACTTAAATATTTAATAGGCTCATAAGGACTTGTGTGGCTTGATACATTGGCTGGGCAAAAATGCTGTGTATCATCACATCAGAACAGATTTTTGTACCGGCAGTGAAACTTGGAACAGCTTTCTGTGGGCAACTCCTTTCGCTGAGTCAGGATGAAATCTTGTCAATAGCTTCCCACTCTGCCTCCCTTCACCACACCGCAGTGCCTACATGTTTGTGGTTAAGAAGAAATATCATCTGTCTCTTGGTTAGATTAAATTTAAATATAAAATTTACTTCCACACTTAAGTAATGGTCTTTATGCTAAATTAGATGTCAGATTGGCAGTGCTGCCTCAGAGGCCTCTTGCACTCTAATCTATTCCCAAAGGTTTGTTGTGTTGGTTTTTTTTTAAATCAGCTAAGTAATGACGTGTAGCTTTTTGCACTTCACTTATGCACAGTAATTTTGCTGAGCCACAGTCACCAAAAAGCGTTAGATGTGTATTGCAAAGCATTCAGAGGCAACTACACAGACGTGAAACCAGAGCTGAATTTCACCTGTAGAATCGTTTAACGGGGAATAAGCTCCCAGTGTACAACCTGGCTCAGAGCATCGGTTTGGACGAGATCAGATGTGTATTCTGACAGAAGAAAACACATTGCCATTCATGAAAAAAGTGTTCTCCCTTCCTTTGCTGTTGCTTCCACTCAGGCAGCGTTCCAGACTGTTTGAACGCTTGTTCTTTCTACGATGCCAAGAAACAACACAAACCAAATTCTTGTTTTCTATTATGTTTTCATTTTAAACAGCATGTAATTGATTTAAGGGCTGAACAACTGACAAGAACACATAATGGAAAAATCCCACATACTGTTATTTTTCCAAGATGCCAGAAGCGGTAGGTGTCAAGTAATTTTTTTTTCATTTTTTTCCCCTCTCCACACCTCTTTTTTCAATTCTATTAGAGAACATCAGGAACCATTTTCCCTACACCCTCTCACAAAACTTGAGAAACATACTGCAAGCTCCCTTTAATCACAAAGCGCAAGCTGAACTGAAAAAAAAAAAAAAAAAAGCAGAAGGCGCTTACCAGCTGTAGCATGAAGAAGATAAAACCAGGAACTGCCAAAAAGAAAATTATCTTCTTTGAGACTGCAGTTGGTAGCTCCTGACAGACTTAAAGGAACTGCACAGAGAATCACATGGGAAAAGTTTTACAAAAATAATCCTGCAGTGGAAAAAGGTTAGAAAGGAACAGGATGATGCTAGTGAGAAGCCGCTGGTTCAGTGCTATAGCTGCCACTATCACCCACCTCTCCAAAATCAATCTGTACATTATATATTAAGAATTTTACAATTAACAGTCAATTCACTTAACTAGATACAAACAGCTCCTACAAGGACCATATTCTAAAGTGCTTCTTATGTTAATAAATCAGAACACAGATGACAGCAGTTTAAACAGTGTACATTGAGATTTATTAGAACAAGCACTAATAGCAGCAGTGTACAGAGTGATGGAGACAATGTACTGTATGCACTGAACAATAATAATTATACAATTGCACTTCTTCAGAGATCTATTAGAAAATGCTTTTCAGTAAACAGTTTCCCAAATCTAGCATTGTTTGGATTTGCCTCTGAGGAAAAAAATACAAAAAATATGCTTTTTTTTTTTTTTTGGTAAGGCATTAGCAACATTCATTGGCAGGCTAAACAAGTCATTTGTACATGCATTATCCAATTACATTGCAACAGGTAAAAGAGCATCATGTTTCCTCAAAAAAATACAATTGTGTGTGTGTTTTTTGGACACAATATCCTGGTAAATCCGGCTCAGCCTGAAGGAAACAGATGACATCTTTTGTTACATTGTAGAGCACAACATAAACTATAGCATAGCCAAGTTCACCTTTATTTCCTACAAGAAGCTGTAGGACCTCCCTCAGTTGGAGTCCGTATTATGGGTATTGTGTATACCGCATACATCACTGGAATAACGTCTTAATTAAATTAATTTCTTTTGTTTACTAGTCCCCCCGCTACCACCTCCCTGAATCGTGTGGCCAAAAGACACTCGACTGTAATCAACATGAACAACTGTATGAGCTTGGTTTTTATTGCATGAGAGGTAGTCAGCATGAGGCCTCGTCTGCGCTCTGGATTACTACGACATTATGTTCGAAACCAACTCATGAGTGCAAAGACACGGAGTAAGTGTTCCAGCTGCCCTACGTGGGAACTTAAAACTGTTTTTTTACTGCTCCTTCCTGGCCAGGTTCAGTCTCTGAAGTAGCCAGAGAATTTGATATGCCAAAAAAAGCAATTCTATTTATGTGCTAAGGCCTAGAAGGAGAGCGGGGAGGCACTTTCTCACATTCGTGCTTTTCTAGGCTGAGATTAGGAGCATGCTCTTAGTTAGCCACCCCCTTCTTTGCAAATCGGAAAGATCGGTCTCCTTTTTTGATTGGCATACAGTACTAGCAACCCTCACTCTGGGCTGGCACCGTCCTGGGGAAAGTACAGGGAAACGGGTAGGAATTGCAAATATTCTTACAATTAAGCTTGCCAGAGTGAGACGTTAATCTGATGAATTGTCATTGATTTAATCTCCTGTTCTTTCTTCCAAATGTCATACATAATTGAGCTCTGCAGAGACATGAAGTTAACTGGTTTTTAAATACGACAAGCCCCAGAATAAGGTCCCAAAATGCAAGAGAGTCAAAGGAAAGTCAGATGTATTGCTCTGACTGGCAAGCAGTCAAACCGGCTGCGTTTCACACATTTATCTTCCACAAGACAGTGCACATGTTCAAAATTAAGCTTAAGTGTAACTAGTTGAATACCTAGCCTTGACTGTAGGTTAGGCCTACAGCTGCAGTAGATTTGGGCAGCTAGATCACCCACTCACCTGGAAGCTCACCGAGTTCCATGGAGGACCAACAGCACCTCAGCCTCATCTGTGCAGGTGCGCATTTGTTTAAGCATCTAGGAATCAAGTACTGTAACGCCTGGTTATAGTAACCAAGGAAATTGTTTTGATTTCTCAGGAATGCCAGTGTTGAGCCTTTTCATTTGGACCTTAGTATCTACAACTCCTAAACTGAATTCAATGAGGCTGTTTGCAATGTTTATGCTAAGGACGTATTGATGCCTGTGCAAGATCGGAGTCCAAGCAGATGAAGCAGAAAAAAAATCTGAGATGTGCATTGACAATTAACTCTTGCACGTGCAACAGAAGTCTATAGATTTGGAATATACAAATAATATCCTACCGATGTTATTCCTCGGCTGTTGATGCTTAGCAACTGTAAGCAATAGAACTGTTTTTACAGGCATGGTTACAGCCAGTATTTGGAGTGAGAATTAATAATATGTAAAGAATAATAATTCTGAAAGATATCCCAAACTTGCGAATAGTCAAGCACAAATGAATGCATTTGTAGGAAAGTAATCAAGATCAATCAAGATTTTTTTTTAAATGTTAAATTACTCAATGTGCTATGAAGGACCAAACTTGTGATTTTAAATATCACAATACTTTAAGTATCTTATACAATTTTCGAAACAAATATTTGCAAAATCAATATTCTATTGAGTTATTTAGAAATTATGGTACTGACTGTTTTTTTCCAGTATCCTTTTCTTCATCATCTCATTATGGAAGTCCACAGTGAACTTCTGTGCATAAAATTAAGGGTGCTGCCGGTGATGTTTAACATTACAGTGCTCAAAAATAATGCCTTCTGCAACATTTGGGTAGCTGGATATATAAATGCTTCGTATTTTCTTTCTTTCCCTTAAGTAACACTTTTCTATTGCTTTCAAAGCAAAACAAAAAATTCGTCTGGTGCACCTAGGAACACATACCCTTTCTAGTTACAGTCAGTAATTATTTCCCTCTAAAAGAGACACTGTCTACCCAGTACTCAAAAGTAGCACTGGCTTTATATGTTAGGCTTCTAGATAGCAACTATTTGCCTTTAAAATTCATCTTAAAAACAGCAAAGTGAGTTTCTGTATACCTTTCTAGCTGACATAATAGCATAATCACAGTGGAAAGACTCTGAGGACCTCCTTTTACAAGTATACTACACAAGAGGCGTACAAGAAATCAACATATTCGGGGGTTTTATTTTTTGTAGAATGAGCACAGGGATACGGGCAATCAGCAAAGAATGCTCTTTTAGCTATTTAGGTTTTGACATTTTGGCCTGCTAAAGAATTGGTGCAGGGCTGTTTCCCTATCCGAAATTAAAGGCAGTTAAAAGCAAAGAAGCTCGGTAAGGCAATGTAAAATTGACAACTAATCTAAATATTACTCTTCTCAGAGTCTGAGCAAGGTATAAATACTAAAATTTACTACTTTTCATACATGTGCGTATGGGATCTAATCTCACCCAAAACGTGTGACATTATTCCCAATTCCCAATATTAACTTTGTGCAACAATGAGAGAAAATACAGAATTCTTTGCTGTTGAAATACGGAGAAATCATAATTCATGAAACAGTTAATTACACAAAGGAAAGTAGATAAAGAACCAAAGAAGAGTCTTGGTACTGGTTACAACAAAGACAATATACCTAATATCCTAATACAGAACCATCATAATGATCTCTCTGGATACCACAGTAGTTTAATTTTATGATGGCTTTTTACGTGCTAAATAAAGTATCCGCTTCAGACAATCTAGCAGTAACAGATAAAGAACAAGAACTTTGCTATGCATTTTGGTGGAGGAAAAGATTTCAGACATCAGATGCCAGCAGCTTGATTTCTTACATGTTTTATAGTAAATAACATAGACACAAATCAATATACAAAGAAGAATCCCACCCGGAAGAGCCCACTGAAATTTCTTTTTGGTCCAGCGATGACATTTTAGTGAGTAAGCACTATAGGTCCACCCCACATTGAGAGGTGGAGATTTAGGGAGATCTGAGCATTAGGTGCAAGACAAAAAGCATGCTCTTCATGTCTGTCGAGTTCCAAACATTGCTTAATTTTTAAAACTTAAACTTCACATGTAATTAATTCTTAGTGAGGAATGAATGTTTGAAAATAATTAGTTTAGAAAAAAATTATAAAGGAATAAGAACAGTGCCTTTGCTAATTAGAGAGAAAGCTTAACTAAGGTAAAAGTTGCGATCTTTGCATTTATGCCTGCATAGCAAAATACACTCATCAGCATTTATTTCTCAGCTAGTAGTCAGGTCTTGTTTGAGACTCAGCTGAAAAAAAATTTATTGTGATCTGAATTTGTTATACTACATTTCAACCACTAAAGAATATCAGTAACACTTATTTCAAGAACTAAAAAGAACTAATTTCTAACCTCAAATTGGAACAATTTTCAAATGTTGACTTCAAAATAGGTGACAAAGCATGTTTAATATATTTATGTATAATGTTATTATTGGTGATCCAATCTCAAATTTTTTTGTAAAATGTTAAGCAAATGCAAAGATAATTGAAGAGCTTGTCTGTATTTCTTCAACACAGTTGAAGAAGCTATTCTCAATTTTCCTTTGCCTGGAAAATACTGAGGATTAAACTTATTAATTAAACTTAATTTTGTTAATGTTACTGTAATATTCCTTGTTCAGGTGAATGTAACAAAGGAAGGGAGGGAGCATTCAGCACAGGACTACAAGAAAAGAAATGTGAGTTTGCAATCCTGACTCTAACGCTGATTGTCCTCGGTGGACCTGACAAATCAACCCCCACGCCATTAAATAGTAATGCAACTTCAGAAAAAGGTGTTGCAAGTGTGGCTACACTGACTGGCACAAGGACATCAATGAAGAATAGTTCTGTTTGAATATTTATCCCTGTGTGCTGCTCTTGTATAGCACTTACATCATTTTGATGCTCAGGCGTAAAAGATAAGTTACCTACTTCTGACTTTTTGAAGGAATCTCCTTACTCCTTCCCTTTTTGCATCCCTAATGTTCTGGGCCAGCAACATTATACATTAGCATAAGATACCTCTCTTTTATTAATGTAGACCATTAAAAGTAGCAGTCGATATGCAAATACATTTTAGTTTCATAGGAGACAACATCTGGATCATTGCTCCAGGAGTACGTGTAAGTAGCTTTACCATACTTCAATTAATTATTCATACGTCAAGACAGAATATATTACACACTGCTGATTATATATTACAACTTCATGGTTTTCTTATTTATAAAAGATGTAAGTCTCTTTGTCCACATTACCAATACACCTTCAGCCAAATGCTGGCTACAGTCATTTTTATTTATAAAAGGAATAAAAACTTCCCTTCACCTTCAGAATTAATTCTGAGCAAATGCCACCAATCTTCCCCTTTTTCATGCTGTCATGGATCAGTGGAAAGAAAAATGCTATTAAGATAACCTGCCTGAAACGGATTCAGCAGCTCTGATGACATTTTAATTCATAAAAGTTAGAAAACTTTCTATTTTGTTACAGCTGTGCCACTGACAGAGCTGCTGTGACTAGTTTCACTGTTCTCCATTGCAGTCTCTCTCTCCCTTTTCTGAGGTTTTTCAAAGATCGCAAGGAAGGAAAAAAACAATTAAAAAAGAAATGATGGGTTTATAATGCCACAGAACTTGACAAAGGAGATGGGTATATAAAACACCTACAAGTACATTGCTATCGCTTTTTAAACCTGTGAAATACCATACAAAAATCCTGTTTTATGAACAGGATTTTCAGTGTAGCAGAAGAAAGACACAGCTTACAGTGAAGCTAATGAATGATGGTGGTTTACATTCTCTAGTTTAAAGAGCAAATAATGTATTTGCTTTTGTAAGCAGACTCCTTACAATATGTAATACAAAAGTAAAATGAATTGCTGTAAATAAGCCATTTCTTTGAGCTTACTGCGATTTGCAGCATTCTTGTGGGTGCCATTCACTGTTCTAACGGAGCACAGGGAGATATCCTCCTCAGGAATAATTAAACCTTTATTTACACACTTAGTCTAGATCCTTCTGTTAAAAACAAACAAACAAAAAAAAAATCAAAACCAACCCCCCAAAAAAAGGACCTTTCTCCATGAAACTGCTTCTGAATTATGCCAGAATTATAATAAACGTAACCACAGATGGTAAAGTAGAAAATTATACTACTTTTTATATTAAATATACCTTTTCAATTTTGAGCACATTAATAAAAAACCCTTAGTTGGCACTGTATCCCTGCCTACCTCAATTTCTATCAATATATGCTCTAATGAACAAATTCAAGTTTTATACTATTTTGACGACTGTTATTTAATGACAGACAGGAAGAAAACCCAAGACAGTATTTTCAGCCCCAGCAGCTGCCCAGGTAAGTGGTTATGACACAGTAAACTTTGTTAGCTTTCTCCCAGGTCTGTCTATAACCCAGGGTGACCCATGATGCCATTCTCATGTTTCTTACACACTTCTATCAACTTTACTCTTTTCCCCCCAGCTGGGCCTAATTCTCTAACTTAACCTCTCCTGTCATTTTAGCACATGTATACAAATACCCTTTCCTTTCATGTGGATTTAATCTGAAAACTCTCCCTTACTTTCATTATGCAGCTCCAGCACCAGTAATGACATCTATAAAATAGAGTTAATTCCTCAGATTACAGCTGCAGCTAACGGCATGTTAAACAGCGAGTGTTATCTCTGCACCAGACAACATTCAAAATCCTATAAAACAAGGAGACCACACAAACCTTCCCTATACTAACAGAGCTTTGCTAGTGAAAGCAAGTTTTGCAAAACTCACGGAGAATTGGCATATTCAGCCCTCTTGGGTATTGCGCAAGTGCAAATGAACCTCCCCTCCCTTCCAGGGTATTTCTAAAAACACAGATTTTTGGAGAGAAACTCTATGAGCAAGACTGCGTTGCGCTGGCCTCCCCTCTGCCTGGTTCGAGGGTGAGAAAATCCCTTGTTACCTCCATGGGAAACAGAGGGCATGGCCCAGATGCAAGCTCCTCAAGAGGTGCCCGTGAGGGCAGGACCAGCGCTGGCTCCTAGTGTGCCTTCACGTTTGTGTAATTCACTTCCATAAAGCTCCGACAGTGTTCAGTAGGGAATTAAAGGCAATATCTTTCAAAAATGTGTCATGTATACATACTGCAATACTTGACATATGCCTAGCGTATGCTATTCAAATAAAACCCATAAATGCCGTACAAGCTCATTTAGAGTCAGAAGTTCAAAAGGAGGGTAAAAAAAAAAGTAACACTGTTTGTAAGATGAACAAAAGTATTATAGTGGGAGTTCACTTTTAAAGCCAAATACAGAAAAGTTTATTTCATGCAACTTACATCTGTCTAAAATTAGAACGGGTGCCTACATGACTTTTTAAACACAGTGATACTGTACGAAAATCAACTCATATTCAAATTGAATCTCCCAGCGAGATAACAATTTCTAATATGCCGAAAAATCTACCATTTTGTTAATACAGATCTAAAATAGGAATGAAGCTATTTAAATCTTTATAAGGTATTACATTTGATGACAATAACTATTTTTACCCTATCATATCTGCAGTACCAGAACAGGGAATGAATTAAGGTACACTTTTAAAATACTAATTGAAAGTACAGTTCACTATTGTGAAACTAAAGCATAAGGGTTGTGTATTTTATACAGAAATCAGTGTTTTGAGAAAGCACAGGAAAAGCAAAGGATATGTCTTTGTAGTGAAAGTTAGAACTTCTTAAATTGTTTAAAAGTTTTTAAATGTCAAATGATTTGCACTAATTTTCATCACATACCAAACCTATAGCAATTAAATCTACTGAGTTGGTAAGTATTATTTTCATGCCTTCCAGAAGGAAATACTGCCTGGATGGAGTGAGGTGGGCTGAAAACCGCCCGAATCCCCAGACCAGCCGGCAACAAGGACAGCCCTGGAGGGGTTAATTTTGTGGCCCATGTCAATCGACATCTCACCAGAGACCTGGGCAAGGACATAGAGACTACATGCTAACAAGTTTGCGTATGACATTAAATTAGGAGGGTGAGACAGCGTGCCAGATGGCAGAGCTTCAATCAGAAGGATGCTGCTCGGCTTGAGGACTGGGCCAGAAGACACTCCATGAGGTTCAACAGAAGTTCAGAGGTCTACACCTGGGGTGGAAAAATCCCATGCTGGGAAGGGGCAGCCAAGCCGCAGCCCTGCCGAAAAGCAGCAGGCACTTACAGTGGGTGGGGGGCTGCAAAGGGACCAACAACGCGTTCCCATTGCAGCATGGGAAACCCCATTCTGCGCTGCGCTGGCAGGGGATGTGGAAAGCCCACTATCGCCCACGACTTACTGCTGGTGAAATTTCACAGCAATTTACAATTGTCTAAAAATTGTAATTTGGACAGAAGCCCCCAGACCTATCTTCTGTTAACACATTCTCTTTAGAAATAGAACAAAATATGTCATGATGTCGCCCAAGGTTACAGGAAAAATTGAATAAAAGATATTGCACAGAATCCAGAGAATTCTGCACTATAAGAAATTGCTTTACAGTATATCTGCTAGCACTTTTCAATTTCAGCTAAAGACTGCAAATATTTTGTAATGCATGGTTTTGTGTTTCCTCTACTTAGTAGTTAACAAATTTAACATTGAGTAGGCTTAAAAAGTACCTTCAAGAAAAAGATTTAGCATATTACCAATTTTTTTTAATTCTAAAAGTTAATGATATTTTTCTTTCAATGAGTGTCAAACAAACAATTGTAAAAATTAATTAAACCAGTGATAGCATCTTTAGTGTTCACCAAGTTTCAATTTGCATTGCAAATAATGCCATTCACAAAACACTAGCAGAACACTGTAAAACTGAAGACCTTATTTCTGCGTTTAAATTAAAAACCAACTTTCAACAAAATTTGAGGACATGCACTTTCTGTCTCTCAAATGTACT
The DNA here is from genome assembly GCF_964199755.1 of Larus michahellis. Lineage (NCBI taxonomy): Eukaryota > Metazoa > Chordata > Aves > Charadriiformes > Laridae > Larus > Larus michahellis. The sequence continues at coordinate 33,004,949 of NC_133902.1, forward strand.
TGCAGTCCTACACACATAATATTTTCTAATATCACAGTGAACTGCACACAAAGACTGGAGCTTGAAGTGAGCAGTAATGTTTAAAAATCTTGTTTTTAAGGAAAGTGACACAGGATAATTAATTGCTATTTTGCCCACAATGTGCCAATTTGTTTCATGGTGTAATGTCATTAAAGCAAGTAGGATGAAGTTAACCAAACATGATTAAAAAACCCCAAACTTTGATATATTTTCATTTTCTTATAGTAAAAATTGGAAAACTAAAAAAATAAAATAAAAAAGACAGACTAGGTTCAACTAGTAAAGAAAAATATATCATTCTTTGAAAAAATCAAAATTTTCTTTGGAAGAAATCCTGTTAATCTGCACGTATTTTTTTAATATCAAATATTCATAAGCAATTCATGAGCATTCACAATTCTTAAAAAGTCTACTTAATATTTTCTTCAGGTTTTCATAGTTCTTCCTGATACCAGAACTACGTGAAGAAATTGGAATTCATTAGTAGCCAGTCGCTTTGCCATACAAACAAGGGGGAGAAGTAAATGCATATTAAATAATCAAAGTGATCTCAGTTCTCTAGGGACCTGACTCTGCAAAAGGAAGAAGCAGGCGTAGAGCTGGGTATGCGTCGTAGTCTACTGGGAACAGTTCAAGTTGCTCTGCTGGCAGGATCACATACCTATTTAATAACTTTTTTTAGGTCTCAGTACTGAAATCGATCTCAAATAGAAAAATTCAAGGGCACTACGTACGCCATATATGTGCAGAAATAAATACAGTGTATATGCATGAAATCTAACCTATCATCAGTGCCTGGATGTATAATACATGCATAAATGGAAGACTAGATCACACCATATGGAATGCAGTTTTTAACCTAATAAAATTACGTTTTTTCCTTTTATTAAAATCTGCCTTCCTGCTTTTAATGTTCCAGAGATTTTCAAATAGAAAGTGCCAAGCCTTCTCCCACATACTTTAACTGAGGCTTAGCAACACGTAAGAGATTTGGTTCTTAATCAAAAAATATAGAATCACTTTATGAAAAACCGTAAAATATAATTTTGCACAAAAGCTATTCTGGCAACACAAGTAGTAGTTGTGAGCTACAACGCATAGGAGCCTCTGCCAAACTCTCAAATATAAATTTAGATAAGAAAAGTGTATGGGGAAAAAACAGAGCCAGTAAACAGTGCGTGTGGCAGAAAATAGTTGCATTTACAGTACTATCCAGCTTCTGGAGAGAAGCCAGAGGCCTTCCGATTAAATCTTTCTGTGCTTTTAACGCTGTTGCAAAGCTTGAGGGAATTCTAATTGTATAAACAGTTAACGGGTAAATGAGATTCACTGTGAGACTATGTCCAGCCAGCGGTAAAAATGACGACTGCATCTCAGCATCAGTCTTTCAGAATATGAACTTTCTGACTAGCAATTCATATGCATTTAACAAAATTGCCTCAAATTCAACCAGTTAGCAGTTTCTGTTCAGTCTGATTATACAGTCAGCTTCCCAAAGCTAAAGCACGTACAGTAGATCTCATTCCTCCGAAATAGTTAGATGTTTGGTTGTCTTTTGATTTTAAATAATGCAGCTTCTCCAATATTTATATCATGATAAAATTCTAGTGCTTTAAAAATCTGCCCTTCACACAAGCCTAAGCATACATATTTTAAAATTACTTACTGTACATCTTCACGTTTTAAGGCATGAACAATGGCATATGAATGGGAACAGCTTCCAGAACAACGTATCTTTTTGACAAAGGTCAGTCCAACCACATCACACAAAAGGACTAACCTGAAGCCAGAAATGACAGTGTTGTGACCCAAGAGTTTTTAACAAAAATAGTTGAAACAAAATGGAATTTTTTCCTCTTTTTCTTCCTTTTTTTTTTTTTTAATTTAACTTACATTACTCTTAATGTCTGTTTAAAGCACCGGTTGCAGTTTTGCGTTTACCACCTCTTCCGAGTGACTTTGGATAACTCATCTGCTTCTTTAGTTCTGAATTTTCAGGTATGAAACTTTAAAAGGTTTCTATTTCTTTTTTTTTTTATTATTTTTTTTTTTTTTTTAATGGCTGCTGCAAAATTAAAAAGATCCAGAAGTGGTCAGGGGCCTGGTCTAATGCACTTCCAAAAGTCCGTTATAAAGATGAATATAAATGCAAATGATAGGTTTTTCCGTAGACCCACAAACCACGCTTAGCTATAAGAAACATATTGTGCATAGTTATTTTTTTCTTCAGAGTGATATGTTTACTAGATCTACATTCTCAGTTTACCAGAGTACAGGAATTTCTACTTTACTAAAGCCAGGATCCTTCCGCAGTTCCCAGTAGGTGTCATTGGTAACCCAGGCTTCTCTTTGATTAGCGTCGATAACTTTTCTGTAGAAAGGAAAAAAAAAAACCAAAGAAAAATCAAACAAAAGAAAAAAAGTTCTGACCATAGATCTCTACTCTTACGCAATATGAAATAAAATTCCATACCTCTCTGATCTAATCCAATACTAAATCTGATTTCATATTTCTAAAGGACACAAGAACAGTCAGGGATTTAATAATAAAAATCAACCTCTACCTGTGTCAAAAGCGGAAGGTTTAGAAAACAGCCAAGATACAAATCTGTTGTCTGACCTGTGTGGGCAGGTCTTAGAGCCACATAAAGCCTCTTTGGCCATTACAGATTGTGATTATGTGCAGGGGATCAACCAAGAGATCTAGTTTGCAGAATGCAAGCCTTTTACCATTTATATTGTTTGTCTCCTCTGTATTTGGCTCATCTTCCACTACAAAACTGCACCAAGCACATTCGACCTTCTCACTTTTGATTCCCCATCCTAAACATCTGGCTATTTGGTATGACTATCCCTTGTTTCAGAGGAATTTAAATGTATGTATATATATATATAAACACATTTATATGTACATTTTATAGACATATATATGGATGATATTGTTGTTCAGGTCACTATTTATTACTTTGCTGATGCAATGACTTAAAACAATAACATAGTTAAATCTTAGATCCTAATATTATACTTCTATTCCACTTAAAAGTTCAAAAAACATTGGCCAAGGGGAGCAGCAGGCTTTTATAGCTGTTGCCCATTGTGAGAAAATGATCTTTCAAATTATGAAGCTTTAAACTATATAAAAAATTGCTTCAGGCAGAGATCAAGTATCTGATTATTTTTCTTAAAATTGCCATTTTCCAGGCTTTCATGATTAACAGACTACACTGGTGGTAATCCGTGTAGTACTTTGTCTAGTCACACTATAGAAAACTGAGACTTAGACTGAAATGAATAGACTCACTTAAAAAATTTGGGTACATATTCAATGCTGTTTTCTTCCATGTACCGCCTCCGAGCTCTCTGGAGTTCCTCTATTCTTTGTTTCTCAGATGCTGCCGCTTCTACATTTCCTTCCTCCAGAAGCCTGTATGAATAACAGCAGGTACTATAGCAATCATACAGTGTCTAGAACAAGGGATTTTCTAGCACCAGTCATCACAAAAGACACGCAGACGCCAAGCCTGTTGTCTGTGTTGTACCCACTTTCAGATCTAGTCATAACCTCATAAAATAAGAACAACTGAGATGCAACTCCCCAGTTACATGTACCTGACCTATAACCTACGGTATATACTTTCTTCAGTAACTTCAGCATAATGCAAAAATTGAAGTACTATGAACTGAGAATTAGGAGGGAATTAACATTGCTTCCATTCATAGCAGGAGCTATGACATTTCAGAGCCTGTCCTTCCAGTTTGTTATGAGGAATCTTACCTCTGCCCCAAGACTGCACTATAGCTTTACTATACCAACAAGATGCTTTCTACTTTCCCTCAACTGGGTGAAACGGAACTTTGATTGCAATACTGAATACCTTCTCTGCTACCAGAATCCTCCAAAGCTTAGCTCAAACTGTAGCGAAGATACAGATAAAATTCAATACTCAGCCAAACCCAACCCTAAAGCCACCAAATATTAAGTGTATAAATAAGCATTCTTGCCTTTGATCCGGCCTGAATCGTGCATCTGTTGAAGGAAGAAGATCTTTCAGTAAAGGATCTAATTCATTGAGCTCAATAGCAAACCTCGTGAAGCCATAATAACGTTCATAATTGGTTGGCATGGAGCCTGTATGAATATGTATGAGAAGGAAAAAAAAGCTTTTTAAACTATTACTCTAAATATGCAAGACATTCATTTATTTATTAAATTATAACAGCAAAAATGTTAATGTTTTATTCTTACATACAATTAGAAAAGCTTCAAAAGCTATTGTCTAAGTGGAACAACATTCACTAAATATTAATTTCAACTGCTTACCCTGCAGAGTTTGTAATTACATGCTAATAGATTCAAAATTTTTATGATCTTCCTTCCTTTTTAAATAAAAATTACTGTTTTCAAGATCTTCAAGTTAAACATAGTTTCCTGTTCCCAGAAAGTGGGCTTATCAAATGTCTGTATAAAAGCTAACCTTGCCACCTCTGAAGACCAATCCTTTAGGCTACTAAATCATTAAGACAACAAACTCAATAAACTGGCACCTCCTTTTTGTCGATTCCAAATAAGCTACCCTGCTCTCTGTGAGAAGGCAGGCAGACGGGCCCAGACATCCAATTTTTTTTCTTAATGTTATTCTTATGTTGACCCCAAGACCCCAGAATATTTGACCAGGAGTCAGACTGAGATGTAGAAGACTATGCCCTGTAAGAACATTTCCATTTACCATTATTATAAACTCATGCAAATTCTTGTTCATTTGTCTAGCCACAAATTGAATTTTCTCCAGTAGTATTTTGTGTATTTAAAATTATGGCTTAAAAAGCTTTACATAGTTTAGGATCACACTACAGTGCCTGCCAGAGTTTCTAACAAGCTTCTTACCTGGCCTCCATATGCATTTGGCTGAAGGTGCAACCCCACAATAAAGGCCTTCATGCCACTTTCCAAAAAGGCGATGAACCACCTTCCCTTCTTGATCTATCACAACACCCTGGACCTCATTTACATTTGAATTCCAGTAGTTCACCTGCAAGTTTAAAAAAGAATTACTAGTTCACACTGGTTTTCGTATTACCCATTGTACCAAGACACATACTGCATGAATCTTAATATGTGTCACCAACTCTCCAAACTTTCTATCAGAACAGCTCACCTGGAACCAAGAATATCAGAATTTGAAATTCAGATGATCTGAATATTAATTGATTTAGCATACGAGAAACCCTGAATAATTTGGTATGTAGTTTTGGTATAAAGGTATTTAAATTATTGTTGTTCATTAACCCAAATCCCACACAATCCAACAAAAATGACACTTTGAAAGCTGCAAGATCAGAGGTAGCTAACTGAATATACCTGTACGTGTAAGAGAATCCTTTGACAGGTGATGCACACTACTGTTTGCAGCAGGGAAGGTGGTCAGCCACTATTACTTCTTATTTGTTGCTTTCCATTTCTCTTCTCTGTTTTGCTTTTCTTAGACACATTTCTCTCTTACACCTTCACCCACTGAGGCAGTTGCCCATTCTCAGAACATCCGTCAAAAGATGAATTTCAGATTTACAGTAATGCACCATTGCTAACACTGCAATGCTACTGATGTATTTTGTTGCAATATGAAGACAAACTTATTTTTATAGAAATAATTGATAGTAACATAGCTATACAGTGATCTGGTTTTATATATGGTTCTCGCCTGGATACTAAAATACTATGAACCAAAGCAGCTTTTTTTAATCTAAAGAGACAAAATATTGACTGCCAAGTTCTAGTAAAGGCAGAATTAAAATGGCACAGACGTCCACAGTGACTTTGCATTTTCATTGTGGTAATAGAAAAGAAATTCTGACATTTCATATTTAACCTAAACCCAACAACAGTATAGCACACAGCTCTACAGCAATGCAACACGACGATATCAAATGTTCAATGGAATACAGCCATACTACTTGACATAGCCCTCTCATTTGACAAGTTACATATTTACAAATGTTTATAAGACAAAACGTGGAATGTAGATTTCAGGAACACCGAAGAAACAGCTTGATGTATGCTTAAACTATGCAGTTTTATGAATATAAGGTATGTATTAGAATACATAGATTACCTTGACAAATGTGAGTTTACAGATACAAACACTGCTTTTTGTGTTTCTGATAGTTATCTCTCCATAGTGTTCTATCCACCTCCTTCCACTAAGAATATTATGTATGCAAGTAGTGACTTTGTTCCAGACATAGTAGTCTCCATACCTAAGAAGAGATTAACAAGTAGTTGGTAACATGTATTAATCATGATCATTACGGACGAAAAAGTAAAACATAGCTCCATTATCATAAATACAAGACCATATTCCTCAAAAATGTTTGAAACAATAGCTAACTTTATTAAAGCACTGATTCTGGGTACATCACTAACCCTCCATAGAGGCGTTCATCTAAGCTCTAGCGCAGAGATCTAAAGAATGGTGCTATGAACCACGAATCAAGACACTATGAACCACTGAAGCCCTGCACGAAATATTCACTGTCCTCAAAGCATTAAGTGCTTTGGCCGCAAATCCTTTAGGGGCAGGACAGTGAACAAAGATCAACATAACGCTGAACTGAGGCTATAAGAAGACAATGTAATTAAATTACAAATAGAATAAAATAAATATGGAAAGGAGATAACAGAAAGGAAGTAGGAAGCAGGAGCTCACTGGCACATTATCCCTTTCCCTCTGTAACAACTACTCAGAGTCAGAGCATCTCCATTGGCAAATAAGGGAATAAAATGAGGGAATTATACTGCGCAAAGCACATTCTCCTTCAGAGCTGAGGGGCAAGCATGAAGACAGAAGACAAAGATGCTCCTGAGTCCACTTACTTCAATTTCATGAGATGGATAAAGAGGTGGAGTGATGCCATACTGTTAGAGGCAGAAGGAAAGGCTGGCTGCAATGTACAGGAGCGGGAATAGCACTGCAAAACCAGCAGACATTTAAAGTATCCTCTCCTTGCATATTCTCAGGATTTACAACTTGCAACTAGTCTTATCTGTGGTGAAGCTTCTTCTCACTACTCTGTCAACATCTGAAGAACTTGTTTTAGCCTATCTAAATTTTGAGAAATGACCTTACATTATTACCAGTGGTTGTTCTGAGGGAACACTTAGCAGTATTGAGACCCTTAGTAAGGACAGTGAAGCTCCTAACAGTCCTATATTGCAGCCTTGTTCTGAACAGTTGATCACTACTGGACATATAGAACTTGGGTTCTCTCTCCTAAAAAATTTCTATCCCCCTCTGTGTATCACTTTCTAGACAGCTTGTATATTTTTCCTCCAAGAACCCAACTGGATATTCAGGCTCAAAAATGCTTCATTATTCCCACCTGTACACTAAGGAGAGATTTGAGCTAGGCGCTAACTCTCAGCAGCACAATTCATGGGATACTGCATACGTCTGCATACACTTCCCCCAATCCATTCACAAGGCAGCACAGATTAGATTGCAGCAAAGACTGAAAGCAAAAGGAAATAGGACACTAGCTTACTTTGGAAGAGTCACATTCAAGGTTCCAACTGGCAGAATTTCCATTGATTTCCCCCAGAATTTGTTTTTCCACCTGATATCTGAATGTAATAGTGAAAGATTTACAAAACTGAAAAGACCGCTCTTACAGTGATCTGCGTAGCGCACGAAGATGATCTATGCTAGACCATCCAGTTTAAAACAGGACAGTATGAGGTTGCCATGAAATTACAAAAGAAAAAAAAAACACAAAACCAGAAAAATTACATTAGGTCAGAAAACCCAAAAATAAGTTTGATTTTCTTCTAGGAGTCTTGCCTGTGCTACACTACTGTCAAATCTCATGAAAACATTCAATACAAATTAAATGCATATGCCAGTAGATACACAAGGAAAGAAAGGGCTGCTTGTTCAACTGTGTAAAAAGAACTGCTTGTGTTTCTAAGAAATAATAATTTTCTTGGTAAAAAGCTTTTAAGCAGAAAAATATAAACAGACTGCAAGCAACAAGGGAAGGTGTAACACATCCGCTCACTCTTAAGAATTAGAATTTAGAGTGAAATAATTCAGAGCATCAGTTTGTAAGAAGTTACTACAAAAATAATAAGTATATAAATTTTGAGTAAGTTCCAAATGCAAAGCTCAGCTTGTACAGACAAAGTTTTTACTTGCTAATGAAAAAAGTTTATGCTTTTAAATTAAAAAAGTATACCTTGCCAAAACACAAAGTTCTTCGATTCACAGTGACAGGCCGAAATGGGAGGATGGTGGCTAACCTGGAAAACAGTTTGGCTGAGTTAAAAACAACTCATTTTCATTTCTAAGATAATACAATTGTTACTGCAGTATGAAAATACTAAATAGCACACACCATTTATTAGCCTATGTTGCTATGAAAACAGATTCAACTTAAGTTTGTACTTAAAACACTACGTTCTTAAAACACTTACTTGTGATTACTATAAAAATATATACCTTCTAGTATTTAATGAAGTTCACTCATACTAACAACCTTTCCTTACTACTAAGAAAGTGAACCGTTCTAACTAGAAAGAAAAAAAAAAAAAGATTACTCAATAAATTAAAGAAACCAAAATCTAAACAGGAGGATCTATCTAGAAACAAGCTTTACCTGCTCTGAGAAAAATCGAAACCCTTTGTCTTCTCTAATACATTCATAAGTTTCACCAAGCACTGGGTTGAATGGCTTGCTTCCTGCTCTGAAGTAGGTAGAGGCATAGCCTGACGCTGCAAAAGCAGCTATGAGAACCTGTGAAAATACAGACAAGAACGGAACTGAGAACAGGCAGAGATTCTTGTGTATATGCCATCACTATGTGGTATCGCCCAACTCACTCCACTCCAGAGTGAAATCTGGACGGAGGAAGCATGGCTGAGAGTGAAGCCATACATTCCAGCCAGAACCAGTATAAACCGTGTTTCTTTTGTTCATATAATTTGTTTATCTTCATGGCCTCAGTCAGTCTCTTTCAACAGTCCCCTAAAATAATAATCTGCACAAGATACTGTTTTTCTACCTTTAAACAGGCTTATCACTAATGATCTAAAACACACACCCAGCTCTAGTTTATGCTCCCTGTGAATAAGTATTATATGACAACTTCTAATGACAAGATCACATGCCATTTTCCTATGGGAACTATTTTATTTAGTGTCAAACATAAACAGTTCTCAGTTAGGATGTCCTTAATGCAGAGTTAAGGTTCTGCTAACAGTGGCGTGAACCTTAACCAGGTCCCCCCCTCCTCATGGTAGCAAGGTTCTAACACCCGTGTGAGTTTTTACATGCTTTGTTTTCTTCCCACTATGAAATGGGTGCTCCATTCTTTCTTTATTTCATATTATTCATAAATGCAGCATCAGTAGAATTCACGCTCTTTTCACAGGCTTTTCTTCAACAGTAAAAACCTTCATTCTTCCAAAACCTTTTTCATTAATTTAACTATAAGACAATACAGAGAAACGAGGGGGTTTACTATCCTTATAATACATAGACCAATGACAAGAAAAAAGTTTCCACTACTTTTGGATGCTTATTTAAGATAGCAAAGTCCCAATTTTTCAAAGAGTGGTGAAGAAACAGGTAACTTATTCACAGCAGTGCTACCACTGATGCTTCAGGTACTCAGCACTTCTGCTAAGTAGTCCCACATGCTCCAGACTGGGTGTGCAATTTGCATTTTTTAAGTGCTTGTTAAAAGTTTGGGTTGTATCCCCCAGTATTGCAGAGATACCTGCAGTAGAGAAGGGAATTGAATCCAGTTTTGCAAGGAAGCTTTTGGTTGCACCATGGCTTTTCCTTCCTGAACTCTCCTGATTCCTTCAATACTCACCTTCCGAGCTTCTCAGCAAAGGAGGCAGAGTCCTACAGGCAACCAACCTGCTTTACTCAGTACAACCCTGCCCAGTCACTACAGGATCTCCCTTTTCTGAGGGATATAAGGAGCCTTGTAGGCAAACAGCATGTGATGATAAATAATTCAGCCCCCTGTCATAAGACAGGTCCAACTTCTTCAGTGGCAAGGAAAAAATACCAGTGTTCAGGACCTCTCGTTCTGCTGCAGGCTACGTGAACATGGCAGTTCATGGACCCGAGCATTGTGGCTATATGAGAGCCACGGGCAACCTCTCTTTTTCCAATTATCCACAGTACTGCCAACCCGTACCAGGAAACAGTAGATATGTTCAGCAACAACATCGACAACTTTCCCCTAACAGTTTTTCCCTGTTTCTTCTGAGGAAAAGGAAACATGACAGATCAAAACATCTCGAGAACTGAACATAGGCTATTGGCTGCCAGTTAAAAACATAAGACATACTTATAGGGGAGCTGAAGTCAGGCTGCCCAGGCAAACTTTGTTTTGGTATTTTGGAAATTCTCTATTAGGAATTACCTAGGATGACATCTTATTGACACCTACATTGATCATAAGCCAGCCACAGACTTGATTAGCTCTTGGACGCTGCTGGACTTGACCACTGAAAGCCAGGAAAGGATGCTGCAGGGTTAGAAACTGCCACTGCCTACATATGTAGTCCTAGAGAGCAAGATCAGTCTTCACATCAGTGAATCACAATTGCTGGACTTGGTTTGAGGTCAAGAAAAGTCCTTCAGCCTTGTTCAGATCAAACCTACCACCCGTAATTGTTCACAGGATTCGTCTGACCCAGCAGGGAGGTCTGTTGTCTGTGAGCAGAAGGAGCAAGAGAGGACCCTGCACAGACCTCCACTCAACAGTTTCCATTTTACTACAGACATAAGTAGTGTTACACTGAATTTATTACCATACGTTCATAAGGATCATCTGTTTCAGCAGCCTTGTCCAAGAGTTCACTGTATTCCAGCTCTTCACAAAGATGTTGCAAGGTATTCAGAGGTTCATTTAGCTCAACTGGCATGGATACTTTGGAAAGATCTTTGCCAATGTTATTTCTCAAAATATTCCACAGATTGATATTACTGGTGTCAGGGCTGGGAGCTGGGAGACAAGTTCTCCGTCCATTCCTGAATGCGCCTCCTGTTAGCTCACCATTGAGAACTGGGAAGGGAAAAAAAAATATTATCATAAGAAAGCACAGATTAAGAAAGACAGACTTATCCATTGAACCAAGTCACCACCAGAACAAGCAAGCCCAACTTCACTGATTTCAGCTGAGCTGGTCTTGTACAGACATGCAGTAAATCTGGTACATGAACATAACCAACGTAATTTCCCAAAGTTTAAAACATAGCCGAATACTTTGCCGAGAAATGTTGTCTGCAACACTGGTGTTGTCCTCAGATATATTATCACTCACATCACTGATATAAGATTCATCATCAGAAGCCTAAAACATGAATAAAATATCAATTAAGCCAAACACACATAAAATATACTGACAAATTAGACAAAAATAATTAAATGAAACACAAATATTCAAGGAAATCATCTCTACCCAATTAGAGCTTTTAACTAAATCAACTGGATGTTTTAATCAGCCCATATTGCCAATACACTAAAAGTGTCAAAACAAATTCTATGCTCTCCTTATGTTTCTGAATTGCTTATTATGAAGCCAAATATAGATATTACATTTGCAAAAGGGTGACTTCAAATGAGACCAGAGATGAACAAAAAATTGACAGTGTAACGTGCTGGGGATGGGAGGTGAGAAGAAACAGTTGGATTTGTGCTCTTCAGGAGGAACAAAACAATAAAACTCTGCTTATGTTTCAGTAAAAAATTATATGAAAATCTACTTATTTTGCAAAACAAGAACTAGATCAGTGTTAAGACTATTTTTAATAAATTTCTTTTACAAAAAATATTTTTTTTCAGAAATATTACTTTCAAAATACTTTACAGTGTTTACTGATGACAGGGTATTATAAGGCCTATGCCATTTGGGGGTGATTTTGTAAAGTTTGTGTTTTATTTATACCATACAGACACACCAACTTTTTATGCTGATATAGACAATCCAGACTATTGAGATAACATGTACTTTACATCTATCAGAAGCAATAAGATAAGGAACCATTCCATTCTTTAGATGAGCAACTCTAGCCGTGGTTTTGCCAACTCGTAACACACGAGCAAGCCTTGTCAAAGAGAAAATATGGTTGCACACTCTTATTTCCTCTTACAGAAGAGTTGTGGTAGACCACAGCACTACTATGTCTTCATAAAAAAAGTATTTAAAAAAAATCAATAATTTTTTAAAATTGAAGAATTTATTCAGGATAGCACAGCAAAGGTGTGGACAGCAACGTGATTCAGGAGCCTGAACTGTATCTGACTGCTTCAACTTTGAGCTTGAGTGAGCCAATTTTTCAGGGTTTTGTCTACTTCTCTGGTTACAGAGAATAATTTTATATGTATAGTAGAAGACTTTTTTAAAGAATATTTTAAAATCTAAATTAGACGACTGCATAGTCAGATGTAATTGCTCCTACGTCATTCATATCTGAAGCTGCCATAGTCTAGCAAGAACATGTACTGAACATAAGCTCCTGATACAAACAACTTTCAACCCAGTTTTACACTTCGGGGAGCTTCTGCACCCCATCACAAGGGAGTCTCGGGTTCATTTGTCTACACCTTATACATTCTGATACCTTTTTATTCTAAGTAGCATTATATAAAAAAAAAAATTCACTAGGGGTAGCAATACCTAAATCTGTCCAATGGCAAAGCTGCAGCATGCTGTCATAGCCTACCTCGTTTTCTGAGGAGCTGGCAGATAGAAGCACTTCCTGTGCATCAAAGAACTCTGAAACGGATTCAGACATAGAGAGCCTGCTCTCATTAGAAACTTGCTGAGACAGTGGCAAACTGACATGAATTTGTTCACCCGTCTGTAAATAAATCACAGAAATATAAAATTATTATTTCTAATATAAAAGAAATATGTATAGAAGGGGGAAATCACCTGAATAATTTTTCTATGCCAAATTATAAGCACAGATAGTAAAACCAGCATTTTAGTAGGGCTTTGTGCATACCTAACAGATGAGACTTTAACAGCTACAAAATAAAGTGCATTTTGAGCAGTGAGATACACATCTTCATTTCAGGCCTGCTCAGCATCAGCTGCTAAGTTTTAGCAGCACGAAGAATCACAGATCTAGTTCTGTATCCAGAGGAATGATTTTGTGGACAATAGCTGGATTGTGTCAGACAAGTGCAACCATGAAATTCAGATGAAAAGACACCTGTTCATAACAAATTACGTGACTGGGAGCTAGCTGGGATACAACCAAAACTCAAGTATAAAGCTTTATAAGGTCAGGAAGTTACTTTCAAAATAAGTGCGCTTGTGAATGAGTTTAGTAACAAATGTTTTAAATGTTTGAATATTCAGGAGAATGGCTATAGTATATATTTATGTGCTTTTATCCCATGTTTGTAGTCCAAATCTCATTTGGGTTACACCATTAACACTGAATCAATACTACTAAAAGGAATGAACTCTCTATGGTTTATTATAAAGAGAATTTTACAGCAAAGGCAAGGGTTCAAAATTGTATTATGTGTATATCAGTAGGGGGACAAGCTAATTGAAATAGTGGAACATATCTTCCTCTTCCTGCCATTGACGGCAGGAACATCAGGTTTCAACATGTTACCCTACAGGCTATCGCTTTAAGAAGGGGGGAAAACAAATTAAGATTTTCTCCCTGTATCATCCCACCAAAGGAGCTGCTGCTGTGGAGGGAAAGAGGCTTCTGACTTAATCCCTTAATTTATACAGCATGTTGCTTCTGGGAGATAATACAGATGAAACTACTGAAGCCCTTCTAAACACAGATAACTCTTCAGATTGCAACTCCATCCCCATTAATCTTACTACAGAGGTCCTGCAAATGGTTTTGTTGACATCTTAATCCTGTAGAATTATTCTATATAGTTGCCTCAAAATGCATTAACAAAAATAAAATCACAAACGAGCCAAGAGGTCAAAAGCCATTCCTTTTTACTGGGTCTTATAAACTTGTAGATGGATTATGATGTTTGATGAATTATAATGGAAGTAGAAGCTCATTTCACTGTTATCTTTACATGAAGTGATTAAAACTTGAAGGTTTTGCATAAACTAGAGGGACTTGGAAAAATACACATGCCTCTACCTGAAAAAGATTCTCACACAGGCATTATCTACACACTGCAAGATTATATATATAAAGCAATCAAGAGAAGAAGCGAATAAGGGATCTGGGAATCTCCTTGAAAAACTCCTTCAATCAGACACACTTGAACCAAGATAACAATGTACATATGAAAAAAAAAAAAAAAAAACAAAACCAAAAAAAACCAGCTAGCCAACAAAAAAATACAAAATAGAAAAAATGGTCATTGCTCAGAGCTTCACTGCAGATTGCTGTGCTGTGGCACTCCTTCACCTCTATCTTCTGTCGCTAGTCTCTAACATGCTGGACTCTTAGAAAAATGGTTTGGATGTTTTCAGAAAGCAAATAAACAAAAGTAATTGGAAACATATTTTCACTTTCCTTTCTTGTTGGAAGAAATAATTAGGAGACAAGAGTATGTTAACTGAAATGGCATATGCATAGAAAAAAAACAGTGGAAAAGACAAATGAAAAATATTTTGGTAAAATGCAAGCAGAATCATTGTCAAAGTGACCATATTAATTGTAACATACTACAGCTCACAAATTGAGATTTGTGCTTCTCATGAGAGAAGCTGACCTGCTATTAATACAAATGTTCGGTAATCTGTTGACTGAGGAAAGCAAAACAAGAAAGACTAGATGTTGCAAACATGATATTAGCATAGTGATTGGTTCATTGACTGAATTTTTTGATTTCATCAGTGCCACTCAACACATTACACATTAGGCCCTCTAAGCACTTGCAGGATCAGGCCATTAAATACTTCAGTGTGCTGTTGATTTGGCAAGAAACCAAGATACAGAATTGGTTAGCTAGTGCGTGTTACAGTCAAATACAGTAAAAACCTCACTAATTCCCACAGCCCAGAATTAATATTCCAAAACTGGATTCCTTCCCCGTTTCTCTGCAGAGACCAAACTGAGTTCTTTCATGAGATCTGAAATATGCAAAATAAAAGACAGAAGTTTTATTTTATGTAGGGAAAATATAATCTGACTTTTTCTATAAATGAACACTTGCCAATCTGAAAAATTCCGTAATTTGCCAGGTGTGTTTCAGCTATTAGTGAGAATTAGCAAGGTTTGATTGTACTCTAAATCCATTAAAGGCCAAAGTCTTACCTCATCAGGACTAGGGATAATATTTACACTGACAACCTGATCACAAATAACAGATTCTGAATGTATTCTGTTCAAGCGACTCCTTAGTTCAGCATTCTGGTTGAGAGCCTTAAAATAAAAATTGCACATTTCATTTAAAATTAAAAGTAAGCGTTAAACAGGAAAAAAGAAAAAAAAAAGCAGCTTCTTCCCACCAATTTCCTAAGAAATCACATGATCTAGTGTTTTGGTTGGTTTGCCTTCAGTGATTTTCAAGAGGCAGGGGGGACAGATATTCTCCTAGAATGTAGCAATGGCATTGTACCTTAATTCTTCAGATAGCTCTTTGACAGGTGTACTGGTGGGTTATGTACATTATGGAAATGGGGAGTGAATGCAACAAGAAAGAATGAAACTGTCGAACAAACAGGAACTACCTGCAAAATGCCCAAAGAGGCAATTCTTGGTTTAGAACTATACAGCCCTTTCTGAGCCAAGGTTATCAGCACATAGAGCCTGCAGAAGGAAACTGCTTCCCTCGCTGCAAAAACAACATAATTGCTAGTATCATTGGGTGTTTGCCCATCCAGGTCCTACTGATCCATTAGAGTGTCACAAATACCAAAAGAATTCAACTGGTGTCTGGTATCTGCTGATTTTTCTCCTTTTTTAAAGCCCAATCTAGTTCCTAAATTTTTGTGCATATATACATATTGCCTGTTATCTAGAAAGACTCACGTGCAAGATTCTGAAATCCGGAAAAAGTATATTATGTTACATACCTAGAACACGAACTGACTTAACCCTAATATATTCCCAGCACTGACGATTATAGAAAAGAACAACAGACAGACATACTATTTTAGTGGAAAATGATAATGTAGTAAGAATCTTCTGCCTCACCCTAGTGCAAACTCAGGAATAGATTGCATGAATGTACTGAAACAAAGTAGGACCAAAGTAAAATAGGTTAGCTTAAACTTTCGCTAAACAGTTTAAATTACTCCATTTTGCTTTGTTCTGAAATGGTCTGGGCATGTTCACAGTTGACATCTACCAGGAAGGGAAGGTGATGACCACCGCAGCCTGGCAGTAGCTTCTTAAACTGCTCAAACCTGGTCATGAGACTGGTCAAACACAGCTGTCTGACAAAGGTCAAATTTCCATTTATTCCCCATTGAGACTATGAAGTAACGTGTGATGGTGACTTTTAGACTGACCCTGGAGGCCAGGGACAAGAAGAAAACATGACCACTTATTTCATACAAGTTGCTAATAAGTCTCCACATGTCTTGGTTAAAGTTGTACCGATAACCAGAAATGGTTACCCTCATCTCTTGTCCTTAACCTTTCTTTATTACAACACATGTTAATCCATCTGCGTAACATGATACAGATATATCTATAGAAATGTTGTGCATTAATTTTAATCTCATAGCAAAAACCTCCAACCCAGTAACAGTGTACGAAATTATATACGCATTTGGGTGAAGTTCTGTTTGCCTTTAAAACTCTGCTCACATCTCTTGCAGATGCAGCACTCCACACCAATCCATTCTTCAGAGTAAAAGCTTTTATGGTTTCTTGACAATGAATTAAAAAAAGATTGAGTTATTTTTCAACCTGAGGAGTTACTGTTGGTTTACCTCTTCTTCCCCACTAAAGCCAATGACAAGTTTTCCTTTGGCTTCAGTGGGAGAGGCGCTGGACAGTAATAGCTGTGTATCTGAAAATCCAATTTACCCACGATTATCCTGCAATCCATGATTTCTTTTGCAGTTAGAGATATGGACAAATCTGAAAACATACAGTCAAAATTAAAAATTTAATTATGAAAATAAGAATATCTCCTTGGCTGTGCTGGAAACAGCTCCAGGAAAGATGTCTACCATTTGTATAAAAACATTTGATCCTTTTTCTTTACTGTGGAAAACCATAACAGATACATGCTTGCACAAACAAACGATATCCTTCACCTCCACATGCATTGAGGTTAGGCCTATTTCATAGGAGAACATACGGCATAGTTCTGGTCAAGAACTTGCCTTTTTCTTGGCTCCTTCTACCTCAGGAAATGGCCAAAATACAAAAGAAATAGTGTATGTGGCAAAGGCAGATGCATGTAAAATCAAATCAGAACATACCTGAGAGAGGGACTGTCTGAGGTGTGCTATTTGAGCATTGTGCCCTGTAAGATCCTGCTCTGAAACAATCTGCTTAAGCTTCTCCTTCTCTATAGCTATGCTGTTAAAGGCAGACTTCAAAAGAGAATGCACTAAGCAAAAAGAAAAAAAGACAACAAGTGTTTTCTCAGCTACGGAACTACACATTGACATCTATTACAATATTTCAGCAATAAAGACAGAGAGTGAGATTTCCATCCCACAATTATGGAAATTTGAAGCAAAGATCTGAACTTCAAGTAATCTGTGCCAAATTAAGTACAAACACTTACAGCTTGAGGTTTTAATGTGCATACGGTATGTTCACACATATGTCATTTGAGCATATTCTTGGGGATGAACGTATGGAAAGGTGCATATTTGGAAAACCTGTGCCCAATGTGTGTTCTTTTCTTTCTGTTTTTTTATTTTTCTTTTCAGCATAACAAAAAATCAGTTCTGCTAAGACTTAAGATTGCACTAATAAAGGGGATTACTTGGTCTTTAAACAGGTTTTTGACATTTTTTCAGATATCAGTCTCACATTTTTCCTGTGTTTGTTATATAACAGATAGCAAACTGATAACAAACCCTTTTAAAAATAGTATTTTCAGTCTGTAGAACCATTCATTTATTGGCAATAAAATGACATTTCTGAAGGACACTCTAGTGATAAACTCTTCTTCTTTTATTTCCACTGACATAGAAAACATTGCACAAAAATGAATTGCACAACATTATATATAGCAATGACATTCTGATACATCTTTGGGGAGAATTAAAGTGTTTTACTGAGAAAAAAAATTGTTTGCAAATTCAGTCATGTATTTACAAGATGCAGAAAGTAGTCCAGAAGACTTCTAAAACAATCTTTTATCAGTTTACCTATCTCTATATTCATGACATCCATAGAAAACGTAAGAAGGATAATACATGTTGCCTTTATGTAAGTCACCTGCCCAGCTAAAAATTCTTATACAATATCATCTAATGCAGACAAATGCCTTGGCGGTAATTAAGTGAAGTCAGTAAAGAAATAAAACAAAGTAGCAGAATAAAGGAAAGGCTTGACATTTCCAGTTACCTTTTTGCGCCATCAGGCAGAATTCTTCTTGAAGTTTCATGTACTCAGTGGAGCACTCCAGAGGGTCCGTTACATGGCTTGGGGGAGTCTGAAACTCAATGTCTGCACAAAGGTTGGGATTGGATGAATGTAGTCGAACGGGTGACATTGTAGCACTGAAAGGGACCTACAGCAAGAAACAGTGAAGAAATATTGTACAAGTTGCAACCAACATTTTGACTCTGTTGGAGAAAATACAAATTTCTTCTCAAAACAAAAGACTTAGTTCACAATGTGAAGAACATAGTAAGAGCGAGCATGTAACTTTTTACTCTCCTAAATCTCAACGCAGCTGATGCAGAATTCTCTTGAAATTTTTCCACTGAAACAGACAAAAGAAGGCCTAAGTACATAGCTAACAGCTAATGATGAAGCATGTCAATTTTAACATTTACAAAAAATGGACCATTTCCTAATGCTTAAAAGATGACTGGAAAATTGAACCATGACACATGCTGCTTTATATTTGGACATTTGAGACTACATGAAATAGGACTCTGTTGTTACAATGCCAACATTTGAAGTATGCAATTTCCTCCACAGATCTAGAAATAGAATATAATGTTATCAAACATATCATTGAAGTTTTTCAAAACTACTTGTAAATCTTGAGTTGAACCTCACTGTGCTGGCAACTATGAAGAGGGAAAAAGCATATAGTCTTTCTATATTCTTTCTAACTAAACAACAACCAAAAAATAACCAAACCAAAACTCCACCTGATTTCATTTAAAGTACATGAACTATAAATAAATGCAAAGAGATACGTTTAATAAGATGGAGCAAAGAATTTAGTTTATTATCATTTCAACTTCTCTTTCTCCTTCTATATTTTCAGGTACAGTAATTAAAATATATATGCAAATCTTTAAGTTATATACACATGTATCGTGTATTGAACAGTTACCTATATCTACATATGCAGTGTATGGCTACCACTGTTATATACGTGATGTGTCATGAGCGTATGTTTTATTTTCTTTTTATTTTACCATTTACACACATTTGTATAAAAATCAGGCCAGGAACCCAATTTTCAAATTTAAATGCAAAGGAAAGGCATGCAGAACTATATTGTGTTACTTAAATATTAAGCAATATTAAACATGTTGAAGACATTAAATCTAATTTATTTCATTATATTGATCAAATGTATAAATCAAGAATTTCCACACTGCAGCCCAATGTAATTATTCAAGTATGAAAAATGGTGCCAAAATATAAAATGTGTCTTCTGAGGCATGATAAAGAGCAGCAGATAACATAAAAAGTCATATTACTAAGAATTTTTATCAAGAGATACGTATTTGAAATTGGTACCTTGTTATTTGATTACATCAGGGAATGGTTTTATCAAACCCTTCCTGTAAAAGTTGTCATCAATATATGTTTCAGATTTCTGATTCGCCAATGAAACCCTCAAAATCCTGTTGGATTTACTCATCACATCTCACACCACTCATGAGCATAATCTGCAAAATACCATTTTCCATCCTGTTCTTCCTCAATTTCCAGATACATATAGCACACAAAATAATAGCTCTACTGCACCAATCTAGTATAAACATTATTCTCTTATATCATGTATTTTGATTTCCAGCTATATACACAATAGGCATTTTTAATTGGACCTCATTTTAGCCTCATATCAAGAAGACTTCATTAACATTCCTTCTGTTTGTACTGGATATTTACCCCAATATCTTCTTCACAAGTACCAGAGTGACTCTCTCAACAGCCCAACAAAACTAGGTTAATTGAATAATGTGATTAAACGTGGGAGACCATGTTCCCAGAACTTTCTGACTGGAAGCACTGCAAAGGTTCAATTGCTCCAGGTGGCTCCAGGAGGTCAGAGTAAGTGGCTACATGATAGCTGTGTGTGCAAGGAGCATGTATCCAACCCTCAAGCCCATCCAGAAGGCAGGAAAGCAAGCTGATGCTAGTTATAATGCAGGAGCTTGAGGGAGAGTCTCCGCAGCCCCGAGTGCCTGTGGTGACAGGGCAGGTTGCTCCAGCCCCACGGAGACTGGCTGAGCTGCAGGCAGGCTGCCCGCATGGGAGGGGGGCTCCTTCGTCACTTTGTGACCCACCTAGCTGAAGAGACCTGCTTTAGATCCATCATTTCTGCTTCATACCTCAGCTGGCGAGGCTGAAAAGCAAAGTTTCTGCAGGGTTTATTGGAAAAATAACATTTTAAAGTATGTCCTAGAAACAGCATTTACTGTCACACTGCTTGCAAGAAACATACATCCACATGAGAGACAAGTAGCTGCTCTGCCGACTTCTTTAAATACAAGAACCAAAAATATTGAACTGTTGACTGGCATAGACATAAACTCTCATATGCATCTTTTAGAAAAGTTTCCAAGCTACTTTCCACAGCAGATGAAAAAATCCACATTGAACAAATTCTTTCATTCCCTTGAATAGGCAACAGTTCAAGAAACACTGACAACACACGTTTCTTCCTCTTTTTTCCTTTCACTGCTTTGGTTTCTCTCTATATCCATGGTGACTTGATGATGATTTTATTACCCATTCTTTTTTTTGGTTGTTTTTTTGTTGCTGTTTTGGACGGGTTTTTAAAAATATTTAGCTTCTTTATGCATCACTCTAATTTCCTCTATACACACACTCTTCTAGACGTGACCTCAGATGTACCTTGTCCTGACTTTCTGCTTTATGCCAGGGACTTAATATGCACTCATCCATCACCTTCTTCAGAATTACGTGTTCATGTAGGACAGACTGTTCCCAGTGGAGTGAGTTGTAAGGAAAACCTCTTTCTGCCATGCATTTAACTGATGTAATTCTGCACCCCTCAGTCTATACACACAGCGTCGCTGTCTGGGAGAGACAAGCACTTTGCCACACCAGCCAGGAAGAACGGGCCATTGCCACAACCACTGCAACAGCTGCAGAGTCATTTTGATGCCTCTAGTTTTCCTTCCTCCTGCACGTCTTCCAGCTCCTCCAAGACCCCCCTCAATAGATCCTCACTTCAGCTGCAGGTAACAACTCAGCAATTTCCTGGACAACCGCTGCCTTGCAACCCAAGTCCAGCGGTCTTTGCTCCACTTAAGCACTCCTTGGTACAGCTCTTGCCAGTGCCGTGTACTGACTGCTGAACCTACTGGTTAGAGCCTCCCACTGACACGGCTCAGCCACGTAAACCAAGAAGTGGGTTGATTTCTCTGCTAGGCAGGCAGATCGATGAGAACAGAATATCAATCAATTATTGAGCACAGCATTCAGCACCAAGTGATTACTGGGGATTAAATTTAGATGAGTTAATCTGGGAACTGGAGAAACACCGATTTCTCTCATGCTTTTTAGGAGGGCCTAATAGTAACTGAATTTTGTGGTTCAGGTAGCAGAAACCCAAGGCTTAAGCAGAAGGGATCTGATCTAGGGGATTTTAGCTTATGGGCTGGAGCTGCAGACCCTGGAATACTTTAGCCTGATGAAGACATTCACTGCTTGGGCTAGGTAAGGGGTATGCATTTAAAGCTCACTTCAATCTTCAGCTGCACGGAGTCTTTGCTTATCTAGCTGTCGCACAAATCAGTTGATGGATTAGTACTAATGTCTGTATTGTGCATTCCTAATAAGTGCTTTCCTGATAATGCAGCAGCTGAAGATAGCCTTTTGATGCTAATTTGATTTCACAAGCAGCGCCTTCCCCCTCCCGATTCCCAGCCCCTGTGCTGATTTCATAGCTCCAGATTTTGCATCAAAGACTTAGAGAATTAGCAAAACTAAATACAAATGCTAGAGGTAGTAATATGACTTTTTGGGATTATGGAATGTAAACAGAAAATGTCTCAAATGAAAAGGCTAACCTTACACTACTCTAAAAAAAAAAAAAAAAAGGAAAAAAATCTGTGGCTATTCGTAACAAATCTCCTTGGTTCTGCTGTCTTCCTATAGACTGTCACGATAATCTTTTAACAGAATTAGATCATTTCTTTCCATTTTGTATAGTATACAGTGCAGTATGTCAAAGATGTTCAAATAGTGCAGGGCCTGAGTCCAACTGTCGCTTGCACTTGCATAAAGGAGGAGGCACATGTACCACGTAAACAAGCTCAGACCCACATTTATGGAATCCATTTGTGAAAAGCCTGATCACTTCTAAGAAACCCAAGCTGAAAGTGGGTAGCATGGACACCTCCAAGACGTGCAAGAAACATTTCCATAAGCTTATTACACATTCAAGTTACACAGCTTCCCATCTTTAGAGCTATCCCTTGATTTTTAAATCCACTCACTGTTGTAGCCACTGCAGCTGCCAGTCTCTGCCGGCGTCGTGTTGTGCTGAACTGGCCCTTCGGTGCCGGCCCTTCCTGACAGTGAATGCAAGAAGAGAAGGAAGTAGAAAAGAGAAGGGAAAGGGTGATGGGACACAGGAAGATGAAAGGTGATCAGAAAAGGGAGAGGGAGAGTCTTTAAGTGGAGTTCAATTTTGTTAACTCTTATGGCCTACACATTCTGAGGACATATCACATGTTTTCAGTTGTGTATGCCAGAGATATAAAAAGGCTAGATACTTCACTAAAATTATCTCCAGATGAGATGAACTGCAGTGCACTCACTACAACTACCAAAAAAAAAAAATTTCTATCAGCATTGCCATTCAGAGTCATGAGGCAATTATGGAATAAGAAAACAAAAAGAATGCTATGGCGTGGCAGAAAACACAAAACCCAAACTCCTTCTGGGGAGTCACTTGACCATCTAGAAGATGAATTCTGAAAGAGATCACTTTGCATTAGTGGAAGTGAATGAACTGTGGCCACTGAAGATGCATGTATCTCAATGGTAAAACTTTTCAGTGTGTATGTTATAGCGAGCTTGCTTATCTAAACATTCCTGTGCACAGCTCCAGCATTGCCATGCCCACCCTCGAGCCTATTTGTTCATTTTCTCCACACATCACTTTTCTGAGTTCCAGCTACTTCCCCTGTACATTACTGAAGGCTTGGCTTCCAAAGCAATACAAAAACTCAGATAAAGCAGCACAAATGAAAACTAAGTATTCCAACAACTACTTCCTTTTCTGCGTGCCTAACTTGTGGCCTCACCCTGCTTAATTTCACTTTTATTTTATTTTTAAGAAAATTCATCATAGTGTATTAAAGTCAAGCAAGTAATTGTCTAGTGCAGAGGAGCTCCACACCTATCACGAAGTTGTTCTATTTAATGCATAATCAAAATGTCATTATTTTGAAGCCATTGTAAGATTTTTAGAAGACTAGAAAAGCCACCTTTCTGCTTTCAGAAAACAATTTTCAATCCCTTAACATTTTTCTTCCCCTATATCTTCACCTATACCCACATCATTACTTTTAAATCTCTATATACATTTTTACTTGCTCTGAAAGCAGCCTGGGTGCTATACAAATGTCAAGGGTATAGACTGGATACATGGACACCATGCTGAAGGACAGGATATCGTAGTTCAATTAATAGCTGAAGTGTCTTGCTCCTGTAACATTCCCACTGGTAGGGTTACTGATTCTGAGAATGGCCACACCTTTCACCCTCTGGCTGATGCAGTGCTACTGACAATGGAAGGCTTATCTAATGATCACAGTAAGAGAAGCCTTGCTTTGTAATGTTTTATAAAATTCTCACATTAAAAAACACAAACATAACTTCTAAATTATAAAGTACAAATTTGTTAAAGACGACAATGCATTATCTGTATAGTGTAAAGTTCTTTATGCTCTACAGAAGTATTTCTATCCTGTGAATAAGAGTTTGGATGAATATTCTTGTTTAACTAATAGGGACGTATATAAATATATAATGTACAGAGAGACATTTGCACAAATATATATATATATTTAAGATTAAGAATGCAGGTATACATCATTAAAATTGGAACAATGAGCAGAACCACCCACTCCTCTCAACACAATAGAAAGTGAGGTCACAATCTGAGTTAGGTTATAAAGAAATACTTATTTAAGGGAAATGGTAATAAGCCAGTCTTCAGGTCTGGTTTCATTTCTGAGCTGAAAGCCTTGGTAGACCAAGATGACTTTTCGGGTCGCTCCATATAGTTGCCTATTAAACTACTCCCCACCCCAGAAAAAAAATATTGAAAAAAAAAAATCTGTCTTAGGACATGAAAACTTCAAGCTTTTGAGGGAAATCAAACCAACACTAGTTCATTTCATTGTTTTTTAGTAATAATTTTTTCTTCTTTTGAAGATCTTTAGATTGTCTTGAGAATGACAAATTGGTCTTTTACCCAAAGGGAAAAAACAAAACAAATTAAACCACAACTCAGTTTTTGTATAGAAGCATCATTTGTAAAATGAATGAATACAGGTCAACTAACCTGTTGTTGCAGGCCATTTTAATAAGACTTTAAATAGACTATTTAAAAACAAAATAAACCTCCTTCATAAAAGCAATCTTTCTTCAGAAAGGCAGTCCATGTATTACTGTTAAGTAAAGGCTTGTAAATTAAGCTGTTAATTCTAAATAATTTAGCAATACTAAATCCCCAAACCTGCAAATGTACACACGAATGCTACAATCAATTTCACTTGGTGGAGTAACCCCACTCTAGTCACTGGGATTAGCTGTGTGAGCAAAGTTAACTGCATACGGAACTGATATACCTAATTGGTAAATATATGTTTTTAAGAAACAAAGGAAGAAAAAGTATGTGTCTTACAAGAAAAAGTATGTTTTAAACACATTACACATCTAGCATTCACACTGAAGAATGTGTTAGCAGGAATACAACAAAAGCTACCTTATTAACAAAAAACTGGTAACAAGTACAATAGAAAATCTGGATGGGAGAATTCTCTCCTTGCATCTTACGCAGCGGAAGCTGAGCTAGCAAAAATTACACCCTCATTCCCCATTACTCGTGAACAAGACACCTATATAGAGAGCTCCCTAATTTTTATGCCCCCCAGAAGGATGGCTCTCAACATCATACTAAACAGAGAGTCTTTTGATGGTAGTTCATGACTGCTTATAAATAGGTGCAACTACTTAAAATGGAATTAACTGTGCAACTACCTTAAAGTTACTATGTTGGTATTAGCATTATCCCCCAAGATTAATGGGATTTATGGAGGCATGGGGAAAGGAAAAGGATAACGGACGTTTTCTTAGTACTAAGTGTCAACCATTTAATAGCAAATCATGCGTAGGCACCATAAAGAAACAAATTAGAAAAAGATCGCAAATTAGACAAAGTGATTCTCAGTAGTGGGTGCCCTGATAAACAGTTTATAAAGAGTTGAAGTAGTCTTGAAAAAATGACCTATAAGGAAGGCCAAGGAAGCTAGAAGGAATGGCTAACGGAAGAACAAAATGGGACTGGAAACTTAAAAAGCACCTAGCCATGGGAGGAAATCCACATTTTAGTGGAATGGCAACATGAGCAAGTTAGGAATAACTCAATGAGCCAGAGTGAAGCCATCTTCCACGGATGGCAGCTTTAGACCATTCATGGGACACGACAGCGCTTGGAAGAATAAACAATGTGTTAAGCCCATCAAACTAGGCAAGAGAATGGAGCAGCCAAAAAGGAGTCTTCATCTTCCACATAATTTAGAATAATTTTCTTGTTTCTGTTTCACTGAAAATTAACTTGTAAATCATCATCATTATGTCATCAACGACTTAATGCTTTGCTCTAACAAAATAAGCTTTACATTTCCAGCATTAAGCTTGCCAGGAGTTAATGCTGACCCAGGTTAGTCAGAGTTCGTTATCAATCCAGAAGTGACAGACCCGTGTAGAGCAGGGCTATGCACACAAAATCTCGCAGGGAAACCTGCAAACTGACCGCATTTGAGAATTTCAGGAGCTGAGGCTCCTGCCAAGCCACAAACAGCAGTTTGAGAGTCATGTGCCAAAATGACAGAAGCTCAGACCACCGTCACTTTGGTAAAGTGCAGGCAACACTCAAACAGCTCGTAATTCCTCATGGCCCACCCTATATCGTGATACGTTGACTGCTTTCATCATTTTCGTGGAGAGGAATTTCTCTGAGACCACTGTGGCATGAAAGAAGAATACGCAGTGTCGACTCTGTCTCTTCATAGGCACCAAGAACTTGCAGCCATTTTCCTCATATTTTTATTTGCCTTTGTTATTCAGCAGCAGGGAAACACAGTGATCGTTCAAATGCAGGTAATGGGACATGACATTGATCACCAAAATTCCTTGGTTAATAAACCTTTTTAATCCTAACAGATGCTTCACTGTTCAACCTACTGTGATTTATCTAGTATAACGGGTAGAAAGAAAAGTCACCTACAACAGCTGCAATGAGAAAGCTGATGCAACTACGATTTCTTCTTTCCTTAAGATTATTAATCTTAAATGAGTCACAGAAAACTTATTTTGCCTCTAGGGGAGATATTAAAGACTTTCAAAGTTTGCATGAATTTCAAGGAATTTAAATGGATCAGAAGTTTCTCACATTTATTTATTCTGTAGCAGACAGCACAGTGGTGATTGTTAGCTCCTGAAGTCAGTTGCATATAGTCTTTATTATCAGTTGCTCAATTATAAAAAGGATTAGGTTTCAGATTAGGCCTCTAAACACACAACTGCTTCTGACAAAACACAGTGAGACACCCTGGCTCTAGCAGTAACACAAGTGTATTATTCTTATTTCTGTGCTTTTACTTTTCATCTATAAGGCAGAACAGGGTAAATTCTTTCTTCACATAATGTATTCTTTGGGTTATTCAGTTTGTTCCCATACTAGGCCTTTTCCATAAGAGAAGGCTTGAGAAAATTCTTCTATTTGGTAACATTCCTGGTATAGGTCTTGACAAAGACAACTGGTGTGTTTAATATTTCAGTCATATCTTCTGCTTTTAACTTGATGTCACCTGTTCAACTGCCCTTCCCGGCAAGTTTGAGATAGAACATCAATATCGCTGTGTGCTGCATGCATACTGCTTTTGTTGCACCTTAATTGACTAGTATTCAGATCCCCCTCCTTTCCCTAGATGGCAATGTTTTCATATGAATGAAAGTAAAATCAATACTTTTTCTCACTATCTTCTCTAGGTTTTAAACAACAAACTGAGATTTAATTTACTTCCTCAGGAGCACAGGAGACAGTACATTGACTTCCTACTTTCAGCTAATATATCATTTCATGCTTAAAAGTTAATCTAAAAGTACAGTGAAAAGTAAAGCATTGTGCATTCAGTACCTGAAGTTGAATTTTTGCATCTTTGCTGACACTTTTTGTTCTCCATCGTCTTGTGACCCGCTTGTCTTTCTTTGAAATATCTACACAGTTAGCCTACATTACACAAATAGTTAAAAGCGACAAAATACTATTAAGTTGACACAAGCAACACAGACAGTAAAGCAAGTTAGTAAAGAATTATAGCATTAGACATCAAAAAGTTAGAAAGTAAGGAGAAGAATGCCACTGCCAGGGCCTGCAACTACAGCAGTGACCCGCTGTAGCTACCCATACACTCTATAAACACATGGTATATTTAGCTCACTCAGCAAAACTACTGATATACTTTCTTCATGAGCGCACAATATTTAGGACCAGATCTTGAAATCCTCATGGATTTCTATTCTGGTACTACTGAGAGAAATGTAGAGTTCACCTCTTCCCGAAATCAATGGTAAGTCTCGTTACCTCATTGGAACTAGACTTCCCAACGCACCAACACCACTGGGAGATTTGTGTATTCAAGGGGACTGAGTGAAAAGGGAAGGAAGGATTTAGGATCTGCTGTTGCTTTCTTGTGGTCAAGAGGTAAACTCTCTCTGAACTGGGAAACTGTCCAACCCTTGGGACCTTTGTACTATGCCCTCTTTTCTAGAGCATGCAACTTCATCTTTGAGGGTCTTCGGGTCTCCACTCCTTAAAAACTTAAAATGATATCTTACTCAGCACAACAAAAACTCCTCAAATACAATTTCAATGTATATGTATATTTCTATTACAACAGTTCAGTTTTGCTTTGCAAATGACTTAGTCATTCGATTTGTGCTATTTAACTCAAATAAATTAATAGGCCTTAATTACTTTTTTTACACATGAAATGTTATCACACATAATTCAGATAAACATATAAGATAAACCTTTCATCCAAGAGTTACGATGGTTTCAGAAAATCATTAACAGTCAATATCTCTATATTTCCCTTGACACAAAGAACTAATGTTTCAGTGTGATGATTTATGTTCAAGGATATTTACCTGCATGTCTGTGAAATTTGGTGCTGACTGAGTTCTCTGTAGTATTTCTAAATTTTGAAGAAGTTTACTGAGTTCCACAAGGTTTGACTGACAATGAGCAAGATCTAGCAGATATAAAAGAAAAATATATTAAAACAAAAATATGTTCGGTTCTTCAGTTTGGACTTTTTTTTTTTTTGTGCCATGATGTCCGTCATTGGCACTTTACTGCATTAAAAAAGTCAAATGTCTAAATCCTTAGTAGTAAGGCATCTAAGTAAAAGCTTTAATTTTAGAGATGTTAAGCACTTGTTATTTCTATGGGAGTCAGCAACAAGTCTGGACCAATGATATCCATTAAGATAATACACATTATTAAGATAAATTTTAAAAGCAACATCCCCAACAATGCAGAGAGGAAAGCTGCCACCACAAGCATCTAATTACCTTAACCACTTTATTGACTGTTTCTTATTTTATATCAACAAGCAGTTTTGCTGTAAAGACTAACCTTCTGCACATCTGTCCATCTCTTCAGAGTCCTGCAACCAGGCTGCTACTTTACTCTGACCAGTAGTGCAGGTGGCAGGAAGGCTGTTACTGCAAGGTATAGGAGACTGACAGGGGAAACTATTTTGTTGCACCTAAGACATAATAAAATGCTTAAATTTACTGTTGCTATGTTGCTTAGTCAGCGTAATCACTATACTACTTCAGAATAAGAAAACAAAACATGCATTGTGATTTCAGTGACATCTGTGACTTGGCTATATAGTTCCCCAAGAAGCATATTTTTCTGTACAGCATGTTGGAGAACCAAACCAAGAACCTCACAAGCAAACTGCGTTTGTTAACCAGCAGTTAGAAAAGCTGTTATTTAAGAGGAAAAATGTTATCAAACAGTAAAAAGACAGATTTATCCCTGATGACAAAGGCAAGTGCAAATTATTCTGGGGATGCTGAATTCTTTGCAAGATCTCTACAGCAGCCCATTAATGAAGGCTGTAAGGCTAAATTAGACAGTCCTTCAGCTGCACACACTCACAGCTTTTTGCTGGCCACTGGTTCCCACAGTGGAAACTCCTCTCCGTTGGCATTACAGGCAGAGCCCACTGAAACTGCCCAGGAGCAAGCCCAGCAGGTATGAGTTTTCAACAAAAGAACACTACATACCTTTCCATCAGACACATTAGCAGCTGGTGAAGACTCTGTAGTAGAGGCGGAAGGGAATATATGAAAGCTAGCATCTCTCGGAGATCTCACAATCTCATTCTGACGGTACAACCGGTGGTGGCGTAATTTTGAAACCCATGCATCAAATGAATCCTGGGACTTCACCTGGAAACAAATTCACTATCAAGAAAGCATTCAAAATACTACTTTTCTGTGCATCTTTTACAGTTATATTTATTTCCACTGTGGATGAAAAGAGAATAAGTATTTGCACCACTTTTTACCTTCAGATGATAGATGTGTTCTTCTGTGTCAAGATCTATTCTACGAGCCTTCTTTTTTATAGACATAACTGATAAACCGACATCAATGCTCCCGTGGACTTTGCCTTTCTGTATCTAAAATCAAAAAGCAGGGTAAGAAATTGTAGTATCATGCACTTCACTATATTTAACAGAAAAATATCTGGGGCTGAAATGATTTCTCATTTTATAAACATTTTCATATAAAGCTATATTAAAAAAATAAAACCTGTAGTCGGATTAACCACTTACTATTTATAGACAGAGAAAAGCATCTCACAAGAAGTGCCCAGTGCAGAGCCAAGTGCAAAGTTAAAGCGTGTTGGTTCACACCAGTACACGGCTACAGATAAGTGAGAAGCATAGATAATCAGACAGTACTCAGCTCCTGCTGCTACTGCTTGATAGTTATTGGTATCAGATCTAACTAATTTAATGCTACCCTTTATATCTCTTGAGTACATTGTAATTACTTCTCTGTCCTAACCACGTATCTCAGAATAATCAGCTCTGACTGACATAAAAATTGAAAAAGAAAAGTACGTGGTCAGACTAATCTCTCAAGCACCTTCATTAAATAAACTGGTTTAGGTAACGTAATTTTTATTTTCATGTAAGTAAGAAAAGGTTCTTCAAAACACAACTCAACCAAAACCTTATATGCTTTCCATATAGAGCTCTCTCTTTGAATACATCAACAACTTTCATGTGTGCATTGTCATAAATATGCTTAGAGTGAGTATAAGATTTAATCATCCTGGCAGGCTGAATTCTAATACAAATTTTAAAGTGATTTTCAACTTTACTTACATCAATTGGTGACTTTGAGTATTTCAGCATTCCGTTATCCAGGACAAAAAACCTCTGAAAGGAAAAAGAAAAGAAAATAAAAGAAAAAAAAGAAAAAAAAAGACATTATTTCTTAATGAGCAGGTGCAATTTAAACTGTGTACAGTAATTCATCTGCAAAAGGAAAGGATTACTCTGTAGCAATTAAGGAATGTTTGTAGGTTTGAAAGAGAGGATAAATACAGTATTGAATATACTCTTGTTGGTTTTGACACAATTATCTTCTAAGCAAGAAAAACCAGATTCTCTTTTTTAACTTCTCTTGTTTAACTTAACAAACCTCGATAATGAAGGGTATTTTTTCAGTTTTCCAGCTAATTCAATAAACTCTATAAGAAAGAAACTGTAGGCTAAAAGAGTTATGTCTGTTCCTCCATCTTCCTGTTTTTCTTGCCACAGAAGCTGGTCGTATTTACAATTAACAACCTACCTTACCTAAGCAGAAACTGAAAAGCTTTTCCTAGTGCAAGATCTACATCCCAAAAGGAAGACCCACATATGGATATTTTTGTGGTCTCCTTGATCTCCAGCTGGGAAAAAACGCGGGCTGTAAGACACTGCTCTACCATCCAAAACTTTGTGCCTCTTGATAGACCTATACACGGCGAGGTAAAGATGAGATTTTAATTCATGCTGATTATACCTTTTCTAGCTGTAGTCTAGCTAATACAGGTATTAGTAGAAGCGTAAATACTACAGCACTCCCAGCAACATACCCAGGTCATGGTAGGGCTTATTGTTTTGGGTGTTAGTCATTGATATGGTGTGAGCCACTCTATCCTCATTGACAAAGTTACCAGGACTAGGCTAACTTGATGATGTCTACCTGTGTCATTGCTACACCTTTGTTTTGCTGAGTGGCTCTTACTTACAGCAGAGAGCAGACTCCTCTAGTCACAATGTGGTTTTCCTGCAATTAAAGTTGCCCTAGCTGCCCTAGTTGCACTCAAGCTGCATTGTGAACAAGTTAGCATAGACTTTGGCACACAGCATGAAGATATAGCCTAGCAGGAAACCTAGACTTGAAATGAGATTCACTAACTTGCGTTTCCCACCACTAACTTTCAAAACACGCTAATTAATAGAAAGTAATTCATATTTTTAGAGTCTAACCTAAAGCACTAACCTATGTTAAAATCTAGTACACAGCAAAATATTATCCTAGGCGCGCTCAGCTGTCTGACATGGAAGGAAAGGAAAATGTTTTCATTATGTAAACCTCTTAAATCAACACTATGAGCAGCGTCAGTAGTTAGATGGCAGAAAATATCTCCTGAAGATGGTTCTGGTAATTATGTCAGTTGCACAACAGATGATTCCAATATCTCACGCAGGGCAAGAAAACAGTGCTTTCCTGGAGACATAACTTCTTGAATAAGATGTCAAAACAACAGGAGGAGGTTTTGTTCTGGGTTGTTGTTTTTTTTAACTAGGTATAGCCTTTAATGGACTTCACAAGAACATGATTATAAAGTGATATTCATTTTATATTGCTCTCCAGCTCTAAGTTCCACACACAAAAGAAAACATCCTTTCCTCATATTTCATTCCAAAACATACTGCAATTTAGAAAATTATAAACTACTCTAAATTATAATTCAGAAAATTATAAGCTACATTATAGCTAGTACGCTACTAAAGCACATTCAGAGCTGTCAGATATGACATGAAACATTCAATCGACAGAGGATGCTATCTATGGCTTTGCTAGCTAGCACGGCACACGCTACAATTACTGTCTCTGGAATTCCTCACTGGGCTCTCAGCAAAGTATTGTTAGGGAAACTGCAGGATATTGAGGCAACAGTTGGGCGAAAAAAAAAAGGAAAAAAAAAAAAGGAAAAAAAAAAAAACAAACAAAAAAAGCTTATTAACAAATACAGAGTTTCGTAACATAAGTTCAGCATAGATCCTTAGGTGAAAAGGTGAAATGTGAGGCAGAGTAGAGGGGAATGATGAACTGCAAAGTTCTTACATTAAAAATTATTTACAGGTAACTTACAGGTAACTGCTCTAAAGTCAGTATGAAAAACAGATCATCAGTAGTGATCTCCTTCATAGAACTGTGAAAGTTGGACTCCTCTTGCTCTCCTATAAAGTTCCTTATCAAAACAGACTCTTGTCCAAGAAACAACAGATTAACATAATGTATTTTAAAGGAGTGGAATCAGTGGGTTATTTAATATATTCTTATACATCTGATTGTTTCGGGTTTTTTGCGGGGCGGAGGTGGTTTGTTGGGGGTTCGTTTGTTTGGGGGGGGGGGTTGTGTTTGTTTGTGTGGGATTTTTAAAATAAGCTCTCCTTTTCTCTTCTTTCAGTGTTTCAGGTATGTCAGTTTGAAATCCTTTAATTCCCCTAGACTAAATTCAAGTAGTGCATATGTATTTGGTTGCTGAAA
Source organism: Larus michahellis (assembly GCF_964199755.1). NCBI lineage: Eukaryota > Metazoa > Chordata > Aves > Charadriiformes > Laridae > Larus > Larus michahellis. The sequence continues at coordinate 33,038,435 of NC_133902.1, forward strand.
CTACTTACTTTTTTCAAGTAAAACAAAACCAAAAAATCTAAGGTGGATAGCTGGGCACAAAAAAGGGTGGCAGGTATATGCGTAAGTTAGTATAACATTCAGAAAGAAGAGAGAAATTAGGAAAAAGTGTAATTTATACTAGTATGGACTGCATTTGGATTCAGACCTGAGTAAATCCCACAGTGTTTAGCAAGAAAAGCAAAGTTAATGCTTTCCCAGAAAAAAACCACTGTGTATAACAAATGGCTTCACTATCCTCTGCAGTAAAACCCATTCTGTCCCAGAAAACTATCCTGCTTCAAGTACCCTCAGCTACAAAAAGATGGGTGAGCATCAATACCACAAATCTTGTTGCTAAAAACGGGGCAAAAAAAATGTAATTATTATGGTATAAAATACAGACAAAAGAGTTTATGAATACCAGGTTTAAGGGCTAACAAAAGGTAGAATTATGCATGGAGAAATGTCTCCAAATTAACCAAATAGAAACAGAGATTTGGGGTTGAGTTTTGGGGTGGGTTTTTTTTTTGTTTTTTTTTTTTAAATTGAGACATCTAATGGCAAAAGTGCATAGTCCCACTGCATTTCCACACAGAAGACTGCAATCAAGAAGACAAACAAAATTCAGGGACAAAGCTTAGCAAATCTGCCAAGTCAGCAAGCCTGAAGGGGAACGCTCTACTGTACAAACACCTTGGCTGCATGCAAAAGCCCCTCAGCTCTCCTCTGCTACCATGAAGTCCTGTGACTTTAACGTAAACTCAATGCCATCTTACAGCACATGGGTGCATTTTGTTATAATATATCGGAAAGAACGAAAGGGATATTGATTAAACCTCTTAAACCACAAGGCATCTGCTGCATTATTTACAACTCCTGCCTGGATTTTGAATACAACATTAGGCAACAGGCACTGTGATTTGGAAGCCATGAGCTGTGTGTGCAAACTAATTCTTTACACAATTTGAAGAAAAAGTCATACACCAAAATCCTGGGCATTTATTTGACATCCTAATTTCCTCTAGACAAAAAAATCCAACTCACAAAACGAGGTAATAATCTTTTAACTGTTTTATGAGCCATTTACCTTGTGCCAACCTTTTAAAGGCCATTTTCTCTTTTTCAGCATGAAACCTTCATGTTTGTCTGGCTTCTGGACATTTGTCTGGCCTATTTTCAGACCCTCTATGATTTCCCAGCTGTCAGGTTCCTGGTGAAAAAGTATAAAGACACATTGATTAACTAACTGTGCACACACATGATGAAAAATTGCACTTACATCTAGCACAAATTCTCCAGTGTAAGATAAAGACTAAAGGAGGAGCAGGCTTTTAAATCAGACTATTCAGGTACCAAACTACGTGGTCACTGTATTATGCTCGGCTGTATCTCATTTAAAACTACTGAATATTTTTGGAATTCTAACCCTTAACAGGTAACTAAAACAAAATTGAAGCTTATAAAGAAGTCTGACACTGCAACTGAACAACAATCTGAGGGATGGGTCTGGACATGCTGTTCACAACAAGGACTGCATCCCAATGAAATAAATACATCAAAATACATGAAAACAGTATCAAATTGTGGCTGAGCTAAGTATAAGAAAGATCAGACATGCTACTGGAGGTAACGGTGTAAAAGTACAGGTGGCTTTGACCACCTGTTAAATCTGTCCAGAAGATACCCCACAAATTAGTGCTGCACTGTAGGAATGAAAAGGACTGAAGAGATTTTGAAAGTGGGGTATGGGCAGAATCTGCATGTTAAAAATGTATCTTTAATCCGAGTATTCCTTCTCTAAAAAAAGTCAGGATCATGAGACAAAATGTGGAAGAAACCATACATGGGCATATATTAACGGTTCCCTTTGTGGTATTCCCTGATCATAAAAAATGGTAAATTTTCTGATTTTTAAAGTACAGGCCATATTAATTCTGGATAGTCTATTTTTTTCTTAAAATCAGAAAAACAAGCAGGTTTTGGACATAACCAGCTCTTGTCTTCAAAGGCATTTTATGACAGACTTTCACAACCTAAATGTGCCTTTAGACATCTGCAAAAGGAAATTAACCTTTTTTCAGTTTTTCTGCATTCAGTTTCACTGTATTAAGAGAAATATATAGGAAAGCTAAATAATTTTGTCTCTAGAGAAAGGAATAGGAACCATATAATTTCAGATACGACCAGCTGTATGCCTTTCAGGAAGCCAATTAAAGCATATTTCTTGTACATACCACTTCTTATGCATGATGATTTGTACAACAAGCCAGACTTACAATATACCACAGTGAAGAGCTAACAAACAATATTTTTAAAGAGAAAAAAGTCGTGCCTTTATTTCTATACTCTTGCTACTACTGTAATCAAGAAAATTCTAAACCAATTTAAAAATCACCTATTATCTGCTCATTAAGGCTCTATTTTACTAATTGTATCCTACAAAGTTGTAAACTTGCATGTTCTCAGATGATCTGTCACAACTCCCAGCAATGTTATGAAAACTTATCAAGAGAGGAAGGAGGTCACACAGCATCAAATATTTAAAGGGGAAAAAAAATGTGTCTCCTCCATTTCCCACGAAACTGTTCACAGCTGAGCGCTGTCAGTCTTTTGTAACACCTACAAATAAGTTACACAGTCCTGATAATGTTAACATTACTATTATAAAAATATGATTTCAAAAGGAACATCGAATTTCAAATCTACAATTTTCAATAAGGTCTTTTTATTTTGAGAAGGGTGAAAAGCTCTATCCCAAATAATTTACTGCAGTAAATTTTAAAAAAATGTTTACTCGGTTTAGCTTTCCTTGTGTAACTATAAACTGGAACTATCCCAGTGCCTGTAAATGCCATGCTCAAAAACTGCCTTTTTTACTTCCCTGTGTTTTGCTTGGATATTCTTTTTCCACTACTGTAGCAGGAAGCACATACGCATTATTTTTCTGCTACAAAGAAGCACTTGGCACTTGAGGGGGGCAAATTAAACTATGAGTCCCCTGGGGCGAGCAGAGAATCTCTCTGCACAACTCTGCCAACTGATTCTTCACCATATTGATTTCTCCTTTAGAACATCAGCTGCAGGCATAAGTCTTTTATCTACTAGATAACATCAGTATTGATTACTTCTCAACTAGAAATCACACAGTCTCATATAGCTATTCATTTAAACAAAAGGCTTGATACAGAAGGACAAAATGAGCAATTATTCAAGTGCAATGCGGATACCCATCTTCTGCTGCACCAGTGCTACCAGCTGTTCTTGAAACCATCCTAACAATCCTAACTGTGCTTCATCCCACAGGTTTGGTGTGATGAGATATGCCCAATACAACGGACAGTAAGCAAGAGCAGACAGAAATGGGGGAAAACCAAAGTGGAAGTGATATGCTTGAAGGGTCCTCATCCAATGCCAATCCCCAAGTGCAGCATTAGTGCTTTAGGACTTCCGTGATTCCCTCTGTATTACACGACAAATAGCTATGTGAAGCAGCAGGACCAGGGGAACACAAGCACAACCTACAGTCCCCGCGTCTGCATATGCCCCAGGTATTGAAAGTAAGGGAGCAACTACCAACCGCTTTCTGAACCTAGTCTTTTTGATGGCAAAGTATTTATTTTCCAAATAAAACAGAGTGAACCATTTAATCTTCCCTGGATGAACAGAATGTTTCCTTTCGAATTTGTTTTACCAGTTCTGTTTCAGAACTCAACAGACATTTAATTTCAGATTTTTCTTTTCCACCAAATATTCCATCACAGCATTCTCACCTTTTCAGTAACAATCTTTTTCTGATGAAGTACCTTAAAGTGAAGCCTTCTTTACATGGAATTAGGCTTATTTGGAATCAGTTATTCCAAAACTGAGGAATTCAGCCAGGAAGAAGTTGACTGCAAAGAGTTGACACTCAAGGCTACACCTTTCAGGAACTGGTGGTGTTACTCCTACAGTTCTATCCGTTTCTCTGCCTCAGGAAAGAAGGTCTCATCAAGAGATTTTAAGTTTCAAACTTTAGGAAACTACCCACAAGGAATATCATTAGAACGTTTTTTTTTTAAATTAATATCATTATTGATTAGCAACACTTTTGGACCTGGATGTGATTTGCTCTACCTTAATAAGAGGACTGGACAGGATCATTTCTCAAAGGCCCTTCCAGCCCCGTCCTCTGAGATTGTAAAACTTGTTCCTGGGAAAAAAATCTAGACCACCACCACCCTCCAAATCCTTAATTTTGTTAATATAACATCTACTAAGGATTACTGGCCCCTCTGATGCCTCAGCTGGGGAACAGGAAGTTCCAGGGCAGGCTCACAGTATACTCAATGGTAGAATCATACAAAACAATATCCCAATGCTGTAAGTTAAACTACTTTGTAACCTCAGAGGGTAACTCATCACCCAGGTTACAGCCCATGCTTTTGCTTACCTTAGATAGAGAGATAGGGTCACTTTCAAGGAACTGCTTGCTTAAAGAAGGGTCGGTGCTTCCTGAAGAAGCCTTCCGCTCCAAAATATTAACACTCTAAAAAACCAAAAAAGGTAGTTAAAGATAACTTAACATTGAATGTTACTTTTACTTTTCAAAATACATATTAAGTAATGAATGACCGATCATTACACTCCATATATGAAATATCACCATCATGGCTCAAAACATACCAAGTACTACCCATGCATGACACAACTGCACAAATAGTTTGTCTTCTGAGGCGATACACCTCTCTTTCCTTCCTCTCTTTTTTTATGTTTTATGTTTAAACTAATTACTCTGTTCAGCCTGGAAACGACTGGAAACTTAAAAAAGACAGGAAAGACAAGTAATGCAGTTCTTGCCTACAGACATGCAAAGTGCTCCTAGCCAGACCTATTGTGTTTTCTGCTGAGATACCAAGCACTGAGCATACATATCATGCAGTCGGCACTGCCCTACATTCACTTCTGAAACAAACCATCGCACATAAGGTATTACTGCCTCTAACATACTCATTATCGCACCTTAGCATTTTGTTATTGGCTTCTCAACTGAGGTGAAGTAACTCATTACATGAGCGCTTTTAATAGATTACAGGTGTTCCCAAGATCAGTTACTGCACCTCAGCTGACAGGCTTGCTGGTGAACATCTATGGAACACAATGAGCTTAAACCATTACAGCTGTTTTTCCATATGACAACGCTATAAAATATTACATTTTCTAAGCATGGCAGAAAAATAAAATACAAAATGTCACAACTAGTCCTGAAAAAAAATGCTGTTCTTAAAAGACATCTAAAAGTGTCTTCCCATTTTCCAGAAATGTTTCACTCATATTTTTTAAAAGAAAAAGCATTTTTGCTACAGGAGAACATAAGCACATTCTGCCTGCTTGGATTTGCATTTCATTCTCTGGTGAAATTTTTCTACATCTCACATTATTATTTGCTAAGAATTCTACCACAACATGTCAGTTGTATCTCCTTGGCATGAAATACAGCTATTTTGTTTCCAGGACTTGTAGCACAATGACAAACTTGCAATTGCAATTACCCTCTGAGAAGGGTAAGTTTTTCTCAACTGAAAATGACAATTAAATTTTGTTCACAATTAAGCTTCTTTACATTCACTGAAGAATAGATTACACAGGTACAAGTGACAGCAGAAACAATCAATCAGGGACTATAAAAATACAGTCAAACAGCAAAGTAAATATTATTGTTCATACAGATAACTAAGTACATAAGGACCATAACCAAACTAAATGGAAATAAACACAGCTATTCATATAAACACATATATAACACAGACCACATCTTGCTGCAGAGCAGCACACAGACCTTCATTGTTCTCTTTCAATTTGCAACTGTGAGTCAGAATAGGAAAATATGGGGATTGTCTCTGTTGTCTGTGGAGATTAATAAGCATCCCTGCCTCTATGCAACAATAATCGGCATTTATTTTCAGTTACTTTTAATTTAATTTCACAGTGAAGAATGTGGAAAAGCAGCAGTATTATGTTACCTGCCACATCCCCCAGGGCCAACCAGCAAAAGCTTTGTCATAAATTCATAGAATTGCCTCGGTTGGAAGGGACCTTTCAGATCATCCAGTCCAACCATCAACCTAACTCTGACAAAAACCATCACTAAACCCTATCTCTAAGCTCTATGTCTACCCGTCTTTTAAATACCTCCAGGGATGGTGCCTCAACCACTTCCCTGGGCAGCCTGTTCCAGTGCTTAATAATCCTTTCAGTGTAGAAATTTTTCGTAATATCCAGTCTAAACCTCCACTGGTGCAACCCGAGGCCGTTTCCTCTTGTCCTGTCGCCTGTAACTTGGGAGAAGAGACCGACCCCCACCTCTCTACACCCTCCTTTCAGGTAGTTGCAGAGAGTGAGAAGGTCTCCCCTCATCTTCCTTCTCTCCAGGATGAACAATCCCAGCTTCCTCAGCCGCTCCTCATAAGACTTATATGCTTTTAAATCTTCTGCTTTTTCAAAGAAAGGCCAATCTTACAGCCCAATGTCTATTGCTAGTCAGATGAGAAAAAAAAATTGTATTCATGTGGCACAAGCTCCTCCATTACATGTCAAATAATTTAATATGCCTGTTTGAGCTGAGCACCACAATGTTACTAAACTATGATAAAGTTTTCTCATTGAATAGATGAAATGCCACTTATGCACACAGCATCACATTTAAACAATATACAAGAAAACCTAAATCTATTCCTCCAAAGAAGATTAAAATGTCACTGGATTAGCATAATCAGGACGATTCCCAACTTTCTTGCCAGTTTTGTTTGGCAGGCAGGAATCCCACCATCTTGCGATGGAGCAATGCCCAACACAGATGTTCTGAAGGTCTCATATGTAGCAGCCAGTGCAGTTTGTTGTTACATAACTGCAATTTCATTTTGTACAATATTTAGAGTGGAGTAACCCAACAGCCCTTGGCTTGCCAGATTTCCAGTGACATTTTCAGTCGCATGATTTTAAGGCAAGGGAGTTTTATGCCTTTTTTTCTTTTTTTTTTTTTTTTTTTTTTAAAATCAGCCCTCAGTCATTACAGTTCCACTTCAGTTGAGAAATACATTATTAGCTAGCGGCACTTCAATGAATGCTTATTCAACTATTTGTTTGGAAATCAGAAAATGAACACTTTTAAAATAAAATTGCCTTCTTTACATTCCTTACTTCAAGAAGTGCTGTCTTCTTGTCTGTAAATATCTGCTTTCCAATTCTTTCCTGTTATGACCACCATTACACTGACACAAAATCACTTCTTTGAATTTGTAACTTGTCTCTAGCATAATATTAAGAGACATTACTTGGTGCAAAATTGTTTTCCATTAATGCATGTCATTTTTCTGCAAAATTACAGCTAGAAATTACACAATTATTTGACACTTTGAAAAGCAGCTATTTTTATAATGCAGGAGTTTAGTTATTTAGCATCACAGAAATAAAAATTATTTTGATCTTTAAGTTATTATCAAGGGCTTTTTGCTTTAACAAGAAAAATAGAGTTGGTAAAGGAAGCAATTAAAAAAAGCTGATGAGAACAAAATGAAGAAAGAGGCAGATCGATACAGCTTCTGGGTTTTGTTTATAATCGAACAAAAAAAAAAATGAATAATCCATTAATCATGGTGTACCAATCAACCTGGTACTCTCACTCCTCTCATCCCAAGAATACAGGCAGACAAAATCAGCCTCTGCATTGCTCCGTTCCAGACCTCCCTCATGCTTCAGGATTACCTATGCTCTATAGCTGGCTTGTCCTGGAAAAAAGCACCAGCACCATCAAATTCTGTGTGCTCTTGGAAATTAATTCAACAAGATTACAAGTTTAACTGAAATTCTCTGTAATGTCATTGCTAAATCTTAGTCCGAACTACAATCCCTGCTTCAGCTTTGAGATTATTCACAATATACGTTATATGCGTGAGCACACGTTTGCCCCAAAATGCCCCTAACAAACCTACATACGGGAAACACAAATGCTGATTCTGCCCTGCATTTTTTTCATATTGCTTCCCGAAGACACATGAGGGAGGAGGAAGCTGATGGAGAGAATAACAATATGATGTTGTTTCATATTGTCATCATCTCTGGAGGGCAGGAATGGAAAATGTATTTCACAATATGTTTCTATATATCTTGCCAACTTAATTTCTCAGTTAAGAGTTCAGTGACCCATTCACCTTGTCAACCAGAACAAATACTAGCACATGGAGCACCTGGTCCCTATCAGGCCAGAGGCTGAAGACCCTAACATTTCTTAACTGAATCTGACTTCCATTAAAAGAAAAGACATCCCACGGTTTTCAAAGAGAAGGCAAGGAAAGAAAAGAGATATTGGCTAAGTAGAGATAGGATATCCAGTGAAGGACAAGTCTGGCATTCATGCCTCCTCTTCCTGCTTCACTGCTTAATTACTTAATGGAATTTAAGTAATGAGTTCTCTGTAATTTATAATTTATTCATTTCCAAGAAAAAGACACGCTGCTGAGGAATTTATCACTCATGTTGGACACAGACTCTCTTTAGTTCAGAAATGTGCACAATATGTGTCTAGCAATTAATAAAAAAAGATTTGGTGGGTCATTTTGTTTGCTCGCAGAATTCAGCAAACTTCAACACCTATAACTGTGGGGCCTAGACATACGCTGTTCTACAACAGTAATTCAAAATAGACGTTTTTTCTCTGGGTTTTTTGTGGGTTTTTTTGGTTGTTCTTTTTTTTTTTTCAATCCAAAGCACTAACTTTTGCTTCTTTTATTATCAGCTATTCACTGGTATTCTTTTTGCAACCTAGCTACCTCTGCACAGACCTGTGTCTTATTTGAATTCCGTTTAGTATGAAGTGCAATGCTTAATCACTTTCTCTTAATCACGTATTCTCCAGTTATCTGAAATACAGCAGGAGTCGTAAGTTAGACACAGATTCGACTGCAGACATACCAGTTTTTACTACCTTTTAAACAAAGCTGTGATATATGCTGAGTTAATCTACAATATTATTTGCAAAGGGAATAACCTTGAAACTTGCTTTTATCTTAGGCTGCTTCTCAGTTAGCTTTGACTTTTTCTCTGTTGATGAGAATCTCGAATATCATTGTGAGAGAAGGGTGAGTACAAAGCAAAACAACCATGTCTCCATCAATGTATTTCTCCTTTCTTCCTTCTAGCACTTTTTTTTTTCTTTTCATTTGTATAAAGCAGCCATGGTCCTATTCTCATCCTCAGCCCCTCCTACTGATACTGCTCTATAGCTGTTTTCAACAATCTCGGCTATCAACCAACAGACAAAGGAACTTCATACTTTACGAATAGCATGTGTAGTTCATCTTTTTTTCTTCTTGTAGCGCATGCTCCTCTTGTACAGAAACGTGCTTAAGAGCAACCATTTCTCTTCGTAACCTTTTTACTGAAAGACAAGTATATCTAAGCAGCAGCTCTGAAACATATTAATAACATCCAGGTATGTGCTCTCCTTCTTTCCTGGGATATGCAAAATAAACAATTCTTGTGCTACAGAAATGTCAAGGATTTGCTAGCTCAGGAGCTCTGTCAACCCTTTCTGGAACTGCAGCTTTGTATTGTACGTAGTACTTCACGTCAATGCTTTTAGGCTCTGGAAGCAAAGAAGCCTTTGCTTTTCAAGGCACTTTTTGACAAACTCTGAAGAGAAATAAGCTCTTGCTCCTCTGAAAAGCTTCTTGGAGGTAAGTGTTAGCACAACTGGATAAAGCAGAAAAGAGCTATCGCTGTAACAGCAATCTTCTCTCTGCCAGAGCAATGGTTTGGAACGACTACCAAGTCACAGCCTGAGCCTTTAAGGACAATCTTCTTTTGCACTTTAGATTTTGACACGCTTATCTCAAAACAGAGAAAACAGATAAATTGACAATATCTGACAGAGAGAATTCAAATGTTTGCTAATGATATAGAGCTTTTTTATGACTATTGAATAATCACAATTAAAAGGATTGATATTTCACTAAATAGTCTCAGGATAGCAATGCATCTTATTAGTGCTGACATAGTTTAAATTTTAAAAAAAGAGGGAAAATAAAATTACATACACAAAAGAAAACCATTCCTTGATATGTTAATCTGTTAATTAATGAAAGCATTCTAGACAGACTGAATGGCCTTCTTCAGAAGATATATGCAGTTTTCACTTTAATAAATGGTTGCAAGGGAATCTGTTAACACAAATGATAGGCCAAGAAGTTGGACACTCAGATAAAAAAGTGCATATGTTCAAAAAAAGAAAGCCCTTTCTTCCTGTGGCTCTCTTTCACATCCTTGTGTAAGCTACCCACTTAGACTTTCTTAATATCTTTTAAATTTTAATATATGTAGTATAAAAATACAGGAGCTACGAAAAAAGGGGGTTTGAAAAATTTTTAATCAGAATTTTATTTTTTTTTTACATGAAGTCTTATTCTACTAGGGGAAAAAAAAGTTTGAGCGTAACAGCTTAATTTTAAATTCCAGGATAAAGTATTTAATAAAAACAGAGAGAGAGAGATGTCAGAACAGCAAATACCTTTACTAAGAAACACATTTATTCTGACTAATACATTTATATGTCTTGAATGTGGATAATTCAAAAAATTGAATGACTTGAAAACAGAAGCCTTCATATCATACCTGCCATCACCCTCCCTCTTCTGTTTACTTTTGTGTCTTTCCTCCCCACTGAAGAAATGAAAAAAAAAAAAAAATCATGCTTCTCTTTCTTCTCCCCCATTTGTTTCCCAGAGATCATAAATGGCACTTTAGAAGAGTTGCACCTTCTTCCCTCTGAATTCATATGTGTATGTGTGTACACACACTTTCCTCACCAATCCCAGGCAGCCCATTTTGGACCCAGCTGCAGTTAGAAAATGAGTGCATATTATGATAATACCAGTCAGTGTTTGAGGACACTTGAATTGTATGAATATTCATTTTTTCAAATGTATAGGCTGATCTTTTAGTTTATATTCAAGGAAAATGGGACATGCTCCTATAGGTATGGATGTGCGTGCATGGTAGAGGAGAAAAAATGAGACAGGAGGAATGCAAGAGTGACCATGTTCTGGAACACCTCTTTAAATTATCTGTCATAATTTTCACGGGCAGTTAAGCTTTTATGTGAGCAATTTCCCAGGTTTTGTAATAGAAGATAGAAGAAGATACATACACCATTTCTAATCAAACTGACACAGTTTAAAAAAGGAAACCTTTCTTCATAGCACATATCTGCGCTTCAGCATTCTCCATACAGGCTGTAAGGCACTCCTAGAAGTACGATAATTCAGATAGTAATGTTTATAAAGCTCAGAGAAAGTGTACACACGGCCCCGTGGGACAGCTTGGCACGCACACTATCACTGTCAAGAAAAGACCAGTCTCCTGAACAGCGTTTTTTTTTCCTCACAGGTCTTTCAGACATTGTGATGGCTTGCCTTATAGACTAGCCTATATCTGTCTCTGCTTGACTGCTCCAGCCCATTTCATTTCTTCCACAGCTTTAAGGCCAAGTCTTTCTTAGAAAGAGGCAGCACCTCTCTCTGTTAACATCCAGGACTGTAGTCTGGGATACCTTGCCTCCAAACCACTATAGATATTACCACGGGCAGGGGCACTCGCGATCCAAATATCTATTGATTGGAGAGGGCCCATCCAGCGCACGTGCACACAGATGTACTTCTTCTGGTTGCCATGTATCTACCATGTAAATTCTAGGCAGAAATACAGGCACAAGATGAGGGACATCTGCTGTGTGCCTGCAGGCTGGCTTCTCAACATACAGACAGCAAGCCTGATGCGTCCAGCCTGAACTGGCCTGCTGGCCATGTGTTGCTGCCAACCCGTGCTAGCAGCCCTGCCCCCAAAGATTCCCAGTGCCAGAACAGGAATGGCTCATCCTTTCAATGCACCCATCGGCATCGGTGCTCAGGGAGTCTTGCCTCACCCCTGGGGTCAATCCGCACCAGTTCCCTCCAGGTCTGACTCAGACGGGTTCCTACTCTGTCCCCGGATAAATCTGTACTCCGGAGAGACTCACTTTGAAAGCCTTTACCTTCTTCTGATGGGCTCATTATGCCACAGGTAGAGAGATGTTCATTCATCAAGTAGTCCACTGTCATCTAACAGGGCTGAGACTTATTATTTCATTTAAGACAAGTGCTAGGGCATTGAACTTAATGTAACATTCACATGGGTGTTCTACAGCTTCATAAGTTACATTGTTTCAGACATTTTTTCAGATACTCAAGTAAGACCCACTACCTCCTGAACCTGAGGAACACCTTCAAACTCTATTAAAGGCATAGAAAAAAAAATAATGTTATAGAGTAGCAGCAGCTAGCCAATTTAAAGAATAACTGCATGTTTTTGTTAACAATTTTGCCACTTCATTCTTTGGCTCCCTCAGAATATTTGCTTGGTCCAGTGAGTTGTTGCTTTTGAAGTACTTATTTAACACTTCCTGCTCTAATGCTGCTTCAACTCTATTATGTGAATAGAGTTAATTAGGAAAGACAGCAAAAGAGAATTACATCACTGTAATAACAGCACTTGGCATTTAGTAGCATCTGCAGTTTGAAACTCACAAAGAGATTAATAATTATTACTGAAATTATTCTCACAAACTAGAGAGAAGTATAAATGCTCTTAAAAGTCTACGCTTTGCTACAGAGCAGAGCTAGGAATAAGGCTCCATGTTGTCAGGTCTGTACCATGTCTACTAGACAACTGTCCATCCTCTCTTTTAAAGCCACAGAGAGACCGGAACAAGTGGAATTTGCAGGTAATGACCAAGAAGTTTTCCCCAGATGTCACATCGGCCTGACAGCAGTGAACGAGCCGGTAGGTTGCTACTCAATTTAAGAATAAAGAATGGATATAAATGCACTCTGACTTCTCTTCCACATGGAATATATCATGTTATATTATATTGCAATCTTTTATGAGCAACACTGTCTAAGGCACACTGGACAGATAGGCAGGCATGGTAAAAATGCCAATTGATTATAATGTCATTGTTTATGAGACAGAAATCTATAATGAAACCACAAAAGCATCCTTGATATTGTGTCACCGATCGTAACTGCTCACAAACAAAAAGAAAGTTGAGTTTGAGGTACCTTAATATATTAAAACCAAGAAATTAAACTACAGGGGCATGAACACTCCCTCCTGTCCCTTCACAAACTCTCACACGTCTAATTGTTCTCAGTCTCCCAGACAAAAAACACCAAAAGCACTAAATGAAATAGGACAATTAAAAGAGAGAGACTCTTCCAGAGGACTTTCATTTCCAGCAGGCAAGATGGATCTGTGGATGTGATGGACCTTACCCTGCCAACCTAGCCTCCCAAGGGAAAAGCACCACTGGCTGAAACGCCATAGCTGCTGCCACCACAGCTGCTCCCACCATGACCCTTCCCATTGCCACTGCTCTGATACTTCCCGTTGAGCTGCCAGGAAAGGTGTAGCAGCAACAGGAGCCAGGGCAATAGCAACAGCAGGTCTCTCATTTTAAGCCCTGGCATTTTGCATAAAGTAGCTTCAGTTTCGAATACTAGGCTGCTATTTTATGGGACAGATAAAAAGTGAATCTGATATTGCTTAGAATAATCACACAAAAAGATCTTCTTGAACATCAAGCAATCAGAATAAAAGATTGTTCGCAACTTTTTTTTTTTCCCTTATACACATCAGCCAGCTCTCCCAGATACTCCTGGTCACAAAAAAAACCCACCTCTCCCCTTGCTTTCCTTCTGTATTCCCTGCCCTTACTTTTTCAGCCACTTGTTCTCCCTATAAACCAGTCCTTGCTTGAGCCATGTCCTACAACTTCACAATGCATTTGGCCCACCCAGTTCCCTCTCTTCTACTAATTTCTTTCACCTGTTTATTTCTGGACCAAGAGTATCACTCTCTAAATCAAGTACCTACACTGCAGAGCTGAGCACTCCGCTCCTGGCACTTCTTACTTCTCCCTCCTGCACCGCCCGCTTGCTGTGGCATACAGATTGCCCATGCGAACTCAGCTTCACAGAACCTGGTGGTCCCTGCAGTACATCTACGAAATATTTGCAGCTCACTGGCTCCTGGGAAAAACTTGATGGCAGTTTTCTTAGCCAAGAGACTTCCCTTCATAATTCTGCTTTTACTCCTCTTACTGGTAGCTGAAAGCATGAAACTCTAGAATTGACATAGAACCCACAATAATTTCCTATCGTGTGTGTCTCTTCTCATTAATCATTAGCTGGTGAAAGAGACAACAGACAAGTCACCCCTCTCTTTTTCCCCTCCCAGTCTATGTCTGTCTCAACTAATCAGCACTTTATGCTAGGGACTGCCTTTTATTACATGCCTAATACAGTGCAGAGCAACGTGAGGCCTAGATTTCTACTCACCCCAATATCCAAATAACAATTATTAGTCCTTTTTTTCAGGTATCATACATTTCACCCCCAGATTCACCTACTGTAGTAACTTTTTAATAGTCTTCCAGTTACTCTGTAAATTAAGGTTTGGTTAAGGTTGCTGCAGACAAATCACCTGATCCTTCCATCATCATTAAAGCCTTTATATCTACAAAATGGTGATACTTGCCATAAGAAATACTGCTTTTTGGAGATTACGTGACAATTAAAACATAGTCGTTTTAAAAGGTAACTAGACATTTTCCAGCACAGACCTCTAAGCAAGACCAGAGCCTTGACTGGAATTGCACTCTGCTCCTAAATTTCAAGGCCAAGTAAACATCTTCAGCCCAAACTTGGTCCTTTCTGCATCCCTTGAGTACAACCCTTCTCCTATTAGTCAATAGTGCTCTTACAGAAAGAAAAAAAAAATAAACACATTAAAATTTGAAAAGCAGATGATTGCTGCTCTGGAAAATCTTTCTTCCTTTTCCTTCAAAGCCCCTATCTTTCACTCTTTACATATGGCTGGAAGACAATAGTCATTTAAAATATGAAAGCTCTCCTAGTAGAAAGATGACCACACAAGGCTAAATGCAATAGGACTAAAAAGCTTCTCTGCTTTTGTGTTTGCTGTGTGGGAAAAGAATCAAGGATTTGTTGAAACAGTAATCTGTTTCAAGAGATTGTGTCAAGACAAAGAGAAACAGAGAGACAAGGAGATAACACCTGATCATCCCTCCCCTCTAAAAGACCAAAAAGAAAACTGAGACATTAGAAGAGATATCTTCACATTTAAAATAGCAGACATTGCCAGATCCACTTCACATCATGTATTAGCTACCCTTTAGATGGTGGTCAGAAAAGTCAAAATCTCTCCTTTGTTCACAGTTTCACTATTATTACTATCCTTCTGTATCACTCCCTCTGTTTAATAGCCTGGGGTCAGGCCCAAATTTACCAAACTGCACATTGTTAACCCTAAAATGTATTTACTTCTTTCTGCCTTCTCAGCACAATATCACTACCGATGCATTGCAGAGGATACATACCATACTACAGTCTGCAGTATGACTTGCATACTTAGTCAATAAATAAAATATGGAATATTTATGAAGAACATACAGCCATCCAACTGAATACACAACATATGATTTTATCATATTCAGCTGTCCTTTCTAAAAACAGTGTTAGTTTTCCTCCTTTTTGTTGTGCAACAGAATATGACTAACCTTTTCAGAGTTTCACAAGGGATGAAAAACAAGAATCTCCCTTTCCAGAATGGTCTACAAAAAACGCTGTCAGAATTGCAGTTTTTATGCTCAGCTTTGTACGGGGCCTCTAAGTTTTCTTAGGGAGATCCTCTGACAGTGGAGATGACAGGGATTCTATGCTCCACAGTAGGAAAACCTGCTGCTGCTCCATTCTAAAGCATTCTTTATCAAGGACACCACAACTGCCCTGCCACCTTGCTCAGCTCAGAGGTTAAACAAATCAGGTTGGTCCTGGGCCTTCTTCTATCAAATAGTCCAAATTAACCGTGATTTTGACAAAAATGAATGATGCTAAATTTCCTATGATAACAAAAACCTGAACCCAGTTTTTTGGTTATTGCTGGCTTCAGTCGTCTGTTCATTTATCAATTACTTAGTCGTGGAGCCTGCAAATTGGCAATGTCAAAGCTTTTGCTGACTCCTAATTCTCTTATGTGATGTATATTGCACAAATAAGAAAGCTACATTAAAATGCCAGCATTATATACAGCACAACATTTTCCACTCTCCCTGAAATGATTTATCATAGTCATGTTCACACTCATTCAGCCTCCTGTGCCATAATTTATTCGGAAACTGTTCCATAATTGCTGGCATGACTTTGACAAGAATTATATGATGAGAAGATTTCAGTCATTAACCATGTAGAAATATCAAGTGTTATCCTCACATGACAATGAAAGCTACATTGACACTTCATCCAGTCACATCACTTTCCATAGCCGTACATATTACCCCTTCAGGAAGGGTGCCTTTTTCGTAGCTGCTATGAAGAGTCCAAGGAGAAAGCAAGACAGAATTTTCAAGCCTTTTCAAAGCAAAACCCAGCACCCCCAAATCAAAATCCCCTACCCTCTAGCTAACGTTGCATTTGGGGGAAAGTCTATGAAAACCAAAACATACACAAAGCATAGAATCATAGAATGGTTTGGGTTGGAAGGGACGTTAAAGATCATCTATTTCCAACCCCCCTGCCATGGGCAAGGACAATGCCACAAAGAAAGAAATTAGAAATACAATTGTTATAGTAGATAGTAGGATGAAGCTGGTTGATTCACTGTGTCTACATGCACCAAGGAAACATTCGTACGTTTATTTCCCTGGATATAGTACCATTGCACCTCACACAATAGCTCAGTTTCACTGCAGAAGAAATTGCCTACCCATTCATTCTCCTGGATATTTCACTGCCTTTAACACTGAAAGCACTAAGGCAAAAATTGAATGGCTGGCAGTATCCTTTCCAATCCACATTTACATGCCCAAATATACTTGTTAAGCATCATCAGACATTATTGTATCCAAGAGAGCTCTGCATGCATCACACCATCGACCTCTTCAGCATTATTTTAAAATCATGCTTCACATTTCAGTGACCAAATATGGACTTAAAGTTAGGCATCCATTTCATTATGATGACAGGTATACCTTGCTCTACCCCGTTACTATGGTAACAGATACCATAGCCATTAAATTTATGGTAAACTGTATTCTCAAAAGGTATTTTTTTTTCATTCTCACTTGTATGATCATACCAAACTACCTAATTACAAAAAGAACTCAGAGAATATGCTCTTAGCTGAACTCAGCGGCTTCTACAAGTCTTGCATTCACCTTCATTGGGTTTAAATGCGAGAGACAAAATATACTGATGCTTTAAACAAAAGATGTCAAAATTCCTGCTCCAGATAGAGCAAATGAAAAATTAAGAGGAGATCATACGCTAACCAGGACTGAACTGAGTACAGCAATCTCAAATCCTGTAAGGATTTTCCCTGCAAGGGAAAATATTTATCACCTGTGAGAATACCATTTCTGACTTCACAGAAAAGCCATGGAAATGATTAAAAAAATTCCAGACATTTCCTGCCTGTTATCAAACACGCATCAGAATTCTTCTCCTGGTTTAACATTTTAAACGTACCTTATGGTGAGACTATTTGCATTCAAAGCTGTTAAGTGCTATAGTTTACATCAAAATTCTCAGTTTTCAAAATTTTTATAACTCAGGTAAGGAAAAAAAAATCTACTTCAGCAGCAGCTGAGAAAGTAGTGTCACAACTGGCATATAAGTAGCTGGAATAGTGTTCTTAAGTTACAGCCATGCAAGTAAATGCATACCACAGCGAACAATTATTTAAGTTCTTTTCCTGCCTCTTTTCCTTGTCAAGTTGAAAATAAGCCACTATTGCATTAATGAAAATATTTTCACAATATTTAAAATTATAAAGTTGTTACATTCTTACATTTCGTACATTTTTAAATATGATTATGTTAAACTAACTCAGAAGCTGATTTAGCATTCAAGGTTTCCGTGGATCAAAGGTTTAAAGTATGCTTCTGTTCTAATCAAATTTTCAGTATCAACCTTTGCATTTGTAAATATACGTTTAACCACCTCTCTGAATTCTAGTGGGTAGCTCTTATACTTTCTGAAGTGCTCCCACTGATGCTAGGGCCAGACTGTACACCCAGCCCTCAAAAAACCACAGGAATGCCGAAGTTGTTTTGAAGGGAAATAATACAGGCCTCATCTCAAAAGGATCCTGGAGAAAAGACATATTACATCCACACAGACAAGGGTCTCTTGAAAACGGAAGTCTAACATAACTTGACTAGTGTTATATGATGTGGGACAATCACTGTAAATTCCTAGTAAACCAAATAATATTTAAAATGTTAGGTGCTTCCATAAAGAAAGAACAATATGATATTTAAATAGAATTGCAATATCACCTTGTAAAAAGATAAGACATCTCTGTCATTAGATTTTTAAAAAAAAGAGGTATTCACAGAGGACATGAAACAATCTGAAGCAACTGTAGGTTCATGCTGCCAAAAAAAACCCACTTCTCAAAAGACTTCAGAGCATGTTTCCTACTTGTCCATGTGACTATATCCTTCCCGCTCCAGCGCTACATGCGGTGCCCCACTTTAGAAAGTGAGGAAAAAAAATAATTTTAAAAAATCAACAGTTCTTGGCTATAGTGATATCATCCAGTGCTATAAGCAAGTGAATTCAGAGCTAGCGAGAACTAACAGCCACATTACTGGAATAAATGAATCATTTCACCAGATGTTACAAATGCCAAGATCTTTTCCTTACCTGCCTCCTGTCCCTCTGAGATGATGATGAAGAGGAGGCACTTCTATGTGATGGAGTGGACGTTTTGTGAGCTGGCGATACACTCTTCTCCTCTGAACTCATTTTTGCAGCAAACTTGTAGTAATGATCTTGTGCTCTTATCACTCATGTACAAAAAGGCAAGGGATAGTCTTCTGCATCCTTCTGTTTCACAATTTATGGACAGCCAAAGAGGAATTCAATCTCAGCTGAACTGCACCTTAATAAAGATAAATGTGAGAGGAAGAGTGAATGAATACACCCACGCTCCAAAGTAGCTCTGCAGCAAAGAAATCTGTTTACATTCACTATTTAATCCAACAGATCTCCCAGTTTTTTATTTCCCTTCCTAACAACTACCCAGTACAAACATAAATACATTGTTCTACATTCTCACAGAAGATGAAAGTGGTATTACATTATTTCAAAAACCCCTAAGGAAAGGAAGGCTTAAGGAATTTACAGCAATTCTCAGGCAAACTTTACAAATCCTTGACAAAGGGTAATTATCACATCTTGTGTAATATCGTAACATTATCAAGAAACTCCTTAGGACTTCCCGTACAACACAAATACCACTGACCACCCTGTTATAATCAGTACTTCTTAAAAACCCTGCAGTTAGTTAGATTAAGGAATCTGCAAGTTGCTTTTAAAAGCAGGTCCCTCTTTCAAAGATGGTGGCCTCTCTGAAGGGGTGGACAACCCAGTTTCACAAATCAGCACCTTTCAGATGGTGCAGAGCTCACCACGCACTCACGTCTTG
Organism: Larus michahellis; assembly: GCF_964199755.1. NCBI lineage: Eukaryota > Metazoa > Chordata > Aves > Charadriiformes > Laridae > Larus > Larus michahellis. The sequence continues at coordinate 33,058,013 of NC_133902.1, forward strand.
CTCTCAAAAGAGGACTGAAAGATAATACAAAACGTTTTGACCAGAGAACACTTTCAGCCACACGACTGTGGCCAGGGGTTATTAACCTCTTCATCTGGACAAAAACTTCAGTATATTTGTTGAATCCCAGTGTTGTCGAAGGCAGGAGCTCCCCAGGGCCTAACTGGGTTACTCTGAGGTGCCCTGTTGGGTGGAACGCGGGGCTGCAGGGGGGGCCTCTGTGAGGAGAGGCTGGGGCTGCTGGTTCCAGACGGCTCCAACTCAAATACTGTGTTCAGTTTTGGGCCCCTCATTACAAAAAAGACATTGAAATTCTGGAGTGAGTCCAGAGAAAGGCAACGAAGCTGGTGAGGGGTCTGGAGAACAAGTCCTGTGAGGAGCGTCTGAGGGAGCTGGGGGTGTTCAGCCTGGAGAAAAGGAGACTGAGGGGAGACCTTCTCACTCTCTGCAACTACCTGAAAGGAGGGTGTAGAGAGGTGGGGGTCGGTCTCTTCTCCCGAGTAACAAGTGATAGGACGAGAGGAAAAGGCCTCAGGTTGCATCAGGGGAGGTTTAGAGTGGACATGAAAAATTTCTTTACCAAAAGGGTTATCAAGCATTGGAACAGGCTGCCCGGGGAAGCGGTGGAATTGCCATTCCTGGAGGTATTTAAAAGATGGGCAGGCGTGGTGCTTAGGGACATGGTTTAACGGTGTTTTTGGCAGTGTTAGGTTGATGGTTGGACTTGATGATCTTAAAGGTCCCTTCCAACCTAGACGATTCCATGATTCTAACTTGCCACAGGGCACAGCTGAGAATGTCAGTGAAAAGGTATCTAAGAAAGGGCAAAAACCACCATTAATGCAGAAGAGGAGGAACAAAACAAGTGACAGACAGCGCTGTGAACAGCAGGGTCAGAGAAGGAGGCGGGGAAGAGGTGCCCTAGGCACCAGAGCAGAGACTCCCCTGCAGCCCATGGAGGAGACGGATATTCCTGAATGAACTGCGGCCCATGGAGTACCCACGCTGAGCACATATTTCCCTGAAGGACTGCAGCCCGTGGGCAGGGGAAACGTGTGAGAAGGCAAGAGTGGTGAGGAAAGAGGAAGACGGAGCTGATTCTTTTTAGGATTGCCTTTAAATCTAAAAGTATCTCTTTGCATTAAACTCTGGTACAGGAGAGAGTACCTTAGCACTCCTCAGCATCTTTAGTGCAGAAGTGGAGCTTAGCTTTCTGCAGCTTTCAACACTACCAGTCAACTTTTGTTGTTTTACGTTTCACTATTCCCTAAACCCAGATGGGAAAGCGAGACATTACAGGCCCCAAAAGACAGCAAGTAGTATTTTTATATGTCTATTTGCACTAGCAAGGAAAAAATAATTGCACAGAACGGTCTTGTGCCATGCACAGAAGAGTAAACACTAACTTTCTATCTGCTGCTATGAAAAGAGTCACTGTTCTGTGGTTCCTCTAATTCGCATTCATGAGGATCAGAGAGTAGCTGTGGCCTTCAGTTCAGGAGCTGGGGCAGTAAGACAGGGAAATAGAGGAAACTGGAATGAAGAAAACTGGGTTCTTCAGATAATGGCAGAAAATAAACAGGAGAGGGTATTTAACAGGAGAGGATTACAATTACAAAGGACTGGTGAAAACCCCAAAATGGCATACCTGCAGGTGCTATTTTTGAACTTGTAAATTCTGTGGAGACATTGGTATAGACTGATATATATTCATTATCACAATCCATTTTCTCTTACCTTCTAGCTTAAATACTGAAGTAGAGCTGCTGTATGCAAGTGCATACAGACATCATTTAAGGGGATTTAAGTGATATCACAGATTTAAGAGTAATTTTCAACAAATGTAACTCCATCTAAATTTAAAAAAAAACATCTTTTGGTCTTACATTTTTAACGTTTCCTTCTTGGACAAAAAGTACAAGTAACTTAAACAAAATGTTATCCTGGTAACGAAAAGTGAAGAGAAATACTAACCTAAAATGTACAATCACTTTCATATAAAACCAATTCTCAAAAAAGCATTTAAAAGAGCAAGATTTTAACTTAAGCAAATGGCTAGTCCTCAAAGAGAACACTCTTGACAGTTTTAATTTTTGAAAATTAGAGGTGTCAAAAAGCAGTGCCTATTAAATCTAGCAGGATGTTGCTGTTACACTCCGTGCAAATGTCAGCAGCAGTTAACTGTTGACCCGTTTTGTTCTTCAGGACAATGCTTAAATGCTGAATATGAACATTAACACTTGCCTGCTGGAATTCAGGCTGCCATAAGTGATATGTTCATTTGCATTCTGTAATACAACATCAACTTCTTTTCAGTTTGGCCACTTAGAAAGTTTTTAAGCAGTTGTATTTCTCCCATGGTAGATAATGGTTTGGTACCATCAGTAACTTAGTTTTTAGCGTAAGTATTAAGTAAGCACATGGAAGATTTACTATTTTCAATAAAAGCAGCATTCTCAAAAGTCTCAAGGAAATCGAGGGTAACAACACTGCCATGTCACAGTGAAAATACCGCAAAGAATTAAGGGAAAAGACCTGATACACAACATCTCTTTCACTTTAAATGTGCAAATATCAGGAGTGAATGGCAATCAATTGGCTATGAAAATACTGAAATTCTCTAACAAAGAAGAAATTTGTGACAAAAGTCACTAGACTGGGTTGGAGAACATTTTGGGTTGGAAAACATTTAAATTAAGCCCTTGTGTATTTTGTGAATTTGGACTTCATTCTCCCACTAAAAATGCTATTACAACCTCATTCAACCCATGCACTCTGCAAGGCCTGTGTTCCTGCAATTGTATGGTGGGCTGGAGGCAGAACAGTTTGCCTAAGTACGATTTAAGAGTAGAAGTCTGTAAACATGAGCACACTGTAAACAAGCCAGAGCTTGCACCCTACTGCAAAACCATCTGCAAGGAAGAATTGGGCAAAGCATTTTCAAAACTACACAAGGGTTTATCCTTGCCTCTGTCCTCCTAACTTTGTTTATACCTTAAGAATGAAGATAGTTTCTCACAGAGAACAGGAGAGTGAAGACAGATGACCAGCAGTTTTCCATTGCAGAAAAAAATCAAAATATATAGTAAAAAACTGTCTTCATTAGAGCTAAGAAGAGAAAAAGGAAAGGCATCTGAGCTTGAAATCTAGATTACATTCTTATTTCAGGCGAGTTCTGAATCCAAGGAAATATATTTTAAAGCACTCCATACCAAACCTATCTGAACCCAGCAATGCGCGCTTGCAGCCCAGAAAGCCAACCACATCCTGGGCTGCATCAAAAGAACTGTGGCCGACAGGTTGAGGGTGGCGATTCTCCCCCTCTACTCTGCTCTGGTGAGACTCCACCTGGAGTACTGTGTCCAGCTCTGGAGCCTCAGCACGGGAAAGACATGGGCCTGTTGGAACAGGTCCAGCGGAGGGCCACGAAGATGATCAGGGTGCTGGAGCACCTCTGCTGTGAGGACAGGCTGAGAGAGTTGGGGCTGTTCAGCCCGGAGAAAAGAAGGCTCCAGGAAGTCCTTAGAGCAGCCTTCCAATACCTGAAAGGGACCTACAGGAAAGCTGGGGAGGGACTCTTTATCAGGGAGTGTAGTGATAGGACGAGGGGTAATGGTTTTAAACTGAAAGAGGGGAGATTTAGATTAGATATTAGGAAGAAATTCTTTACTGTGAGGGTGGTGAGACACTGGAACAGTTTGCCCAGAGAGGCTGTGGCTGCCCCATCCCTGGAGGTGTTCAAGGCCAGGCTGGATCGGGCTTTGAGCAGCCTGGTCTAGTGGGAGGTGTCCCTGCCCATGGCTGGGGGGTTGGGACTAGATGATCTTTAAGGTCCCTTCCAACCCAAACCATTCTATGACTCTATGAAACACTGCTATGTACTGATCACAAACACCACCACCTCGCATGCTGCTCAGGGCAGGGGGAGACTAGAGGTGTCAGGAATGAAGGCATGAAGCTGAGCCTGAGAAAAGTGGGAGGAGAGGTGTTGTTTTAATGTCTTTTATTTCTCACTACCGAAATCTATTTTAATTAGCAATAAATTAATTTTCCCTAAACTGAGTTTTGCCTGCAACACTAACTGATAAGCAGTCTCCCTGTCTTTATCTCGACCCACAAGCTTTCTCATCCTGTTTTCTTCCCCGAAGCCACTGAGGCAGGGGAGAGCGAGCAGCTGCGTAGGCATTGGCTGCTGGCCAGGGCTAACCCACCACAGCTACAGGGGCCAGTCTCTGTTCTGTTTACTCAGCCACTGCTATGGGTACTACCTCTTTGTATTTGATGCTTTTTCTCACTTACTTCTCTCTACCTAAACCTTTAATTTCCATCCAAGAACAGAAAAATAGATATTCAGAGCAGCACAGAGGATATTGGTGCCAATAAACAGTCAAACACTACCAAAATGTTGCAAGTTAATCACCAGTACACCATGACAGTTCAGGAACAGAGTTATAGGTCTCAATGCTGATAGATACTGTGTCTGATCTTCCATTAACCTCAGACAAAATTCTTCCCTGAGTTATGTTGTCTGCTTGAAGACATCTATCTTCTCCACCACCTTCTCTAATACTGAAATAGCGCCCTTCCACTGTGATGACAGCACAACAAGGGTCAGTACAGCACAGCTAGCTTTAGATGAGTGTGGAGAAAGGTGTTGTCCATATGAAATGGTATCAGGACAAAAATGCATTAGCTAACACTCATACATGACTGTAGGCTCAAGAAATTATGACATATTGAAGACAGAGCTCCAGCTTCCCCAGTCACAACAGGTACCCGTGCAAGAATATCATCCTGAACCAGATAACTCACACAGAGGCAGCTAAATAATTTATTACATTGTGCTTTGCAGCCACCGGCTTCCAAATACTGCACCCTAATAAACACCTTCCTGCTGGAGCTGAGCTCTGTGATGACTCATAAGTGACAGACACCTTTTCTGCTTGCTGTACTATGGAAAGCGGAATGACTTCACTTTATTAGTTATCAGCACTTTTGCCAGTATGAATCTCATCCATGTCTTATGGGTGAGCTTACATCTCTACAAGGAGTCTCCCATACAATTATAGATCCCACATAATACCCACAGAGCATCTACATAGCATCCCAGGGGCATGACTGGAAGAACATGGCTGTTCCACCAGCAAAAGCTGTCCCCATAGCCTGAACATCTTGGCAAATTCTCTATTCTTTTCAGGATAGAAGAGTTTCTGCTAGAAGACTACAAGCTGTATTATGCTGGACCTGCTAGAGACAGCTACAAGACGATAGAGGTTGCAGGAAGACAGAAACAGGCTGCACAGTGCATTTGTCTCAGAATTTCAGCAAGAAAACATAATGAAGTTGCACCCGAAGAGAGGCTTTTCCTTCTACCCTAGCACACCAGGGACTGCTGATTTAGATTAACAGCATTTTCATATCCTAGAAATGAGTTAGGCAAATTTTAGCCAAAAAGGCGTACCAACAGTCATACCTCAAGGTCTGTGCAGTTTTCATATAAATCAAAAATCAAATTACAAAAATTAGGACACAAAAATTATAATCCTACTTCACAAAGCTAAGTAGAACAGGCAAGTTATTTAAGAGCTAAAAGGACAATTTTTCAGTCATTTTCAGCTATGAGGTCGCTGAAAATTTTTTAGCAGAGCAGCCTTCAGGCAAATGAAAATCAAAACCTTTTTAAAACATCTGATCTTCACTTAGTTGACTCATGTGGAAAAATTTATATTTAGTATTGGCACAGGAGGACAGTGATCTGGCACTTCAAGTGTGTTTTTAAGGTTCTCGGGAAGTGTAGGTGCTGTTGAAAGAAGCAAACACAATGCTAGCAAACGGTACACAAGAAAAGCAGTTCTGTAAATAGTTGCCAGGTTTGACATTGTGAAGTATGGGCTTTTTCTTTCGAAAGGTATTTAAAAAAAAGTAAAAAATAGAGCTACATCTGAGCCAAACTCCACAGTGGTTCTGTGGCTTTGCCCAAGCACTAAGAGCTGAACCTAACCAACAACTTGCTCAAACCACGCTGATTTATTGATAGCAGTCTCCCAATAAAGATATATAAAACTATACCATCCCACTTCACACTACAGGAAGCAAACATTTCTTCTTGCCCTATTTAACAGCAACAATAACTTCAATATAAAATTGTTATTATTTATACATAGGAATTTCTGACAGAGGAACAGCTCAGGGTTAAAAGTCAAAAAAAAGACAAGTGGCATATTTGAGAAAACAAGCACTGTAAGCACAACAAAATTATTAATGCAAACTAGCAAGAGCTAGCACCGAGCTTTTTGTTATTGTTCTTCCACACTGAATTTGGATTTTCTTTCTCTATATTTCTAAGAGCTTATCTTCCAATTTTGGCTTAAAATTTGGGTAATACATCTTCTTTAGAGCATGTTAGAAGGAATAAATGTAGTGAAATTGATGTAAAGAGACGCCAGTCTCTGTAACTAAGACTGAAGCAAACAATTATAAATCTAATTTTTTGGCCAACAAATTCAATTTACCAAAATGAAACCAATGCTTTTGAGACATTTTTCATGGGCGTTTTCCATCAGTCACTGGCAATTTTCCTATGGACTTCAGCGGGAACACAAGCCATATACCATGGTAGAGTATTTTTAGAAAATAATAGAAAATCTCAAAACACATTCAAAAACTATGATTTTGGATTTGGGGTTGGTGGGGGGGGGTAACCCCCTGGTAATTGGGCCATTGTTCTGATACTGTTTCCTGACAAAGACCGAAACAACTGACTCATTGTACAAGGCCAATTTTATCAGACCTTCACAGCAAATACGTCTTCAACATGAAAGTATTTTCATTCATGTCAGTTGGACAACTCAAAAAGAATGGCGTTATCTGGCATAAACAAGGGTAACAGTATTGGCCATTGGTTATTAATTGCTGCTTATCCAAATATCATTGACCTGTAGGCTGCATTTTGCACCACACCAACTAAATTCCTCATGAACTGCTCAAAACCACCTGTCAGTTTAGGATCATAAATTGATTCAGTCCATCAAATGTGACTGTGCATTGGCTGGCTGCAAAGCTGCTTTGCCATGAATTCCCAAGGCAGGATATATAGTTATTGCTTCCAGCATATAAGAAGAGACAGACTTCCTAGAACGTGAAAACCAGACACTGCAGAAAGATTTTGGTCATCACAACTATCAATCACCCAGCTGGGAGTTTTGTCTTCAACTTTTCCCATTGGCATCTCAACTATTTTGGATTTAAAACATCATTTGAAATATAGTAATCATAAAAATTATTTACTGGTTCTTCAGTACATTCTCTTCTAAAGTTATTTACTTATTTACTATTACGTAAGGTGACGTATATAGAAAGGTAAGACGCTCTGCCCAAAGCGAAGACAATCAAAGTGCCATATCAGAAACCACTGGTTTTTACACCAGATATTACGTTAACCCAGAATCCTGCCTTCTATCATCTGAAACAAAATCATTTCAGATGCATCAAAATAAACGACAAATCCAGTACCAAGATGTAGCATGATTATTTTTTATATCAGTGTTACAATAAATAGTTTGAAAGACACAGAAGCACTGAGACCTACTTACTGATTTCTCTTCTCCTTCTATCCTAGATTACATTAATATGTTTGATTCAACATCTCTTAAAAGTATTTCCTGGGAATTCTGTAGACTGGACTATTCAGTAGTATAAGAACAATGAAGATGACACTGACTCTCCAAATAAAAATTCATTACTCTCAGTTTTATTGACTGAACAAACTACAGTGTATCTGGAGTTACACAGATTGTCATTATTTGAAATTTCATTTTAAAATCGAGTATTTCTACGTTACTGGCTAAAATAAAAAAATTTTTAAAAATCTTGAAAAAAAATAAAATACAAAGGGGAGAGGGATGAAATGGATAAAGACTATTTTTATTGGGAAAAAAATGTTAGCAGGTTTAAAGGTCCAAGTGAGATACATAGACAAGGTGTGAAATAAAACAATACACCAGGGAGCAAACTGGGCAAAGACTCAGGAAACACAAGCTGTATAAATATAAACCACACGAAATAAATGGGTGACACAGAGGAGAGAAGCAGCCTGTGGAAATGAATATTAGCAATATCAGAGGTATGGATATTGCAGTTATCTCACTTTACAAGCCCCCACCGTATGGCAAGTCCATTGACACTGGTTAGGGAATCTCTGTCCTCCCCCAAAATCTGAAGATGTTCCACTGAGCCTGGGCAACCACGCCAACTGCAGGGAGGTTTGTGAAAAAGCTATTAGTAGAAGTGATGAAAACGTACAAATACATGACTTGTACAGAGTTATAAATAAACCTGCATGTCATGTAACAGATAAATGGAAGCTCTCAATGGGTAACTCCAAATGAAGTCTGGATTCAAATAACATTTATGACAGAAGTCTGTTATGTTGCTTCTCACTCGATTGAATCTTTTCTGTAAGAATGCCCAGAATGTTTTATAGACTGTTTAATATCTTGTGCAGTATTGGAGTAATTTGAGAAGACAATTTAGGGTGCAGAACTGAGTCTCTAGACATAAACAAACCAAAAATACGCAACTGTCACTGGCATTATTTCAAGCAAAGCATCTTCACGCTGATCTATCAATATGGGGCTGTTTTTCATTTGGGAGGGAAGAGATTTTCTGTGGCGCTCTGCAGCTGTGTAACACAGTCATTCTATACTCGAGCACTCTGTGGAGGCCAACCTTTGTTCTCACATTATAAGGAATATGTAACTGCCTGTTCCCCCCTTTTTCTGCTGACCTTCTGTGCAGGAAAATCGGAACTATGCTTTTCCACAGTACATGAATGCTGCAAACACAAGAATATAATGGAAATAAATCATCTCAGTGTGGTGGCAATGCTGTGGTGATTTAATAGACCACTTACGGGAAAGAAGCAATTTTTATTTTTTTTGGTCTTTTTTTTTTTTTTTAAATAAACGAGTGAACCAATCCCTTTACAGCCACTACTTGAGAATCAGCCACATCATTGTAGCAAAACACCAACTTTTTAGGAAATGGCTTTAAACAATGCATTTTAAGATTTGTTTTATTTGTAGGTCCTGTTAGAACTAATAAAGGGCCAACTCCACATTCAGGATTGATTACGTTTGGCATGTTGACAATAGGAAAAAAAATTGAGCAATCTTTTATTTTTAATTCAAAAATCAGTAATTCCCATCAGGAAAATCAATTTCCTGCATTTTTCTAGCAGCTTTAATAGCAAAATTGCTTCAGTAATAACTTTCAAGGCTAAGATTCAGAGCAGTCATCAAAAATCACGTCCTAGACCTCTGACCAATGAATTTTAAATCCCAGATAGATACCAAAATAACACTGTTGATTTAAGGGCATCACTGATGATTTTCAGGTCCAATATTTATGAGTAGGAATAAATGAGGCCCTATAGGAAAAATGGCAATTCTAACTAGCACTAAATGGTTTTCAAGGTAGAAGATATTAGAATTCATATGACTGTGTTACCATTGCCCCTTTCAAGTATTTTAAAAGCTGCATATTCAAGGTTTGGATAACAAACGTACATGTCTAACTGCAGGCATTCATAACGGCATTGGCATATACAAATTCTCAATCTGATACTATATACAGCAATACCTATAGTGCCTAATTACTGCCATAAATTACTCTTTATCCCTTATTCAGGAGGATCTAGAACCTTGAAATGAAGAAATTTTTCTACCTGAAAAGAGGCTGCAGTGAGGTGGGGGTTGGTCTCTTTTCCCAAGTAGCAGGCGATAGGACAAGAGGAAACGGCCTCAAGTTGCACCAGGAGAGGTTTAGGATGAATATTAGGAAAAAATTCTTCACTGAAAGGGTTCTCAAGCATTGGAACAGGCTGCCCAGGGAAGTGGTAGAGTCACCATCCATGGAGGTATTTAAAAGACATGTAGATGTGGCGCTTAGGGACAAGGTTTAGCGGTGGACTTGGCAGTGTTAGGTTTACTCAATGATCTTAAAGGTTTTCTCCAACCTAAATGATTTTGTGATCATGGAAATTGCAAATTGTACTGACCAAGTGCAGCAGTGATGATGACCTGCCTGAGATCACGGTGTCGACCAGCAGCCTCTGCCGCGGGGTGGCTGGGGCAGGTGCTCAACCTCCCTCCTACAGCCAACTCCACTGCTGGGCTTCACCAAAACGCTGAGATCTCACGTTCACTTTCAAGGCTTACTGCCTGCTTAGAAGTGGGCGCTCATCTCCTTCATCTCGTTGATTACTTTGTTTGCTAATTGAGCTAAATATATAACTAGATGTACAGTGTAGCAATGCAACCACTAAACTCAGTTGATAAAAAAAACCAAAGCCTTGCTATTTTTTCTTATTTCATACGATAATAGACAAAAGCATTTTTACACACACCGTTTCCTATAAACTCTTTCAAGATTAGATAATTAATTGGCTAAGACACAATGTTTATATCAATAAGACCAAAGTCTAAACCTGTGTCACTATTCTCAATTAGGCATCACTATTCTTAATTAGGCTACCACTTCTCCTTAACTGATAGTAAAAACCGCAGCAAAAGTAATGGAAAAAAAGTATAAATATTTCATAGCAGTCATGTTTTACAGCCCTACATTTGACAACCTCCCACAGCAAGCATTTGTTGGAAGAATTATCAAAGAAATTTAAATTAATTAACATGGCATTTCCCAAAACGACAAAGTTTATTAAATGCAGGGGTTTTTAAAGTCCTTAGCCTTTGCTTTGGTCATTTATTTTCGGTTGTTTGGTTGGAGTTGGGGGGGTTTTTTTGGGGGGTGGCGGTGGAATCTTGTGTGGTTTTTGCTTTTAAGAAGGTCTACTTTTGTACATAGTTGCTACATCTTAAAGAGCATACTCCACAGGAGACTGCGGAACAGCAGACATCACTGAGCCACTCTTATGTTCATGTCATCCTTAACAAAACACAGTGCTCTCCAACACTTTACACATAGTATCATTTCTTTAACACCAACATATGTTTTTTTTTTCCCTGAGTGGCTAGTCCAAGTATGCCTCAATAGTATAAAAAGTAAAAATAATATTAAAAAAAAATCCCTTGCGTGGGCATATGTCTCTATAAAATACACACTTATGACACACATCATCAAATAGATGGATGAGGTCAAAAAACAGATAACCAGATTCAGACAAGAGGAGGTCAGTACAACATCTGCCTTTCCTATTTTCTGCTTGCCTAAACAATTAAGCAGTTTTCTGCCCTTCCAGAAGCCCTGAAGCATACATGGTAATTAGTGGAGTTCCAGTACGTCCAAACCTCCAGTTTACATGATAATTTCAAAATAAGCCCTCAACTCATTTGCATTCTCTAAGGATTGCCTCAATAGCTGAAGTGACCCTAGGATTTTCATTAGGATGCCTTTGTTGCTCCGCGTTCCTCAGGCTATCGCAGTAATAGAATACTATCGATTTGCATGGCATGGAGATTTCTTGCCATGCAGATACAGAGGCAGCGTATCGACCTGTGTTGTAGGCATTTGTAACAGATTGCTGTGAGTAGAGGGTTAAGCACGTATACATATTTAAAAATACATGAATATAAATATGCTGTATATACCAGTTAAGCATTAAACAGGAAAAAGTAACTGGTGGACATTATCATCCTTTCTAGACTAACATAATTCTAGAGCACCTTTATAAATAAAACAATAAACAAAAGATAAAAACAACACGTACTATTCCATCCCTCCACCCCATTTTTAAACTAAAGCCATTACCAAGCGCGTTGTTTCCATCAAAATTTTTTCAAAGAATCAATTTTTTCAGTTCTTGAAGAAAAGCAATTGAAAGAAATTGAAGAAAAGAGATTGAAAATTTTAATCAAAACTCAGGAAATGCTTTAAAACGTTTTAAAAAGGTTTATGTGTCCTGAGCTTTCTCATGGAAAAACCCCTCACAATTTTCAACAAGCTCTTTAAAAAAAAAAAGCAGCTTCTTTTTTCCTTATTTTAGTAATGAATTTTTTCTTTACCACTGGGCAACTTGGACAAAGAAAAATAGATTAGAAGCCTAAAGACTCTTAAATTGCTTTTTAATTACAATCTCAACTGGGCAGTGATCTAAAGCAAAGAAGCTAATTTCCCTTATAAAAGGGCTACAAAATGTTTTCAGAAAAACGGTATTAATCTTCCAAAGTGCAGGAGCCTAAAAGGTGCTTATGACCCTTGAAATCCATGTCTGGCTGCATTTTACTGCCCTTCTTTTATTAACCTATCTCTTGTTTGTCTGTATGTTTTACTTCCACTGGCTCACAAACATTGTATTTTTGCTATATGTTCCAAACCTCCCAAGTAAAACTTTGATTCAGAGCAAATTAAGAACTGCCTATGTTATCAATCTTGAATTTTGAACAGCATATCATCAAATGCTTGTAGGGAGGATGCCACAAAAATTCATCGCTGTGTCAATATAAATGCAACGTATTCATGGGAGCAAATACAAGACTGCAGTTGATGGAGTTTGCTCAGGTCACGGAGAACAGAGAGGGGAGACACAAAACTGGCACATTAGCCAGAGCTTCCACCAAACCTATTATTTTGGGGTGCTAAATGGAAGGTCACATCCAAGAACAAAAAAGAGGATGCAATTTTATTCTTGGAAGTAATTAGCTTGACAAACACTAAGTGTCAAGGTGGATCACAGCTGCACAGGGTAATATAGTTAATGGTTTATATATAATCTGGGAAATATCAAGAAGGAATAGGGAGGCTGTATTACCTCTGTGACTGCTACTAAATCACTGTGTCCAGTTCTGCTGCCAATATTTCAAAGACATTCACAAATGGGTTCAAGAGAAAACCATGAGCATGACGACAAGATTGAAAAACATCACTACTAATAAAAGATTTATAGAGGTCAATCTATTCAGTTTGTCAAAGAAAAGATTGAAAGCTCGCTGGATGACAATCATATAACCCACTATATGGGGGGAAAGCAATTTATTATTACAATTCCTCTCAAAGGTATAACAAAATCTAACAGGACAAAAAGAAGAGAGAAATATATGCAGGTTAGAAACAAGGCACAGATTATAATGGTGAAGATAATTAAACACTGATAAAATACACTGATGATTACAATGGGTGTTTATAGGGATATGAGAAGACATTTTCAGTTTAGGACTGGAATTTTTAACATTTTTTTAAATATATTCCTAAACTCAGCCATCACTGCTGATTTGGAAGCCAGAATTCATCCAGGGCAGTCTAACGGCCCATTCCATGGTAAGGGTTCAGTCTAGCTCATAATGCAGCCTCTCCCTCTCCCTTCCCACAACTGAAACCAACTAACCAACAAAAAAACCCACATCAACCCAGAAAAAGAGAGATAAACTAAAAGGAATAAAACTATTTTTTTCTTAATCCCGATCTTTGGTGCACCCATTAATTTCTCCACTTGAGGTTCTCATATGTCAGTAGGCATTTATTGAGACTGATCTTTTGTATGGAACAATGTTAAGTGTTCTTCAAGTCTAGAGAAATACATATTCTGATCACTGCTAATATTTGTTTTTCTTACTGCTTCATAAGAAATCTGTCTTACTGACACATATGTTTAAAACATAAGTTTCCATGGACGGGCAGAAACACATCATAAAGTCATTTTTTATCTCATTACTACCTGAATTTTGTTGCACCTCCCTGAGTGATGGTTTCATTAGAAAGACAGAAAAAAATAGATGATTATTGTTCATGTCAAGAAGTACCAAAAATGTCTCGAGCACTTTACAAAAACATTAGGAATCACAGGTATGGCTGAAAAGACCATGAGATGGAATAATCGCTTTTCATGCTCCTCCAAAGTCTAAGATATGTTGACTGGAATTAAAGTGAGCACAAGAGTGGGTGAGTTGCTCAAAAGTAGTTTCCTGACAGCACAAATCAGTGACAAAAAAAACACTACAATCAAAGAAAAAACCCTTTTCTCTTAACACACGGCTGGTTATCTTGACTCTCTTGCATGAGGGAAATACATACTATTTCCTATGATCACACTACACACTAAGTCCTGCACACATCAATAGCTAGATATGCTTAGTTCTTTCTGCTTTTGAAATACTAATGAATCATCATTCAGCTGCACTGACAAAAAAACAGTGTAAAAACACTCAAAAATAACACTCATTTGCCATAGAAGGAACTCCCTACTTCCAACACTATTAATAATTTTAGCTGAAATTTCACTACACTAATTTCCCTCCACCTATGCACAAAGCATGATCTAATAGAACAGAAATGCCCTCAGGCACCTTACACATCAAAAATACCTGAGCAGCCCTAGAACATTCTCATCATTGAAAAGCTGTATGTTCTCCACCAGTCATTGGTTTCCAAAACACGTTATAGACAGAAAACTACTGCTAATATATATTGATTTTTATACATAAACAGATTATAAAACCAGAAGAGACTACTATGATGATCTAACATAAAAATGACCAAGAGAATTTTTCAGATTAATTCCTGTTTGAAATAAACCATATAATTTAGCAAATCATCCAACACCGATGCAAAAGCGTCCAGTGGTGGGAAGCAACCACGAATCCTAATAACTTCTTGCAAACATTAATTTCCCTGCATTTTTAAGAATGTGCATTGCATTTCTCCTTCAAGTATGTCTAACCTCAAACCTTAGCCAAGGACCCTTGTTAAACCTTTGCCTACTAGATGGAAGAGCTCTCTTCAAATGCAAAATTTGCTAGTGCACAAATACACTGTATTTAGTATCAGTACAAGACTGTAGGCATCTAATGTCAGTTTGCACAGCTTTTTTAAAGCTTTTTTAATACATTTGATGAAGTTTAAGTTTAGAGAAGAATTGGTATAATTGAAAAATTGACAAACATCTTATAGTCAGATGTGCAGAAAGGTCTGTATTTTGATAATTAATAGGAGGGCTGAAAGGTTGCTTGAGCGCAATGGTAAGGTACCTTCCCTAGTTCTCACAGCAATGCACTAACTTGTTCACACACTTGTAGACTTCAGGATGCTGCTTAACCACATTGCACGCAGTAGCAGACAGGATGTGCTTCAACAGTACACTGGTTAGATGTGTGCCTGAGCAGTTATTCCAATCACAGATGAATCTCACAATAGCCAACCACTTACACGCTCACAATAATCCACACTACACTCTTCCATCAGATTTACACAAAACTGGTGTAAGCTATGCAGGGCACTGGTTCCCAAAGATACGCTCCTTGCAAGGCTGTGGGAGGCTTCACAAATTACAACAAAAAGTCTGAGGGATGAAGGAAGGATTGAACTGTAAGAACATGCCAAAAAGAAAAAAAAAGAGAACAAAAGTCTTTGGACACGATTAACATTTGTATATCCATAACTTAGCAACACAGTAAACATGCCAGCTGGTGAGCAATACTCTCCACTATTTCTTTGTGTGCTGGGAAACAACCACCCTTCCCTCCTAACAAACATTGCTGTTCTCTTTGAAGATAATATAATACACAGAAATCCTACTTACACTTGGCCCATAATTAGGGACAGCACACTTAGATTTAGTAGCTTTTGGTGTCTTGCAAAAAGCACCAAGGTAATGCCCAGCTGAGAATCCTGCTTCATCTTTCTTTAAAAATTACTTGCCTTTTAATACTTCAATGAGTGATGATCATAATTGCATGACCTGCTGCATTAGCACCACTTGCAAGATGTGAAATTAGTTTTCCTCTATTTGACACACGATAAATCACAATGTGCACAATGGCAGTGAAGACTAAGACTGAGAGATTCAGATGGCACTATGCAATCCAGAAGTTGGGTACATCAAGCTTGGCCAATCAACTGAAAAATGGGTTAATTTTCCACAGGCCAGAGAGGAGGGCTGGCCTGTGCTGGTGATCAACATTCACACCCGCCAACCTTGCTAGGTGCTTGCAAGCCATTTGATGCTTAATAACATTTCCATCCCCCAAGTGGCACATGAATGACCTGTGATAACCAGCACGGAAGACTTGTAGGGATAACAGAGCAGCAGAAACACAAATCCCTAAAATGCCACCATAAATTAGAAACATTTTAACTTTTTACTACAAATTCATTTTTCCCCACCGTTCGTGACCTTGCATTACCCCAGATTCCTACAAGTACCTCCCTACAGACCCGGTTACTCCTTTATATTTCATGTCCATGCCAGGTCCCTTTTCTTCTTTCTTTGTTCATGCTCCTCATATAAATTGCACACAATCATGATCCTTTGAATTTATCTTTCCTTTTCTAACCCAAGCTCTATACGTGCCCCACTTGTTTATGTTACACAGCACAGCCTAGAAGGTCAGCTCACAGCAAGCAATTCTTTAGAAACAATTTAAAACATATTCTGTATTGCAAAAAAACCTGTTCTTCGTGGGAGAGGCCACAGCTGCACATTCCAGTTACAAGAAAAAATTAATCAAACAAAGAGAACCTACAATTAGAATTAAAAGGCCCCAAAGCCTGCGCCCTGCCACTTTGGAATATACAGGTCTATGCCGCAGCCTTTCTCTCTCTAGGGCTAGGATATGAGAAAGTTTTTCTTCAGCTTGATCTGAACAAAAATCAAGTGGCCTAACAACAAGCAAAAAACGTCTGATTTCAACACTACTAAACCTGTGGTACACTATCATTTTATCACAAGCTATTTGCAATTTTCTTTGCAAAATAATTTGTAATGAGGGGCTTAACGTGATGCCAGCAACATCAGCACTTACACAGTGTTTTTCAGCTGTAATTCTCAAAAGCATTTTAAGAAGAAGGAGTTTAATTTTAGCATAGAGTCAAGTCAGTCACAGCAGACGCGGAGTTTGCAAGTTGCAATCAATTCTCAAAAAGTTCTTATTAATGATCTGAAATAACAGTTCTAGTCAAACTTTAAATGGCAAGTGGCTGCCAATTATGCACAACACTGTCTGTCATTGTGCTTTAGCAGAATATTTACTAGGAACTAATATATTTTCTTTTGCGCCCAAATGCAAAATTCCCAAACTGATATCAAGAGAAAATGTCAAACTGCCTGATTTCAATACAACTTTAAAGAGACCCAGAATAATTCCTCAGTTTCACCAGTAAGAAACAAATTCATTTTTTGACAAATTAAATCATGTTTTAGGGTTGCAACTAATTTGCTACTGTTGTCAGCAAATAACTATTACCTAACATTATCAACAACTGTGGGTAACCTGGTATATTTATCAACACCTAGTACACGTTGTTAATTAAAAACACCACACAAATACAGTATCTCTCATTCAGTTCCAAATTTGTGACATATTTATTTAGCAGTCTATTAACCCAATAAAGGAAATAAAATCCTTTCTTTTAAAAAGAAAAAGAAATTTCAAAAACTCAATGGATCATACAGGAAATCAAATTTCTTCATTTCAATTTAACTGTTTGAGCTTTCCAAATTATGCTGTATTTACAAGGTACTTACACATTTTTCATTTTAACTACATTGATACAAATAAAAAAAAACAGTTTTAAAAACCCTCTGATTATCTAAAGTGAATTTAAAACTTTTTTAAAAATAGGTAATGCATAAAATGATATATTGCTCTTCTATCTGTAAATGCCACAGTTTCCCATTTTACATTTGTAGAAGTAGACATCATTAGAGAGGCACCTTTCACAGAGCTGCTCCGAGTAACAGTGAGGCAGACTAAATACAAAACCTGCAGCAAGCTTTGACACACGTCGCAGAGCTTTGAAGGTGAAAAATTGAGGTTTCTTTTAAGGCAAGATGAGAGAGAAGTCAAATGGATATTATGGGGGAAAAAAAAAATTGTTTCCTTCTTTTCCTGAGAAAGCACAAGTGCCCTGAGTTGGTCAGCTGCTGACCAGATATGAGCAGCCAAATGTGAGGTTCCGTTGTGAAAGCAACACTCAAGCATTTTGCTGTCTGATATGAGCTAACGTCAAAAGCGAACAGCAAACGCCGCAACTGAAAAGAACAGCCAAAAGGCAAATCCGGCATCCGTCCTGCGCTGGCCAAAGGCAGTGACTCAGCCTCAGCTACGGTGGCAACGCGTCGTAAGAGACGGATGCAAAATCTAGTGGTTGATAGAATTGCTACTCTAGTACAGAAAACTGATGAAGTTAACAAATACAGCTGGAAGAGGGCTCTTCTGCTGTCTTGACCATTTCCACACTGGTCGGCTGGACAGGATGAATCATCAGTCACAAGCACCAAGCGATGGTTTTTCATGAATAGTGACCTTGTTTAATGCATAAGGGAAATGTAAGATTTCTTTCTCTAATACATTCATTTAAAGTAACATCAATTAAGGATGAATTTAGATTCGAGTTCTGTCTGAACTCAAATAACCGAAAACCTCATGTCATCTAAAATTACACCTTGCCCTCTGGTACTTATAAACATGAATGAAATAACAGAAAGCCTTGACTGTTCAACCTCTTCTGTGTTTCCTGTTTTAGAAGACAGTTAATGTTATATCATGTGCATGGAGAGGTCTAAAAAGCCACACAATATGCCAGTGAACAACACATTTTTTTTACTAACTCAGAAAATGTAATCTTTCATGCACATGAGGCAACACAAGATTGACCAAGAGTAACCAAACTACAGTGCAGGCCTAAACCTGTTGCCATTTCAGCTCAAGAAAGATCAACAGTGCAGGAATGAGCTTGAAAAAGAAAACAAAAAAAGGAATTGTTCCTGCCTTGTGCTACTGCAACTATTCAAAAAGGCTGCTTTTTTTTTTTTTACTGCTGCGATGGAAGTACTATCATTTCTTTAT
Organism: Larus michahellis; assembly: GCF_964199755.1. Classification (NCBI taxonomy): domain Eukaryota; kingdom Metazoa; phylum Chordata; class Aves; order Charadriiformes; family Laridae; genus Larus; species Larus michahellis. The sequence continues at coordinate 33,076,810 of NC_133902.1, forward strand.
CAAAAAAAATGGGAATACTGGAAAGTTAGTTATTACACATTATAGAAACTGTCACTGTCAGAACCAGGATTATGACTAATTTCTCATAATTAAGTTTTTATATACACACACCTTAAAGAAATGAAAAAAACCCACTAAAAATACTTTTAAAATCTTGGAATATTTCATTAAAGTTAAAATTTGAAATAAAATATTTGTTTATTTACCGCTCTTCAGTTGTTTGACTGATTAATTATTAACTTACTGTCCCCTCATCTGTACAGTAACTATCCATAAGACCACTCAAGAAAATAAGCACTTCAGTGAAAGAGTTTTCCTCAAACAACCACAGTGCCCTGAACAGAATACAAGAGGGACTTTTCCACCCTCACGTCCTGGCTGACACCATTGGTCCCAGATATGGTTCAAGTGTTGGTATTGTTTCACCTCTGTGTGTAAATTCCTATATGTCATTTTGCTATAAACTCATAAAAAAAATTTCTACCAATCTTTTCGCTGCTAAATCATTTTATCGTACTTGAAATAGAAATCAGAATAGCAACATGATTCTTATGTACTTTTAACTCAATGAAATCTAAGCAAAATACAGCCTTTTCCATCTAGGTACGAGCACGACAAACAACCAAACAGGATGCTGCTGCACGTCTGTCACAGTTCACTCCATCCAGAGAGTCTCCAAATCCCAGAGGGATGGGAGGATTGAGTACCAGTATCAAACATTACAAGGGATGGTGACATCCTCACTTGTTGAGGTCACCCCTGCCTCTGATGGCAATGCTGCACCTGTGTTTTCTGCACGGCATCAGACAAGTTAGAATGAGGGTTCATATGAAGTATTCACCTGTCCGAACAGGCCAGTAATTCTAAGGGGTACTTAGAACTTTTTACTCTTATTAGTTGCACTTTGTTAACACTAAGGAGTTGGATTAGCAACACAACTTCTCTGTATGAGTAGCCTTCTGGACGTGGCCCACAAACGTGCCATGTAAACGAAAGGAAATTCACTTCCAAAACATAATTCAGAAGAGCCTACTTTTAAAATTTAACTTAATGAGTTACTTAGAAAAACTGAGCTTCAAATGCAAAGCAAACTGTAAGATACCTCACCTTTGTTTCAAAAACAGGCGAACAAAACTGTCCAATCTAAATTTAGTTAATAACCATAAATTAGACCTCTGCATTAAGAACAGTGAGCGACTGCAAAACAAGCTTTATCTGCAGATGCAACGAAGTCAGTATGACTTTGCAGTATTTTAACCTTCCTTAGTGATTCCTGAGATTTGGGGCTGGCTACTCGAGAGGAGAATGGTTGCTTCTTTTGTGGTGGGATAGTAATGAAAAGCTATACTGAGAAGTATTTCAGAGGTATAAAATATTTTATGTACTGGAAAAAACATCAAAGAAAATCACTGAATTTGCATGCACCTACTGTCTCAAATCGTCTGAATGAAATGCTTGCTGTGCTGTATACACAGGGTACTTTGTGCAACAGCACCTACAGACCTGGCTGTAAAAGTGCCAAGCACTCTCAGCGCAGCGCCAAGCAGCTTGCAGCATTTTGTCCTAAATAAAACAGAATATGGCCGTAACAGTTTTCTCGAGTTTGCAGCAATCTGTCAGAAGTTCTTACAATCAGAAAGTGTTAATGCCACCAGATAAGGCAGCGGCTTTGCACTCATGTCCACAAATTCCTAGCAACAATGTGAAGTATTTTCATTTTGTGTTAATAGAGGCAGGGGAAAAAAGAAATCAAAATAATTTTCTATGACCCTACAGCAACTACTGAAAATATGTCATTAAAAGAATGCCCTCCCGTGTGTTTATCCAGTGCTGATACACATCTGGTTTCAAAACAACCAGTTACATCACTGGTATTTGTGCTTCCACTGCCTGAATAAAATCCCACTACCTAGCTTCTCAAGTACACAAAGAGGCTCTACATCACACGTATCTATAATCTAACAGTCCCCTATCTTCAAAAAGTCTCAAAACCAATAAAACTCAACATTTATTTTATTTTTCTTCCCTTTTCCTCTGGTACCTACCTCTGCCTTAATCCTCCCATGACGTTTCACAGCTGGTAGTGCAAGAGCACTGCAATCCACATCCATTCCTTGTTTTCTGGAGCACGTCCTGGCCTACGCTTATTTCATCTACTCACCACTACCTGTCCAGTCTCCACTAAAGGATACACATATGACAACCGAACCAACCTCTTTCTCTCTCTATATATATATATTTTTATATGTTACAGGAGTTACTATTTAGATTGCAATGTTTATATTAATAGATATCACAGGGCTCAACCAAAAACGATGGCTCTTATGGTATGATCAATTAAAGGTTAAGAATGTTTGCAACTAGCGTGTTCAAAAAATAAAACTGATTTATGACTCCAAACATCTTGGAGATCATTCATTCTTGACTGGCGAGGCCATTGTAGGAGCCTTCTACCTCAAAACTGGCATCTACAAATTTTCGTAAGCACAATCACAACATGTTTTACTTACTTTGGAGGAGCAGGGAGAAGACTTGTGGAATACAAACTGTAGACAGATCCATTAGATCTGTCATGGTTTTTTGCATAATTGTGTCACATTTCAGATGGGTATTTCCCTGACATACTATATACCACAGATTAGAGATGATGGCGCTAATTGACCGTTCCTAAATATAGGCTGCCTGCTGCAGCAAAGTGATGTAAAAACAGAGTGTACACCAGAGCTACGTCCACAAGCCAACACTGAAGTGAAAAGATTTTTGTCAGCGTCCAGGAAATCATAGCTGGATGCTAAGCTTTGTCATGGCCTAAAAAAGTATTTCTATAACTTTTTTTGCATGCTTTTTAAGTGTTGTTCTTTACACTAACAAACCATTAACAGATTGTGTTTGTCAACATGATCTGTAAAAAAACCCTCCACAATAAAACGCTGCCCTATTTGAAATGCTGTTCTTGGCACAAGGCGTTAAGCCGAGTTCTGTCCCCAGCCTCCAGAGAACAGGTCAGCAGGAGCCAGCTCCCAAAACCATTTTTATAAAGAGGACAAGCCTGCTTTCCCAGATCATGTTTTCACATAGAGGTTTAAATAAAAATCCGGTTTCATTATTTATAATGATTATTTCTAACTCATTGTAATGAATCCAAAAAGGAAGCTATAGAAAACTAAAGAGTTTTTATATTAATTAACAAAGTAATTATATCTTGTGGTTATTTGCATAAACAAGCTATTTCAGCCTACAGTGGTCACCCTTAGGAACCTGTGGTAGCCGAGTGCCAATACCACAATATTTGCCATACACTGTATTAATCCACATGCCAAAAAAATCAAAGGCTAAGGATGTCACAGAGACAACAGCAATATTCATTTTACCTGCTAATGGTGTCAGCTTTTTTAATCACGTCCATTAGATTTAGAGAGAACCTAAAGTACAAAGAAACAGCCCAGCAAGAAGTTAAGAGAGACGCAGCAACTATACGAGAGTATGTGTATGGTAATGAACTGCTGTACGAAAAGGAATCCGAGGGAAGTTTTCAGGGCTCATAAACATTTTGGATCAGAGAGCTTTTCTAACAGACACAGAAATTTGAATCCAGCACCATCAAGGATGGTAAACACTTGAGTAAAGGTAGTTTAGGATCAAAGGCAGCAATACCCATAGGATCGACGTTGTGTTGAGGCCTCCTTTACAGTCTCAGCGTAGCAAAACTGAACGATGGAGTGCTGACGTGACAGATCATGTTCTGGAGATGCTACTTGTAACACAGCTGGCTCCTTTCCACATACCATGTTGAGGGGGGAGCAACTAGAACATAAAGCAGCAGCAAGTAGCAATAAAAGCTTCTAGAATGAATACGGTTCTGCTCCATAGAATAGGAATCTTTTTTTTTTTTTGGTCCTGCTAAGATGAGGTAATGATGCCTTCAGCTTGACAGGAGACAAAAATCCAAATAATAAAAGGATTACCCAGCAACTGTAACATGAGATGAGGACTGCAATATTAACAAACGCAGGATGATTCAGCACAGAAAATAGTAAGAGAAGGAAGCATTATAAACTGCCTTTAAATTGTCTTGAAATTTGATTCAGCCAAATACAACAATTAACCCAGCCCATCCTCTAAATGAAGTTGCGTAAGAAAGCACAAGTGAAACATCAAGTAAAAGATTGAGTTTATATTTTTCTGCGTATATCTAGCAAATATTCAGCTATTGTCCTTGACTTTAAAATATAAAGCGAAAGCATAGTTAGTATACAATGTAGATGTCTAATATTGTTTCATTTTACTAAAATGTTTGCATGTTTTCTCAAACTCTTCATGACACTACATAAGCTTGTCCATCATAAATACATATCCTTCTTATCTTCCTCTCTCCTCCTCTGCCTTCTGTTGCTCCTGTTGCTCTGAGGGCTTCACCAAACTAGAGCTGGCACTACAGTAGGTCCCTTTTCAAAGAGAAAAAGCACTGACTTGTGAATGGCAAGACTACTATTTGTGACTACTGGCAAGACCAAGTCAACAGTGACCATAGAACATAACTCTGTCTAGCACACAAAGGACTCAACAGTGGCACTATGTTTGGGCTTTTCTGTAAGGCCTCACTCAGAACAGGGTAAAAACAAGGAACAAGGCCTTGTTCTGCCACTTCTCCATCAAAAGACCACAAGGACTTCACTTTTGTATGGCCTATGCATCCAAGCAAAAGGGTTATCACATTTCTGTTGCTTTCCCCTTCCCCTACAACCACCTTTATCTATTTGTGTGGCAACCATCACCTCACTATCCTTAGTGAAGTAAACTGAAAGCTAACAGTTCGTAGAATTTAGGACAAAAGAAAGAGAAACCTATCATGTATTGCACTTCATTAAGTCAACTACCGTTGGTTATATAAGAAGAACTATTTCAAGAATATTTAATTAAGTCATTTCTTCTATTACCAGATTGACAGTAGCTTCCACTGAATGGAGATAGATTTTCAAGCAAGGTTTTCTCCATTACTTCATCCACTAGACAAATAAAAGCATATAAAATGGAGATGCTAGAGAATTTCATATCCAGATCTCCAACATTCCTTATTTTAATTCCATCCTGGCTGTCACTCTCATTTCAGAGCTTGGTTTCTTTATAGATTGATTTATTTTTTTTTCTTTGCCTGAGTCAGAAATGACTCATCACCTAAGTTATGATGAAATGTTCCAATGATGGTACATTCAATCAAATGGAATAGAGCCAAAGTCTTGAGGTACCCTTTCCTTGAAGCATCTTCCAACTATTAATACATTATCTGTTCCAGATAGGCATAAATTGAAGTTACTACTCTTTCCTTTAAAACTTCCGATCACGACCCTACTACATAAAATAAAGGAAGTGATGAAAACCAATCTGCATACACTGAATGTTCTAGTCCCACCCCATCAGCTAAAACACTCTTACTTTTTGCTACACAACGTTGGAATAAGAGTTTTATTTAGAAATCAAAAGGAAAATGTGACCTCAAATAATGTCATGTAAAAGTCTGCCACATAAAGAAGCTCTAATACAGGATCAGTTACCTGGATATCTCTCTTTACAATTTTGAAGCTGAAAATAATGCAAGACTGCAATAAAAGCTCCAATTCCTTATGTTGTCCTGAACACAATACACCCTGAACAAACAGTATTCACAAATTATAAACCAAATCTTTTATTCTTCACTATGAAGAAACTTGGCTATAAATGGAGTTTTCCAGGTAGTCCACACCTATTTGTCATTTCAACTCTCTCTTTGATCTAACTGCTGTGTATCTTGTACAGCACCATCTTCATAATCCTCAATAGTAGATTTAGCCATAGTACAGAACTGCTTGAACAAGCTGACAAGAGAAGTGGTATTTAAAACACCTGTCACTGACCATCAGGGAGACTAGTCTCCCCTTTTTCCAAGCGCCTGGGAACTGTAAAGTGCAACTGCCACTTCCAGTCAAAATGGGTTTCGTGAAACCAGGGAGCTCAAAGCAGCATGCTAGAAAGTAAAGAACAGAAGAAGGTAGTCATCAGGCCAATACTCATCATCTTCATACAGTTCACTGCAATTGAATAATTAACTCAGTAGTTTCCCTTAAAACAAAACAAAACAAGATATTAACTACTACTCCAAAAGAAACAAAAATTGCATGCAATTACATTTCTCTGTTGACACAATTACTAAACATGAGAGGTTATTAAAACGTAAAACCAAAGTGACATTCTACAGCTAACAAACAGGATAGAAACAAATAATAGCTGCATATCTTCCCTACAGAACTGTATCTACTTAATTGTATTTTAATAGTGGAAGAATGTTGAGCTGGCTCTCTTTGACCTGTTGTTTCACCATAACAGGGGTAGTGGTTTGTGGATCTGCAAATAGCCAAACAGCACTTACCTGAGACTTGAAGAAAATGGTACAATACCATGCCAGGCATAATAATTTAAAAAAAAAAAAAAAAAAAGCCCTTTTCAACTTTTTTTTCCATGTTTGGAAAGGAAGAAGAAATAAAAGGCAGAGAAACTAGAGGAATGTGTGATGTTTTATAAGAGTTCCTTAATTCACATGTTTTAGTGTGCTTCCATATCAGAACAAATACAAGATTCATCATTTCATTTATAAAAGGAATCTTAGTGATTTCCTATCCAGCTAAGCTGGCACACCCATGTCAAATACCAGAGCTGTAATTCAAAACTCAGGAACAGTTGGAGCCCACCGGGTCACGTTTTAAAAGCAGACTGACAGCAACCAAATCTTACTCTTCACTAGCACTAGTTAGTTGTCTACCATATCCAGAAAGGCACTAGTGTTACCAATACAACCAATAAAAGCTTTCCCATCACAAAAGCCGCTATGAATACTGCCACTCTGCCTTGCCTGAAAGCCCCTGGAGAGGAGCCAGAGCTCAGGAACGCCGAGTTTGCAGCATTCTCCCTCCCAAAGCCAGTTAAGACAGAAGAGTGTGCATGACTCACTGCCCGCGCTCCACACTGCGGATACCGGGAATACTCTGCAGTGTCCTAAGCTCTACAGCCACACAGAAAAATTAGGATTTTTAGTCACAGTGACACAAACTATTCTAATTTGAAATATCTTGCTTATCCTGAAATAAGAATGGTTTAGGTTTTGACCATTTGCCCATCTCGTGGGCTGAACAAGCCACAAGAGCCACAATTATTACAGAAATGCTTTTGCTCTAATATACCACAACAAAATACTTAAAACTTTAATTCTGTAATATGAAAGACTGCAACCTAATTGAAATTAATTAATAAATGCTTTAAAACAGAAATGTTGACAAAACTTTTAAAAAGGGGAAAAACCCCATGACATACATATTGGGACATGCTGTCTTTCTGAACTACAACCAAAGGTTGCGGTTTGTATGGAGCAACAGGAACTGGGCGGCTCTCCAGGAATAAACTAGCACCATCAGAAATGCCAGCACTTCCCGAAAACCTGCAAGTATCACCTGACCATTACTATATAAATACCATTTCTATGCATGACAACTGTCATCATAGAACTTCAGGATAATTAATCTAAGTAGCATATTTTACACGTGAGACGAAGTAGCTGAGAGGTATTCTGGATGATTTGCATTCTTCAGAAAAAAGCAACTCTAGTATATCTTGGTGTACAAGATCACCTTAGAAAACTGAAAAAAAAAAAAATAAAATGTCTATGTATTAGTATAGCCAGGTTAAAGATATTACACAGGTGTGTATTTGTCACCAAAAGAGGGTCATTGAAATCAACACTGTCATTTAACGGGTCTCATTTCTTACTCCAAGAGATACATGGAAAAGACACAATTCCTTTTGTCACTGTGATCTACCACACAAAACAGATTGCTTCCTCATGAATGTACCACATACAAAGCAAACCCACCAAGGAGAAAACAGTGCCATTAAGTACTTGTTCATTGGAAGAAGCTGACATGCTTATGAAGATCGACGGTGCTGCAAAGCTGCTGCAACGCCACAGATGCTGCTTGCATTGCCTTTCTCGAACCAGAGGAGCCACTATCGGAGCCAGGACAAACAGAACACACAATGACCAAATACATCATCTTTCCACCTGCAATGCTACGAACCAAGTCTTTGAAGCCACATGAGAGATGAGGGTGCAGCAGTTCCACACTAAGGCAAAAATACGAATCACTTAAAGAGCACCCTCAAACTTGCCACACAAATAAAAAATATAAAAGAAAAAAAAAAAAGGTACCACATTCATGTACCACAATGGAAAACAGAATATTTTAAATCTCGTAAGAAATGGTTTTCTCTTAGTATAGATAATCAAAGTACTATTCTTCAACAGCTCATACCATGCTCATATCTGCTGATCAACTTTGTTGCATTATTCAGCCATTTGTCATTCAGAATTTGGAAAGAAACAAAGCATTTCCGTTTTCACTTTAAAGAGTTAAATCCTTCAGCACCAAGTTTGCCTGCAGTCTACCAACTGAACCACAAAGATATTAATACTGCATAAATATCTTATTAGAGTATCAATAAAACTAATACTCAAAATTAAATTATTTCAAAAGTAGATCAGCTGCAGTAGTGTGAGAATCCACAGTTGGCTCTTTAAAACAATTATTTTAACTAGAGTTTGTATTGCATATAATCCTCTTTGTTTTCTTCCTATTAGAATATAGGATTGGCATCATCCTGGAAACACAATGAGCTGAAACTATGACAAAATCTATTCTTTAATCCCGTGTATCATAAATTAATGCTACAACAATTAACAGCATGGTGTATCTTGGAAAACTGTCTGCTGTTTAAGCAAAGAAACCCAACCCTAGAGCAATAAAGATGATGCGTAGAAGATTCACCACTGGCCATGGCACATCAGACTTCTGCATCACATTTTGGCCATCACAGTTAGTAAGTGTTATCAACAGAAATTCCGATATCGCCTTTCTTTTTCTCTCTCTTCCCACCATCTCACCAAACACATCTTCTCAGTGGGCATTGCAACCTTTCCTTTCTCCAGCCTCAAAAATGCAAGGAAAAACATTTCTATGTAGACAATGTAAATAAAAACCTCACAAACAACATCACATTTAATAAGAGTTCACATAGTAAAATCATTTGCGACCTTTTTTTGCCTTGGAATTGACCCAGTCAACAGGACTATTACTGCAATTACAGCTTTTTAAGAGCGCTGTTGTTTCCTTCCTTGTTGCACACACTTAACATGCAGCACAGGTTTACACTAGTCACCAGCGCTCGTACTTAGTGCAATTTCCAAAGTCTTGGATTTCAGCCTGCTCTAAATTCAGAGATTTGGAGAGAGAAACGAAGCTTTGTTCTCAAGTTGAAGCTAACATGTTTATACTAGAAATAAAGTACGTATTTTCAAGCAGGACTATTGGAACAACTTGATTTGTGTTCAGTTTGTCGGGTTTTGCAGAAACAGGAAGACAACAGACTTTGCTGCAAGGTAGGTTGACCAGCACTGGGTTTGCTGGGGTTTTTCTCTCAATTGAGTCAGATCACATCCCACCGTTGGTGCCAGCAGTCTGCCCGCACCAGGAAGCGCCCTATTCCTCCTCCGCCACATTTCCGAAGAGATCCTGAATCATCAGTGATTTACAGAAGGCACAGGTCTGACACCAAGCAGGAAGCACTGATGATCCTAATGGCAATGAGAACTTTCTCAAGAACCTGCGTACTTCCAGAGTTAATCTGATTACCAGACCCAGGATCAGGAGCAAGATTCTCCCTCTAGGTCAAACCGCCAGGGCTTATGGAGTGACAGCAGGAAAGGAGCATGGCACGTGACATGTGAGTATAAACACTTTGCTGGGGACATATCAGCACTTCCAAGTCACTGGACAATGGAAATAGTTTTGCTCTCCTGCTAATGCAATTTGCATTTTTATATCTGGGTTGTTGATACAATAGGATTTACGATGATAGGCATATTTCTGACTTCTGGCCACAGCAGGTGCTTTTACAGACCTTCTTAACGCCCACTGCAGAACTGCATGTGATGCTGTAGGCGGAATTCAATAACTCAGGTGTTTTCTTCTGCTTCTGCACTTTTATGTTTCTAAATGGAGTTGGTATAAGCAAAGAGTAGAATTATTGCTTACAAAAATATAGTACAGATCAATTGGATTGTTGCAGGAACTGTAAATGGAGGTTTTTCTCTTGTGTTATGTAGCAGGCCAAGCCAGACAACCATCATCTCTTCCTATACTCTTAATAATTCCCTAATGCATATAGAAGTGCAGACCTCTTCTGAAAGTTGCTTGTAAAGAAATGGTACGTTGATTGGTTTGAAATATAAACACTCATTATGTGGTTATTAAAAAAAAAATTTGGAAGTATCAGTCCTAGAAGTGTATCTTGACCTGTACTGCACACAAAAACTCTGTAAATGGAATTCAGCTAGTACCTTTCGGTTGTGATGTGCATGCTAGGAAATATTCCATCTTATTTTGTTCTGTATCTGTACTACATCTGCTGCAGTAACAAAATTTTAAGAAATAGTAGGACTGTATCAGTGAAGTCAAGCGAGATGACTCATTACCAATAACCATATCTCTAAAGAGTTGAGTAAGACTGGGAGGGAGGGGGTGACTGTAAACTGACTTTAACATCACAGTGACTCACCAATCCACTTGACTTGCATAAGTATTTATAAAAAGGCACACCAATATATAAATACGGGCAAATAATGAAATAAAACAGCCCAGAGAGTCCCTTCCCAATCACATTAATAGCAGACATACAGAAAATGTTTCAGGAATTCTATTTTAATCTAATAAAACTAATAATAATACATAGAGATCTCCTGGGAAATATGGGATCAGAAGCCGATTATGATCGGCTGCAGGAAGCCGATTACACAGGCTGCAGGAAAAGGAGATAAATTTAAGGGAAAAAAAGTTCTACAATTATAGAATGGTCATTTTCTTTTTTTGGAGGTGATTATGACAATTAGAAGTACTTTAAGCATTATCATGAATGTATTGTTTAAAAAACAAGGAATTCTAGATACGTCACTCAGAATTCGCTGAACAACCTATGAAATATACAGCTTTGCAAAGTACAAAGTAACCAATTTTTGTATTAAAGAGTGAATAAATATTTTCTTTTCTTTATTTTATATATTTTTAGTCAATAGACAAAAAAAAAAATAAGAATCTTTATAAATACATACCATAACAGAGATTTTGACTCCAACGTAGAAAGAAAAAATACTTCAGTAAAATTTATTCTATTCCATAAAGGTTAGGGAAATTAAGCTAGGTCTCTCTACTTATTATTTACAACATTCATACAATGATAGGAAGAATTTTATCTGCAACTATGCTGCAAAAATGTACTATATCATCCAAAAATCAAGAAAGAAAAAACTCTGTTTATATAAACAGAGATGCTTTATCCTGAGGACAGTGTACCCAAAAATGTAACCTTTTCATTTTAATTAGCTTTATCTTAGAGACAAGAGTCAATTATTTTTGTTGGTTTTTAACAAGGGGGATCCTAAAATTAACCCCTAAATCTGTATTTAGCCTTGATTTAGACTTGAAGTTTAAATAAAACAAAAATTCCCACTAGCAGACTCAAAGCTTCTACAAGAAATCTGCTCAAATTCCTACAGCGGGGTGACTATTTTATATGCCTAGCTGCTGCAATTGCTTCAAGTTTATAAACATTTTAGCAAAAAGGGAACTCAAATCAAGTGCAGACTCTCTAAAAGAAAAAGACAGGTCCTTTGAAGTGGGATGCTCTGAAGACTGAATTTAGAGGGACAGGAGAGGACAACCTGTATCGGTACTTTTATGTAGCCGGTTCATTATGTTCTGCTACTTTGGTAATTGATGTTTGTATAAGAAGCAGACCAGACAATCAGAACTTCACCTTCCTATCAAAACATCACACAATAACATGAAGAGATATTGGTCAGATTATAATAGAAATAGGACGTGAACAGAAGTGGACCCCATGAAAGTATCAAATAAATTCATGTCGACTATTAGGCAGTCCAGGAAGGGAAATAAGTTTGGCTGTAGTTAGTGTTAGAGCTCTTAACTTACAAACCAGTACACCGCAATTTCTAAACCCAATTCCACAGGCATGAATCCTCTGTAGTAATTGTGACTGTTGGCAGTAGAAGCTACATTGAAAGTAGGTGACAGAGCAGAGTGCTACAATGACCAGCAAAAATTAGATTTTAACACATTAGGACACGCATCAACATAACAGATTTTGTTGATCCCACCAAAACATCCTACTGCAGAAAAAAAAACCAACTTAAATATGACATCATCCATAATTAAATCACATAGCAGAAAAGCAGTTAAAGGAGAACACAAACGCTTCTGGACTAACAAGGAGTGTCTTTTTGTAAGAATTGAAGAAACCAGCACCTAAGTACCAGAATAAACTGACTCTTAATGAGACCTCAGGTAACAAACAAACAAATACATACACCTCTCTGGAAAAAACACTGAAAGAAGATACTTGTTATTTGACATTTAGTTTGTTGTTGTAGTTCTCTTCTCATGGCTTAGCTTTTCTTTTCAAAGACTTCCATGTATTATAACTCTTTACTGGCTAAAGAAAACAGTCAAGATCTAACCCTCTCAATTGCTCTGAATTTATTATAAAGCTCAAATGCTTGGAACAGATGGAACAAATACTTCGTACGGCACAGGAGCTATCCAAGAACTCACAGACTAAACGTGTACAAACCAAGGAGAATTAGGTGGGTTGACAACAGGCAAGTAGCTGCAGCGTCCCACGATGGATGTAGCGACGTGAGGGTGAGCCCTTTGTCTGGACGGGTGCCAAGGCCTCCCCGCAGTTATCCTAGCTGTAAAGAGGTAGCTCTTCATGCAAGCCGAGAAGAAAAAAGGCAGACAGATGTGATACTACCCATATTGCTCCCTTGTGTGCTGTTGGCTGCAAAATACAAGTGTGCCTTAACCACACAAGGCCGATAAGCCACCTGCACCCAGAAGGCAGGTTTTGTATTAGGGAAACAAACCCAAGTATCAAAGCATCAATAAGTCTGTTCGTTTCTTTTTCATTTAAAACAAGAAAAATCAAACAAACAAACAAAAAACCCATAACAACCAAAAAAAAAAAAACAAACCCTGAAACACAGATTTTTCAAAGACAAAAAACTGTACCTCTCATGAAGAAATAGTTTTAACATAAGAGTTACTAAATGCTTAAAACAAGACGTTTCCCATTTTTACCCCTTTTTGCTGCTCCTTCAGCATTTCCCATGTTTTCTCCTTCTTTCCTTTTCTAAACAGCTTTATTCTGTTTAAATGCTTCTTCCACATTGACACTCTTTTCTGTTTTTTCCATTGCTTTGTTCCTCCACCCGAAACGCAGAGCATCCCCACCTCTGTTTCCCACAGGATTCCTTTCCTTGCTTATGTTGCTTTTTAATGTGGGTTGGTTTTTTTTCCTACTCCTCTGTTTACTCTGTGCCTTTGCTTATTTCCCACCACTTCAGCAGAAAAGAATCCAAGCAAAGATAAAAAGCAAATGGGAAGCAACAACATTCCTTCGCTACTCCACTGTTTTGCCCGTGGAAGCCTGCCACTTCTGTCAGAACGGTCCAACTGGCATCACAGCAATCCCTGTGGTATTTGACAAGGATGTTATGTTGCTCAGGCAACCATTCCTAATTGTCTTTTGGGATGCTGAGCAAACAAGATGAGTTTTTTTTTCGCTGGTCTGTATGAAGGTCACACTAGGACGGTGGCAGCGAGCACAGGTTACTGCTAGAGCGAGGGAGGCACAGAAAAAAAATCTGATGAGGCAGCCCTGTATGCAATAACACGTCAATCACATACAAACCCCAACCTAATCTGCCACCGCAGTCATGTCAGATAATGTGTACAACAGTTGTCCTACAAGACTACAACAACTACTATGCCAGAGACATGAATGTTATTCTAGACTCATGCTGAAAGCAAATCGGAATGTTTCTCCTGGCTTGAAAAATTAAATATATTTAAAAAGGCTATTTATATATAACAGCATCCTACAAGAAATAGATTGTCAGCAACAGTTTGGCAGGGCACTATTAACATCTTTCAGAGATTGGGAAGAAAAATTTTCAGAAAGTAAATCTCCGCTGAAACAAATAAAGGCAGAAGCTTTAAGAGCAGAAGCTATTGCCTTGAAGTTCCTCCAGAAGGTTCATCTCAGTATATGAATATTTTGCATCTTAAAAGAAACACACCATATGCTGGGATGGCTTTTCTTAACTAGAAAAGTCTGCCTTATATTTTTGGAACAGACAAGTTTTTCCTTGGGCATGTTTATTGACGTGTTTCCTAAACCTCAAATCCTTAACTGAAAAAATAACCTACTCTGGCTGTATCAATAGTGGATTTTTTTTTTTTAATTCAGAGACCAAAAGGAGGAAGAAAGGAGAAATTTCAAGTTAACTTGGGGGGAAAAGTCCATTTCAACATCAAGACACACCAAAGTGATCACTTCATTGCAAACGTATGCAAATGAATTCAACTTTTCCTTTTGTGGAAAGTATTTGCTAAATTTTATCCAAAATCACTAGCAAAGGTACAAAACTGCAACTTTTTTTTCAGACCATAGTGAACCGATAAACTGCACTTCCTAATCTAACAGAATCAAAAATCCTCTTCTGTGGACCTGAGTCCTGCCTCTCCATTTCCTGTCTGGCCCACAGGAGGTACAGAGCCACCCCAACCTCTCCAGTTTTCATCGCCCCTGGGGAGCCCTGTGACAGATGCCATGCAGAAACTTACAGTGGATCCTTTAAGACCCTGTCAGAAAGATGGAAAATAACCCAAATTTTTATTTTTAATTGTGTTTACTCATTTGTCACTGTAGTCTCTGCCCAGTGACACACAAAGGTTTCTCCAGCCTACGCTAACCAGCCCACGTTACTGGATGCTATGTCTATCTTCCCTGAGCTTCTTCAAACCTACATGCATCGTAGCACACTGTAATAAGCACACATACATACACATTTGAGGTCTAGGAATTGATTGGACTGACTAGGGAGGAAAAGATGCATCTCGAGTGATCTGAGACGCCTCCCAGTGCGACAGCAGCCAGGGAAGGGCCGGTAAAAGCAGCACGTTGTGGTCCCTGCTGGGAGTTACTGCCACAGGCAGGACACAGGGCTCAGCAGACCTAACCTGTCACAGCCCTCCTGTGCTCATCTTTCACGTGGCGGAAAGGAAAAAAGGGAACAAATACATTTTCCAAGTCATTAGCAGTACTTTTCTAAGGATGCTGCCTTAACTATAACCTTTTTTTTTCCCCCCCATGGATCACCCCAGTTCCCAAAACCTGAGAATAGCTCCCACTAATCAGAGTAAGAGATATAACTTTGCAGTTTCCGGTGGACTTATTTAGCCACAACTGGTCAGAAAACTCCATTACAGTGTTTGTTTATCTAGATTTGCAAGTACTTGCAACTATTTTTGACCAAAAAACTTTCTTGGCCTCTATCACCCAGAATGGGTGCTTCTTTCTTACAAGTGTTTTACATTTTCAGACATTTTTCCCTGTCCAAGGAAAGCACTCCAGTTCTCTAACATAAGAAAGCAGATGTTACCACTGAGAACACTTGAACAAGACCATATGAGAGGCCCAGGTCACAGATATCTGACTATCAAGATGTTCTGCATCCTAAAACGCTACCACTAGCACTTAATACACCGACAAGGTCAGTGATACCCTGACATTATCACTCAGGGGCTTTCAACTCTCATAAAAGTACTCAGAGGCATTGTCAATTTCACAATGATGGTTTAGCGTACATAATATAAATAGATATGAAAAGACATTCTTATTTAAGCCTGGAAGAAGAGACAACAGCAGCCATATTTCTCTATTATAAATTATTATGCATTCTGAAATGTAAATAAAACAAGTGACAGTGGTAGACTGTATTCAGGAGATAAATAACAGGAAAATGAAAGAAAGACTTGTCCTTACAACTACTACTATTGACAGTGTGTTAATTTTCTGAGGAACTATGTGAGTAAATGATGAGTTAAAACATTCCTTGCACTGTTTGGTGTCATGAGGAAAAAAAACTAAAACAACTTAATGTGTTTTCAATTCTGAGCTAATTTTTGGAAGACAGTTTTGCTTGTACAGCTATTTATGTGCAGGCCTTGGAGTTTACAGCACACACAGCCCTTCATCTATTTCAGCGGGGCTCCAGGAGGACACTGCTTAAGGGCTTCAAATCGCAGGGCAGAGATATTACAGATTCACAGACTCTTGCTGCACTTGCATATCCACACCGATTTGCAATAAAACAAATAATTTTTAAGGACCTGGTACTATACGTAGAAGTAGGAGGATAAGAGGATACCCAAAATAAATAATCAATAAATACACAGCATAATCTAGAAGACAATTTTAAAAGCCATATTTTTTTCATATCAAAGATTATAAGCTGAAATTTCATACAGTGCACTAGCACCAAAATCAACAGCGTTCTCTGGACATTCTGTCCTCATGGTCTCCTTTACTTAGATTAAAGGGTGACCTAAATTATCGCTGCGTTAAAGATAACACAAAGACCTCCAGCAGTAGGCAGCTGAACATAAATCTGGTTGTTTCAATTACTGTTGTCATGACTTCTCAGAAGGAAGAAACACAATATTCACCCGCAATTCTGTTAGGACTGATTCTCAACCTGAAGAGGAGGCATTTACTGCCGTTAGGTAATAATACACTCATGCTCAGGACAGACACCAAATCTTTTCTTTCATGGTGACACCAGACCTCCGCCTTGTATCATTAAACCCCCCAGTTGCCAGAATCCCATCCACACCTCCACCCCTGCGGTTAGCAACCACGTAAGATTTTATCTGCGGTCTCGGCCAGAGCCAAGAAGATGCGCTGGCTATCACAGACTCTGATCAAACGGGCTTCATTAAGTATTCCTCCACTCGCTGATCGATGACTTTGACAAATCAGGGAGCACTGAGAGCTAACAGCTTCTTATTCTCACGTGAGATGCTGATAAATTTGGATTTTCCAGGGCAAGATTCAAAAAAATATGGACAGGATTGTTACGATAAATTTGTATGAATAAAGCTGGCGACCAAAATACAAGGGGAATCACCCATGTTTATGAAACAGAACAGCTGCGTACCACTGCTGAAGCAGAAAAATGGAATAGAGGCGTTCACTTCATGTTTTGCTGGCCATGAAGACCTAAACAGTTTGCGTTGGAAATTGCAACTCAAGTCATCAGGTCTTTCTGAACTTCTAATGCCATACAACCCACGTTTTGAAGTTCAGCATCTCCTTTTTAAGCTTCTCTGACTGTTGCCTACTGATTTCATAGCTACTGAGAAAGCTCCTAACATTATCTCACAGCAACCTCTAGGCATAAGAGTAGTCCTGAAAAGTATACTGCATGCAAGAGTAATGCCTAAAGTATAAATGATAAAGTGCTACTGTATTAAAAACCATAAAAGATACAGCAAAAATAGAAATACAGATAAAATTTCTCCCTCTGCTCCTTGTTACCGTTCACAAATTATAAACTCAAGGTTTTATGCAGGGCAACTCAGTATTTGTAAATTCACGAGAATAACTGTTGGATTGCATTGACTCCAAGTCATCCATCACCTAGACAGTAAAAATATATTGTGATACATTTACTTATACATAAACATTATCTCAAAAAAAATATTATGTATTATCAGTCATAATAGTGTCATTTTTACAAATAAATATACCTCCGGAAAGTTACACCAGAGGACTGAATTACAGAGAAGCATCCAAGTCCTACTCAAAAGCGAGACCTAGTCAGTGTTTTTCAACTGAAACTTTTCATTAACGTGTATATTGCCACTGAACTAACACAGATACTCAACTTAGCCATTTTTAATTTTTTTTAAAAAAAAAAAAAAGCACTTTAGGACTATTTCATACCCCAACACCATAAAATATTTTGTTAACCTCAACATTTACGTTATCTCAATATCAACTTTCAAGTTACAAATTTTTTTTCTTCCTTTGGAGGAGAGAGCACTCCAACTGTAAGGACAACAGTAATTTTCTTAAGTAACTAATTTTATTTTTGCAACATTTCTTAGTCCTTGACAATAGCTGGTAAGTCAGCGCGTAGCCAAGTATGTGTCAGCAACCTCAGCCAAGATGCCCAGAGCCATTTACACAGCAGAGAAACTCCCCTGCTGTACGCAATACCTGTTCCAAAATTAATCAACATCAGAAAATAGCAGTAAAATAATTCTTGAAAGACTACCAAGTGAATACACTAGGGAAGAAAAAAGGACTTGTAAGGTTAATTGTATTAATGCTACATAGTGACACCTAACAAATAAGTGTTTTGGGACAGCTTCCCAACTATAAAAATTCTAAAAGGCAGATTAACAAGGAGAGAGAGGGGGAAAAAAAAGCACTTGAGATACTCAGTTCACAATTGCAGTGTTCTGGAAAGAAAATCTCACGTTCATTCTTTTTTTCTCTCTGATTTTTAACAAGCATTCTGAGGCAGGAAAATTGCGTCTATTCTACCAAGCAGGGCTTCACCCATGCATTTGGGAAAGTTGGGAAATAGACTTCCCTCATTTTTTTAATATTTTTTTTTTAAATCTCCCTCCATCTATGCAGGGCACTGGTCTCCAGTTCTACACCACTCCAGTCAGACCCTCAGCAAGACAGTATGTAACTGTGACAAATGTCTGCTATGAGTTTGAAGTCTGCCTTCCATTCATTTCAAATATTTATGTTTTAGTCTTTCAAACTATTTGTAAAAAGTCATATTCTCTCCTACATCTAGTAATAGCACTGGAAATGGTTTGCTTAATTTTGACTTTCTGCCATTTACATGGCATTTACATTTACAAATGCCCTTTGTGCATTTCTCTTTAACACTGACTTTGCCTCTTACAGCTAGATAGTTTAATAACAAAGATAGGAAAATAGAGGTTTGTGCACAGAAAGAACTGGAACATGGTGCTAAATGTACTGAAGTGTGTAAAATGTTAATTACAGTGAAAAATACTGAAATACATTGCTCAGCTTGCTGCAAGATTGCTAACCAAAGTACCTACAAACCTCTGCAGCTCTATGAGCATCATTGAAGCCGTTGCCCGAAGCGGCGGACACCCAGCTGCCCAGCCTGCGCTGGTGTTGCAGGTGAACACGGGACGCAGGTTTGTAAGCTCATTAAGAAGTCTCCGTTGCAATCTGCAATCGGGCATAACCCAAAGGGGATAATATTCTGTCTCTGCTTAAAGTTTCTGACCCTGCGTTCTGAGCCCATTTGCTAAATCGTGTTCTCCTCATACCCGTTTGCTGAGATGCACATTCCCCATTTTTGTTTATGTAGGTCTTTCGTAGATCATCAAGTGAAACTTCATGGGAGGTTGCTCTCATGTTCAGGCAAACTTTGCAGCAACAGTAAAAGCAAACATCATGGGAGGAACTTCAGCAAAATTCTAATGTCATTATTTGCAAGATCCATCTCCTCCTAGAACGGAGCATCATTGCCCTGAAGTATTTTATTTCTCTACTTCTCATCTGGCGCAGCAAATGCTATTGCATCCTGCTCATACGCACACACGCACTCATTAGCAAAACAGAAATAATGAGCAAAACCTAACCTTTGACATTTGCTGTCTTTCACTTTTGACCCGTTGTGTTGCCTTTGATCATGCCACTCTCTTGCTACTCTTGATAAATCTATGGAAAAAGAAATGCAAAGTGCGTATTTGCTTCAGATAATAAAAATATATTTTCTGTAATGCAAATCTACAGTATTTTCAAAAGATGTGTATAGGCATAGCTAGAAGATCATTAAAGCAACAAACAAAATTAAAAAAATAAATGCATTTGTCTTGCTGTTGAAATATTAATAGGAAACCTTTGTTCAGGGAACATTCCAGTTCATAAAAATTAAACTGAAGAACAAACCCTCCACAGTACCAATACTTAAACACTGACAAATTTCAGTGGCTATGAAGATAACACAAGCCATCACATTACCGAATGAGCAGAAAACTAACCCATGGTAGGGATCGTTTTCAGTTTCTTACGAAGCTTAATTTCCTCAAAACATTCACCCTCTTAACTTGAGGTACTCGAACAAAGGCTTTTAAAATGCACCACAGTTCCCTCATTATTTGAGTATTTAACTTGTAAACACAAACAACGGTTGGCAATGGGAATAAAATGACAAGCACTAAGTACACATTATACAAAATATAAAGATAAATAAAGATTAGCTGTCTGGGAAGCACACAGAAGTCAGAGAAGCCGAGAAGCCTCATGCTTCCTCATATATCCTTTAATGGAAAAAATTGACATTAGCTGAAAAAGTATTGATTTTCTGTGCTGCAATCTGTGGGAGCCTAAAGAATTGAAAGTCATTTTTGCAGCATCCTAGATTGTTTGAAAAGAAAAACTTCAGAGAAATCTGCTTGAATTACTTGCGGTGGATCTTACAATACACATATACATTTATTACTTGTCCTTCTAAATGAGAAACTCACATTTGGCAGTTGTACTGCTATGTTTAAATCTGCTTCAGCGTGCTTGAAATGTATAACCCACCTTGACAGAGTCACCAACGTAAAGTGCAAAAATATTTCACTTGCTGCCATGAAGAAATGGCACCTCACACTGCTATTAGGCGTTAGGCCTGTTAGGAAAATAACTGATTTTCCCATGGTATGCTTAACACTGTGAGTTTCCAGGCATTTTGTTGTCCAAGGGTTTTTTTCCTGTCATACTCCCCAGCCCCTGACAGCCCCCACTGAGGACCTCCTGAGGTGACAAAGGACCCTCAGGAGAAGAAGGGAAGACTGCAATAGCCAGGATGCACGAGGGGCGGCTGGAGGGGAGGGGCATGGAGCAATGGTGTCCCCATGCCATGGTGTCCCCAGGGCAATCAATGAGCCTGGGCACAGGACCGAAATTCAGAGAGGGATGTATGAACAGCTAGGGAGTGACCTGCGGAGGAGAGGCAGAACAATAAACAGGGCAAGAGCTGGGAAAGCACATCTCAGTGCTGTAATGACAAGTAATGAACACACCCCTGGTGCGCCTGTCTTTAAAAAAGTTAGTTTCTAAATTAGTTTGCACTCATTACATTTCTTTATAAGAAACTAAACTTCATCTATAAACAGATTTCTGTAACACTGGTGGTTTTTTCCGTGTTATATCACACAGCTATGACACATTTTTCATGGCAAACTACCTAAGAACCAGCCAAGAAAGCAGAACTACACGTTCCTCAAGATATCTGCAGCCTAAAGAGCAGTTTGTTTCCATCAGCTTTCAACCTGGGAATGTTGCCAGAGATGTTAAAGTAGGAAATGAATAAAGCTGCCATGCCCTCCACAAGCATGTTCCGTGTTTCTCAGCACCAAGCATGGTGTCCACAACCAGATGAAGCAGGAGAACAGAAGAACGAAAAAAGATAGAGAGCTTACCATTGAACACATGCAGTGGCATCACGAAATAAAACTTCTTTGTTATGAGATACTGTCCCTTTTCTAGAGAGCGCTATTAGCCTACTTTACATCAATCCCAGCTTAAATAGTTCTGGTTTACTGTACTTAAAACCCCTTCAACCGTTATAAGTTAGCATACTGCTGTTGCCCTCAAGGGAACATCACCGTGTTCATCAAGTCCTTATTGTTAGTCTCTACCTATTTTTTAAGTAGCATTATCCTTTACTGCATCTTTGAAATTATTTTTACTGATTTACTACAAATAACAAAAGTGAAAAAGAATGAAGAAAATGCTGAAGTCAATATATTTAAACTTTACAAAAGAATACTGTGTAACTTAAAACTAATTCAAATAGTAAATAGTATATAGAATAGTAAGGAGATACAGCAGAGGTTTATGACTGACATCGTTTGACACCTTTATGCAAAACGATTGAGCTAATGTGCTCACAAAGTTAAGATCAAGTCATAAAAATTAGCAAATACTGAACAAATCTCTCAAAATTCTAAAGAACATTGAGGGGGAAATCTAATAATGAATATATCAGAAAGGAATTACACCAGAAATAGCCTAAGGTGGCAAGGGCTAATAATATCACAGTGTATTTGCACCACGAGCTGGCAGCCAAGGGCCAGTACAGCTCTGGGCTGGACAGCCAGCAGGTATCAGAGATGAAGGCAATTGTCCTTCCCTCCCACCCTGCGCACAGCCCCGGCACAATGCATTAACAGTTTGAATAACATTTCAACGATTAGGAAGCGCATACATCACAGAGGACAAGTATATATTTGGATCTATGGAAGTGGTATGGTTAGGAGAAAAATGAGGCAATCAAGAAGGCACAAAATGTCAGGAGAACTATGAGCAGCGATCTGTTACACAGCCTCTGGGGAAACAGCCTGGGCATTTCAAGCAGGAAACTAAAACCTAAGGGTATTATTAAGAAAAATAACACAGCTTTAGGAAAGGCCAAGTGATTACAACATGGCTGTTTTACCACCTCCTCTACCTGAACGTAGGTTCGTGTTACATTGATTTGGCCAAAATACTATGGAAAAACAAAAGAAAGTTATGAACTGGCATTTGTATATTTTAAAGGCAAAGAATCTGCCGCTCGCTCTCCTCTTCCTAGTGTAGCTCACACAATTTCACTTAAATTTGTAGCACATTTTCTCTTCTTCAGGCAGATGGGCACACAGCAGCTGTTATGGAAAGGGTAACGACTATGAACCCAAGCCGCCACATTCATTATTACAATTAAGAGCAACAAACTACTTTGCAGATCCAAAGGCAACCTTTGCACCACCAGAAACGGAAATTAAAAAGCATATGACATATTACTTTTGAAATTGCTTCTATCCCTTAAACTCACGGATACCGCATAACCACGCGGAGCTGCTGAAGAGGCCTGTAAGGGTCTGAGGGTCAGTCAGTTCGGCTAATTCTAATCCTCAGACTCTGACCCGGTTTGAGGCCCACCCCCTTAAACCTCAACTCACATTTCAGAAGAAAACACAACCATTATTGCGTTAATTAGAGACAGAAGCCACTCTAATTATTAATTGTAAGCTCTGTCACGCAACGGTACTTACAGTGACTGGGCAGGGGGACAGAGTGTGCAGTTACTACAGAAAACAGCCTGTAATTTTTTTTTTTTTTTTTTAAGATTACTTTGCATTGCATGTCACTCTGAATCGTATACTGCAAATTGACCACAGGTTTTATAGGTAGGCTACACTACCAGTCGTAGAAGGGACTGAGAGAGGCCTACTCAGTGGGTCACTATATATTTTACACGTAGCTTCCCATAGCATATTTGCACACCCACACAAATACAGGTGACAGTTAAGGAGAGTTACAGAACTTTTTTTTTTTCCCAGTCAGAGAATGGGTTATTTTTATCCATGATTATGCCAACCAAGAATATTAAACCAGGTAGCAACTACGACCTGACCATAGTTACCAGAAGTTACATGCACAATAAAGCACGGTTGTCAGGATAAAGCATGGTTGTCAGGTGCAAGTGAACTTGGAAACACAACTTGCATTTAGCTGACACGAACAGGGGAAAAAGAACATGGATTTTACGCATCAACAACCATTACAATGAAAGACACAGAATTTGTACGGGTACAGAGCTAACCTTCCAGTACCAGTGCCACACCGATACTTTACATCCCAACTCATCCTCCAAGTACCCTATAGCTCCATTTCGTATCATTCCGAGCCTTCAGTTTTCTGCAAACATCTTCTGAAGAAAGCTTGATTTCCAGAAACAGTGTAAAACCACGAAACACAAACTTTAAACACAAAAGAGACATAATGACTTCACAGAGGGATGCGTGTGTCATGCTCACACTGGGGTCAGAGGGACCCCAAGATGTCTCAACACCAACTGCCAGTTTTCAGATATCAACAAGCTGTTTTATTTTGAAGCTTTTTTCCTTTTAACCAAGTATCATTTCCACCATCAGCCACCACCTTCTCACTCAGCTGACCCACTCCACTCTGAAAGAAACATCTGTCACAAAACTAACCGTTCCAGCTTCCCATTTACAAGCTGAAAAGTCCCTTTATCTGGGATATTTGTTGCCATTTCTGTAGTTCTCCATTAGTGATTTTGCCTTTCCAGTTTCCCCAGAATATCAATCCTTACCAGGTGGCAACACGATTAACTGGCACCCTAAATATAAAGGCATAAAAACAAGTAAGTTGCCTACCACCACTTTCCCAAAAGTTTTCCTACTCTAGAAAATAGATTAATTGAGGAAACTTTTATCTTGTGGCCAAAGCCTCAAAAATCATAATCTGAGAAGATAAGCCATGGTCTATCTGGATTAATTTCTCTCCCACTTCTCAAATCACAGACCCATTACTTTCCAAACAAGACTGAATTTTATTTTCAAAGACAGGATGGGAAGAAACAGTTGAAAGTTGTTTTTCTGGACAAAATCACAAGGCTGTCAGGCAATCCTGAGTAGTGCAGGCATAAAAAAATGCTCAGACAGTAGAACTGGGGAAAAGAGCCCATCTGCAGTCCCACTGCAGAAGGCGGCTGACCACACGTGTGAGAGATGGTGAAGGCTGAGGTGAAACGGTAAGAGGAATCACCAGCTCGGAATCGTTCACAGAAACTTCTCTTGAGCCAAATCTTGTTTAACATCACCTAATCCACAATGGGTTTGTCACAGGGGAATGGGGTGGGGTGGTTGCAAGAATAAAAAGACACCACCCTGTGTCATGTCGCATAATCTAGTCATGCTTTATTAAGCAGGATGGGTGCAGCATTTCTGTTCCAGCTTGTCTATTCTATGACACACACAAATCAAGGTCCAGGTGACACTGCCACCAGAGACCCTGTGGAATAGCACGCTCAACCCAACTGCTCAGTATCCAAGTCCTGTCCAGTGGCCTGGACCTCACACCAGACTGTTCCCCTCCAGTTCGGCCTTCCAAGTGTCAGAGGTATGTGCATGTCCCATGTCATGCTCCCTCATCTCCTGCACCTGGGGCTAATCCTTTAATTATTTATTGCTTTCTCATTTAAACAGTCAGCATGAGCCATCCAAGGCCTCACCAATGCCACAGTCCATATCTAAGGTCAATTAGCAGTCACCAACAAGGTTTCTGTAACTCTTTGGTCTCCCACCCCACATGCGTTACAGAAAGCATGAAGTTAGCAACAGTTACAGAACAAAGTTCTATGGTTTTTCATTTCGCAGGATTAATCGGGTCAGCTAAAGGTGGGCAGATGTAGCCGAGGTCTCCTCTGTCTCAGCAGGTAGCCTTCAACCCATGGCACAGGTTTCATAACGCCTTTCCTTTGGGCAACCTGAGCTTATTCCATTTCTCAACAGAAAACTTTCTACTTCATCATCTGAAAAAGGACATCACAGTCCAAGAGAAGGTGTCTTGAAACTGATCTATAGATCATTCTTACACAAACGTTACTTACTTTGGGTTTAGTTGTTTTTATAGCAAAGCAATCCCAGATATATACCCTACTGTACTAATGCAAAGGATCTAATACATTATTTTAATACTTTTGAATGCTTCACAGACATAATTCACTAACTTAATTGGAAACAATATATGCTATAGAAAAGCTTTGTACCAACAGAAGAGCATTTGCATTAGAGGGTGAGGCTGCATTCAACACCATAAATTAATCCAGCCTTTTCAGTAAAGAATCCGTAAATTCCTTAGCATCTCTGTTTGGACTAGAAACGTGCCAATCAACAGGGACTAAGCATAGCTTTTGGGATTTTGGGCATTTTCACCATTTTTACGTGAACTGAAAAGTCCAGGGGTTTTATATACTTTATAGGCTACAAGCATTTCCATCTCTAAGCTTCCACTGTAAAATAGGGAAAATAAAACTCTTATTTTAGCAGAGTTATGAATGCAAGCAGTCAGATTGCACTGTGAGAGACCATAACCAAAACTGGACTTTGTATCTGCTAAATTCTGGGTAGATTCAACTTACCCACCTGATTCTCAGCACCCTGAAATAGGAGGAAAAGATTCATTGCAGTGGGGGAGAGGGTTTAAATTCCACAAATATGAAATATTTGATTGAGGAACACAGAACCTTTAAGAGATGCCCAGGGACCGCACTCTGCTAGAAATACAGATACCATCCCCCAGCAAGAAGACAGCAAGAAAACCAAGTTTCCCACAAGGAAATTGATTTTTAGGTAGAAAACAATCTTTGAATCTAACGCAATACAACACCTGCTACTTGAAGTTCTTGCAACTCTATATTAAGCTCACAGTCAACTAGAGATTTCTTTTCTCCAGTTAATTCATCCATTATTTCCTTTAAGAGAAGTGCTCTCAACTAGTATAAAAATATATTCACCTTTAAGGAGCCGAGAAAAACCCAAGAAGGAAATTATTTAACTTGGTTTCAAAATGCAGCTGTTCTCTCTGCTACAGTGAGGCATTCTAAGGATCATTATAAAGCTCTCCTAATCTTTAGGGCATTACAACTGTCATGCATTCCAGACCCATCCTCTTACTCTTCTCCAACTACCTCCTCCTCCTTCAAAGCTTCTCTTTGAAAGTTATAGGTAACAAGTAACGACACACAATCTTTTTTGGTTTCTGAGTTGGTGATGGAGGGACTCACATTGAAACCATTTAAACAACCAGCCTGTAGGTTTCTCATAAAGACAAGCTTGGAAATTCAGCAGCTCCCTCCCTGCTGCTACCACACATACCTGTATATAGCCCTTAGCACATACTCACACATTCTACATGCAGCCGGCTCCTAAACTAGCTGGAAATTCTGTAGGATTAATACACATACTCCAGAAAAAAATAATTCACAGTTTCTATGCACCATCTATTTTTCATTGTAAATAGAAAATAGCAGCGTCTGGGTTTTGCCTTTAACGCCAAAGCAGTTAGAATTATAGAATAATATTAGCTTGGAAGGAACCTCTGGATGTCCCCTGGTCTAATCCCCCTTAAAAAAAGAGAAACACACACACAAAAAAAACAACACTTCAACCCTGCTTTTTCCTCTTTCAGCAGCTGCCTCTAGTATTTTGGTATTATTCACTTTTTTTCCTTCCTTAATATCTTAGTGAGTCTATTCAGCCCAGAAGTTTCCCTAAAAGACAGGAGTTTGACTGTCCATACACGATAACTCCCATGGTCTTCTCCTATCTTCCGCGTTTCACGTTTAGCTGTCCTCTCTTTGACCCGCTTATCAGCTGCTAGCACCAAAAGGTTCTTCCATCATTTTTCAGCTCTTCTGAAAGGAGTAACCCCAAAAGCTGCTGGAAACACAATTCACCGGGATGTACACAGCGGTGGCAGCATTTTAAGTGCCCTCATGTCTGTATTTTGACTTACAGGAAATCACTGAAAGCTGTAGGCTTGTATTTACAGCTCAGAAAACCTAGGTATGGAGACAGTGAAATTAATTAAAAGCATACATACACAGCGCCATGCATAGCATGAACATTTTACTACAATTTCATGTTCCTTAATATTTTACAATATTAAAACCAAATTCATTTCACAATACCTGGCACCTCATAATGCAACTTCCTCCCTGTCGGGCTTCTTACAGCTGGAGAGTTTCCCTGCCTGTCACCACAGCCATGCTTTGAATCTGCCAAAAATCCAACATCCCTTACGTGGCCTGAGCATGTTTTCTTTCATTTGTATACAGTACCTGTCGCTGCTTCCTTCAACATCTAGAACCTTAACATTGCAAATTCAACCCCAAAAAAGTAAGCATTTACTTTAGTATTCCACTGGGAAGGATTTTTATTTCAAAACCTCATTAAACTCAGCTTAAGAAAGAAACACAAGCCTGAAGGAAATTCTGGGAGAAATTCCTTTTTAGAAGTACAGTCGCCCAGAGTAACAATTCCCATGAAAATTATCTACAGAAACTGCTGCCTTTTCCCATGCCAGCGTAGTCAAAAGCTTCAAAACCGGCAAGCATTTAGTAAATAGGAAACTGGGAACTGTTTGAACTGTTCAGTGTTTTAAAAAAATATTAGAGAAGACAGAGGTAATGGACAATTATTTTCTACCTTATGTATGAGGCATAAGGGTTAAGTAAACCATTAGGACAGGCTCACTGTACACATACACACACATTGAAAATACGGACACACACAGAGCCCCCTTCAGCAGCGAAGCGCTGGCAGTTCCCCTCCCATCTCCCCCTGCAATACCAGTATCAGTGGCAGGTTCTCCAGCACAGCAGAGAAGGGCTGACCTGGAGGACTAACGTTCCTTAAGAAATACAACTCTCCTGAGACAAAAGCCGCGTGGTACTTGAAGCATTAAGTTCTCAGGAAACTAAAGAAGTATATGAAAAAAAAAAAATCCCCAGAGAAAACCCATGCTGCTCTCTCATGGATTTGGCAAAACAAGAGCAAAAACATTCACTTCTCCCACACTGAGAAACGCGGTGGCAGACAGTACCTCAGGAGAAACGTGAAGCACCAAGGGGAAGACTCATGCACATATCCCACGCAGACGTGCCGAAGGACTGAAGGAAAATGAAGCGGTACTATCAACACCCCCTACCTTCATCTCCAGCGTGGACTGAAGGAAGAAGTGCCAAAGGAGAGCAGGCCCCCTCTCCAGCGGCACCTGCAATAGAGCAAAAGGTGGGGGACTTCGCTACTGAGGAAGGGTTCATCTTTCCATAGCCACGGGGGCTTGGCTGCTAGGTCTGAATGGCTGCTCAGCTAGCATCCGCCAGCAAAGTTATGGTTTTGATGGCTGTATATAAAACATATCCAAACACATAAATACACAGCGAGAGTACAGCCCTTCAATGCCAGCACTTGAAAAAAGCCCACTTGTTCCTACGTGTAGATGAACCAATGTTTTGTTATTCCTGGGTGGAACTGAAGCAAAATAAAGACTAGAAAAGCAGCAATACAAACCTGGAGCATCACAGAGACTTACGAATAAGCTGCCAGAATGGGCTAAGAACAAAAAAAGGGCCAGCAATAAGAAAGACTGTTAACAATACCCCTAACAATACAGCTCGCAAGCGCTGTGAAGGATCCAGCAGTGCAATGGCAAACTAATAGGAAGTGGAAAAAGTGAGCTTGAGGAACTACAGTACAACAAAAGGTACCTCTTCCACCCCTCAGTAACACTGGAAAATATTTAGAGGGTCTTCAGTCACAAATACTGCAATTATTTTTTTTCCAGATATAAATCCTACCATTTACTTGTGCAGAAAAAGTAGTTTAAATATAAACCTCTTTAGGGTATTTTAAATAATAAATGTTACTTTATAAAAAATGGAAAGAAAAGAGAAAGTAGTCCTCTTGTGTAGTTTTTAAACAAAATTAAAAGAAAACTCTCTTTATTAAATATACATAAAAAAACAAATGGTTTATTAAACATATAAGATCCATACCAACCACAGCTGCTTAACCTCTAAAGGTCAAGGTCATGTCATTTACACCAAGATGGAAAATGTCCAAGTACAGTATCTACAGCTATATAGACAGAGGATGGTTATTAGAAAAGAACTATTATAAACCAAACACAATTACATTGTACAGAAACCATTCGATATTTGATGAGATTTTAATCTTTGAGCTGGTATCATTCTGCAAGTTAATCATCTGGAGAACAGAAAATCTGTTAGGAATGCAATTAAATGTACTAGTTCCATTAAAATTGAGCTGATATAGTTAATTGTAGTCCTAAAATAGCTGTTTCCTCACACCTTCACTAAGCATTTTTTTTTTCATCTCCTGAGTAAGAGTCTATTTAAGGAATAGCTTTCACTTAAACTCTCTAATAAGGTTTGTGAATACTTTTGTTCTGCTGCGTTACCCCATATAAGTTGCACTGCAGTTTGCCGTTCGACCTTGGATGCCTAATTCACTCTGAGAAGTACGGCAAGGTCTTTTGTTTCAGTCACTATTAGCCCATAGTATCTGCATTGCTGAAGCTTTTGGGAAGAGTATCAACAACGTACCCTTGCACCACGCTAAAGCAGGTATGAAATAAAATTAAATGACGGACCAACGGCAAGACCCACGTCAGATGGGTCACTCTAAGCATCAGCACTTCTGGGAAGCTGGTGATTTCCAAACAACTGTTTTAATGAAGCCATAAATATTCAAAGTATATATACATATTCCAACCCTCGCAAGGGTTTTGCAGCATTGCTAGGGAATACAGGCCATTCCTGCCTTTTTTTTTTTGAGAGAGAGACAGAATGAAAACAAAAAGGTATCCTATGAGTGTATCAACTTAGGAATGCCTGATCTACGATTCATTCTCACAGACCAGGCAGTTTATTGGGGCATTTTAAATTGCTCTGCATGGGAACGGGTGGGGTGGGGGGAAATGCGACCTGGGGGAGCGACCATGGAGCCGCCGGGCTGGGGCTGACACCAGCGCGTCTCGCTGCGCGGATGCGGTTACGTAAACCCGTCCCCATCCTCATCCTCATCCCCGTCCCCGTGTGTCCCCCCCCGACCCCGGTCCGCCTGCTCCGGCTTCGCCGCGGGGCCGCCCGCCGCCGCACCAGGCCACAGCCCCCGCACCGGGCCCACCGCTCCCGGCCCGCTCCCGCCTCCCAGGCGGCACCGCCGGGCCCCGACACCCCCTCGCCCGCACCGCGGCGGGGCCCGGCGCCACCCGACCGGCCCCGCCGCTCCGCAGCGCGGCTCTCGTCCCGCCGCTCCGGCTCCGGGCCGCCGGCCCCCGCGCCCCACCGCTCGGCGCCCACCTCCTCTCCGGCATCCGCGGCGCATCCCCGCTGCGGCCCGGGCGGCTGCGCCCCGCCGCTCCCCGCTCCCGCCCGCCGCAGCTCCCCGCCCGTCTGACGGAGGGAGGGAGGGAGGGAGGAAAGGGGCGGGCAGCCGCCGCCGCCGCAGCCCCGCCGCGCCGCCCCCCGCCCCCGCCCGCCGGCCAAGGTGCCCTCCGCGCCGGCCGGTACCCACCTGCCGGGCCCGGTGACAGGTACCGGCGGGGCCGGGCCGAGCGGAGCGGAGGGGGCAGGCGGCGCCGGGATGCTCCCGCCGAGGGCGGCTGCGGCACCTGGCAGCCGGTGCGCGAAGCGAAGGCCGGAGTCGGGTTGATGCCGGCGTGTCGGAGGCGGGGGGCAGCGGCGGGGAGCGAGGAACGGGCTGCGGTGATGAGATCCGGTCTATAATTACACTGGCGGGCACGTGGGCGGCAGCGGGGCTGCGCTCTAGGAAGAGGGACCTCGGTGCCGCGGGTGGGAGGGCGGTGTCAGACAAAGGGATGCCGTGGATGGAGCCGGGCGGGCGAGCGGAGCAGGGCTGACAGCGGCCTTTCCCCAGGCCGGCCGGGCAGCACAAGCACGACATTGCGCTGTCACCCTCCCCGCCGCTCTCACCGCGTTACCTGGTGTGCTCTTTGTCATCCGATAATGGGAGGTCGTTGAAAAAACCGCACTACATGCTCTTGAAAGCTGCTACAGAAATCATTCCCTTAGTTTAATCTATATTAGCTTTCTTTTTTTATCCGTAGATCATCACAACTTTCATTACATCCTTGATGGCTTAGACACACCTTTGGAAACAGGAAGCTGGACTGTCTGGTGTAGGGAAAGTACTGAGTGGCACAGGTCACCCTGCTGTGGAGGAGACAGGTTGCAGACTCACCTGCCTGGTTAATGACTCACCTCTGGCACCCTGGTCTTCCAGGCAGAGCCTGGTCGCTCCCTGTCCCCAGGGCTGGCACACAGTCCTGTCCTCTGGGGGCGGCCTCTCTTGGCAAAGCGGACTCCTCCGGGATGTCCCATTTAAATCCTCTGGCTTGGCCCTGCTGTCTGGTTTGTGGTAACAAGGTGGGAAATATATTTTGTCATCCAAGAAAATCAATTGAAATCCCTGGAGAACTAGATGGCACTGCCCAGCAAATTTCAATAAGAGAAGGGGCGGAAGTGGCAAACTCCTCAGAAAAAGTAGAGTTTACAGGATTCTAGAAATCTAATTATTGAGCCTACACTATTCATTAAGCAAAGGCTGTGTGATGCTGGTTTATGTTTTCCCCATTTCCAGAACAGGCAGTTCCAGATTTGGCAGCATTGTTGTGCAGCAAAGGATCACTCTGGGGACACTGGCATACAAGAAGCCATGGCTGTTTTCCTATCAAAGCAGAGACCTCCAGGGAAGGTACCCTTCACACAGTATTTTTAGTGTAACTTCTAGGGTAAGCTTCTCAGAAAAAAATGTTTTATTCTCTCAGCTGAACCCGCGGGTCCCATTCTGAATGTGGTTGAACAAAGTTAGGGAATTCATTAAGTAACACAATATTTTATTTTCTGTGTTCAGTCTCCAAGAGCTGAAGCAGGAAAAACATTAAGCGGGATTTTGGGAGTGTTCGTATAAAATCCATAGGAAGATTAAATAACAAGCCACATACATTACGCAAAGCTTAATAATACCAGGAATGTAGTCACTTACTTTTCTCTTAAAATAAATAACAGGGCAAGGAGATAAAGGACACAACTCTTAATCGTGTCTTAAGGAAACCATTTACCACCACCATTATTCATTTCAGTCAAGAGGCCACTCAACATCTGCAACCCGAGAAAGCGAACCACAGATAGAAAGACCTTACAGAAAATTGTGTTGTTTAATTAGCTGGCTTGTTTCTGAACAACTTATTCTTTAATATTCTCTAATGATCTTGATACCAAATTCTAAAGTGGCTATTGTACAGAGATTTATTTTTTTTTACTTATTTGCCTATGCTTAAACCAAAAGGAAACAAACACGTAGAAAGGCAGTTTAAATATTTTGTTTAAACGATACAATTATGTTATGTAGATGGTGGATGACAAAATGCTAGTAAAGTGTACACACACAGATACCCTCCTCATCTTCTAAGGGCTTATCTACATAAAACTTTAGGCCTGAAATAAGCCATTATTTGGATGGATTCATATGGATATTTCTTGGATAATTGCAGAAGACTATAACCATATCGCTTCACAAATACTGGCAAAAAATGTTGATATAAGTCGATCCTATGTAGTCTCATATAAACTTTTTGAAAATCAGTGCAGTTGTTACCCAATGACGTGAGATTTTCTTTCACAGATTTTTTTCTCATAATTTACACCACCAGGAGGAAAGGTTTGAACATCTTGATGGAATGTTGAGGTAAGAAGGTAAACACAGGAAAGGAGCTACACTTTGTTTTTACCATCCAAGAACTTGACCTGGTCTCCTCAAGTTTAGTCTCATTAACAATGGGGAGGCATGTTCTCCAAAGGAAAGCTGTAAAACAGTTTGATTCTCCATGCAAAGATAAAACCTCCACAGGTTAAACCATAGAATTCTTTCCACAATTCTTGACAAGACACAAATGCCTTTATAGTGTCCCACTCATTAATTCAAGCAGCAGGGGAGTTTACTAAATACAATATGAAATGTTTCCTTGCCGCCCATACACTGAGGATAAGCAGAGCTACGGGCATTGAAAATATTTACTTACTGAATCTTAAGAAAATATTTTTATTTTCTCACCTAGTAGGAATATTGTTTCTTTGCTGTTGTTTATTGTTAGGGTTTGCGTGTGTTTGGCAAAATGGTACCCTTAGGCAAGGCATAGGTAAGAAAACACATGTTTTTATTAAAGATTTTTGCAAATTACACCTTGTCTTTTTTTGCAAATTAATTTGAATTATGCAAAACTGTGAGAGTACAGCAGTTGTAACCAGTGAACTGGAAATGCTTTGGAGAACGAGCATGAAGTAGAGCACCAAAGAGCATCAAAGAGTGTGTGAAGATAATAAAACAAATTAGGCGGAGGGAGAATTCAGGAGGCAGCGGGAGGCTCATAGCAGGTACATGCTGTAAAGGCAGCAAAAGCCAAGTGCCAGCGAGATAGAAACGATGTGCCCCAGAGTACAGGAGCACCAGAAGACTCAAGAGGCCTCTCCAAGAATCAGAAAGCACAGCCGCCACCAGGACCGACATCAGGTAATTCCATTCTGCGTAGGAAACCAGATCAATGTCCTCTTTGTTTCACACATACTGACCACCCGATGCACCGTTATTTAGCATTTAGCTTCTTCTCTGAGTCCTCCATAGGGCTGGATTATTAGAATACTTCTGGCCGAGCGCTGTTGCACCAAAATAGCCTAAAATTACTTTTGTGAGGACTAAGGATCTTCACAGTTCCCTGATGATGCAAAATTTCTCATGGTAAGCAAAACAAAAGCTGACTCTGAGCAGTCGTAGAAGGGCCTGACAATGGTGAGTGATAGGGCACTGAGCCGGCAGCTGAAAGTCTATGTCAATAACTGCAAACTAATGTAAACAATAATGAAAATAACCCTAACTAAACATACCTAATAATGGGCTCTAAATTAGCCTTTATCGTTTGGAGTCATTGTGAGTAGTTTTCTGCAAACATTAGCTTGCTGCTCAGCAGTAGTCCAAAAGGCAAACAATGTTAGAAATTACTCCAAAAGCAGCCGAGCACAAAGCAGAAGAGCTCATTACACCCCTATGTAAATCTCTTGTGCGCTGGAGCGCTGTGTACAGTTCCGGTTC
Source organism: Larus michahellis (assembly GCF_964199755.1). Classification (NCBI taxonomy): domain Eukaryota; kingdom Metazoa; phylum Chordata; class Aves; order Charadriiformes; family Laridae; genus Larus; species Larus michahellis. The sequence goes on from NC_133902.1 coordinate 33,111,345, forward strand.
CTTCACATGAAAATGTGGAACTAGAAAATGCACGTACGCGCCTAAAAGGATATATGCAAAGGTATGGAAATACATCTGTGCGAGGAGATAATTTCTAGCTGGAGAACAGACTGAGAAAGGATTGATCTGTAAAATCTTCTGATCTATAAAATCCCGAAAAGCTATGTAGGAGGCTGACAGGAAACGATCACGCGCTATTTTGCGTCACGCAAGACTTCGGGGAGACTTAGTAAATGATGAGGCAGCCGGTTTAAAACAACAACTGGGAAGAACTTTTCCATGCAAAGTGCTACTAAATCAGATGGCTTGCTGCTGTACAACACTATAGAGTTGAAGAGACGGGTGTTTTTAAGCAGGGATTATACAAATGAATGAAGGATAGCTGTGGCTGTTAAGCACAATAATTTCCGTTGCAGTTCCTGCTTAAAAGCTGCGTGCCGTTGCCGTTGCCTGATGAAAGTTGCCCAGGAAAGGACACTCTTTATCTGCCCTGTTTCAATGCTCTCTTCAAGCATCGGTTTCCAGCCGCTGTGGAGAGCAGGACAGCAGATTAAATGGACCTTTATGCTGGTCTTGTACAGCCATTCAGATGGTTTGTTCTTTTCTTTCTGCTCAGTTCGCTGCAAGACACCAAGGACAAGCAACAACTCGAGGTATGAAAGCATACTCCTGCCTTTCCCTGGCAGTAAAATCAGGCCCTTAGTTCTTCATCTTCCCATTTGGGCGTTTTTCCATTCCCCTGAAGAGAATCTGGAAAAACTGTTTTTTATCTTCTCAACATTTTGCTCTTTGGTTTCAGTAGCAATAATCCACATGCACCGGTCTATTCATTTCAGCGCCATTTTTTGCTCTCCTTTATACAAGATTGGGGCAGTACATAGCAAGAGAAATCCTGAAGCGTAACAACATAAAACATGCATAGAATATAATGAGAATACTTACCATATTCATAGAGCATCACAGGAGTAAAATCTAAACCATTCCTGGACATCCTGGAAGAGAAAGGGACAGTGATTTAGTGTCATTGAAGAAACTGGAAGGGGAAGTAGATCCACCCAGAGATGTTTTAAAAGTAAATAACAGGTAAACATCTTACGTAGATAATCACAATATATAAGAGTCCTATTAAGAATATCCCAATTAAATACAAGAAACTAGAAATCTGAGAAGCAGATCTGAAATGCAGTTTGGCAGAACTCCAGGAATCCCTGAAGACAAACATATGATAAATCAGCTGTAGTGATTAAATCTCATATAAACAAAATCTGTATGGTTGTTACTCTGTATAGTAGTTATTTTCACTCAAATATAAGGAAAAGAGTTTGTTTCCTACTTGATTTCGGCAACGGCTAGTAGTCATATGGCCTCATCTTCAGCAGAATGCATGCGACTGCTTTACTGCGTAGACTGCAAAACCAAAGCAGTATAAACACTTCAAGCTATGCATTTTAAACAACAACAACAACAAAGAGAAAGAAGTTTCTGGTTGTTACTACAACCCTTATAGCCCTGCTGGCTACTACCAGCACTCTAGTTTCTGTTATAGACTAAATTCTTTAAAACTACAATATTTAAAAAACTTTTCTCTCAATATCTCCCATAGAATAGTTTTACAAAGGGTCACAGCAGTACAGTTTCTTCTGCACTCTCTGAGAACTACATAATTTACTTTTCCAAAGCCACAACAGAGATTAGCCAGTTTCAAACAGTTTCAGAATGTCTCCAGGATAAAATTCCAAGAATGTTGTTATGTACAGGCATTGAGGCCATCTTTGTATCCTTGTCCTTTGAACAGGGCAAGGAAAAACCTACTGTGATACCCTATGTATGCATAACCTGTGTCCAAAATTCTGGCAATAATTTTAAGTAGCTAAGCTGGTGTGTTGTCACGGAGAAGCCAGTCAGCAAATTTTAGTGTCCCACCGCATTATTAGAACAGAAGTGAACCCTGAATAGAAGTGAATTCTGTGGACTTGTTTAAAAGTTTAAAACATCAGTGAGTCAAGACATACAGTGTATGTTTTCACATGCCACTGCCTTTGATTTTGTTTTGCTGAGTAAATATAACTTCACTCCTGCTATCCTTAGATGTAACAGACATATTAGGAGGGGGATTTAGTGTGCCCAGGATGAGGACAATAAAAACTCTGATAAACTCTGATACTTAAAATAACTTTCAGCAATCTTGCAATTTTGATTGTGAATTTGCCTATAATTTCAATTTCGGAAAATATTTCCAGCATATATATTTGCATTTCCAATAGAGTTTTGATGTCCACGTAACTGAATATGGTCTGTTATCATTGTCCTGGATTTCTTAAAATGACATCAGAAAAAAAGTTACTCATTAGCACTTTCCGAAGACAGAACTCGGTCAGAAGAGTTGGAAGAATTCCCAGGGTATCTTCTGCACTCCCGTGCTCAAGATTTGTAAATGCTTTCTCTAAATATAGAGTAGGGTCTGGTGAGCAGTTAACTCCTCAGTCTCGGTAAGGTCCTGCAGATGTTGCACGTTAGCATTATATTGGAACACTCCACACTGGGTGAATCCCCACCTTCCCAAGCCCCACAGAGTTTGCAGACTTTCAAAAGAAAAATCCGTAAGAAGAAAATTAAGGTTTGAGAGCAGGCAGATGCATATTGCTGAAGTAGATGAAGTAAAAGTCTCCTATCAATATTTAATTAATCTGACAGTGCCATGTATAGTTCAAAACAACACCCCCACCATCTATGAGATATGTGGATTGCACAGTACTGAAGTGTTATTTTCAAGCTGTGATTTATGATGTTTACAGAGTACCAAGGGCATAAAGGCCATCATCCCTCCAAGCAACTCCTCCTTAAAGCTTCCTTTAAAGCATCCGTAACCAAGCACAGTGAGCAGCTGAACCGTGGTTTATGTTACATTCAGCTGCACATTCCTCTCTGCTCTGGTACCCAGCAGAGTCGCGTGACACAGAGCTGCCTCCTTTTGCCTCCACAGCTTCAGCTACCAGAGCTCCCCGAAGCATCTGGAACCACCTGGAGTTTCTGGAGTGCGATACAGCACCAGGCTGGCTGCAGGAGGCCTGATCCCACCTGTAACCCAAGCTTCTGTGGCTGGGCTTGTTCCTGCCAAAAGCAGAGGCTGTGGATGAGCAACCCGATGCGAATTTGGGCTGCAAGTTGTTCCCTGAACTCAAGACAGCTGCAGCCGGGGGGTGCTGCCGGCGCAAGGAGGAGGAACAGAACCACCACTCAGCAGAGGGGTGAAGGAGAAATTGCCCAACAACATAAAGGAGCTCAACCGAAAGCACAGTTGTTTTTTTTTTAATAACAGATATTGCTTTAAAAAGTAATCCTGGTGCCCTAATATTCAATATGTGCATATGAAATGTGCAGTGGTGCACGGCAATCAGTGTATTTCAAAACAAAGGAGAAATAAGACACAAAAGAATGACGTGACTCCAGATTGACGTAGGCGCTTCTGCGGTTCATTGGTGATAGACATCCATCCAAAGGACTCCAAATCCCTACACCCAACCTAATCTTAAAGCATTTGGCTTCCAGAGCACCACAGTGCCCTCCATCTTCTCAGTCTCAAGGTATGAATCATTGGGGTTATCCTGCTTTTCCCAATATCTGAATTGACCTGCCCTCAGGAACCCCTCCCATCCCTTACCTCTTATTAGACTGTTTCCTGTTCTGTTGTCTCAAAAGCAGAACTCCTCTTTTATCATCTTCCTTATTTTTCCTTTATTTTGTCCCTCTTTCCTCTGGTTCTCTTCCTAGTCCTGCTCATTATCTCACTCATTCTTTCACAGAGAAATCGCAAAAATGCCAAGAAATGGTATAAATAGCTGTTCTGTATGTGGTGTTTTCAGGTGTCTCAGAGAGAATTTTCATACCAGGCATGATAACGTTAAAACTATTTGGTTAATCCTGCATTTGCAAAACTATGAAAAGCCTCTGGAACAGCAAGAAAAAAACCCACAGAAATAGCAAAAACAGACCATTTGTATTTCAAAATTAAGATGCTAGGAAGAAATTAATGGCTTAAAAACAATTCAGAGAAAAGATGCAAGTTAAACTAGGATTCTGTCTTCTCTCAATTACTTTTAAATTAATTAATTTAATTACTTAAAATTATTTTAGTTATTATTAAATATTAATTATTATGTTACATGGAAGTATTTTATGTGCTTGAAATTGATACACCTTGAGATAATTCTCCATCTGCGGGGCGGGGGGGGGACGGAACCAAAACCAAACCAAACCCACAACTTTTGGTTAAGAAATTCTATACGTAGGTCGATTACCTTAGAAGAGGGTTAAGATTTTCCGAAGCAGTGTGAAGTTTGAGTTGCAGCCTCCCTCCGCACATCCAGGAGACCAGTGACCCCTGCTGGAACAGGGGGGATTGCCTCGCAGCGCGGCGGGCTCCGCCGTCGCCCCCTGTCCCTTTGCTGTCCTGGTGTTCTGAGAACTTGGCGTAGGGAACTCTTTTCTTCTTTCATTTACAATTGTTTCGCCCGTTTATTTTGGGGAACATTCACCAGTCCAGCCGCAGTTCAAATCTGACACTCTGTGAAACGCTTGGGCAGAACCTTTCACAAAGTTTTAAGTGAATGTTTAACAAATAGAGATGGCAAGTTTAGAAAAATGGTACGGTGAGAACATGAAATGAATAGTTTTCCTGAACTGGAGCTGTGCACATAATTGCGTGCTGTTTTCACCTTCAACAGCTTCCACTTATATAAGATTTTTCCTTCTTCTGTCTCTCGCTTGCTGCTACAGTAATTGAAGGAGTGGAGGTGCCTGGCATTGCAGACATCAGATGGTATCTCTGTAGACAGAGCACAAACAACGTGGCAGAGTACCCTGGGTCAGAAAAAGGACCATTAGCAGGAAGAAAGAGGAAAGATGTGAAAGAAATCCAATTCCACTGTGCATTGCAGAGCTGGGCTCTGCCCCCATGAGAGGTACTCAGTAGCTGTCTGTACCACCAAAGAAGAAGGTCTCAGGTAGGAGCCACAAGACCAGTGAAGGGAACTAATTGCAATCACCGACTCATGGATCCCGTTTGGAATGCATGTCCCTCTTGAGAATGGGCTTTTTTCACTTAAAGATCAGAAATACTCTAAAGTAGACATTCAGGCAACACAAGCAAATTATTGTCTTTCTCCAGTTACACAAACAAAAGGCTCCTCTGCTGACCACGCGGTTATGACTCAATAAGTAAAATAATTTATACTGGATGTCATTAAGCATAATGTATGAAATATGTATTATCTCATTTTCAAAAGGTACAAAAGCCCTGTTCAACACTAACAGAAACTACGGCTGATGAACACAGCTGAAATCCAAGTCACTTACAGATAAGCATACTAAATTCTACTTACTAACTTCAAAGCACTATTACTGCAAAACAACACACAAAAAAACCCTTAAGGTTTTAGCCAATTCACTAACCACCAGCAAAAAGAATAAACATGACACAGTTTTTTCCAGTGTGGGATCCTAGTGCTCATCCTCTCCGCAGACAGTTTTTTCTTACCAATGAAATGACCTAGAAAAGCAGCACACCAGCCGCTTATCAGTAGTGCCATACGACAATTTAAACAGGGAGTGATTAATATCACATCCAATCAAAAATGCTGCGTGACTTCAGCAAAATGTACACAATTGGTATTTAGCTGGAGAAGGCTAGTACATCAACGCTTTCGGGAAATACACTGAACTCTAAGGAGGGCAAGTAAAAATTTTGCTTTTAAGGATCTTCTAAAAAACATTACCAGAATGCTACAAATGACTACATGCGAGTCACCAAATAGACTGGTTCAACAAGGACTAAAATGAAAGATACTGTCTGCTTGCAGAGTTGCTTCTTAGGGTATCTCGAAGTCTCAGTACTTAAAATGGGGAATTTCTTTCTTCTGAGTACCAGCCCAATTCTCTTTAGTACAAGACCTAAACAAACAGGCAGGGAGAAGAGCTCCATAGCCCCAAGCAGGACAACATACAGAGCACTGATCTTCCGTGCCCAGGGGAGCGCAGTGGCCCACTATTTCCACAGACATGCAATAACAGAAACAGGATTGAGAACAATTAGAAAACGGCACTGTTCTTTCTACTTTGCAACATGGCTTCAAGTTGTAAAGGGTATCTTTTAACCCTCTGTGTGCGCTGAATGCTCCCTCAAGTAGCTGTTAGGATCATTCTAACAGATGATTCTTCTTTCCCAAGAAAGATGGCTAAGCTCAGACACCAGTCGTTTCATTTTTGAGCGTTCACATCACCTAAATGCACAGGCATCCACCTTCAGTGCCACGATAGACTGGGGGATTGTGATAGGACTCATCAAAAAGGCCAATTCAAGCACATAAATGAGGAGGTTTTTCCTTTTTTCAACTGACCATGCAGAGATTCTCAGCATTTCACCTGGCACCTAAATAACACGCCTACCATCATCATGTATTTTAAAGCACTCTCTTCAATAAAGACAGTAAAGATCTACAGCTACCCTGAGAAGATGCTTGCATTGGCACCACACCGCACCCCTTGTAGGCGTTGTTTTCGCTTACTCCTAACATGCAGATGCGTCACCACACACGTTCAGCAGCACGTGTCAGACCCACTGTATGAGCACAGTATCTCTGACGCGTTGGCACAGCAGGGCTGATGCTTTCTAAAAATATTGTACTCACTGCACATGTACAGTGTACAGTTAAGGCTGCAAAGGTGCTGCTTGATGGTTCTGGAGTTTTGGATCTATGGCAACCTGGGCAGAATTATTTCCCCTGTGCACATACAGGAAAGCTCCAGATTCTACTCAAAATTTATGGCGAGGATAAGCGGGGGGAAAAAAGCAATCAATCCAACAAAACCTGAAACAAACCCACACCCAAATCAACCCCAAACAGGACTTTTCCAGAGGAACCCAAGAGAAACTGCAACCTCCCTCACAATCTATGGGCCAGGGGCAGAGATAGGATCCCATTCTCCAGGCTCAACCGTAAGCCTGTTTTACTCACTATATTATTTCTAACCTCTACAAGAAATTAAGCAGGAATTTTACAGCCTGCTTTAACTGTGCAGCCCTGATTCAGTTTCGCTCTTTGTGCTGAATGAAACAACTGCTCTTGGGGGAAAAAAGCTGCTGGTGAGTCATCAAGGACTGCATCGTAACACGTACAAGGGGAATGGAGAGAAGCAAAAGGAGGTTTCTCAGGCAACCTTTATTCTGCAGCTTCCCAACGTCTGAGCATTTGAATGCTAATATTCTTTTAACATAAGAAATAACACTGCTTTGTGGCTTTTTAAATACATAGTTTCTGTCATTCAAATTTCTGAACCAATTGCAATGACAGTGCTCATTCTCATATATACTCTCTAACACAAAAATATTTTTATTGATACTTCTTTTTATAGGGAGCAGGAAATAAAGAAAAACTAGTTGAATGTGACTGTATCTTGTATGAGAGACCAATTTACTAAATGTTTTACAAATATGTGCTGCATAAGAAGGGTTACACACTTTGCATGTAAATATTCTTCTAATCGCATTAATTTGATAGTAGGTGAAGTCTCATGACATTGCTAGATGGCTCATCTACGTTTGTATTCTAGCCGTATTTTAGGACTGCTGACTGTGAAGCGCTGAATGGTAAAGTTGTAAGTTTTGAGTACGCTTATCTGCCAGTTAAAAAGATCGTATCAAAGGCTCTGCTCTTCTGCTCCCTCCTCTTCCCCCCCAGCCAGGAGTATTGCTTAAAAGGGTGCATGACTTCTGCTGTTGTAAAACAACGGAGAAGAGTTAAAAAGGGTTACACCCACAGCTTTCAGCTACTTACAACTGCAGATACTTCCAAATACCTTCTCGGTTCCTCCTTCCCTTTGACAAACACAGAAACAAAACAAGAAAAGGAGGCCATCTGTTGTAGGTAAAAACAGATTAAATTGATAAAGAGACACAAGACAGCAATTAGAAAGCGCTGTGCTTCTGCACACTCACTATTGGGACTGGGAAAGTCAGGGGCCTGGAGCACCAGAAAGGAGGCTGCAAGGAAAGGTTCTGATAAGAAGTGGCGTTCTTGGAATGAGTAAGGGGCTGGAGAAGCAGAAGGGCTGGAGAAGCAGGTGAGAATCATGGAACAGGGTGTGATCAGCTCACCCGAGCTGTATGGAAACAAATGCCAAAGGCCCCCCAGGGACACTGGCCAGCGGGACCTGAGGCCAGTGGCTTTAAGCAGCCACATGGCACAAACACAACTTTGTGCCCAGCCCTCCTGACAGCAGATCTCCCTGCTGGGCAGGGAATCCGAGACGATGGCAACCTAACACTGCTGGTGGGGAGCAGAGAAAAGCAAGTAAATCCGTGAAATTATAAGGTAGGATAAAAGCTCAGATCTTGTTGGTTCTTAAATAAACCCCACTATCCAGATACACAATGGGCTGTCATTCACTCTGTCTTCCCTGTGACCCAACACCCCCTTATCAATATAAGTAACTCTCCCATCACTTTGAAGTTGTATACGCTGGCTGTATCTACTCTGAAACCCAGTTCACCATCCCATGCCTGGTAACTCAGGGACTAAGACCCGCATTCTCACGCCTGCTTTCCTGCAGGCTAGGGCTTTCTTGGAAGGAAATCTGCCTGAAGGTGCTCAGAGCCAGAGGTAAGGACAGGATGCTCCATTGTTTCTCCCCACAGCAATGATCAAGGGACCAAGACTGGAGACGCTGGGAAGCAGGATGCATTTGAGAGCATGCTTGTCTTCTACTGTGCATATAACTAGAATTTATCAATTTTATCCATATAAATTATTTTAATAATCATGTTATTTTCAATTCAACAAGTAGTACTGAGGAATACACAGAAAAGTATTTGGCAGTTATCTGTGCAAATACTTATTTGAGCTATCTTCATTTACTCTTCATCAGTGCTGAAAATCCTCTTCATCCTGCTGGAATGCTAAATGGTCCAATTCTTACTTAAACAACATACGGATTGAAAGCTTCTTTAAAAAAAAGACCCTCAAAGAACAAGAGACCAAAAAAAACCCCAGCTCCTCAGAACAAAAACACTCACCCCTAGACTCCATACTTTCCCCACAGTTATAACTAAAAGACCTCAGAGTAAGAAAGGATAAACATAAGCAGCTCTGGTAGTCTGACCCACAGTCAAATGTCCTTTTCACTAAACAGCATGCAAAGCACAATGAATACTTTTGGCCCAAATCAACAAAATATTTAAGAATGTACTTGAATAATTTTCTTGATTACAGCTATTTTCTTAAATCTAGCTTCATACTGTCAGATTTATTAGCAGTTTTTGAAATAGTTATTTCATTTTCTTTGAATTTACTGCTGTACTTCAGTTTTCAATGCAATTTGGATCATGAGAAATGTTGTCTATTTTAACACTTATAATATGAATCGTTATCAATTAACCAGTCAAGCCACAAAACGCTGACTCCTTTATTTTCCCCCCATCATTGTAATTTCCATCTTAGAGGAGGAATTTAGTTAAACACAAGAGAGATATTTCTGTAATACAAGATTATAGACTACTACAAGAACAACCACCAGTTCACAATTTTTAATGCCTAAATAATTTTCAAAACTGCAGGTCTGCATGTTCAAAACTGGGAAGTACCATATATATATATATATATCTCGAGAGAGGGAGAGAGGGAGAGAGGGAGAGAGGGAGAGAGGGAGAGAGGGAGAGAGGGAGAGAGGGAGAGAGGGAGAGAGGGAGAGAGGGAGAGAGGGAGAGAGGGAGAGAGGGAGAGAGGGAGAGAGGGAGAGAGGGAGAGAGGGAGAGAGGGAGAGAGGGAGAGAGGGAGAGAGGGAGAGAGGGAGAGAGGGAGAGAGGGAGAGAGGGAGAGAGGGAGACCGATCAACTAAATAACAATTAAAAAAAAAAAAAGCTGTCACTGTCCACAGGAACCATGTCTAGTCACGTTTTCAGTCAGTCAGTCAGCTAGCTGAGGGTCATGTCATTATTTAGTTTCTGCAGAAAAAACACAAGTACAAAAATAGTATCAAAAAGCAACATACCTATTTTAAAATATATATATTATAAAACATAATCGCTACAACAGCATACAAATAAGCTTTTAATATATTTAGAAGAATTATATTAAAATTTGATATATGATTCTCTAGCATTTAGAGAAGTACCTCTTCTGAGCAGTGTGTGAAAGCCAGCGCTTTTTCTGCAGTATACTGTCAATCCAAAATACAGTTAACTTTTTTTTTATTCTGGAGTATATTAATTTTTGAAAAACATTTTTACACAGAAATAAATCATTATAAATATACATGTTAAACTTCAGGATTTTAATAGAGTTTTAACTGAAAAAAAAAAGAATGCAAATCAAATCTCTTTTCAGGAGAAGGATCATAAAAGACAAAAACAACCAAGTCTTTCATGACAGAATAAGCGTTTGGGAGTCTGGGGTTTGGTTTTGGTTTTAGCTTGTGGGGTGGGGGATTTTTTTTGGAGGGGGTGGTAATATTTAAATAGAACTGATAGGTTGCAATGAAGAGATTAATCAGAATTCCACAACAGCTTCTTCTGAAAGGTTACAAATTCTTTCCTCCCTCTTCTATTTTTGAATGATCTAATTTACACATTAGGCAGACAATTGCAGTGAGGTTCTCATGAAAATACTCAAAGCAATGCAAAAACCTGAGTAGAGAGCACAAGCTGCCCAGCACTGAGAACATTAAGATCACTTCTGCTTTTACCAACTGCCTAGAAGGAGGCATTGCAGTTGTCTTCTCAAGCCTACACCGACTCAAAGATGGTTTAAAGTGATTATTTCAATCATTAGAGAGAGGATATAAGAGAGGAGAACCTCACCCCAAAACAACTTACATTAGAACTTAAAGTAGTTACAGACCAATAAGGTTCTCTTATTTCCATCATTTCTCTGTTATTTTTAACTACTCATATAAACAATTCAATTTTCATTGACTTGTAGGAGAGCCAGAGCCTGCAAAATTCATTAGATGGATTAGTTTAGAATATTAATACACATGTATTCAAATTCTCCTGATAAACAAAGGTGATTGTAAGATAACAGTCTATTCTTATGATCAGAAGTTTACACTGCAAAAGAGTTATCAGTAGCATACCATTATCATAAAAAATTTTAAAGAAACAGTTTTGTAGATTATGTTAAAAAAGATGATTAGACAAGAAAAATATTATTGGGGAAAAAAAAACTTCAAAAAGGCAGATAAAAACTGTGTTGAAATAAATATTTTCTTTAAATTGAATTATTCAATTGAATCAAATTTATTTTCACATAGATTCTATTGAATTCACAGATCTTATCAAGGATTTTAATCACAGAACCTTGTATAGAAAAGACTATTGCAGAAGTCCAGTCACCTTGTTAGAGCTAAGAGGCAAGCAATACAACTGGACTTTAGAAAGGATTTATTAATTTTTTTTTAAAAGGCAATGACTTCCTTAAGTGAAAATTCACAGTTCTAGCTAAGATTATTTCCTCCATTCAAAAATAACAAAAGTTAATATTCTCACATCTTAAAAAAAAGGTAGTATTTCAGATGTAGAGAGAATTCCATCCCCTTTCACGTGCACGCTTTAAAGCTTTAATTGCAAGCAAAATACAAGCCTCTAAACTACTGCAAAACTTCTGCAGTCAGTCCAATGCAGAGTCACACAGTGGTAAGCTCGATTTAAATGAGCAAGCCCTTTTAAAAAGGAGCACATCTGGAATCGTTCTTTTTATGCACCATTTCATTTGAATTTGAGAAACTGGCCAAAGAACAAAAAGAGAGCAAGTAAATTTGTCTGTTTACCCTAAGAAGAGATAGATACTAAGGCAACCTGCTAAGAGACTCAGGATCAGGAACCTGATGTACAGGGTGTAACACGATACATTTAGAAAGCTCTTCTACCTGTGTTATTGCACGTACGCTGCAGATGAAAGGCCAACCAGAAGGGAAATATTCAGCAGTCACTTGCACCAGAATTACAGGTAATCTGCCCAAGACAGATTTAGGGTATCCATCTTGGAACAAACTAAAACTAGTACTCTTTATTATTTGAAAATTTACAGAAATTTAAAAAAACTAGGAAAAGACAAAGAGCTCTGCTGTAATTTTGCATGTGTAAAAATATTCTTCAAACATGACCTTATTTCTCCAGTCTTCTAATTAGGTAAAATGGCACAACAGCAAGTGTGTATGTCCTACCTTTACCTTATAAGTGAGTTCAGGTTTTTAAGTAATCAGTAATAGGTATATATTCGAATTTTCAAACATAATGTGAAATATAAATAAGTTTTAGCCTTTTGAAAATCCCATTGGTGACCAACTGCACCTTTTGTCAGCTGGAGACCTTAAAGAATCTTCTCAAAAATCTGGGAAAATGCATGCTTGCATATGCCTGCACACGCGCGTGTATAAATTAAGAAAAAAAAAAAATCAGTTTTAGATTGACAATCAGAAGAGAACCTCCCAGTCTTCTCACTCTTGTCTTTCTTAAAAACAAAGAAAGAAAAAGTAAGGATAAATCACCTTTCTACTTTTGGATGCGTACCGTATGTACACTTTTCTAGTAAAAAGTAGTCAAGGCAGACCTGGTATTACATTACACTTTGCATCACAGTTTTTCCTGTAGTGACCAAGAGGCTGGCCTTTTATTATTGGAACTAAGAGTCACATTAAAAACAAACAAAACCTTTGTACAAAGATAAGAGCATGGGTACACGTTACTTAAAATTGCATTCACCAGAGCCGATGATTAGCTAAAACTAAACTTTTTTTTTTACAATTCAATGCAGTAAAATAATGCTAGAAATCCATTTTTTTTAAAAAAAGCAAGTTGTGTATAAAGGCTAAGGCCACATTTAGTAACTGCTGCTTATCAAAAGAACAACATCAAAGTCCTTAGGAAAAAAAGGAGGAAAAGAACACTGTGGGCATCTCCAGGGTCACAAAGACTATCTACACAAAGAAAGGTACAAGGAGTGAAGGTCAGAAGTAAAATATTGATGTGAAGAGACTCAGGATTTCATGTGATGTTTTCTGAATGAGTTAAAGCAAAACTGCATGTCCCTTATGAAGATAATAGGGCTACTGAAGTTATCTGTAAGCTACAGTAATATTGGTGAGTTACTTCGTCAAAAACAGGACTTAGCCTTTCCTCCCCCAGTGATATTTCTCTTTCGGCAATAGTCCTAATGCTAAAAAAAATTTAAAAAAAAAAAAAAAAAAAGAAAAAAGATACCATTTGAATCAAACCAATGTTTTAAAAGAACAAGTGAATGTTGGTCCCTGAAGTCTACAAAAACCTCTCTGGGAGCTCAGACAGCTTTCATCGGGCATTAAGCATCAACTAATACATTCTCAAACCAATTATCTTAAACATCCACATCAGTCCCACCACAACAGGCTCTGCAGTATTTTCTTCACTTTCACACATTCCAGCTATGCCTGATTTCCAATTATCCAGATGACCCAAATACCCCAAACCTTTGGTTTCACCTGACAACCTACCCTGTCCTTCCCATGGTTTTTTAATTTATCCCTTCCCTCCTCTGCCCTTCAAGGACTAAACTCTGCATCTTCATCCAGCACCATCGTGAGGGCATGTGTTTTTAATGAAAGAAAGACACACACAAGCTGATCATAATTCCACTCTTTATTTTTGCATACTCTTTTCAATGTTTACTGATACTCTTATGTACAAAAAGTGACTATTTCTATGAACATCCAGATTGGTGTTAATCAACTGGTTTATATTTGTTCAAAAATTATAAAAATAGATTTTTACTAAAAGTGTATGTGTGCATATATAAGCATACACACACCCATATATACATATATATGTATACAGACACGTATATCACAAATTAAATTTCAAGTTGTTAGCTAAAAATCGATTTAAAGTTTATCATTACATGCTCATAGCTAACTTCAAAATACTTTGCCTATCACTGTTTAAAGGAGTTGAACACCAGTTTAAGTAACAGCTCAGACTGGGTACTCACCTGCTCAGTAAGTTCTCTGTCGTTTGTTAGATTCTTCTGTAGGCGAGTCTGCCAACCTTACTTTAAGTCTGACACCATTCACAATCTTGCCATGTAACGCAGTTATGGCATCACTGGCACTTGCTCTGTCTGCAAATTTTGCATAGCCCACATTTTTTCCAGCCACCAGATAAACTTTTATCAAGTGTCCAAAACGACTTGGGGGGAGAAAAAGAAAAAAAAAAGAAAAAAAAGAAATGAGATAATTTACAGGTTTTGCTGCAACATAGATACTAATTACCCAATATGAACTATATATGATTTGGGAGCTGTAAAAACTATATTCTCATATGTATGCTGTATTTTCTTGTGCTGCCCTCTTCCAAAACTCCCAATTTTCTTATTCCCTTCTCTAGAATTCCAGGTAGGCATAGGAATAAAACCAAAAGTCCGTAGGCAATATTTTCTATGTAATATTACAATAGAACCACAAGCAGCAGTGATTTATCTCTTAGTTAAAAGACTATGTAAAGCTAATCAATACCATAGTCCCAAAACACTGAATGGCACTCAAAAATACCCCCACAAAAACAGAATAAAAAACCCCAAACAAAACAAAAAGAACACACACACAAACCAGCAGACAATTTAGAGGCTAAACATGCATCGCACTTAAATGAACTTGTTCAGTTGTGATTCATCTTTGAAAAGGCCTCACTGAAATGACTCAGAAATCAAGCACCAAAGCTTTACAGAAAAACCCAGATTTCCAAGTCCTCAGGAGGCTCCTAGACAGTTCCTTAAAAAAAAAAATAAATTTAAAAAAAAAATAAAGTCTGCTTGCTTCATACTGAAGTTACACATGTGTCAAGACTGGGGTGCACAACCTTCTTCTTCTCCAGCATCTGATTAAGAAAATCCAGTATATCAAATAGGTACAGTTTTAAATTCCACAAAAAGTGTGTATTATTTCTTTTCCTCTCCTGGTGCTTTGAAAATAATTTGGTTTTCAAAAGATTTTTTGCAAATGCCAGCTATTAGAAAAGGGAAATGTCTTTTTCTTCAAGAGTATACTAAAAATAAATAATATAAAATACTGGAGAGCAGCTGAACTACAGATTTGTTTTTAAGATGGCAAAAATTGTCTCTGAAGTCCTTGCTCCTCATAGGGAGGTAGCGTGAAAGGACAGTCGAAATAGTGTCAATAAGACACAAACAATCAAAATGTTTCAGGATATATCAGAAAAAAAAAATCTCCCTATACTTATTCCCCTAAATTACTGTGGAAATTTATCAAAATACTAAAATCCCTTATAGAAGTATGTACAAAAAAATGCCAGATAAATTAGGCTATAAGAATCTGAAGTACCGCATTTTTTAGCTAAAAAAACCCAAACAAAACCCACCCCAACATTATGAGACTAGACATTTTACTTCAGATTATGTTAATCAATAATAAAGCTGCTGTAACTGCTGACATTGCAGCTATGCTTCAAGAGGAATTCCATTATACTCTTGTTTCAAAAAGCAACTGTTACCCATTGATCACTTATCACTTATTGATCACTGTGCACTGTCTTTTCTGGAAAGAGTTTTCTTGACAATCTTTTTTATTTTCAACATTTATTTTAAATATTTCATGGTTATTTTTTTGGTGCGAGAAGACTTATTTGTAAATGGAGTCTTACCAGAACACATCCTCCAGTACATTTACAGGTAAAGGATGGGGATGAAAAAGTATGAAAAGCCTTTCCTTCACAGAAGTGTCAGGTGGAACTTTTTTTTTGTGTGGTGGAAGTATGGCATCTGTTTGGGGCTGGAGTAACTGCGAGCCAGAAGTTCCTCCAAACGCCTGCTGAAACAGGGAGGGAAATGCAAGTATAAATTAACCAACAGGGAGGTGAAAGTAATTTTACTTTATTTACAATTTTTGTTCCTATCACAGGATATAAGCAGGCTCTACCAGTTCTCATCTTAATTAATTTGATTGCTTTGGTTATTTCATTAAATTGGACAATAAATCCGGGTAAGGTCAGACACCTTTACAAGGCATAAAAATGTACAAACCAACCAGAGGTACATCTTAAAAATGTAGCATCTAGAACACTTACAGAAGAAAGTCAGCAGTGTTCTTCATTGGCATATCTGAAGTTTCTTACAATTCAGAAGAACATTAACAGTATCCATTACATTAACTTACAGGAGGTGTCCTATACTGCTGAACAACTGTATTGTTATTCCGCAACACTGATGACACATGTGCTGTTACCAGCTGTGTGGCCATTTTTCTGATGAGCCTGCAACCAGAAGTCATAATAAACTATTTTTTAAAAAGAGCTGAATTACGGTAATCTTAAATTCAGCAAGAGAAAATAAGTTTTAATGCACATATGAAAGTATCTCTAGAAATCTGTAAGCTCATGTAGATAACGAAAATCAAGTCAGGCTTTCATGACACTCTAGACATGATCTGAAAGTACATGTGCTATCTGCAAATCACTGAAAACACTCATACATTTCTACATATAGAGATACAAAAACTCTACTTTTTTAATACTCTAGCGGGGGCGGGGGGGGGAAGGGGGAGAGGAAATTAACCCTACAGAGCCCAGTTCAATTTGTGAAAGGTGTCTAAAAGGCAGAAGGGACAGAAAAATTTCACCAGTTTCAATAAAAAGCACAGAGATTCAATTCAGAAGTCAGAATGCTATCACAGAAAGTGTACTTCCAGCTCTCATTTTCCAGTGATTTTTCTTTGTTCTGTTGCAGAATAAGAAAAAGCAATTGCACTTTTTGCATAGATTCACAGCCCATGTTGTAGGGCCATGAGACAGTAGGAATTATTGAAGAATGAAGGAAATTGTTTGCAAGAAGGGTGGTTGCAATGAATTTATTTATTTTTTTTAGTTTAGATCAGACATGCACTTCTGAAGTCAATCTTCCCACTGTCCCCCCTTACTGTTCTCATTCATATCCCAGAATAGGTTTGACATGAACTAGATTCCTTTAGGATGAAACTAAGCCAAAATATTCACTGCAGGAGCGTATGTAAGCCACTCCAACTTGTAACGGGCATTCAAATTATAGCAATAGATTAGATGGGCAAAGTAAAACCTCATGATCCCCATACAGTGGGGATATCAGATCCTCAGCACCCAGCAGTTTTACTCTACATACGTGCTTCACAAGGCTACTATTCGCAGTACTGCAAACAAACCAAGATATCAAGTACATAAATCTTGTTTTAATACAAAAAAAAATCATCAAAAAACCCACATTCCGGCCTTGTCACCTATTACAGAGACATTTACAAATATTCTTGCCAAATCCAAGATTTCCCAGTGTATCTTAAGAATATATATTTTAACTTACTATCTACAAGTATGAAGCAAGATCATAGTGACACTGCTGTTACTTCTTATGTTAAAAAATCTATTTATTTATTTTAAATTTTGCTCTCCAGAATACAACTTACAACTTTCTATCTCTATGCACTGGGACTTACTCTGAGCTGTCACTCCCATCTTCTAGGAAAATGACAGTTAGTCGATTTCCAGGAGGATACTCAAAACCATGTAACTTATACTTGGCATATATTGCCGACGCAGCAGTACTGTACTGAATCACAGCGTACCCTACAAATACAGTGCATACAGTTTCAGTACAATATGGGTAAATCCTAAGAACAAACGACACTCATATAAAGCAATAGGATTAAACTCCACATTAGTCATGGCTGATACAAAATTCTTACGTCTTTTTACCATATTAATTAATATCAATATCAGTCATATTTGTAAAGAAAATTTCAGTGGAATTAACTAGTGACAGATCAGCTATATTTATGCTAACTTGACAAGATGGTAATAAAGCAACAGAAGTCAAAACACGTCTTCTTCCCTAAGTCTGAATTAGAAACAAAAACATACACAGTTTCATTTTAAAATGCAATTATCCCATCAACAGTGAATCTGAAGTACTGTAAAGCTACATTTTAACTCTCTGAATCATTTCCATTTCAAGCTTCTTGGGGAAAAGACCTCTTCCACATTTATCTCAGCAACAGCAAAACAACACGCAGACTAAACGAAAACAATCCTTCCAATACAAGACATGATTTGTTTTGGAATGATTTAATCCAGTTAACTCATGTCAGCTTTTACACACAGACACGCTGTCATTCCATTTCAAGATGAAAACTCAAAAGATTTGTTTAGAGAACATTTAAACTAGACGTCTAATAAATTTTGAAACTTTTTCTCCATTTATTCTGCCCAGAACTATTAACTTAGTTTGACCAAAAAAAACCACTTCTCGTGGTTTTGATTCTGTCCTTCTTGAGATTCTATTATCTAAAAATAAAGGTATTTAAGGCTATCTGTAAACAGGGATTCAAACAAAACTGAATTTCTGGGTTTATGCATCAGTGACAGCAGCAACCATTGAAACATAAAACATTAATTCTTTCCAACAAGTGTACTGTGTTTTGCAATACAAATGAATTGAAGGAAAATTAAAAGGCATTCCCTTCATAGAAAGAAAAAAATCTTTTTGTACTTTTACTTACCACTATTGGTATGAGGATCTCGCTGAACATCACAATATTCCAGTCCCGGTACTAGATCAAAGAGGGCGAACAGCTGCTCTTGGATAAAGGGAAGCCGAGATACCACTGACAGACGTTTGGAGATTGACTCTTGAATTCTGCTCTCGTTTTTTTCAAAACTACAAAACTCTGGCTGCCCACCTCAAGAATCAACATAAAAATAATAATTCAAGTTATCACACTAGCATGCCTTCATTTCACACATATTTTTCATTTTTCATTCAACCTTTAAAAGTAATCCAATTATATGCTAACAGTAGCATATTTATTTCACCAATATAAGTCACCAAATAATCGACCAACTAGAGCAGAGCCAGCCATAAAAAATATAGAAACTAAACACCTGGCTTGTTTCTAACTCCAACAACCAATCTACTATTTAAGTGTTGACCTAAGCCTCCGTTAGCTTCCCTTCTTCCAAACTGCATTCTTACTTTGTGATCATACTCAAGATTACAATTCATTTTTAGTATAAAAAACTATGACTTACAAAATGGAAGTGTATTTCCTCTTGGTTCTTGCCTCGTGTTATTACTATAATAATCATGTTCAAGAGACTCAGATGACTTATTTTTAGGTTCAGCCAAAATGGCCCTGTAGCCTGAAAGAAACAACAACACATATAGCAACAGTTCAGCACATCTGAACTATCTGACCGGATCTGCATTCCTCAAGTATTGTATTTAGAAATATATTATTCAGAAAACCCAGTAAGTGCTGGCTTTCAGAAAATTACTGGTTTATAACTCTTGAAGTTTACCATAATAATTGTATGAAAGTTAACAACTTCCACATAGACCCACTCCTAGTCGCAAGTTAAGTGCAACAGAGCGTACTTGCTGTGAGAGTGACTGGGCACTCCAGAGGCCATCACCTGAACTTCCATACTCTAACAGCAGTTTATGCATGTCTTGTGCTGCTCTAGGTTTTACTGTTACGAAAGAAATAGGTATTACTCTCAGGTTAACTAATTTAATTTTAACCCCACAGGAGAAAGGAAATAAAATTTAACTCTCAAGCAATCTCAGACTCATATTCCTATGCAAGAATCATCACAAACATAATTTTTGTAGAACCACTTATGACAGACATGATGTGGAACCACCAGGTATATTACTGGAGAAAAAAGAACAAAAAAAAAGCAAAACCACAAAAAAACCACCAAAAATACCCCAACCACACACACACACAAAGTTGTTTCATATTTGTGATTAAGTGACCATTTAACAGCATGTTGGACCAGAAGGCTGCTGTTAGATTTCCCCAAAACCCTTTCTTCTCCTGGATGGCGCAAGTCCAGTTCCCTCCATCTCTCCTCATGTGCTTCAGCCCCTGACCACCTTGGTGGCCTTCCACCGAACTCACTCATATTCAGTAACATGCTTTTGGTACTAGAGCGTTTGGTTGGTCATAAAGCATACAGTCTTTCATTCTGTAACAGATTAATCATGACGTTAAATGAAAACAAACAAAAAACACCTCCCCAAACTTTAATTAGGATGAACTTGTTCTTAAATAAATGATATATTTTTATATATAAATTCATTGTATATCATATATATTTGATTAAAAATGCATATTCCCAGGGATACATTAAAATGAGGTTTTCCTGTATATGAAACCTACATTACAGGCCTATATTAATGCACGAAAGAAAACGGTATCTATTTCCAAACACTTTTCACTGATCTTACTTGCAACTTGGTCCTGCAAGAGTGTAATCAGGTGACTGTTCTCAGTGACTGCTAATAATACTATTTTTTTATTTGCAAAAAAACTTTGTCTTAAAATGTGTTTACATTCTAAATAATTTACCTGCAAACAAAACTAAAAATTACAGGTACATTAATGATGATTCACACTTACTGTGAAAAACTTGAAAGAATTCAGTCAGATTCTTACCTCGATCACACTCTTCAATTGCTCGGGCAGCTTGGGATGGTTTTAAATACCTCACATAGCCCAAACCTTTGCTTTCTCCAGTAGTCTTGTTTTTAATAATGCTGCAATATTCAATGTCTCCATACATCTAGAACAATTTTAAAAAATACTAATTTATAGTACTTGAAAATGCATTAAAGTTCCACGTGTTAAGCCCTTCTGACAAATTAGGACAAAGGCAATTTAAAATAACAATTAACAAATATCAGACCAGTACCTTAAACTTCTCTCGCAGATCTTCCTCTGTATAGAATTTTGGTATCATAACAAAGATTCGTGTAAGCTCCTCATCTTCAACATCTCTGTGGCTTCCAGAAGCTCTTGACTGTGCAATAAATACCTAATGAAATAATCACACAGACATTAATTACCGGAGAAAGGGTCTTAAACACATATCAGCAAGCAATAAATTTAGTTTGTTTTAACAAGTCTTTGCGCTTCTCTCTCACATAAGCTAGCTTTCCTAATATGGAAAAAAAAAAAGAACATCTCTGACCATAGATGCATCTGTGACCAAAGACCTACAAATATAATACACCCCAAATGGCTTTCCAAACAGGACAGAGGCCAGCAGAAGTTCTCACTGGGGATAATGAAGAATCGTCAGGAACACTGAAGCCTGATTCAGCGGCACTGCCCATGTCACAGGTGGCATGTGAGGTAGCAAAAAACACATTACTGCAACAGGCCTAGTATAGCAGTAGTAAAAAAAAAAATAAGCAAGCAAGCAAACAAACAAAAAAGCCTAGCAGCTAATTAAAATCTTGCTACTGCAGTTCACTGCTCAGTTGGGCCAAAGTCTGCAGGTCCAGGGCTCTATGAAAGATCGTAACATCACATTTGTAACTGTTAAAACCCTTTCTAATTATTGAAATAAATTTCCTCTCAGAAGTGCACCCCAGAAGACAACCAGGCAAAAATCCAGAAAAACCCAAACCAACCAAATAAGAAAAATACTAACATCTTTCAAAATAAGCCTCTTATGCAAAAGCAGCAACTGATTTCGCAGAGCTCTTAAATTATTTTTTTAGTAGTCATGCAGGGGAGTAAGGAATACAACTCTGATCTTTTGGCTTCTAATGGTAAATTCTTCAGAAGAGATTTTACTGACTCGGTTGCTTTTTCAAATGAAACACGTGGAATCTTCTTTCACTGTTCAAAGTCATTCGTATCTTCTCAGTACTTGGGGAATATGAAAACAATTCAAGAGGATGAAAGCTACCAGCGAGTAACTACCATAGATTAAAAATACCCCATAATTGTTTTGGGGTATTTTTAATTGTGCACCTAATAGTGCACAAGATACAAAATATATTTGCAAAGACAGTTCTATTTATCCACGTTGATCTTGCTTAAAACACTTAAAATACACTGTCTTAGAATACTCCACAGAGACTGCCTCACGATTAAAACAGAGAAGAAAAAAAAGAAAAAGCTAGTTTCCAGGTTCTGCATTCTCCCCAGGCCTGCTGCAGCTTATGCCATGCGTGGGAACTTCGGGCGAGGGTGGGACCCACCGCAGCTCCTCCTGATGGGCCCCGCCAACCCCGCAAGCCCCACGGCCAAAAATGCCCCGGGTTTTGACCCAAAAGGGAAACAACACCCCCACACGGAGGGCGTCTGACGCTCTCTGTTGCCCCCGCGTAGGCCAACACCACCTTCAAGCGTCAAGCTCGGGGCGCAGCGGCCGAGGCCTGCCGCCCTCCGCGGCCGCCATGCTGGGAAGGGAAACGGGGGACACCCCGCCGGGCCCCGCTGGCTCGCCCCCGGCCCCGCTCCCGGGCAGGAAGGGGGCCGCACGGCGCGGCCCGGTGGTAGTACCTTGATGGGCTTGGTGTCGGGGACCAGGCTGCGGCCGTGCATCTCCTCCATGGCCCGGCAGGCCTGCGAGCTGCGGGCGAACTTGATGAAGGCGATGCCGCGGGACTCATTGGTGCGCTTGTCCCGCAGGAGCCAGATGTTCTGGATGTCCCCGAAGGGGGAGAAGCGCTCCCGGATCAGCGCCTCCCCGGTGTCCTTCCCCAGCACCACGAAGACGCGGCTGTTAGGCGGCTCGTCCAGGCACTCGGCCGAGAGGCGGAAGCCGCTGCCTTCCTCCATAGCGGGGCCGCCGGGCTCTCGGGCCGCCGGGGACCGTTGGCTTTTCTCGGGAGCCGGTGGGGAACGGCCGCAGCGCCCTTTCCGCCGGGGAGACAACATGTCCTCCGCCTCCCGCGCGCCCCTCCCGCCTCCCCGCGCCCAGTCAGGGCCGCGGCCTCGCCTGCGGCGGGCGGGGCTCCCTGGCCGCCCCACGCCGGGCTTCAGCGGCTTTGGCCGGCCTGTACGGCGCACCGCGCTCCTCGGGGAGAGCCTCCCTCCTGGCCCGCTCCGGGCACCGGTGCCTCTACCCTGGAGGAGTCAAGCACCTGCTCCCCCGGAGCGGCAGCGGGCGGGTGGGACGGACTGAGGCAGAAAGGAACCGAGAGCCGGTGCCGAGGAGAGGCGCTGCCGGACCCCCCTCCTCCCCTGGAGGAGCGCGGCCGGGGGCGGTGTCACGGAGCCACCGAACGGGAGGAACCTCTGCAGGCCGGCGGGGCCATCCCCCTTCTCGGGCAGGGCTGCCCCGGGCCGAGGTTTTGAATGTCTGCAAGGAGGGAGACTCCGCAACACCTCTGGGCAACCGGAGCCAGCGCTCAGTCACCCACACAGTTACAAAGTGTTTCCTGATGCTGAGGTGGAGCCTCCCGTCTGTGCCCATCGCCTCTGGTCCTGTCACTGGGCACCACTGAGGAGAGTCTGGATCCATCCTCTTCATTCACTCCCTTCAGCTATTTATACATATTTGTGACATCCACCCCTGAGCCTTCTCTTCTCTGGGCTAAACAGTCCCAGCCCTTTCAGCCTTTCCTCATAGGAGAGATGCTCCAGTCCCTTAATCATCTTCATTGCCCTTCGCTGGACTCCACCCAGTATGTCCGTGTCTCTGTTGTACTGTGGAGCCCAGAGCAGGACACAGTGCTCCAGGTGTGGCCTCACCAGTCTTGAGCAGAGGGGAAGGGTCCTCTCCCTTGTCCTCCAGGTGACACTCCTGCTAACGTAGCCCTGCATACCAGTAGCTCTCTTTGCCACAAGAGCACATTGCTGGCTCATGTTCCCCTTCATGTCCACCACGATGCCCAAATCATTTTCTGCAAAGCTGCTTTCAGCCGGTCACCCCCCAGCATGTACTGGTGCATGGGGCTGTTCTTCCCCAAGTGCAGGACTCTTGCACTTCCCCTCGTTGAATTTCTTGGTGCTCCTTTCAGACCATCCTCCAGCCTGTCCGGTCCATCTGGATGGCAGCAGGACCCCCTGGTGTATCGACAACTCCCCCCAGTTTTGTACCCTATCAGTATCTCCATAACATACTTTTGCTGAAATATTTTTTTTATTTTTAAAGAGCCTCCTTTAACCAGAGACTCAGTACTCTGCATGGTGACCCACCTCCTTTGAAACAGTACGAGTGCCATAGAGTTTCTCCACAAAGAAACCTCTGTCAAGGCCTTTGCTGCTGTAGCCAACAGTGAGGCTTAATGTGTGTCCTGTGAACTCTCAGGTTACAGAGGCCCAGGGAACTTGATGTATTTCATGGGAAACAAACAAACAAACAAACAAAAAATATCCAGGAAAAATAATTTTCTGTAGGAAAATAAGCACACAGCTAATAAAGTTCGAAGAACGCAATGTTGTTATAAAGTTCATCACATCTTTAATAGTTGGATTCAAAAATAAAGAATTCCTCAGCTGAATATGGGAGCTGTTGGTGCCCTAGGGTTGTCGTGACCCTGACCACTGCACACCGAGGAGTCAGCAATGCACAGTGCAGATCCCCTGGGCGGGCACGGGGATCCACAGTGCGGATCCCCTGGATGGGCGCGGGGATCCCACAGCACGGTTCCCCCGGGCGGGCGCAGGCTGGGGCCAGGCCCTGCCTTGCTCCATACATCCCTCAGCCAAGGGATAAATTCAGCCAGCTCATCCTTACAGAGGAGCCTGCGGGCAGCTCCCACTCGGTACCAGCGATCACACCTCCTGCCTGGCCTTGCGTGTATCTAACGGTGCAGCAAAATGGTCTCATGAGAGCACTGTTTCTCTTTTGACTGTAAAAATGATAGAGTTGTTTCCTTGTGTCCTGGTTTGAGGTAAAACAAAACCAATTTTCTTTTCAGTAATTTTGCTTTTCAGCTAAGCCTCTTCTAACTAATTCAACTCTCTGCAATCAACGGCGTATTTTTCAGGCAGTGTCCACTTCTAGCAGATAAGGTCTGATGTTGGTAGTGAATACCAAGGGATGGTGTGCAGAGAGGCTCCTCCTTATATTTATTGCTGTAACAACCAAGGTCAGCTCACTTTGTTGTCTGCCCTGTTGGAGGGTTGGAAGCAGAAGAGCGTAGAGGGGTCACAACTGTAGGGAGGAGCAGACAGGACAGGTGACCAAAACTGACCAACGGGGCATTCCATGCCATCGGCATCATGCTCAGTATAAAAGCTGAGTCAGCCCTCTTTCTTCAATGGCCCGTGTCCAAGGAGGACTCTGTCTGTTCATCTGCCTTTGATCCTGATCCGTGTGCTCCTGAATCCAGATCCCGAGTTCAGCTCCTCTCCATCGCTGAGTCCCATCTGGGACTTTCCCAGTGCCAGCTGGTGATGTGATCCTCATCCTGGGAGCTCGATGTATATATTTCATTATTTTCTTACTACCATTTTATTACTAATATTTCACTAAAGTAGTTTAGTTTCTTTTCAACTCATAAGTCTCTCTCTCTCTTTTCTCTTCTCTGAAGGGAGATGCTCTCTCTTCTCCAAAGGGGAGAGAGGTAAAAGTGAGCATCTGTCATTCATTTTAGTGTCCAGCCCAGCCCAAACCACGACACCTCATAAGAAAATCCTACCAAAGCTTGAAATACCAAAAGGGGAGAATCTCTACCACGGAGGAGGTTTACTGCATGTGGTCTGGAGGCCCCCTCAATGCTACACCACGTGGGCCTCACACCATCTAAAGGGACGTGAGACCCTCTATGCTATTCTCTTGTTAGCATTGCAAACAAATAGCATTGTAGGTGATCCTTTACAAAGGCTAAGTGCCATTCTTACTGGGACCATGACAGACCAACACCTCCTGGTGCAAAATGGGGTTAAACGAAGACATCAGGGGATCGGGCTGCACACATTCTTTCTATTCTTTTCCACAAGAAAATTAAATATGCAGGAATCCCCCCTCTCTTTTACACAGGAAGATGTAGTTGTCAGGTTCATATCAGCAGAGTTTCACGGAGGCAAGATCTGGCGATCTGGAGATTTGGAAGAGGCAGTGTTTCCAGTGCTGCGAGCACCGTGCAGCCCTGGCAGTGGCCTCAGAAATGGCAGTTCTGTGGGGGATAAACGGTGTCCTGTTTTGTGAGTGTAATGTACAAGGTCAATGAGTATTTTTAGAGGAACATATTTCACAGAATCACAGAATCACAGAATGGTTTGGGTTGGAAGGGACCTTAAAGATCATCCAGTTCCAACCCCCCTGCCCTGGGCAGGGACACCTCCCACTAGACCAGGCTGCTCAAAGCTCCATCCAGCCTGGCCTTGAACACTTCCAGGGATGGTGCAGCCACAGCTTCCCTGGGCAACCTGTTCCAGTGTCTCACCACCCTTACCATAAAGAATTTCTTCCTGATATCCAATCTAAATCTCCCCTCTTTCAGTTTGATGCTGTTACCCCGTGTCCTATCACTACACTGCCCAATAAAGAGTCCCTCCCCATCCTTCCTGTAGGAAGATATAGTGGTTGCGTTTGACTCCATGTAAAGGAACACTTGCAAAAATCCAGTAAGCTCCTTCCTTGCCCACCAGCGGGAAATCTTTAGCAAAAAGCAAGGTTACGACTCGACACACCAGGAGTTCTGTTTTAGGGCTGGAAGGCGACATCCCTTCCAGACCAAACAGTGTGTTCTATTTTTCACAACTCCCGACACCATTTTATCCCTGCACTGCGGAGTGGAGCCATGGAGGGGTTGCCAACGCCACTCAGGTTGAAACACAGGCATTTCGGCATGGGTAAGGTGCCTGCAGAGGGAGGGTGGTGCTGCCTGGGGCTCCATGACAGTGTTGTCTGTGTCCCCCCCGGCCGTTGGGGCCATTGGGGCCGTTGGGGCTGTTGGGGCCGTTGGGGCCGTTGGCAGAGCGTGCGATCCCCGCCGCCTCCCCAAGAAAGAAGGGCGTGACGCTTAATCCCGCCCTGTGGGCCCGCGACGGACCAATTAGGAGAGAACGTGCCGTCTTGTCCTCTCTGCCATTGGTCGTTGCGTCGATGACACCTTCTCTTTGACGGCCGAGCGCGGACCGGTGGCGGGTGGCGGCCGGTGCCCTGAGGGGGTTGCTGGCCAGCAGCGGGGCAGCCGGGTCTGTCGTGGTCTCACAGGGCCGAAAGGTGATTGACTCTCCTTCGTTCCCCGGCAGCCACGGGCCGGAGGGCAGCCTCGCAGGCACCTTCCCCTTCTGTCCAGGCCGTTGCCACGGGAAGTCCCGCTTATCTGTCAGTGTCCTGACAGGCACTGGAGGAGGAGTTGAATTCTACAGGTCTGGAAACATTCTAGGGAATTCGGGGAAATCCTGAGGTGCTGCTATGGTTTAGATCGGCCTTCTAGACAAAAGTATGTTGACCTTTTACCCTCGCCATCAAAGTAGCTCTAGAAGAGCAATCAAGGAACTTAAAGCTATCTTAACCTCCAAAGATAAGAATAACAAATTCTCTAATTCTGCACCTCTCAGAGGTGCAGCAACAAAACCCCCCTGTGGTGCTTTTTCCTAATTGTAAATTGGGGTAACTTAAAAAAATTTAATTCATGACCATCAGCAACCAGATCATGTTGAGAAATTGTGCATCTTAAGTGAGTCTTACACAAATTTACATTTATAATTAAGTCTAGGTCAAATTTTCATTACTTTGAGACACACTAATTTTTTTATTACCGTGCAAGACAGAAATTTTTTATAAAAATGTAGGAGATGATAAATGTGACCAACAACAGTGAACTTTTCTGTAATATTGTTCAAACTTCCTTTCTTTTTTTTTAGATTTTTTTTGCATAGATCAAAATGGCTGATGTTGAAAAAGGCAAGAAGATCTTTATTCAGAAATGTTCTCAGTGCCATACAGTTGAGAAAGGTGGAAAGCACAAGACAGGACCAAATCTTTGGGGTTTATTTGGCCGCAGAACAGGACAAGCTGCAGGATTTTCTTACTCTGATGCAAACAAGAACAAAGGTAAAACTAAGGTGACATGGATGAGGTGCAGTGTTGGAGGGGACATGTATGAAAAAACCACTTTTTCTTTAGAGTTACAATAGAAAGCCTTACTCATAAGGAGTTATTCTCACAACGGTCTACTTTGCGTTACTGCTGATGAATCTGAACTATAGTTTCAGAAACAAAAATCCCTCAGTCCCTTTTTTCCCTAAATAAAGAAATTTTACCAATATTCGGCACACCAGGTCCAAAGGTACATGGCTTTCCCAGAACTTTATAGTATGAATGGGCAGATTTTCATTTCTATTTCTTAAGAGTGCTTCTAGATTTTGTTTGCTGGTCACTACCCTCTACTGGCATCGTGGTGTGCTGCAGTTGTTTTGCTCAGAACACTTGACTAAATACTGTCACCTACTACTAAGCTATGACTCGTCTTGTGTTTTTCATACAGACAGTCTTGAAAAGCAGTGGTACATCTAAAAATGGAAAGTAATTCTGTGTGGGTTTCATTGTTTTTATTTATATTATTGGAACATAAATTATATTATTTGGCTCAAGCTATTAATTACAAATAGAGTCCTGTTTTGTTTTTTGGGGGGTTTTTTGTTTTGTTTTTTTTTTCCAGTTACTAAAGTGCTTTAGAATTGGCTAACTTTTTATTTTTCTGTGATTTCTAGGAAATGTTTTGTGACATTCACTCTATAGTGGGACTTATTTCATACGAAACATCGTCAGCATATACTATTTTTTCTCATTAAAAATTTAGTGAACAAATCATACAGACGGTAGTACAAGTTTTTAAAAGAAAGCCAACAAAGTGGTATCTAAATCCACTTTTGATGATGGGAAGAGTCAACTCTGGAGGACAGAAGAGAAGCTTGAACATGTCATTATACGTATTTCAGTAGTCTTCAGTACAACAGTAGGCTTCCGTTGACAGAGACAGGTTTTAGAAGGGATGGAAGTAAACACTAATGTTTTTTCAACTTCTGTCAAGAGATTCCAGGGGCTGGCCGTTGACAACTCTTTTTCTAATGCCCTTCAGTGGAGCACAGTCTTGATGAATTTCATGTCAATCTGTAGATGCTAATTTTCAACAAAAAAGTTGGATCTTCCGGATACTGGAATTACAGAGATACTTAGTTTAAACATAGTAAGTAGTTGGATGTGAAACGGTGCAAAGAACTGCATTTCTCCATGATGCAAAAAGGATTTATATTTGATTAAAGTGACACAAAGACAATGTATACCTTGTGCATTTTATATTATGTATCATTTATGCTCACATTCCTCTTGGATTCTAGGTACATTATGTTCAGGAGCATCACACCTTTGATTTGAGAGTGTTGATATTTTCATAAATATATGATGTTGGGCTAGCCTTGTATTTTACTATGTTTTGTGTTTTTCAGGAGTTGTCTGGAATGAGAACACACTGATGGAGTATTTGGAAAACCCTAAGAAATACATTCCTGGTACAAAAATGATTTTTGCTGGAATTAAAAAGAAGAATGAAAGAGCTGATCTTATTGCATACTTGAAAAAAGCAACTTCATGAAACATTGCTGCAGCAGCTGTAATGTCAGTGAAAAAATGTTTCGAATTTTGACTAGCTCCTGTGTTAAGTTTTAGTATTTTGATGTTAATTATTCATTAGGGACTGACCTTAGCAAAATCAAACAAACATATGTTTTACAATGCTATGTCCTAATAAACAACATTGGGAGGTGAGCATTTTTTATATTGTGTTATATATTTCATAGACCTTTGTGGAGTGTACTATAGAAATACTGTTCCTTCCTATAAGGAGGGCCCAATTCTGCAACTAGTTATTCAAACACACACTGAAACTATTATTCAGTTGTGGCTATGTAAATAAGAAAGTGTCTGTAAGTATTAGGACTGACAACTAAATGAAGTTTTTTCTTTTGGAAAAAAAATCCTCGGCATTGTCACCTGTGAAGGAAATCACAATACGCAGTAAATAACAAAATATTCATTAAAAGAACACTATATAAGGATGATGGAAGCGGAATATCAAGAATATCAGATATTTTCAGGGGACAAGTAACCTTTCAGTAGTGACGTTGATTGACCTAAAAGAATCTTAAGGAGATACCTGAATACCCATGACCTTTTTGGCTTAAAAATATAACCCTAGTCATTGTATTGTTAGTGTTCCTTTGTGTATTAAAAAAGCATAATCATCTACTGGTCATTTTTCAAAACTGTGGATTTTTTTCTCCATTTGAGGCTAATATATTAAGGTATCCTTATCCTCTAACGTGTAGAATGAATGAGGGCTAACTAGCTCAAGCAAATGATAGTAGTAGGTATTTCCACCAAAAGTAGAGGATTGATGAAGGTGATTAAAGTCCTCCTAAAACCTCCTCAAGAATCTCTAAGACTTCTTGAATTGTGATTTACAATTTAATTCTCTGTTTACACAGATGTAATGGATTAAAACATACTTCACTCAAGCAAGGTTTCCTTATGTCATGACAGAAGGGGAGCATTAGTACAAAACTAATTTGCTATAGCGCCTATTGCTAGGTACTCATTTTATCGGTATTGTTCTTTAACTGATTGTCTTACCGTGCTCCATAAAGCTGAACTGCTGTTTTTAAATAATGGAATAAGTGAGAGTCGGGTGAAAAGTTCTGTGACACAACTGGATGAGTACCTGCTTTTTTTTGCTTTTGTGCTGTAGCTGTAAGATACTTCCCCCTTTCAGTTTAATAGTCAGGACCTCTTCTCTTGACTGTTTAGACAATTAAAGCACCTGCCTGAATGACAAAAATTTTCTCGAGTGCTTTTGTCAATTGCATTTTGACGAGTGCTATGCCACTGCCTTTCTGAAGAGAGAAACACACTATGCCTGAGAAATGCAAGTTTTATGCCCTTTTAGGGCATCTCTGTATGTTTGTACTGAGGGGACCAGGCGAGACTGGCTAAAGCCTGCCTTGCTCTCTGAGCTGGCACTGCGCATCCAAGCTGATAAAAGCTGCCTCACACCTAAGATGAATCAGATAGAAGCGGCCCATACCTCACTGCACCATACCTGTAGAATTACGAAGGCACCACGGTCCTGTGGAGCTGACAGAATCCATTTGCCTTTTTGGTCCTCCCACAAAAGGCTGCAACTAACCTTATCTCAGGCCCACATACGAAGCTGCAGCCCAGAGTACGGTGCGCTTGGTTTACTCACCCTGCAGACAGAGTTATAGTTTGATGTGTGCCAGAACACAGACAGACACAAGCTTTCTCCTAACATCCACTGATGCGCACACTGATGTTTCTGAGGCAGGTTTTACCACGACAGCATGTCAAAAGGCTTCTCAAGTTACAGAACAGACAAACCACCTGGATTATCTTTGTCATATTTTATCTTTAAAAAACAGGATTATAGTTTATACACAGATTTGGGGCTGCAAAGCTCTTTAAAATTAAGGCATTACAGTAAATTGTTCACTGTGTATTTTATGCGATGGTGACAACTGTGTTTTTACTTTCTGCAGTCTTGATGCTGCTATTTGAGAGACTGTCAATATACAGATTTTTGCTGTAATCAAAGCCCATGCATAAACCCCCCGGCAAATAAACTAAAGATGCCACAAGACTGGAGAAACGGGAAGACCTCATTTATACCCAAGCTTATTGAAATGTCAAATTGCTTTAAGTGTTTACATACAGAACTGCTACACAGTAACCATTTTGTTGTAAACAGTAGTGTGAGTTCTCAGACCAAACCTTACTAAAGTGAGATGGTAAAAATTATTTAGATACCATTATTTCAATTGTATGCAGATTGAGAGCCCAGGGCTCTTGCTTGAGAGCCCGAGTATGTGCCTGCCAGGCCTTCAGCAGCTTATGTGACTTCTCAGTGTACGCAGAGTGTTTGTGCCAGTGCTGCAAAACAGCAAATGCCACTGTAAAGGCCAGGCAGCAATTAGCGACTGCGGGCAAGCGGGCGCCCTTCAAGGGTGATGGTGACGCAAGTACCGGCAGCTGAGGAGGGTTCGGTGGCAGCACAGGCAGCGGCGGGTACAGATGTGCGCCGACAGCGTGGATGTCATGGGGTGCAAGGGTGGAACCTCGGCTGTGTCTTCCCGAGAGCAGGGGCCTCCACCGAGGATGTGGCAGCTGCTGGCGTGGGCTGAGGAGCTGTGCCTTCTGCCCTGCGTGAAACCCCTTTACTTCACAGCCCTGGCAGCATGTGGGCAGCGCGCTCAGAGAAACGCTGAAGAAATCAGTATTTCAGTCGCCCTTCCCCCACCGAGATATACCTGCCATTTCATATCCAAGGTACCTGAGTGGAAAGCGCTCTCGGCATCTTTAGAGGTGCGAGCAGCTCGGGGAGGGTGTCCTCCGACGTCCCCGCTTTCCGCCCCCCGGCCTAGAACGCCGCTCCCCCCGCAGGCCCCTCGCCGCGGCTGCTGCAGCCGGGCCCTCCCCGGCGTGTCAGCGGCACGGTACGGCCGCCGGTAGCTGCTCCCTCCCCGCCGCTGACAACGGGCACAGCAGCCCGGGGCCGGGCGGGCTCCCCTCTCTGTCCCCCAAACGGCGGGGGCGGCATCCCCCGCCCCTCGTTGTCCGTGCGCCTGCGCGCCCCCCCTCCGTCCGCCCCATCGCCGAGGGGGTGCCGTCGGCGGCGCGGTTTCTCAATGGAGAGCCGTCCTCCTGCGGCAGCCGCCCTGCGCAGCCGGGGGGAGCCGGGAAAGCAGAATGAAACCCCGCCGGGGGGGCAGGGGTACAGGCACGGAGCCCTTCCGCCACGGCGGCCCGGGGCCGGCGGCAGCGAGGGAGCTGCTGCTCAGCCTGCAACGGCGCAAGCATCGAGACCGGGCGGCGAAATCCTTTGTCTGTCGCTTCCTCGGCAGGCTCCGGGCTGCGGGAGCCACAGCACCTGCACGGAGCCTTCGTCACTCGCGACCGCTGCGGGAGACGCGGCAGCCCTTCGGGCACACACACATAGCGATCCCCAACCCACCCCCCGGCTGGGACCCGCCGGCACGCGTCCCGAAATCGCTCCCTCTCCTTGCAGGCTCTGCCCGGACCCCCGCGCCGGGAGGGGATGCTGCAGGGACAGGGTCCCCGGGAGGTCGGAATCTCGTTTGGTTGAAGATTTGCCCGTGTGTTTTCCCGGCCACCCAAACTCCCATTCATGAATTTCGGAAGCCGCCTTCATTCAGTCTTTCTGAGCGCATGAAAGACGTTTTTCACGTGTTAAGATCCATGACTCCGTTTTTTCAATCGCTTATGCGTAAGGCATCGATTTAGCAATGAAACGTGCTCCACGTGCGCATAAAAATAACCCCGTCCCGGCTGCCTCGGTGGACGCGGTCGGTGTCCGTCTGGCAGCCGGTGCCGCAGGAGCGGGCACCCAGCAGCGCCCTGGCGAGCCCGCTCCCGCCCAGCTGCCCGCGGCGCACCGCGAGAGCCCGGTCCCGAGGGAAAGCGGCTTTCGGGCAGAAAGGCCTGGGCGGGTTGCGGGGGGAGGGCGGGAACCCGCTCTCTGCCCGTGAAACGCCGCACTGACGGTGCGCGGCGAGCAGAGCCAGGTCCCCCCACAGGAGAGGCGGCAGGCGCCTCAACTCGGGGATGCCAGAAACGGAATTCACTTGGTCCCTCTGAAAGGGCTCCGTTTTTCCGCCTGTCTCCTGAAGTACTGAAGCAGTGCAAATAACGCCGTAAATTGAACCTCTTTAAGGGGAGCGCTGGCGTTACCTCTCCCCGCCCCTCCCGCAGCCCGCGGGGGGGAGCCGCGGCCGGGTTTGCCCCTTCTCTTGCACACGCATCACAGACAAAAGGACCCTCCCTATCCCCCCCGCACGCTCCCCGCGATGTTCCCGAATGAGGCGCCGGCCAGCGCTGAGCTCCCCATCGCCCGGGGTCTTCCCGCGGAGGGGACCGTGCGCGCCTCACCCCGCACGCCCACCCTCACCCCGGCAGGGGCTGCCGCGGCGGTGCCGCCCCCCGCAGCGGGGCTCGCCAGCCCTCCCTCCTCCCCGCCTGCCCCCCCCGGCTCGGCTCACGCGTCCTCCCCCCGCCCTCCCCTCCCTCCTCAGTGGTCCGCCGGCTGGGTTACGCAGCAGCCGCCGCCAGCACTGACAGCACTTGGCAGGAGGGGTTTGCCCGAGCGCACCCGGAGCATCTCCGGAGGCGCGGCGGCAGCGCCTGCCCGGCTCACCGCGGGAGCCGGCCCAGAGCCGGGGGACCGGGGCCAGAACCAGAGAAGGGCTGAGAGCGGGGGGAGGGGGGACAGAAAAATACCTAGAATAATACTAATACTACTACTACTAATAATAAAGAGTGCGGGGCAGGAAAAGCAGGTCGCAGGGGACGAGGAGAAGGCGCGCCCCCAAGGAGGGGCGCGGGCGAGGGGCAGAAGCAGACCCTCTGCGGGACTGCCGGCAGCCCCCCCCGCGCCGCGGGGCGGCCGTCGGGGCGGCGGCAGCACGTGGCGGCGGCGGGGCATGGCCTGAGCCGTCCCCCGCCGCCGGCACCATGGCGGCCGCCGACGCCGGGCTCGACGTGGCGGCGGTGGAAAGTTTCCTCGAGAGGCACCCGGAGCTGGTGGAGAAGTGGCTGAAGAGGAAGAACTCGCTCCCTAAAGCGCCCGCCGCTGCCCCCGCCGGCCCGTCGGAGGAGCGGCGGAGCAGCGGCGGCCCCGGCGGCGGCTGGGGCAGCGCGGGCGGCCCCGGCGGTCCCGGTCCCGGCCCCGGCGGCGGGGGGCTGCAGCGGCGAGCATCGCAAAAGGAGCTGCGGAAGAGCTTCGCTCGCTCCAAGGCCATCCATGTCAACCTCACCTACGACGAGCATGTGCACGCCCGGGCGCAGGAGCCGCTGAGCAGCGTGCGGCGGCGGGCGCTGCTGCGGAAGGCCAGCTCCTTGCCCCCCACCACCGCCCACATCCTCAGCGCCCTGCTGGAGTCCCGCGTCAGCCTGCCCCAGTACCCCCCCACCGCCCTGGACTACAAGCGCTACCTCAAGGAGCACAACGAGCGCCAGTTCTTCCTGGAGCTGGTCAAGGACATCTCCAACGACCTGGACCTCACCAGCCTCAGCTACAAGATCCTCATCTTTGTCTGCCTCATGGTGGACGCCGACCGGGGCTCCCTCTTCCTCGTGGAGGGGGCCGCCGCCGGCAAGAAGAGCCTGGTCTCCAAGTTCTTCGACGTGCACGCCGGCACCCCGCTGCTGCCCTGCGGCTCCACCGAGAACAGCAACGAGGTGCAGGTGCCCTGGGGCAAGGGCATCATCGGCTACGTGGCGGAGCACGGAGAGACGGTCAACATCCCCGACGCCTACCAGGTAGGAGCCGGGCGGGCTCCCGGCGCTCCGCTGCCCCCGGCCCCCCCACGGACCCCGCCTGCCGGGAAGCCCCGCCGCTCCCCAGCCCTGCCTCCCCCCGGTGTGTCCCGTCCGCCTCCCTGCCTCCCCCGGGGTGTCCCTGTCGAGGCGGCGGCGCCGGCACTGTCGAGGGTTGCGCATAGCGGCCGCGGCTGCCCTCGGGGCAACTGTTGGCGAGGCGGGAGGGGAGTCCAGTGAAGCCGGGAGGGAAAGTCTCTCCTGGGTGGCTGAAGTGGCCATAAAATCGGTAGAGCATGCGTTTTCAAAACGTATTTTGGAATCGGCTGAAGAAAAGTTTAAAAAAAATGCTCGCCACAGCCCCAGCGATAATATTCTTAAATCTCTGTCTCACTTAATTGTTCCCTGCCTGCCCCGCTGCTGAAATAATCTCGTTGCTTTCAAAAGAGCATACAGTTTCACCTCTGCATGTGCCCACTCAGCCCACAAGGCACACGTTTTCAGTCCTATTCCTAGGAGGGATATAACCGGTCCCGTTATTCTCCTGCAAGGACTTTCCCCACCTTTTACTTTTATAGAGGCTTCAGTGTGAATTGCGAAAATGTAGTCCTGACTTCAAGGCAAAAATTCCCTTTGACTTCAGCAGGGACAGTGTACCTTCGCTTCTGTGTGTTAATGCTAAACAGCGCGTTCAGTTTACCGGCTTGAAATTTACCCCTTCTCAGTCCTAGGGGCTATTTCTAGTGTTTATTAGCGTGAGACACTATCATCAATTTGAGGTTCTTGAGAAAATTAACAACCACAGAGTGACAGATATTTTTACATCAGGATCTTGGAAAGCTATAGAAAGGTGG
This sequence comes from Larus michahellis, assembly GCF_964199755.1. Classification (NCBI taxonomy): domain Eukaryota; kingdom Metazoa; phylum Chordata; class Aves; order Charadriiformes; family Laridae; genus Larus; species Larus michahellis. The sequence continues at coordinate 33,147,309 of NC_133902.1, forward strand.
GAGATGTATGTCTTTAAGAATTTCAGTAATAACCATTGCCCAATATCTAATTTTGCTCTACAGTAATAACAAAAATAATAAACATTAAAAAACTGATTATGCTTTATAGCAAACCATGCAAGGAAGGAACTTGAAAAATAAGGTTGAGTTATTTTTGCTTGAAATACAGAAGAGCCAGGGTAACTGTATTTTGGGCTGAATATTTATTTATTTGTCAAACAGTGAAAAATACTGATCACAAATCCAGGCTGACAGAGGTTCCCAGCCCCCAAAGTTCAAAGGCAATAGTTAAAATGCTGTATTATTCAGACTAAAATGATTGAGTGTTTGATCACCTTTGAAAAAATCTAAGCTTTCTTTCTTCCTTTGTTTTTCCTTTTCTCCATTATACACTTTCTCTTACCATCTGATTTTTTTTATTACTTTCACTTCTAAAACTGTACTCTTCACGAAATATTTGTTGCTGGGGGTCAAGCAGAAGATGTTCTCAATAGTCTCAAGTGGCTAAACAGATAAAGGATATCTGAGTTTGACTGGGAAGGAGCTCGATTTCTCCTTTTAACTCTGAATACCTCCAGCCACCTTTTCTTGGAGGGGAGAACACCACTGGAAGGGCAGAGTGTTCTCTATTCCTAGAGGGCTGGATTATTTTTTCTTCAGTGTTTGTTCACTTTGTGCCCACTTGCCTATGAAAAAGTCCAGCTACTTTGAACAGTTTATTGTCTGTTTAATTCACAGGGAAAAGTGAAAAACAATCCATCCAGTTGCCACTCCCGGTACTATTTATATGATACTTTTGTCTGGCTCCCATTCAAAATCGATTAAAATATTATAAATAATAAAATTCATTCTATATTTAAGCCGTAAGTGCATTAGTTGCAGGGAGAGTTCTAAGCCAAGTTCATCCTGTAATTATACCAATTGCAACTTCCCTACTTTCAGTGGAGTTACTTCTGATTAGTGCAAAAGAAACTTTAGACCTTGCAACTTTAATTAAAGTTTTGCTTGATAATAAAATGTTTCTGAGTTAGTAAAGTTTATTTTCTCTTACCTGCCATGTATATATCCATTGTGCGTCATTAAAAGGAGACCTTTCTAATTTAATAGTATAAAGAGCCCTATGGAAGCCCAAGTACCTGTGCGTAAAGAAGTGACAGCTGTTCCATTTCAGATCATTGTAGTGCTCACAACAGAGCATTTTAAAAATTAATAAATGTGATGATATGATTTTTGTCAGCATTGCCACTGATGATGGAAGCATTTAATCAACCGTCAGGTAAGAAACAACAGCACCAGGAAACTTTGTCAGGCTGACAGATGGAATTGGGGAAAAAAAAAGGGTGACAGCACAGCACCATTTTGTCCATCGAAGAGAGTGTTTACATTGATGCTACTCATTTGCTAAGAAAAGGCCTTTTATTATATTAGGTCAGATGAACATCTCTAGATTAATTTAAAGGTTTTTTGCTTGTTTTTTAAATTAACAAACTTGTTTAAAAAGAGGTAAAGATACTTCTGTATCATTGGTTAGCTAGTTTACAGACTTGGGAAATGTGTTTTATTATTATCGAACCGTCTTTATTTTCTCAGACCCTGATCAAATATCAGTTAGAATTCTACCATCAACTACAAATTGGGTTGCCTGCTGGTATCGTCAGCTACTACTGACATTAACGGGACTTCAGTGCGGCGATCAACACTACATTTAAATCCTGTCATGTCCTGTAATGGGCTTCACGTGGGCAGTCCCCTGTGGGCAGTCCCCTGTGCCCGTACACAGACTGCTTGGTTTAGGAAATACTTGTAACTGACTTGCAATGTCATTTTCACAGATAGTGTAAGATTTCAATTAACACATTTATTTTTCTAAAGAGAAAAAATATTAAAAAATAAAATCATATAATAGGCTGGGGCTTTTCCATGATCCAGGTAATTATTACTGTCATTGAGTCTGACTTTGACAAACTGCTTGTGTAAACAATCTTGCTTAATTCAATAGCATACTAAGATATAAGGTCTGGAATTAATATTATGTATTGAGGACTGTATAACAATCACTTCTTTTAATACTAAACAATAACTATGTAACATCTCACAGTAATTTGATTTATGAAGTTCAGCAGTGGCTGAACAAACTTCTTGGAGGTTCACAGCATCAGAGAATTTGACAAATCCTTAGTTTAAGCAAAGTTTAGGTGAATGTTATATGACTGATTCAAAAGTTCCACAATTTCATTCATGACATTACAATATTTATTTATTACATTGCCGAGTCATGTGATGAAAGTGAGTTTATAATTATAACAGTTTGTAAAATATATGATCCAATCTGTAAGAGTTAGTGCTCTTATAGAGCGCACAGAAGATTTGAGAACAGGAAAGGAGATAGAGACTTTGTCTGTGTTTCGGAGCGAGTCTAAAACTCTTTCTCCTGGAAGTTACCCAGTTGACTTGTAAATCGAACTCCTAGTCAGTTTAAATTTTAAAATAAGGCCTTAGATCTTCCCCTGTGTTATTTTTGGGGAGCATTTCTGACTCCTTAGGTGAATAATGGACTCTGTCTCAAGCACACTTGTTGGAAGAATCCAGTCATACTGGCAAGGAAATTTGGGACCTAAATGTCTTTTGAGGCTCCTTTTAACAGAGCACAGATGTGGCTTTTGCAGTCATATATGAAGACTATTAAGCATATTTTAAGTACACAGGCAGAGAGGCTATTAAACCTTTATCTGCAGTCCTTATGAGTTGTTTAAAAATTTAAGTTCTTTTCCTATTTAAAGCTATGGATATTTTCATATCATCCCTTCTTCTCACAGGCCTTCTATGATGTTTAGCTGAAATTAATGATGATTTAAATTTTGTCCCATCTTTTAGAGCAGTATTTAAATAACAAAAATTTTACATCACAAGTAGTGTTTGGTTATCGTTATACCTTTAGCTATGCAAAAGTTGGGAGATAGTTTAATAGCATCCCAAGTCCTTCTAACTAGTGAAAAAAAATCTTACTCTTTAGAAAGTAAGCATACATCAGAAAGTGGTGAAAAATATGTTCTGCCATTTGCCAGTGTCAGCTGAAAAAAGTTTCTGTACACCTTATGTTAAATTTGGAATTTAAAACGTAGCTTTAAAAGACAGAAAAAAAAATGGCGTACCAGATGGATGTTCTAATGAAGTGAAGAGCAAAGAGAGGAAAAATTTCAAACAGGGTCATGCCAAGACATGGGCTTTTGTAAGTTGGAGAAAGTGCATAAAAGATGAGCAGAAATGATTTTTCAGTACAGCTCAAGTTTTTAAAAAAAATTTAACCATGTTACTGGAACTAAAATCAAGCAAAACAAAAGACAAATCAAGCTGTCTTTGTTCCGGACTCTCCTGTTACCTCTTTCAAGTTTAGGCCAAGTGTAGTACAGCTAATGCATACACAACCCTTTACAGTAAATTTTAAATATCCTTAAACAGCTAGGTACAGGCATTGATTTGGTCTTTTTTCAGGCCCTCTGGGCACTCTTTGTCCCCTGCCGTGTCAGGGCAGGACAGCATTACAAAGTTATCGCTCGTGGGTTCAAACCTTTCAGCCTGGGAGTGCCCATCTGGGACAGGTTGTTGGTGTAGAAGGTCACCAACAGACGGGAGCCACATTTCATTACACAGGGTAGCTGTTTGTTACCATCAATATTAACTGTGCGTCTCTTTCAATATTAAAGAGCAGTTAAAGCATTAAAACCCTGGGTCCTGGGAGGTTCAGTTCTGCAAATGGGAAGCACTTAGGCACTGTTTTATTCAGCAGCACTTCAGCAGCGAGCACCAACAGCGGCTGTATTCATTTCAGTGATGACTCTTAACAAGGACAGAGGTTGCTCTTTAGAGAGCAGAGAGCAGGAAACCTGCCAAGCAGAATAAACAAGGATTTTTTAAAATTCCATGTAATACAGAAAAAATGAGTTAAAATAATTTTTGCTGTGCATTGAACATGACTAGGAAGCACCACAGGGAATGCAGGAGATAATTGCAACAGTAAAGAACTAAACTGGTCTAATGTGCTTTCCGCAAAAGGACACCCCAGCACATCATGCAAAATTTAGGAAAACTTTACTTTAAATTCTAAGTATGAGCCAGTGAATTGGTGAAGGGATGTGGTAATTATCCCTGAAACTGCAGCCCAGTGAAGGTGAACACATCCTTCATGTCACAGCGGCGGTGGCCTGGGAGAGAGGGATCTCCCCACAGAAGGCAGCACCCTCCTGCTTCTCCACAGTGGAGAGCCCTCTGAGCAGCAGCTTAGAAGGTCTCCTCACCTCCTATCATTTCCCTTGCTCCATAAGTCTTCTCAGGGAGCAGTTTCTGACTGATGTGTAAAATGTCCTGAGGCCTTCCACTCTTACCTTGGAGATGTCTGCTGGGGGCAGTAGCTCTGGGTAGATGCCAAGGCTGTGTAGAAGGGCACATGTCCAAAGCCACCTGAGGGCTGACATACAGTTTCGTGTTTCCATGCTGTTGCTCAGGCGGATCCAGTTGGCGGCTGGTCACAAGTGGTGACCCAGGGCTCAGTACTGGGGACGGTTTTCTTTAATATCTTTATCAATGATCTGGACAAGGGGATTGAGTGCGCCCTGAGGAAATTTGCAGATGACACCAAGTTGGGTAGGAGTATTGATGTGCTTGAGGGTATGATGGCTGTACAGAGGGATCTGGGCAGGCTGGATTGATGGGCTGAGGCCAATGGTATGAGGTTCAACAAGGCCAAGCGCCGGATCCTGCACTTGGGTCCCATGCAGTGCTACAAGCTTGGGGAAGAGCGGCTGGAAAGGTGCCTGGCAGAAAAGGACCTGGGCGTGTTGGTCAACAGCTGGATGAATATGAGCACTGTGCCCAGGTGGTGAAGAAGGCCAACAGCATCCTGGTCTGTATCAGGAATAGTGTGGCCAGCAGGACCAGGGAAGTGATTGTACCTCTGTACTCAGCACTGGTGAGGCCCTACCTTGAATATTGTGTTCAGTTTTGGGCCCCTCACTACAAGAAAGACACTGAGGTGCTGGAGCAGGTCCAGAGAAGGTCAGTGAAGCTGGTGAAGGGTCTAGAGAACAAGTCCTGTGAGAAGCGGCTGAGGGAGCTGGGGTTGTTCGGCCTGGAGAAAAGGAGACTGAGGGGAGACCTTCTCGCTCTCTACAACTGTCTGAAAGGAGGGTGTAGAGAGGTGGGGGTCAGTCTCTTTTTCCAAGTAACACATGAAAGGACAAGAGGAAATGGCCTCAAGTTGTCTCAGGGGAGGTTTAGATTGGATATTATGAAAAATTTCTTCACCGAAAGGGTTATCAAGCATTGGAGCAGGCTGCCCAGAGAAGTGGTGGAATCGTCATCCCAGGGCTATTTAAAAGATGGGTAGATGTGGTGCTGAGCGACATGGTTTAGTGGTAACTTGGCAGTGTTAGGTTAACAGTTGGACTTGATGATCTTAAAGGTCCCTTCCAACCAAAACAATTCTATGATTCGATTCTGTGATCACCAGGACAGACAGGGCTGCACAGCACAGTGCACGCAGCTGGTGACAGCTCTTGGGTATCGTGAGGGAAGACACCTTCCTCTCCATGCTTGTGTGGGGCAGACGAGGTTATCTCACCAACCAGGTGGGCAGTGGCCCATCCTCCAGGGTTGCTCAGCCATTACTCCATGGATGCACAGCACCTGCTTGCTGCCCCAGGTGTGCCAGCAGTGGCTACCTCGTGGGTTTGAGATGAACAGCAGGTGGGCTAGTGGCGGTGGGGTGCAGGGTGCCCAGGTGGGGCTTGTTTGCTGCAAGTCCCTATGCTGGGAACAGTGGGGTGGCAAAGGTCGGGTGGGGGGGAAGGAGTCTGCCCATACCCATGTGTAATGAGTTTTCTCTAACTCCCACTGAGGCTGTTGGGTAATTATCAGCCAATTAGTGGGGCTCGCACACTCAAAATCAGCACTGAAGGATGTTGCAGTGCCTTGCTTCAGTGGTGGTGTGAGGGGGTGCTGAGAGTGGGTATAGGTTCCCAGGCAAACACGAGCATGGAGGACTTCAGGGCATTAACAGGTTAGTAATTTTGGGGGGTATTTTTAATAATAATAAAATCTAGCTGGCTTGCTTTCTCAGTTGCCTTATGGAGTGTGTACTCAGTACCTTGGTGCCACTGGCTTCCCCAGCAGAGCAGCTGCAGGGCCTGGCTCCCCAGCCCTCCCTCCTCTGGTAGGCCCCATGGCTGTTGGTTGCGCAGAGCTTGCCCAGGGAAAGCCTTGTGGAGAGCAGGGGGGTTTCCTGCCCCCCCTGTAAAACCATCTTTTGTTAAGCTGACAGATTTTAATCAGTTCATTGCTCAGCCAGTCCATCTGTCTGAAGAAGACAGGCTTTTTCAGGTTTTTACCCCCTCAGACACTCTTTGTGGAATGGGTGTGAAACTGGTACCTCTGTGGCCTGTAACTTCCTTGTGAGAAGGAAATGCATATATTTGGTTAGAGCAGGTTAGTGACTGTGGGAAAGAATTGCAGGATTAGGCCCCTCAAATTGTAGCTGAAATCCTGTTACAAGCAGAAGACTGAGTAAGGCTGTAGCCTTGCTTGGTAATGGGTTTTGCTGTTTGATTGGTTTTCAGTTTTTCAAAACTAATGGATGTTTCATTTTGCTTATTTACAGTTGTATGCTATTGTGTAGTTTTTCTATAGAATAACAAAGTTAATAAACAAGCATGCATACATCATTATGCAAGTTAATTTGTTTAACTTTTCTAAAACAACCCTGCTGACAAACTATGAAATATAAACATGTCGAGCTAATGGCTCAGTGGAGTTTTGTGTGTTAACAGGGTAACAGCAACTGTGTGCAGTCTGAGCTTAATGTCTCTACAGTGCACATTTAAAAATGAGTGTGGCTTAGTTAATAACACTACTGCTTTGTCACAATAAGATATTTACAGTTTATTATTTGAGAATCTTATTATATTGCTTCTGTAACACTTGAAGCCATGTGTTGCTCACCTGAGTAATTACCTGCAGCTTCTAACCCATACACAGACTTCTGCTGAAACATGCACAGGAGTCTTGTTGGTCTCTTTGCTCAGAGGAGTATCAGTTTTTCAAAGCCACCCTGTGCGTGTGTATATTTTATGTAAGCAATCGTTCATATTTAGGGGACCAACACTAGGACCAAGTGAGGTTGGAACAAGATGGGAATGTGAACACGGTTGTGGTAGGCTCCCAGTGCAGTATCAGTCAGGTCCAGTACGGAAGGGCACAGAGAGCCACTGTGATGGAGCAAACAGTAGGGGCTGGGTATTTAAAATTAGAGGAAAAATATTTTTCTTTGCAAACATTTCTTTTTCTTTAATAATGCTGCGGGCAGAGCAGAAGTGCACAGAAGCTGCCATACATAAGACCACAACTTGATTTACTGTTATGCTATTGGTGATCTAACAAGAGTTTATTTTGAAGAAAGAAAATAAAAACCTGATGGATCTGGGTAATGTTGTCCTACAGAGGAAACTCCTCAGATCCCTGTTATTGATCAGCTCAGACCATGAAACGTAATTATGCTTACTAGCTTAGCAGTCATGTCTGCAAACTTGCTAGTGCTTTTAAAGTTATTTACTCCTGTCTAAAGAAGATTACCTATACTATTTTTTCCCGTTAATTTTGTGCCAGTCATAAGTAGACAACATGCATTGTTACTTATGTCTATAACTAAATAAATGAAACCGTGGTCAGAAAAGGACATAAATGATATATCACAATCCTGCCAATCAAAAAGCCCCAAACTACTGATATTTAAAAAAAAAAGTAAAAAAACTTTAGTATTGCATCATTGCAAGTGAACATTTTTTTGTTTTTTTTTAAAGTAAGCTTTTTTATGTTCAAATTATATATGGACTTATTTAGTTTTAAATCTGGAAATTAAGATTATTTTTTTTGAGGGTTAATGTTCCTTACTTTTTGTTAAAGGATTGTTTTGGGAGTGAAGTAATAGAGTTGACTGAGCTGTTTTGCACATTCTTATATGTTTTATTTATTTTATCTCAAAGAAATATTGCTGTCGCTATATAAATAGTCACAGTATAACTGGGCTGTGTGCATGTTTACTTGGGAGAATTAGGTTTGAGATGCTGGTGAATGGTACTAGTTTGTTCTCCTGCCTTTGTCTCTGGGGCTTTAGGGATTTTGGGGGAGATGACAGAAATAGCTGCAGCAATCCTTACCTAGAAGTCTCTTCAGGGATTGCTTTATTGTTTTGTGTGTGTGAGTTTCTTCTCTACAAGGTTTTACCAATATCTACTGTAGGGGTTTGTTACTTGGTTTCTGTTTCTTGTTTATGCACAATGTAATTTATACCATATGTGATTTTTAGAGAAGAGTATCTAGAACAGACTGGATGCCTTCATTTTTTTTAAATTTGTATTTAGCTTTTTTAATGTTATGCTTTGAATCTAGATAACTTGCTGTCTTTTGGATTGCTCTTTTTGTTTTCTGTAAAAGTGTACATATTGTACACTCATAGGAAGCACGATTGAGAAATTGAATAGGTCTCTCCCAAATTCAATGTCTTTACTTATGTAAATGTAGAGGCACCTGCAGGATGGCTTCCTATAAAGTCAATCAGAAGTACATTAAATCGAAGATGTTTGTCCCATGTAGTTTGGTAGTACAATAATACTCAGGTTAACAATGTTGTCACACATACTACTCTTATTACCTATTTTTTGATACAACTTAGCTAACTCAATCAGTAATTGAAATACAATATATTCAATGAAATTTTGCTGTGAATTTCCTTGTTTTATTTTCTGGAGCCCTTCAGGGGGTGGGGGGGGCAAACAAAAAAAACCCCAACTATGCAGTGAATGGTAAAATATAGTAAGCCAGGCCTGTTTATTGAGCACCTCTTGTGTTCTTTTGCCTTATACTTTGGAGAAGGAAAACAGTGTCTTTGTCATGAAGACTTAATTCCTGCAAACGTATTCAGGCAGGTTTCATCCCCCATTACGTTATTTGACTCTTAGCTAACGTGGTTTAGAATTATGCTTTTTCTTCTCTAAATCATGCTAATAATACTCACAAATACAAATTGTACTAGCTTAGATAAGGATATAAAAGGACATGTTTTCTTACCAAGTTCAAAGAGCTGTCCTATTAAAAAAAAAAACCAACCAAAAACCAAACAACAAAACCTGTACCTTTACTAACAATGTATGAACCACCTACTTAAACTGAAAATCAACACTCAAATGCAGTTGGTGAAACCTTACTCAGAAGTTGAAACTGGTTTAATTTCTAATATAACCTATTCTATTACCTCAAATGTCTTGAGAAAAGAAGAAATGTACATTTAAGTAAGATAAAACAAGAACAAAATGCTTGTTTTGACTGTTTAGTGGGAGTTTCAGAGACCCTCTATGGCCTTCTGTGGAATAGTGGCATGTCCCTAGAATTTTTTGAGGAGGGATTTATTTTTTTTTTTAAGTTGGAAAATGGTGTAGATTCTTTTAGTAAATGATAGAAATAGTGACTTTTTAATGAGGTTTTACCTCTTCTTCCTGGTCAGCAGGGATTATTTTTTTGGTAGTCCTCCTCTAAGTGTAGCTGTTCAGGTTTAACCATGATCAATGATATTTACTGACCTCAGATCCACAGTCAACTTGCTATTCATATCAAAGAAAAGAGGATTGGGCCCTAATGGATTTTTCTCTTGTTTGTCACTTCTGTAATACAGCTGATTTGACTTTTTCCAGTCTTTGCCTAATATCTGTATAGCTCTGATAGTCAGATTAATGGAGTAATTTTATGAATACAGAGGAGAATCCGGAGGACTTGACATACAGGAGATAGGCATTATTTGATTAGGTCCTGATTCAAATTGGTTGAAGCCTCAGGTACATCAAGATAATGAGTATCTTATGGGATCAGAGCTTGTAAGCATGGTCAATATTTTGAGTTTTCAGCTGATAAGGTGAGGGTAGGCGATCTAGAAAAGTAAACTTGAATATATCAGCTCACTTGATAAGAACTTATGCTGCTTAGAACTGTTCCAGGCTCTAGAATTTCTGACCCTTGTGTTCTTGATTAATTTCATATCACACTTTTAATGTTATCCTAGGTTACAGGAACTAGAAACTTAGTATTTTTTTTTAAACAGAATTTGAGATTCTGATAACATTATATGATTCCAGAACCCTAGAAAAAAACCAAACCTGTCTGTACCTTAATCTGGTCTTGTATAGAATAAAAGCATGAAGATTTTTGTCTTTTATCTTTTATTGACAATCTTTAAATATGTCCAAAAAGAACTAGGACTGCAGTGTCACTGCACAGGCAGCTGAAATACCGGCACTTGGATTGATGAATCAAGCCTGGTCTCTTCTGTGTCTTTACTTGATTGAATATCACACTTTACAGGGTGATATTTCCCCAAAGAAGAATTTACAATCAATAAATAACTTGAGAGAAGGATAAGGCTTATCCTACAGAATAACTGTTCCTTGCTGGCAGTTGTGAAATTCTAGTTAAAAGTGCCTCAGTCTTCACATTTTGAATGTCTCTGACATCTAGAAATCTAATTATGTAGAACCAAAGCAGTAAAACCAACTCAGTTTGTTTTTTGTGATGTTTTAAACAGTCAGTAGAAGACTCTACTCGTAATTCTTGAGTGTTCTTGCATGCAAGTACTGCCATTGCAATTACATACAAGTATGGCTTGTACCTGGTCTGTCCCTAATTTCTGAAGGTAAGTCTTGATTGTAAAAGGAACTTAAAAGGAAGTGCTGCATTGGTTACTTGTTACTCCTTACTACCCAGGAGCCTGGTGCAGATGAGCCTGTAGAATAATACAGTTTGTATCTTAAAATTTTTTGCAGTCTGACAGAGGGCTTCTCTGATTTAGCAGCCTTGTTGTCTGCTGCTAAACAGGCCTCCTTGCTCAAGGTTACTACCCTGTGAGCAGAAACAGACATAAATTTTGTACAAGCTTCTCAGCCATCACAGTTCACGCTTGGGCACTGAGGTTTTTATTGATGCTGTTAAACCCAGTAAAACCTCTCAGTTAGATCCTGCCATGAACATCCTATTATGACAATAAGCAATGGAAGAAGGCAGGTGTGGGCATAAGAGGTTTGGGACATAACACAGGTCATCCAGTCATTCAGTTTTCTTAGGTGTGAGTTTGCATGATTCAGTAATGTTAATGTTGCCAGAAACAGTATTTTATTTTGTTAACTTACGTATATTTCCTCATCACTTTCCCAAATGTCACCAAAATAAAATTCTTGCCTACTTTTCCACAAAAGGTTAGGGATAGAGTTTCACTTCACATCTTGATGATTTTCATTTTTTACTGAGTTCTTGTTGAGGTTTTCCTCAAAAGTGTCTCCTTTTTCCAGTTAAATGAATTAACTTCCCTATACTGTGCGTACTGGACCTTTAGCCTCTGCTCCAGAGATGTAATGCCCTTCTGCAGAAGGTAGTCTGGTTCTCTAGCATAAATGGATAATCTGATATCAGATGTCAGGAAGACCAAAACATGTTGTTGCATCTCTGTTGAATGGTATGCTTCTGGGACTAAGGCTATCTGATTGCTCCAGGGTCTCTGTGCTTCCTTGCATAGAAGTCCCAGGAAGAGATACAAACAGGAAACTTCCAAAATCCACTTGAACAGAGAAGCAATATAGCAGAATGAGTTGTGCTTTTAAAAAACACTTTCCAGATTGCTAATGCATCCTGTGTCCACGGTTCTCCATAGCGTCCATTAAGGAACATGGGATTCATAGCTCATCGTTAAATCTGTTCCTGACAGTGGCAGCTGTACTGTATCTATCCCGTTCAGACAGGTTCACAAGCCCCTGTCCTGTGTGCCACCATCCACCACAGGTCAAACAGCACTTTGTGTATTAATCTTGAGGCCTTTTGAAAAGGCAATGACTACACATGCCACAGGACTGTAAATTACAGTTGCATTAAACTACCCACTACAGTGAACCTTTTTACCTAAACAAAAGAAACTTTCAGATAAACACGAATACCTCTTCCTAATTTTTATCCCCGACCTCTGTTTTGTTTTACAACAATGCATCTCTTTTAATTGAGTGTATTCGGACAAATTGCAACTCACTTCTGGTCTGTCCAGCAGCTGTCCTTTTTCAGTTAAACTCCCCCTTAAAGGTTTGCTTCTTTTATAAGGCCCACAAGATGTAAATCAGCAATAATGTTACTAGTCAAGGCACGTTGTCATTTCAGTGTTTCCCCATGTACTCTGTTTTGCTTTGAACAAAATTAGCGGAGCAGGGACTGTCTTTTTCAGTAACACAAAGCATATTATCAATATTTCAGTAACAATTGCTAATTCTAAATAGTAGTTCATACATTACCAAGTAGTTGAAGAAATAATGTTTAATTTATTCATTGGTGAAGCCTAGTGTGTGATAATTGCACTGTAGAAGAACCATCCCTTGCTAGGCAGCATTCTCTACAGTTCAGAACAGTTTCAGCTTCTGTTGAAGTTGTTATGAAGTGTTTAGAAGCACGTGGAAAGATCACAAGATCGGGCAGGTCTGGAACCTTGATGCCATTATTAAAAACCATTTATCATGGGCGTTCTGGTTCTCCTAAGGAAGTTGTTAGGCACAAATAATTCAAGGGAATCTCATCAAAGCCTTATCAAAGACTGCATGTTGGTAATCTGGTCTTTATGGAGGCAAAGACTGTTTAGTACACTCCAGAGGCAGAAATAGGTCTAAGGAAGAACAACTGCTAATGAAATTACAGAATTAAAACAGAACAAAAGAAATAGTATAATAATAATAAAAGAAAAAGGAACCAGGAGCTTGATATTCTGTGGCAGAAGAGTACTATAAACTGTATATGAATAGCACAGTTGATATTAATTCCTTGTGGTTGAAAGGATGTAAACTTGCAACAAGTAATAAAATAGCCAAAGGTATATGTTCATCTTTATGATGAGTGAGCGTGGAGCATTTCTAAATCATGTTTCTTTTTAGGTGACTGAACCAGTCTATTTCTATAGCATCTGCAATTCACAACAAGGAAATAAAAATAGAAATAAAATTGCCAGGAAAAAAAAAACTGTCAGTTTTTGCCATCAGTAAAGATGTAATGAATAATCTCTTCCTCATCACAATCAAATCTTATCTGAGATTAGGGACTGCATGGATTGTTTTCATCACCTGAGACAAATATGGACATTATTTCATAGTCAATATTGTCTAAATTTTTGAAAACAAAACTTGTGCTTATTTTTGTGGAACATCTCAGTTCCCTCATGTTAGGGGAGTCAGAACTGGCTGTAACCATTGTCTGCAGCCTAAATGCTAACTTCACCCTGGAGGAACAGAGCTGCTGCCAGTAAATAGCAGTAATTCCCTCCCTGGCTGATAAAAGAGCTGTTGAATACTATTCTCTACCAAGATGAACAAAGATGCTGTTAGCAGTACCTCTTCTGAACTTTGCGGCTTCCTTTGAGTCACTTTTGTCATCTGGAGTTCAAGTTGTATGGTTCCAGAGGATGGATTTCTGCATGCTGCCACGTAAGCAAATTACACATGTTTAGTTCAGTTTCCTTTAGTTTTTGTCAATCTAGCTTGAAATTCATTTTCTGCTAAGATTTGAATTTTGCTCTCAGCTGTTTGCTTACTACGAATGTTAATGTATTTAAGAAAAGCTTCAGACTGAGCAAAATTACTTTTAATGATCAAAAGTACTCTAAGCTGCTCTTGCTTTTCTGGCAAGTATAGAAAGTCATATAAAAAAAAATCTAATGCATCTTTTAAGCATTTCCGTTTGTATATACAGTAATCTTTCTCCAGAGGTAACTAGCTGTGTATATCCTGCAGGAGAAGGTTAAACAAACTGCGTATCCAAACAATATACTCCCTGAGTCATGTCTTTAGCTAAGCTATGTGCCGAGAATCATATTGGCACGTGGGGGAGCTTTTTTCTTTTTTTAAATAGGGACTTTCCTGTACTTAGTTTTCCAGAAAGAGCTGAGATTTTATTGTATTTCTTTGAAAAAGCATTTGTATCCAAATGGAATACTAGCCCGTATAAATCTTACTTGATGTACTACATTTAAAGTGTAACAGACAGAAGTGGGGCCAAAAAGAGTTGCCATCTACTTGACAGAGAAATCGCGAGCATCTACAGAATATAGATGTGAAATGGCAGCATGGCCTAGCACAAGTGTGTATGTATGGTCATGTTACTAATAGTAGATACCAGTATTTGCTGGGTGTCATTCAGTAGCAGTAACCTACAAAACAATGGCATTATTTTTTAAATGTTTATAAAATGTAATTTAATCTCAGGATGTAATGTTACCACCCGGTGTGTGTTTTTGCACAACTAATTATGTTTTTGAAGATGGTAGCTTATCTTTTACCATGTAATACATTCTGAAATTCCTACAAGTATTAAAGCACTTGGGCTTTCACTAAGACATGAGACACTACTTGTGCTTTTGTGTAAAGTGTGTTACATCAGTTGCCCCTAAACCTGAATTTACTTCTAATCTGAAGTAAGAATTGTCTAAATGCAATTTAAATACATTTTTGATGCATTGGGATTAGCAGTACTACTACTAAGACTTTAGTATCTGAATAGCTTTAGGGATAGAATTATACTCTGTGTACAGCACTGTGACCCCACATAGAATAGGAATGACAAGAAGTATGAAGAAATTCTAGTTTTAATAAAATATTTGGATTTTGTGTTGAAAAGTGAAGTCCTCTTTGAATGTGACGCAAGCATTTATTTATGTACCTCTCTCAATAAATTTGTGTAACCTTAGGCACATTCAGTGCTTTAGAAAAAAATTTGAATAACAAAATAATTGCTGCTGGTACTTCAAAGAACATCTTGTTATTAGTATCTTTACTCTTCACCATGATATGTTACAAGCACTTTTATTATTTGGTTGTAAGAGATTGATTTCTGTCACTTTATTCTAAGAGGGATCTTATACTCACAGCATGTGTTCTGTATTTTTTTTAAACAGTGCATGCTTTATGATCAGTAGGATTACACTGCATATTTATTTAATCATGATTTAGAGATTTTATATGTGCATGAATTAAAATAGATAAAAATCTTCATAGCTAATTACGTATTAACATTGTTCAAAAAACCTAAATGCAAGTGAATTCAAAAGCATATGAAATAATAATACCTAAAAAAAAATCTATACCAACAATAAAAAATCTTGATGATGGTCATATTAGATACATTTATTAGCCAGCAAAATTTGAAAATAAACAAAAACACAAATATGCTTGCAAAATTCTTGAATAAATGATTGCTACTTGCCATGTAAAGCTTAAGGGTAAACTTTTATTGTGGAGATTCAGTTGCTCTGTTCTGTTAACACTAATGAGTTGTATAGTTAAATTTGCCCCTTAGAGCACTACAGATTAATGGAAAAAATGCTCTGGTCGATGTGTAGTACACTTTAGGAATTTCATACTACCCAGATATTTGCCCGCACATTTTCAGCCTGCTGCACAATGATTTAGTTGGATGTTAGTATTGTGATACAGTCTCCATTAAATCTTCCATTGTTTCATAGTTTATGTAGTGTTTAACAAACATAAATTTATAGGTGTTGCAACTTCATGTAGCATTTCTGTCTGAAACTGATTCTTCCTGGTATTTGTCATGTACTAGTTATGGTGGTATAATCTATAACTTACAATGTGCAAGACAATTCAGAAGCTGTTTTGTTTGGTGTGGATATCAGGCAGTAAAGAGTAAGTACAGATCAGTAAAGCAACCCGTACATAAGCTCACCTCGATCGCTGACTGAACTGCCATAAACTTCTGAAAAATAGGTAAAGATTTAGGACGAATATATAGTGTCATGCTGGTATGCTCCCTATTTTACATTGAAGTCCTAATTCTGCATCTGTCCGTGCTGTATACAGCCAACAGACACCCTTGCACCATTCCTGGTGTAAACATCATGATTTTGTAGCCAGAGATAGTCTAGAAATTAGTACCTACCAATCTGTGTGGCTCACTGTCCTCTGCATTCTCAATTAAGGTGGCATAGCACTCGTTGCGGCTTGTTATCCTTTCATACAAAACTCCAACGTCTGCATGCTTCACACACACACAATTAAAAGATACATCTGGTGAACTGCAAACAGCTCTTGCCTTAGTGTGTGGCTCCGAGGAGCTCAGGGCTTTCAGCAGTGCCTGCAAGGGCCTTGTGGTTACCCACAGCTTCACTGGTAGAAAAGTTTATTGGGAACAATATAGAGAGACAGCGAGCAAGCATTAGCAGTTAAGATTGAAGAAACTGAAAACTGCCTGTGAACATGTGGTGGGCCAGAACCAGGCCACAGTTTCAGCCACTGATAGTTTCCTTACCTGTGTTGAAAGCTGTGGGCAAGGTGGGTCTGACTGTCTATGGCCAGTGCCGAGGCCTGTGCTGCTGTCATGGAGCTGTGGAGGACGCTCTGCTTACAGATGGCCCCAGAGCCACCACAGAAGGCACAGTCATGGTGCTGAGTTGTGGGTGTAAGGAGCTTGTGCTTTGTCAAAGCCCTAAGTGGGTTATGCATTCCCTTTATCACATTTTTTTCTCTTCTCATATTATGTTCCCCGTATGTTTAATTTGTCTTCGTTTTCCATGTTCTCCTGGTAGCCACTATGGTAGTGATCCTTTAGGTAGGTCATTCTTCTAATTGAGGTATAAATGTGGGACTTCAGTGAATACAATTATGTAATGGTACACCTTGTACTGATCCTCTGAGAAAACTACTAGTATCTTAACTGAGGAAAAACAGCTGATAAAGAATGGGGTAATAACAATGAAGCAACAACATAACACTGCTGAAAATACTATATATGACATTAAGAAAATAAAGTTCTTTGCCTTAGATGTATGACATGCATGGTAATGCTTCCTTATTTTCTTTTGAAGGATCGACGCTTTAATGACGAGATCGACAAACTGACTGGATACAAGACAAAGTCACTCTTGTGCATGCCTATAAGAAACAGTGATGGAGAGATTATTGGTGTTGCCCAAGCAATAAATAAGACTCCTGGAGGTGCCCCTTTTTCTGACGATGATGAAAAAGTAAGATTACCTTCTGTATTTTTTTTAAAAATTCCTTTTGTAACTCACTGGACTCTTATTCTAAAGATACTTAATCCAGATAAGTAAATGGTACAGCTCTTGTGTTAATGGCATTTTCTTTTTAGAAAAGCTTAACATAAAATGTGCATTTTTGTTGTTCTTAATATAAAACATGTATCTGTTCTGTAAATATGGAAGATCTTGTGGCTGAAACTTCAACTTAATGGTCTCTAAATCTTACATAGACTTTTTTCATGTAGTAGATCTTGATAGGAGGACTTTTTTATTTTTGAAAACTTATCTGTAAGAATAAGTTCATGGGGGAAAACTATCACAGAGACACTCCTAAGCTTGCTAACTTTAAAAATCACCATCTTCTCAGTTATGTAAATGCTTGTAGTGTATGCAAAAGAAACTTTATTTTAGAGGAGATAATGCATATACAACTTCATGCTATTCTAAAATATATCAGACTTGGCAATGCGCATGAAAGGACAAAGAGGGCAGGAAGGGCACTAGGTGCATATATGAAATGAAATTTGGAGAGTCAAGTGAGCTCAAAAGGCAGGAGAACAGAGGGAGCCACAAGGAGGGAACTTGAATTAAAGAAGTGAGGAAAACAGACGCATACCACTGAGTGTGGAGGAAAAATGTGCATAAAGCCAAAGGATGACTGGGGAAAAGAATGGTAGAGGGCAGCAAGCTGGGGAGGAACAGAACAACAAATCTCTCTGCCCAGGAGAGTGAAATGGAATCTCCTTCAGGCATATAATAAGGAAATACAAATAGTATTGAATCTCATTTTTGTGGAACTGTAGTTAGTCTTTGTCCCCGAAAGTTCTTTATGTTGATTTGAAAGCAGTCAATATTTGATGCAGAGCCATTGTTGGTGTATTACATACATGTTGACATGTCTGCGCTATGACAAAAAGGTGTTAAGTAATGCCTGCTGGAAG
This sequence comes from Larus michahellis, assembly GCF_964199755.1. Lineage (NCBI taxonomy): Eukaryota > Metazoa > Chordata > Aves > Charadriiformes > Laridae > Larus > Larus michahellis. The sequence continues at coordinate 33,165,357 of NC_133902.1, forward strand.
GGGAAAATCCTGTCTCATTGGTTCATCTAAATAGATGGAGATGATTTTTAAAATCAAGATAGCTTGACATGAAGGAAATGCATTCTGAAGCTAAACAAACAGTGGCTTATAAAGGCTGTGAAATATTGAATAAATCAAACTCTTTTTCCATAGAAGCCATAGTAATTGTATTTTTGAGTACTTCTTGAAGTCGCTATTACACTGTTATTTTTACTTGTTATATACTTACAGCAATACTTTTAGAGCGTTGTGCGTAACCTTCTTACAGTTTGAAACAACTGGTGAGAATAAGAATATAAATCTTTATATGATTAGTGTCTGTTAATAGCATCATACTCTAGTTCGTTGTGTAGTGAAAGTAATTAAAAATGGATTGCCTCTTTGAAATTTCAGTATTAGAAGGAACCTTTTGCAGTCCAGGCGGGAAAATCTTTGCTAACTGGAAATATTAATAAGTGGGTGCATTGAAGTTGAGAGAGAGTAAAAAGGAGTACTGATTATTTTTACACCTTGTATTGGTTATCAGGTATCTTCCAATAGAAATTTATAAGCAAATATTTCTTTATATTTTTGTTAGATTATTTAACATAGCACAACTCTGCAGCAGTCTGGAGGTCTTTGGAGGTCTTCCAGCAGTTATTCTTAGCAACACCTACTTAGATGTGAAGAACCAGCTTGCCTGCCGTGTACCACTGTTTGCTTTTGGTGCTTTTCCTAAATCTGTTTCAACGCTATATTCTGATCTGATGTGCTCCTGAGCTGCTTGTTAACTTCTTGCTAAGCTTCAAGCTTCAGATTATCACTAAGACTTAGCCATTTGGGTCCAGGATGAAAGACTAGACAATTTTGGATTATAATCTTCTTTAAAGTACATTCAACAAATAAAAGGAGTGGAGGATAAATTAGGCTAAGAGTAAGAAAGCTTATGGTTTGACAGACTAACAATACAGACAGCTCAGCTACCCAGTTACACATGGTACCATAGAGTAAGCTTTTAAAGAACTTTTGAGTGACAACTAACTGTGGCTACTCTTCACACCAACATTATTAGTAATTTTATAAAACTGAAAAATTAATTACAAGAACAATACTCACTGCAGTGTGTATGTACATCCAGCATCATCTCTTGGCAGATGTTTTCTTTTAAACATGTGTTGAGTAACAAGGAAGAAAGTCAGTCATATCTCTGGCAGAATCACCTATTCTAGCACCACATTAAAGACAACTTTTATGTAAGAAGCTTCTAAAAACTTTTTTCCATGAAAATAATTAGCTTTAAATTTCTGTTTCTGCAAGGTGTCAGTGTAACTGATTCTGCGTAGTGATTTACTTTGAATTAAATTACTTTAAAAATAACTCTTAATTTTCAGATGCTGCTTTTTCAGACATCTGAAGTGACCCAGTACTTCTTAAATCGCTTCTTTATATATTATCTAAACGTGTGCAACTGTTAGTTTGCTTGTGAAGTACTCTTGATTCTTGAAAGTCTTGGCTGTTGAATGTTGATTTATTAGCATACAATACAAATCTGGCAGTATATGCTGCAATGGGTAGCCAAATGCAAATTAAACAAAATGAAACCTTGCCTGAATAAACCTTTTTCTTCATTTCTTTTTATTAGTACTCTGTGTCTGTGTAAAGAGAACTCTGTTTAAAATGCAGCCTTTATCATGGATACTATGCTTGATTATCATACATTCAACTAGCAAAATACCTGTGTGTATGTGAGTTGTGCATTACATAAATATATTAATGTAAATATTTGATGCCAATACTGAGGCTGTGGCATTTGCTTCTGTTCAGTGACTGATAAATGTTATTGAACATCAGCAAGTTGCCCATAATTTACTATCTTTATATTATTTTCACTGGTCATAAGCCTGTACGTTAGAACTCTTCAAGAATATATTAAGTGGGTTATCACATGTAGAGTTTATGTTCTCATTAATTTTTTCATAACCATTATCATGCCCTCTAATAGATCTTGTATTTAACGAGGCCTAGCAGTCTGTGTGCTGTTATTTTCAAATCTGTGCTTTTAAGTTTCTTCACCCACTGATAACCTAGAAAGCATGATATACCTCTGGGAAGCAAGAAAGCACACAATTCCAAGAGAACATCCTGCAAGATTAGCAAACAGGTGGTTTTTGTCATAGTATCAGCAAAAGTGGTTGTGAGGAAATGGGGCAAGCGAGTACTGGGAAATCCTTTTCAAAAAAAGAAAAGATCTACCTGTGTATTGAGGTGGTTTGTGCAGAAAAGCCTGATGAGTAGCTAGCAAAAGACTTAAATTCAGCTTTATGTTGATGTTACAATTTCTGACAATTAGCAGCTTCAGAATGGTTAAAAATGAAAATGTAAATTATTCCTCCTTTCCTCCTCTCAAAGAAATGACAGTATCCTTTAAGTCTGACTCTTGTTTGCAAGTATATCCTCTCTTACTGTTGTGAGATGCAATTAAAATAATCTGTTGGGCTAGCTTTTTTTTTTTTTTAAGCTACAAGACTATTGTATAATGAAATGTCACTTGGGGGCACTACTGTCTTGAGTCAATAGGAAACAAAGAATTATGTTTTCAATTAGAATTAAGTAGATGCTAGCATCATTTTTATGTACTCTTAGTTATTTTCAGGAAGTTAAGAGCAAATAAAATATTTAAGATTTGAGGAGTTTTTAATGCTCCCAAGCTGTAACCAAGTTTTTATTTTGCAATATGTATAATGGAGTATTAGACATTAAAGTTTTTCTAGCTTTGTTTTTCATGGCAAACTTTCATCTTTTTCTGTTACCTATCTGACCATGATGATGATAACACAGCATTAATAACGAGTCTAAGTGAATTTTCCACATGTAATGATTGTTTCCCACTGCCAGATTTCTTTTTGGTGTAAGGGATGTTTGAGCCAATTCATTGTTTGAGTGCAGAACTGTACTTGACAGGCACTGGCATGAGAGAAAATGTTTTGTCTCACATTGTGTTTTGTCTCCCCCAACATCAGTGGCTCAGTTGAACAGACTCATTTCAGAGATTTCCAGTTGGATACAAACAATAGTAGAACACCTTATTACTTTTGTGTAGCAGCCATCACTATTGCAGTACACCATGTAGTTCATATTTTTTTGGAAACATAGGCTGGTGATATACTTTTACATGTATTTTGCAAATGAAGACACCAGTTCACCTGCACAGACACAGAGTAGGAAGATTAAAAAACCAAACCCTTGAAAAGAGCTATATACCCGGTGTGCATTCCCAGTACTGTCCTTAAGATTCATTAAAGTATGTATGCTGTTTGCTGGTGAGTCATGCTTGTTCCAGGACTGGTGAGAAACTCAGCCTAACAAGAGCTTGACAGTCTGTAGTTTAGATTACTGTATGCCCTTTAGAGTCTTCTGAGATGCAGTGCCAAAAGAAATCTAATCCTCCATCAGAGAGACTCAACAAACAGCAGCAGCTCCACTGTCACTTAAATGGGTGTCCTGGTTCTCTCTGGCTGTGATGTCCTCCTAGCCTTATAGAAGTGAACTGACTGTGGGAAAACTACCCAGGACAGCCAGCTTGAATTAAATCCTGCTTGGCTTACTGAAAAGCAGTAGTTTGAATGCAGTGAGATCCCTTCTGGGTGCTGCAAGGAAGAACTGGATTTGGTTGTCTGTGCTCTGTGGATTGTTTTATTAAGAAAAAATATCTATCTGTCTCTGTATTCCAGGATTCAGTTGGTGTATGCCTGGTTTGTGGGGGCTTGAAGATATTGTTCTCTTATACTCCAGCACTTCTATTTCTCACATTCCTAATAGCAGTCCTGTGATTCTAAATTGCCCAATTTAACTTGCTTTTCTTGGTCCATATTAGTTAAGGCTTAAATATATTCTATATTTGGTCTACCATAGTGATGAATGATTTGCAGGGATTTTGCTATACCTGCTAATTTGTTTTCTGTGAGTTTTTGTGTGATGGGCTTAGTCATGCTGGTAGGTAGCAATTTCAAAGTTAGTTAGGATGGTTTCTTTATCTTAGGGAAGTAATAAACTGTAAATAAAACTACTAGGGAAGGGAGTGATCCAGAACAGGCAAGCATGTCTGACTGTTGTGAAAATGATGAGCCCAGCTCTACGAATGTGTGGAATTTACAAAAAGTCACATGAAAATTATTTTGATGGGTCCACTGGAAAGGAACATAAGAAACAAATTAGATAAAGACTTTTTCATGTGTCTTGTATATTGCAGTTTGTGATGACCTCCTGCTAACACATCTACCTTGGTTCTCTGAAAATCTGCATGACAGTGAGACTCCAAAAGCTATTATTTAAAATTGGCGTAATCCTCAAAGGTATCGTGTGGCCCTTATGTCACTTACATCCCACTGCAAGAGACAAATGTGCTGAAAGGCGGCAGAAAATAACACAGACATTTGAAGGATGAGGGTGCTGAAGCGCTACAACTATCTGGGAAAACTCTAATGGTCTATTAGGCATAGTTCTTGAAAAGTACATGCTACACAAACCTAAATTAAAATAAATCACAGTAACTTAATTCTCTTGCTGGGAGAGTTTAAAACAATTTGCCACTAGAATATTGGCTTTATCAAGGCAGCTTCACACCGCTGGTTCGCAAACAACAGCACCAAATGACTGCAGTGACGAATATTTGAATGGACTTCTTTCAGTCTTGTATACATTCAGTGATGCTTTCAAGTTAAGCTGAAAGCCTAGACTTCTTTTTAATTACAGAACTCTATAAAATGTGCTTGAAACTTAACAAAAACATCAATACCTCTATCAGTACCTCTGTTTTGAAACTGGCAGTTAATATTTGAATCGGACATCATAATCTCTGAGGTATGGAAACATGTCTAAGATGTGTCTTACAGTGATATTTTAGTGAACTATTTATTTTTTCAAATATAAATGTGTATTTTCCTAGGCTCAGGGGCTACTTTATTACTGTGTGTTTATGGTATGTATTACACTAAATCCTTGATACCACTTTGAGGCCTCTATGTGCTATCATAAAACAAACGAACACATTGTCAGATTTGGCATCAGGAAGGGTTTCTCTACAGAACAGTTCAGTGAAGATTTTAATGTGATTTTTTTTTTTGGTGGGGACTGGGGTTTTGTTCTTGTCTTGTACAATGGTGAGAGTGGGAAAGGCATCTGGATTCTTCTTGCAATTGCCAGCATGGATGTGAACCTGTTGGCTTTTTCCCCATGTTTCTTGTGCTTGTATCTTCTTAAATAATTAATACTGAGAGACTTGTATAAATAAGAGCTCTTGTCTGTAACCTAGACTGTCATTTGGCTAATGTTTGTAGTATTTGACTCAAAGCTCAATAAACTAAATGGAAAGATCCCTGCTGACTTCATGGGCTTTTAAACATCAAACCTCTATCCATTTAGAAATGCATAGGATCATTTCATTAAATGCAGACCCCAAGTCTATTTTATGAAGCTTAAATTCATCTAGGTCAGAGTACTGTAAAGAAATTGGTTAAGGATAGTTTTGGCTTCTGTATGCTTCTACTGGATGCAAACAGGCTCCAATAGTGTGAACACAGTTTGTGGTAGACTATGCAGTTCATTAAACACCTTTCTTAGAGATCTTGATTCACTAGACCTAAAAAAGATTAATTCCTTTTGTGAGCATTCATTGAAAAGTCAGAAAACTGGAGTGGTTGTTACGCCAACACCCACCCCCCCACACCTCTCCGCCCCCAGAACAACAAAGGTCAGAGTCTCCCTCAAGTTAAGTTTATTTTTTTTTTCTAGAAGATGTTTTGTTAGCTGCCTAGAGTCTGAAGTTGCCTCCAAGCTTGAAAAAGGTGATCAGATTTAGAAATGGTAGTCAGTCGTGGAAATTGAGCGATGTAAAGAGCCATGAGACAGAATAAAACTTTCATAATATTTGTTTGATACTTGTGGTTAAAACAATGTGGTTGGCACATGAAAGAACCCTGTATGCATTTCTTCCCATATTTGGCCTCATCTCTGTTCAGCTTTACAAGAACTGCATTGAATCTAATCACAGTACGGGAGCTGCTGTTTTTGCGTACCCAAAGCTATGCATGGGTTATGTTAAATCCATCCAGTAGCTACATTAGATGATCTTTGTGCCTCTTGGATCAACTATTTCAAATAGATCAGAGAATCGCCAAGGTAGTAAAGGTTATTGTAAGGCAGCCTCAGCAACTGACTTAAGATGTTTTTGTCTAAACTACAGACACACAGAGCCCTGTGCCTTTGACAGACTGATGGTAATAGACAGTGCTTTACAGACTGAGTTTTATTAAGGTTTTTTTTACGGTTCTGTTTGTTAGCTTGTGGAAGCAGCCCAATCGATTTCCTAGGAAATCACTACCCTTTTCTTTGGATGTGATGGCACTAAGTATTTGTATCTAATGCAGCATTTGAGAACACACATTACTGCTTTCCTTCATGCTTAATTTAGTCATGTTATCAAAAATTATACTTGCAATGATTACTATTAATTATGTCCCTATTTGACAAAACTCCAGAGGAGTTATGAGGATAAGTGATCCATTAGAGACAGTAATTATGAAGCATTCAGTAGTATCTTGGGTCTAAGTCTTACTAAAAGACCTTTGGGTCTTCCTGCAAATTCTGAAGCATTAAAAATAGCCCTGGAGCTTGTGCTCTATTTTCCCCTTTCATTGGTATTCACAGGGGGTTGCAGCAGGCCTGGAGAAAGGAGTCCCGATCTCCACTGGTCAAACACATGAACAGACTTTACAGGAAGACTGGTAATGCAACAAAATGCGGTGATCATGGGACTCCTTTGCCTTGCCTGCGTGCAGACATACTATGTTCTTCAGTGAGAAGCAGAATAGTGTAAAGTTTTCAGTGGAAGCCCAGAAGTCAAGAATTCTGTGGTACTGATGGCCATTTTCAGACACTTCAGTAACTAGAAACTGTGATGTTAATATTACTTTTACCTTTTTTATTAACGCTGTATTAATAGAATTTTCACTTAACTGCTTTGAATACCAAAACAACAATAATACAAGGGCTCAGGAGGATTAGAACTTCATTTCATCTGTCAGCAGAAAGAAAGCCTGCCACAAAATAGTCTGAGGGCTATATGTGTTTGTGTTACAGTATTGCTCTTAGGTACTGTCTATATAAGGAATTAACTAGAAAAGCTTGTCTTTTTTTCCCTTTCCTGGAGAAAACCATGTTATTACATCACCTAAGGAATAAAGTTTTTACCTTCAGCTGTCTTCCTTTTCTTGGCAAAACTCCCTTAAACCAACTAAATTATTTTGATCAAATGGCTCATTAGAAAAATCTTGTTTGCTTCAAGTGAAACCTGCATTGGGGCCTTGTTACAGACGCATATAAAAGGAAACCTTTCTCGTCGGCAGCTGGTGAAGCCTTCATTTCTGACAATTACTGGAGATGTGCCCTGTGGGCTGGATGGGAGGACTTTGTCCCTAGTGAAGTGTTTTCTGAACTTCTGTCAGTTTGTTCTGTTCTCCATAGCTGTTCTTCATAATAACTTCAAGGCTTGATATACTTTTAGAAAATATCATTTTGCACCTCCTGTGAATTGCTTATCTTTCCTGAAGCAGAATGAAGTGTTCATACAGCAGTTCCTGCCATCAAAAGTATTTCCCACTGGAATAGTGATGCTGAGCCTGTCTGTAGCTATAGGTTACATGATGAGATACTGAAAACTGCTTAGCAAATCACTTTGTTAAAAAATAAGTCAACCTCTGACCTTCAACATGTTATTCCAGGCTTCATGAAAAACCTGTAATTAAACAGTGTTCTGTCATTCTAGCACTGACTCACGGTATGCCCTGGGGCAAATCACTTTACAGTGGTCTCTCTTCTGAAACGTAATTCTAAAAATGAAAATGACATTATGTGGTTCCATATGTACTATCAGACTTTCCATTTTAAGTATTCTTTCTTTATAATAAGGAAATTGTCTTCCCTTTTGTTGAGCTCAGCCTGAGCTTTTGAAGCCTTGTTGAATACTTTCTTTGCATGCAGCAGCTGTAATCTGGACAGATCTGGCAAGAAAACACCAAAGCAATTTCACAAAATCCAGTTTCATCTGTTTGTTTAATAGTCCCAGCTTTACACATAGTATTTCTCATCTCCGTGAAAATTGTGCCACCCTGCTGTCCTTGATTCGTTTGCAAAAGTGTAACTGGTCTATAATTGGTGAACTCCTGACTGTACATTAAAGGGAACTCTGTCCTCCTCCATGCTGTCTTTGCAATTGCCAGCCGGAGAGATCCGTGTCTGCATCCTAGCAGTTGGAGTATGGAAGCATCAGTGTAGTTGTAATGCCTGCTAAGAGTGTATAGGGATGCGTTTACCCCTATATTTGCGAAAGTGGCTGTTTAATTCTGTGGCCACAAATCAATAAAACTCTTGTCCTCTTCTTTCACAGGAACATAAGAAAAGATTGGCCACCTCAGTTGAAAGGTCTGTCTAACCCAGTGGCCTTTCTCTGTCAGCTGCTGAAAGCAAATGCCTGGAATGAAGCAAGCACGGGATGGCATTTCTCTCACGTATTCTACCAGTTTCCTGCGACTTGTAGCACAGGGCCAGAAGGGGTGTGTTTGTATCTAATACCACCCCAGGGATTTTCTACTTATGATTTTATTCAGGCATTTCTCGAAGCAAGACAAGCTTCTAGCTTTCACAACATCCTGCACATTATGTGAAGAAAGGTCACCTGACTTCCATTAATCCCTTGTTTTGCTTTTAGTGAACGCAGTGAAGAGTCATTCCCTATTCATTTTCATGCCAGTTGTTTTGCCCTTAAAGTCTTCAGCCTTTAAAAGCTGTGAAGTTCCCACCTGGAGCAACAGTCTTCCCTGTAGTCAGCTGTTTGCTGTGGCAGAAGGGATGCCTGCTCCCCAGAGCCCTGGGCAGTGTTTCTGGTCTGCTGTGACAGTTGGTACTTTCCCACTCTGGTGAAGTAGAAGTCGCTCGAACCTGTCTTCTCTACACTCTAGTCTGGAAAAAACCCAGGAGTTGCACATTTCTTAGTGTTCTAAAACTGTCAGGTGTGTCTAGAACTGTTTTAGAAAGCCAGGGCAGATCTTCATTGCTTGTTGGCATCTTGATGCCGCTGTGTTAGTGGAAAACTAAAAAAAAAAAAAAGTTCATCACATAGCCTAGCTAGTCTACTTTGCAATTGTTAACTTTAGCAAGAACTATTATTCTTATGAAAGATTCCAGAGCTCCCTGAATCGTTGTGGATGTCAGGAAGTGAAAAAAACCCCTTACAACAAAGCATAAAACCCAGTGAAGCACGATTAACAGTTATTGTGCAGTAAAATTTACATGTTCAGACTAGAGGTGACTAGGTTTATGAAAGCTAAAGTAGTTTAATCAACTAATGATAATGACTTTGAATCTCTCGCCTAGCTGGCAACCACTAAACTAGAGTTAAAACAATCAATATTATGGTGATTTTTTCAGTTGGATTGTTGTTTGAGCTGTCAGAGATAATTGAGCCACATTGTTTGTAATCATGAATGGTGGTCAGAGACAAGGAGATTATGCAGTACGCTTCAGGTAACTCGTAACAGGGTAAGCAAACTGTGTTTAGAAAAATATTTCCTGTGAACAGCATAGTGATACAGGCAGGGGCACCAGGAAGGACACTTCATTTAACAGCGTTTTGTGAAAGCTGTGAGTAAGCACCTTAATTGTCAGTTCAGTCTGTGGGGAACCCTTTTACTTAGAATGTTTATCCACTTACATTTTTAGCGAGACAAAAATATATTTATACTGGTAGCTATCAAGGCTACAGTCTTTGGACTGAACTTGACATGAATTTAACCTCAGTATTAATTTGCTGGCAATTTGCTATCCATGTGGTAGAATGGATAAAAACAAATCTTGTTTTTTTCTTTTCTGCTTTAAAAAAAAAAAAGGCTTTGGCTGTATAAAAACAGACTGGAATTTTGCGATGCTGGTGTCATGGTTACAAGGCAAATTCAATGATAATCACTCTCTGGCATGATAATAGCTCTCTAGTGTTGTGGCATGGTTTTAAACTGGGGGGTGAGTGGAAATGCCCTGGAGCTGTTGCGGATAGGGCCCAGTGTGTAGGGTTGTGTCATGGGGTCCCAAGTATGGGAAGGCACGTGCTGACTGGTGACAGACTTGTGGATATCTGAGAGCTGAGGATGTCGTAGCTCCTGTGTGGTGAGGTGTCAGTGGGATGTCTTGCAGGGACAGCGGGGCCACATGTTGTGGTCTGGGCTGGAGCAGCCCTGCAGACTTGTTCTTCAGAGCAGAATAGCTATGAACATGGTACTGCTTCCTACTGAGGAGAGGAGGAGGAGGCTTTGAAAGAAGGAAGCTTGCCAAGACGTGTTACCATAAACACAATCTGAATTTTCCTTTTCTGTCACACACAGAGGAAAACATGTTTATTGTGGTTAGTGGGGGCTACATACTCACTTTTGTGGTTGCATCACAAAGGTTTATAATCTGCTCTAGCATAGGGTTTCAGGGCATCTCCTTCAACTCGTGTAAAGTCATGAGCTTTTAATCCTGTATGCCCAGAAGTTTCAGTTCTCAGTGATGGCAAAGACTCTTGCTACCCTACTGGACATGCACAGCAGCTGAAGTGTGGCCCCAGTAACACCACCATTGCACGGGCAAACTCTGTTCTCTAGTCTCGTAAAGAATATCAAATCATTCTGAACTTTTAAGAAGTTGGCAAAATACGATAGAGCAGTAGGGATGTGAATGACTTGTAAAAGACAAAGTCTGCCTGCAGAAGTGTTAAACCAGCAGGTTGGCAAGAAGCTTCTCACTAGCACATTAGAGCAACAAAATACTGCATCTAATTGAAGTTTTGGAAAAACATGCCATGTAGAGACTGTAATTTTCCTTATAAGTGGGGAGATGATCTATGTTTTGGTGTGATCTCATGAACATCTGACAAAATCCAACCACCGAGTGATAAACTCAATAGTTGCTGCCAGCCCAAGCAGTTCATATACAAGTGAAAGCATTTTATTTTTCTGAAGTGGGTTTTGGGAAATCTCTGTACACAGGAAGCAGAGGCCATTTCAGTGAGATGTGAAAAGGTGTAAGCCACCATAAGAACCTGTAAGAATGAGCTTGAGCATTTCATGTGCTCAGCTATCAGTCTTATGAGGTTTGAAGTTGCTGCATTGATGTTTACATTTGGAAGAATAAAGGCAGTTGGTTTTTTTCCTGTTCTTTTTTTTTTTTCCCCGAAGCCTATTACAGCTTTTTCACATATTCTTTAAAAATTAGTTTCCATTTTCAGAGTAGAAATAGTGGGGAAAAAATGGTGAGAAAATTGTTTTATAGGCCTCTGTGTTCTATGTATAAGGAGGATTTAATATATGTTAATCAACAAAATGAATACTCCCACTGATCATCTTCCTCACTGATGTAATACTAAACTAGTATGTCCTGAACATTAAAACAAAATACTTCAATTATTGTTTCATCATGTACTTAGTCTTTTTCTTTTAATGAAAACTGAACTAGAGATGAATAATTTTGATTGATTCTAATTTAATTTATTCTAATTTGCATGGCCTTCTGTTTTGCTTCTGCTGTCAGTTTGTGGATTTTATGATAATAGATATGTCAAGCCAGATACTAAGATCTATTTTTGCTTATATAAAAGGATTAATTTAGATGTTAGATGCTTGTGGTAGAATATGATGTTGAAGCTGGAAATACATAACTGTTAAAAATATCCATGAGACGCTGTTTTAAACAGAACCTGCTTTTCTGGGATAGTTCTGTAATTCTGACGTGAAGTTAATCAGGCAGTATGATTTTATGTGAATATGATTATGAAAGCTATGAAAGTGAGTATCAGGAACAATAACCGGAACATTGTGTATCTGGATCCATCTTCTACAGTGGCAGAGTTACAGCAGCAGAACTGTCTTGGTTCTCTTTTTTAATGGAATTATTTTGCATTTACTTTTCTCTCAATATTTGAAATTTTTGAATCAATCCTGCGTTCTGCTTTTTCTGGAGGACAGAGGCAGCAGCTCCTGCTGCTGGGAGTATCTGTTGGCATTCCTAATGGTATGGTTATCCTATCCCTGTTAATTCAGTATTCCCAATGCCAGACTAATCCTCAAATCTGTGGTCTTGTGACTGGTACTGTTGCATTAACCACAGCTGCATACTGATTCCTTATCACTTTCCTTTGCAGTTACTATCGCACAAAAAAACCTGGGAATGGGCTGATTGTAAAATAGCATTCAGAAGCACAGGTAGAATGCTCTCTTTAAGACAGGTTTTTGCATCAGGGAGAGGAGAAGGGGAGGCAGGAAAAGGCACGGCTGGGAGAGCGAAAAGCTGGGGCAGACCCAGGCTGAGGGCACAGCAACAAGCGATGGAGAAAGCATGTGGCATTTCTGCATTTAAGTCCAGCACTTGTGCCACCAGAAAAGGGTTTCACACCCTCTAGTGGCTTGCATTCCTACTTGGTTGTGATGATAATATAAAATTTAATGAACATGTATAACTAGAGTAGTGTATCCCAAAGATAACTTGTGGCTCTCCTTTAGCTTGGTGTTGCTGGTGTTTTTAGTACTTTTTTAGCACTGAAAGATGGTAGCATGTTTTGTAAGTGTTAATTAAATATAAATCCAGTTACCCATCTTCATGCTTCTTCCACGTTTTCTGATAGACATTTGCTCCACATCAGTGCAGCCCAACTTTAGGCAAAGAATGCTACACGTGTTTGCAGCCCTCCATGGTAAACCAGAGCTTTACATTTCTAGGTGAGGGCTGAAACCGTTCAGTGGTCACAGTCACTTTATATAAGTAGCAGCAGCCTGTTCACACTGCCATCAAGTGGATGCAAAGCACCACGGCACCAGCGCTGCCTCTGAAGCTTCTCATCACCTTTTCATTACATCAAAATCTTAATAAACCTAACTTCACTTACTTGCACGTCTGATTCTGACAACACCTGCTGAGGCCTCTCCTTTTTCCCTGCAATACCGAAGAGGCAGAGTTAGTTCTCTAAAACCATGCACTTACATGGGAAGATAAAATTTATTTTTTTTGATCCGTCCGCGACTAACTTACCATATGAGGTTGATTTTGATATCCATATCCTTAGCACATGTGAATAACTGAGACTTCACTTAATGTAGACGGAAGTACTCAAAGATTTAGTAACTGCCAGAACTGAAGTCATATTCACAACTGTATTCAGAGCTTTCTGTGGGTCATGTTTGCTTTATGAGCAATGTTTTGCTATTTCTTTTCCTGTGACTTCGTTGTGCAGACTCAGACCTTATTTGCCTCTCACTTTTCACTGTTGTTCTGAAGGTGACGAGATGATCAGGTCTAAAAATGGACTCGGACACCTTAAAGCAAGATTTTAAGTGTACTGCAGGCATCTTCACTAAAAAATAGTCTTATGGCTACCTGAGAAAAGAAATACCTTGCACATAATAGCTACCTCCTTGTCATCCACAAAGTTATCCAGTGCGTCTGCGTACATTGCTGCTTCAGTATGGCAGTGTCATCAATTATTAAAAATTGAACAACCTTTTCTTTTGTTAAATGCTGAAAGTAGCTGAAATCTTCCAACAAGATAATTTTTTGATTATTTATAGCTTTATCACATTTTAGATGTTTAAGGGGAATGTTTCTGTGCTGATTTTTTCCTTGGGCAGAAACACCTTTGAATTTTGCCTTTTTTCTTTTAATCTACTAAAAATATATTTTTCTCAAGCTATTTTTGAAACTGTTTTCTTTGTCAAGCTCTAGCACACCAAAGTTCTAGAAAGCAAGCCTTGCCACTTGGCTGTGAGCTGGGATACGCATGGCCAGATACATGTCACAGGTGCTGTGAGGAGCCCAACACTGTCCATGTGGTTTAAAACAAAAAAAATAATTGATTTTTTTTTTAAATTGCATCCTCAGAACTTTTTCATTCTGCTTTTTAGTTTATGGCTTATTCTACAGCACTCTCATTTATTTTTTTTTTCCCCTCGAACTTCAACAGTTGTATTGTCCTTTTTGCAATAGGCAGTGTACCTCGGTGCCGTACACGAAGCCTGTCTTCCCTCAGTGTGTTCCTTTTTTCTTATCCTGTTGCTATCCTTTTGCTAATGTCTGTTTTCTCCCTATGCTTTGTGCAGATAGGTGCATCTGTGAAAGGGAAAAGAGTCTCAATAGATGAGCTGTTTGGTAGAGCTCAGCACGTATCACTTCTCACTCAGACGGTGGTAGAAAAGGTAATTCCATAAAATCTTTCAGCATGTTGAAACGACTACTAGATTTCAGACCAATGAAAATTGATACTGGAGGTTTTCACAGACTGGCACTGTTTGTCGTACAGCATCGTACGTCTCCACTTGATATTAGTAGAAAAGAATACAAGGATGTAGAATATCCTATGTCGTCACTAAATTGTTTGCCGATAGGAACAACTAAGTTTACTTATTTCTGTAAACTAAGTTTACTTAGTTGCATAGCTGAGTTGTATACTCTTGAATATGCAAGGAGAAGGAATGTGATGTGGAGAAGAAAGGAGAAAGGGGAGAAAAAAACAACAACCCCAAAGAACCAACAAACCAACCCTGATATCAACGGAGCTTTGTATACAGGGAAACATTTAATTGTTGAAAAGTTGTCTTGAAATAATAGACAAAGCCTCAGGCATTTTAGTAAGATAATGTTTGCTTTCACATCCCCCTTTTCAGAGGCAAAATTGGCAATAACTTTAATTCAGTTCAGTCTTGTAAATTTGGTTAGGCTACAAATGTGTCTTAATTTTTCTTCTTGTTGTCTGTTGGTCAGTACTAATACTTTCAGGAGGCATTTGCCAGGATGTTAAGTGCGAAAATACTTCAGGGTAGTTCGTTCTTTGAACCTGAGTTTTAAGAAACTTCTAACATATCTTGGGTTTTGACCTCTCCTCTTTCAGACGCAGTGATCTGCGGCAGTTAGTGTTCAGACAAGTGGTAACAAGCTTTCATGCAAGCTTATTAAACTGCAGGAAACCACCTCTTCACTCTCACTTTTTGGATGTAGCTGGCAGCTTTGATTACCAGAACATTAATGCCTTTTCCAGAGCCCCAGATTTGGTTTTTTGTGTTGTAAAGATGAGAACGCCTCCTGCCCTAGATTAAATTGTGTGGGTCGTGGGAAAGTCTATGAGAGGGAGGGAGATTAAATAGTCAAAAAGAGACAATCCATAAAACAAAGAGATAGATTGGTCTGCTTAACTAGGTTGTCCAAGTGCTGTGGGATATTATATCAGCTTAAAAGAGAAAAATAAAAGGTAATAGTTCTGATATGGAAGCTAATGTGTTTTTAAGACCCTTAAGTCTTTTTTTGTTTAAATGATTTAAACTGTTTAGCAGATACTACCAATACTGTATTTGTTTTTCAGGTAGAAATGAAAATAACGCCATTTATTTCTTGGTTAGAGTCCCTAGTTTATCCTATATTGTTTCTTAAGTTTCTTAACTTTCTAAACTATTGTTATTAGCCGCTATCTCTCCTCCTGCAGAAGACTGCTGCAGGGAGATCCTGAAGTTAATTCTGTGTTTAGATGTAATCGCTGTGTCTATATGGGATTCCTAGCTGGCTCTTGAATGCCAGAAAGTGCTCTAGGTAAAATATACTCTAGATAAAATTAACCAGTTAACTAAAAACATGGAATCCGGGGTTTGAGCCTTAGCGTTGGTTTAACCATGGCAGCACCCAGATTGGGGTCTGACATGGGGGTGCAAAGCTTCATTTCTAGGCAGCGCAGCTCCTTTGTGGGTGCTCACTGTGTGCAAGTTCCAAGCCGAACCTGTAAGTGAAGATACAATGTGTTTTGCATCATCATTTCTATGTGCTGCTCTTGAACGGTCCTAAACTAAGTATGTTGTGATTTCTCCTTAGGAAATTGTAAGTAATACATTGAACGACTTAGGCGAATTTTTACATTCTCTCAAGAGAATAACAGGAGTAGTAATTCTAATGAGAAAACTTTCAAGGCAAGTGTTACGGAGACGATGAATCCTTGGCTTTTATAGGCACATTGCAGATTTATCTTTTTTGAAAGTGTCTGCCTTTATTTCATGTGTCCATACGTTATTAATGTTTTTTTTAACTTAGAAGACCCGCTCATGGGCCCAAGACCCCAGTACAGCAGGTGCTGTACAGGCAGCGAGCAGGAGGCAAGAGATGGTAGGAAGTATTACAAAAATGACAGCTGGGATGTTGTAAATACATGTCTGCTGACCTTTTAGTAGGCTTCTGCAGACCTTTTGGACACTTTGAGGGAATTTAATTTTTGTGCTTTATAAATTTTTCAGCTGAAAGTAGGCCAAAAAAAAAAGGAACATCAAGTGAAGAAGAAAAATCACATAATAGTAGTCACAGTCAAGAAACTGCAGGAGTGGCAAATTGTTCACCTCTAAGAGCTACACTTGGTTTGCAGATTGGGCTGGCTCAGGTAATCACAGGGTAGTAGCATTAGACCAAAAGTTGGATCTAGTCTTTCCAGGGACAGAATGATAGATAGATACCTCTGTTTGCCACATTTGCATTAATGCAGTTGTATGTTAGTGGTTACAATACAGTAGAAGGGTCCTGATACAATGTTCAAGATTCCTGTCTATCAAAAACATACTATGTGTTTTCCTTATGATTTAATACGTTTAAAAAAAAAAAAAAAAAACCAACCAAACAACAAAACACCCAAAAAATACTTTGGAATACTTTGTTTTTTCTGAGCAGGTTCCATAAATTCTGTTTTGTTCCCAGTTAATATTTTTTGGATCATCATTCTTCAATATACCTTTCTTTCTTGTACTCCTTTTGACATACTATATAGCTATTCATCATAGGCACTAGGTCTCCCAGAGCACAGACATAGATTCACACGGAGAAAGTTTTTCCTTCCTATTCTTTTGGCAGGAAATTTTCCTTCACTCTGGACAAATACAACTGAATTCTTTTATAAAAGGAAAAAAAGGCATTATTGATGAATTATGCTCTGTTAGGAGTATTATTAAAACGTAGTAGCAAATATTACTCAGTGCTGCACAGGCATAGCAATACAAACCCTGCTGGTGATAACAGGAACCCAGGGTTAAATCCATATACATTATTTCAAGAAGCTTTCAGTATTATCTTCTACTGTCATTTGTTTTCCTTTACTGCGTGGTTTTTTGAAACAGATTTTTGCATTTTTTTAAATTAGTGAAGGGAATAGGTATACCCCTATTGCGTTGTTAATAAAGCTGTAATAAATAAGTAGCATTAAAATTACGTTCAAGATATCATGCAGCTGAGAGTCATACAATGCACCAGACTTGTTGGGGGACAAGGTTTTATAGGTGGTTGTAATCCTTGATTATAAATGGTCTACTTACTTGTAACTTACACTGACTTGAGAGCATACCAAGCACAGTTTGGTTCAAATCTGCAGTCCTTATCTGGCAGAAGCATTATAAGGAGAGCCCAGCCCTGGAGGTAGAGGAACCAGGGGTTGTTTTAAATTTTCAAGATTGGTTGGTACTCTGGAGGTCACTGCAATGTTTAGTAGACATTAGAATAGTCCAGCTCAGCAAGTCTAATTTATTGTAGCTTCTCTGGGCTGTTTCTGCAGTCTGCAAGAGCTCCAAATGCCACCTTGCACTCTGTGCTACTGTCCTATCCACTTATGCGTACGGTTCTCACCCATTTATGTCTGATTTCCACCTATATGCATC
Source organism: Larus michahellis (assembly GCF_964199755.1). NCBI lineage: Eukaryota > Metazoa > Chordata > Aves > Charadriiformes > Laridae > Larus > Larus michahellis. The sequence goes on from NC_133902.1 coordinate 33,183,083, forward strand.
TTCTGCTATGACTTAGGGAGAAGAGGAGGTGTCAGTGTTCTCCTGAGTCGGGACTGGGGAGGAGAGGGTCAGAATTTGTCCCCTTAAACTAAAAATCTATCTTTTAATTCTCTGTGTGTCTTTTAATGCTATTGAATTAGGACCCTGATTGTATTTTGTATTACACAGGATAACACAAACAGTTGGGTTCAATACCATCAGCCGATTGTATTAGCAACTGTATGAATGGGCAGCAGCTCACATCCAAACAGTTCTCAGACTCTTAGATTATAGACTTCACGCAGCTGGAAGTAAATGAATGTGGTGTTCTGCAGTATAGTTGAAATCACGGGACTTTTTATGTAAGATGACTCACACCGTAAACACAGGGAGACAATCACAACACTCTTCTTTTTCATATCTAAAACAAGGAGAGTGCTTTTCCTTTAATTTGTTAATGGAATAGTAAGTGCGTTATAAATGTGCATACTGGTATTGTCAAATGTTGGGCTAAACCTTCTTAAAGTCAGTAGCGTTAATCACTGAGCTCTTCATTTATTGATAGCCACGTGAAGCAATTGAGCTTCTTTATGGAACATAATGCCCAAGTCAGCAGATGTCCCCAGACTGATGTGTGCTTGTCACAGCCCAAAACAGAGGTGCTTATGTGGTACATGCCTGTGTAAGCAGAAATAAGAGGGGTTTGTGAGCACATACTAGTGAGAAGTAGCAGAGCCCTGAGTAAATGGGGAAGAAAGTTTTTGTCTGAAGTCTTAACTTAAAGAGGGTTAACACTTAAAGTAAAAAAAAAAAAAAACAAACAAACCTCTCATTTTCTGCTTACCTCAATGCGATGAAACTTAATACACTCCTTATATAAAATAACATGGCTTCAGAGCAATATTTGCTTCCTTAATCTACTTCTGCTTTTAATGAAACCAACTTGCAGTCACCATTGAGCTAAATGGGCCTAAAAAGAGAGGGCATCACTGCATAATATTCAGTAATTCTTCGTGATCAGAAGTAGCTCCTTCTCAATGAAACAAGTTGTCTCCCAACTCATGTGTCTGAAGAGTTTCCCCACACCCTTACAGAAATTGCAGAAGTGTTTGTGGTAGCCATTCATGACCTGACTTCTGCCTTCAGAAATCCAAAAAGCATAAGATGACTTGTTGCTGCCCTTTCACATTTCTCTTGCATTTATGGGAACACACAACATAAGCACAAAGTATCAGTTTGCTACTGGTACTGTTCACATCGTCTGCCCTCATACAGTGTGTGGGAAGAGAAATATTATTTTTTTTTCATAAATAAGAACTATAAATTCAAGTGCAGCTTGCCTGTTGTTTTTTTTTCCCCAAGAATGTAAATGGATGCTGAACACATCAGCAGGAAATTGATTTTTAAATTCAAAATTAACCTTCATGGGTATTTATTTTTGTATTTATTGCAGTCAGTCTGCTAGCTGTACTGTAGCTGCTGGTAATAAGTCAAGCCTGTTTAGTTATGGTAGGAAGCGTAACATTTGTCATCACATAAACACATGCTTGCAGGATGACTGTGAAAGTCTGTTTTCAGTATGCTTGTCCACATATTGGGTGAAGTTCTGGCATGGAAACCCATGGTTTCCGTTTCCTTTGCCTTTATGGCACTTCATTTACCAGCTGTTATCATCTGATCATAGTATGTCTTTATGGAGACATCTCCTCCCAAGGAGACCGAAGAGCAGCGTCACTGCTACCCCGAGTCCCAGAGAAGGGAAATGTTAATGCTCCTTCTCAGCTGCAGGACAAGGAGAAGGTCTGGCACTTCTGAAGCCAGAGGCTGTGATCCACAGTGGTAACTAACACAGAAAACAAGCAATGCTTGTCCGGTGCCTCGGCTGTTCCTCAGTACAGAACAACTGTAGGAGAAAAGAAATAGCTGCTTGGGGGAAGCAGGAAAAAATGCATCATTCTTATGGACAGCTTTATCTCTGAAGAACTTAAACTTTCATGTTGATATGGGAGCAGAGGAAAAATCTGGTTTTCAGTGAAGATTGTTTGGGAAATGAAAACATTTTGTTCTCTGGGTACTTTCATAATACTTTCAAATCTTCCAGTGGTGTTCACTTAGAAGTAGTGGTTTGCAGTGACCCTCCAGGTCAGTGGTAGAGATGAGAAAGAAACCACAACTCTGACTGTTTACTTCTTTGTGTCCTGGCTACTGGAACTAATCTTTTCTTCCATTAATAAGAGAGAAAATAATTGTATGTTGAATATATTCTGAGTGAGGTGGTCCACTTAAGGCAGCATAAGTGCAGCCTGCATAACAAAAAGTGAATTGTTGAATTCATTTAAAGGCAATGCCATGTACTAATTTTGACCTCTTAAGGATCTGGGATAGAAGCTTTATGAAGTATAAGTTTGCCCCTTATATTTTTTCTTTAAAGAAATATATATATATTAGCACAATGATGGCTTTAGATCAGCATTTCATTTTCTGTGATTATGTATATACGAACAACTAGACTGAGATAAAATATGTTCAAACCAGAAGTAGCACTTTCGACAACAGTGGCTTTATTAATGAATTCTTTGATCTTAGGAAGTTGAATGAGAATAACAACATCTGGAAAAATTAGTTAGCACCTGATGTGTTTGAGTTTGTTTTGCTTTAGAAGTCTTTTAAAATTCCACAAAACGAAGTTAGAGGCACAATGATACATACCTCGTTTCATAGAACCGGAACGCACGTGAGACGGCATAACACCTTTAATTCAGAACTCATTTTTCTTAGCAAGCTTTTCTAGATTCTCGTTGCAGTGAGACCTTGCTTCTGACAATAATTAGGTCTGACCTTAGGGAGCCAAGGAGTCAAGTTTGTCCTGAGCTTGGTAGTGACACTGTATTTCAGCATTAATCGGGAAATGTGAGAAACACTAATTCTTTTTCTATATTTTCTTCCTTAATTTCTCATATTTTTCCTTTCTATTTTATATGCATGATGTACATATGGGTACCTGACTTACTGTGATAAAATTATCTTCTGTGTCATTTTGCGAAATACCATCTAAAGTTGTTTGTCTTTAAAAAATAATCCTAACCATAATATGTAGTGCTCTCTGTATTGCTCACTTATGGAAGGACTAAGTCTGAGTTTCTGTTCCTGTCGGGAGCCAAACGATTTGGGCTACTTAACACCAGAGTTAATGTTTTTATTTAGAGGTGTTTTCTAGCAATACCATACAGCCAGAATAACAAATATTTTTGACCACAGCCTATGCGATGCTTTCTGCTGTTCAAGCCTGAGTGCTAAAGGATTTGGGAAGATCTAACAGTTTTGTGGGTTTCTTGCTTTAACTTTCTGTTTCTGTATAGTATAATATTTCACTTTATTTGATACTGTTGCCAATATTTACATTTTATTCTTCTCTTTTTCACATAATCATTGTAAAATTAGGGTGACAACAGTTTACCCATATCTGAAACAGCACATCTCTAAACATAGCAGCTAGGCATTTTTTCCTACTCTGTTGATGATTTTCTGGTAAACCTAGAGGTGTGCATTAAATGATGCACTCCTACTTTGTCTTCCTTGAGAAGCTACAAATCTCCTCATTCTTGGTTTGACCAGCCTAGTTTTCTGAAACACAACATTACCATAAGATAGGGCTGAGAAATTTCTCTCCTATTCATGCGATTGATTTAGCACAAGACAGTAGAAACTACAAACCCTTGTAAGGCAGATCTCAACAACAATGGAGAAGAAAGATTCCTCAACACCAAAGCTTGGGAAGTGGGACCGAGTCTGGAGTGGCATGGTGAACATGATCTGTTCGCCTCATCTGTGAACTCCATAGGAAATGTGTAGATACACCAACATTGATCACTATAAATTAGAAAATGTTATTTGTTTCTTCACCCCAAATTATTTATTTACTGTTGGTGTAAACCCACTTAAAATAATCACTCTAACATGCTTTTGCTATGGGATGTAGCTGTGAGCAACATTGTAACAGCATGAAAATATGCATTATTTATACTCTTTATAATTATTTTGAGTTTAAATATGGTGCCCACTGTGTGCTAGCTGAACACGCAGCTTGTCTCTGACACAATTGCACCCCTACAGATTTTGCAGAGGGAGCTGGTTGTGAGATGGTTTAGTCCCAGCAACTGCGCAAATTTCATCGCCAAGTCTTTCATTACTCGTGAACCAAAGTAGCATCTCGAGACCCAGAATTTATCCTGAGATGCTCTTTGTGAGATATAAAACCCTTTGATTTAAATTTTGCATGAAACTTCAACTCCATTTTAAGAGGTTTTTAATGTAAAACTCTGTAATTGAACTATTGGAGAACTATCACAGTTGCAGTTATTTTGATTATTCCTACATGTGTGCACTGAGGAGATTATTACATAGAACATAGTTATCATATTACGTATTATTACAATGCATAACTATAATACAATGCATAATTTTTTGTATGAATATGAAACTGAAATATAGTTTTCTTTTGGTATTATTATATTCCTAAAGTACATGTTGTGGTCTGGCTTATGAGGGAGGCTGCTACATTTGTTAGTGTCAGGTTAATATACAGATTGAAGTAAGATCCTATTTAGAATTACTTAAAAAAAAAAAAAAGCAGCATCCATATATCCATAAATGCACTCAGCTAAGGTGCTTATTAATAGCATTTTTGCTAGCTAGGTGAGAATAGGAGGATTTAAAAGACTGTTTGAGTTCTTACAAAATAAGTACTTGTGCTTTAAAGAGGGTAGGGGGAATATGTAAAACTGAATCAGTAACACCGAAAGCATGAATACAGACTTTGGCGAAAGTACAAAATTTTGCATGTTTCATCCATCCAAGTCATACAATTGACTTTAAGGAGTTGCTTGCAGGAATAAAATGAACAAATTTTAGAAGAGAGAGTTTTAATTAAATAACAAAGCAAACACAATACTATGGACTATATTTTAATTGTTTTGCTTGTCTTTGAGGAGTTAAACTGTCCTTGTACTCAGGTGGTCTGAGCAAAACCGAGAGAGTCTGGTTTTTACAGTCAGGACTGTTTTTTCAGTATTTCTTGCTCTAAGCAAAGGTAAGGAAGGAGTAGAAAAGAACAGATTGCTCTGGTTTTGCACCTCCCTTCAGTAGACAGATGGGTATTTGGAAATAAGCAAAGCTACTCTACACGGGTGACTAAGAACAGGCCCTTAGAGCAGTGAGGGATGAGGGTCAGGGCAGTCTTAGGGGATATCAAGGCATCCCCACGCATGCTCTTGAGGTGGGTTTGTTTGCAGTGCATGTTGCAGGCCAGCAGGAATATGGTCTGCAGTGTACGTGGGGCCCTGTGTGTTGCCTGTACAACTGTGTCACTGTTCCGCCACCAGTGAGACCCTGTGAGACTCCTGGTGGTGCAGAGGTTGCCTGCTGGCCACATGGGTGAAAGCAGATAAAGCCAGAAATACCCCCATGCTCCGGAGCCTCCTTTCTCCTATCAGAATGGATGTAGTCTTTGACTTTCCATGAATCTGCACAGCGGTAAAGATGGATAGATGGGAAGGAAGGAGTAACAATGCCAATGCAAAAAATAGCTAGTTGTTTCCCTGTTAGGCCAGCAGCTGTGAGAAACAGGGGACTGAAAAAGTGTGTGGGGGGTTTTGTTTGGTTGGTTTTCTGTTTGGTTTTTTTTTCATTATTTTTTTTTTCCCCAGCATCTGAAATCAGGTTTACAGTTGCTAATTAAAAATTAACTGTTTCAGAATCAAGAATCTCTTTGCACAGAAAAAGGAGCGGCAAGCTCTTTATTTAAATGCCTCAAGCAATTTGTATAAGGATATAGAGCTCTTTGGTACTTTGGTTTTGGTAGTACTGGCACCATCTGTTGGTCTTTTTTAGTGAAATCAGTTTATGCTTTGAGTTCAGTTTCTCAGAAACATCATAAAATCCATTGTCACATAGGTACTAGTAAGATTTTTGTCATGAAAAATGTACCAAGAATAAATCCCGGTTACCTGCCTATATAATATTACAGGACAATCAACAGGCTAGCATGCAGAATTCATCCATTGTTTCTTGGGCTGTTCCACTTCTGTGAATAGAGAAGACTTTCTTTACGGAGGTAGTGAACTTCTTACTATTCAAATAAAAAATAAAATCACAACATCAAATGAATTAAAACAAAGTAAGATAAACTTTTTTATGGAGAAGCAACAGCTAAATTAAAATTGTTAAATTGTTTGTTCTGTAAGGAGAGATGGAGTTGGAGATAAGAGTTTTGAGAAGAGAATAAACCAATATTAGAAAAAGGCGTCAGAAAAGATGGAAAAATGCGTGCATGTAAGGACTGCAACAAGTTTGACGGCTTATCAAAAGATAAGCTAAGCTAAGACTGATAATTGCTTATGCAGGTAAAGTTAGATAAAAATAGTGGGCATTAGGAAAATCTTTAAACTCCTGTGGAAAAGGAATAAAAGCAGGAGAGCAAATGTAGGCAGATGTGCAGTGAGATGAATTTGAATTTCTCTTTCCATCTCTGTTGTAGTCCTATTCAGCTGTAAGAAGCAAGGCTGTATGACTCAGGCCATTTCCCTGATCAGTCAGCTTTGCCTTGGTGAGCATTAATTGCTTGTTTAATGACAACTTTTACAGTCTAAAATTATGGAGACAAAGAAAGAGCAAGCCTACTCATATCCTAATCAAATCAAGAACACTGTTCTTTTCCTGCATTTTTTAATAAAATATCTATGAGGGGAGGGTAGTCCGTACGATGACGGGAGAGACTGCTGTCCTGTTATTTCTATAGCTTAAAGACCAGATATCCTTACTTAAGTTTGTAAAGTATTTTACTCCTTGGTACTGTAGAATCAAGCTTAAGGCTGAATGTACTATGATTTAAGTTGCAATTTAAAGGTTGCAAGTGGAAGTGAAGCCTTGTTTTGCTGGGTGCTCTGTAAATGTTTAAAATAATTTGGTCCTAGATTGAACTCTTAATAATGTAGGCAGAAGTAAGCACTTAACATCAGTAAATTTGCACCAAAGAAGACAGTAGCATATTGGTTTTTGAACACAACTCAGCTACCTGGAATCAAATGCCCTCCAGTCTGCAGTTCAACAGCCATATTAATATTAATACCTTACAGTTTTTCTAAGGCACACAATGAAGTATACCTAAGTATATGTTTGGAAGAACCTTGTGTTGCTGGAAGCAAAATGCATGTTTGTATAAATAACTGTTACAGGCTTGCTTATATACCTGATTTTTCTCTATAATGGCTTGTGTTTTTTCCATTTAAACAGAGCTTTGTTTTAGATACACAATCACTTTAATCCAAGATTCAAAACACTATGACTTTCAGCATTAAGGGGCAGGATGCTGTGTGCTTACTAGGTGTAAGATTAACATCACTGAAAATTTACACTGCAGCAGATCACTGGTTTATATCTCTGAGGATGTAACTCATTGTGTGGTTCATAATACTGTTCTTACAGAGAGGTCATTTAGGCAGTTGTTCTGAACTATTTTTTCTGTGCCCTTCACCAAATTACCCCAAAGAAAGAGAGAAAGACAAATGGCCTCATCTGAAGCTGTAGTAAAAACACTTCATGGCCAGTTGCAGAGGAAGGAGAAAAAGATAGGTAGCTGCTACCAAATGCTGATGCTTCTGCAATCTTAACTAGCAAAGGACTCTGAGCACTGGGGAGGAGCATCTAAAAGCAGAGACTGTAATGGGAAGGTTTGAATGCTTCTCTGGACCCAGTGAGTGAGACAGCTTGGGCAAGACTGTAATCATAAGCTTGGGGCAACAGTATTTTTGCTTGAATAAAATATCTTTTTGTGTCTGCAGTGGCCTGCAGCATGCACATCTCCAGGTGGAAACAGCCTGTATGGCAAATAATTCCTGTACCTGCTGTGAGAGAAAATAGGATGATTTTTTGTGTCCGGGGGACCTTGGAGGTCTGTGATTGTGTTTATCTTGCAGCCAGGTGAAAAGAGGTGCTTTACCACATCAGATCCATAGCAGTCTGCAAGATAAAATTGCAATGTGGGTTTTACCAGAGAAGCAGCTGCATCCAGTTTTCACGGCACCTGAAAGGAATGTCCCCAATTCAATGTCCCCAAATTGTCTATGCTTCACAGACAAGTGCTTTAGGTAAATCATTGTCTATATAGTTATACCACCAGGATTCAGCCCTGCAGTTGCAGTTTATAAATAACTTTGCCTAGAAATCAGATAGCAGCATGTGCAGGTGTGAGTCATTAGTGCAGGAGACACAATGATGTGTGGAAAAAGCATGGCTCACATCCAAACCAGCCCACACACTTTCATCAGCCCCTTGAAGTCTGCAGCACAGAAAAAAATCAAATTTTTCAAGTCAGGCTGCTGTAGCCCATCCAGTCTTAAAACTCAAAGGTGCAGTAATATGGAATGCAGTGCTTCCCCTGGTGCTTTGTCCGTCAGTCGTGCTCCAAAGGCAGTTTCGGAAGACACTAATTTACTGTCTGAGTTAATTACCACAATTTCAGCTGAGTAGATTAACATCCCCCGCATAAACACACAAAAAACGTGTGTCAAAACTGCCTCTGTAAATCATTGTTTTAGAATGTGTACTTCTAAGTTTTAAGGAACTGGGGAAATATCCAAATTATTACTTGAATTTATTTTTAAAATTTCATGAGCTGAAACTGGAAACAGTTAATGATATCGATCTTTCTTATTGCAGAGTTAGTGGAGTCTGTAAGGAAGACACAAACAAGTACAAAATAGCCCTTATGATAAGGTGCGGTTTTGGAGAGAATTCCAGGAAAAGAAAAAAAGGAGCATTTAGTTCGGGAATATGTCTGGCTTACTTCTAATTGGTCTGGCAAAGTTTATTCTTCCAAGGCTTTAACTTAAGCTGAAATGGAGTACCTGACTGCTGAAGCTTGTGGCTCTCATCCATACTCCAATTCTTTCTTACTGATGTCTAGTGGAGATTCTGGGCAAAACATTTGAATTTAAAAAGGCTTTAAGTTTTTGTTGTTTTTTTTTTTTCTTTTAAACAAAGATTAAAGACAGAAGTGGATTCTTTTTAATATAAAAACACATTTGCATTCTAGAACTGGTATATTTTCAATATTGCAGATTGAATCATTGTTTATCTTCATAAGTTGCGCATTTTACTATTTGCTGGACAATCTTTTTTCCCCATATGTGTTCTTTTCCTATTTTTGCAGTGAAGTAAAGATAGAAAATTGAAGCACAAGTTTAGATCACTTTCTCTAAAATTGTGGCTTTAAGTCTTGCCAAAAGATACCATATATTTTTCTTACTTGCTGTCATTGAAATGATGGGTAGTATTCAAAGTTTGGGCAGGACGGTCACTTCCTTTCCTGTTTTTATGGGCGCATTCTTGTGCATGGATTAAACTGTAAAATGTGAGATTTTAACATCTTGGTAGACATAGAGCAGAGAGATAGATAAAGCAGGGAATGTCAAACCAATCAGACTGTATTACAAATTACATGGTTCCACAGAAATTCTGTAAATATTTATGCATAGCTGCTTCTGACTGGCATCTGCCTGGAAAGGGTAAAATAAACTTTAATGTCAGTCTGCCTTCTGTGAAGTTGATACAGCCAGAGTTGATGAAAATGTCCTTGAGGCATCAACCACCTTTCCACAGTTGTAAAGATGACAAAATTCTGTAAATTAGAACCACGTAAATCCAAATTAAGATGTCAGAGATATTACTGCAGGCTCACAGTGATGTGGATAAGAGCAATATTTGGCTCAGCTACTTTTCTTCTGTTGTTCCTTTAATCTGTTGCTCATAATGAAGAGGGGGAGAGGTAACATAATATAAATGCTCAACACGCTTTTCTCTAAATAGTTTTATTAAGAAAACAGTTAAGGAAATTTTTTTTTTTTTTGTATTTTGATGGTCTTTCAAAAGCTCCTTTCATTTGAAACTAATAAGAATTAGCACTTTTGTTCTTGTGGTTTAAGAAATTATTCTGTTGCCTTGATATTATGTTAGTTTTTCATCTGTCCCTAATTTAGTAGTTACTAACCTTAGACCGCTAAGAATGATACTGTCTAGATTTATAGATAAGTTTCCCTCCAGCAAATTCTCTGTCACTTTGCATGGCAACTGTTCTAAAGATGATATTATTTCTATACATTGCTTTTTTTCATATGTGAGAAGTTCTGAAAATGCTCTAATAGAAACTAAATTAGATTACCTAATTGGTATAATCAGATTCAAATAACAATATTGTCAAATGTGTCCCGTTGTGTAATCACTTCTGCTAGAATAAGATTCTGCACTTTTGCAGAAACATTGCATTTCTAAGAAAAAGTACATGGGTGAAAATGAAACACTGAGACTACGCCGTATTCCTTACAGTTATTCTTCATCTTAAAACTGGAAAGGAGAATAAAAACAGCTTTCTCAGGAGAAATGTATGAAGAGTAGACAAGTGTCACCAGCATAAAGTGCCACAACATTCAGTAACAATATTAGTCACTAAATATACATAAACTTCAAATAGGCAAGTGTAGAACACCACTGGCAAATTTCCCAATGTCAAGGAGAAAATGAAATAATGTAAGGATGTATGTCAAAAATGATGTGATTATGTTATGTTGTAATGCTTCAGTGTATTATGGAAGAAAGGGTCAAGGCACAGGTGCATCCCAGTTGGAAAAGAGCCATAAAATAACAGGGTGAAAGGAAGGGTCAGTTATATGCCATATGTTGTCCTTTGTGGGATATTTCCACTCCATTGAAGATTTTTTTCTATTTGGGGGTAAAGTTCCTGTAGCCTAAGAAACGGTAGAAATGCTTTGGTTGACAAGCAGTAATGTAAGGGAATACTGTTGGTGTCCCGAGTCCCTGGCTTTCTTTTAAGCTGTCACCAAAATTCTGGATCTCGCTTGTGTGAGAAAACTTGCTTCACTTCCTCCCCCACCCCCCCGGGTTGAACAGAAGCAACCCTTTCTGTGCACTTTGGACTAACGTTGTAAACAGTGGGCAGTCAGGGCAGCTAAGCTTATTCATACCAGGCACAATTTGACTTGGGAAATCTGGTTGGTTTATGTGTTAGATTCAGGCTTTTGTATTCCGGTTGGAGTTTCAGTTAGAAAGAAGGAGTTTTACCCGTGCGGCTTTAGTCAGGCAAGAACATGCACCTCGGTGAAAGTGGAGCTAAGCCTAAGGATCAGGCCACTGCAATAAGCTCTTCCAGATACATTATCTGTCTGTTAAACAAAGTCCAATATGAAAAAAGGTTACTGCTCAAGGAACTTTTTTTTTTTTCCCAAAAATCACAAAACACCTTTTGAAGTGTACAAGAGAAGAACCTGAATAGAAACTTAGTAATATCACTGTGATCTCAATGTGGACTGTTATATATAGATGAGCTAAATTCTTTTTTGGTTAAACTGCATGCAGTATTTATGCAACAGCAGGATTAAGTTTCACTCCTGACTCATAGCAACATATCCAGTTCTGGGCTTCCCAGTACAAGAGAGATATGGACATACTGGACAGACTCCAACGAAGGTACACAAAGATGATTAAGGGACTGGAGCATCTCCCCTATGAGGGAAGGCTGAGGGAGTTGGGACTGTTTAGCAGAGAAGAGAATGCTCCTGGGGGGGTCTCATCAGTGTGTATAAATAGGTGATGGGATGTTGCAAAAAGGATGTAGCCAGGCTCTTCTCAGTGGTGCCCAGTGACAGGACAAGAGGCAGTGGGCACAAACTTATACACAGGAAATTCTGTCTGAACATTGGGAAACACTTTTTTTACTGTGAGAGTGACCAAGCACTGGCACAGACTGCCCAGAGAGGTTGTGAAGTCTTCATCCTTGGAGATATTCAAAAGGTGCGCAGTCCTGGGCAACCAGCTCTAGGTTGTCATGCTTGAGCAGGGGGTTGGACCAGATGACCTCCAGAGGTCCCTGCCAGCCTCAACCAGTTTGTGATTCTGATTCTGTGCATGCACTCTGGCTCTGAAGACAAGATTTAATTTGTGCAAAAAAGGAAAGAAGACCATTCAGTTATGGCTAAGCCAAGAATTAGTAGAAATAGTTTTCAGTTTGTGTACTCTAATACTTAAAGACTGCAGCAAGAAGTATATGAATAAATCTAGTTTTCATCATTGACAGTAATTGGGACTTGGTAAACGAGTTGTAAGTAGAATTATGACTTGAAGATGACATTTGCAATGTATGGATGCATATGGAATTTATTCTTGGTTTCAGTAGCATTCAGTTAGCATGGTCAGTTATTATGGGTAGTATCTGCCAGAGATCAGAAATGTGGTACAATTTGAAATGATAAAACTGAAGCCTGCAATTGTGTTGTTGGAAAAATCAACTTTGAAGTGATGCCTATTAATTCTCCTGTGCCAATTTAAAGTTCTGATCTGCAACTCTTTTTATTTTTTTTTTTTTTCCTTTTAGCATTGATAGTATCAGTCTTCACTGCTCTCACTTTGCAGTGCCAATACAAAGATCTTCCTGTCTCATGCAGCGGCACAAAGCTTTTATAATAGTGTCTTTGGGTAGGCTGGGTCCACTGATTCAGGCACAGTGGGAACCAGGAGCTTTTCCAAAATTTTGACAAAATCTTCGTGACCTTCTTCCTCCCCTCAGATAAATCAGTTAATCTTTCTTTGACTCAGTTTTGCTGTCTCTAGAAAAAATAAAAACACCTAGAACATGATATTGCTGCTGTAAAATTTTGCTCATGGTCTGCCAAAGTGCTTTGATATACTGAGATTTAAGGCACTGCAGAACTGCCTGCCTTACCCAATGGCTGTGGGCTCCCGTGCCTGGGGACTGGCCTCTAGTGGCTCATCTTCAAACAGGAGAGAGCAGCCAGGCAATAATACCCCCTCTTGGTCTCTCTGGAAAACATTACAGAGGTAAAGTGTCCTCTGTGAACCCTCTCAGCTTGACTTTTATTAAGGTCGTGATATAATTTGGTTGCGTCAAAGATGACTTGACGTTCAGCCTTTGAAGGAGAGAAAGTTAATTGGTGGGTAGGAGTTGTGGGTTTGAGGACATTCATGACCTTCTGTAATGCTGCTCATTCATGTTATTTCAGATGAACTAATAAAAGCTGCCTGGCACTTCTTTGTGAGACTTTTTCTACAAAGGGTAGTGCCCTGCCAACTTCCAGAAACAATGAATGGAAAGACTAGACTTGATAAAGAAACGTCCTCTGTAATTGTCTGGTTGATTTAATTGCCTTCTAAACTGCAGGTGGTCACGCAGACATGGTGCATACCTCCACCATCCAGATTTGAGAGTCCTCAGTGGCCCTCGTAGTGAGGAATCTCCATGGCTTTCAACCTGCTTATAACATAATAGCATGTTGGTTTACTGGTTTAATTGCCTTACTTTAACTTTGCAGCCCTTGCTTGGGCTGTCTGCAAGGTGACTTTTCCTTGCTTTCAAGCTTGATGTGCATTTACTGAACCCACAGGACTAAGTGCTGAATGCCTGGCGTTGGGTTTACCTGTGCTAACACTGCCCTGGTGATACTCTTGGTGTCACTGCTTTTTTGTCTTTGACTGCTACCCCTACTCTTCCTCAGTTCATGCATTTCTCACTTTAATAGAACCACTGTTGTTCCTTGTGTAACTTTTCTCCTCCTTTTGTCCTTGCTTTTACTGATGGAAATGCTGGCTTAGTATCACATGTTGAAAAATTGGTGGCAGTTTGAAGTTTTTGCTGGGACAGGGCTTATTACTGCGCATCACTGATTCAGGTGTGTGTAAAATAAGGAGAAATTTCCTGTGAAAATAGCTGGATTTTTGTCTGTATGAGATCAGAAGACTGGATCCGAGAATAGTACCCATTTTACGTATATTTAAATTATTTTTGGCTTTCTAGTCTTTAGCAGAAATGTTTTCCTATTTCAGATTTATTTAGAGCAACAGCATTTAAAATGAGTGCTCTGTGGAAATTTACAGTACAATTTATTGTCCTTCCCACTTTATACCAAATGCTAAATTCAATGCAGAGTTAAAATGCTTAAGTATGTCTTATAGAATACTGCTAAAATACGTTTAATAGCCACTGCCAATGATTTTGTGTGTATGTCAGAATAATTCAGCATGGCTTGTTTAGATTTTTTTGAACTTCAGCTCCTGTTAGTGGTGGCAGATAGGAATAATGTTTAGCTGAAAAGTGACTAGGACAAGAAACCTCCAAATATCTGCCAGAAAAATGAAATAGGATTAGTAGAGGTATATAGTTCTGACTGTATAAACAGTTTTACAAGTGTATTCTTGAAATCAAATTCAATGTGTGTATTTGTTTTCCCAGTTTAAAGATTTTAGGTGTGTAGCGGAAAAGCGAGAAGATGGGTTTTGTGCTGTCGCAACTGGGAGGGTGGTGATGGGGGCTGAGGCTGAGCCTGTTTAAGCTGCGCTTCTGCCCTTTCCTGCCCCTTGATCCTGCCTGCGATAGTCTCCCAGTGCCATGGCTTGTGAGGACAGTGACCTACATAGGAATCGGGTTTTAAAACTGTAGTAAGTCTGCTCCTACAGGAGATGTGTTGTAATCTGTCTGGTGACGCAGTTACCTAGTTTGAATGTGTGCTGCTAATTATATGAGCCAGCCAAGCACAGAGTCAGTGCTGAAGAAATGCTCCCGTGGTCCTCTTCAGGCTGTTTACAGCCACCAAAAGCTTCCATACTTAGATAGTCAGCTTTATAGGACAGAGGCGCTGCCATATGTTTGTGAGCATTAGGGCATTTTTATGGTACTGCATAAATAATAACCACATGCAAATGGCACTAAAAAAAAGAAGATGGAGGCAATAGAAAATTCACCCAGGAGCCTCCGCAGCTTCACTGATATAAGTGGGAGCAATGTCCCCTATTTGTATGCCCATTATTCATAGGGTGTCTCTACCAAGCAATTTTTCTGTCCATGGGTTGGAAAAATAATTTTGGAAAATATTTCTGAGAATTGCAGACCTAGGTGAGAATCGGATTTTAACAGAGGTGTAGATAGCCAGACACTGCACCGCTGGCAGAAGGTAATGGAGTTTGGATCAATGCTTGGGTTTAACCATTTTGCTGTTGATTTTGGTTTACCATTTTCAGGATTCAGTAGAATATTTCATTCTCTGAGCCTATTTTTAACACTTTAGGAAGTGTTTCAAAGGGCAGCTGGCTTCCCTGACTTGGTTTTATGTCCACAAAACATTTATAACTTTAAACTGTAGCAAAAACATTTACTTTAAAAGGATTTTTTTTTTTTTCTTTTTCTAGGAAGCCTGTTCCCCCCCCAGGTTTACCAAGCAAGCTGTGTAAAGAGAGCTTAGAAGTGGCCACTAAAGAAAACAGTTGAACCAGACAAGCATTTGCTGAGAGCTTAACCTGGAGTTTGTGCCAGGTTGGGTACACAAGCCTTACTGAGAGGCATCTTTCTTCTATCAGACATCAAAATTGTTTTCTTTTGTGACCACAGGCAAGAAGGGGGATGCTTGGAGTGTGTCAGAAGCCATGAGATAGACTGTATCTATCAGATAGTTATGGCAGCGGGTGCTCTGTGAGGATGCTTAGTGCAGGCGAAACTGCATGCGGGGGAGGCAGGGTAAATGTCATTGCATTTAGCTGAAGTTGAACTCAGGGCTGCTTTCCAGCCAGCAAGTGTGAAGCTAGCGTTTTACCTCTGCAGTGTGCTGCCATTGCAGCACTGGCTGGTTTTCACGATTAGCTAATAACTTTCTGCATTGCAGATCTGCATGCATGCAGCTTCATTGTCTATATTGTTACCGGTCGTAAAAAAAAAAAAAAAAAAAAAAAAAAGAGAGCGAGCAGAAGACATGTTAAGATCTGCAGATATGATCACCTATATTCCTAAATAGGGTAAGAAAAGTAACATTTCATACTGTTGTGTGGCTGACGTGGAGTTTGTGCTATTTGTGAGGGTAAAATAACACTGAGGTTAGGATACTAAAGGCTTTCATACCTTCTCATGAAGAGAACATTTCAAAACTTATTTCCCATGAGACACCCAATTCTAGAAAATAGCCTTCTTTTGAATTTCTAAAGTAAGAGCTTTTCTTGGGTAGCCAGGGAAGGGTTTGCAGGCTCCATTAGGACCACCATCCCCAGGCTGTGCGATGAAGGGCAAAGTGGGATCTCTTGAGGACAGGCATTGTCAGAAAGAGCTTGGCCAGAGGCCATCTGCTACCTGTTTCTGATGGTAAAAAAATTTACATCATGTGTGCAGCTATTGTGAAACCCAAGCCCAGATCATGAGAGAAACCATTAACTTAATTTTAGCAGTTCAGAGGAACACTGATAAACATCCTATTAATTTATGTATTCTTACTATGTCTCAGCATCTATGAGAAGCCAGATGAAAAGAAAATGTGTCCCATCTCAAGACACTGTGATGCTGTAGTGCAGGTGTCCGAATGCTGATGTGTCCAGACAACTATGCAACCAAGTATAGAACTTTTGGCCTATAAAACTGTGATAATGAAGAGAAAACATATGGAAGACTGCCCTCTGAAATTCTGAGCGAGAACCGGTGTGCTTCATCTGGATTTCAGAACTGATGCCATAAAAAAACCCAATGAAACAAGCACAGGTTGCAGTTTTCTTGTCCTAGCAGTTAATATTGCAGAATTTGGGAATGCTTTGTACTTCCAAATACCAAGCTGCTGCTTCAGTTCTTATTGTGGATTTAAAGGTCTAACTTCGGGCATATAAGTTTGGAGATGTGTGGAGATACTAAAGCAATGGGAATATATCCTCCTGTGGGAAGGAAAAAGTAGCTATGGTCGGGGCAGTCATTTGATGTTACTGGCATAGTTTTGCAGAAAAGATATACCATCTTCAGGACCTAGCTGAAAATGTAAGTTGTTGCATAATTGAACATTAAAGCTTCTGGTACTCATCCTGTTCATTCCCTTGGTAGTTGTGTTTTAATACTCCTAACAAAAAATAATCCCATAATGAAATAATAGAATTTAGAAAGGAAGATATTGAACTGGTGCCCGTTACTTCAGTTTCTCTTCATAGAAGGTTTCCTGCCCTGACAAAATATTGAACAGTTTGTAAGTGAGCACAAGCTTTCCAGCTTTTGTAGGCTGCTGTGGATTTGTGAGGTGAGTGTAGTTCCTACCCAAAGATGGGATACTTGTTGGAGGGTTAGCTATGAGAAACTGGGTCAGATTACCTGGACCCTGACTGCTTAGATAATTCACAATATAATCTTGTTAACCTGCAGTTATTGTATCTGAATGCCTTACAGTTGGCACGAAAAAAATATTAGTCTCTTCCAACATCTCAGCAGGTTCCTTAGATTAGTTTATTATTCAGACTGAACATCATTTTTATAAAATATACTATTACATAGTCACTGATTTGTTTGTTAATATGCCACAAAGTACTGTGATGAATCATTACAACTAATATTATTTGCCAAAATAAATTAATGAAGTATATCTGTTAAACCTATGGGGTTTTGTTATATTCCGTTTATTTGCTTTCTTAGGAAATGTCTTCATTTAATAAATCTGCAGGCTCTCTTCCTGTCATTGGTTCAAAATAGAGGCGGAAGGAAATTTTCTTTCAGATACGCTCCATTTTGCTTCAAAATTTTATTTTATTTTTTTAAAATGACCTTCAGTATAGCAAAACAAAATTATTTTATGTCCTTCAGAAGAGTGTGTTAGCTCTTTTTCCATAAGTTTTGCACCAATATTTTGTGCATTGGTGCAATGGAAACATGTTGCATAGTCAACCTTTGGACTGGGTGTCACTGGTTCTTTTACAGGTTCCAGCATCAGGTTGGCTTCACTGTGTAATGAAACTGGTAAAACCTGTACAGACATTGGCTGGTAGAGGCAAGCTCTCCTGGCCCGTTCAGTGCTGCAGGAAGGACAGCAGTCAGGGAAAAAGAAAACAGCTCTTCCTTAAACAAGATCTTGTCTCACCAATGCAAATTAAAATAACCATGTCATTTATCCGAGTCCTTTCCTGTCACATGCTGCTTAACAGTGTGTCTATGATCAACCTTTCAATACTTTGTCCCTTCAATGCAATTTAGTCTTCCGCCCAATTTGCTTGCTGTTACCAAAAGTCAGTACTGTATTACTGAAGCATATCCATGATGGAGAATTAAGATAGTAAAATATTGTCTGTGCTTTATGCTCATTATAAGTTATATCCTTCTGTTTAAGGAGAAATAGCAGTTATCAGCAGGAATAGAAATAGAATTACAGTGCATTATGGTTCAGTGATGTGATATGTTTTTACATTGGAGCACCAGAGGATTAGTGATTATATACCTATCACTTAAAAGGAGGAAAAAAGGATGTGCTTTGGTGGCATATGCCATTTCCTCAGCTCTTTGTGTTCTCTTTGGAGGGAAAATACCTCAAGTGAATCTGGCATAACAATACCAGCTCCTTACAGTATGTGGTTCAGACAGATAAGAGTTGAGTATTATGCTACTCAATATTTGTATGGAGTGTCTGCACGTCAACATGCTGGAGGTGCTTGTGGAAGCAGTCTTGAGTACTGCAGATCTAAATTTGAAATTCAAAATCAGAATGTGATTACTGCTTTCTACTCCGTTCTGCATTTTGGTTGAAAAAAAAAACTTATTTAAAATTAAGTTACCATTAGAAATGTCTTTATTCTTTGTTTATTTGGTTCTGTATTACAATTTGCCAAAAGTGGTTTGGGCAGCAGTCACTGTTATCGTTAAGAAAGTAGAAGAGAGGAATGACAGTAGGCTTTTGTTTGTCAATTTTTCTTAGGTAAACAGGGATCATTGATTTATCTGTTATTACAGAGTGGTTCCTCTCTACCTGGTGCTTGGGGATTTATTTTTTCTTCTTCATAGCTGTGGATGTTTATTAATTTCTTCTACTGATTCTCTTAAACAGCTTGGTGTCTCTCAGTTGCACTGCAACTTACACAGTTAGTTTGAGTGGTGAAAATAATGATGTAAGTCAACAGCTTTCCAGACTCTTGACTTTTCATAAACCAGTGTTTTATTGATGTTAATTTCTATATAGAATTACAGTCTTGGAATTTTGGTTTTGGAGAGCAGTGTTTTTCAATATTGCAAAATGTTATTTTCGTGCTAAGAAAGACATCTTTGCTAGCTGGTTTTGTGATGGCTGAAGATTCATAAACTTTTGGGAATAGAGGTTCCAATGCGGGGTCAATAAATACTAGTATTTACTTATTTTTATTAATTAAAATTTATCCAGTCTCACTCTAATATTCATAATTGCACAAAAGGTGAGATTTTTCTCAGGTTAAAGTTTTTCTGCTCTGCATCTCTTACTTGGCTATGATATTTAGTATTACAAGAAAATATAGATAGGTTTTTTGTTTCATTTTGTAATTAAAATCTAAACTGAAATATGCAGAATTATCTCAGAGAGCTTCTTGCAAAAAAAAAAAAATGAACCCCTCTTTGCTATTTGTTACAGTCTTACTTTATTTTTCATTTCATGTACTGTTGCCTGCAGATCTGGTGTGATAGTTGGATAGTTTAATTACTGCCTCTCTGAAAAGATGAGTGTTTGTAGCGTCTGAAGTATGTAATTTTCCTTTAGATGGAACAGTGATGGGAAGAGGACAAAAATAAAGCTTTTGCAAATTAGCGGTATAGGTGTATTTGTGTAGACACTGGGGTGTTTAAGGAAGGTGAAGTAGAACAGCAGTTGCTGCTGTTTTGTTTCTTCTGGATCCTTACAATTTTTGGTGTGTTTTTCCTCAAACAGTCTCAATAGCCTGCGTCCCTGGGTTAGCAGTAATTTTCTAATTAAATAGAATTTCAAAGACAAATGACACATTCTCAATGCCAAAACTTGTCGCAGAAAGAATTGCTTACAGTGGATCTCCCAGTTGACGGACCAGGGAGAGGAAATATTGGCTGCTGCAGTATTCTTTTGGCTCTGTAAACAGCAGAGTGCCCCAGCTCTCACTGGCTTGGCAAATGTTAAGGCTATTCAGCACCTATAAAATTTACTTAATGTCTCGGACCTAAACTTCGGAACCACTCAGCAATGGCAGTATGTTACAGATTTGTTATCAGTATGTGGCATAAATATCCTAATATTATTGGACTTCGATCCGTTGTCATCCTTGTGAAAGTGCCAGTCATACAGGTATTCAAGTATTTGTCCAGTCTAGTTATTCATTTAACGCAGAGCCAGCCTAAAGTATGCCTAAACTCATAGCCAGCCCAAAGTAGCCTTGTGCAACTCAAAATATTTTCCCAGTCCCTCTTGTCCAATCTTTCTTAATGTATGATGATGCATTAAGGCCCAGTTTCTCAAGCATGTTCTTTAACCTTTTTTTTTTTCTTTTTCCTTTGTTGAGAAGGCAGTCAGCTTTCTGACTAACAGTTTTGGATCAATGTACTCTGTTCCACTGTGCTGGTGTTCTCTGAAATCTGCATCCTCTAGAAATCAGCAGGAACGTGACTCAAGTCTGCTTCTTGAGCTTAGGACAAAAAAAGCAATCCAGAAAAATAAAGACTACGTTTTCTAGGGAAGCTGTACTGTCGACAGTAATTTAATGTGGTCGGCAGACATTTGATAGACTTGAGAATCTGCAGTTTTCTAGACAAGTTATAGGGGACCCTCACTGCTGGGACCTATGAACTCAAATGCATTTGTTCTTCCCTACCCATTTGATCTCTGTTCCGCCCATTTTATGTGCCTTGTCCATGATGGTTTTGTTTCGTATTTAGTGTTCTGCTGAAGAGTGAGAGAGCTGAGACCCTCCTGGGACGTCACCTAAGTTTAGGTCTCTTTGCTAGTAACATGAGTGTCTAATTGCAGTTGTTTTTAATGACTGAGTTTCTTTTGATATATTAGGTGATGCAGATGTATCTCCCATTCTGTGGGATTGCCATATCCAATGCCCAGCTATTTGCAGCTTCAAGGAAGGAATATGACAGAAGCAGGGTAAGTAGGAAATGTATATTGGACCGATATCAAACCTTTGCTTTTTGTTCCTTTGGATTCCAGCTATGCATATGTGTTTGCGAAGCAGACAGTTTTAACTATGTTTTATTTCAAAAAAATGCATTTTCGACAGATCACTATCTTGACTGAGGCGGCAAGCGGAGAGCGTGGGAGGGAAATACGCTCGTGATGGTGGTTGTTGTTTCCTGATGTCAGTTCCATGTTTCGTAGTGCTGAAACAATTGCGTTTGTCACACAGACGGTGCAGGAGAGTGTTACTTTGGCAGAGATTCAAACTCTCATGAAATTCCAGCAATATCAAACGTTTGCCATCCTGAATTTGTAATATTCAATTCATGTGCAAATAATGTGGATATATCTTTATAAAAGTAAGCAAGAAGAAAACCTGTATGTGAAGGGTTTTGACAGCATGTGTCTGCATAGATATGTTACTCACTCATGATTGCTGATGCCATACACGAGTTGGGACAGGAGGCTCCTAAGAAGTGAAAATAATGCTGAGCTCACCATATCATTTACTCCTCAGAGAGGTCTTTATAGTTTTTAAGAAAGAAAATGGTAATTTTGAGGGATTTTGATAATTGTTGGCTTTTTTTTTAAATCACCTTTCCTGCAATGATGGGAAGTGGTACTTCTGTTATCGTGGATCACAGCTGCAAAGCTTCAATAGAAATAGCAGTGGTGCTGAACCTACTCTTGCTTCACAAAGCAGGGGAAACTACAGTGGGGTGGGTCTGTGTAAGTACTGACATTTGTGTATTCAGGATTTTGGTGCTTTTCATGTATGGAAACTAATGCTTTCCAATACTTTGAAAACTAACACTAGCCCTTTCTAATGGTGTATGTATTTAAGAGTCATGAACCATCTGAGCTTGTCTTCTGTTCAGGTCTGACTACAGACCACTATATTTTGGGGTGGAGATGTGGAAGAGACTTGGGGGAAAAGAAAAGATTTTCTGAAAAAGATTTTTTTCTTTGTTTAGTGTTCGAACAAAATAATTGTTTGACTGCATAGAGACTGAAAATTTGCTACAGATTCCCACCCTGCAGGGAACAATGGCAGACTTTTGAAGAGTTGGCATTTAATCTTCTGAGGGAGGCATTCAGCAGAAAAATATTAGGGACATTCTCATTCTTCATTAAAAAATGGTAAATTCTGGTGGTTGGACACATCAGGATATTGGATTAGAGATACAAATTCTTTGTTTCTTCTTGCCTCTTCAGCCATGCGTGGCATAACAAATATGCCATTTGACAAGTACATGGGGGCCTGTACTCAATTGCATTTCTGACCTGTTGGTGGTCTTTAGCTTTGCCTAGTCCATGGCTGAAATTAGTTGGCAAGTAACACATGATGAACAAGCCCATACTTTGCCTTCCCAATCAAACTGGGCACCAATGGTGGCAACTTCCAGTGACTGTGACCAGCATTTTGCTGATAACCACTGCGTGCTTACCTATATGGATGTTCTTTAGTGCTGGTGCCCTAAACCAGAATAAAGGAAAAAGCACATTTCTTTCGACCCATGGTAAGAAAGAACACAGCCTTTTATTTTTAAAGTTGATGAAATGAGAGGGGAAGTCCTTCATTTTAAAACATTGTATTTTACAGACATGTTGTTAGTGGTAAAGACTGGATCAGAGTGCTATTGCAATATGGAAGTATTGATGTGGCTTTTTCTTTACAGCTTTGAACATGCAAAATGGGTAATAAATGAATAAAATGGAGTTGAAATACACCAGCAAATTCAATGTAACAAATCAAGTAACTCAATCCATACTATGTACTTGGAGAGTTGCATTACAGCCATTGTTTCATTTTTTGGACCACAGTGAAATAGTTTGAAAGATCCCCATTGTTTGCTAAGAGTTGGATTGTGCCCAGTTATGAGCTAAGAAATACTTAACTTCTTTCTCTACAGATACCCCCACCCCGATTCTGTTGCCATAATCATTAAGAACTTCATTTGAATGAAGATTTCAATGGATCACTCATATTAGAATCAGTCCCAGAGATTATGCCTCCTTTGCAGTGCTCCATGAATTTATTAATTCTACAACCAATACAAGAGTTTTCTGTCCTTGTACGTAGGCTTTACTGGAAGTAGTGAATGACCTCTTTGAGGAACAGACTGACTTAGAGAAAATTGTCAAGAAAATTATGCATCGGGCTCAGAC
This sequence comes from Larus michahellis, assembly GCF_964199755.1. Taxonomy (NCBI): domain Eukaryota; kingdom Metazoa; phylum Chordata; class Aves; order Charadriiformes; family Laridae; genus Larus; species Larus michahellis. The sequence goes on from NC_133902.1 coordinate 33,206,206, forward strand.
TCTGCTGAAGTGTGAACGGTGCTCAGTGTTACTTCTGGAAGATATCGAATCACCAGTAAGTATGGCTGTGCATTCTGTGGAGAGGCTAATATTTGAGTGGTGGAACAGCTGCTTTTATTGTGGTGAAGCTGCTTCATATCATATGTGAGTACCGGACAGCAAGTATTCTTCCATCACGTCATTCTTAAATGTAAGTTAGGTACAAGTTTAATCTTTATCAACGCCACTGTTGTGGTTTAAACCCCAGTAGGCGCCACACAGCCGCTCACTCATTTCCCTACCCCAGTGGGGATGGGAATGGAATCGGAAGGGTAAAAGTGTGAAAACTCATGGGTTGAGATAAAGACGGGTCAGTAGGTAAAACAAAAGCTGTGTGTGCAAGCAAAGCAAAATAAGGAATTCATATGCTCCTTTCAGTCAGCAGGCAGTTGTTCTGTCATTTCCAGGAAAGGAGGGCTTCATCACATGTAGCAGTTACTTGGGAAGACAAATGCCGTAACTGAAAGTGCCCCGCTTCCTGCTCCTTCCCGCAGCTTTTATTGCTGAGCATGATGTCATATGGTATGGAATAGCTCTTCGGTCAGCTGGGGTCAGCTGTCCCGGCTGTGTTCCTTCCCAAGCTATTGTGCACACCCCAATCTGTTCACTGGGGTGGCAGAGTGAGAAACAGAGAAGGCCTTGACGCTATGTAAGTATTGTTCAGCAATAATGAAAACATCCCTGTGTTATCAATGCTGTTTTCATCACAAATCTAAAACGTGTCACCATACAAGCTATACTATGAAGAAAATTAACTCTATCCCAGCCAAAACCAGTATAGACACTTTTTCAAATGGAAACTGAAAGGTACATTTATGATTCCTTCTGGTAATTTGAAGGCATTGAATGGGATGTCTGTAAGTTGCTGATAGATCTATCAGTGGTGTGATCCAGCTGATACGCTGTGATTCCCAGTTGTCTGTGTGATGGAATTAGTGCTTACCACAGAACAGCTAGGACAGCTTAACTGAGAAGCAAGGGGCTCCTGTGGTCTGCTTAAAAAAGAAAAATGACCTGATTTTTTTATCAAATATTTATTTGCTCAGTTCCTTTCTTTCATGGTATATCCACTAGAAGGAAAGAAAAATCCTGTCTGTAGCTTCATTTACATTTACCTGGAATTTCTGACCTTCCTAACATTTTCAGGCTAATGGCTTATGGAAGGGGTGGTGCTTGCAAGCAGTTTCAGAACCAGAACAGTTGCATCATCAACCAAATCTTTAATGCTCATTTTTAGAACTAACCTTTTCTGTATACGTTCCAATAACTAATTATCAGACATCTTTGATATTTCTACAGTGTTCATACTTTTACATCTGTTACTGTTGTTTAACTGTAGCAAACAAATACTTATGTAGTTTCTATTCTAGTATGTAACGTGTTACATCTTTAGCCTACTGGTCCCTCAGAAATAACAGATAAAAATAAACTCATCAAGACATTAACTGATCATCCTGTGTATTCAGCAACTCAGTGGGCTTTACAGCAATCTAATCAGTGTTTTCATAGTATTCATCCTGAACTTTTCATTAATGTTTTTTTTGTGAAATCTGGCATTTTAATGTGGAAGAACAGCAAGACACTAAGAGCTGAACCTGCAACATGGAGTTTTCTCAGCTACTTTTGGTGGCCGCTACTCCATGGGATTTGTTCGTTCGTGAAAGTTTTCCACTCACTCTAGCTGTTGGCAGGGGTATGTTTGGGAGTAGCTATGATTGCACATTTTAACAAGTTTCCTTAATGCTTTGCAAAACAAATAATGAGAACTGGTCTCTGTTCCTAAATGATGAAAATGCTTTGAAAAGATAAGTCCTCTTGTTATTCTGACCTAGTAATTTTTCCCTGAGGGAACTGAAAATGCATTGGAAAAGATACCTTTGCATACAAACGTCTAGATGGTCATGTACATGTTCTTGTGATAGGAAGAAGCTTTTGCATTGAGCAGGTGAAGTGGAAAATATGACTTTCAGCATTACTGAAGTATGTTTTTTACCATGGCTCTGTCCACTCCACTGACGTATAATTATGTCATTGTTGAGCTAAACAGATGGACATAAGCTATGTGAACGTATTTGTCAAAGGTTGGATTTCATGCACAGTTTTGACAGGGGCTTTCACTGGGACTTTTTAGTACCGCTATTCGTAGGGTGTGAGAGCCTCTTCAGAAATGTTTAACGTTTTAATGACTATTGTTATTGGTAGTAAAATAAGTGACTGCCTTTATACTGGTAGCTCTCCTCAGTGTTTTCAGGCTATTCAACACAAACTGTCCCCCTTTCTACTAATTTAGAAGTAGTTGAAGAATAAAAATGTTGCTTGTAATATCATTCTTTCTTCTATCAAAGTATCCAAGTATCTTTGGATTCACTGACTCTGTAATTGATTATTTGTTGCAGGGCTGTGACAAGTCTAAATGATTATCAGAGACAGAATTATAAGTTTGTGTGTATGGGAGAAAAAAACCCCATTATTTTCTTTCCTGGAGGAAAGATATGATTCTCATTTCATTTAAACTAATAGAAATTAAGTACTTTCAGTGTAGCATGCACTAAATTACACTAGCATTCATAAAAGCAAGATTGAGGTTTGTATTTCATTTATGTATATTCTGTTATAGAATTTTAATATTTCTAGTTCATTTTCTCTTCTAGATCCCCCCCACTGATTTTATAATTACAAGATACGATTCTACTATATTCTTATGAAATGACACTATGTTTGCAATTATAATATGATTTTTATTTTTCACAGAACAGTACATTGTGTTAGTAGCAGGCTATGGGTGGCATTGTTCACTTAATTTTTCTGCTCTAGGTACTATTTCTCCCTTTGAGCATGAAGGGTTTTTTCGCAAACACAGGGAATGAATTCTCGTTCCTCTAGACCAAATTCTGAGATGTGGACAACCAAGGTATTCAATTAAGCCTAAACTTTTTCTAAACAGTCATAAACCTTAAGTTAATTTTGAGTGGGAGAATAGCATCTTGACACACACTTGGTTATTTTTACAAGTGGCAAAACAGTTATTTTCCTGATTTCCCCCTGTTTCGGGGGGTTAACCTGTATGTCAAAATAGATCTCCATAAAGTAACTCAATGTTAAGCCATCTCTAAAATATTGTAATTTGTACACTGTGTGAAAAGCTATAATATACAACTGAAGTGGAAGATGGGGACGCATACTAGCATCCAAAAACATTACCTGTGTTCTCCGTCACAGTAGCCACTCTTAAAATGTTTCACTTATGTGCTGTTGGCACATATGTTCAAGGAAAATTTGTCGGGTTTAGTAGCGCAAATGGGTCTTCCTGTTTATATTCCTGTATTAAAAAAAACCTGAAGTTTGGGTAAAGCTCCATAATTCACGTTCCAAAGCCTTTTGAAGGGAGGCATATACTGGTGCAGAAAATAGTTTCATAAAGGAATCTAAAGATATTGTTTGTTACTTAACTGTGCACAGTGTGTGTTTTAAACATGAATTCTTCGCTGTGGGAATACAAATTGAATTTTTATTCTAAGACCATTGGATAAAAATATGTTCTAAGTATGGGAATCCTACATTACTATTCTTTTTTTTACATATTTATTCATCTTAATAACAATTTTAAGTTACTTTTTTTTTGTGGCAGGTGGTGAAATTTACAAAATCCTTTGAGTTGTTATCTCCAAAATGCAGTGCTGACACTGACAACAGGTTAGTGCTCATGTCTTCTGTGGTAATGGATTACTTTATTTTTCACATAGTTTTAAATTTGCTTGATCATACTTTTATTTTCTCATGGACCTTTGGGAACTTTGATTTTGAAGAGTGTGAGCCTACAGTTTTCACTCACACAAGACTCCTGCTTGCTTCAAATGGAGACTTGAATAAATATATGTGCCTATATTTTTAAATATATGTGTATATATATGCACTAACATTGTATCAGTGTCTCAGAGAAGAAACCAGGAGATAACTGGTGACTTTTTATTGGTGAACTTGTGGAGAATGCACAAATGTTGTTTTGTGTAGTTAATACTGAAGTAAAAATTACAAAATTATTTTAGATTGTTTGTTGATCTCTTCCAAAATGCCTCCTTACAGTTGTGCTGAAAGGTTTCCAGTAAAATTTCATTTCTGCTCTTGTCGTCAAGTTGGAAAGCCTAAAACCTCAGAGAACATGTATTTCCTAGAAATAGTGTTCCCGTGACTCAATCTTGTTTGGGAGACCAGTCAAAATGGAAGTATGTTTTGCTTAGTAGAGTCTGTATTTAGACATTGATAAAGGGCTAATTGTAAGTAGTAATAGAAAGAGCTTTTTGTCCATGTGGGGCTACTGTAGTGATCCCTGCAAGATAATACAACTGGTAAAAGTTCACATAAAATGTCCTACATACCAAACGAGTGGATGAAGAGTCAGGGCTATCGTGAGAAGATTTCTCCCATCTTTCAGGGCCCAAACTCAGTGATTATCATACACATTTTATGCAAATCAATTCACACTGATTCTGAATTAGAATTTTCCGTATCAAATGGCTGCCATAACGCTAAACCTCACCAACTTGCTATTTATAGCTTAGCAAACTTGAAGATTGCTTTGTGCTTTGCCATATTTAACCCCTTTAAGCAGCTTTTAAAAACATTTTTGGGTAATTTGCCTTCTTCCTTGCTATATTTCTTCACCTCCAGTGTGGTAAGAAGCTACCACTTCATTAAGGTGAGCGTGCATGTTGTACTCCAGACTATGATGGGTCATAATTCTTAATGCTTTTATGGATTGATCTCACAACATTACAAAAATGGGCATTGTTATTTTTAAGATGTGCAAGCTGGACAGCAGAGTCCAGGGCCACACAGAAAGACGGATAGAAGCTACATCTCTTCCTTGCCCTGTCCGCTAGTAGAGAGATAGGAATGGCAAGACAAATGTAAAAGGAAAACAAGGGATAAAAAATAGGACGGTTTAAATATGAATAAATAAACTGCTGATTCATCTGGCAATTACAAGTTACTGTTTTTGACAAAGAGCTTCAGAGTAGCAGTTGGTCTTTCCTAGGTCAATTAAATGGGTGAAAATACATTCCTTTTGTTCAGGGACAGGAGTATGAATCAAGGGATGTGGTTGTTATTCCTGTTTTTCTCAAACTTGATCTGCTGCCAGATTAGTCAAAACAATGTAGAGTGGTGTCAAGATAACCAAGCTGGCTCATTTCTTGTTACCATAGTTATATTAGCATGTTACCAAAAAGCAATTTGTAGTAGCCTGCTCTGCATGTAGTCAAGTCAAGATTATTTTAACTTTATCCTAAGACATGAATAAACACATGCAACCTGGTAGCTAGTCTTTGTAAGATTTATAAAGATACATTTCTGTGCATCTTAATATAAAGATTTATTGCTTTTTCTTTCATTTTTCATCTAGTGGAGAGTGAAGTTGGTTTTAGAGAGACCAAGGTTAGACTGGCAGATATGATGTCACTTTTGGATCTAGCACAGGCACAGCTTGAGTTATTGGCACTATAGTGGGAAAATAAAGGTTATTTAGGATACAGAACAATGCCGGGAGCCCTTGACATTTGAGAATTTTTCTAGTGAGTTTTGCCCTTTTCATTCTACATTCTGCAGCTGTAACTGATGTGAAGTCATGAGACGTTTCATGGGGGAGGGGGGGAGGCAAGATGAGTTTCTTCATCATTACACCAGTGAAGATAAATATTATTTCTTTGAAATTTTAGTGGAAGTCCAAAGAGATTATAGGCTGAGAACAATTCCAGTTATCAGTTTTATCTGAAGGAGAGAGAAACTCCAAGGACAATATAACTTTTCATGTCCTAACCTACTTTCTCACACAGTTTAGAAAAAACTGGCTTTTCTTTTGCCCTTCTTACATCTGGCAAATAGCAGTTCACCTGTTTAGTCCCTAAATATTATAGTGAATACTTATATCTTTTTTCTTTGCTTTGGTTGTAAAGAAATACCTTGCAATACCACCATTGCGTTTATCTGTTCAGTTTGCAGTTTTCCAGCACACACCATGATCAATTTTGTTTATTATCCATAATGGCACACTGATGCTCTTTTTTTTTGCCAGTCATTTTGTTCTTGTACGAGTTTGCCAAGTCGCCTAAATTTTCCCTCTCTTTGAAGAATTATATAAATCCTAGAAGCCTCAAGGGTTCAGTTCTGATGTAGTATTCTGGATGAATGTGAGCCCGAGGGAAGGTGCTGTGGGCTGTATCTTTCCTGCACAGAAGAAGTCACCTTGGCAGATGATGTAGCTGAGATTACAGCTCTCTGACCCGAGGACCAGTGGTAGTGGAAAGGTCAGCTGCCTGAGCCAGAGTGCAGGTTGTGTGGGAGAAAACAGCTTTGTTCCCTCCCAGTTGGGCTGGTACACAGAAAGTGCTGAAATCCCTGCTGCCGCTGTTGCTCCACTGCTGTCCCTGGAATGGTGTGCCCTCTGGTATCACCTCTGGGGGTGCTGGTGGACGAGAAGCTCAACATGAGCTGGCAATGCGCACTTGCAGCCCAGAAAGCCAACCGCATCCTGGGCTGCATCAAAAGAAGTAGGGTCAGCAGTTTGAGGGAGGCAATTCCGCCCCTCTGCTCTGCTCTGGTGAGACCCGACCTGGTGTACTGTGTCCAAGTCTGGAGTCCTCAGCACAAGGACGTGGACCTGTTGGAACGGGTTCAGTGGAGGGCCACAAAGATGATCAGAGGGCTGGAGCACCTCTGCTGTGAGGACAGGCTGAGAGAGTTGGGGCTGTTCAGCCTGGAGAAGAGAAGGCTCTGGGGAGACCTTATAGCAGCCTTCCAGTACCTGAAGGGGGCTACAGGAAGGATGGGGAGGGACCCTTGGTCAGGAAGTGTAACGATAGGACAAGGGGTAACAGTTTCAAACTGAAGGAGGGGAGATTTACGTTGGATATTAGAAAGAAATTCTTTACTGTGAGTGTGGTGGAACAGGTTGCCCAGGGACGTTGTGGCTGCCCCATCCCTGGAGATGTTCAAGGCCAGGCTGGATGGGGCTTTGAGCAACCTGGTCTAGTGGGACGTGTCCCTGCCCAGGGCAGGGGGGTTATGACTAGATGACCTTTAAGGTCCCTTCCAGCCCGAACCGTTCTATGATTCTATGATCACCTCATTCCCTGCAGTATTTTTATGCTTCTTAAGGAATCTTTTTGCCCTTCCAGTCCTAGCAAGGGCTGGAAGGATTCATGTAACCGTTTAAAGAGGATTGAAGGTACCCATGATTTTGGCTGTACCGCTTCCCTACTGTACTTTCTGGCATCCCTGTCTGGGGGGCTTTGGGGAAGATAGCAAGGCAAGCAGCTGCGTAAGGGGAGCCTGCAGCACTGCTCGGTGCTCTTGAGCTGGGTTTACTCTCCTGCCTGGCATGCAGTGCTCCTGCTAGTGTGTGGGCAAGACAGGGAGATGGCAGCTAGCAGCTGCCTGCATCAGTCCAGCAGGACTTACTCACAGCTTTCCACAGTCTGGAGAAAATTGTTGCTTGTGATTTTTAGAGTAGTTTCTTAGTGCTCTGAGCTGATGAGGATGGAGAGCGAGCCAGCTGGCTGTGATTTGCATCAGAATTAATCATTGATATTTCCTCCTAGTGGAAGTCGAGTGCCTCTTTTCCAGAGTGTAGTTGTAAAGCACTTGCTAGGAATGGAGACAACATAGTAGAACATACTTTTAAAACTTCTTCCTGAATTATATCTTGTTTAGTTGAATTCATTTGCTGCTTAAAATGCATGGCACCCATAATCCAGTCCCGATTTAAAGTGTCTTATATTATAATGATAATATCGTCCAGATTTTTAAGGTATGAACTGGAAGCTATGCATTTGAAATTAGATTCTTATCCTTTAAGGTATTTTTTTATGGTTCTCAAATATTGATGCCCTGAAATAAATTTCAAATTATAAATGTGAATATTTTACTTAGCTCAAAAAACATTATATTTCTGTAAAGGTTCCTGTCAGAGTATACGCATAACACTTATTATAGTCTCTCAAAATTCTTACCCAAATGAAAATTGATACACTTAGGTTTATTTGTGTAAATCATTATTATTATCTTTACTTATAGCCTTTTAAGAACATTGAGTTTTTCTTTGAAACGAGTGACTGACTTGAATTAGTCTCCAGAAAATCAATAAAGCCAACAAAAATCAATCCTTTCACTTTGATTAGGTCTTCCAAGCATTTTACTGTGCATCCTTCTTTCATTCATGTGCATTGCTTTAAAGCTTCAAGCTAATGTAGTCTTTTCCATGGCTGCTCAGAGTGACTTTTTTCTAAGTAGTGTTTCTCAGGTGTTACAAATTGATCAATTTTCTTCTCAGAACTAAGAAAACAAGCATTTGTTTATTCATACATGAATAGCTGCGCCTTGCCAATGTCAAAAACCTGTCTGCAATAAGTCAATGAGAACTTTCTTGCTGATTAAGTGAGGTGTAAGGTGAGGACTTTAAGGTCTGTATAGATATTGAGTTTTCTGGAGAAGCCGTGGTGGAGTGTGGTGCATTGAGCCCATAATTCTAGTGTCTTATGTTCACTTGCTGACAGCTCTCTAACCCCTCAGGAGTTGGGGCAGAAGCTTAGACAGAGGGAAAAAAAAAGGAAAGAGTCATGTATTGTATGTCTATTTGGATCCACCTGCTGCAACACACTTACATAATTGATTTTAAGACTTACTTCATGATCCCTTCTTCAGCTACTCAGGTCTGGCATTTCAGACCAAAATTTTTAAAAATGGCATTTCCCTTGACAGGAAAATTATTGGAAGTATGGATTAAAATTACCTCAAATTATTATACTAATTTGACAAATTAAAATCTTAAAATTATATAATTTCAGGTAGCTCTACAAAAAGTATTATTTAGAACTTGTTGCTTTTGAGCAGACCTGTATCCCACAGAAACTTGGAATATAATCCCACTCTTGACTCATATGTAAATGCATTTCATTATTAAATGCTGTATTTACTTTACCTGGAAGACCAATGCTATTTTCAATAGAGAGAATTGTGTAAAAGAGAGAGTTTTTGATGTACCATTTGAATAAATACCAAATTATTGTAGCACAGAAAATGCTTAGTAACCATGAATAATTGTGAGTAGTTCTGCTGTTCCTATGAATATGCCTGTAAGACATGCTGGACTTCCAAGCAAAGTTGACTGTGTTCTTTTCTTCCCTTGTTATGCCTTTTGATAGTTTCAAAGACAGCGTGGAGAAATCATCATCTTACTCCGACTGGCTAATAAATAATAGCATTGCTGAACTTGTAGCTTCCACAGGTCTCCCAGTGAACATCAGTGACGCCTATCAGGATCCTCGCTTTGATGCTGAAGTAAGAGAATTTTAGAAATCTAAATATACATCACATTTTTGGCATTGCAACTAGATATAACACAATTTTATCGTTATATACAAGTGGCTGTAACACGTGAATATTTATTTTTAATTCTTTTCACTATCCAGTATGTCCTCCTCCTGATCTGCTGGTGTTGACATGACTTTATACAGTAAACACAGGTCACTGAATTAGTGTATGACCGTAGGCAGTTACTTAAGTCTGTTCATGGTTCTTTTTTTTTTCTTCTATTTATAAGTGATACCTTCCTCTATCACGTGCTTTGATATTTATGGAAACTGATTTTTATTGCTGAAGATTCTGCTGTTGGTGTTCAGTGTTAGCAGCATCATTGTTGCTAGCCGTTAGGGTGACTGGAACTGTACACACACAGAGCATAAACAGGACCGGTATCTAGAGAGACAAATGTTGTTTGTGATCTAACTTAGACAACTAACCTTTTAATTTACACAAATAAAATATACACACTGGATTAGTTATTTCTCCAAGATACGTATCACTCTTAATAGAAGTTCTTCCTGAATTATATGTTGTTTCTTTTACTTGAATTCACTTGCTGCTTAAAATGCTTGACACCTGTACTCCAGTCCCGATTTAGTGTCTTATACTATAATGATAATATCATCCAGATTCTTAAGGTATGAAATGGGACCTATGCATTTGAAATTAGATTCTTATCCTTTAAGGTTTTGTGTTTTTTTTATGGTTTTCAAGTATTGATGTCCTGAAATAAATTTTAAATTATAAACGTGAATTTTAATTAAACCTTTTAATTTACACAAATAACCCCCCCTTAATTTAAACCTTTTAAATTACACAAATAAAATATACACACTGGATTAGTTATTTCTCCAAGATAAATATCACTCCTAATAAAAGTTGTTTGTGTATCCTAAGGTGTTCGTTCCAGCCACAGTTACGAAGGTGTAGTTACAGATAAAAATATATACGTATACTTATCACCTAAATAAATGTTAGAGGCATATGGAAGGACAAAATCTTCACTGAATTCTATCCAGTGAAACAGTATTACTACAGGGAACTTGGCCAGCAATTGGGCAGCACATTAATCAGTGGACAGCCTTGGTCAGCAAGATAGCCAAACTATGTTACTACAAGAAGTTGCTTGGAAGTGTTTCATGTTGAGTTTGCTTGGTTCCGGTTTTATTCCATGTGTCATTAAAGGGATTATCTCTTAAACCAGCAGAATTTGTCAAAACAAGACAAATAAATGGAATCTGCTGTAAAAGTGTACAAGAAAACCGTGTTGAAGCTAATTTTTTCAGTATTTCAAAAAGTACAGTTAATGCCCGGGGTCTATTTCTTGCCAAAGAGATATGCTAAAATAAAGCATGCCAGTCCTTGATGTTTGCAATTTTACTTTTAATATATCATGTCCTGAATAATTCAGCTATCTCTTATTTGTTTCACTGTTAGTCCTTTCCAAGTTAGAGGCACTGCCCAATTTCTACAGAGAAAAAGGAAATACTTAATATGAAGGGCAGCAATTATGTTCTGTTGGTGGGTTCCTATGAAAATTTAATTCTAAATTCAGTATTACAATCGATTATTTCTACAGACTGTCAAGTGTAGCAAGAAGAACGTATTACCCCTTATGACTTGGATAGAATCAAACGTACATTTGTAGTTGTGAACAGATATTCTGTTCTCTGCTTCTATTAAAAACACTCTCTTTTTTTCTCCCAGAACACTAATTGTCCTTTTCCAATGTTGATGCTCAATTTTCAGCTCATTCACTGAGAATTTAATCCCAAAATATTTTCATTGAGTTCATATTACAATAAACATCTGAGGCAATTTTTCTCCCACTCGCATGGATTTCGGGTGGTGCTCCAGGCTGATTTCAGTGATGAGTTCTGCGTATGTACAACTATGCAGTACTCTAGTAAAACCTGAGTTATATCTTTTGCCAACTAGGAGATCACTGTGACCCCATCCTGCCTCCAGTATATGAATTATTGCTGGTCTTTTACTTTTCACCTTTTACAGATTGCCTGTAGCACTGGCAGTTTTCATAAGAGAACATCTCTTGATCGCCTGTGAGTGGGCTCATTCCACTCTCTAATCTCTTTTGGAAAAATATTTTTATTTTCTTTGCATTTTGCAGCAATGACCCTAAAGAATAAAGCTTATTAGCCATAGAAAAGAGAGAATCAGTGACACTTATAATAAATTGCAAGGTTCTATACTATATAAGATAGAAAACAATGAGGCAGAAGTTTATCTTCAGAACTACAGGACCAATTAAACCTACAAAGAAAATCTCAAATCTTGGTTTTGACCTCATCCTTCCATTTCTTCCTAGCTTGTGCTTCTGCACTATTCCCTACTTATTCTTCCCTTTCTTCTGAAAATGCATATTTTTTGTTTTGCTAAATCCACTCTCAGTTTGACAGTTGGGAAGAGTATTTCTAAGACATGCTTATTCATTGAAGGTTGTCTCTACTAATCCAACAGTGTCAGTAATCCAGGAATTGTCTGGACATTGCCTCAGTTGCAATTTGACGTTAATTCCAAATCAAAGTCAAGTAGTAAGTTTTCTGTGGCAAAGCTGGTGATGTTTGTATTTTCTTTGGCAACTTTTAGAATAATCCGTGTGACTTTTAGTCTTACTGTGAATGAGGTTTCAGCAGAAATTTTTTCTGAGTGAGAGCTGATCCATATGGAATGGCATCTATAAGTGTAAATTACACCTTGACATTTCTATTACTAGAATGTGTAAAAGGCTGTAAGTGGTACCTACTGCTAATGGAAGCTCTCATTTCTGTGTTTTAGGCTGACCAGATTTCTGGCTTTCACATAAGGTCTGTTCTGTGTGTTCCTATATGGAATAGCAACCACCAAATAATTGGTAAGGCCTTCCTCATAGGTGCATCGTTTTTGTGCTAATGTAAATGTAATTCTGTCTTTTTAATTCTATCTTCCTTTTTCTTCTTTTTCCTAGCTGAATATTGTTAAGAAGTTACGGTACCTAGGATGCATGCTAAGTATCCAAGAAGGGATGTTTTGACTTGGATACTGTATGGACTTTTTCAGCTTTCCCATTGTGTCATTGTTAAATTATATATTATATTGAAACTTGAAGACTAACGAGATGACAGCAGAAATTCTAACAATATTAGTGAAAGATGTTTGATACGCTTTGATACTTTTCTTGGGTCTCCCTTTTGTGTACACAACTCAAGCAACTGTTTCTGCAGTCCAGCAAAGTGGTCATTTTTCTCTTTAATGATAGACAACACAGTCAGGGAAGGCTTTACCGGCGAGGCTGTGGCAGCTGTCAGAGCTGTCTGTAGCAGTGACGTGTGCTGGATCAGGACGTGACAGGGTTTTATTGCTTGTTTGGTAGGATGTTTCTCAGCTATGATACACCTGCAGTTGGCCCTGCATTATTACCTGCTTTTGGCACAAAAAGGGGTGCTGTTTGTAAATAACAGTGTCAGATTCCTCTGGAACTTTCCACAGAAGAATTCAAGTCAAAGGCTGGCAATTTAAACTGGCAGGGCAAGACTTACATCCCTGTGTGTTGTGGCTGTTAGTGAGAGCTGAGATCAGTAGTGCATTGCTGAAGGCACTTGGTGCCATGCAGGATCAGGATCTTTGAGCTTATTCAGCAGAAATGATGTGGGAAATGAGTCTTTTGAAATATATGGCTCATTGTTTGTTGTGAAGTGCCGTTATTACCTTAAGGAAGTAGAAAGAAACTGAACCCTTAACTGTTGATAGCTCTTACATCATTTCTCTAAAATTATAGCTAAAAGAAATAGAAATGGTTTGTTGCAGTAGAACTCAATATTAGTTCAGCTAGAGACAAGAGCTTTGAACACTTTTTAAAGTGGTTTAAGGAAATTAGATTCTTTTCACTGGTTCAATAAATTTGTGGACCGGTCATGAGAAAAAAAGGACTTATATACCCAGGTGATGCTAAACCAACTAAGATTTTAGGAATGAAGGTACTGGTTGAGCAAATTACATTAGTAACTCCAAATTGCTAGGACAACTTACATGATTACTGTTAGCAAAGTGCTCAAGTTCTTTCCTAAAGATATCTTTGACCTTTTGTGAAAAGCATTGCAGGTAACTTTTAAATTTTCAATATTATACTTGTAGAGTAAAGAATAACAGTTGAAAGTAATAAACGGAATCCTGGTATCAAAACAATCAGACTTTCACATGTTTATAGTTTTTCAGAATAAATATTTGCAGTTTTGCTTTCAGTTTCAAAGTTATATTTTAAATGTTACCAATGAATAAAATGTTCTGCATTGTGAATTAATGAATGAAGATTATAATTCATATTAACTCTTTCTAAAGGGGTAGCTCAAGTGTTGAACAGGCTTGATGGGAAACCCTTTGACGATGCCGACCAGCGACTGTTTGAAGTAAGAGGCATTCAATTTTGTAGCAATAACATACTTTTTCAGCAGGATTTGGTATTTCTGGGTAATGCTGCTTCAGCCTACTTGAGGCAGGGGGAAAGAATATGTTGTCTGTATTTGTGGTTTCGCATTAGTTGTCAGAACTCCTCACTTGATAAGGTTGCATCTTAATTAAAACAAATTTCTTGCATCTGATCTTTCTCATCTTGTAGAGGCCAGTGACTTACTTGCATTCTCAAGATAACGTGTCTAAGCATGGTTATTCCTAATATTTCCATGCAATTCCTTGTCGTGGTTAAGCCAGCATTCATCTTTGTGTTTGTAGTTTAATTGAATTATATTGACTTTCTTTTCTTTTTTTCTCTTTTTAATTTTAGGCTTTCGTTATTTTTTGTGGCCTGGGCATCAACAACACAATTATGTATGACCAAGTGAAGAAATCCTGGGCAAAACAGTCTGTGGCTCTTGACGTATGTGTACGCCTTAATGAAACTTTTTCTTGCTCATAAGTGTCACACGTAAAGGAACCTACTGCTTCTGAATTTATTGCAGTTAGCATAATTTTCTGTATCTGTCTCTCTGAACCTTAGCATGTTGTCTGATTAAGGTAATGTTGAAGGGAAACTTTCACAGGGTATGCTTAGCTGTGGAGCTCATGCACAGCTTAAGTAATTTTGAACCTCTGTATCCCATTTAATGCCTATGTTTTTTACATTAGAAGGGAGGACAGTGATGATGGAGAATCTAGTTTCTCGCAGGTGTAAGGGTAGAAATTAATGTAGGTGTTTCGTATATTTTCTTGTCCATCAGTAACTGAAAATTCCTTAGAATTTGATATTTTAGATAGCTTGTTGTTGTTTTTCTAGTGTTTTTTTTTCCCATGTGAACAGGAAAAAATTTGAAAAAAGTGATCATCATCATCATAGGATTTTTAGTATCAAAAGCAACATCTGCTGAACCCTTATCAGATAGATGTCTTGCTAGAATAAAGTCAAAGCAGGACGTCTGGCTGCTCAGTAAGAGCTCTGCTGTGTGTAAAGGCCAATACATAATGCAAGGTCCTGGCATTCCAACACATCACATCTTCCCATAAAATACATATAGAGTTGCTAAATGGATGGAAAGCTGTTCTTTTTTTGCCTATTGCCTTTGTAGGAATTCCTTTTTCTGCCTGCTGCCCTCCTCCCCCCCATTCATGAAGAATGAAATCTACCATCTCCTGTAAAACAAACTCTGAAATGCAGAACACTTTAAAAAAAATATGATTATTTAAACTTATATAAGATGATTCAACAATAAAGCACTATTCTTTATTATATTCTGGAGATTTTAAACCTAATCATATTAAAAATAGTCTTGGTGAGAACAATGTTTGGAGTTTTGAGGATAGCTTTAGAAATTTACATTATTCCTACTAAAACAATAACTAAGAATGGTTTGAATTAAATTTAAGATCTTTTAGAAAGCATTATGCAAGACTGATTAATCTTAAAATCTTAATCTTTCTCTGATAAAAGTGTAATGTCACTAAGATTTCAGTATTGTTTTAAATTTCACATGTGATAAGGAAATGATCTAGTTGTCCCTGATGTGTGCGCCCTTTAACTGTGTAACTTCTTTGAGTTTACACAGTACCCACCATTACAGTAAGAACCACAAAAATAGCGTTGGCCTCATTGAGATAAGAATTTCTCCCTATTACAACAAAAGTCAAACCAAACTGGATTGCGATGAAGATGACTTGATGATCTTAAGGGTCCTTTCCAACCCAAATGATTCTATGGCATAATTTATTTTTTCTTTTGCTTCAAGGTTGGAGGTATGTATGGGGGATATGTATTGGGGATCTATCCTGTAAAGCATATAGGCATATTATGGCTTTTTGAAGTCAGTAGGACTGTTCGTGTTAGAAAACGTTGTAAACGTAAGTGGGTTGTTGTACGTTTTTTTTCTTATTCCTGTATATGTATTCACTTTGGAGGAAAAGTTAAAAACTTTCCTTTTCAGGCTTCCTGCAAGATTCCTTATTCTTTACTTACCATAGTCATGAATTACTGTAAGCCCTCATATGCCCCAGATATTTGTGCAATATTACACCTTAGAATGAATTCTCCTCCTGGCAAGAAAATCAAGCAGTGCTAGATATCACACTCAGATACATAGGGATGAAAGTTAACATAGAAGTTTGTTATTTACTACTGAAATCAGGGAAATTTAAATTTCTTGGTTTAAATAACAGCTTCTTTCTTTGATCTAAAAAAGACTGATAGCCATATAGCTTGAATATAGATTGTAGTTTTGATAAATGACTACTATGCTTCAGTGAGGAGTAATTCTTTCTATAAATGAGCTACAACTCATGATAATATTTATGTAAAGTGATTGAAGATACAGCAGAAAAGTACAGAACAAAAGAATAGTACATGCTGAAGGACTGCGAATCCATTTTTCAGTAATAGAATACTTTATTAGTATTTATGTATTTAGCTAGGATGGCAATGAGTGGCATTTGAAAATTACATTGATATCAGAGGTAAAATAAATCAATTTGATATATACTGTAATAAGATTCTTATCCCAATATACAGATACTGTTTTTCATATAAAATTCTCATAAGATTGACTAATAAACAGAAGACCAAAATGTAAATAAACAATGGGCAAAGGTTGACAGTAGGATGCCGTATGGTTCAAAACTACGCTAAATACTATTTTATGTTTTAAGGATGCAAAATTTGCAAATGATTAAAAGATTAGAATAATCAATATTAAGGATGATTGTAAAAATCTAGAGGGATGTAATGAATGCAGATAAAGGAGAAGCTTGATGAGAATTTTGGTATTAAGTGTAATCTGTCATAGCAGAAGATGTTCTTTTACTAATCTTACAGATTTCTGAGAGACGCTATGATATGGTTGGACAGAAAAATAGATACTATCTGAGGAACGACATGATGTATAGTTATAGAAAGTAAAACGGGGGACAGAGCAAGTAAATTGCTGTTTGTTATTTATTCTTTTATAGTTCAGGAATGATTTCCTGTTACTGTAAAAGATGACACCTCTAAAAATGATATGAGTAAAAAGACATCTGGGGACTTATTGCCACAATGTATTGCAAGCCAAGGGCATTTGAGATAGTTTAGGTATTTGTCTGAGCAACAGAGTCATTCATAGATGAAAACAATTTCAAAATGAGAAATATGTATCAAAGCTTTAGCATATAAGCAGATCGAGTGTTGCTGGGTGGTGGGGAGGACCTGTCCTGGCTAGGAGTGCTCTGAGTCTGTGAGGTCCCTCATGGACCAGCGCCTCATCCCACGCACAGCCAGACCTTGGTGGGTCCAGTACACAGGATGGCTCTTGCACCTTCTGGAGTGCTTGTTCAGTGTCAGTATCATCACATAAGGATATAATGTATTCTATGTAAATGTATGCATACTTAGAGGTAATAAGAGGAGGTGCACGGTACTTTGTGCATTATATTTGATGCTTTCATCTGCAGAATGTCGTTGAAAAGCATGCCAGGCATAGCATAGAGGTGCTAGTTTGCATGCGGTGATGTGCCACTAGCAAAGGCATTAAAGCTTTACAGTATAGCAAAAGGCATTATTTAAAGTCTATAAATCTGCTGTTATTTTTATGTTAAATTCTGTCTCTTTAATTGTAGAACTCTAGAAGAACAATATAGGAATACTTATAATATTAAATTACTTACTGTCGATGATTCCCTATAAAATTCCCTGCAACGTAAATGCCAAATGTATACCTGATAACCTGCAATTAGTTATTATATGCTGACATTCAGAACTGAATTACCATGCATAAATATTAATTAAATTTGTTTTAAACATCATTGATTAAACTGCAGTACAGAGCCCTATTATTTCTACTTGTCAAGTCTACAAAAATGGCTTTTTATCTTTTATTCTGGGGCAGGTGTTATCTTATCATGCAACATGTTCGAAGGCAGAAGTTGATAAATTTAAGGTAAGGATTTAAGTTTTTGGTTGTTTCTGAAAATATAACAGTAAATTAAAATGGATGTAGATTATCTGAGAGAAAAGTTTTAGATCAAAAGCAGAAGATATAATTAACAGTGATTTAAAAAGGATGTATTGTTACATGTTAGGCTGTTTAAAAGGGAAGGTGGAAAAAAATCTTTGAAAGGATAAAGAGCTGCAGTGATGCGTGCACAGCAGCGAAATACCAGTGTCCCAGCACCAGCTGCTAGAACTGCACATCTGCGTGGTGGGTTTGGTGGCCTCCTCAGCAAGAACCACCACAGGGAAGTCATACCACAGTGGGAGGTGAGGAAGAGACTAGAGAAAACGAGAGGAACTTGAGACTTTACATGCTTATAGTGTGGAAGCTGTCCTGTGTTTAGCAAAAAAGCAGAGCATTTACTATCAAGATTGTGCATAGGCTCAGAAGGCTAGACGTGAAGGTGGTGAGAAAACCTCTCTTAACTTCTGTAAGCACCCTGAGCAGAACTGTAAAGTGATGTGTGCTGAACATAGCGTTGCTAGGGACCAATAATTATGTGTCCTCACTGAATCCTGCCTTGCCAAGGGGTAGAGAGTAGGGGGAACGGTGCCCTTACTCTTTCATCACTGCCAGCACTCCAGAGCTGCTTTTGTGATAGGCTTTGTTTGTCCTTTTCTGCTTGAGGAAACACTAGGGAAGCTTGGTGGCACTTTGCTTGGCTGTGAGGAGTCAGTGTTGTAGGGGGCTCCTCAAAGCCACTAGGGAGGCTTTTGTGGTGGGTATCAGTGCTGGTCTCTGGTATGCAAAGTGCATCGGAGACTGTGGTGAGGTCTGGGAAGGAGATCTGGACTGCTGTGACCCCGCACTGCTGACATTCCCTGCTGTGGCTCCCAGGCACCTGTTTGGCTGAAAAATAGCTGTTTGATGGTTGTTTTGACTCTTGTCTGGCTGGCTGTGACCTGGTCTCTGCACCATGGGGATGGTTGTGGTGGAAGGGGGAAACTGTAGATGACTTAGCAGAGCTGATATTGAGGGGTTACCTGTGCTGAGGAAGGGCAGCAATTGCTAGTTAGTTAATTAGTTTGTAGATTATTGCTCAAATGATGTCTGTGCCTTAGAACTCTGTATTGATACCTGGTGATAAGGGTGTCATGTTCTCCCTCCATTGTAGTTATTGGTGCAGTTACCCACCCTTTTGCAAACTGAAGATTAGATTACTGAATTACTGCTGGAATCAAACATGCTTGAAGATCATTCCAACGCTGCAGTCAGCAGAAAATACTTTTGTGTCCTTAATAAGATGCATCTTACGTTTGGCAATAAGAACGCTGAATGCTGTGTGAAAGAGAAGGGAAAGAAAGGGGAATAAAGGACCATAAATATTTCTTTTTGGTTGGTTGGTTTTGTATTTTAGTTTACCTTAGAAATAAGCACCTGTAATTTAGCTTCAAGCAATATCTTTCTACATACTGGAGGGCCATACTTCTTGGTTGCTCTCAGACATTGAAAGACAATTCTCTGTCATGGTCTGTGTAGTTGAAATAAAAGCCTGCTATGTTACTCTTTGGACTTAGGTAGTGGTCTGATGAGGAGCTATTCTACTTGTTTTCCCAGGTGTCTTCATTAATAGATTTGCCAGTCTCCAAGTGAGGAATGTCTTGTCATTATCCATTTACCTTGAAGGCATGTAACTATCCATTTAATGGTTAATGATAAGGTAAAGGGAAATGAAAAGCATTTATTCATTAATAACCCTGATAGATACATTTTTATAAAGAATATAAATGAGAAAATGAGCGATATAGCCAAGCTATGCTTAAACTAAGCCTGAGAGACTTTCTCAGAAAAAATTTCCCTTTCCTACATCCAGTTGTCTCACTTTCAATTCCTGACAAAATGAATGCCAGGTAGTCTTTGTTAATGCTTTACACCACTGGTTGCAAACAAAACAACAAAAAACGCAGAGGACCAGTGTGCCTTGTGGGCTGTCGACAGAGAGCTCACTCCCAGAGAGGGCCATCCATCCGTGGGATGAAATTGCTCCCATCTCCCCTCTTGCAGAGCTCTGGCAGCCTGTCTCCCTACTGGGGTCTCCTGGGGCATCCTACCCTGAAATCACTGCTCTTTTCTCTGCTCATTACATTGTTATATTTTGTATAAGCCCTTTGTTATATTAGGGTCATTTTCTAGACTTGAGTGGCTAATAAACAATTCCTCCCTCTGGGGGTGTTTGGGGCTAAAACTGTCCCCTCTCCCTTCAGTGATTTATTGGCAGATGTCAGAGGAAATGTCTGTTATGATTTAGCTGATGTTCTGGTTCAGTCAGAACAGGAACAAACACAGGACAGAAACATCTAAATGAGAGTAATGCCAGTAGTTCACTGCTGGCCCTTGACTGACATGGGACCTAACGGTAATTAATGACTTTGAAGTGACAATACATTTGAGTTGACAACTTTTCAACATATTACCCCAAACATACTGTAACTGGACCCCAGCAGCTTGGAAAAAATTACATATTCTTTCTCCTAGTTCAAGTTGTTTATTTCTCTCTTTGTCATTTCTTCATAGTCTTAATAAAATGCTTTTCCATTAATTTTTATTTGCCTAAGATCTCAAGAATATTCTGATGCAAAGTGAAAAATTGCAAGTGTACTTGAAGTTTATTTTTCCTCTGGCTTTTACCAGTGAGTTAATTTTTTTGCATTACAGAAAGCATAGCAAGACTAATTAAAGTTGATTGTTTTACTTCAAATTTTGTCAAGAATTTCCTACTGTTACTGGATGAATTCACAAATATACAAATTCACAAATATAACTGGTACCTTTTAAGAATTAAACATAATCACTATGATCAGGTTCTATAAAATAAATAACACTTATTTCTGTTGCTACTAATCCTGTCTAAGAATTAATGAAAGAACAACAAAAGACTATCTTAGTAAGTAACCCTTAAGAAATGAAATACCTTTCTCCAGATGCTGGGATGGGAAAAAGGGCAGAGCACCATTGGTTGTGGAGCTGAAAAATGCAGAGGGAAGTTCACAGTATGGAACCGTGAAGCATGAGCGTATGATAATGGACAGTGTCATGCAATTGGCCTATTCCATATCTGATTTCTACAGTTGTCTAAAAACAAAGAGCAATATAAATTCACATTGAATGGGTTTTTTTGCACGTTTTTGAAGGGATTCCACTCCTGGTGTTACTATAATACAGTTTTCACTAATAAAAATCTGGAAGTCAAGTTTTAAAATGCTTATATAATTAGAAATTGCTCTATTAATGAATGGATTTTTTTTTTTCCCCCTCAATAGAATCCAATTATATGAATCATTACTGTAAAAATTCACGTCACCAGTCCTTTCCATTATTTGCATTAAAGCTTTTGGAATTCATTAGCACTTACGCTAGCAGGCACGTGTTTCTCAGGAGGACCAGCGTGAGGCTGGCACAGTGTAGGCAGGTGCAGCTCTGCTGACTTGGATGGAGCCACCCGCTCCGTCTGCTGCCTGTGCCCAGGGAAATCGGGAATGGGAACTTCACACCCTTAACCCAGTGAGCTTGTTTTAGTGACGAGAGGGGGCTGAGCCCTCCAGGTAGGCACAAGTGGAACTGCAGAGATCTGGATTCGGAGCCTGAGCAAATCCCCCAGTCTCTGTAGGTGATAATCTGGCCCTGGGGAAGGTGATGAGAGGTTTGCCATTTCAGCAGGATGTTGCCGTCTTTGGCTTTGTTTGGCATTTGTAAAATTGCTTAGTAATGTTCCCTCTGTCGTCTTCCATCTATTTGTTTGTGGCAGTCAGTCTTTTGTATTGTGATTTCTGATAGAACAAGATCTCTGAAAAAAGTTAAAATTCAAGATCCAGTCCTCTTTTTATGCCAGTTTAAAATGTACATTAAGTAAAAACTTGAGTTGGCATGTGGTGTAAAATGGGTCCTTTTTCCTGGAAATGGGTAGGTTTTTAAAATGGGGAAAAATGCATCAAAGCTTAATTGATAGAGTTTCAATAACAGGCAATTGAATCAGAATTAATTGTGGCGCATCTACCGTTATTCCTGTATATGTGATATGCTCTGTGCTTCCATGTTCTAAGAAAGAGGATATGGTTTTTGTGAATTATTTATAGGATTAAATGAAGGGCAATGAAAACATACGATTTATAGTAAGTATTGTCCATAGACTGTCTGTTGCCAGAGTATTTTACATTTATTTGCCACTCAGTATTTTTCAGCTTTGATTTTTTTTTTTAGATTTAAATTATGATGCCTTCCAAAAAGAAATATTTAAATCTGATATGCTGCTAAATTAATATAAACTGCATAATATTTTTTAGTTTTTCTGATAAGTGCTGCGTTACTGTGATAGGTAGATTTCTGATACCGTTGCTCTAGCTATAGGGAGAAAAATTAAACCTTACTTATCATGGCTGTTTGCAAGTAAAACAAAAAAAATCCACCTTGAGTGCAAACATTTCTCGCATACCTGAGAATGTTTGTCTGAAATCTTGAGCCTGTTTTTCTCCAATGCTTCTCACTTGCATCTATGTAATGACACTCAATTCAAATTGAATTTTGGCAGGATAAGCTAAAGTAATGCACCAATGGATTATACCCATATGAGTATTCATTATATTATGTAAGTTAGAAATAGGTATGATTTTAAAGACTGTGGCAACTCAGTTCTCTCTTTTATTTTAGACTTAAAAGACAATTCCATTATTTCCATTATCTTCTAGTGCTAGTGTTTATCCATAAGCATTTGTATTATTGGAATATAAAAATGTAAGACTAGTGAAGTCCGATTAATTTAGAATTGATGCTATCCTAAAGCATTGTCCTGTAGTGCCAGGTTTCTTCTCATTGAAATGCAGGCTCTCCAAGACTGAAAATAGTTGGCTTTTAGACAAATATAGAAAGCCAAGATGCATGAGTAAAGATGCATATTGTGTCCAGGACAGGATATTTATAGCAAGAGTTACTGACTTCTGAGACAGTAACGAACAAGTCCTGTGACTTAGCAAGCAGTCCCATAAACACACATCACCTTTAAATTTAACTAACATAGTTTCCAAAGAGAATATGTAAACACTGTCCTATTATGGGTAATATACAAGAAGCTATTTTTAAAAAGCTAACCTAATTGTGCAGCTGTGAATGGTATAAGCCAGATCAATATTTAATGACTATGATGCATTATTTATAGCCCTGTGAGAGATTCCCTTTTTTAGGTCAAACAGCACACAGGAGAGCTACACAACAGAAAATAATGTATCACCTGCTTTACAGAATCTTCGATTCAAAATGTAGCATGAATAACAATTCCTGTATTTCCCAGTTCCGTAGCCTGAGGTATGGCTAGTTAAGATCGGCCTCCACACCCTGAGGCTTTTATGTGTCTCTTGAAAACACAAGCATTTAACTAAACAATGATGGAAAGAGTTGAACCAAAAAAGGAAACAACTTTTAGGACTGCTACCGTATATGAGCATGTAAATAGTTGAATCATGAAAGATGGTGGATTTAAGTGAATTTGGTGCTTGGAGTGTATTACATGTATGATATAAAATGATTTTGTTACTCGTATCTTGTGCTGTTACAATTTTATACTCACCCTTAAATGCATAATAGTGGGCAGCACAATGAAAAATTGAATTTTATGTATTAATTTTATCTCCAATGTCTGTAAGGATTGGGAAAGCATTCCTAGGCTATGTTATTTTCTGCTGTGATGCCGTCTTTCAGTTTAGAGCTATTTTAGTTATTTATGTGTTCTGGAAATTAAATCATTTGTAGTGGTTTATAATAATTATATTATAGTCTTCCTCAGTAATTAAATTTCAGAAAGGCAAGCTGGCCTTTGTGTTTTGGACCACTTATGAAATACTGCCATTTAAATATGTGTGGCTAGCAAATGAGGTTTTTATGCTTTAACGACACTGCCATTTCACTCTGGTAACATAAGTTCGCCAAGGACCGAAGGCATGTGATCACACTGCAAAGTCAGTATTGCAAGCCATGGTGTCCCAGCCACGCATATGGTGAAACACATACAGTTCTTTACAGACCTACAATTCTATGTAACTGCATGAAGCTATTCACATGCTTAAGTATTTTTCAGATTGTCCCCCAAGACTAGTCATACAGACTCACGGACTCCTCTTTTGGCTGTCACAGGAGGGAGGGTCTGTGCTGGCACTGGGCTTTTCCCCAGTGCTGTTTCAGCTGCTCAAGTTCTGCTGAGAGTAGTGACAATGGGGAAAAAAAATAAGGAGAAACCTTGAGGGTAAACAGGGCTTAAGTGTTAATAATGAGCTGTGTTCCCTTTTTCCGTTGTGAGAAATGCACGTGTTCACAAGATGTAAAACTCAGTTTATTTTCTCTGCTTTTCTACATGCGCTGCCCACGTAAGACAAGACCTAAAGCACAATGTTAAGAGTTTCATAATTCACGAAACTGAGGTCTTTATTGTATTACATTATTTCATACACTTTTACATGTGCCTGTGTCTTCAGTTGTCATGGAAACAAGAAATCAGGAACACGTTGCATACACTGAAAATTATTAAAAATAATAAATAATGATTAAAAATAAAATCCTGCGGGTTTTATACTAGTTTCTGAAATGTGAGGCCGTCAGCTGTTGACATCAGGCTAGTGCTCTGTGGTTCAAAGATGTATAAAACTAAATTTAAAAAAAAAATTCAGTGAAGAGAGGGAATGGCATGGAGAAGAGGAGTAGGGAAAGATTGTTCATGGTCTTTTCTCATACAGTGTTTAAGTTTAGGGGCATCAAATGAAATTATCAGGCTATGGATTTTAATCTGACTAAAGATCTCTCTTCAGCAAACATGTAGCTAAACTATGTGCCCTATCACTGTAGATGTTAGAGTTAAAAATGATGAATTAATGGAAGGACGAGGCAAACGAGGACTGTTTTACAAAGAGAGTCACCTCTGGCTCAGGAAATCTCCAAAGTGCAGCTCTCCCAAGCTGAGAGGAGTGCACCAAGGAAGTGTGTTTTCTCAGTTCAAATAGTCTTCCCTGTCCTTGGACACTCTCAAAGCTAAGGTACAGGGCATAGAGGGACCTTTAGTCTGACACAATACAATTATTCTTCCGTTATTAATCAGTGCCTTCCAACACTGCTGCTTGGAAAAAAAATAGGCAACTCCATTCTTTGCATCACTTTTTATCACCCAGAAAAGAGACCGTGCCTTCTATGTTTAAAATGCAGAGAAATGTGCTTTGACTTGATCATTACTGTCATAAATCTCAGAAATTGCAGATGCCAGGGTTTGATGAAAACTCCCAAGTTTGCTGAACTGTTTGTTTTAGTACAAGCTGTTTCTTTTCCTTTCTCAACCACCTGCCCCTGGAAGCATTTCTGGATTGCCCTGCAAAGCTGTTCGTCAGCTCCTTGTCTCAGTGCTGGGACCTGTGATTCTCAGGTGCGCTTCTCCTGATAGAACAGTCCTTCTTGTACAGATACTATTACCATCATGAAACCTGTTCCAGTGTGATAGGTTTTGTAAGAATAAGGCATACAAAAGAACAGTATTGGCAGTTTGTGGGGAAAAAAAATGCATTGTTTTGCTTTAATTTCTTCCATGAGGCGTTTTATCAGAAATAAAGTGGGATAACTTCAGTGTGTCAGAGGCATGAGGCACCTGTTTACGAATTACTTTTGTAGCTGTCCTACTAGATGAGTGTCACGCTACGGTGTCTACCCTAATTCTAGGGATAGTTAATAGAAAAACCTAAGGGGAATTCTGAATTCACTTTCAAAAATTTAAACATTCAGTTTTATTGAAATTTCAACATTTTGAATTTACTAGCTTTGTAGTAAAGATGAGCTGATCAAGATGAGATTGAATTGTTGCAAAAGGTCACTGAAAGGATTCCTCTTGTATTTCTAAAATGACCACATCTATTATTTCCAGGTGAAAAAACGAAGCTCCCAGAGTAAAATGTTCTCTTCCCTCTTGGGCAGATGACACATGAATTTTCCAGGTCGTTGTGGAGAAGAGGGTTTACAAGGAGTAATTAAACCCGATGAGGCTCTGGTACTGAGCTGCTCCCTGAAAGGGCTGGCCCTCTTTGTTGGCTATAGAGGGGTAAAGGGAGGTTATAGCGGTCGTGAGGCGTACATCCACCCCGTCTGGCCACCTCTGAATATTTGTAGTCTAACTGGGCTGATTCCTTGCCCTCGTGTTGTTGTCTCATCTGAGCAGGGCAAGGCACTTCTTCATGGTTTAGTTTCCCATCTGCAAAGAGGGGACAGAAATGTTAAAACATCTCTGTGAAAGACTTCAACATTTCTGCTTTCTCACTGCGAAAGATTGTGTTGCATTTGTATGATAAACCTGCACAAAACCAGTTTATTTTGTAGTGTAGGAGATAAGTAAATCCTGTTTCTAAAAAAAATCTTTCTCTTGAGGAAAAGCATATATGATTTGAGACAGTTAAGGCAAAAAAAAAAAAAAGAAACCTGTGGCCTGGAAGCTAGATAAAGCCCACAATTTAATCATATATCCATGCCCAAACAATTTTTTCAGTTCATTTATGAGTTTAGCACAGGTCATTACATGAGTTTTTAACAGAGGTAGGCTTCTTTCAGCAAGGAATACATTCTAGTCTGTGGATTACATCAGGGCAAGGGTGTAATGCAGATGTCAATAAGGAACTTCCTGTGGAATTTTTTTAATATACAAAGGCAAAATATTTATTCTAAAGTGTTTAAGCTGTACAGAATAATCTCTGAATACATTTACACTGTAAATTTAGAAGGGAGTTTAAGGGTTAGGATTAAAAAAATGTGAAAAATCAACACTGATATTCTGATTGCAGAGTAAAGACACACAGTAGCTCGAAATATTAAATAGTAAATGACTACTACTAAGGTCAGCTGCTTCATAACTAGACTAGAGCTTAACAAGCAATAAACTTCAATCACCAAAAATAATAGAAAACTAAAATTACGTGCATGGTCAAAACCAGTCTTTGTACTACTTTTTAAAAAAAGCCGCCTTCTGTAAAACTGAAATAGATTTCAATTGATTTAGATAATAATGCTAAGAATTTCTGCTATACTCTAATATTCTTTCACAGTACTAAAAGGCATTGTAAGTAGTTTAAATATTATTGACTTATTGCTTTTAATAGTGGCTGGTTTTCAGTTTCTTAGTAATTATGCACACTAGTACAGTGGTACTTCAACAACAGAAATTTTCAGCAGAGGAGTAATAAAACACTTATGGTTATTAATTTACCCATACTAAAAAAAGTGTGCTACTTTGCTGCACTCAGATACTGCATTTTGTTATTTGCATGGGAAATTTTGTATTTCTTGCATGTTTTGTATCCAAAACCACAACTGGTCCAGGACGTGAGAATGCTTAGAAAAACAAATTAGAAATAGCAATTGTTGGGGACATAGATAGTATTGCTCACAAGTGAAGGTGAAATGATTTATTATGCAGTGGACCTGTTGTCTGTCCTTCGATCTGATCAGTCATCATACTCCACAAGAATCTCTTGTCAGCTGGAAAGAAGGCATTGAGGAATAAATACAGTTCAACATTGCTCCATCATTTAGCCAACAACTATGCAAAAAGTGATAAGATGTAGAATACATTTGAAATGTCATGCCAGCCTGAGGAATAACTGATGAATGATTTAAAAAAAAAAATAAAAAAATCAACACTTGTCAGATGATGAAGTAGTACGCTTCAGTCAGTGGTAGACTTGGGAATTTATATTTGGAAACATTTTCAAACAGGAAGAAACATCTATCCAATGCAGACCTATACACTTAAGTTGGACTAGAATAATTAAAAAAAAAAAAAAATTGGAGCATTACTTCAGTGAATGATGGTACTTTAGGAGTTCTGCACTGTGGGTTTATCATGGTTATTTTGCCATCAACAAGGAGCAAATTATTCCCCACACAGTTGATAGACATCCCTGGAGCTACTGATAGCTTACTGTTCTGAGATCTGCATTCCCAGACTGGCCCAGTAAGACCATTTTACTGTTTGTTTTGACTCATGGAAGAAAAAAGTCTTCAAAGATATCCCAAAAAATGGCATAATATTTCATATGTAAAATTATTTTCCTGTGCTTGGATTCTGTCTTGTAGCCTTAGCAGGTTGACAGTTACAACTGGGAATTTTCTGGTTCAAAAATGAGGTTGTTTTTCACAAAACTTTATTTGGATAGAAATTTTCTAATTGGTTTTAATATTATCAATGTTAATTTTAAAATGAAACAAGTTCATTAGCAATTGTACTGATTTTAAAACCAGGAAAAAAATCTTTTGTTTTCCCTAGCACATACCCTGCAAAAGGAAAAAATACTTTTCTTTGTTTATTTCTGCCTCTATGCAGTGTTCTGGCTGCAAAGAGTTGTTGTCATAAATGTTTACTGGTATTGATTTTTAATTATTAATGGCAATATTTCTATAGGTCTTCTGTTTTAACAAAATATTTTACAAAAGGAAACATAAATGTCCCCCAAGGGAAGAAGACAGTGTTCTTTAAAGGGTTTTGACATTGCGAACAAGTTCATATTAGAGCTAGAACCTTTTTGTAATTAAAACTCCAGAAAGTGAAGAACAGGAAATAAATGAGAAACGTTTTTCTGAGATGAATGTGTTTGGCCACTGGGTGCCATCCTTGCTCCACTGTAAGGCTGATCGCCTAGCAGCATTTCTGTGAAGCTGTAAAATCCTGACAAAGGTAATACCGCTGCAGTATCACACCATTGTAACGTTTCCGTGTGTGCACATAGTAGAATTTGTTAGCAGCACAGGCACCGTGTCCCTCTTGCATGAGTCACCGAGGGACTCAGGAGAAATATCCTCATGGTTCAGCCATATTACGTCCACAGTCTCATATCTAGCAATTCTTTTTTTTCTTTTTTTGCATTCTTCCATCAGCTGGTAGGAGTGAGGCAGTGCTGAAAAGACCTCTTCCCACACACGAGGGTGTCAGTGACCATGCTCCTGTGCAGTATTAACTTAGGCTGTGGGACTGTTTAAAGGGAAAAATTACATGGATGCACACTTGTTTTCTAAATCAATTCCTATTTGGGCTATATGGGCCTGTATCATCCAAGCAAAGCTATATCTAGCATATATTACATAAAAAATATTTGCGATTACAACCTTCTACGGTTTATTTATTACACTGTTTCATTGTTTGCCTCGGGGGGATTCCTCTATTGTTTTAGTCTCAAAAGTCTCTTGGTTTAGTCTGGGCAAAATCCCAGGCAGAGTAAATGTACTTTCTAACGGAGAAATTGTGTCAGTAGTTCTGTGTTTTTAGTCTTTCAAATTTTAAGTGTAAACACTTTAAATGCACGAGAAATAGACTCTCGCACTTCTCTTTCTTGCTGTAACTGTATGGAAAACGTGCGGATTATACCCCAGGCAAAAACAGGAAACTGAATGTTTTATGAGGCCATTTCTATGAAGCGTTCCATCATCTTGTGCCTTGCAACAAGCTACACCCAGCTCTGAACACACGCAGAAAAGCTGAGAAAGTCAGATATCAGTGTTTTCCAGCGCCTTTGTGATCCCCCTGCGCATACGGCATCCTGTTTGGTGTGCTTAAATGTAACTCAGCTAACCCTGCTCTCTGCGCTGCCATGCAGCAGCTGGTGTTTTGTCCCAGGCATACAACAAGGTTATGGGCACACACAAAAAAACCCACCCCAAACCAGCAAAAACCTTACATTTATGGCCTTCATAAACTCTACTGTTAAACAGATTCCAGGTATCTACTTGTGTTATCTGCACTTTCCCTGGAGGAGAGCCGTTGCTGTGGGTGGTGGGGAGGAAAGGTTTTAGGTGGCATAACGACAGCAACACCACGACAAGTTGTGGCAAGACGTGGCCCGTGGGCAGCACCTGCCCCAGCATCGCATGGCGGCCACCTAGGGAAGACCTCGGTGAGCTGGGTGCTGTGTGGCACAGCAGTGCGGGGTCCTGTATCCAGCTCCTCGCCTGGCTCATTTCTCACCTCTCTGCACTGCACGTGTGCTGCCTCTCCGAGTCAGTGGTGGCGGAGGTATTTGTGCCCCGCAGCTTTGTGCCAGGCGAGGACAATCCTCAGTCCCTAACAGTCACGCAGACAGATCTCTTCCCTGATACTCCTACCCCTGCAGCTGATGCAGCACTGTCGAAGCGTAGGATATAGATGTTGTATTCAGAACATTAATTTGGCAGATGCAAGGTGTCTGGGAGAGAAGGAACAGTTACATCAGTCAAATATCATAAGTGTGTTTTCATAGGCGTCAGTTAATGTGTATCATAAGGCCTTCATTAACCTCGTGAATGGTGAGAAACAACTATTTATGGCCGTGTTGTAGCCTTTCACCCCTAAGTAGTGATAGATGAAAGCAACTTTTGTTTAAAGAAAACTTATAAAGCTAGTAAGATATAGGTAGTATGTAAAGAGCTAAATAAACACAAGATTTAAGTGCCTATTTTTGTTGAAAGAGCAGAATCTGTACCTTTTATTTGTTCTCCGAAAAAGTGATTAGGCTGCGAGTTGTGTCTGAACCAGAGCTCTGTGATGCTGTGTGGGCTGGGTGCTCAGGCTTTCTTGCTTGGGGTGCTCTGTGGGATGAAGGGTGCTGTGGAGGATGTACATTCTGCGGCAGGGAGAGGAGTTGGGCTCTGTGTTCACAGTGGGCCCTGCAGCAACCCCACACAGGATGACCCTCTTGGCTTGTCAAACTGTAGCAAGATGGGGTTTAGTTTGGGTTTGGTTGTTTGGGTTTTTTTTGGAGGATGCTCTTTTGGGCCAGTCCCAAGTGCTTCTAGGGAGTGATTTATGGATTCAGAATAGGATGGGTGGATTTCTTTTAAACCTGCAATCAGAACTTGATGAAAACTAAGGAAAAAAGGACAAAGATAAAGTATCTTTTAAGGATAATCACTGCAAGTTTCCCCTATAGCTCTTCTGTAAATGTATGTTGTAAGTTTGGAGGTGTTTTCAACGTTATTTATTGTCTACCTGACAATATTCAGCTATAGCTGTCAGTCCAGCAGATCTGAAATAGGACTTTCCCTCCAGTGGAGCTGTAACCTGTTCATATATTTGCATAACTTTCACCACCAGTCACTCTACTGCCAGCCTGATTTGTCGCAGGAGCTCAGAAAGAAAATTTTGGTGGCCAGCAGGAGCACTATCCAGTGCCATTGCTGTGCATTCCCACAGCACCATCACGGCCCCACGGTGGCACGCCACCAGTGGTCCTGCAGATTGGCTTGGGTGCAGTGACTGCTTCTGGAGTACACTGGGATAGAAAATAGTGTAATACCAGTGTATACGCTACTGTGGCACTGGTGAGGGTTTTGAGGTTTTATTGTTGTGCTTTTTTTATTTATTTTAATTTTTTTTTAGCATCTCTTCTTGACACCTTCACTTCTTTCTCTCTCACGCGCTCTCTCACACCATGTGTCCAACTGGGAGCTGCAGGGCACAATTTGGGCTGTTTGCCACTAAAAGAGCCAGTTCCTCCCTGTGCATTCACGTCGTGTTGTCTGTGACCCTGTTTCCTCCACCCTTAATCAGGTTTTTTGTCTTCTGAGTCTTCAAGAAAGCAGCTAGAGCCTTCCCTCCCCTTCCTAGGTAGGCTTGTGGAGAAGTCCGCCTTGTATCCCTCTTCCCACACCCTCCTAAATTTATAGGCATGGAGTGGGTCAGTCTGCATTACCCATTCTGCTCTTCGTGGGAGCAACAAAGCTGACTCTCTGCCTACCAGACCCAAGGAAGGCTGGTGTGGGAAATGGCAGCCCACATGCCTGACACTTTTGTATCACGGAGAAATACTTGCCCTAGGTTTGCTGCTTGTGTGTGTTTAAAATTCTGGGACGGAGACTGAATAGACCCTTTTGTATGAGTTTCTCATCTGCACCAATGGTCATAAAAAGTCGACAGTTGCTAGCCTGTAGTATGTGACACACTGGTTTTTTCCTAATCACCATAAGCCAAAAGGACGTGAACACTCCCCTGCGCGCCTTGGGAGATCATTGTGTCGGATGTGCATGCCCTGTAAAACTCCAGTCCTAGGCTGCTGTGGTTATGGACTTTGGCCTTAAGAATAATAGATGCTTTAGACCATTAATTGCTTTTATTTTATGTTGCTGTTCTTTTAAAATAGAAATTTCTTGTTCTTTTTATAGGCTGCCATATATTTTGTTTCTGTGTACTAGGAAACAACTTTAACATCAAGGATTGATTTTTAGCAACATAAATAATGTATTTTGTGTCTTTTCTATTATGGTTTGTAACAAAATTCTAAATGTAATGTTTTTATTTCTGAAAGTTGTTATTCCTTTTGATGGAATTGGTCCCAATTTCAGAAAGTGGCATGTTTAGAGAGGATTGATTGACTGATCAGAAACATTCTAAATACTTTCAGTTTTTTAGCTAGAATTCTGGGCTTGCCTTTGGAAATAGCATGTGTAATGCTGTAATGACAGATCTTCCCTTGCCCTTTTAAAAATAGAATTGTAAGAAGACAAATCCTTTCCTCAGGCACATATAGCTTTATACCAAAAGCAGAAAGCAAATACCATATTTTTGTCCTAAGCCTACAGTGCATGATAATAAAAAAAATCCTAGATGCTATATTTGATAGTGATATATTGCTTAATGGCTACTTTTCTTGTTCTAATAGAAGCAGCGGAATAATTAGCTTTCTGAATGCCATGAAGTTTCTCTTTTAACTAAGCAAATACCAGTATTCATACTAAGCAGCAGTTACGTTTGGTAAATGGTTAAACCAAATATAACTGTGAAACAAGACTAAATGCAACTTTCTGCATTCCACATATCATGTCTAAATTAAATGTCACACTGTTAATTTGCCAGTTGAGGATGAAGCAGTGTGCAGCACGCATACATGCTTCAGCTGCAGATTTTGAAGCTGGATTGCAATTGAAGCTGGATGCAAGAGCAGCATTTTTCTCAGATGTGAAACTTTGACTAAAACAATGAATGACCTTTTCCAGCAAAGGGCTGAGACACCTACTGTGGGACTTTGGGCAGTTTGGGCATTTGAT
The DNA here is from genome assembly GCF_964199755.1 of Larus michahellis. Taxonomy (NCBI): domain Eukaryota; kingdom Metazoa; phylum Chordata; class Aves; order Charadriiformes; family Laridae; genus Larus; species Larus michahellis. Next base: position 33,239,064 of record NC_133902.1, read on the forward strand.
TTCACAATTGCAACCCTCTGCTAATCTGCTGGGTTACTCTGAAGAGGTTTAAAATACATAAATTCTGTTCCAGGGACTGTTGATGTCTTTTACATCTGAATAGCTGTTGGAAAAAACATTAACAGAGTCTGGCACACAGAAACAGGGAGTCTGGTAGATGTGATGGTGGCAAAGCACGTTTATATGGCAGCATGAGGTCTCCTTATCTCATGTTTCATCCAACTGCATTCAGATGAGTCCAAAGCCCCACTCCTACCTTATTCCAGTCTCCAGTTTTTGTTATTTGAGTATCCATTCATACAGCGACCTCATTCAGAAAATTGGAATTTGGTGAAAGTTGTTGAAGGGCAAATAAAGTTGGGGGTTTTTGGACCCCCCCTTGAGGAGTGGCATTGGGCTGGCTGGTCTTAAGAGCTCCTTTCCAACCCAAATGATTGTGTGATTCTGGGCAATCTCACTCTCGAAGGCAGCAGCAACGCTACTGTGGCAATCGCATTAAAAAATCATTAGAATCAAAATCCAGAGGAAAATACACATGCACGCTTTAAGGCTCTTCCACACCCCCTCTCCTTTACTGTAAGTATTATAAAATTCTCTTTAAATGTCGCTGTCCTGCTTCTGCTGCGGTTGGTCATTGGAAAAGAGGTGCTAACTCAGCATTGTGAAGGGCAGAGAGACACCATCCCTAGTCTGCAGTAACAGATGGAGGCCTTTAAAGGCCGGGTTGCTCTGGGCATTAAAACATCCCTGAGCTGAAACATTTGATTCTTTCCTCTTTGTAGAGAGTGAGAAATGTGTCAGACTAGAACATAACAGGCTTTGGTCTTCCATGGCTACGAAGTGCAAAATTTGTCCACTACCGCTAATAACTGACTATAAAGATGCATTTTAAAAGACGCTTCCAGCTATAAATACAAGCAAGTATTTTAGAGGCCTTTATATGTGAAAAGAACCCTTTACAGATAAAAACCTTCACCATCAGAAAATACTGTTTCTAGTACGGCTTGATAGAAGATTAAGTGAGAGATAACAAAGGCTTCGCATTTAAATATTCTTCACTTTGATGCTTTCTGTGTGGGTTTTGATGATCAGCCTTTAAGGTTTTTCAGTTTGTAATCTTCTGAGAGAGATTCTAGGTGAAGAGATACTTGAAAGGGTGGTCTTATTTTTTTGCGTATGTCACGTTGTCTGAAGCTCCAGTTTCACTACAGAGTATAAATGAGATCAGATCCTGACCTGCTGTTCAAATCGTACATGGACTCCTGACTCAAACAGTGCCCCTGGGAGTTAAGAGGAATACGGTATTGTTTTGCCATTCTTTTGTTACATTGGGATATGTATTTCATGGGATATCTTTATATGTCTTGTATGTATTCAATTTTCTTTTTATTTTTCTCTACCAGTCCGGCAGTATTTTCTGATTAGGAAACCTTGCTAACCATTCCGCGTGTCATTGTCCATAGGGCTGTATAAAAAGTTGACCGTATTCAGTAGTGGAAGTTATTGTTACAGAACAGTTCTGATATGGCATGGGAAAGAAGCTGAGCATACCAAATGGCAGATTGTGCTGGTTTTTTAATTAAAGCCATACTAATATACTTATCGGTAGATTTCAAAATGCTTTCCACACGTAATAAGCAGTGATGTCTTATCCACACAGGTAGTAAAACTGAAGTACAGAGAGTTTAAGCTGACACAGCAATGTAGGATTTCAGTCCAGTGTTTTCTATGCTTAGCTGGACTGCTTCCATGGTAGTGAATGTTCTACAAGGCAAAAGAATGCTTTCTGAAGAACTCACCCATTTCCTTACGTCTGATTTTATCACTTTGTCAAATACGGATATATAAGATTGTAAAAAATATGCTATTAGAAAAGTTAGTGCAAAACCATTTAGTAAGCCTTCCCTGTTGCTCTGTGGAATGATGCTCTGTCAACGCTCTATAGTCCCGCGTTCTTGGTATCAAATGGGATCAAAACCTGTGTTTTCATATAATTTGTAATGCTGGATCAAGTTATTACAATCAGACCCTTGAGCTGTAGGTATCTTCTGTTCAAGAAACTCCTTAAGATGCCTATCAGCCTGTGCCTCCTTGCAGGGCATATGGATGGAATGAGAGGATTATGGCAAGATGAGACAAAAAGTAATTACCACCTTGAAATTGCCCTCTCTCCACCACTGACCCAGACTGTCTCTTAACTAAATTCTGCTATAGGAGAATATTAAATATCCAAATTGCTCTTTCATATTTGTTCCTGACACGATACGTTTTTTCCCTACATAAGGAGTTTTCTCCCTCTGATCATTTTTTAAGCTGGCAGCATGTGACTCGTCTGCTGGTCTCCACTGGCAGCGCATCTGACTAACTGGAATGAGAAGGCTTAAGCTTAGTATAGCTTTCACATACTGAAAACTAGACTTCCAGCTCATGCAGGAAGTTTGGTTTGTAAAACTGTGTGAATCGTTAGGGAAATCTATAAAGTTTCTTCCCTGTTTGGAATTACCGGTAATGTGTTTCCAGATCCTAAAACAGCAAGACACCTATCATGAGCTTATAGCAGCTGTCAGACCTAGAAGTTATTCAGGACAGGAAGCTTGCCCCCTTTCACCCATCTCCAAGGGATCATTCTCGTACTATTTATAACTATAAACTGATTTAAAGTTAATTTGTAAGAGGGCATTTAACACTATGCTTTGCATACGTTTTCTCAATAGCAGTATTGGCTGTTATAAAGGTACTAGTGTGGTATATGATGGAAACTGAAAGTAGGATTAAAAGGAAAGCAATTTGCAATAACATTAACCAAGCTGAATGTAAAACCTCTTTCTCATTCAGGAAATATGCTCAATGAGAGCAGCAGAAGTCTCCCCTTTTTCCTGGTGTTGATTAATTGTGATCGCTTCGTTCAGCCCTTACAGTAAAAATATCATAAAATGCTCTGTGTATATGTGTGTGCATATTATGCTGCATTTTTCTGATACACATTTACACAGGATCACATACTGCCCAGAAGAAAAAAGAAGTATGAATGCTTAACTTTATTCTTATCTAGTTACACACTAACAATATGAAGAAACCATTTTATAAAGCTTATGTTTTATATATACTTCGAAAACTGTAAAATAGTTGTCTCCAGCAGCACTAAGGTGTAAGCATCAAATAGTAGCTTTTATTTCAAGTATTTAGCTTTTCAAAGTTTCCCTAAAACTTTGACTCTTTAGTTTCCTAAAGTTTTCCTTCTTAGGTTTTGTTCATCCACAGCAGCCCAAAGACTCATTAATACTGAACCAGAAACGTTATTTTTCTATTCCCATGGGCTGTCATTTACAGTGGCCAGAATTGGGAGTTTATTGTTGGTAGAAGCCACTTTGGTGTTGCGTGTATTTGGAAGTATGGCCCTTTGGCGATGGCTGAGGTAAGGTGATGCTCAACCAGTCACTCGTTTCCCAACTGTTCATGTAGACCAAGCAGGCGGTGAAGGAATTTACATGAGAGTAACGAGGAAAGGAGAATCTGTCTCCAATCCTGAATTAAGTACAAAGGTGCTTCTCCTCCTTCCTCGATCCATCCCACCCCATCCCATGCACGCCTGAGTACGGGGTAGCCACAGACCTTGTCTTTACGCTCATTCCGGGCCATGACGTCCTCTTTTTCAAGCTGCTGACAAATGGTGATAGTTTCCCAGTCTGGTAAGTGCTGTTCGTACTTTATTAGGCAAGACCAGTTGCCTTCCATGTGTTAAGCCCAACTTGTGTTTGTGGTTCCTTTCAAGACAAATTTTTGTTTTAGTAACAAGGGGTATGGAGATATGACCAGAGGAGGCATGTCCGGCTTTAATTTACCATAAGCTCACAGAAGAGTCATGTGAATTTTTCTCAAGGATGAAGAGCGTTGAAATTGCTTGATCTGCAGGGTGAAAAGACTTCAGAGTATAATGTTCTTAATTGCTTTTAGAAAGGGGAAATTGAACTTCAAAACGTTCAAAAGGAAGCAAGCCTTTTAAGTGATTCTAAATCACTGGGGTGCTTTAAAAAATAATTTCACTGTAACTTGAATTTTAATTGCCTGCCCCTTCCTCTTATTGTCATGGTACTTTTATCCCCTCTGTTTTCCTGGAAGAGAGTGTTGTTATTGCTGTTTATTTTAAGAAATCCACTGGAATTTGTCCTGCAGTGCAGCAGAATTTCAGGGATGGATATGTTTTAATATTCTGTATTATGAATATTTTTTATATCTTTGTAATTAAAAAAATGAAGTTTTAATGACTGCTCTCCTATAAACCCTGGACTGCTGCATTCTCAGCATAAGAAGCTGAGGACAGACAATGCCAGGTGCAGCCAGAATGTTGCTGCAGCCCCACAACATATCATTTTTTTAACATTATTCAAATTAGTCTCAACACTCATAATTCTGTTGTTTCCTTTATTGCTGTTGTAAAGCAAATGGTTCTTTTATACAAATGTTATCTCCTGGCTATTAATTCAGCAGTTATTTTGGATTATGGCACTCCTGTTAAATTTAGGAATGTAAAACCTCATAAATATTTAAAAGTTTCAGACTGACGTGGAAGGAAATTGTTTTTGACTTGCTTTGTTAATATCCTGTTGTTCAGTTTGTAATAGATTTGGAATATATTGTTATTTCTCCACTGTTGGACAAAAGGAAAAACCATTTTAGTTGAGCAACTGCTTCAGCTGTTCTCCCTTGAACTGTAACAGGCTGGTAAAAGCATTTGTTTCCAGTAAAAAATAACAAGGAAAATATCTGTTTTCCTTTAAGAGGACAAAACCCATGAAAATTTTAATCAGAGCCCACTTCAAAGTTAATGAAAATGTAGCAGTAGGTTTGTAAAGAATAGTTTTGATGAAACAATTTCAAGTAGATCTACTTACAATCAAACTGCTTCTGTTTCAGCATCTTTGCCATTTAAACTTCTCTCTAAGGAACAAACGAGTAAGATGGACAAATGTATTTCTTCCCTCAGAGACATTTTATAGAGAGTGCGTTTACTGCAATGAGTGTATTCATAGACTAAACATTAGTATGCATCTCGAGTATCCCCCAAAGCTCTGAAGAATAACTGAATGATAAAAAAGTCACAATTTTTGTAAGACAGCTGGAGGTTTGGACAACACAGTCTGTGGGCGAGCGTTCCTGTTTCGCATCTCCCTGTATTTTCTTTCTTTCTTTACCTCAGAATACGTAGCTTTTCATCCAGATCTTACAGGGTGTTAAGGTGTAACTCCTGTTGGTATCATCCAGAAGTATTTCAAATGTTTCAATAATTATTCAAAAGAAGACGCTGAATTGATTCAACCTGGGTAAGTACACTAGCAGACAAAGCAAGTATGCAGTTAACAGAGCTTACATCTCTGCCTGCATGCTCCAGAGCTGCTTCAGCTGAGTCCTGGGATGACATCTGAGTTGATGGGTTTGTTGTATTTTCTATGTCGGTTAACCTCGCTGGTGTAATGCCATGACTTTTTTGTGGTACTGGCATGCTTTACTGGGTGCTGAACTGAAAAGACTTTCCTTCTAGCTATCAAATAAGTTAACATTGCAATGTTAGTACTATCTTATGGCAGGTTTGCACCATCTTCTCCTACGTGGTACAGCTAAACCACCTTAACCTCTGCATAAAGTAATTATTGTGGTGGCACTTTCCCTTTGGCTAGAAGAAGCTTTTTACATGTCAGTAACTTGTAGTTAGGGTGCAATGTTTCAAAACACAAGTTTTCAAAGAGGAAATTGTGAGATGGTCACATAGAAGCTGTAACTGTGAAGGTGAACTTACAGCTGCATGAACAAATTGGTATTTTGTGCAAGTGAGTAGCTGGATGTGCCACACCAGCTGAGTCCACACGATTTTAACTAATTCAGCATGGTCCAGCTCATGGCCTGTGGGCTGGATCCAGCCCCTTCGCGAGGTTTCTGCCTGACCCATCGCCTTCTCACTGCAGAGGACACGGAACAGATGCTCCTTCAGCAAATGCAGCCTCCTCCACCTGCCCTCTCCAGGGAGATGAGTGGCAAGTCCGAAGGGGCATAAGGAAGGGCAAACAAGCCAGGGAGGGTTGTCAGCACCTCTGCCTGCCTCCCGCAGGTGCTGCCACTGGCCCAGCCACAACACATCTGTGTGCGCCACTGTATGCATCAGCCAGTCCTGCACACTCACTCCTATGGATTTCTGTGCGTGAAAAAATCCATTCTTCTCATACAAACAGAACAGAAGTCTTCTGTTACATGGACAAAGCAAAATGTTAGGCTTTTGCTGTTGTTTATTGACTTACGACAGCATCAGCGTGTTGAAAATTATTTTTATTTTACTTTGAAAATTACTTCTGCCAGACGTTGCTTGTATTACTTTTTTTTTGGTTCTATGAATGTGTAGTGAACAGTGTAAAGCAAAGGGCACTTGTATGCTTATGAATGTAAAGGCGTTTGGATGAAGAAATTCTGCAGAGCAGTATATTTACTTTGCATTTCTGAATGGTAGCAATTAAAATTCCCAGCTGCTGGCTGTCCAGATGTTTCATACGTTACAGCACTGTAATTTGCATTGGAATATATTGTGTTACTGCAGTAGCTGTAAAGTGGTCAAGTCTCTCAGTCTAAATGCTGTATACGGGCTCCAGTTGGGATGGTGAGCATATTTCCCACTCGTACCACGTTCTTCTTCCCACTGTTTCCCCGCTCTGTTTGCTTGACATGTTCGTAGTTCTCAGATGAAGACTTTTATTGCTTGGCATTCAAATCAAGCAGTGGGGTGTATTGGCAGGACAGAACTGATGTATGGATGGTTTCTTGTAAGACTGACACAGGAAAAAAGACCCAAGTTTCAAATCAGAAGTTTCCCTTTCCCTTTGGCATTTTCAGGCAGCAAACATCCCTCTGGTGTCAGAGCTTGGCATTGACGATATCCATTTTGATGACTTCTCACTTGATGTGGATGCCATGATTACTGCAGCCCTGCGGATGTTCATGGAACTTGGAATGGTTCAGAAATTTAAAATTGACTATGAGGTAACCATCTGCACTGCAGAGAGATCTGCTGCTTTTGTCTTGGCACTACTCTGTCCGTTTGTACACGTTTAGTAGCCCTGATACAATTTGTACTTTTCTTTTCAGACGCTGTGTAGGTGGCTTTTGACGGTTCGGAAGAATTATCGAATGGTTTTGTATCACAACTGGAGGCATGCTTTCAATGTCTGCCAGCTAATGTTTGCCATGTTAACTGTAAGTATCCAGCTACAGACACAATCCCGTAAGAGCTTTTACTGCCACGTTGCCTCACACGTCTAAACATTTTCCAACATTTGATTTCTTTTCTAGTTATTATGATATTCATTTCCAATAGAAATGCAAATAGAATTAGGTTATTCGACTTAAGGCGGCACGTATTTGGCAAAACCTTATAGTGTGTTAGTGACAGCGATATCACAGGCACATTAAAGTGACTGAAAACAGATGGCAGTCTTGGAGTGAGCTTGTTATTATAGTTCTTGATCTTAAAAAAAATGTTTTTCTTTTGGAACTCTTTGATTTGACATTTATTTCAAACTCTTAAATTGAGAAGTACAAAACCAAGAAAGATTAGAATCCCAGAAGTATTTATTAAGTTGATATTTATTACCTTCTTATGCAGCTTCATCTAAATAGCTGTAGAAGGTGTTGCCTTAAAACATTTTAAGATTATCTTCCAACATAGTGATCTAAGTGAATCTTGTGTCTCCTTGGACACTGCAACACCTTCTGGGTTTCAGTAACCTGTATCTCCATCAGTACCAGTAACTCCTCTCAGCATACAAGTAAGTTCTGTTGGAAGTAGCACTGCTCTTGCGCGTTCTCTCTCCCTACCCCACAGCAGCCTTCCTGCGTGAGATAAGCCATGCTTGGGTAGTTCATTCTTGTATCAACAAAAAGCTTGGTGGTCCTGGATGTTTAGCATTCTGGTTAATATGGCAAAAGAGAACCAACATGTCTGTGTGCACACAAAACTTTCCGCTATACTTTACATTTTGGGTTTGCCTTATCTCCAGATAAAACTAAGAATTCAGATTTTTCCATTTTTATTTCATGTTTGGTTTTAATAGCCAGAGTAATCATCTATTGTGAACCTTAAAGTGGTCATATTAATAGCATTTGTGCAAGTACTTATTTATCTGGGATAACATGTGCTTGTTCCCTGATTTTTAATCACTGAATGTTCTCGTCACTGGCCGGTCTCTGTGGTGTCGTTGACATCTGGAGCCTGTGTGCAGAGGTGGAGACCCCGCAGCCTGTGCCATTCGCCGCACAGGTCAGCGCCGTGTTACATGGACTTGTGACAGTCGGTGGCCTGTTTCCTGCTCACAGGGCACAGCTGTCTCGTGCATGGGTTTCCAGATCTCCTCCTCCGTTTGGCATCGTCTCTGTGGCAGAACTTTGTGTCAGGGGCAAAAAAAAAAGTATGACATCCTCCAGCAGGTGGATGTTGGTCTAGTGCTAGGTCCATCCCAGCTATGTGGGTTTGTTTCTGTGAGCAAGTACGGAGGCGTAGCAAAGCTGCACTGTACACCGTGAGACAAAGGAAATGGAGACATTCAGCAAGAGAGAAAGGTCACCTCTTCTCCTGGGCGTGAAGCTGATCAGCTGAGCAGAATTAACATTATTTCAGCGGGCACTTCCTGATGAACTCTAATGAAATCTTGTGGTAATGTGTGGGCATTGGCCGTTTTTGAAGTTTTGTAAATTTGACATGCCTTTTTTTTTTTTTTTCAGTTATAGAAAAATGAAAAGCTTTTTACTCTGAGGAGTAAGGGCAAAGCCAGGCAGCGCCGTTCAGCTGGGAATTACAATAATTTCTGCCAAACGCTGCCAGGGCGTGAGGAGCCCTCAAACCTCACCCTGAGGACCTCTAGGTGGAGCTCCGAGGCCGGATTTTCGGCAGGCTCTTCTTTCGGTGGGAAACACTCTCTCCCACCAGGCATCTCCATCTCAGCTAGCGGTGGCTGCATTGGCAGCCAGCAGGGAGAAAGCAGATCCCTGCTGCTTCCACAGCCAGCAGCAAGCCTGCGAGGCCTCAACCATAAACTGCTTTGACCGTGGCTCTCAAAGCAAAATTTCAGGATCCTTTTAGCAGACAGCACAGGGATGCAACTGTCTGTGGGAGGGAGGGCATCTGGAATATTCAAGCCAGGCTCATTTCGCTGCCCACACCCCTCGTGATAAACCAAGTGAGCAATTCCACGTGCAGGGCTGGATGCGTGTGCCCACGGCATTGGACTCGGTCCGCATCCCACCCTGCTTGGCTGTGGTTCTGGCTGAGAACAGAGTAAGTCCAGTGTGTTTGATCCGCTTGGGCTGCTCTCCCTTCCAGAGATACAAAGACTGATGTTGTGGAAAAAAAACACAAAATAGAGGCTCAATAGACTATAGCACAAGGCTTGCTCTTACTGCATTTGTCTTGGGGGAACCATCGGGGTTAGTATGTGCCTTGTTTTTCACTTGCAAAAAGGGGAAGATTCTTTGACCACCAGAGAGGGGCTCTCATGGTCAAGGTGGCACTGCTTTGTGCAGTTATTGCACCTTATTCCTGGTTTCTCCGTGACTGTCAGCAGTATTGACGGCACCACAAATATAAACCAAGAGGTCTGTTTTGGGGTGTCTTCAGATAGGAATGTCTAATTTGTAACGCGGTAGCCGCTAATGGCCCAACCATGCTCCCACTGAACGCAGAAGGAAAATTCAGCTGGGTTGAACAAGCCAAACAACAGAAATCCAAAAAAGCTTAAACCAGTTGTTTCACTCCTGGGTCAGCCTTCTGCATATCTAAGGTATGTTCCTGTATATCTGTGTGTTTTCCCTCTCTGGTTAGACACTGAACAGTTACAAGCCCAGTCCTGCGAGCCACACTTCTGTATTTCAGACTTACCCAAATATTCCAAAGACAAGCACTGAAGCAAGACTGCTCCTGCGAGCTAGGGACATCACACGAGAGCAGGATCAAGCCCAGGCTTCATTATCAATGCTTTTGCTTAACACAGTTCACATTGATACTAATTTCAAAAAGTAAAAATGAACAAGTAAGCAATACAAAATTAAAATCCCATCTGGTGTGCTAATAACGAAACATAGAAACGTGGGACAAGGTATAATGAATGCAATTCATTTCCTCACATGAAAGAATGACCTCCATAATTCACTGGAGACTCTGCCACTCATGAGTTATGGGTCATTCCTTTTCTGGTGAAAATAAATTTTACTGCACCGTCGTCTATAGCCATGTATTTTTTCTCTCTGTGTAAATTAAAAAAATGGGGAAATGTAATCCTCTATTTTGTTGCGTTATGTTCAAAGCAGATATGCCCTTACCGTAACATTGTTTTAAATGAAATGGTTTTTATTGAGTGAAATACGCTATATTTCTCGTATATTCAATGACAAGACTTTTGATTAAATGAAATGTTGCATTTATTTTTGAGATACTGCTACTGTTAATAAATTCCTTAATCAGCTTTCCTGCATTTGCAATACAGGTTGAATCCTTGAGTTTAATCAAAGCTTGTGTTATGCTAAAGAATATTTACTACAGCATCAATTTTATATTATAAAACTTCTATTTTAAGTTGTTTTAACTTAGACATGAACATTTGCTCTAGATTGAAACTTGACACGTGTCATGTTGTCAGTTACAAACCTATTTTTAATCCCTTTTTTTTTCTTATAAGAACGTTTAAAAAATAAAAAGAGAAAACACTGTTTTTTAGAGAATTTCCTCTGCCTGGGTAGCTGTTACTGAAATTAAAAAAAAGCAATGCCACTAGAATTCAGGAGAATTTCTTTCATAATATCCAAGTTACTCTGTGCACCAGTGGATTCTATGCAAAAGCAATCTTTTTTCCTCATGTTTGATCATCTTTTCTGATATGTAAACTTCGAGCTCAATTATAAAGCTTTTGTATCAAGTCCTGTGCTTCCTCAGTTCCCACTGAAATGCATTCCAGAGCACCCTGGGGAGCTTGGCTCCCTGTGCTGCCTAAAAATTAACTGCAGCCACGTTTCAGACTGTGAAAACAGAGGCTATTTGGATTTGAACGTGCATTTATTTAAGTAGAATTTGCAGTCTTCAGGGTGAATAGCAAAGCTTTGACGTGGTATTGCAGCAATTGACTGGCATTTCTGAGCGGGCTGTAAGTTCCTACCAGGTAAGAACATCAAGTCCCACAGATATTCAGTCTTTGTATCACTTAATCCTCTTCTTGCTGGTGCGTGAAATTATGGCCTGTTGAAAATCAATGGAATTCAGAATTTCTTACACACTGTTAGTGTTCAGCCTTGGTTTGGTCCTCCAATGTAAATATATTTTATATTCCTTTTAAATAATCTCCTTTCATACTAAGTAGATTGTGTGGCTAATTGAGGAGCGTTGTTGGAGGCTGGCACTGTGGAGGGACAAGCGTTAGGATTTTCCAGCTCAGCCAGCCATTTTTGCAGGCGATATGCCCTTATGCTTCTGAAGAGTTGAAGACCCAGGTTGTTTCTCCCATGGGTAAGATGCGCGGCACCAGAGAGGTGGCATCCCACGCAGGCTCCAGCACCAGTCCAGACAGGATCTGTTCGGGATGCTTGAGGTCAGCAGTAACAGTAGTATTTATTTTTTGACATGAGGCAGTTCAGGCAGGAAAACTGCTATGGCAAGTATCCCTGAGGAGAAGTGCTCTGGCAAAAAAAAAAAACGTTTCTAGGATCAGCTCGTTCATTCACATAGGTATACCTGGTCTGAGCTGCTCATGCGGAATTTCAATACATCAGTTTTCAAAATTCTCTCCCAAATTTAAGTGGATATCCACAGCAGAAATATGCCATTTGAGACATTTCCTTTAAATGATGCCGCTTCGTTTCACGTGTCCCAGATAACAAATCTCTTCATAGTTCCTAACAGTTCCATAGAGTGTATTTTAGCTGGCTTCTTTCCTAGGTCTTTTGATCTAACATCTTGGCTGTCTCTTGTCAGCGGGGATTGACTAAGATGGTCACCTCAGGATTGAAGAAATCTGTCTAAGTACTTCTCTGAACAATAATTTCAAAATGGAATCAATTTTGTTTTGTATTTCTCTGATATGTAATTCCAGTTCCTGTCTTAGTGTGTAGTTATTGGTGTTTGTTTTTCAGCTCTTTTTGCCTTCAGTGCCTTATGGGTAGTGGAGAAATGGCAGGCTGGAAATGCAACAGAGAGATAATAACAGATCACTCCAAGGACGTTATCTATTCTGCTAACCATGTAACATACAGCAGGGAATATAATATGACAATAAAGCATTTATCTTCTCCTTACTGAAACGTTCATGGTATCAAAACAAAGTTGACTGTTGCTCGATGGACTAACATTACTTATCCCTTTTGCTACTGATACTTACAGCTGCTATTTTTTTTCTGCTCTCAGACTGCAGGATTTCAGGAGATTCTGACTGAAATTGAAATTTTAGCTTTGATTGTGGGATGTTTATGTCATGACCTTGACCACAGGGGAACCAACAATGCCTTCCAAGCCAAGTAAGTCTTCTAATTCTTATTACTTTAATTTGTTTTTCTTCCACAGAAGAGCAAAAGGTGAGCAGGAAAAAGAATGAAGCATTAATTTCAGGCCTCCTAGGCCAAGGCCAAGCATTCTTATTCTTGTTTTTAGTGAGGGACTATCCATCTTTATCATTCTCTGTTCTTTTGGGTAATTGCTGGCTTGTCCTTTGTATCAGGCTGTTGATTGGGTTACCCCTGGTGAACTGACACTGCATACTGAAACGTGGTGCCAAAACTTGATGTTCTTTTCAGACTCAGGTATTACTGATTCTGGTATTCAACCCAGGAAACACTGAAACTGTCTATCTGGATTGTTCTTGCTGGCTGGAATACATGACGTTAAGCAAAACCTTGTTCAGCTATTAAGAAAAGAAAATAGGTAAAACTGAAATCATGGTTTTGCAAAAGCTTTCACACCAGTGTAGGCAAGCATACATAAAGTAATTCCTATCTTATGAAGTATGAAACCATTGGCATCATGCTGGAGCTCTGATGCAGCGGGTGGCTGGAGTAGTTGCCTCCCCACATACCCGTCAGTTGTGGAGCACACACGGTCCCTGGCCTTAGAAATGCTTCCTCCCTGACCTGCCCCATGCGCCAGAGCACACAGAGCCCATTCGGAGACAGGCTGCAGTGGGCAGGGCTGGGCTGGCAACGGTCAGTACCCACCAAAACACCAAACTGGATCGCGAAGGCAGATTCTTACACCACCTATGTGAAAGCTTGCTCTCCAGACCGTTTTCAATTCTAAAATTGAATTTTATTCTATTTAAAGTGCTTAGGACCTGATTCGGCAGGCCTGAATTGCGTATATTTTTACTATCTGGGCTGCTGCCTCAGACACACTAAGGTAAAAGCAGGTTTGTGGAAGGTTTGAGGGTATTTCTTCTTACTGTAATGGTAAAGGAACTCCCTTGACCAAGGTCAAACTGAGAACAGGGGGAGACAACGCGAAATGTCCCTGACAACATCCTGGCCAAGCTGTGAAATAAAGCTGTCAGACACAGAGACTCCTCCAAATCCTGTGCTGTTTTCTCAACTCCCCAGGTCCTCTACAGCCAGAATATGAGACAGTGAGGCTCTCTTTGTCCTGCAGGTCCCAGCATGCATTTGCAGCTTTGTCTGTTCTGCATTACTGCTAATCCTCCAGCGTGACAGGGAAGTGGTTAGATGGTTACCCAAAGATATTTGAAAGCCAGGGTGATGTTGTATTATCCTATTTTGTCCTACCTTGTGCAGAAATACTGCGCTGTAGTGTGTGTATGCACGGGCTGCTGCATTTCTAAGGGTGAGTTGCCTCGGTGAACATCACTCAAACTGATGTTTCTGATGTTCGCTAAGCTGCCATTTCCTGAGCTATTGGAGTTGCTGTACAGTCTCAATGAAACAATGACACTGTCTGGATTTTCAATCACCATAGCAAGGAAAATCAATTGCAGTGCTCGAAAGACAGAGCTCATGGTGCAAAGGTTACCAAGCACTGCTAGGTGCCTTTTTGCAGCTGAGTCTTGAAGAGAATCAAAAAGGAGGAGACAAATGAGAAGGAAGCTCAGCTGGTTGACGTTTATCTTCCTAATTTACAAAAACGAGACCTAAGATTTACATCCTGACTCTGATTAAGTTAACGGCTTCTCCAGCATAACGTTACACGACAGTATCTCGTGTGTGGAGGGATGGCTGAGCTAAAGGTAGTGCTTTCAGCATTAGGCTGCCATCACTTATACTTGTTGTTTGACAACGGAGCACAAAGAGGAGGCTACCATTTTACGACCCCATAAAGAAATTGCTGAAGACATTTAACAAAAGACAAGCATTACCACACGTGTATAAAACATCCCTGAAAACAGAAGCTGTAGTTTTCATAACAGCAGCTATGATTTATTCCTCTAACCTGACTTATAAACTTAAGCATCACATTTTCCTATTTTATCTTCAACATTCAATACTGCTTTTCTGTGTGATGAAAGTTCAAGAGGTATATGATGGAGGCAGTATCACAGTTGTCTGAAATGGCTCTGTTATATATCTCAACACCACGTTCTCTAGGGATGATGTTTCCTGGACATCCTTCTCTCTAATATAGCTGCTTCTGATAATTAGATAATGGTATGGCGCAGTTTTATAGTATACGCTCCTAGGAGACTCTTTGTCTCTAGCCTAATCTCTAATTCTCATTTCTTTGGAAAGAAAACCCTTCTTGTCACTTTAGACTGGGTCCCAGAAGTGAAGTAATGGTGAACAGTAACTGTTCTGACAATCCAGTCCCGTTCTCTGCACCTCCCAACAAGTCACAATTTTATAATTGTGTTCCGCAGATTTTTGTTCTTTAAACTTAGAAAACCCACCTGCTCTGTGCAGTTTGAAGATAATTTTTTTTTTGACAGTAAGCGTGATGAGAAAATACATTCTAGAGAAATGCTAAACTTTACTTTTACATTCACTGCTCTCACCTGTGTTTTTTTTGTTTACCTTAGTATTTTAAGTGCATTGTTTTACAGACAGACAGAACCTCACTGTGTTTGCAGTTGGGTTTTTGTTGTTGTGGATTTGTGGGGGGTTTTTTGTTTTTGTTTTTTACGAGTTTGTAAGCACCCATTGTAAGCCATTGTGGTTATATCTATTAAGAATTAAAAACAAAAAGTAGTAACAGAACAGCTGGACCCAGCTCAAGGATGTTACTGTTTGTCTTGACTGCACAGTGGTGCGCCTGTGCTGTTGCATCACTGAGGCACTTTAAAAGTTGCGTTACAAAATTTCACATGGTTCCAGGAAAATCTTTAGTCAGCTGATGATATTTAGCAAGGTCTGGAACATAAATGCCTTGTATCGGGCTATAAATTTGCATTTTGATCTTGTCAGATACCTGAAGTGTGGTTGCTGAAATGGAGAGGGAGAGCGCAGCTACATGCTTTCGTTACTAAATTGTCTCTGAAACTTGCTGCGTAAGCAGACGAGAGGTATTTGTTGACTCCCTGTGTTCTGTTTCAGGAGTGGATCAGCCTTAGCTCAGCTCTACGGCACCTCTGCTACCTTGGAGCACCACCATTTCAATCATGCTGTCATGATTCTCCAAAGTGAGGTACAAAAGCATTACTATTAATCTCACTGTAAACTGTTGGGCAGTTTCAGCTGGAGAAAGGAAATACCACGCACAGTACCTTCTTAATGCCCTCTCCTTGGGGAATTATTTATTGGTTACCACAAAGGTCACAACTAGCACAAAATTAAACAACTACAAATGCTGATCATAGAGCCCAGAGATTATATTTGTCTCAATCAGCTAAGGGCAAGCAGAACATATCCTAATCATATTGTCAGCTTTTCTCAGTCGTCTTACATATATCCTGCTCGGTGGTTTATAGGTAGAAACAAGCTCTTACCTTTCCCCACAGGTGTTGCATTCAGAGTATCACAGTCATACTTTACTGGACCAGTTTAATTTCTTTGACAGTCTTTCAGCATTAAACAGTAAACAGTATTTTTATTATGGTTTTCCATAATTTTTTAAAATTATTTAAAAAAAAAATATATCAGTAATATCGTGCTGTCCAGAGTACACTAGCTGCTTTGCAGATACATTTAAAGACATAGTTCTTGCCTAGAATATCTGATGTGCAACAGTATGCAGCATGTAGTCAGTGAGAAAAGTAGGAGGATGGACACGCAATCCTTACAAAACAATGGATGTATTTGCTTAATTTACATAGATAGGTTGTTACAAAATGCATTCAGTATATATAAAACCAAAAATTATGTTCATGCAGCACAATTGGAGACCATATGTTGATCTGCAGTAACTTTTGAAGAGCATCCAGGAATGTCCCGTGATCCCAGACAAATGGGAACAGGGTGATGGCTTTAATTCTGTGTGCAGCGCAACAGAGATTAGTCATGGGACTGTGGCTTTACTCTTCAGTTTCTGGATGTTATATTAAAAAAGTAGACATAGGAAAGGAGAGCACCAGCATGAGATTTAAACATCTCAACCTGCTTAGCCTACCTTATCTACAAGGTGATACTAGGAATTAAATGGCTCCTTGTATTACCAAGGAAAAAGGTATATGAAAAAGCAGCATTTGAAAGTTAGACTGGTTCAGAATAGGAAAAAAGGAAGGGAGTTTTGGGTTTTTGGTTGTTTTTTTTTTTCTAAACTCTGGAACGTTCAGCCTCTGGAATGAGCTTTCCTGGGAAACAGTGATTTCTCTAGTTCCTGAAATCTTCATCATAACTGAATGTCTCTCTGAAGATAGGCTCAAGGCATGGACAATCATGTCAGTCTGTATGCTTTTCTTTATCTTTTCCATCTTAAGAATCAAGAAATTTATGAAAAAAATACTTTTTTCTTTGGAATCTACTCCAGCTTCTTTCAGACATATAAAATACCACTTGAAATGCAAGTCCTCCTCTTTGATCACTCAGGCAGCTTCTTCTCCAGGTCCCCAATTGTAGACCAGAAAATTAATCTTACGGGATTTTTATCCAATAGATACTGTTTGCTAATGGCACATAACGCCCCTTAGTTTGGAGTAAATGCAGATTTGGATCCTCCAACTTAAAGATACACCAACTTTCAGCAGCTGAGCAGTTGGTTTCATCTCTCAAATAAGCTGAAATGAGATTATATCCTCTCTACTAATGTTGATATTCTAGTCTGTCTTTGCTATCTAGAATTAAACATAGTATATTGTATTATTTCTTTAGATTTTTTACCAAGTTGGACAAAGGAGCGATGTATCCTTTACTCTTGACATGCTAACCTTGGTATAAGCGATCTTCAGCTTTGTAGTGGCACAGTTTTATGCACCATGAAATAGGTCAGAAAGGCAACAGATATTATAGAATAACAGACAACTTGGTAAATAATCCCTGTTGCAAGAGCTGCTATTTTACTGATATATTTTGCTTTATTTTCTTCTAAGTACTTTGGTTTTAAAATTGTTCTTCATATATAAGCTTTAGATTCTCAAATCCTTCTCAGTATTCAGCTGGAAAGAAATAACCATTTCATTGTCACAGAGAAGACCATCTTTTATGCATGGCAAGTTATTTTTTTAGACCAACAATTAGCTGATCTATTAAAAAATACCATCTCTACCTCCAGACCTTATCTTGTCTATGTCCTCAGACCATCATGATTATAGGAATCCTGTTGCTGGAAAATTCTTCGGTTTAAGGGCATTTTAATCTTCCTAAGCAGTAGATGGCAGCGCATACTGAATGTGTGCATTACGGTGCTAAATACCACCAAAATAAGACTCTGTTTAGTAAGAACCTCATTATTTCTCTAGGTGAAAAAAAAAAGTGTGGTACTTCTATTTACATTAATTTAGTTATATGTGACTAATGTCACAAAGACCACTTTTTAAGCTTACATTCAGAATTCTCCGTTAATTTTGTTTCTTTCAACTTACTTTCTCTAGGATTTCAGTTACAGAAGGACCTTCCTGCTCTCAAATAGTGATACTAAATAATTTGTTTCCTTTCATTCTGGTCATGGAGGACCTCTCAAATTCTTAATCCCTGATTGCTTAAAAAGTAGCCTCTTTGGCCTACAAAGGGCTTTTAAACTGCATAAAGTTCTTTAGCCTGCGTAGGGAACGCTTGTATGCCCTGTGAGACAACGCAGTAATGGGCAGAGTGGGCAAATGGGCTGTTTTGAATGAAAAACTGATTTAGTGTCTTTGCTCCAACAGCAGTTTGTGTGCCTGCAAGCAGCAGCACAGATAAATCTATTAGGAGCACAACTCAAAAGCCGCAATGCACAGCTCCCCAAAACATTTAATAAGAGGAAAGACTGAGATGTATCCATAGTTTTTCCCCATAAACTGAGTCTGCACAGGGTCAGAGCAAAGAGTAAATCTTTCCTCAAGAGGCTGTAATTTCAGCAGAGTTTAGAAAAACATCCCAGGTGCTTGATTACAATCGTCAACTCTTCCACCCCAATGTAATCTCAGCAGTATTAACATTATTATTTTGTCGTAGTTTTGCCATGAATCAGAAAAGGCCTCTGCTACAGGGAAACAGTAGACTAAAGAGTTAGAAAACCTTTTAGAAACCTATATTGATTGCTAGCCCTTTACCTCTTTTATCTCTTTCATTATAGGGTCACAACATCTTTGCTAACTTGTCCTCTAAGGACTACAGTGACCTTATGCAGCTTCTAAAGCAATCGATATTGGCAACAGACCTCACTCTGTATTTTGAGTAAGTATTGGCATTTCTTGTATTTGACAAATGAAAATTCGAAGAACTTACTCCAATGACCTATTAAATACCAATAAGGATATATAATATGAGAAATTAGTGTTTAGCTGTGGTTGAAGAGATTTAGTCTAATACTTAGTATATCTTAGGCTAATAGAAATATCTCAAGTGTCCAAGTAAGTTTTGCTTCAATGTGTAACATGTCTGTATCAACAAATAGCAAATTGAAAGCCTGGAGTTATGCTTCAAAGCAATCCCAGGAATCATTTACAGCTCAGTCCTGTAATTCTTCTGTCCCTTCTGTGATCGTTTCTTCAGGCATGTAAAAAATCAATGACGCTTTAGAATTTTTTTCCACCATTTCAGAGTTTCTAAGAAATACTATATTTAGTTATAGATCCAGTTGCAGAGGTAAGGAAAGCGTACACATTGCTGCATCCCAATTTGCATCACATGAGAATAGGTCTTAAAAAGCTTAACTCAAGAGAAGTATAATAGGATCTCATCCAATTTTCTTCCTTTTCCTTGTCTGCAAATCAGATCTCTAAGTAGACTTCAAGTTGGTGCTATTTTATGTTTTTCAAATACTGTTAATTATTACCAAGCTCTTCCCAGTGAGAATGCGTGGGAGCACGTGTGTAGTCAGAGGAGTCCTGGTGTCACCATCACATTGGTGATCTTTGGCATCCCCCTCTCTGGCACATGTCTGTGGCTGACTAACAGGGAGAAGCGCTGTCAGATGTGCAGTTTCAGCGTACTACCTTCCCATTCTTGACAATAATTCATTCTTAGGAATTTTTGTTTGATGTCCGTCAGCATCCCATCCTGTACAGTGCTGGGCGGCATTTAGTAATGTTTTCCTTAGGGTGGTATACCTGGGTTCCGCCCCTCCTTTGTGCTGATGGTTGATACCAAACTAAGTTTCCAGAAAACTTCAGGCACTTTACCCTGAAATTGTTCAACTATCTATATCAACATTGTATCTTTAACTGTTAATTGTAAAACTACTAACTGGGGTGCTGCAAGGTCTGCTTTGTCTTTTTTTTCTCAGTATTTGGTTACTGTGCCAAGGGCTGTTTCTAAACAGTACTGGCAATAGACACATTGATATGCTTTTTTTTCTGCAAGTCTATTCTCAGAGAAGTTGTATCAAGAAAGGATTTTAGTCAATATTTTTATTGTAAATAACTTCTAAACATTAGTCCGTGAAGAAATTTCTTCTTGCTGACATGAAAATCCTGAGCAGGACAAATAAGCCCTTTTAAGCATACTCTTTGAAGCTGTCTGTTAGGATTGCGTGTTATCTGGGGAGCTGGTGTGCCAGGGGAATTAGCTGACAGCTTTAAGTGAGATACAGGGACCGCTGGGATGTGTCAGTACGTGTTCTCCTGTCTCACCACAAATAACAAGTGCTGCAGAAATGTTTTGTGCTGTGAAGGAAAAGAGGAGTGGCAGGGGCTGAGAGGGCAGCTGCCCTGGCACAGCCCCATCTGCTCCCCCTGGCCAGGATCCTGCAGCCCCTGGAAGGGCCGGAGAGGGCCCCCAGCAGTGCCTTGGGAGGGAACCCAGTCCAGACCCAGCCGCGATGGAGCTCTCTTCCCTAACTGCCTGAGTTTGAAAAATTACATGGTCAAGTTGTCTTTCTAGTTTTAATACAGAGAAATAGCGTTCAAAAAGGGACGTCAGCTGGATTTCAAGATTATTCTTCCTTGCTTGCATAATTGGTTTTTGTGTCCTACATGAATCAGAAAGCTTTTAGCAAATGAGGCCTTGCTGTGGTTTAACCCCAGGCAACTAGGACCATGAGTCGTTCACTCGCTCCCCGTCCCCCAGTAGGGATGAGAGGAGAGAAAGGAAAAAAACCTCACAGGTTGAGAAAAGACAGTTTAATAGAACAGTTACTGAAGGGGGAAAAAAATAATAAAAGAATATACAAAATAAAGTGATACAACACAAGTCACTCTCACCACCCAATGATAAGATTGCCCAGCCCATCCTGAGCAGCCATCGTGGATTCCTGTCCCCTGGGCAACCCCCATTTATATGCTGAGCATGACATCTGTGGTATGGAATGGTCCTTTCGCCAGCTTGTCCTCTCTATGCTCTCTCTCAGCTTCTATGGGAAGCTGAAAAAGTCCTTGACTTAATATAAGCACTACTTAGCAACAACTAAAACAATATGCGTTATCAACATTATTCTCATACTAAATCCAAAACACAGCAGCTATTAGGAAGAAAATTAAATCTATCCCAGCTGAAACTAGGACAGGCCTTTTTACCCAGAATTCTGTAAATAAGTTATCTGTTCCTCTTGTGTTATTATGATTCATTAATCAGGTAGTTGTTATGTTGCTTTACTTCCAAAAGTGCCTGAAAATCACTCCCTGGAACCGTTGATGATTTACACTTGTTTCTTAAAGCCACCCTATGTGAACAGATGTTTCCACACATGTACCTAACTTGTTTTTTCAGTTTGCTACGTCTTCAATATTTTTGTAGAGAGGGAAATTCTGACATCAGTATTCTTAGAATGCTTAAACCTAGTGATCACAAAGTCTAGCCAGCAAAACAGCAACAAAACTCCAGGCAGAGCAAGGCTGTATGACCTTCTCAAGGCACTGCTTTTCTACAAACAAACAAAAAGATGCCTTTCAGTGAAAGATCAGATGGAAAATATACTTTATTCTAGTAGATAATTCTAAATAATGATCCTTGTAGATCCTTGTACAACAAGCAAAAGCACGGAACCAGAATGAAGTTTACGGAAATTCAGTCAAATGATGTCTTGAGTCACTGAGCTGTAGAGCAACTGGATTTTCTATCTAGAGCAAGACAACTTTCCCTTCCAGGCAAAATACAACCAGAACCACTGTTACTCAAAGACAATTAATTGCAACTTGTTATCATTCTCCTTATTTCTGAAATCCTGGCATATTATGTTTCCTTAATAATAGCAAACCTCGTCACTTTGGATACCATGCATAAGCAACCAGTAGGAAACGCTAAACTGTTTTCTTATATGTGTCTGCTTTCCTCAGGTCAACTCCTTCCTACACTAGAAATTCTCTGTGGAGTTGGACTACTGCTTCTTCATCCTTTTAAATGGATTTCAAAGAAAATTGTTATTTTAAAGTTTTCGGCTTAAAGCAAGGCCTTAAAACTCACATTTTCACTTACTGTATGTGTTCTCTTACTGTATTTTAAATTTGAGTGTTTGAGGTCTCTGGGATGTCATCTTCCTGAGCTTTCAGCTTTAAATGTTCTTGCCTGTTTTTTGTCCAGTAGCATATAAATTGCCCAGAATAACCAGTACTTCAAAATGAAATCATTACCAAATTTTACATTGGCAGACTGGGCACTGAAACACAGGATGCAAAAATCGACTGCCCGCTCTCTTAACAGAGTACATAGTTGTTGATGATCTGCTCAGGAATAGGCTGGTTTAAGGTTTATGTGCTAACTAGACTTGGCCATTAAAAATTTAATCGTTGCAATATTTATTTCCACGGGGGCCGCGATGCTATGACTTTGTGTGGAGAATTGAATTTTGTTTTCAGCATGCGTGACTTTGCATTGTCCCAGCAAATTTTGGAATGTGAAACTCTTTTACATCTTATTTCACAAAACTTAAGGGATTCGATATCATCATATAGTCCTTATATATCTCCCTGTTCTAGTTGCTGTCTTGAAGCCCATTATAGAAGGGCCTTGTAGTAGGAGTGACTGGTCATATAACACATGACAGTCAGGGACCAGAATAATGCAACGTGCCCCAGGTAAAATTCTGTCCATTGATCGAGGGCAATGTTCCTGGAAGTGTCCATCTCCTCGTGTGTAAAACCTATACGGGCTGCCGTCAGACTGCGCTCTCAATAATCGCTGCTCAAAATGTCAGTCTAGCTGAAGTAAATGTAGAAAAACCAAGACTTTGCAAATTCTCTCCTGTTGGGGAATCTAACTACGTTTCCATTTGACAAAGAGATAGCACAGTCTCCTGTGAGATGGGGCACTGGACCGTCATTCAGAACGTTGGTATTTGTTTTCCAGCTTTGATGCTAATATGTTATGTCACTCTGGGCAAGTTGCTCCATATTTTTGTCCTTCAACTTCCGCTATATCTGGGGCAGGATCTGTTTTGTATTGCAGTCACACTGCGTGCAATGAGAGCCACTTGGAGTCCTAAAGCTATAAAAAATTACAGACTCTGATGAGTCAGAATGTTGGTACTCAAAGGCACCAAACAAGCATTCACGTGTTCTGGCTCATGTTTTGTCTGTCTTTGAGGACATAGGCGAGATATCCCAGAGGACAAAGCACAGGACCAAGCAGGGAGACCTAGTTTCTAGTCAATAAGAACTACTAGCTCGAGACATCTGCAGCTCCTTTGTCTCACTGTTCTGTTCTATGCGTTGGAAATACTAGGAATTGCATGTCTCTGAAAAACCCTTCAGGATACAGAAGTAAAAAAACATTTTGCAAGGACAAATAGAAAGAAGTGTGTATATATTCCAGGAGTGTTTCTATTGTCTGTCTGTCCACTGCTGTAGTTGAACGTTTCATGCTTCCATGGAAGACTGAACATTTTGGTACCATTTATTTCCTTATCTGCAGAGACCATAAATACAATACTGCTTTTACTAGACAACTCTGACATTGATAACAGACATTTATAGAACATGTTCGGAAATTAGTACGTTTCGCTTAAATGGACTGTCAGTGTAATGACTTTAATAATAATACACGAGATGCAATGATTTCATATCATCCAGAGAACTGTGTTTCTACTGCAGTGCCTCCCTGGAAGCGTCTTGTTTCCTTCTCTGATATTCTGTTTTGTTTCAGGAGAAGGACCGAGTTCTTTGAACTTGTGAGTAAAGGTGGTTATGATTGGAATATAAAAAACCACCGAGAAATATTTCGGTGAGCACTACTATTTCTTGCTTTCTGGTTATTTCGAAGTGTAGCCATATTTGTTTCATACATCGTGGAGCGAAGGCTTAGAGTAACAAGGAAAGTAGCTTGTTTTAAAAATATGATCTATGATATGAAATACATGGTATGATTTCTGAACATTACCAAACAGCAGGGATGTTGTCAGTGTGACCTCACCTTCTCCATTCCTATTCCTGCCTTCACACTCTGTTGCGTTTCCTTCCCTTACTCCCAGCCTCACCCGTTACCACTCAGCCCTTCCGCGCTTTCTCCAGAAAGCATCAACATTCTGCCTCACGACACAAAGATCTTTCTTGTCCCTTTCCCTGCTCCCTCCTCTTCTCGGCTGTTTTCTTTCACTGGCCATGCTTCCCTCTGCTCTCCTAGTCTGTACCTGGGGATTTGCAGATGCACGGTGCTCTTCTAGCCCTCAAGAATGGTCTGAGCATGAATCCTATTGAAAACCTCAGACGTTGGGGTGGTTTGAGTACACCACGCTTTTGAGGCAATAAAATGTGTGCATTTGCATATGCATGCCTGATTATGCCTCGTTTTATCTAAAATTTCATTAAAACTCTGTTTCCTTTTGGTCTTTTGACCAAAATATTGGCCATTTTATATTTTCCATATCATTTCACCCATTCCTAATTTTAGATTCAGGCAATATATTTGATGTTTCATTTTCAGTGCCCTTGTTCTTCATTTAAACTTTCTTAGACTTTTATCTGCATCATGTACCGTACATAAACGCTTTCTACAGCTGAATGGTTTCTTTCTCCTAATGCATATAAAACATGGTTGTAGCTAGGTATTAAACTACAGTGGAACAGTATAGCTCGTAGTAAATCTTAAATTTTTATTACAGATGAGCAGTAGAAACTGCTTAAACAGTGTCTGGGATGCCTCCTGTGATTATAGGTTCTCTTGCTACAGCAGTCACTTACAAATAGGCATATAAATTAATCCAGTTTGCAGGTGTTATTATGTAATAATACCCTTACTTATATCATGGGAAGCACATGCTTTCTAGTATATTATAGGTATTAATGTAGATAGTGTTAGAAATATTGTAAAATTAGCAGTTACTCCTTTGCAATATCATTTCTTTTCTAGTGTGCAATGCACAATACTAAAATCCATCGTCTGATGACCTGCAACACATTAGGCTTCCTAGGCACAATTGTGATGTAAAAGCCACGCTGATGGCTGAGATTTCAAACATGTCATTCTTTTCTGGAGGAAAAGAAGGTGCCGGAGCTGACATTTTATATATGTGTTATTTATTTATGCGTCCAGAGCAGAAGTTGTTTAGAAAGCCAACAAAGGTTGATTCAGCTTGTATTGTTCATTTCTGTTTTTCAGATCAATGCTAATGACAGCCTGTGACCTTGGAGCTGTGACCAAACCGTGGGAGATTTCAAGACAGGCAAGTCATGATTAATAGCAGGGCTAGGAGGAGGCGGGACTGGCGGGACAATATTCCCAGGGCCCTGGCTTACAAGGGACCAAAACTGGAATCAATTTACAGCGGTATTAATGCTATAAAAAAATAGCAGGGGGTTTCTGCAAGAAATGGTTTATTGCATAATCTTTCCATGTACACATGCTGGTGAGCAGCATGTAGGTACCTGAAGAGATCTGGCTTTACAGCTTCTCCTCTTACTAACCTTTTAAATCCACATCAAAAAAGTGGATGGATTGAACAAAAAAAAAAAGCGTTAGCCACATATAGCTGCACTTATCTGGTTTGTCCCAAAGTCTCCCTTGGCAGAATCTTCCCTAATTCAAAAATACCAGTGATGATCTGCAGACTTTGATTAACATAAAAGCTTCAGTATATATGACAAGAGAAACATGTTAATTTTCTCAACACTGATGGAAAATAATGCAAGTTTTTAGCATGCCTTTTTTAGCATCCTGTACTTAGAAACAAACAAATAAAAATTCAGGCTTCTGCTGCTGAGTAGGCTCTTTAGAAATATACGTAAAATTCGAGTCCAGCATTGGCAAAAAATTACAATGTAAGAAAGCAACCTGTCCCAAAAGTCTTGTCCTTTACCACGTGATTTTCCCTCTTCTAGGCATCTTCCCTTACTCAGCATCCATCCTTAATATTTCTGGTATCTGTGCTATCCATGCAGCTGAGTGTGGCTAAGCACCTGGAGGGAGTTTGATTGGCTTGACGGCAAAGTGATAGTTAAAAAAATGGGGTGAAAAAGAGAAGCTAGAGCAGAGAACTAGTGAGGCAGGAGCAGCCAGATATCGTGGAGAAGGACAAGGAATTAACAGAAGCGTGAAGGGACCTACAAGTTACATGCACATTAACTCAATAAAAAAGCATTTATGTGGTGAGGGCTTCAGCTCAGCTTGCAGCTTTGTCAGGTGAGTCTCTTTTGCTTTTATAAGCAGACTATGACAATAGTCCTTCTAAGGCTGTTACTCTATGGTCACCTCGCTTGGAAATCATGGGAAGTTGCTCATGTCCTGCAGTGGGAAAACGAGTCACAAGATTTTTCAGTGCCACTACTGCAGTGTGTGCAATCTCTCCTCATTTTTCCTCTTTAACCCACTTAGCTTCTCCATTTTCTTTGACATCCAAAATGTCAGGTAGGGTCTGTTTGCTATATTGTCAATCTTCATGCTATGGTGCTGAATTACTGCTGAAGTCTCTGGCAAACTGGTTTTTTATCCTTATCGCTTTTGAGGTCTGCCATTGAAAATTCCCCTGCAGCCTAGCATACAGCTTTCCTTTATAGTGAAAAGTACAGTCTGGGATTGATTGGAACATTACCTGGTTGAGCAGAAAGGCTAATAAGTCCACAGAGGGAAAACAGGAAATAGTTGGACCTCAACTGTGCTGAAAGGAAAAAAAAAAACCAAAACATGAAAAGTGAGGGAGAAAGAGATTAAAATATATGAATCAAAGGGAATAAAGGCTACATGTAAGAAAGCAAAATTCAGGAAGTGAAGATAGAAACAAACAAAAGAAGAGGGACAGGATCAGAATAGCAGTGAGAGACAGAGGTGAGACTATGTCTTGATTATTTTTATACAATATGCTTGGCAAACCCTTAATTGCTGCTAAGTTGTTAAATTATTCCTCTATCTGGAGTATTGATCCAGAATTTTATTAGTGCACTGGGATTACATACGTTATAAAGTTCCAAACTGTGTGATAGCCTGGCTCAAGATTTAAGAGTACTTTATAACATCAATTCACCTACTTCAAATTTATTTTGGTACTCCTTATTTCAACTGTAACAAGCTTAGGATTTGTGAATGTTAGCTACCATGCAGTCACTAGAGCAAGAAATTTTGAGATTTTATGAAGTGCAGGTTCTCTGCTTAGTTCACCCTCCTGTGCCTTGGCATTATGAAATCATTTCCTAGCTTGAAAATACTTGAAAACAATCAGCAGGCACGACAGGAGCTTGGGGAACTGAATGCCATCTTCAGTAGATTAGTTTCCTTTATTTGTCTCTGAAGCGTCACACATGCCTACCTTCTAAGCCCCACACGTGAGAAAGGCTACTATATCAGGATTGCTCACTGTTTGACTTCCTAAAATTCCTGTTGTTTCCATAACTAATTTTGTTTTCAAATCTTGTGTTCTTTTGAGGAGCGCAAAACTCTTTTGTGAATAGATCATCTTCATTCACAAAAGTCAGAAAGACACATTCCAGCTTCCAACCCACCAGTTCTTGATTTTGATTCAATATGATAATCACAAATTGAGTTCATATTTAGATATTCAGATCTGATAGTGATGAGAGTCATGGGAAAAAAGTATAGTCTAATAAGAATAGTATTTATATATAAGAATTCTAAGTATTTATTCTAAGTATTTATATTTATATAAGAATTCTAAGTATAGAAGTTCCGTTCAAATACACGGAAAAACTTCTTTACAGTGAGGGTGACAGAGCACTGGAACAGGCTGCCCAGGGAGGTTGTGGAGTCCCCTTCTCTGGAGATTTTCAAGACCCGCCTGGATGCAGCCCTGAGGGATGTGCTCTAGGCAATCCTGCTCTAGCAGGGGAGTTGGACTAGATGATCTCTAGAGGTCCCTTACAACTCTGAAGATTCCGTGATTCCGTAATGGCGAAAAAAACCCTTTATGTTTTCACATTAAATTTAGACAACAGAGGTAGGACAACATATTTATCTAGGACAACAGCCTGTAAATACTCAGAGAGCTCTTGCACATTTTACAAAGCATTTTTACAGACATCACTGTGGATGCCAAGAAGCAGCTATAATTCTCTATTCTGTTCTCAATACTTGAGTAAGTTGCACATAACTGCACTGAGCGCTACCTCAACATTGCAATGTCATTACCCGAGTCAGTTCCCTATCCAAAAGGGATGAGTGTGCCTATCAGTCGTCATGGCTGTTCATAACCCCTGTTTGCTCAGTCCTGAAAACTACACAAACATGTGCCTGACATCAGTCATGTAAGTGGGGCTATTCACTTCTTTACAGTTAAGCACAGGTTGAAGTTATGGTCTGAGCAAGAACTCATTACCCTACCAAACAGGTAGCAAAAATTCTAATTTTTATCACGATTTATGTTTTAGGCAGCTGAGCTGGTAACCAGTGAGTTCTTTGAACAAGGAGACAGAGAAAGATCTGAACTCAAACTCACCCCTTCAGTAAGTTTTTATACCTTCTGAAATAGTTACTAACTTGAATAGGGTAAGAAAATACCACCGGGTTCATTCAGAAAAACTAACTGTTCTGTATGTAAAGAAAAATCTTGTAATAAATAAAATCTCTGTCCAGTAAGGACATGCATTTAAAGCCACATATAAAAGCTCTCTGGTCAACTCAGTCACTTCTGCATTGAGCTCTTTTCCCCATTTTCTGTACCTATTCCCCAGGTTATTCTGTCGGTTAATTTTCTAAGCAACAGGTATTGTTTTTAATACACAGCATTGAAATAAAAAATCAGCTACTTATGGAAATCAAAATTGTTAGATTTACTTTATGTTGCAGCTGTCTGTCTGTGTTGCTTCATGTATCAAATGCTGAAAAGCATTTCTATAGGTATACAACTAAATATAACACTGTGATTGAAAGGATAAATTGGTATTGAGTGGAATATAGGCCGATGGGTGTGAAGTGTCAGAGAAAAAAGTTTCATAAAGATTTTCACTTGAGTGATTTGAAGAGAAAGTCTTATCCAGGTTAAATACCTCAAAACGTTGACAAGCCATTATCTGGAGGGAATAGGAGAAGGGTAACAGAAAGTATTCTAAAGAATTTAACTGAATTTTAACTGTAAATTGATATATTAAACTGTAAACTGATGTATTAAGTGTTTTACGTTGGGAGATAAGGCCAGTAAATACTTACAAAGTTCATCAGTTCTAACAGTTGATGGCTGAGGGTCAAAATCATGTAGTTTTACCATATTAATGAGGAATTTTTAAACAAGATCAAATGCTGCTGCATTTCATGACATATCGCTATGACAAGCCACCTAGGTAGGTATTGATGCTGGCTAGGTAAGACAGTTGTCAGCAAGATAATGTGCTATTCTCTTATATTACAATTCAAGGGTTTTTTTTCTTGCGTTGTGCTTGTAACAATATGAAAATTACCTCCTGGTCTTATTTAGCCTACACTGTGCGATACCTGTTTATGTCAGAAAGAGCAGGCTGCAACTAGAAAAATTCAACCAGACATTTAATGTAATGTAATACATACAGTCTGGAATTTCTAGAAGGTAGAAAGTAAGGAAAGTAAGTTTTCTCAGGAGACATCAACCTTGAAGAGATGGGCCCAAAATAAGAACAGACTTTCCGCAGAAAAAGACAGAAAGATTTAAAACTTGGCATGTTCAGAGAGTGGAAAAAAGCATTTGGTAAATGGTATGGATGGAACAGTAGCAGGAAGATTAAAATCCTGTAGAAGGAAAGCTGATGGACCCAAGTGATCCCAGGCAGGGTATGGAGGAAACTCAGCTCATGTTCAGACTCTTCAGACTCAGTTTCTTCCATCACCTTTCAGCCAATAATTGAGCCTCTTAAACATCACCTTCAACCTCTGTAATTTCCTCTCTGGGGGAGTGCTGTGAGCAGTGAATTAGGCTGTTTCCAGAGGAACAAATGGATAACTGCTCCCAAAACGGATCTGTTGATTCCTCACTCTTTGGATTCACCAGACATGGCTGGTTATGCAGAAAGGGTCTGTAACTGGGAGGGAGGGAGCCTGCCCAGATCCATCACTCTTCATTTTGCTGAGCTGGAAAACCGTATGTGAGAAAAGGGAAACTTCTGCTCAAAGGTATCTACATTTCTACGGAAGGTTTCTTACCAGCTCAACTCCAACCGTGAAGCATTTATTTTATACCACAGAATTATAGAATTCAAATACATTCAGCCTACAAATTTCAAAACAGAATTGAAAATAAACAGTTTCTTTTTCATGCCAGACAAAGCAGTAGAAAGACTGCTGCAAAGATTGATTATGGTTTACAAAGTGTTCTGGTTGTGAGAATTTGATCGTAGCTCCAAAGTGCTGGATGATGTGTCTGTAAAATAACTCCATCGTAATAAAGCATGACAGTTTTGTTCCCTTCTCAATTCAGGCCATTTTTGATCGGAACAGGAAAGATGAACTACCCAGGTTGCAGCTCGAGTGGATTGATAGCATCTGCATGCCATTGTATGAGGTAATTTTTACTTACTGCTCCTGTAGAGTCCAGAGAAGATTGTTCCTGCTTCTCTAGGGAAAAAGGGTTCGCTTACAGTGCAGCCTTGAAGGCTATTTGAACTCTTATCTTTTTTTGATTTTTACCAAAAGTCTGAATTCTATGCAGAAATCTTCAGATTCCCTGAAGGTGGTGATATCTGTAAACGTAATTCCCCTCTGAGCTATAAAAGCTGATAGGGCAACTGTTTATTTTATTATGTTTGAGACAAACTGATTCTCATCATGGCAAGGTGTGGCGTGCTCTGCAGAGAGGTGCCAGAGGGACAGCCTCGTTGGGTGCTGCTGTCAAACCTGTCCGAATGTGTGTTGACCCAAAGGCCAGCTCAAGGCTGAGCCTTTGCATTCCCTTCTGGCTCCTTTCCAAACCGTTAAGGGCCACTCTAGGCCAAGCCTTTAAGGTCAGTGACAAATGGTTTGTGGTTTAGCCTGTGTGCTGTTTAACTTGGAGTTTACTCTTTTAATCGTGCTTCTGCACAGACTGCATGGGTGCTTGGTATAAGGTGCGTAAGCATTCAAGTACTACTTCATTAAGGCTAGAGATGACCAGAATAATGCTTCTCTCTTTTTTGGATTAAACCAGCTTCAGAATTTGATTTGCGTAACATAAGCTTCACCATTTTAACTTCTCTCTTATCTGTATAGAAAGCAGAACTACATGAGCAGGGTGATAAAGGGAAAATAACACTATAGAAACTTAACCCTCAATAACTGTGTCATCCAGTCTTCCTCCTACTCACTGAGACCACATAGACCACCTTAATGCCAGTTTGGCTGTTGATACCTGAGAAAACATGGGGATCTTCTCACTAGGCATTTTTGGGGAACTGCAACAAGTTCCCCCTGTTACCACTGCACCCTGAACTGCCTCACGTCTCCGAGCAATGCATGGCTCAGTGATGATACAAAGCCAAGAGCTGAGGAGCAGGTACCAGCTCCCGTGTTAACATTAAACTGACGAACTTGTGCCTGAATTGTAGCTTCCCTACACACAAACAAAAATTAACTGGCAGTTCCTTTTCACTTTATAGACCAGATATGTCACCAACAGCATATGAGGTAAGAAGGATGATGTGCTCCCCCAGCCCTCTATACCTTGTGGCGTCTGAGGCTGCTGCTGTGGCAGTAATGAAGTGACTGCCCAGCAGCAAAGGTGACTCCTGTTGTGTGACATGGACAACATGCGCTTGTGTAAAGAGCGAGGTGGGCTACTGCTTTGCCAGTAGATCCTGTCCTTTTCTTAGGTCAGTTTTTGTCATGATGAAATAAACTGAAGCTACAGCTTACAAACAATGAAAGGAAAGCAAGCACCAAAGAAGAATATAAACCTGTATTTTTTAAAATGCCAAGACCATTTTGGACAGTGTCGGGGGGGACTGACCTTAGATGAAAACTCTTGAGAAATAATGTTCCTTTTAATATAATAGTTCATATTACAGTAGAATGGATATTATACCAAAAGTCATAGTTTGTAATAGCATCTGTAATCCAAAAATGTGCTATAAAGCAGGAAGAGCTGATAATCAGCCCATCCTCTGCATGAGGAGACTACATCCGAGCGCTAAAGCTCTGGTTAGTTAGCTCCATCTTAGCAGGAGATCTCTGGGGAATATATTCACATCTGATTTCCCTGTTTTCTGCTGTCTTTGCATCATGCTGTGCAGCTATTAGCCTGCTGCTCAACAACTTAAAAAAGAGACATCATCAAACCTGGAAGTCATTGCAGCACCAGCCTTAGGGGTAAACAGAAAACTTGATGTCATAGTATCACACTGCGGGAGATTCTCTCTTCGATGTGAAGCCAAGTTTTAATTTTCATATCCAGCTTAATCAAACCTCAATGCACATACCACATCAGCAGTGTATTCAGGCATTGTAAATCCTCCATTTAGGGCTGGCTGAACACTGCAACTATGGCCAAGTCCTAGATTTCTTTTTTTTTTTTTTTCCTTTCCAAATACATTCTTTAAAATTCTAGCCATTGTAATATGTTGTAGGGACTGCATGTGGGGAGAGCGTGGGTTACATCATTACAAATGCAACATAAAGAGGCAGAGCGGCAGCTGACAAATTAATAAAATCTTAGCAGTACTTATATAGCTCACTAGCATCATGCTTATAAAAAACGTATGTTTGAAAGAAACATTTGACACTCATTTTGATACCAAAATTACAACATTAAACCATAGAGAACAAAACCAAGGCTTTCACGTGTAGTTTTTTCTATGCTAGTGATTGTAAGTCCTGAATCCATGTGAGCAGATCCTAGCGTCCAGAGCCCTGAAGGGAACTCTGTGGGGAATGCGTGCGTCCATACCAACGCAGTTGCTACAGCAGGACCTGATGCTGTGCTCTGGGCTGTTTGACATCCCCACAGTAGACATGGTCCCAGCAACCAGTGAATGCTGGCAACTCCCATTAAAGTCAGGCAAGGGATCAGCAGAGCCCCCTGAAATTTTCTTTGCTCAAAGGAGTTCCTGAGAGTAGGCTGTTCTTGGCAGCTGCGGGTGTCTGAAGTATGCGGTAGAGAAGGAACTTCACAGCCCAAACTTCCAGGAGTGGTCTGACACCACCTTGCTGCCACTGATGGTACTATAACAAACCATATCTCGTCCACAATCTAAGCTTATGAGCTAGGCTACATACCGGAGTACCCATGAGGAATGTTTTATACTTAAACCAGCATATAAACTTTGCAGAGCAAAGTTAAGGCCTGCCTAGCCTTATTTTTTCTTCTCTGTTCTTAAACATTCTTTGGGACTTGATCAGTCTTCTGGGGACATTTGACTCTACGTCCTCCTTATGCATCCGCTCTGCTCTCTTCATTTCTTTAAGGCAGCTCAAGACAACCCACTTTGAGGTGCAGTTCTTCTCCCAAGTAAAGGATAACAAAGTCTCCATTCTCGGGGGATACTTATCACGTCCCTCTGCTTACCTGGCTAGAACTGTTTCCTGAGTTTGGTCCCTTTTTGTGAGAAGGTTTACAAGTGACCAGCAAATCATCAAAATCTGTGCACCTTCCCTTAGCAATCCTGTTTGACTGCTCCTTGCAATGCTCATCCTACCCAGAAGAAAGAAGGTCAAAGATGTAGAAAATGTACTACATCAGAAACTAATGTGGAGCTTGAAGATTAATATAGATATATAATAGCTGGGGATATTAAAAAAAATAATCAGGAATTATGTACAGCTAGATTTCCCCCATCCAAGTGTCTAAATCCAAAACCTTTTTGTGTTTGCTCTGCGAGCCTGACTCTGCTCTTGGCACAAGGTAAGCCATGGCTCTGCTCCCATGCGCTCTCCCATATCTGCTGCTCAATGTGGGAATCAAGCCACCCCCGATTTCAAAATACCTTAGTAATCAAATCTGTTTCCTTCACAGCATGGATCAAAGGTTTGTGAAGATAAAAGCTTCCCAATTTTTTGTTCATTGCTTTTTATTACACTTGAGACATTATAATTTTATTAAATTTACTTTTTTGTTACTGTAGTGATCACTGATCAGGGTATTTTTATGTGACAGTGGAGTTTTTGCCTTGAGTAGCAGAGCAGTCGTCCATTTACTCTGAAGCTGTGATTTTAGGGGCTTTAGTTACGCTTTACTGCACCACATTTGCTCTTCATTCAAAAATGCCAGCAAGAAAAGTGTTCATCAGTAGAGATGAGAAACAAGCTTGTTAGAATAATAATTTATAAGGAAAAAATGCTTTTTTTTTTTTTTTGAACAGTAGAGCATTTCAAATCTATTAATGTAGCTTCAGTGTGAAGTAATCATACCCTTTTTATGTTAAAATATTCTATAAAAGGGAAGCACATACAACTGAAGCAGAAAATCTACGACGTCCCACTGAAAATGAAGCACTATGGCTACACTGCCAGCTGTGTTTACCACACAGAGAAAGTATTCTGTACCTATGGGGACATACACGTTCGTGTAACAGGAAACAGAATTTTGACCATTAAGACAAATTGCCTCTCTGACCCTCCAGTAAATTGATGCTAAGAGTTTCAACGCTAACAGATTTCTCTCCTGAACTCTGTGGTTTGTGTGTACCTAAGACAGGATCGGCCACAGATTTTTCCCAACTCAGATTAGATTTCTCGGTGGGGAGCAGACAGAGTGGGAGAGCGAAGATCTTTTTCTTTTTAATCGTTATTTTTCTCACAAACAACATCAAAGCTTCGGCGATACGCATCAAACAAAAGATGCTAACAGAAGCCCAGCTCTGTTCACAGCATTGTTAGGCAGAGACAGTAACACTATGAATAGCGGGGCCAAAGGCCATGCACTCTGCTTCTGGGCAGATAAATACATAGTCAGGTAGTCAGTGACAATGACAGCAGCTATTTAAATTTAAGGGAGATGTCTTTGTGGAAGATAAAGAAGCTCATGGCTTTTACAACTTATGCGTGCCTGAGATTGCCCTGCTCACCTCTACCTTGGTGCTCCATTGAACCGCTCCATTTTAGTGCTATTTTTAGTGCTATTCAAGATTTTCTTGGGTATTGAGAGCATTAAACATATAATAGTATCTACAACAGTGAATTTGCATTACTCCGTCCAGGATTCTAGGGGGAATCTGGGAAGAGTAGAAACATTTATGTTTAGCCTAGCAAGTACTTTAAATGTTTTGAACGGAATGTGGAGGGACAGAATCCTTCTTTGTCACATTGTTTGACATACTTAGAAAGAAATCTAATCACTCTGTCTACAACTCCAATAGCTCTGATATGCCTGTCTTCCTACAGAGGATAATGTCTGGCCTTGTAATTAAAACTATCTCTAGAGTATGATGATGTAGCTGAAAAAGCATCTATTCTGCTTGTAAGCATACATTAAACGCACAGGGTTATCATAAATGGAATAATAATTATTATTAATATATTATAATATAATCTATTATATTACATTATTATAATAAATGCCTTTAATAGCATAGTAAAAATATACAGAAGTCTCCAACAATCATGGTTACCTCTGTGCTTTAACTTCTCCAGTTCAAGAGTTGACTTTTGACACCTGAATTGGAAGTACACACATGATTTTTTTCCAAAAGCGTATACTCAGTTACAGTTGTAAGGCTTTTCATATTCCTTAGCAGAGAAGGCGGAAAAGGTATGCTTTAAGAATCATGCTTACGCTGCTACGTCCCAATGCAGCCCTTCCTCAGTTACCACTTCTACCCCTTTCCCTCATTCCTTCAATTACAATTTTGCATAAGGAAATATTGATAAGAAATTCAGGGTTTGGACCGCTCCTCTAAAGTTCTGCTTGTCCAGAAGGGGCTGTATGGGGTGGCTCGGTCCTTACTCAGGGAAGAGTCACTGGGCGCAGCCAAAACAATGACTTTTTCCTTCAGATGTTTCTCTGTATGGTCATAACTGAAATACTTTACAAATTATTTAATGAGGAAGAGTTTATTCATGTGAACATTTTGGAAATGGCTTGCTGTACCCACCACTCACCCATACCTGGGGTTGTTGGTACAGAAGTCAGAGCACTGCTGTTCTATTTTAAGTTTGCAACTCGTCGGGGGCAGGGACGGCACTAGGCAGTGAGCTGCTCACCCTGAGCAATACACGGACATGCCCTGAAATATGTTCACAAGTTGTTGACAAGTGTTTTAACTAAAAAAAGAAAAGGCAGGGTCTGGGGGGAATCAGGACTAAGCTATTCCGAAAAAAATACGTTCATAGGAAGCAATTGCATCATCTGCGTGACTTGTTGAAATCTGCTTTTCCTTTGTAGTATGTTGAGGGAAGAGGAGGATAACTGTCAATAGATCCTAAATAACACCATAAAGATGCACGCTTTTGGCAAGGCTTATTTCTGACATTTGATTTGGGCACAGAGTGAGAGATAATGCATCTACGCTTCCTGGGACTGCCTGGCTGACAAGGATTAGTACGGTGGATAGGCTCAGGATGCAGTATGTGATACACAGTGGACCGAGGCTGCACAGACGTTGGCAGATCAAATTAGTCTCACTTTGTGTTGAAATCCAGGGGGTAATATTATCCAAGGAAGAGCAGGTGCAACATATTCTGCTGCGTTTGTAAGAAATTTGCTTCAGAGGAAACTTAATCAGGCCAAATGCCAGTGCTGGGGGGAGTTGGGAGCTAAGGATTACATTAGGAATAAGGGTTTGTCCCAGAGAAAGGAGATTTTGGTACTGCAGAAGGATCTTTCTGTAGCCTTGAAACAGGAACTCAACGAGGTTCTGCACTGTTGTTGCTTTGTTACTTGTCTACTAACGAGGAATCTAAATGAGGCCACCTGGAATGAATTCTCTTGAACTTTTAGAAAACTCAGATACTATGACTGTGTTACAGCCTCCAGTAATGGAATACGCATCAGCAAACTGTTTTTCTTACCTCATGCCCTTAACCCTAAAGAGTCTGGGGTTTTTTACTACTTTTGTACTGCTAGAGAGAAAAGGTGAAGAAAAGCTATACAAAAAAAAAAAGAAAAACCAGGAAATGAAGAAAGAATGCTTTTATTTGCAATTCCCTTCTAAGTCAGTCACTATTTCACAGTGTAATACGGAAAGGCATAGTTTCGGTGGTTTCAGAGCAAGGATTTTTGTGTCTAAGAGTATCACGAACACCTTTTTACAACGGGAACAAAGATCCTGATCCTCTTTTTTTTGATTCCCTGAGAGCAGGGAGGGATTCATTTTGCTTTTAGAAATTAACAGAACGTTATTTTTGCTAGGATTTTTGTAAATTGGTGAGATTATTGATGACACATTATATTAGTATCAACGGTTTTAGGAACTTAAAAGCTTTCCTAAATTGCTTAGGAGAGACAGCAGAAACAAACACGTTTTCCCCTTCAAACAAGAGTAGTTCAGCTTCTCAGATAGTCGTCTTATGTCAAAAGGTCTCACCTGAAAGATCAGATCATCAACAAAGATATTTGGGAGAAGATAGAAAAACCAGTATTTGCCATTGACTTTAGTGAAGCCGAGCTTCACTAAAGGCTTTCAGCCTGATCTGTGAGAAAAAGTGAATAATTCATGATACTACAATTTCCGTTGCTGTCTTATTTAGAATTATCTGCCCAATGTGTTGCGAAGGACACACAGTCGTGTATGGGAATGTATATAAAGATCTGAGGAAGTAGATTGAAAAGTTGGCAGATAAGGTAGAAGAGACAGCCAATAGAGGGAACTCAAATTGTACAGCAAATCTGAAAGAAGATAAATGGATAATTTAACAGCCATTCAGTTTTCAAGAAAGACAAAGCACAAACTACATTGCATCAGAAAAGGACTAGAAATGATGATGGATGAAACGCTTCAAGTAAGTGTTTAACACAACAGAATCACAGTTGCCTGCAGAATTCCCAGCTGAAGGCAAATTCAAAGAACTAAATAAGGATATGAGACCGATACGGTTTGAAGAGTTTTTCAAAATCCATTTAATAGTAAGGCAGAAGACATTGATCAGCTGCTCGGTTAAAATGTTGAAAGGAAGAGTTAGAAACATTCTGTCGCTTGCATGCTTTAGATCTAGAATCAAAACCATAAACAGCAGAGACAAATAAGAAATTGTTCATGAAATAATAACTCTTCCTCTTCTGAGCAAACCCGTAATTTCATGAAATTATCATCAACAGATGAATCATTTGCAACTAGAGCAACACGTCAGTAGGTGCCCGGTCCTTCAGTATTACTCTTGCCCTTTGACAGTGTAGCATGCTTGATATTGGCCAGAGCGCATTTGGCTACCAGGAGCTCTGTACGTATTTTCCTCCCTGAAGTACCTGGCACATTGTACCAGTGGAGAATATTACTTTATAATCACCTCTCTGTAGTATGCTTGTTTACTTACAAAGGAGTGCAGCATTATTCTTGCAAGTGCACCCTCACCAGAAGGAAGCATAATGCTAACCCATAGTGGAAGAGCTGAACGCTTGTGCATTAGGGTATTAGATCCCTTTCCAGTCACAACTGGCTTCCTTCTGCACTGCCAACAATTTCCATAGAGAAGCTAAAAGAAATTCCTGTTTTCTATCAGGGAAGTTAGTAGTATATTCATTTCATCTAATTACATTTTTAGGCATCAGGAAAAAATTCCCTGGCAGAAATGTGAAAGTAATGCACTGATGTACTTGATGGCCTGGACCAACCCCTCCTCAGTAAGCCCTAGAAGGAATAACAAAGTCTCCTTCACCTATGAGGAGATTGCAGTAATTTATTTTTTTCATGAACTCAGCCCCCTCCCAAATACAGTATTTTTTTCTGGAACATAATGATTAAATATGTCCCTGAATCAGTAGGGCAAATAACCAATTCATATACACACACAGTCAAAGGTTTGTAGAAGTTAATCCCTTTATCTTCTGTATTCTATCTATAGAAAGTAGAATTCTAGCAGTCTTTCTGGTTTTAGTACATGGGTGTATATAAAGAAATACATTTGGATTTTCAAAACAACTTCCATCAGGTATTTGTATTATGAAGATCAAATCTGTGGATGACTGCAGTACAGGCTCCCTTTTATTTGAACTAATCTGAAGTTCAAGGACTTCCAGATAGATGGCTCACCTTTGGCCTACGTATTCTCATGTGAAAGCCACTTCAGCAAAACTCAGGAGTCCAATTCAGCTTTGCTGTAACTGGTCATGACTCTCTTGACTTCAGCAATGCTTCATATGCTTACACCAGGTCTGAATTTATCCCCATGGCTTCTCGGTCACTAGTCCTCCCTTCCAACTCAGAAACTGCCTACATAATAAAAGTGATTCATTAGAAACCACTGGGTTCCAAAGTAGAGTGAACACTGAGACCTATAACTTTTTGATATGTGATCAGTCATAAAAATGAATTTATATGCTCTTATTCCATAAACTCACTTTACAAATATTAGACCTGCAACCATACTTCCGTGAGCTGTAATCTTGTCAAAGCTCGTAAGTTAAGCAAGGTCAGAATTGGTCAATATTTGGATGAGAATCTCTGGGGCAGGGGGGAGAAGAAAAAAGAAAAGTATATACTCTGGAGGTCCTGCAGTGTTTCTAAGTTAGGGCATATTGTGCTCCTCTTTAAAAGGATTTCCTATTAGTCTTAGAATACAACAGACTCTGGCCACATCTGTGCTGCATGGCTGCACGGTGGCTGTTTCAGATAACATCCTTTCCCAGAGATGAAGGTGATGTAGCAGATGAAGTCCTCTCCCCCTCCACCCCCCTTCAACCCAGGACGTAGATCTACCAATAAAAGCCTCAACTGCTACCCATCACCCTCTCCCTGAAGGGGTTTGTCGCCATTTCTACTATTTCTGTATTCTCTATGCTTTATCTAGCAAAATATACCTAAGAAATACATCTCTATAACCCAAGGAAAAACACTCTCCCCTCCTTATCTTCTCCCATGAGTAGCTTCCTCTGAGCATCTCATGCTCTCCCAATTTGAGCTCTTCCTTCAGGCAGCCCTGACCCACTCCCAGGCGCACACCATGTATTGCAGAAGCGCCTTTAACCTTTTCTTGACTGGAGGAGCTTATATGCAAAAGGAGCTATACCTTGTGAAAATATGCTCTGGGCAGAGCAGTACGTAGTCACAAAAGACACCTAAATGATTGAAATTGGTAAGAAAAGTCACAAAAGACACCTATATGATTGAAGTTGGTAAGAAGAAGTCGGTGCTATACAGTAACTTTCTGAGAAACAGCTTAGTCACGCATCTGAGGTAAGACACAGCTGCAGAAGGGAACTGCAAACCTATCTGGCTTTTCCTAAGGCCGGAATGCACAGCCACCAGCACGACCACCTTTCCAGCACCCTTTATCACTCTGCAAAGGGGATAAAATGGGAAAGGTCGCCAATCCTGTACCTATTGCTGTGCAGCAGCACAGAGGTCACAGGCAGGGCTTCCTTCTCCCCCCAGTGCTGCCACGCCAAGGAGGGACGAGGAAAAAGGCCATTTCTGGAGCTCTGAGTCCGTGTGGTGGTATCCCATGTCAGACAGCTGTTGAAGACCAAGCCTCTTCCTACTAAAGCACACAATGAACTGGGCGCTAAGAAGCTGGATACCAAATTAGACAGATCACTAGCAAAGCTGTTCGTAAGAGGCGTGCATCAAAAATAGCGGCGAGGAGGAGCAGTACATCATGGGGTTCTCATGCAATAAAGTGGAAAGCAAAAAGTGCAGCCAGGAGGTAGAAAACCCTGACTAGACTACAGCCAAATAAATTTAAATAGCTTTGGGAATAAATTGGTGTTTAATCCGGATCAGGAACAGGTGCTATGAATGCAATTCAGTAAATGGTCGAGAGCCTGCCAGAAGGGACAGAAATGTGTTACTTTTGAGATAATTTCCCAGAAGCTTCATAAAAGAAAATTGATTACTGGAGTTTAATAATTAAAACAGGGCCAGATATATAGTAATCAAATGAGTTTTTAATTACATCTCAAGCAGAAATAAAATCCAATTTGTGTACTTTGTATCAGAAAAGTCCTACTGAAATGCTTTGATAGCTGGAAAAAATAAAATAAAAGCTAATTTCCATAGGAATTATAGTAGTTGGTTTAATTAAAAGACTAGATCAGAATGAGAGAGTCCCAAAGTGAAAGAATACTAAATACAGCAGCAGTGGTTTTAACATCAAATCAATGTCTGAATAAAGACATTTTATAGACCAAGTGCAAAATCTGCACTGTCAAGTATCCCTAATCTAAATTAATATGTAACAAAATAACGTTTCTTAAAATTACACTATATATTTTGTAAGTATTCCATAGAGTTAATTGCTTGTGCTATGGTAAAAATGAATACCAAAGACATGGTTTATTCTTTCTTAAGTACTTCTTTTAATTTATTTCATTAAAGTTAATGTTATTAGTTAACCATTCTTGTTATTTATGCGGTAACCTCTGTTGCACCTGGGTCATTAGACTCTGTAATATGCACTTAGGTATTAATTTCTCAGAAATATACGTATTTACTTTTGGATTTAAAATGTGTCTACAACTCATAAGATACAGTGATTACTGTGGAACTGTGTGGGTGCTGCTTGAATCCATTCCCAACTTACTTGGGCTTCTGGTCTCTCCTGTAGTCGGGGCAAAGCTAATTGATGTAAGCAGCTCAAGCACTCAGCGTCCTCCTGGCACTGCCGGGGAGAAGGCTGTCTCCTGCCGTGAGAGCCTGGCATTTGCCTAGGATGGAGGCACAGGCACAGCAGTAGGTCATGCCCAGACTTCTGCATTTGCCCCCTGGCACTGGGATTGCAAACATCACAGTCTTGTGGTCAGTCTTGGCAACAAAACAGTATAGAAAGGTCACGTAGCTGAGAGCTGCACAGCCACGCTGAGGCAGAGTCCACTGTCCCAGTGAGCTCCTTCTCCTCTGCGTTGCCTGCAGCGGGTATCGGTTGCTGCTGTAGTAGGTCTGGCATTTCTGACGGGGACAGCCTGTACTGCATTTTGTGCTAACAGACCCTGGGGCTGATGTGGTGTGAGCGCAGAATGCTGTCTTTGCACTTAGAGACGTTTGAAATACACTGATTTTTAAACACTGATTATTATTTTTTTTTAAATCTAAGTATTGGAAAAATACTTCACAAAAACTCTTTCAAGATTTAAGAAATACCAGCAAGCTTAACTACCAGTGGATGGATACTGTCTTTGCACAGAAAGGATGTGATAAGTTGCTGTCAAGAGTTGAATATCTAAGGTGCTACCTCTAGACACTGAGTTGGCGGTGGTAATGCAGGCGCCAATGACAGCAGCAGCGAGCTTTTCAGGTGTTTATAATGTATTATGGCCCCTCTGGTTTGGACTCTGCCAAATCAGGTTTGAGGAATATACAGTGGTCTGAAATAAAGAGCTAAAAATGGGGAGTTCTGAGGCACAGTGGTGGGAATGTTACAAATCCACGTCCATTCTATCAATGGAATGACTGTCCCCAGCGAGCAGTACTGTATGGGCAGAGACTGCAGTAAACTCTGCCTCTTACCCCAGGCCCAGGGTTGCAAAATCATCTGCCTGGTCTGTGCCATATTCTGAGGAAATAATTTCAAGAGGATTTGCTCTGAGTTCCACCCAAATCAGCTTCTTACTCATGGCGTGATTTTTCAGAAGTGCTGAGCATTCATATTTTCTACTGAAGTCAACTGAAATCGCAAGTTTTCAGCACATCTTAAAATCAGGCCATTAACCCTTAATTATCATATAATAGCTCAATTAAAAAGCTACCAAGACTTACTTCAGCAGCTAACCAAGCTCCCATGGCTTGCAGACTAGCTATAAAAAAAAAATCCAGTTCTTTAGTGGTGTCTGGGCTCTGGGGACCATTTAAAGCGGTTGCTGTTAACCCTGCTTTTTAAAGCAAATAATGAAAATTATCAACTGCAAAGGTACCTGCTACCCCTTCCCTTTCTTTTCCTTATAATTTTCTACGCTTTTACAAGAACAACTTTTCCTGTCTTCTCTGTCATTAATTTTTTTTTTTTTTATCTCGCACTAACCCTTTATTTCAAATGACAAATACACAGTTTCCGTCAAAGAAAGCATGAGACACAACTCTCAGCAAAACCCACTTCTGGCTAATCAAAAAAGCTGCAAAGGAATAATACTCTTCTGTCCCCAAAGGACACATTACACGAGCACTGGGGAGGTAACTGGTTAACCCTTTCTTCGCATCTGGGTGCTGCTGTTAATGAGGTTCTGGCTCTCTTTAACGGAG
Source organism: Larus michahellis (assembly GCF_964199755.1). Lineage (NCBI taxonomy): Eukaryota > Metazoa > Chordata > Aves > Charadriiformes > Laridae > Larus > Larus michahellis. The sequence goes on from NC_133902.1 coordinate 33,282,164, forward strand.
GGACAAAACCAAGTGAAGCACTCGTGGGCTTTCCACATAAGCATTTGATACTCAAGGGGAAGGTAAAATAAACTTCTAGCAAAGGTGTGCAGGACTTCTATAATTTGGGGACTGATTCAAAGCCATCTGAAACCAGATTCTTACTGACTTCTGTGAGCTTTGGACTGGGTATGTAGAAAGCAGGTGATTTCAGTGAAATCTAAAAAGACAATTTATTTTTTTTTATTTTGAGCACACAGAAATGGAATTTTTTTGCCAGCTTTGGAAAGCGCAGTGCTGTTGTGGTTTACTCATCTATGGGCAGTAAGAATCTAGCCCTAGGGCGAATCTGAAGGTTATTTCAGCTTTGTCCAGCTGGTCATCCAGCCAGTGGACCTCCTGCTCATAGATGCCAGCAACCAGCCTCAGGCACTGGGGGGATGCTCACTCAACAGGACTATATTTAAGGATTACTAGAAAGCTAAAGTAGTTGAGCAGCAAGTCTGCCACCTTATGTGCTTTTTTTTGACCTTTTTGGTGGCTTACTTAAAGCCTCAGGTAAAACAAGTATGATAAAGAGATTTCAATGGGAACAATAAGCTTATTTACAGAAGAATTTACAGCTTGGGGGGGAGGAGGGCAGGGGCATGGTGCAGATTGAGCTCTTTTTACCCTGTTACTCCCTGGACCGTATATCAAAGTAGTGGAAATACTGTCAATATGTTTTCTCTCATCCCTTTTTTTTTTTTTTTTTTAATCTTCTTCCAGTGTCTAGTGAAGCTGAATGTGAAACTGAAGCCTATGCTGGACTCCATGGCAGTAAATAGAGGTAAATGGGAGGAGCTGCACCAAAAAAGACTTCCTTCTCAGGCAGCATCCTCATCCTGCTTTTCCTCTAGCTTTACCATGTCTCTCAGAGACATAAATTAAGCCTGCAAATGTCAGTGTCGCTTTGCGATAACAGCTGTCTGAAAGGTTTTCATAATCTTTGGCCCACCATTTTTTTGGGAAATGCTTTCACAGACATGCTTAATTGATTGGATATTATCTTGACGGCAGCATAGTTTGCTTTTACTGGGAGGCTTAGTGGGACTGAAAGGAAGGCCTGCGGTGAGACGGTGCTGGTATCTGGAGCGGCACGGAAGACTTAGCACAAGAAGCATTCATTCAGCTCCCCCACATTTCAACTGCTGCTGTAAAAACCTGTAAAGCTGACAACAGACTGAAATATAAGAACTTACAGCTTAATAAAATTAATAATACAGAGCAGAACTGGGATGCAAGCTGGTCAATTCATATGCAAGGAGCTGCAGGAAAACAGAATAGTATGTAATTACATTGTTGTTTTGCATCTCTTCGGTACATGTTATGAATCAATTATGCCTGCTTTTGTGATGTTCCTCTCTCACTCTTCCCTCCTCTTTTATGCCTGAATGTTCTGAAAAGCCTGCTTTGTATTCTAAAGAAGTATTTTTTTACAACAAAGCTTCTTAGTGATTGATCAGGGCCTTTAGAATTGCCTACCTTTGCTACATTTAAAAACAAACTTTATTATCTTTAAAAACACCAACCTGTCCCTGTTTCCCTGAGAAATTCCTATTAACAATGCAGTAAATTTCTCAGCAAGGGGAAGTTTGCATAAAGGTAAAATATTGCATGGTAATTTTAGAGGCGTTTCTTTTATTTTCTTTAAAAAAAATGCTCTTTTAACACATTCATTTTTAAAAAAAAATTACAGTGTCCCCTAAGGAAAAGATTAATGGGCTTTAATGAAAATAGAATACAAATAAAAAAGGAAATCTGTTGCCTTGTGCTTCAGGTTTATATTACATTGAAAAGTTGACCATGGATAAGCCTTTCTAGTAAAATTTCCAGTTGAAATTAATATTTTGAAATGGTGGAGAGGAAGAATATCATCATACTGGACTGACTACCTCTTTCTTCTCTTGCAGTTCTTTCAGTACAATTTGAGATGCTATTATTACAGCTAGCACAGCACTAGTCAAGGCTCTCATGTAGACGTCCTGTGGTAGAGGTGTTCATAAAAATTTAATCAGACATGATAGGTCACAAACCCAAACGTGTCTAGTTCTGTGTGATGATGCTAGTATTACCTGAAAGTTGGTCTCTTTCCATTAGTGCAAAGATCACTAGTGTGGCAAAACTGTGATCTATGATTTGAGGGTGCTTTCTCTGCTGCGTGACCAGACACAAGAGGAGTCATGTTGCAGGGCTTACGAGGTCCTGGGGAACTCCTAAGGAAAAAAAAGCCTTTGTACTCTGTGACAAATGGAATTCTAAATATAGAGTTGTCTGGCAGCAGAAACTAAAGCTGAATTCAGCTTAGTTTTACACCTGTGCCAAACTCCATTTTCTTCAGTGGAATCACCTTGAACTGGCACCAACTTAATGGGAATAGAACTTGGCCCGTCTGACCAGATGCTAAAAAGAGCTTTCCTGCTTTCTAAGGAAAGTGAGTCGTTAGTGCCATTGAAAAGCTGACTACATCTGTCTGACAATCAAACAGAAACAACAAATCTGCTGATCACTTCTTTAAAAAAAACCCACAACAAACCAAAAAACCCTCTGTGCCACTAATCATTCACGTGTCTAGGAGAATAACTGGAAAGTTCGGTACCGTTTCAAACCAATCTGTTAGTATGCGACCAAACCACATCCCTTTCTCTAGTAGAAAGAAGCAGGGAAGGAGCAGAAATGCAGACTGCACAGCAGTGAATACATGCACCAAATGGAAACGGGTCTGCTATTATTTTACCACTTCTTTCTTCCCTCAGTAAAGACAGACGCAGGATAGTAAGCAGCAAGCCATACAGAACTTACAACACGTACTTGATGGGAGAAACAGATACCAGGAACTGACATAGCACCGCCGGCAGGTACACACGGCTTTCCTGAATTTTGATATGGCATATTGCTAAGTATAACATAATTTATAGCGCATACCCTACAGCTTCCCCCAAGGTTGAGTCTCCCCTCATTTCCTCTCCTTTTTATTGGCTTCAGTGCACTGTTGCCCATGGCAACACCCACCGGCAGGGATGGGGATTCAGCAGCACCGCAACCTGACATACAGCTGAAGCTCTAACAATGTCAACCATCAATCAAGTGACTGTTTGTAATTGCCTCCATCTATTTCTCCTGTCTTTCGGTATCTTTGCTATTGTAGGTCAAAATTCAGAAACTGCTGACTAATGTTATGGTTCTGTTCCTCCATCACAAGGAATAAAATGAGAGAGCACAGCGAGATCTTTATCAAATTGTTCTCAGGCAAAACGAAGCAACCCTGCTGAAACCAGGGGGCCACACTAGTGCATCTCAGAACAGCACTGGGGCTCTGGAAGTGATATAGCTCAATCTTAAAAAAACCCCAACCCACCAAACAAAAAGATATCTTATACCAATTATTTTTTTTAACACTCAGCTTAGGAATCCGCAAAAGACTTCCATTTTTGAGAAAAAAAGAAGATTCTTTGTGGAAGCATGCAGTACAGTAAAGAAACATACTCCAGGTTTCTCATATTTTAAGATGGTGGAAAACACTTTTTAACTAATGCTTACAAGATTGATAGAGGGAAATTGTATCTGCTTTTCATTATTTCTGATAGGGAAACATTTTCCTGGCACTTCAGCCAGTTTTGCCAAACTCTTCGGAGATGTGCAGAGGAGAGATGACTGTGTAGGTTATTAAATCAGCATTCTCCATCTTCTACTTGTTTCCATGCCTGCTACACAAGGGGAGATCAAGACCCATTGAAATCAGTTTAGTTCTGCGAATGCATATAAAACACAGGTCCACAAGAGGCAAGGACAAATTGGAGGGCATGTAGAGAAGAGGACGGAGAACCCCCGGTTACCCAGGACAGTGCCAGTAAAGCACTGCTTGGCCTTTCCCTGGAGATGCCCGACACACCTGGTCTGCCTCAGCAACAGACAAGTCATCACTTATTTGCCCCAGTGGCCTTGAATGAGGGCTGTAGCATTCACAATTCAAATGCTAAAACGTGGTGAGCATGTGGACCATCCTTAGAGTCACAGGGGCTTCATTCTGCCCCAGAAGTGCTCAAACTAGTTCAATGGCAATGCCTTTTTTCTAGGTGTCCTACTGCCTAGTGCTAGCTGCAGCCTGAACTCGGTCAGGTTTCTTGTCTCATGAATTACAGGCCATGAGGTCCCACAGGAGCCAGCCAGCAGCCCTCATTTTGTCATCAGAAAATGCTCGGGAGAAGACCTGGGTCTTCATCCCCATCCCCATCCTCAGGCCACACAGTAATTCCACTCAGGATTCCCACCTGTGAGGCTGCTGACCAAAATCAACCTTTCCTCACCAAAAAAAAAACCAACACAAAAAAAACCACAAAAAAGGCAAAAGCATAGATGCCCTAGCATTGCATCAGGTAATCAGGAAGGAGCCTGACGTTCAAATCGTACTTGATTTGGAATAGGCTTTCGAACTGTGGGTACACCTTCCCCACCAGCCTGTGGGGAGTACAAGGGTGGGCTTGTCTCCTGCCCTCCTGCCAAAGCCTTACGTGTGCTTAGCAAAGAGACGGGACACTCACTGGGTACAGCCCTGATTTCTGCTTCACTCCTGGGAGATGCACAGAGCAGACAGGCTTTGGTGGAAGAGCTCAGGAGGGGCTCATAAGTAGGTCCTTCTGGATTAAAGCCCTCCCCTGCAACATGATGCTGTGATGCCACCAGAAATACAAACACTGGTCAAGGTGAGAAGCACCTGGGGCAGAAACTCTCCTGTGGTTCAGAAAAAAGGGTTTCCCACCTCTTGAAAACAAGATGCCCAAGAGGTATCTTTGACCCTAGTTCGAGTAGTAAAATCAGACAGTCTCCCCTCAAAGTGCCCCATCAGTTTGTCTTTCTCCCAGCCTGGGACCGACAGGTGAAGCAGAACAACTTCCACAGAACACGATCAAGCTGTAGACATCTGCTTCTTTCAGGACACGGTTTTGCTCCTGCTCCAAAGCAGAATCACGCTGAGAAGGTTAGGCAGCAGTGGCTCATGGAAGCTTAACCTCAAGGCCTCATGCGGCAACTGGACACTGAAGTCCCCACGCAGCTCTGTCACAGCCAGCCCCTACTATCTGCAGGGCCGGGGGCTCTTGCTGAGAAGGTCGTTAGTCTGTTTTGCGCCCTGCAGAAAATAGCTGCAGAGTAGAGGAGTATGTTTTGTTTTAGCTCAGGTATTCCTTCAGATGGTGTCTTTGGTACAGCGGCTGCATTTTTTCTGGACTGGTGACTTTGCTAATTGCTCCTTCTTATCGTGCACTGCAATCTCGTAATGTGCCTGTAGTTATCAACAAAGCCAATACTAGTACTCACAAACTATTTTTGAAAACTGCAACCAGCAGTGCCTAATGTCATTTGTAATATTTAGGTAAATTCACCCTAGTGGAAAAATAGGAGGGTTTCAGTCTATGGGCCAAATACTTATTTTCCCTTCATAAATTTAAAACAATTTTAGTTATTGATAGCTGGTTTATACATTAAGTGAAGTTTTAGAACAGGTTTATTTCAACTTTATGTAAAACATACTAACAGACACTTCCAATGCTTAGAGTGTTCCGGGCAAGAAAATACAGAGCAAGACATTTTTTTAATTAGCTTTGTCAAATAAACAGAAGATTGTTAAGAGTAAAATCATGTGAATGGTTTCTAACGTAACAATGAAATGGGAGGTATAAATCAGCTGAAGTGAGAGACCCCAGAGATTTCCATCACTTGAATGTGCCAGTATTGGAACACATACTGTATATTGCTTGTTACCTTTTCTTTCTTGGATTACTTTGTATTTAATTACCAATTTATAAGCACGTTGGACACTGCATCTTACAGTTGTGTGGCGAATACCATTACCAGCTTTGAGCCTTTGCCTATGGCAAACAACTGACACATGCAAAGAAATACTATATTTTCTAATGCAAGCGAATCCTACATACTTTCCAAATGTATAACCTAAGATTTCTGCATCCTTTTCCTTTTTGCATTTTAAGACCATTACCCTCACTGTTTTGCTTTAGTAGATCAAACAATGCTGATCCAGCTTTTTAAAGCATGTTTTTGAAATTAACAACTTGGTCTCTCTAAAAAAAAAAATAAATAAATCATTTTAATGGTTTGCTGTGATTTTTTTTTTAATTATTATTTTCTTTGCAACTACCTCGTTAGGATGAATCAGAGCTGTTATGTATTGATTACTGAGTCACGCAAACTGAAGAGCTGTGGAAACAGGTGCCACTGAGCGGCTCAGATCCAGTTTTTGAAACCTGAGCTTGCAGCACACATGTCCGGGAGCAAACCTAACTTTGTTGAATACACTTGACATCAGTCTGGAATGACCAGAAACCAAATTCGTCTAGCGACGGTAACAGAGCCATTTACGCATACAGAAATGACACAGGTTATCCAGGCTGAGATACTGGACATATAACTGTTTAGTATAAATACCAGTGGGGAGGAATATCCCTGCAAAGAACAGTTATGTTGCTGAAAGAGTTTCAGAAAAGTTGGAAATAATTTCTTCTACTTTTTTTAAGCTGCAGGAAAGCTGGCAGGTTGTGCTAAGGTACAAAAACACCCTTCCTTCCGTCAGCCGTGACAAACTTTGAATTCTGACAGGCTGCAAAGGGCAAGTTTCATGTTCAAGAAGTCCAAAACAGCAGTAGCGTACTTTCTCGCCCGTGTTCCAGGACGGTGTCTTTAGCTTAGGGCTTTTACACTACCACTTACTGCTGAAGAGAACTGTTACACTGCATTTAGAAAGAAATTAAAGGGGTTGATTTTGATCTTGCACGTTCAGGCCCAGGCAGAGTTTTCAGGAGGCGCACACTGTGTGACCCAATGCGGAACCGCCACTGAACAGCCCCTTTCACGGCCCGGGAGATAAAGCACGAACGGGTACAGAAAACGGCCGGCGAACACCGAGGATGCGGCCGCTCCCTCGGGCACCACGCCGGAACCCTCCGGCACTCCCGCCCGTGACGCCTCCGCAGCCCGCTGGAGGGGCGGCGGGCGGGCCGACGGCAGAGCTCGGCACAGATGCCGGTGTCCCGGCCCGGGCCCGCCCGCCGCCTCACCGCGGGCACTACAGCTCCCGGCGTGCCCGGCGGCCAGGCGCAGGGCCCGCTTCCGGGGGAAGCAGCCGCCCACTGCGCCTTCCGCCGCGGCGTTGCCATGGCAGCGCGGGGCCCGGCTTCCGCTTCCGCCCCGGCGGGCCCGTTGCCGTGGCAGCGGCGATGGAGGCCGCGCCGGTGCCCGACGGGCAGTACACCGCCGTCGTCTACGGGCTGATCGGCGGCGGGCGGTGCGGGGAGGCGGTGTCGCTGCTGAGCCGCGAGCTGCAGAAGAGCTGCCGCTCCCGGGGCGGCCTCTCCCTGCTGGGCTACTGCCACTACCAGCTGCAGGACTTCGCGGCGGCCGCCGAGTGCTACGAGCAGCTGGCGGCGCTGCACCCCGAGCTGGAGGCCTACCGGCTTTACCAGGCGCAGGCCCTCTACAAGGCCGGGCTCTACGCCGAGGCCCTACGGGCCGTGGGCCCGCTGCTGGACCTCCCCGCCTACCAGGGCCGGGCCCTGCGCCTGCGGGCAGCTATCTACTATGCCCAGGGTGACTTCCCGGCGGCCAAGAGCCTGGTGGAGGAGGCCCTCGCCGCCGCTGCGGAGGGTGGCCCTGGAGCAGCTGAGGACCCCTCAGAGCGGGCTGACGCCGAGATCAACCTGGGCTGTCTGCTGTACCGGCAGGGGCGGCACGAAGAGGCCAGCAGCAAGTTTGCCGGTGCCATGCAAGTGTTGGGTTACTGCCCTGAGCTGTCCTACAACATGGCGCTGTGCTGCTACGCAGCCAAGCAGTATGCTCCTGCTCTCAAACACATCTCCGATATCATAGAGCGTGGCATCCACCAGCACCCAGAGCTCAGCGTGGGCATGACCACCGAGGGCATTGATGTCCGCAGTGTAGGAAACACTCTGCTCCTGCACCGCACAGCCCTGGTGGAGGCCTTCAACCTCAAGGCGGCCATTGAGTACCAGCTGCACAACCTGAAAGCGGCCCAGGAGGCGCTCACAGACATGCCACCGAGGGCTGAAGAGGAGCTGGATCCAGTCACGCTGCACAACCAAGCGCTAATGAACATGGACAGCCAGCCCACTGAAGGGTTTGAGAAACTGCAGTTTCTTCTGCTGCAGAACCCCTGTCCGCCAGAAACTTTTGGAAACTTGCTACTCCTCTATTGCAAGCATCAGTACTACGACTTGGCAGCTGATGTGCTGGCAGAGAATGCCCATCTGACCTACAAACTGCTCACACCTTACTTGTACAACTTCTTGGATGCCATTATTACTTGTCAAACTGCCCCTGAGGAGGCTTTCCACAAGCTAGATGATTCAGCAGGGCCGCTGATCGAGCAGCTGAGAAAACTCACGAAGCAAGTACAGGAAGCTAGGCAAAACTGGGATGATGAAGCTGTAAAAAAAGCAGTCAATGAGTATGATGAGACTCTGGATAAATACATACCTGTCTTGATGGCCCAGGCAAAGATTTACTGGGACATGAAGAACTACACAATGGTAGAAAAGATTTTCCGCAAATCAGTGGAGTTCTGTAACGAACACGAGGTGTGGAAGCTCAATGTGGCTCACGTACTCTTCATGCAGGAAAGTAAGTATAAAGAGGCCATTAGCTTCTATGAACCGATAGTTAAAAAGCACTATGACAACATTCTTGATGTCAGTGCCATTGTGTTAGCTAACCTCTGCGTTTCCTACATCCTGACAAGCCAGAATGAAGATGCAGAGGAACTGATGAGGAAGATCGAGAAGGGAGAAGAGCAGCTGTCCTATGATAATCCTGATAAAAACATCTACCATCTTTGCATTGTCAATCTAGTCATTGGTACCCTCTACTGTGTGAAGGGAAACTATGACTTCGGTATTTCAAGGGTCATTAAAAGCCTGGAGCCATATAACAAAAAACTGAGCACTGATACATGGTATTACGCCAAACGGTGTTTCCTGTCCTTGCTGGAGAATATGTCCAAGCACATGATCATGCTACGTGACAGCGTCATTCAAGAGTGCATTCAGTTTCTGAAGCAGTGTGAGCTCTATGGAAGAAACATCCCAGCTGTCATCGAGCAACCCCTTGAAGAGAAGAGGATGCACAGTGGGAAAAATACAGTTACCTACGAAGCCAGGCTTTTGAGGGCGCTGATGTATAAGATCATTGGGTGGACTGCGTAAATGGCACTCCTGTACAATAGAAATGAGAACTTTGTGACTGTTCTCCTCTTATGCTTGCGAGATGATGCTCACCCTGGTAGTCCATGGTAGTATGGGGTTTTCTTGATTGCTCACCTTTAAAGATTTTGTCCTGTATTTTAACAACATCCAGGGGAAAATACAATATTTACATGAAATAAACCAGCACCAAATAACTAGGGGTATTCTCAGTAATCTGTCACGTTGTGTTGACCGAGAACTTCATTACAAAAATATCATAGAGTTTTTACCTGTATAATATTTTATCCTTCTGAAATTTTGAGCAGGTTTCTTTTTATTTGTTGACAGGTGAAAATAATTTGCTATCTGTCTCTTCTAGCAGAGAAATTGAGGAAACAGAGTTGGTTTAATTCTCTAATTTGTGCCTGTGCGTGAAATGTTTCTTTCTTCTGCTTTTTCCAAGGTATTTTTAATATGTTACAGACCATGTTGATAGTATATTTATACACAAAAAATGCCTTTATAATAAAAAATCAGTCCTGCAAACATAAACATTGCCTTTTCCTAACTCAGTAATAATACACGAGTGTTCTGGCAAATTGCATACCTAATACAGGGACCAGGAATATATTCCAAGAAGGATATACCAGGACAGTACCTCAGTTTAGGTCTACCCTTGCAGTAAAGTTTGTTACGACTGGACATAACTGGCTTCAGAGACACTGCTCAGTGCCACCCCTCGGCTTCTGCGACCCCCAGAGTCTCCATGCCTGCGCCATCCGAGTGGCAGCTGATGCCCTGCAGACCCCTTTGGTAACAAGTGCGTGTTTAATAACGCAGTCCTCCATTTGCCTGCCTCTTTAGTCAAAACACCATTCTTAGAATATATCAGTCTCTGGTAAGAGACCTTGAGAATGTGAACTTATGTTATTTTCCATATTTCTCAAAAAAGCATGTAACTTCCATTTTATGTGAGGCTTACAACTTCTGCCCTTAGATGGAAGAAATCTGCTTCTCAGTTTCCTCCTTGCGTTACTGTTCCTGCATCTCCTAATGCCTCTCTGAAACCTTGTTTATTTGCTTAATTCCTTTACTTGGCATCTCCACCATGCTGGCATCAGAAAGTGTATTTTCTCAATAGTCTTCCCATTCCTCTTCAACCATATTATGTGTTACACAGCGAAGGGAGACCAAAATACCTTTCAGTGTTTTTATGCAATCTGGTTCTGTGCCCCATGGCTGCTCTCCTTTTTGGTATTCTGCCTTCTGAAGCGATGCACGATCTGAAGTTTTTTTAAATAAGGATCTAAGATCCGCGGCATTACTTATTTGCTTACCTTTGATACAGGCTCCCAGAAGAGCTCCTCACGGGGGAATTTTGGTATCAGGCTGCGCGTCTCTCAAAATCCAGTTTCTGTGCTGTAGTTTACATGGAAAGAAAGAGGACAGCATTTTTGAAAGTTGCTCTATTATAAAGCATATATAATACCTAATCCTTCCAGAGATTTAGTGTATATAGGAATTGAACAGGCTTGCAACCATTTCAGCCTACAGAAAGTCAACTCTGCTTATCTGCTGGGAGAGAAACCTGTCAGGGCTGAGCAGAGCCTTTGTAGCTAAAGGAAATGGCTGTGGGTTGGGTGATGTTACAGTTTACCCAAAACTTCCTATAACAGCAAAGTAAAATCAAATTTAACAGTGTCAAGAATGGGAAAATATTCTAGAGAGGCTAGAGAGCAGGCGGGAGATGCAGCAAGGTGTCCTAGGGAGGCCTCCATAGCTCATTACTAGTCCATAAAACCCCCCGATTATGGTGATATTAAATATTTCCCACAAGTGCTTCCCCACGAGGAGGAGACCGGTGATTTCAAATTTTGTTCACCTCCATGAAGCACAGCAGCAGGCTGTAAAGTATGTTTCTAATTTACAGTGAAATTGTATTATATATTAGGCAGCATAAACAGCATGACCTTTAAAAAAAAAGTTTTTAAAAGTCACGCCACATAATGGCATCTGAAGTGCAGTAATGGGCAATGACTTAGGGAACATCAGCCCTTTATTTAATATTCATTGTGCGTACTCTGTAAAAGTCAGTAGACATTTAAAAAAAAATAAAAATTCACTTTGCAGATTTGTGCCTGTGCAAATGTTGAATGCCCTCTAATGGAGAGCATTTAGAGACCTTTCCATGGCTGACCATTCGGTGATGTTCACACGCTCTAGCAGTTTCTGTACAACCGGTGCGTGACTTCCATTAAGGCTCTGCAGCAGGATTAGCCGCACTGAGTGCTTCAGCTCTTTCTCGCCTTCCATGGCCACACAGGGGTCCCACCACGAATAAGCGGAGGTGACGGGGCTGGCTGGCTCTGGCAGGTGCTGCGCAATCCTGCCAGCCTCCAGGGAAGGCAGAGGACCCTCAGTCACAGGGTGAGAAGGGAGAATAGCGATGCTCCCCCGGAAAAAAAAATTCCCCATAAAAGGACATGGAGTTTGGCAAGTTGTAGCTGTTCTAGAAGATACGGCTAGAGGGCAGTCAGCATGTTACAACACATCAGGCGTACAAAAAATCACTGCAGAATCCTAGGGAAAATGTCAATAGCAGCATTTTCCCTGTTCTTCCCTTTTCCTCCTCTGTTTTTACCTGCTTTTCCTCCCAGAGGTCAGTGCACGCCCAGAAAACCCAAGGTTTCTGAGCAGGTTGGGTGATGCTGAACACCACGACCCCAGTGTGGAGAGGCCTCTGCTGCTGAAAGGCGAGGGGGAAGCGGCAGAGCTGAGACACAGCAGGAGGAGACCCGGGGCAGGCGCTTCCTCCTCTGCTGCATCAACTGACGCTTCTGCACGGGGTCTCCTCCCCATCCCAGCAGTATTTTCCACCCTGTCCTGCCTCTTCCTCAGCAACAGCCACCCAACCTTCCCAATAGCCCCTGTTTTGTCCTAGAGATCCCCCTGCCCCTCCTGTGCCCAGAGGGATCGATGGGGTCCTGGGGTCACATGGCTGTCATCTTTTGCGGTGTGAGTGTGTCACTTCCCCCAGTGGCAAGCATGCATTTATAGCATCTCCAACTGCAAAGCACTTTGGTCATGAAAAATATATAAATGTTACAATCAGTTTTATCACTGTCTTTATATCGCATTTAATGTTATCACTATGTGACTTACACACAAAATAAATTTTTAAAGGAAAGCACATACATTTTCATTTAGGGAAAAGGGAGGACACCAAATAATGGTTTATGCTCCTTAGAAATACAGTAAAATCCACTTAAATTAATGCCCTAAGCCAGCACAGTTCTTCTTTTGTCCACAACCAAAAATCACTGTTTTCGTTTAAAGGAATGCAAACAGAAAACACTACCCAGAAATGGCTGACCATATTCCCAGGGAGGGGCAGATAAGCACAGATTCCTAAGCAAGAGCCTCTGCTTTTTTTGGTGGGAGCAAGGGGAAAGAAGCCCTTGGCCCTCTGTTATGGCATTAGTACCCAAAAGATGAGCAGCACAAGATGCCTCCCATGCACACCACCGCTGTAGTGAGGCCAATCTCCAGGATTTGATTTGAATTAATAGCCTTTTTTGCACCTCATCCTTACAGTGCATCTTGTGAAATGTTCTTGCCCTCAAACCTTACAAAACCCATGTTGCAGGTGACAAGCTGTATTGTACCGCAGTGGGCAGATCTTTTTTTTTTTTTTCCAGCTACCCTTGCAGTAATTACAGCGTGAGTTGCACAAGCAAAGGCCTCAAACTGCCATTCTGCCAGCAGCCCACCTGCGCCGGTGGGAGGAGCAGAGGAGGCACGAAGGGCCTGAGATGTGATTTACTTCGTGCTCCACCTTGAATCCCCTTGGTGCTCAAGTCTCTGCAGTTAATCAAATGTCTGCTGACACCACCAGCAGAGCAGAGGCAGTGGATGCCAGGGACACTTGTGATCAGCTCCGCAGTCAGAGCTGATCAAGAAATTTCAGTAATCAAGGGGTGGCTGACATTACCATAAGGCAGATATAAAAGATGAGACAAAAGCATCTTCTTCTTGTACAATCCTGGGAGGAACATGATTAGAGTCTTCCTCGGGGAAGTCAGGGGTGTTTCTAATGTGTAAGCAAGACCCATTAGAAGATGGACAAGGAGAGGAAACGGTGAAGTTACATGCAAGAATAAAAGTTGATTTGGGCAGCCCATTCCACAATATCTTACTTACAACATCCTATTTTAGATGCCTGAGTTCAAAACTTCCACACATCCACACTGGCTTTAGCCTCCAGCAAAGGCGGCAGAGTCTGCCCCTGACTAATGGTTTGGAGATTCAGGGCATCGATGTGATAATGTGACTGTGTGGGCTGAAAGATAAGCACTGAGAGATCCATCTTCTCTCCCCCAGGCTTCTCTTCCTTTATCTCCCTTTGGCTTTTCAGCAAATAAAACCTTCTCTAAATTTTGTGCCTCTGCTAAATCCTGCTGTCTTCTTAAGGAGTGGGTATGCCTGGGACAATGCGCATCTTCTTCACATCATGCCATGTAGTTCATACAGAAGAAAGATAAACACGTGAACGCCATCTGGTTTACAAAGAACTAGTCCACAGAACACATTTCCCGCAAAAACGTCTTTTAGCGCAAAGAGCTGAGAGGGATGGTAAAACACCACCTTCTTTCAAGAAGCACAGCAAGGGGCATCTCTAGGCGTTCCTTGCACATCCACCACCTTTAAATGGCAGCCTCCAGTAGAGGAGGTTTCAGCGAGGTGCAGCCCGTGCCTACTGAAGCTCTGGTGCACCAAGCCAGGGCACGCGGCACTGATGCTTATGTGGTGTGCACCTTAGTCAGGGCTTGCACATGGTGCCGCATCAGCTTTCATGAACCGCAGGCTGGCCTTCCTGAGAAGGCACACTTGGCTTTGTCACTCTGCGCTGGTGTGGGGACATGGACAATGAAAGCCAGTAGCAGCAGAGGGGAACCTGGCTGGTGCCCTAGTGGGTGGCGGGCAGGATTTACACACGTGGAAATGGTGAAAAGCAAGTTAGTGTTAAAATCCTCCCAGCTTCAATCAGTTTGATGCTAATCAGTAATGTAAGGACATCCAAGTGCGCATACGGTCTGGGAGACACTGCAGAGAAATATTGAGACGTAACCGATACGACAAAAGCTGTTTTGCAGTCCTCTGTTTGGACAGTGTGACCTACCCATGGCTTGCAAAAAAACATTTTCTAAATAAAGTGAAAGAGGCTTTTCAGTCCTGACAAACTTTTAGGCTTTACTTACAGCAAAACAACTCTTTTTTTAGCTGACACTTTTCCATTAAGTAGAAAAACTGAGACATTTGATCTCAATTTCCAATGAACCTCTTGATTAGCATAATTTTCCTAGACTTTGCCTAAATTGAAACTAATAAAGCCTGCTCATACAGCAGACCTTGCCAAATCCAACAGCTTCAGTCCAGAATGTTGCTATTTTTGCGGTTCTTCCCCTAAATCCAGTATAGTTTATAGCCCAAGCTGAAGCCCAGGGAAGCCAATAAAAAAGTTCCCGTTGACTTCAATGAGCTTTAAACTGGCACTTTAGAAAATATCCATTTTCACAGCCTGCTATTTCGAGCCATCCAAGACCAGCTTCTTGAAAGTACTGAAATGCTACAACCCCAGTCAAATTCAGTGACAAAAAACCTTGTTTCCACCCACTTCAAAAGCTGCTTAGAAAACAGCTAACGCCCATGTTGCCCGTGGTGCAACTGCTGCACATTAAGAAAACATCGCTGTCGCACAACAAGAGGTAAAAGTGGGCAGAGGATCCTGATCCTCCACCTGGACCCAGCCGGGCAGAGTTTCCCCCAGCAGCCCACGCAGCCCACCATGGCTCCAAGCACAGGGCTGAGGCCTCCCGTCCACGCAGCCTACGGTTACCCATACAGCGCAGCCCCAGCCCTGGGAGACACCCTCAACCCAGTGGCCACATCACCGGGAACTGCTCACAGAGGGAAATTGGAAACACGAGCACCAGTTTTTCTTCTGAAATGTGGGAATCATCACTCGCCATCCAAACTTTTGAACGTCCCGAGGTGAATTTACACACTGGCTCTGAATGGTCTGAGCTTGGCTGTGGTGCTTTTGTCCTCTGCTGCACACAGTCAGCCTCTTCTCTGAGTTTCAGCCTTTCTTGCTGCTTACCTTCTCCTTTCCCCCCAACTCTGCCTCTAGGACCGTTGCCATCCTGTGTCACAAGCAGGGAACAGGTTGACTAACAGCTTTTTATGAGTCGGTTTTATTTTATAGCCCTCTTTCCCGTGGGAGAGGGCAGAAGGAGCTGGCTAACACTCAGATCCTGTTGGGTTGAACTGTTTTCTAACAGCCGTCTTCCAAATTAAAATTAACACAGCTCGGATTTTTCTTAACTACATTTCTCTGGTGCCTCACAGAGCCCTTTGTGTCCTCCTCCACTGATTCACGGCCGTTACAACAGCCGGCAAACAGAAACGCGAGAGCTCTGACATGGCGTATCTGATTTTCTTGCTCTGTCAATAGTATTTATCACTGCAGCTCCCATGCGGAGCGGGACGGTCTGCTTCTCCATCAGAGCTGAGGGACGGGTGTTTCAGGGCGCACATAAATCCTTCGCTCTTCCCCTGCAGAGCAGGTCAACGCACATCACGTTTTTAAAGCAAAACCAAAAAAAAGCCACATTTTCTGATGGCTGTCATCTGTGCGCTACTTCAGCCATTGCGATAGCACAGAGATAGCCACCGCACCGACATCAGCCCCGCAAGTGTCCGCGGGTGCGAGGCAGGTGCGGAGACAGCTCCATTAGGAAACGCCGCCTGATTTATCGGAGCGGCATTATTCTTTCCCTGGCAGCACATGCCTTTGTGTCACCTTCAGGGAGGGCGAGGGCTGGCCGGCTGCTGCCATGCTCCGGCCGTGCTACAGAGGGTGCTGCGACGCCAGGTTTGGGCCGGCCGGGAGCCGGCGGCGGGTGGCGCCGGGCGGGGAGCGGCACCGACAGCGTCCCCGGGACCAGCGTCCGCCCTCTCCGGTGTCCGCCGGGGGCCTGGGACAGACGGATTGCCGGGAATGAGGCCGAACATACGCCGACAGCTAATATTCCCTCCAGACACAGAAGGGGAATAGAAACCCTTTTTTTCCTAGCCCACACTAGAGTTCGCCGCTCCTCCTGGTTGGAGAGAAGGAAGGGGGAAAGGGAAGCCAAAAGCGCCTGGTGAAAGGCAGTAGTCGAGGGCAGGCTCTGCCCTAAAGAGACCGCCTCGGGTCCAGCGCCGGCCTGCCTTTGGCTCTCCAGGAGCTCCCTGCTGCTGCTTTCCCCGTATTTAGGAGGGCAAGGCCACGCATGGGCAGGCAGCGAGGTTTTTATGCTGCCTCTCAGCATCACCACCAGCTGGGGACCAGGGGGAGGGAAGGAGCAGTTTTGGGTACCTTCACCCCGGAGATCCAGGTGATGCCGTGCACCCCTGCAGCCTCTTGCATCCCTTGCACGCCTCTGTAGCCCCCTTACATGGATTGCACCTTGGAGGAGGAGGACCTGCTCAAGTAGGCATAGGTCTGACCTATACATATTTGTACAGTCCAGGGCACGGCTCCGACTTCACTGGAGCTTCTCTAGACTTGTGCTGGTTTTACCGTAGGGAGCTTTTGTTTACACGTATGAGAGCACCTCCCCAGCAGTCTCCACTGAACCCTTACAGTCACGTGCAGGATAGGAATCACCCTTTCTGCAGGGATGGGGGAGCAGCCATAGCTTTTCCCGGCATCATGTGTGACACCTTCTTTTCTGCCACACTTAAATGCCTCTTGGCCTGCTCCTGCCCAAGAATCAAATCAGGACTTCAGAAGACATGAAATACTGGTAACAAGAGTTAATAGCAATGAAACAGTCGACAAAATATAAAGCTGTTAGAGCAGGATGGAGTCTCTGGGAAGGAAGATGTGCAAGCCCTGCCCTGCCTTTGTGCTCAGTCCAGGGCAGAAAACGCAGAGACGCCTCCCTGATCTTGTGAAATGCCTGCGAGTGAGCATGTGTAATGTACTGTGAAATTTTTGTGACTTGCTAGGTTATAAAGCTGGTTATAGGAGAATTTAATAAAAAAGGAAACCAGTTTATCTCTTTCTGATAATTTCTCTATGGCTTTAGGGTCTCATTCTGGCTTCCTCTCTGTGCCTGGAGAGGTGATCCTAATATTCAGTGTAAAATGTACAGATTCCCCGAAGGGAACTTGAAAGTAATGCTCTGCTTCAAATTCAAACCTGACAGTACATATCACATCAGGGGATCCCTTTTATCAGCAGGATATTCAGAAGGGATGAATGATTTACTCACATAATCTCTTAAACCTTTCACTTGCAGAGTCTAAGATAGAATTTATAGCATTTTTATCATTTGGACCTAAAAAAAAAAACAAACAGTAAAATTCCTCTATGAAATCTGAAACCCTACTCATTGATTTTCTAGCTGATGAAATTTCAAAAGAACATGTTCTTCCGTGATGGAGTAACAGCAGGCCTCTGCCTTGGCTTTGGTGTTTTCTCATGTTAGAAATCAGATAATTCCTCCCTAGGGAGACACATTTAAATAGATACTCCTATGTTTTGCATTTGAAAACACTGAGGATGTGTATTAACCTCCCATAATTAAAGATGGTACCAAGTTTTGTGCAATTTATTTCTCTAATTTCCATTTGCCAAATAGATGTATATTTACACAAGAAACCTAAACAACTAATGCTTTCATTCTGAGTTTTAACCTAAGTAATCAGTTTTGTCTTCAGGATGATGAGGATGACAACCTAGATAACAACACTTGCTTAATATTTCTGCCATGTAGCTACTGCAGAAAAGTAAACCAAAGGTGGGCTGTGACATTTTATTTCCCTTCCTAAAATATGTTTGCCTGTCTGATATGTTCTCCCTTTATTTGATGAAAATATAAGCTGGTCTGAGTCCAGGTTTTGCTTATCCTGTTGTACCAATAGAGTGGTATCACTTTTTTTTTTTATCTTTCTAAAGTTATTCTTGAATTAAACTAGGAGAAATGAGCCCAGAATGAGAATGCAAAACAGATTCTCATCTCGTTTCCTGGCACTGTCATTGTGTTTGTTGTTTGAACCCAGAACCATTGGACGTTAATGCAGGGTGAGAACTAGTACAAAGAAATACATAATAATGCTAATAACTTCTTCATTTGAATTTGAGGAGATGTCAGAGGCAGGAGGAAAACGTGCATGATTAGATTGGTAATCAGCATATCAGAAGCATGCAGAAGCACAAACCAGAGTTACAAAAACTGAGATTTCATTTTCGCTGGTGTGAATGTGCACTCAGCCTTTCAGAAAGGCGTTTCTGTCTGTTAATTAATCTCCGGTTGGTTGTCCGCAAACAGTGATGTGACTCCAGTTACGACTTTGTTGTGCCCAACTGTCACCTCAGACCACGTTTCTATCACACCCTATCCTGGGGCGGGGGCATGGGGACAGCTATTCCTTGCCACTACTTTCCTGCTTCACGGTTCTCCCATGAGAGCTCCATGCCAGCGGGTGATTTGCTCAGTCGGGATATTGCTGACCTCCACGAGGCAGCGGTCCTCACCAAGCGCTAAATTATGCTCACACTTATCCAGTGTAAGCCCCAGTACTTCCATCCAATTCAGCAAAACGCTGTCTGATTTACACTAGCGTAAGCAGCAGCAGGATTTGGCCCTGTGGAGCAGGCTCTGTACGGCCAAATCCTCCATGGGTATAAGTTACCGTGGCTCAGTTTGCATTTGTAATGCCAAATTTACTTCTTTCCATTTAGTATGTGGCCCAAGGTCAAGTTACGAAAATATTTCACTGTCATAATTATTCCCATGAAATCCAGAGCACTTTGTATTTGGCAGCCAATGTCATTTCCCATGCCTTAAGAAGCTGGCATTAATTTCCTGACACTGAACAAAGACAGATTCACTTGTACATTTTCCTGACTGCCATTTTCCTTGCCTTCTGAGTTTGAATCCCTGCAATCTGATGCAGTCCTGGAGGAGCCTTCCTGGGCGCTACTGTAGTACTAACAATAACCACATCACCATTTAATGAGGATTTGTGCCCAATTTCATTCAGAGGGAGTTTTACCTTCAACCTGGGGAGTAAGCCTGGCAACACTGCCTCCTTGTACGTGCCCTGGACTGTACAGGAACTCTTTGCTGCTGCATTTTCTCCTGGAGAGCCTGCCTGTCCTCATTAGAGAGCAGAGGTGGGGATCTCACAGGTGGGCTGTTTCAAGCCTGTTGCCATGTGTCAGTAGCCCTGCAGCTGGATAATGCTGTGTGGTTGCATAGCACCAGCTTAGTGCTTCTGATACAGACCCTCCAGTACCTTCCCTCTCCGAGCATCCTGCTTATACAGCGTGGGGCTCCCCAGGGAAAAACACTGCACCGTTTCTCCCATATGAAATGAAACTCAGGCTGGGAGCAGCCAAGCAGGAGCTCTGGCGGCAGCGAGGGGGATGGCTTGGGATAAAGGCCCTCAGTGGGTGAATTGGCCCAGGACAGGACACCCACGAGAGGCACTGGAGGAAGCCCTGGGCTCCCCAGGCTAGGAGCTGCAGGGGGGTCAGGCTGGGGCCTGTGGGATGGCTGCAGGGGAGCCAGGGCATGCTCCCGTGCCTCTGAGGGACACAGCCTCGGCTCTGCCCTCCAATGCAGTTGCTAACAGCCACCTCCTTTCTTGGTCACACAAAAATATTTCAGTCCGTGACACGTAGCTAATATCCTCAGCTGATGTTGGCTTGCCTGGCTCCCCTGAAGCAACGAATATTTATACTAGCTAAGAACTGGCATGTATTTCATATCTTCCTGATTATTTTCTCCCAGCTATTTTTGTTTGGTTTTCCATAGCACTCAATAGGCTGAGTGCCTCTTTTATGCAACATGGTCAGTTTTCACTGTAATTTTTTCCCTTATAGGTTTGTTCATATTTACACATCCTGAATTCCCATTAGTACTTCACACTAATTTAAACTGGCCAGTGGCAAAATTACCTAAAATGCGTTTGTCCCACCCTGATAAACAAAAAGACCCATTCAATCCCCTCTGCCCCAAAAAACAACAACAAAAAAATTGGAATATATTCAAGTCAGATAATTTCGCACATCCATGGCAACAACACAGGCGTGGAAATTGCGGTGTGGGCCCTCCCACACCCTGGCCAGCACTGCAGGATTTCAGTAAAATTTCCCATTTCTCAGGATATTAAGTTTGACTGCAAGGAAATCCAGACATCATGTAATCTCACTCCAGCATCGGAGCGGAGCTAATAAAGATGCATAAAACATGCCACAGCCTGGAAGCTTGCTCAGAGGCTCGCATTTATGTTTCGAAATGAAGACAAGTACAGCGTGGGTCAGAAAGAGTGAGGGAGGAAGATTAAACTCTAGGATAAGGAGGCACAGCCCACTGGAAAAATACAAACTTTCACGAGCGGGGAAGGCCAAATGTGACTCAGGTTTTGATCACGCACTTGCCGTACTGATGCTTGGCTGCTGCTGCGCACTGTGCTCACCTCCACTTCTTCAGCCCCAAGCAGGGCTCATCCATGGCTGGGGACACCCATGGGTGCTGCCCTGGGTGGGGGCACAGCCACTCTTCTCCTGTCCCCCCGTAACGGAGAAGTGTGACCTGAACCATGCAGGTGCTGAGGCTGGTCCCTGAGTGCAGAAGTGTCTTATAATGATCTTTACGCCCCCTTTGCCATTTCCCTCTCTGGCCCAAGGACAGGGGTGAAGTAACTGCAGATGAAGCAATGGAGCCCTTGAGCCAAGATCTGCGTGGCATGTAGGCACCTGAGCTTTGCCATTTCAGCAAGAGGTTCCCAAATATCTTTGGGAATCCGTCCCTTAGGATATGGCGTACAGAGACACCGCCTGAAAGCACACACCTGTGCTGGGGGTACCTCGCTGCTATTGCGAGGTTGCTCACCCCTGTGGAGAGCGAGGAGCTGGGCAGGCTACGGCTCCTGGGGCCAAACAGCAGCATCACAACCCCTGCCGAGCAGGCAGACCTTCACCTCCTGCTTTAGGGCCTCGGAAATGGGATGCTGAACTGAGCTCAGTGGGCTGTTGGCAACACTTTTTAAGTGGTTTGGTTTATCGTCTGTCTGAAACCCTCTTTTCTTCCATGCTTGGGCTGTGGGTTTAAAACCAGCTGCTGTCATGAAACATGAGTTGGGGGTTGTTTATTCCTACACCCGTTCTGTTGTTATACACAATAGTCGAGCTCACCAAATCCACAACCACCGGTTGTGTCAGCAAAGCTCTGAGGCAAAATGCATAGGGACAAGGAGAGGCAACGCCATTTCCATTACACAGCTTAAGCTTACAGCACATGGGGAGAGCACTTCATTACATGCTCAGAAAGCATATGAAGGTCTCATCAGACATCTTGGGTGGACATCTGGATCCGAGGTGGGAATGTATGTGAGAGCCAACACCCGGCAGGTGCAGGCCAGTGGGACAGACAGGAGGAGGAGAGGAGAGGAGAGCAAGCCGAGAAAGCCAGTGGGACGAAGCCTGGAGCACGGTACAGCCGCTCTGGGTGGACATCGACACCGGAGTGCTGGGATTTTTCTTGACTTTAGCAATGTCCTGCCACGTCAAGACAGCCTCCCATACATATCTGGCCTCAGCAATACTAGCTGCTTTTGGAGGGCTTATCTCTTTAATTAGGATAGCTTTCATCACGCAGCAATGACGCCCGCCTCAGTTTTTATAGGGGTGTTACAGCAGAAGTTGACAGAGGTATTGGGAAATGTGATGATTTTAACAGAGTTTTGCAAGTCTCATACCCCAGGGCAGCTTTTATGTATTCCGTGCTCGTTTGCAGTAAATAAATTCGTTTTCCCTTGCCTGCCCCTTTCCTATGCTGTTCCCTTTGAAGCTACACCCCTGTATTTGGTCACCGAGAGGAGCTGCTTGTGTCCCCCCTCTCCCTCAGGAAATTCCCAGCTGGACACAGGAAAGATTTGCTAGTTTAGATAGGAAAAACGGGTGCGGAGTGTATAATTCGGCTCTGAATCATGATGTCCTAAGGATTTAGCGAGGAAACCTATTGACACATGTAAGCTTTCAGGAGTTAAAACCATGTTGTGGGGGCTGTCTGGTGATTTTGCAGAGCTGCTGGCAGGAGCCGGGTTGAGGGGAATCCCCTTGGTGATTTGTAGTTTTGGAGGAGGAGGACTGGAGCTGCTGAACTGCCAGGAATTTGATTTCTGGCCGCAGCTGTTTATTTCATCTCGTCCTGTTCCCCCTCACAAGGCAAACCCACACCTTCTGAAGAGGCTACAACACGCACTGCTTATTTTTACCACATCACAGAAACGTCTGACTTGGCTCTCTCATTGTATTTTTAACGCTTGCCAATTCTAACACCTCAGATATAAAACTTTCAGACCGTCCTCTGCCTAGCTCTCGCTTTTTTCAATTTGATTTTTCCCTAGCAACGGGATGTGCCCCAAAGTATTTCTGATGGGAGCAACCCTCATCTTAACAAGCGAGAAGACCTTGGCTCTGTATGATATATGCCCTAGTTAAAGTAAACAATAACATTCATATTTTCCTGTAGGCTGCACCAGAGCACTGGTCAACCATTCAGTAAGTAGCCCATATTTCTTATTGCAATTTATGGCCTTGAGATGGACAGGAGCTAATGTAAATGTCCTGAGCTTTTGTGAGGGATGGTGCAGGGCACATAATGGCTTTGTAGTTACCTCTGCTGAGCAGATACACAGTTCACTGATCTGTTAAGCACTTTTGAGATCATGCAGTGTGTAAAAAAAATACTACGTACTTGTAAATGTCAAGAGGAGTTACTGGTATTTATAGAAAAGAAACTGTTTTACTGTTTCCAGTTCTGTGGAGCAAATATGCTGTATACTTTAGGGTTCAGCTCCAGCAGCTCAGTAGTTTCCGCGTGGATCAGATTTTTAAGGTTATAAATTGATTGAGATGACCTCGGCCATTCAGCACCGTGCCTGGATCTTTTAAAGCCCAAGGAAAGGCAAGTGACATTTAACGGTGGGAAAGAAAGCAAAGCGAAGGGAATAAGGGGGTTTGTAATATGATAATAAAAACAAGGCATGTGCATTTCATCAGCTGGATTTCATAAAGAGCTTGATCTTGCAAGCTCTCTTTTGCAAAACATGCCTGGGTGTATGAATTTGTGTGTTAGCCCTGAACGCCAAACAACTCGCTAACAGGACTTGCCAAACACAGAATCAAGTCAAGCAAGAAAAGAAAGGATCAAGTCTGACAATAAACACGCATTCTGGAAATTGTGACTCCCTAATTTAATGCACCACATGGAAGGTACATGGAAGACTTTGCATTTTAATTTATCAGTTTCTTTTTAATTGACCAGATTAATTATTTCCACCTTGCTATTTGGCAGGTAGGTCACTGCTCCTTTTCACAGCATTAATGAACTAATTCCGTTTTTCCCCTTGTAATTAAAACTACGAGTTACAGAGATCACATTTATAAATTGGCTTGGTGCACAGTAAAATTTACTCTTTATTAAATAAAATATAACATCATTTCCCATGCCGGAAGGGATTTATTTTCTTTGCATTTCTCCACTAGCAAAAACATGACAAGAAAAAGAAAAAATCCCCTCAGCCCTGCACTTTTCAATCAGTAATAAAACCGGGAAAAACAAGATTACCAGCTAACTCATGAACACCCACAAGCCTCCCTTGGGCACACCAAGCTCAACTACAAATGTGAAAGCAATTGGAAGTTTCACATTATCAGTGTTTTATGCTCTAATCAAGGTTCTCTCATGATCTGGTCAGAAGGCAAGGCTTGGAAGTATCCGGCTATGCTAGCTGAGGAGGATGCACTGCAGTTGGCCCATTAGAGAGACTGGAGGAACATCAAGACTTGCTCAGTGCAACCCACACAACTCCAACTCACTGGGGTGGGCTCATCTAGCGTCTGCCACACTTTCAAAAGCTTGTCTTGATTATTAACTTGCCCGCTCAAATAGCTGTGCTTAAATACAAGCACAGCCCATATTTATTATTATTATATTCCTGCCTTTAAATGCTGTTGTCCGGTGAATTTACGTAATGGCACCTGATTCAGGGAGAGGCTGTATCTCACTGGTTGTACTGAACCGCGATACACAGGATAAGATGTGAAAACTGGAATTGAAATGGGAGGAAGAAGCAAGGGGGCTTTGTACAGGAACAGGGCTGTAAAGATACTACAAACGATTGTCTGAAAATGTTATTTTGTATTTCTAATGAAGGCAGAAGGTCCTTTTTTGTTCTGATGTTAGGCCCTTCTAAGTAGTGAATTTAGTTGGCTGAAAGACACCTAGAAATTGCATTTCAGAGTCAAGTCCACAGGTATACATCACATGAGCACCTTCCCCCACTGGCTTAAAATCCTCTCATGCATGTGCTGGCACTGAACATACCTGTATTTTTCTAGTCAGAGATTGGACAAAACATACTTTTTTTTTTTTTTTAAGATGTGTATGATCTAGTTGCAAGGCAAAAAAACCCCTAAAAATTACGAATATTATAAATATGTTTCAGAAATAAGCAATAACATTAATCTGCCTGTGAGTTCTTGTGCATATGAGAAAAAAGCAGAGTCCTTGTTTTCTTACCAAATCCCTTGCCTTTCTCTAGTGGTCAGGGTAGCTATCACAGCGCTTGCACAGGGGACGCAGAGTGAAGGAGAATTGTAAGGATGGCAGAGAAAAGAGGAGGGAAACCAAAGAGATAGGAGAAGGTTAGGGGGTGCTGGAGAGAGTTAGAAACTCAGGTACTAGTGCTGGCCTGGGAAAATAAGTATCCCAGTCCCCAGAATTACAGCTGCCCGAGTACAAATGTGGCTGACAGCCCTCATCCCTTTCTGCTCTGGTGTGAGCATCTGAAGCCCAGCTGTTAGGAAACATTGGTTTTCTCTCCGCAGATTGCATTTTTTCCCCCCACAAAGAAATAGGCAAATACTAAAATGTATAAAACAGCCTTAGGTCTCATTCTCTCTGCATCTGTGAGGCTGAGATGAATTCAACAAGATTGTGAATAAAAATCCAGCAACTGGTATTTCTAATTCCATTTCTCAGTGGAAAGCTTCTAGTAACAGCTAATAACTAAGTCATACTAATCAACTCAGTGACAAAACCTCTAAAGTATGTAATATAACATAGTTTCTGATTTTTTTTTAATGGAACCTATATGTTGCAATCTCCTACTCTACAGTCATAAAACTTTATAGTCTTCTCTTTTGTCTACTGAGATTTCAGGTGTTTAACCACTGACTTCCACCCAAACAAAGTCTGAAGCAACAATAATGCCATCCATGTGCTGAAGTAAATGAGCGTTTCAGCTTGGCTGGCAGTGACAGCTTTTACATAGGCAGGCAGGCGCAGCGGTCCAACTTCTGCCCTCAGCTGGTGTAACTTCACTGTGACATTCAGGGTTGTCAGTGGAATTACTTCTGATTTACTTCAGTGCGACTGAGGAAAGAGTTTGGCCTGGTTTGTATATGCTTATGGAGAGAAACCTAGAGGACAGTGTCTGTTCTTGTTTAAAGTATAGCAGGAATTACAGTGTTGGTGAAGAAAAGCATGCAAACTGTGATTGCAGCCAGCAGTGGCGTTGCTACGGCACGCTGTCCTCAGGCTGTTCTTAAAATGCCTGGAAGTTTGGTACCTTGCCCACTGCCTGTGGGACCGAGGCATGTTAAAGTATTTACTTTAAATGACTTTTCAATTCAACTTCGACCCAGAGGCACCTCTGGAGAGACAGCGGTGGTGGAGGAGGAGGGACAGCGTACAGGAATCTGAAACAATTAAAGCTGTTTCGTGCTCTCCTAGCACACTTCTGCCCATGGACTGCCTCGTATTATGTTGAAGCCTGGAAAGTTTGGTAATAAAAACGCAGCAGTTCAATTAAATAAACTCTCCAGGCATAGGAATATAACAAAACTAGGGAGTCACCTAAACTCATTACCAGTCCTGACTGGCCATCGCTTTGCTGCAATGATAAAGAGTCACTACAAATAACTATAATTTATTTTCCATGTCTTATCTTGTAACAATGGTCAAGGGACCCTTCTGGCAAGCACAGTCCCATTGACCATGGGGAAATCTTCACTTGCTAAAGTTCTCCTCCTCTCCTACACTCTGGATTTCCTTTGGGTAGTAATAGAGATCAGCCTCAGCACTCATAGCACCATTATGTATTATCGCAGCCCCTGCTAGCAAAGCCCCAGTCAAAGGCCTGACGGCATTTTCAATAAAGTAACTTGTTTAAGGGGTTTGGAACCTGATTATAAAAATTCATTTGAGGCTGAAAATTTGTGCTTTGGCACTAGAGAATGGCAAAAAATAAATTAGTAACTAAAAATAGAGCTTGATAGTTTCAAGGTAACAATGCAGAGAGAAGGAAAACAGAGCCGAGCTGGAACAGCACAATTTGGATTCAGTTCTGCAAAGCTCAGATTTCTGTTTTCTTCATTCAGTCTTTGATATGAAAGACTTGAACTCTAGAAAAGAGCTGCCTTAAAACTCGAGGAATTTGTACCTTGAAATATTTGTTTAGATTTTACCACCACCCTCCCAAGTTTCCAAGTTTCCCAAATTTTCTGGAGTTATGTCACTACAATTAAAGAATAGCTTGTCCTTTTCCACCGAAAGCCAATGGTGTTTTGGGTAGGAGAGGTCAGCACCCTCCTTCCACCACGTTACATTCATATGTTCTGCCTCGAAGTATCAGTTCTTACTATTCACTAAACACCAGCAGTGTGCAAAACGAAGGCATCCTAGCTTGAAAGGAGCAGCTTAAAACTCTTCTGCGTGGATGCACATACTCCAGAGTGCCTTTTCACAGTCTGTTAGTCCCCACTGACCTCTTTGACACCAGTGAAGATCAGCTGAAGCCTGCAGCACACCACCATCACAACACACCTAAGCAACCCCACCTGATTTCTTAACTTACTCACCCACATGACTGAGCTATTCTTGGACAAATACAAAACGCACCCACAGCTTTTCCCTCCAAAATCATTTCTCCTGACACTAGTTATCCACTCCTCAGGTGTCATCACTCCTGCACTGGGGCCAGCTGGAGTCACCAAGCCTGGTGACAAAACAGAAATGCCTACTCCAAAGCAATAAGGCAGGTTTCCTTGTTTGTCCCAAATATCAATATCATATGGTACAAATAAACTCTGTAAAATCAGGTTTCAGGAGGTTATTGGTGCAAACTAACTGCCAGGTACCCAGTTATTTTGATTTAGAGGTAGTTTATTTCAGCCTAATGGGAGTATAATTCCAATCCCGAGGGAAAAAAAAAGTTGGGGTGTAAGAGTAGTATAAAAGGAGATTTAAAATGCACGCTTGACTTTTCCCTCAAGGGTAATCATTTACAGTCTAGTAGTAAGAAAAATTAGAAAACACTGGTGGAAAAGGAAAATAAAAACAAAAAGCCAGCGCATATCACTGGTTTCTGTTGTTTCCAGATATTCTGATCCCAATTAGTCTGCATGAAAATCTATAGAGAGCTCTTGTGATTTTATTAGCTGGAGCAATCCTTACAACTGGCTCGTTGTGCCCCTATAAAACCGCATTATGGTCTGGGTACAACACAGGTAATTAGCAGTGGGATCCCTGCAGACAGGCTTGAAGCCTCTCCTGCCAGCTCAGAGTTTCTCCCAAGACCTTCCAGTCCTCCTCAAACCAGGAGTCCAACTGCAGCTCTTACAAAGGAATAAAGCTTTTGGCTAAACAGGTTTCGTTATGCTCTGAAATACATCGGATGATCCCACACCTTTCCATCCATCTTCTAGTACTGTGCAGGCACAGGCAGGACCTGAAACCAAGCCCAACCCTGTCCAAGGAGTCAGGCAAGAAACACTGAGCTACTGCACATCCTGCACCAGGAGCTGTTTGTGTCTTCCACTAAGACCGGCAGAAAACTCCCTTTTATTTTCTTCCCTGGGCAGTTTTCCACCAGGTTCATTAATCCAGGCCCCGGGCCAAGCTGGAGCAGAGGGGAGAGGTGACGGTGGTGACCAGGAGGTGGTCAGGGAGGACTTGACCCCTGGGGCTGAGGCTGTGCTGTAACTCAGTAACCCAGGGAGGAGCTCATCACATCAACAGGCACCATGGAAGGGAAACTTCATGCTTAAGTGCGGTAGATATTAAAAAGACTTTAAATTTAAAAGTAAGGAAATTAAAATCTTTAGACTCAGCATGGAAGCTATTTAAGAAACTTGAACGTAATCATGGAGAGCACAAAAAAAAAAAGAAAAAAAAAAAGAGGCGTGCATGGGGGGAAGGAGGCAGGAAAGTACAGGGGAAAGCAATAAAATGGTCAAACGGCAAGATATTGTTCAAGCCAAACAGGTGCCTTTCAAAAAATAAAAACCCAGCCCAACTGAAGCCAATAGAAAGGGAATATGAACTAGAACAAATAAAATGTCAGGGCATGAAACTTAGGAAGGCTGAGAGTGATTATGAACAGCCAATAATGAAAGACATAAAAATAAATAACTAGAAATTCTTTTAGCAAATCAGCTGGTTTACTGAGGATTAAAAGCAGCATTTCATAGTAAGGAGACAGCAGAGGAGCTGCGCGATTTCCTCGCATCAGGGAGAATTTAGGAGACACCTACTGCAGCTGTAGCCTTACCCATTTTTAAGATGAGAAGCTGTCAAAAGAGTGGTTAATGAAACAGTCCAAAATGCTAAACCACACGGGCACAGGCAGAGAGGCTTGTTACTTTTAACACTATGCTCCGGCACAAAAGGCTGGGTTTTTCCCCTGTGGTTGTTAGTATTGCCATAGTAAGTACAAGCATGTTTATTAGTGTGAACTGGAAAGGTTTGAGTGATAACACAGGGCGAGATTATTCATATTAGCAATCTCTCAATCGCACTTCTATCCAGGAGAGAATAATTCCCATCCAATACTGCTTTGGTGGTCCAGAAGCACACAAGTCTCCTTTCAAGAGTAAAGCACAGGGTCCTTCAATGGGAAATCCACTGCCCACCTAAAATCCACTAAAATGCTGTCCAGAAGGGCATTGTAAGTAGCGTGTCTTAACACCACTTGCCTTACTTCTCACCTACTTTAGATAGCATATAAATACCTCATCTCAACATCCAGTCTGGAAAAGAAACATGGTTACAAGATGTCTTAAATTTTGGCTTTTCCTAATTCTCTGCATACATCTGGCAACATTAGTTTATTGGTAAATTCATATGAATGTGAGCTCAGCCACTGCATTGGTTATACTGTGTCAGGCGTAATGCATCTTCTGTATCCCCTAGATGGTCCAGAAATAAAGCTATCACTGATCAACAATATTAAAAAAGCAATATGAAATCATAGATGAACAAAATCCTGCCAGACGTAGGCAGACAGGCATGCTCTATATCTGTTGTCACTCTAATTTCAAATAAGGTGAAACGAAGAAAAGGTGAAACAGACACAGAACATTTGGTCTGCGTATTTGAAGAAAATAAGGGTTTCTGCATAATAACTTAAGGTCCTCATACTTGCAGCATTTGGATTGAGTTGTGGTGGCCACAAGGTGTGATTCAATTTGTTTTTAAATTCCGTTTTGCCACACTATAAATGCAGTCACTGCTACAGGTCTCTGTAAAAATCAAAGGGTGGGGTGGGTAGGCAGACATGTGGGTAAAATATTCCCCTGGGATCTATAAATTCAGGGACTGGATCCAAAAAGCACTAAACAAGAAAGCCATCAAAAAACACAGGGGATGGGGTGAAGAGAGAGAAAAAACTGCCCAATAAAACTACATAAATATTTAAGAGTGGGTAGCTTGTAACTTCTATTCAGTTTCACTGAAATTGAAGGTCTAAAAATCTGTGTTGGTGGAGAGCACAGTCAGATCCGCACACATTCGGCTCTGAAAAGGAGCTGAAGAGGGTTCAGCTGTGGACCAACAGTTTCCTTTCTTGCTGTGCTGGTCCAGTGATAAGACCAAGGAAAAGGTGATTTTTTAAAATAATTTTTTAAAATAACTTCATCTATTCAGGTGTGTTAATTTTTTGAGGATGGGCGAGGCAGAAGAGGGGCCATGAAAAGGGTGCTGTGAGTCACAGTAACCATGGCCGGCTTTAAGGTTTTGGCTGAAATCAGAGTGGATAGGAGAGGACTATGTAGGATTTTCCCATTTGGATCATTTGTCTGAGAAGAAGAGATGAATAAGAAATACATCCTTCTGGACTTGGAACTAACCCAAATGCTAAACGATTTTACCTTATGTTGAAGATTGATGAGAACATTATCTTCAGCGGGAGGATTTTTTAGTTGTCGAGGTCCCCCATATTCTTTGGACTTGTCTGTTAGCTTAAAGTGCCACTTAGAAACTCAAAAGCTCGTTTTAAACAGAAAGCATTCCCAAGAAGATGCCCACCCAGTTTTTGAAGCATCAGTGTTAGCAAGAACTTGTTTTCCTGTTTTCTGCCTGTGATATGCTTTCACCATAAGTTTACATAGAATAAGTCAAATGTTTGGCATCACTTAAAAGTTGCTTGTATCTTGAAATAAGGGGAAGGTAGAATTTAGTCACATATCTGTCAAAAGCATAGCCCTATACCAAGACTGTATACCCTATATAGCCCTATATATATATATGTAAAATATATATAAATATACGCACCCTTTACAGCCCTATACTGAGTTTTCAATGTTACTGTGCAAGAGGGAAAAGCATCCATCCAGTAATAGCAACAGATGCTTCAGAAAAACAATCCACTGTGAAAATACAAAGTCTAATCACAAAAGCACGTTTTGACGCAGTGTACATACATGCTTTGTGGGCAGGGCACACCAGATAGGGTGTAAATCCAGCACTCAGGCTGTAAAGAGCCTCAAACTGATCTCTCTGAGGATCCAAACTATAGAACCAGGTATGGGATCAAAAGTGACACAAGTCCTTGCCTTTACTGTCATCCTGCGTAGAGAGTACAGTTTGGCAGCAAATCCCACACCATCTGCACTCCAAAATAATTCATAAACAATACCAGAAAAATAGGTTTAACTTGTGCTAATACCCCATTCTGAAGTTATTTTAGCTCTTTTGTTTCATATGAGACTTCAGAATCAAAAGAAAAACAAACAGAGGGAGGTTACTTCTTGTGCAGCCTTCGAGCTTAGAGTAAGACTGGTTGTTTAATCCGAGACAGAGCATTTGTACAATACATACACGCAAAGTAGAAAATTCCTGAGGCAGTGTGTGAGATTTTTAGCGTGTTGGTACTTCTGAAACACCTATGCATCAAAGAATGAAGTCAGGTCATACTGGCTTTTGAAGCAGTGGTTACAAATAGCATGAGAAGATGGTCATGGAAGACCAATCCTTCTGATTTGCAAGGTAGTTGGCCAAAATTACCGCCATGGAAGAGAGGGCCAAAAGGGTGATGGAGAATTCATTACGTAACTGGTGGGTCACTCCAAATCATAATGCCCTGTCATTGCAATTCTCACTTGAAGACGTACAAAACTGACATTTCTGGTACTTCCAACTCCGTGCCGCTGTTCCCAAGCTTGGCATTCTCAGCAGAAATTGCTGCTACTCAAGATAGACATATTACTGAGGGGAAAAATAACTGCCTTATGTAGAGACTTCATGAAAAATGTTAACTGTGGATCCTGCTGATTTGTTGAGCAGTGCTGTGTTTTCATCAACTAATCTAATTGTGCAAAGCCTTCTGTATTAGAATCAGCCAAATCACAACAATCGCATTTCAAACACACATGATGTGTTTATAACTCTCGTGAGACACGCCGTCCACTCCATTAAAAATAACAACCTTTGTAGTTATGCATGCTAAAGTATCGGTAATCAAATCTCATGCTTCATGGTGTAAGATGATCACTAGAAGTGTCAGGAAGAAATTATTCCCTTAAGAGATGGCACAGCAAGATATGTTTGTTGCCTTTGAATCATCACGTGTTGTCAGTAACAGCATCCTTGCGTGTTAGATCATCGATCCAACAATCTGTTATAGCAAATTCTATCACCTGATGTTCAGCAAATCAGTCACTTCAAGACCAGCAAAATATAACTCTGCTTTCACCACAAAGTAACCAGCACTAAATTTTGAGATGGTGAGGAATGCAAGCCTGGCTCCAGTGCAAGAAAGGACTTTACTTCTAGAACTGTCTAAATCAAAACTCCCTATCTAAAAATCTCCAGGTTTTGGGCCTCAACATTTGGCTCTGAAATTTGCGACTTGGGGCCGATCTCTCTTGGTATACTCTAAGTTTTCTGTAATCCGTTAAAGCTGCCCAAATTAAGCAGAAAACATGCAAGAGCAACTGTGCTGGAGCAATTTGTATGGCTGAATTCATTTCCCTTTGTCCCCTGCTTTTATGACGATTTCTAGGGAAATTAAAAATAGCAGAACCACCACTCCCAAAACAGACTAACGCCATATAACAGCTGGAATTAGGCAAGGGGAGGATTGGTGACCCAGTGGTGTATTTCACACCTCACATTAGCCTTGTTTGCTACCGATGGGCTTTTGGTAACTACAGGAGTCAAGAGATAATATGTAGTTGATGGGATCCTTCCCAATAGATGAAGATAGCGATAACAAAGATGCATGATTTTTGTCACCGTAATACGGATGATAGTTTCTGGTGCCATCTGTGCATTAATCCTACCATAAGTCTACTATTTTAAACTCCTCAAAGAATATTTCTAGGAGGAGAGAATCAGAGCATTTGCTCTTGGGTAGATCTATCCCAGCGCTTTAGAAATTACCCTTACAAAGCTGTCAGATTTCTTTAAATTAAAATGGATTGCTAATTCCTGGAAGTGCCTTCAGAAGCAGCATTTTATTATCACTCTGGCGCTTCTTGCTCATGCTGGCTGCTATTCAAAATCACCTTGGCACCAGAATCCTGGCCTGGCTGCAGCTCACATCACCTGGC
Organism: Larus michahellis; assembly: GCF_964199755.1. NCBI lineage: Eukaryota > Metazoa > Chordata > Aves > Charadriiformes > Laridae > Larus > Larus michahellis. The sequence continues at coordinate 33,315,347 of NC_133902.1, forward strand.
ATCAGCAGCCTGGAAACAGTCCTTTGAGATAAACGACCACCACGCCAAATAGCAGCATAAAACTGGACAATTAAATGTTTTCCTTTCAAGAAATAACTCTGATGCTGTGAAGCTTTGCTGTCCTCTCCTGCTGGCTCCCCATAAGCTGTCCGAGCACCATCTGCTCACAGCAGGCACCCTTGCAGAGCCTGAAAGCTCCCTGTCCTTCAGAGAAAGGTGCTCCATGCAAGCGGCACTACCTTGTATTGCCATTCCTCTCCCACAGACTCATATGAGGCAAAGAGGACATGTGGCTTGGTTGTCAGAAGACCCATGAAAAGGCTTCCAGCCCAGCATTTCCGTCCCGGCTCACTGCCAGCAGGCATCCCCACTGCCCAAAAGTCGCACCCACCTCCGCATGCAGCACTTGGCTCCCATCACACCCCAGCCTCCAGCACCAAGGAAAAGTCCTCTTAGAATTTCTAGTTTTCTACTTTCCAGCTGTATTTTGGGTTGCGGGCAAGAATTTGCCTGCTAATGTGCACTAAGCTGCCTTTTCTGCAGTTTTACATTCTTTGGTGCAACTAAGAAAAGAAAAATCACAGGTTTGGTATCACAACAAAATGAGCAGGCGTAACCCAGGCTATAACCCCTGAAGAAGACAAAAATCACAGACAGACGCAAGAGGGTTTGTCTCGGCTGAAAACACTAATGTTCACAGTCCTAGCAGCATTACACTGGCCTAGCTGTAAACGCAGCTTTGCTCGCCCCTGCCAGCGCTGACGCTGGACCCCAGTCTGTGGCCGTGCACACCCACTGGCGCTGGCGTATGGTCCTTACAGCTGCTGCTGGCTACCAGGGCTAGTGTCTGGTGAAGCTTATCTGTGCTGTAGAGAACTGCAAAGCCTTTCCGTCAGCCCACCCAGGCTGGCCAGTGCTGGCAATTACATTGTTTATACAAAATACCTTTGATTAATGGTTGGAGAAATAAAAACCGTAGCATATGTTGCTCTCCATATAAAAATCATAAGTCTGTCAGGCTTACGGTGCATCTGGCCAGGAAGGGGGGACAAAGATTTATTCCTTCTGTTATACCCTGTACCCTCTGTGTTTAAGTCTGAACTCCCTCCATCATTTTACCTATTACACTCAGCCAATTAGGAGGAGACACCTAAGCATGATCTCTGCAGCAAACTCCACCAGGGTGTCAGAAATCATGAAGGAAAAGGTGGGATGCATTTATGCTGACAGACCAAGTGGTAAATCTTCTGTAGAGCCGGGCCCTGGCCCAGGCCTGGCTGGGACACCTACCAGCAGCATCCGATGAGGATCCCAGACAAGGCATTCTTTTCTCTTGCTCTTAGGGGAACTGAGGAAATGGTTTCCTTGCTCAAGGAGGTTTATGAAATTCCTGCCTTATACATGGGACTCTGAGCACCTGGTGCACACAAATGTTGAAAGGCAGTTGAAAGCATCTCTGCTTTGTGGGGGTCTGTCATATCGGTTGTTCTCACAACCAAAATCACACACCTACACCTGGTGTTCACACACACTGACCTGGCAGTTCTGTCTGTCTGGAGAAAAGACACAGCCGCCCTCACCTCACCATGCCCTCAGGAAAAGCTCTCTGTGGTGCCACCACGGCTGAACCCAGGCCCACTAAGAGGGACTTGGCACTGCACACTCGCTCAAACAGTCTTGGTCATCTTCTTCGCAAGTCCCATTTGAAAAGCTCATAAGTTAATAGTTCTGAGAGTACATCCAAATTCACATTTTCTAATTGCCTCCCATTACTTCTGAGATGTGAACAGCAGTGCTGGACATGTGACGGCACAACAAACCGAGACGCGTCCTAGGACCTGGTGGAGAAGGTCAAGTCCCAGGTCCCAGTCCACTTACATAAACCCAACGAGAAGGTTTTGTGTGCTTCCTTCATTCAAGGGAAGAGAGAAGCAACGCTCCCAGGGAGGCATGGCCAGGTCCCACACCAACCCTAACAAACAGATCAACTATAAGAAGAAATAGGGCCGGCTGCACAGGAGACTGTCAGCTCTGGGGAGAGATGACCACAAGTCTTGTTTTCCCCAGGTAAGACAGCTAAGACAAAAGGGGAGGGCTCAGTGCGGGGAAGAGGGCAGGACCCAGGAAAGAGAGCTCAGTGCTTCAGCATTATTTACGCTTTTTTTCATGTACATCTTTTCTGAAAGTCTTTTTGCTGCAGATGGACTGTAATAACAATTTCTGTGGCATCCTCATAGAGATGCTTCTCCCAGAAAAGGGGCCTGCATGCCCAAAAACAACTGTTTCCCCCCATCTCTTTCAAAAGAATGAAGGGGATCTAATAAAAGATATTACCTCTCTCTGCAAATTTTACCTCAGTTAAAAATAAGACATTGGGTCAGATTCTCATCTGGCATAAATTTTGGGTCACTGAATCAAAGCCCGGTGGAGTTGCACCAGTCTGGCCTATTGTCTATAATACAGATTAATAAGAGAGACAGGACTCTAAACCAGGTATCTGTAGCCAAACCACAATTCCAGGCTCTTCCTTGCCAGTTCCTTGTGCCTGAGGCCATAGATCACAGAAAGTTACAATACAGATCAGAACAAAGTGCACATGTACGGACAGCCCAAGCATGTTAATTTTTGAGCAAATCCTTATAATGAACCGAAACAGAAGAAGCTCAAGAAGGAGCAAAGAAACAGTAAAATCTATTGGCATTAACAAATTCAAATACACAACAAAGTTAGGACCAGAGTGATTCTGCCCATTCCCTGGTGAAACACAGTATTTGTCAGCAAACTACAGGCAACGCTGCTTCAGGACTCCACATGGCTGTATTTCTGCATGGCAAAAATCCTGCTAAACTTCTCAGCCTGGCAGAACAGAAACAAAAGCCAGAAAAAGCAATGGGAGAGAGGTAAAACCAAACAGCAAACTAACACATATTCAAGCTGTAGCATAGAAAAAAATGAAATAAAGGCCCAAAGCAAACCCTAACGTGCTCCAGGACACGATTGCTCTGCCAGGGCCCATTAACACCTCATAATTGTAACCGAGCACCCACAGAAAGAATTATATTTTCATATAAAACAACACAAAAACCAAGCTAAGCTCAACAAACCACCAAAAGGTAACTAAGAGAAGTCAAACTCAATTACTTTAAAAAAAAAAAAAAAAAGAAGGATTTAACATGAAGGGAGGAAGGCATCCTAAAATTTTGGAAGGGTCAGTCTGGAAAAATTGATCGATAGTCCTTATTTCAGAGCCAATTATTAGCAGAGCTGCTGGACGTGGACCTGTGCTTTTGCATGGGAAGTGCAATTTCCCATGAGAGGAAATGTCCTCCTGGGGGCTGCGTGCCTTGTTGGCAGTGGGACCATGGCACGGGGAGAGACCCGGAGAACAAACCTAGAAGCAACTGTGGTGAAACTGAAGGGCTCGTCAAGAGAGGTGACATTCTCTGTCACCTGGGATAGGGAGAGGGGGGCAACCCAATGGGCTAGTTCTTCTTTTCAGCTGAGGCTTTTTCACAGGTGTTTTCCAAGAGAACAATCTCTTCTGATGTTGCAGCCTTGCACCACATGGTACACCTCTAGTTCTTGCCTAGGCCAGCGGTGATCAAGAGATGGCCCTGAACTGCAGTGTTTGTGCAGAGACTTTGAATGTCTTAGAGTTTGGGATCTTTGGAGCAAATCCTTTGGCTCAATCCACGAGAGAGATAAAGATAACTGTCAGAAGGGAAGCCAGTGAATTCATGTTTATAGCGAACTGCCCTGTGCGGGCTGAATTTACATCAGAGTTTTTCACGCACACTGCATTACTCATGGCCAGGCTAGGCGCCCACCAAACATTTGAGGAGTTGCTGGCTTTTAGTAAGGCCATTCAAAACAAACAGCAGTAATAAATACTCCTGCTGGTATGCCTCCAGAAAGCCCAAAGGTTAAGCGAACTGGGAATCTTCCTCCTCCTTCTCTGACCAAGGTTCCTCCAGATCATGACGGACCCTGTAAAAGAACTGATGGAATAAGTTTGCCAAGCCCAGCTGGAACTTTTCTAGGGTACACTGACATAAGCTCGGTTTTTCTTATGAGATGTTACGATTGCTGTACAGCATGCAGGCAATGTGAAAATGAAGATAAAGACTTTGAAAGGCATTTAGTCAAAAAAAACTAAAAAAAGAACCAAACAAAAAACCAGCAGCTTGCTAATTGTGATTAAAACTTTTGTGCTAATCTTAAACACCTTATACGCATTTCAGAAAACTGAAATAACAACATCAGGCTGATCTTTGGCTGCTGCATGGTGGCAATAATAGCAAATGCTTTTTAAGAACAGAGAAGTCTGGCAATTCTAAGTCAATACTCCATGATCCATTTGGTTTTTTAACATCTTTCCTCTTTGCATTCAAACCTGCACCACCTGGCTTTAAAGTGAGAGTTAACTTCCTTCACAGTCATAAGGTGATCTTTGACCCTTCCAGCATGGCTGGTAGGAGACAGCAGCGGCTTCCTTGGTCAGCGAGTGCTTAGGTCAAGTGCTAGGAAATGGAGTTGCTGGCTCTGCCAGTAAGCGTGAAGACAGCTTTTGCTGTAGCTGCGAATGATAAAAAGGTTGGAGTTTTTCTGAAAGCAGCTCAGGAAGGAAACAGACCTAACGCCACCCTCACGTAGCACTCACAGTAATGGGCATACCTGGAAAAGGGGCCAGAAACATCCACTTTAGTCCAGGGTGGCCAATGAGAAAATAATGATACGTACATGTGAAGGAGGGAAGGGACCACAAGGCTCGTATGCCACCCTGAACGCCCACTGTATTGATTTATAGGCCTGACCCAGAGCCCACCAGGCAGGTCTCTGCTCCAGTCACTGCATACTGCATTCATTTGACATATGCTGATGTATTTTGTTGCACTTCTGGTTTACATTTTTTTTTGTTCCCTTTTCTTCATTGTTTTTTCTTTTGTTGGTTTGGTTTTTGTTTTGTTTTTAAGGGAAGAGGTTAAAAAAAAGTAAAAAATAATAAAAAAATAGAGGTAAGATCATAAGCATTGTCAGTCTTTTCACAACAGATTTGCATCACCTAACAGAACTCACACCTTTTATTCTTGCTGAGGTCTGGTCAGCACTCTTCTCTGAAAGTAGTCATTTTGCATAGCAGTTAGTCTTGATCGCGTTCATGGCTGCTTAAATATTTTCAAACCTGATTTAAAAAAAATAAAAGCCATCTACCCAGATCTCCCATGGGCAGGAATATGTTAGGAAGTTTTTGCATGCTGTTTTACAAGCTAGTTTGTAGGTCTGAATTAAAATAAACAAGTTAGGGGAAAAAAAAAATTATTGTTCTTAGAAACGTGTTGACCTATGAAAGTCTCATCCCAGATATAAATCAGATATAGGGATCTTTCCCAGCCAGAACTAAGATCCAGAGAAGATCTGAAGAGCTGAGGTATGCTTGCTCCTGAGTAGACTGCTAAGAGAAGCTTAGCTTATTCAAAGTTCGAGTTCAGCTCCAGATCAGTATATCATATGTTTCTCAGTGGTGTTAAGATTATCACTGTCTTATCATGAATGCCAGTCCCTCTCCAAGGCAGTCATCCAGGCTCGCTCATGATGCCCAGACCACATTCTCTCCCATTTTTGATTTGTACATTTTTGATATTTGCACATCATGTATTCACTTCTCTGGGAGACCAAGTTCAAGAAAATGGAAATTCGTTAGTTATTTGGTGTAGTCTATGGGAGAAAGGCTAATAGTGATGATATGCTGCAAGGCAAGATATGTACTTGTGTGGTACTCAGTACCACAAACCTGTTGAATTGGTCATTTTTAGGTATCTCCATCTTTCTTGTGAACCGTTCCATCCTCAAAACAAAACTTTCCCTCCTTGGTACCATCTATCAAAGGCTCCATTTTATGCTCATATGTGTATGTTTGCACACACGCCTGAACTCTGCCCTGCTCAACCACCCCGAGCCCTCACCAGCCTCGTCGCTGCATTCACTGGGGCTGGGTTGGCAGCTGCTGTATAGACGAAACTTGGATGTTTTCATTATGGAGCTACCCATGTGGTAAATTTTGATTCCAAAGTTTCCTTAAGTTAGAGCCACCAATCTAGCTTTTTGGTTTTTTTACCAGGGAATGCAAATCACAGCAGAAGTGCAGCTGTGTCCAAATTCCCACCTAAGAAACACACATACAACCAAAACTAGTTGTTTCTGGCATGCAGCAAGGACTTTATGAATACTGTGCTTGGTAGATGATTTGCTCATGTTCCCCAATTTTCCTAGGCATTTATACTTCCTGGGCAAACACCTAAAACACTTGAACACTTAAATATACCTGTACTCACCATAGCGTTTGGCTCCATTTAGCTGGGTTCACATGCTTACTTTGTAAGCGCCCTCTTTTTTTGGTGAGCAAAACTTTAACAGCTAGTGGTGTATCAGATGTATCTTTAAAAACGTAACTGCAAAGAACAAAATAGCTTAATTTTAAGCTTAGTTGCATTCCTAAACTGCATATTCTGATCCAAAATCTTACCCAATATACATTTGTACCTCAAGGGACTTGCCAAATCTGTAGCAAAACTTGCTTTGTCTTAGAAGAGAAACAAGTACATGTTGCATCACACATTAATGCATTTAAATTGGATTTGGCGAGCTTAAATTTGGGATAATTGTGTTTCTTTACTTTGTTTTTTCATATGCAAAGTGATTGGTATGAACACTGGCATCTGTCTTTGCTTTTAAGCTGTTTAAAACTTTATTGGCACAGTCATATGAGGTAAGTAAATATTTTTTTCATGAGCCTATAAAACATCATTAGTTTATTTTTTCATCATGTCTGGTTGGATAAGTATCTCACAGTGCCTGTACATCTTCATGAGAATTTTATTATTTATTTTGATTTAGGCTAAACTAAAACGAAGACCTGTCCTAAAGCCCTGGGCTTCTCTGACAGTCTTTAAAATATACAGTAATAAAATTGAATTAACAGGCTCCCTCAGTGATTTCCAGATGGCAATATGCTGGTAACAGCAGAGAAACCGCAAGAGCTTTAGCCCCCTCTGTTCTGCCCTAGCACTGCAGCAGATGCATCCTTTGCATCTCTCTCATCCCAAAGCGGAAGGGCCAGAGGGCAATGGCAATGGGGCAGGCAAGAACAGGATCCTGTTGTCAAAATAATAACCTTACCCATTCCCAAACGCCAGAAGAGAACATTGGCTTTGCAGGCTAGTGCGCAACTGTGCAATTTTTGAGAAACAATAGCTCCAGGGTAGATAATTTAATATTTTATCCACATAGAGACATTAACTATGTCTAGTAAACTAGAGAATGAATTACCAACACGATGGCTGCATTACTGAAGCTCGTCTGTATTAATTCTCCATGTAGACTACCTCGATGCGAATTGAGACCACCACTAAGTGTGCAGCTTACCCCAGATTTGAGGGGAGAAGGGTCTGCACCAGGAGCATCAGGAAGCACAAGCACAGATCTGCCACAGGTTCATTTTCCAGCTGATGAATCTTGAGTGCTCCAGAGTGGACAGTTCTGACTCAGGACGCTTGATTATAAATCTCATCGTTTGTCTGGCTGAAATAATATAAACCATTTCCTTCCAGCTTTATAAACTGGGTGAAACAGATAAATTGTTTTCTTTGAATTTATCAAACACCAGGAGAACCAACAATAGAGGAAAATGTTTTCGTGCATGAAAACATCTGCAGAACTTTGCCAGTGTAGACCCAGTTAATGTCCCTGTCATCCAAAAAAGAAAGCTGCCACCAGAAGCACAGATATTGTTTCTGCTGATGTAACCTGCGTGATAAACTTGGAAGAAGAATGCAGTGTTGTATCCACACCGAGCAAACCTGTCCTAATAACTTAAAATGTATTGCCCCTGCAGTCTTTGCCTAGCCAACGCTTCATACAGATAAGGCAATTCTCAGTTGCAAACAGGTGAAAAACTGACTTTTGTGCTTGAAAGCAACTATAGTACCTATAAAAGAGGTGACTAACCTTGCCAACCACCTGCGGATGGCACCACTATAGATGCAGAGCAGTATTTTGGACTGATTGTGAGATGTGGGCTTGATGCATCACAATTAGTGTGTCTTCAAAGACAATGCTAATTGAATGGGATTGTTACTTGCAGGACTGAGACAACAGTTCTGCGAACAAATGGGATGGAGAGAAAGAATGAGCAAACTATGCAAGCAGAGCTAAATACTTTTTCTAAAGTCATTTTTCTGTTACACTCAGGTGATTCTTCCTTTTGCATCCATGGCAAAAACAACATCTGTTTTGGGTACAAGATGGACCTCACCCACTTACACACCTGCTCGTCCCTCTCTTGTAACCTTGCTCACAAAGCAACACTGGAAAATGCTCCTTTACAGGAATTACAGTTTCTTCAATGCAAAGATAACTCATTCAGAAGAATCCAGGAAGGAAACAAGGGTTGTCCCTCCTTATCCCAGCAGATCCTGAGAGAAGGGGAAAAGACCCTCTATTTTACCTTCAGTGAAGTTAAACAATACTCATCCGTAATATCAATAGGATTATATCAATTCGATATAATCCAAATGTTTTACTCCTGCTGCCATTGCCGTTGAAGCACAGAGAAGTGATACTCTGGACACTGAACCTCACTAGTTAAATAACAACAGTTAAACAGCCCCAATGCCCATAGACACCATCCTTGCCCACATGGTTGTCCGTCTCCGTCTTGGCCCTGCATCACACACAGATTGCTCGGAGGGGGCTGGGTCCCCACCGATCTGCAAGACAGTGGTGGGGGCTCTGCAGCTGGGGAGCCCTCGGAGCTGCAGGACGCCCCATGGTGGGGCAGAGGCACAAGGCTTCCTCCCCTGCAGTGAAATAAGGAGACCACTGGGCAGCCCACCATCACACCGGTGCCAGATGCTGGTGAACTGGGGAGCTGTAACGAGCTCTCTGTGGTTTCCTTTTTCCCACTATATTCCCCCTTCTTTCTCCATGGCATCCCGAAAGTGAAGGGCATCAAACACACAAGCCACCGACGCGGTTGGAAAAACACAGGTATGCAACTTAGTAAATATAACTCAGTTGTACCAATAAAATTGAAAACAGAGAAATGACATAAAAAGAATGTACATTATTTTAAATTACAATTTTTTATACGTTCACTTTTATTGCCTCGCTCTTTAAAATAAATCCAGGGCCTGATTTTACTTTAATAAAAGTTTAATTTCACATCTTGGTTTCAGTTCTGTACTCTTAATTTATTCTATGGCCAGCCTTCTGACAGGAAAGGAGCTAGAGCAGCTGGGGAGTTTTACAGGCAGGTTATACCCAAATCACTGTGGTACAGTGGATAAGACCAAATTCAGTTGTAGCTTCCACCGTATAGGAGTGTTTTATTCTTTTGGTTTTGGTATGTATTGTTTAGAAAAAGCAGCAAAGATTGAAAAGGAGCCGTTCTCCATATCCAAAAATGTAAGCGTGCATGTCGATGTTTCACAGTCCCATGTTTCAAACTCGCCAGAAATGGCGTATGAGAGAGGGGTGTATTAAAGGCCAAACCCAGAGCACATAATACACAAGTGACCCGCAGCGGCACCACAGAAGACTCCTGCTTTCAGAAGCCTCAGCATACCAAGCAAAATTTGGATTATACGTCATTTTACTTCTTTCTTCTGAAAATCACCAAGAGTGCAAAGGCGAGTAACAATTACTGCCCTTGCTCCACAGCTGAGCAGTTGCTAAACTCAAGCTCCCTCAACACAAAAACCACAGATCCATTAGCAAAGTCAGGTTGGATACACGCGGGTTTGCTGCTTATAAACAAGGGCAGAACGTGATTTGCAGAACAGTTATCAAAAGCAACTAATATGACTGCACAGAAATGAAATAGCCTCTTTAAGCCATTCAGGACTCTAAGGCATCACACACAAACCCTGCCTCAACACATCTGAAACATAAGCAAAAGCCAAGGGTGCCCCACGGACACACAGATACACCTCGAGGGAAGCCAGACTCTGCACAGCTAGGCTCAGGTTTTCTCCTGAGCAACCATTTCCCCAGGGAAAACTTGGCTCTCCCAGCCCCGGGGCAAGGGCTCCCCCCAGCCCCTCTCCAAAGGCCTGTCTCTGAGGGGACACCTCATGCAGCTTGATTTTGGCCCAAGGAGGGGATCCTTTGCTGCTCTGCCATTACCTCCAAGCCCCTTTGACCACAGGGCCTCCTCAGGCCACCCTGTGCAGCCACAGGCAGCCCCACCGCAGATTTCTCCCTCCCCGATCCATACTGACCATCTGCTCCGAGCCCTCGCTATCAGCAAGCAGCCGGGGAAGCAATAAAATCACCAGTATGCCTGACAAAGCATACCCCCTTACCTCAACAGGGAGCATCCCACCAGCGCCTGCCCACCCCAGTCAGCCATGATGCTCTGTGGAAAGCTGCAGCCCCACCTCACCACGCACCTCCCCACCAGCAGACCTGCCACAGCTGGGGGAAAAGGGCCTAGGCAGGGGCCGACCCCTGCCTGCCTCCAGGTGCACCAGCCTCCTCCTCACCTGGCACAAAAAATACAGCTGAGGCCCATTGTCATCGTTGGAGGGGGGAGAAACAGGCCGAGTCATCGCCAGTGGGGAAAGGGCTGACCATCGTCCTTCAAACGGGCAGCCCTGGGGTAGTAGTTCCTGGCTTCCTCCTCCTTTCCCCAAAAATTCCCTGCCTGGAGGCAAGTGCTTTCCCTCCATGGCTGCTAGGACCTGTGGGGTGTGCTTGCCCAGGCGTGACATGGCAAAGGCAGGTGAGATTTGCTCGGGCAGGACTAAGCCATGTGAAGGACAAAGCTGCCTCTCTCAGGACCAGAATAGGCACAGCTGGAGCAAGAAAAGCATTTTACGTGGCATAAAATGGCAGGCATTAGCCAAGGCAGAGGATGAACACAGCCCTTGTGAGGCAGCTAAGCTCTCCGTGTGTTGAACACCCAGGCAGCCCAGCCTGGCCGGAGATGAGCAAACCTCTGCTGTCTTGGCATCCGACTCCCCAGCCAGCTTCCCGGGAAGGCAACGCACGCAACCATTTTGTTTCTGAAGGGCTTACTCGCAAGCAAGGAGCAAATCCCATCACTCAGACTCACAGTGTAACATCAGGGTTAGGACTAAGGACACTAAGCACCAGCACCAAACACGCAGCTCTGCACACAGAGGCTAATGGGTGCAAGCACACCTACTCCTAAAGACCAGTCCCTGAGTTTATGCAACCTGTTCAGCTCACTGGTAAAGGGGGTTTGCATTTAACATCAGTAGTAAGTGCTTGTGCTCTGGCTGCTGGAGGTCTTGCCGATTGCTGTAGTGTCTCTGCAATGGTGTAACTCATCATAAATGCATCATTCATCACAAGGTTCCCTACCCTACCACTCACAGCTGTTTTAGCTTTGCTGTATGTTATGCAGCTGTAGCATATCAGCATGTGGATTAAAACAAAAAAAAGGAAACTAAAGCAACGCTTTCACTCTTCTACCTTTTTTTCAAAGGAGCAGATAATAATCAGCCTATCCTTTCTGCAACAGTGACAAGGATAATTTTGGTTTTGATAATGTTAAATCACGCTGTGATAGAGGTCTGGTGGAAGGACCAAAAGCACTGTAGCATGGCTGAGCAGGCCAGCACACAAACTCGCAGCTGTTAACACCTGAAGGCTGACTACTCAAGCCCAGATACGTAGGGGAGTCTTACAGGAGCTACTGAAAAGAACAGGAAATAATGTCATGTTTTATTCATGTCCGCAAAGCAGCACACAGCTCTACAAATGAAGAGATAGTGATTTCCTCTCATCGGCCTTAAAAAAGTACTAAATTGTAACCAAGGCAGCAGATTTGTTACCATCCTAAATTTATCATTTCTCTATAGCAACCAGGTCCCTTCTGCCTGGCTGTTGCTGCCAGATGTTCATTTCAGTGTAATTTAGCCATATGCGCAAGACACTGGCTTGCACTGCCCTCGCTCTGTTTTCCTTGTTAGCAATTCTCTTTGCTTCCTGGTCACTATTTCATTAGCAATAAGTCATGCAACAGACAGGTGAAGTTGTACAAAGAAGTTTTTATTAAACGTGCTGATGGGCCGTGCTGCCTGCTGAAGCTTTGCAGATGGACAGCCTCCACCTTCCAGGTTGTGACGCTAACCGTCATGCTGCACAGGAGTAAAAGCCCTCTCGAAAGCCTTTCTCCACTGTGCCTTGGTCAGAAGTCACTCATCTCCTCCTTCTGAGGCAGTAAACCCTGCTTCCTCAACCACGCACTGGGTAGCAACATGGAAGGACTCCACGCTTGTAAAGCTCGAGCAACTCTCCATTCGGAGAACAGCCAGGACTTTGTTAACACACGTACAGACCCAGTTTATTGCTGTCTTCTTCCAGCATCTCTTCTCTTTCCCCTTCTCTCTCCCCAACCCCTTTTCACAGTTTGTTCTCGTTCCCTGCAGACTGTTTTTAATGCTATGCTTTAAAAGGATCTCACCTCTTAAGGGCAAGGCTACCAACTGCAATCCATTTGAGGCACTTCTGCATGTATAAGCTGAGCTCCAATACCACCTCAAGGAAGCCAGCAGCTTCTGTTCCTCATGTTCCTGCGCTAGAATATGCTAACCTGTAAAGCTGAGCACAACTGAGAACTTGGGCATAACATAGAAGCATGAACAGAGAAAGATAACACCTTCATTCATTAAGAAAATCTTAATTAAAAAGAAAACTGACTGGAAGCACAGCGTTGCCCTGTACTTCCAGAAGCAGCATTGCTAACAAGACCAGTTTGCCTTGTGGCTGACCCAGTCATCAAAGTATTTTAAGGGTCCAAGAGGAACAGAGCACACTGGCCATGTTAAGTGGATGTACACCCTAATATTTGTTTTTACCACATGGATTCTCTGGTATTCACAAGGGTCGAGCTGACATTTCAGCTTTTATCTTTCTCGCCGGTCCAAATTAGCTTTGGCATTTTCCACAAAAACCTGCAAGAATTTAATACACTGAGACTATCTTATTCGAGTTTGGCTGAATCTGCCCATCAAGCTCAAACGCTTTGGTGGGGAGAAAGACAGAAGAATGAGGTGTAAACTAAGCATTGCATATTGCATTTGCTTTGTTTTCCTAGCAAATTAGGCTAAACCCAGAATCCTGTCCCACGCGAGTCCAGGAACAAATTTCAAATACACCCGGGACTATGCTCTAAGCCCATAGTGCGGTCGGTGTCATACTTAAGTCTTGTCAACACGTGTCATTCTAAACCTGAGATTTTCATGCCACATTCAGCTCGCCCACGTCTTCCTTGCATTTGCTTTCTAACATTAGACAGATTTACTTTCCTTAATGACCAGCTTTTATGGCCTCATCTCTACGCGTATTTACCCAGCTGCTATGTATTTGCTAGGTGAGCGTGTGTGTCACTTCACGTTTCAGAAGGGCTTTTAACCCTCGCCTCTGGGCAGCCAGGATTTCCTGCTCGGCAGCAGCAGGAACAGAACGAGACAGGAAACTCCGCTGGCTGCTGCCAGGGGCTGGGAGGGAGAAAGGTCAACGGCTGTGTTTGTACCTTCTCATTACTCCCACATCCTCGGGATTGTGCCTAGTCAAGATTGCATTTATCAATGCCACTATCGATAACCAATTTATGAATACCTGAAATTCGCAAATTGCCCCTTTTATGTTTTCAGTATTTGCTCGACTTCATCTGAGACATCAATGCCACTCATTGCCTTCAAATCGCTTTGAACATTATGTTGCTGAGCAGGCACTGACCGGGGTAATAGCAACGCCAAATATCCACAGGCTCAGCGTGTCCATACCACCCATGGGAACAGAGCCAAGCCTGTCCAGCAGCTTGAAATGGGAGTAGCTTTTTCAAGGCCCTGTGTCTTGAGACCATCCACTTTATGTTTTGCTTTGTAGAAGCATCTTGGGAGGACGGCCACACAAGCCACATAATATTGCAAAGTTGCAACAATCATTTGACATTCTTCATCATTAGGAAATATAGTTTAATTTTAAAACATGGTTTTTAAACAAAAACTTTTTTCACTTATTTCCTAATTTGATCTGAAGTTCTAGAAGCATCAGCTTAAACTTTACATGATTACAGTCACATCATTGGGTTTTGTCCATCACCTTTTTGTATACTTACAACTTCATTTCTGCGACCAGCATTTCCATTTTACCTTTTAGAAGGCTGCTGTGACACTTTATAGCACTACAATAAATAAATTCATTTAAACGCTGTTACATCCCCATACTGGGGCACTACCGCATACTACCATGAAAGTAGAAATAGACTGAATGCTTCTCAAATAGGAATGTTATAGTGGAGTTTTGGAACAGTCAATTGAAACAAACTTAGCTTTATTCTGAATCAAAATTAAACTTTCATAAAGTTTCCCATAAAAAGCCCAATGCCTTGTTTTTCGAAGTGCAAAACAAATTCATAAATGAAACATTTCACAGCATTTCAGTAGAGGTACCTCTTGCTGCAACTTGTATTGGTAAATATTGCAAGAAACAATAAGATATGAGAAGTATTCTACCCCACATATTTTCAAAACTGAATTTATAATTTCAAAATGACAGCAACAGTATTTTAAAAAGACAGTGTGGCAAACATTTTTGAAAATACCTTTGACTACCTCTGCTCAGACCTTAAAGCTGAACATGAACAAAGCGACCACCTGCCAATTCTGGTCTCCATAAAGAGCCTAGGGAAAGACATCAATTTATGTTAAAGGTAATGTGGAATTCAGAGTCAGTGCTGGGACTAGAAAACCATAAACAGTGAGCCTATAGTGTTTACACAGCTGCAAGTTCAGGTCCAACTTTTTAAAAGACTTACTTAGACAAAGGGAACACTGATGAGATCTGGTTGTCATCCTGAGACAAGTAAATCATCATCTAAAGTCTCCTTCAAATTGAGACTTTCTAGATCTAAGTAAAAATACTGCATTTTTATGCCGTTAATCCAGAAGAAACACAAATAAAATGCTTGACTGTCAGGTTAGTTTTCTCCTTCCTGTGAACAAGCACACAAAATACTTTTGAATAATATTGAAAAATGGTTCTAGTTCTACAAATTAAACTATGTCGTTATTTCTCCTGCATACTATGACTTTTGCAGTTTTGAATAATACTCATTGAAGAAACTGCATCAACATAAGACAATTCAACAGCTCTTTCAAGCCAGATGTAATTTCAGCCATTTTAGCTTAAAGGGCATAAAGGCTTTACAGGAGTAATGCAGATAAACCGAGAAATCTCTTCTGCTCCCATGTGGTACAGTCTTGCACACGGAACAGTCAAGCAGATTCCAGGACCTGTAACAAGGTTTTAAATGGGACATGTGTGCAGCAGCAGGACACTCTGTACCTGTTGCAATAGCTTAATACAACAGGTCTTTGGAATATGGAGAAACAAAGTAAGACAAGGGATGCTCCTGTATTATACCAAGAGAACTTTCCAAGAGCACTTGAATGTGGTCCCCTTGCTGCCCAAACAGGGAATACCGAGGAAGTGAAATTTCTGAACAGAGTAGATTGGTGTTCAGCTGTTGCTTTGCCTTCCTTTGCTCATATTCCCTTGTTTTCCTATTTTGCTTTATCTGGGACACAAAAGCAGAGCTTCTGTTAGCATACATTTACAAATTCAATCTCATCTCTCTCTGCAAGTGCCAAAGCCTTCCTAATAGTTTTCCTTAGGTAAGAGTTCACCACCAAATTAAACTGAACCAAAGATGACAAGATAGTAGAATATATTTGTTTAATTTCAGCACAGAAACACGTAATTGTTTAGGCCCATTTTCTTTTTATTAATAATATAAGGTTCTATAATCTCTTAACATTACAACTGAAGTTTTACAGTTAATCTCACACTAAAATGACAAACACTGTTTGGCTTTATTTGCAGAAAGTTAAGTTACAACCTTGACAAACATACATTTCCAAGATTGAGAAGCAATTGTGTTTTCTGGATTTCAGTGCTAATGTATCCCTGCCTTTGGAATTGGTTTCAGTTAATTAACATTGCTACGGAAGAACTATTTGGCCTGGCCTCTCTTCACAGCTGTAAGGCAAAGATGATCTTTAACTCAACCAATATACTGTAAGTCAAGTCAAGAGGAGACATGTTTTTTCTTTGAATGTAAGATTTAGACCCTGGATTGATTTCTAACAGATTTCCTTCTTTCTCTTATAAAACCTTTATAAAAGTCTCTCTAACGTAAATACATTTTGCAGTCAAGCCCTACTCACTCTGCACCTTTCCTCCTTCAAAGAGAGCAGAAACTGTAATTGGAAGTCATGACAAGCTTAATTAAAACTGCTTGTAACTTACAGCCAAATAATCAAGCAAATGAAAAAGTAACGTGTTATGCCAAGATACATTTCTGATGTTCATGGACCAAACTCCATCTCTGAACAGGCTGCAGCTATGGGAAGTGAAGTCTTTAGAAAGAAAATCGAGAATACAGAAGGGAAGAGTGGTGGAAGAATTTAGTATTATAAAATGGAATATTTCTTTTAAATGGGTAATGACCTGTGCGTTTCTAGGTCTTCTGAACTTGCATTACGCTTTTCTCTAGTTTAATTATGAATTTAAAGTGAAGTTAAAGACAATCAGTAATGCATTTCAAGTACACTTTCACTAAGCTCTGACCCATTCATAGGACAGATAAATATTTAGGAAGACAGCAATAGGGTGGCCATTAGAAAAAATATCCATTACATTGGTAGTTAATCTTTTCCTCAGAGCTATCCAGAGACATTGCTTTGGGACCCTCATAGCCTGTTATTTCACCTTCCCATAGGACGATTGACATGCAGTAAAAACCTTTACTGCATTTTAAATCACTTCAGAAGCCAGTGGCTATTTAAAGGTCGGAAACAGAGGGTGTACAGAGTTTTTGTCTGTGTAATTTCAATACAAAAAAAGGGATAGGGAAACCACAGTCAGAAAACTAAGAATGGGGAAGGATGGTGTAGAGCTGTGTAGTACTTTAAGTCAAAATCTTAAGAGACTGGTATTACCGAGCTGTGACTACTTGTTTTAGTTCTGGTTGCGCTGTCATTCTGCAAAAAGACTTCAAATATGTTCCTTCAAAATTGATTCTTCATAGTTAGACATATACTTTCATTGAGGCACAAAAACACCCTTCATATTTACCAACTCCTAGAAAGGTCTCTATACGAGTCATCAGCAAGATGCCAGCTGTGGCCATGTAGTCACCATCGTGCAGCAACGCGAGCCGAGGAAGTTCTCTGCAGAAACATGTACAGATTCACTTTGCTGAGACACCGTTGTGTACCTAAGGAACACTTAACCACAGTGCTAAGAGTAACTTTCCTAAAACAGGCTACACCTAGCGTTTTGGTTGTGGCTGAAATATGAACTCTGAGGGCCAGAAACATAAATACAAAAGAGTAGATTTTTATGTTGAAATGTTGTGAAGCAAAGACCATTCGAAATAAATCTAGCTGCATTGCAAATATCACATTAACGTTCTGTTTTATGACCTGCAGATCATAAAAAAATTTTCTTTAAGTACCTTGACACATGCATTTTAAACTGATGTTTTTAGTCTTCATGTTTTTTGATCATTTTAATTATAGAATTGAAATTCATTTTTAGACTAGTTCAAAGTTGTCAGATATGCAGCATTTTTCAAGCATTTTATACTTTTTTTGGTATATGACCAAAACTGAGAGCTAATTACATAATATTCTAAAATAGTTAAAAAACAAAAATGCAGTTTTATCTTTTTCTCCTCATTAAGGGCACTACCAATACAAAAGGTGTCCAAACTGACACTACAGAGCTATGAAGCAGTTGGCAAGAGACAGTGTCCTCAAAGGAGTCTGTATTTTTTCTATCCTATGCAATCATACATATTAATTATCAAAAAGTTGGATAATTTGCTTTAAGAAAAGAACCCACCTTAAAAATGGATCATGAGTATTGACAAATACTTTTAGTTCATTTTACTGATTAAGATTCAAATTTCAATGTAAAAATGCTTACTTTCACACGATACTGATCAAGAAAATATTTCTTTTTCTGAAAGTTAAATGGACAAAACTGCGGCTACTAGTGAAGTAAATAAATGATTCATAAAGGCCATAGGAAACTGTACAAAACTAAAGTGGGAAATCTCACTTACAGGATGACAGTATGTTGTCCACCTAAGTGTTTTATTAAACTGTTGAGACTGTTTCAAAAGACAGTGCTGGGCAGTTTCATTTGAATAGGCAAAACTTTTTTTTTTTTCTGAAAAAGATATTTTGCATCTCTGCAAAACAAACAAAACAGGAGCAAAACCCATACACACTAGGACTGAGTACAGATGAAGGCAAAGTTTTGTTACAAACCTGTTTTCAACATACAGTGAGAAATGTCCATTGTACAAAATTTAGTGACTGACCTACAATTAATTTAAGATTATCCCAGCAATGCAAATACAACTCAGAACACCTCAACTGTGTAAGATTTTTCCAATAGTACTACGGTGGGAGACTACTGAGTTTTTAGAAGTAGTTTGACTTGTCTCTTTTGATCAAAGCCTACATTTGTACTTTAAGTATTCACGGGTTACAAGTCTGTTACGTACTTAATCCTTCAGCACAGAAAGTACGCCTTGGTGTTCCCTCATCTGTCTCCTAGCAGCTTTCTTTTAGCAAGAGGCTGGGTTGAGCAGCTGCTTCTGTAGAAAACACTGTTGTCAGTCTTTGTTCTCCTTGCAGGGGATGGTTTAGTAAGACACATCTGGCAGTATCCAGCATTGAAAATACTGTCAGCTGTGTTGCCTACCCAAACTTGGAAAACCAGATTTGCATTTCCTGGTTGGTAATACACTTTGTGCCCGGTGGGTTGTTTAAAGAGTTAAGAACTTTGTGAGTAAAAATCCATAAGCATTAACAGTGATGTTTCAACTTTATTAGGGGGAGGGGGAAGGGGGTGGCAAAAATAAACGTAAGTTACTAGTTTTTAAAGTTTAGTCTATGTTATATTTGATTACTGGGATATCAATACAATGAAAGTGGAGGAATTTCAGCAGTAATTTTGAAGAAGTTTTAGTACATCATGTTGTGCAGGGCTTTATAAAAGATTTTTGTTTCCAAAGATGTTATTGGGGTCCACATATTCTTTAACAGATCTCAGCATTCCCAGACCAACATCAGAGATGCTCTCCTTCATCCAGCGCTTCCGCAATTTGCCTACTGGAAAAACAAAAACAAAGTGTTTCAATATATGGCAGGATTCTAGGAGCCAATCAATCTTGTGACCATGAATGAATAAACACTGTGTGATAAATGCTTTTATTCAAAAATGAGAAATGTTTTGCTTTATTTGATTTATTGAGCCCACCAGACTATCAAGCTCATTAAGCTCAGCATACTCCCAGAGGAAGACTGTGTTCCACACTGTCTACTTTCTTTAGAAACTATGAAATTTAGATGAAGCTTGGGCTGAAATCACATGTTCCATTAAAATAGGGAATTGGTAGTAACTGTTAAAAAGTCACCAAACTCATTTTAAGTAGGAAACTGAAGAGGAGATTACTAAAAAGCAGAACCCCACACCTCCCGATTGCTTTAAACTGAAAGCATAACTCAAAACAGGATGGGTTTAAATAGCAAAAAAAAGTTTTCTAAGAAGAAGGGTTAAAGCCTAGTTTTAAGTCAACAAAATACCATATTTCATTTAAAAACTTTTACACGGGCTGGTAGTTGCTCCTACCATTACACAAGAGCTTAGTTTCCCATGTAAAAATGGATATTCACAACACATACCAAATACAAAGCAAAGCTGAAACACCAGCCATTTGAGAACTCGTTTCACTAGTCTCACAATAGCCCTATTAAATGGCCGAACCTTCACATACTAATTAACCAAGTCATCAACTCTGATTTAACAGATCATTCAAAATAAAGGGCATTTTTTCGTTAAACACATTATAGGATTTAACTTGTCAGCCTGAAACACAATCCATTTGTCAATATGATGCGATATAGTAAAGGTTTGAGAGACAGATGCTTTAAGAGTATCTGAAGCTACATTCAAGCCATCTTTTGTGCCCTGTTCTCAAGGTAACCATCAAACTGCCATCAGAATAATAAATTACACAGACACCTCTGGAGAATGGAGTATATTTGTTTATACCTTAAGGAATATGAGCTAGTCACAATACCAACTGAAAAAGCAAATAACGTGAGAAAGAATGAAATTTGCAGTTTGCTAGAAAACAGCTACTCGCAGCATGCATGTCAAGAGCAAGGATTGTAACTGAAGGACAAAAGAATTTGTCATGTGTTGGGAACTGTAGTTGTATTTTGCAGCCCAGCTCAAGAAAAAAAAAATCCCCATCTGTAAGTATACTATCACTACAATTTGACTGTCTGAGCAAGCTGATGTAGTCGAATTTTATCTGGGGATACTTTAATACTACTACTACTACATAAAAAGAATCATTGATGTGGCTTGACCATCACATCAAGTCACTCACACTGGCCCTTACACAAGCAGCTGAAGAACGGTCATTACCATTCTCAACTGTTATCTGTAATATAGTTTCAATGAATGTGTCCTGTGGTTATGGATGTAATTGTCCTGAAAAGACTGCAAACAACTGCTCCAACAAGATGGAGCACATTAGAATCACAGCAGGATGCCCAACAGCTAGCGTGCCTGCCTCTTTTACACCTCCAGTAATAATGCAATTCCACAAGGAACTGAACTACTGTCTGAGCAGCACCAAACAGTCGTTGCATATTTAATGAAGTCGCTCACCAAGTGCTGGAAAACAGAAGGTGCTTGGAGTGCATCATTAGTTCTGTCAAAGTGATAATTTACACATCTATCTTGTCAAATTTTCTATGGTTTATACTTTTGCAATAATAAATCTAACATACATTTGATTAGTGAACTGTAAAGAAAAAAAAAGCTGTACTACAGTTACCAGCAGTCCTTCACAAACATGTTCAATGAAAAGATTTTAACCCCTTGATAACAGTAGGTTGAGCCCTTACTCCTACTGCTCACGTCAATAAGATATACAGGGATTTTTGAAGCAATCTGGCTCTTAGAATTCTAAAATGGTCCATCTAATTAAATGGAAAATAGAGCAAGTGAAGGAAAGGCTCTGTGCAGACAAGAGCACCACCTAGAAAAGCAATGTTTACATTTGTTTCACTTCAGGTTAGTGCTGCCCTCTAAGTATTCTCATAGGACAATTAGCTTCAAGAATGAGAAGGGAAAAGGAGGAAGAAAATACCATAATAATAGAAGATGTTACCATGAATGTAAAAATAATTCCAAGTGGCAAAGTTGCCTAACTCCCCTCTAAGACTAGGCAAAGCACAGCCTTGGACTCAAGGAAGCCTTAACTTCCCCAACAATAAAAGGTCTCAGTTAAGCCTCTACCATGGACTAGAGAAAACCACCTTTCCACTTCTAGCCTACAGAAACCTTTTAGTTTTAGCCCTAGATGATGCCATTTATATAGAACTGACACAAGAGTGCACAGAACCAGATTTTAGCCAAGCATCTACCCCTTACGTGCTCTCAGCATGGTATACTTTTCTCAATTAAAAACTGAGATCAAACTCACCTGATTCTATGTGCTACATCATAACATTATTAAAACGGTTCCCAAATCAGCATAGCATTATACGATCAGTTTGTAGTAGCTATTTGTCAACTCATCTGTACACGCCATTACAATGCTTGTTGCCCCAACTGGAAACAAATACAGCCTTCCTTCTTCCATCTTATTCTTCTGAAGACACCTAAGCTTACACCTTAATTATCCAAGATGAAGTGCAACAGAATTAGTTTTCAAGTTTTACAAGCGGCGAGTGCCCTGTTCCTGAGGTGTGCTGAGCAGTCTAATGCTTTAAAACATTCACTGCTAGGAAGGCAGGAGTCTTCCATCTGAAGCCCAGCTATCACAGAGTACACACACCCTGGCATAACAGAGAGTCTGCTTCACACAAAGTATTCAGACCAGAAAGCCAAGAAGCTTGTTCAGTAGCAACGCTCAAAGACAGTCCAACACCAGTTTTGGTTTTGCAGTATTTTCAAGTTTTATCATCATTATAGTCCATACGTGAAAGAAAAACATGTGAGCTGGATAAGTCTTTTTCCCCAATTCTGATAGATGCTGGTCCAGCCCTCAGCTGGTTTCATTAGAAGAGTTGATCATGCTCCCAATGCCCTTTTAATCTGTTAGGGAATAAATACACTTTGGTGAAGTGCAACCATACTCTATGCTGCTCCCGTAGAACCCACCCTTTGAAAAAAACCAACCAACCAAACATGCACTGACATTACATTCTCTGCCAAAAGCAACAACAGTTTCCTATGTGCATGATTTTTCAAAAAGTGCATTAGATGGACAGCACATACCTGCTGGTCACAAAGAAGGTAAAATGGGAGTACAACTTTCCTGGCTCATAAAGGCTACACTTTATCTATATATTTCAAAGATGTACACTACATCTTTGAAAATGCATCTGGATGGCTGCAAAAAAATCTGGCTGCTAAGGATGGAGCTAGCAGACTGAAGGCAGCAATTGGTTTTCTCACTTTTGGAATATGAAGTACTTGGGCACACATGAACAGGCTTGTAAGGAAAGTTTAAGTGTAGCTGGTGGATCCCAGGAATAACTCTACACCCATACAGAACAGATCTATAGCAGCGTGTGGTCCCAGTGGAAATAGGCTCTAGTGGCACTGCACGTGTCCCTGGACTTCCTCTGCTCCAGCCCTTTCAATTCCAAGAGACAGTTATTGCAAAACAATAGCTCTGCAATAGGAGAAGCAGTAACAGGTCCTAAGAAGGATGGGGTTCTTCCAGCTGTTGCTTGCTCTTCCTGAAGCTGGTTGTTTCTATGGAAAGCACCTCTCTACTTTTAGAAAATGCTTAATGTTTTATTATTCTTCCAGAGAGAACTCTGCAATACTGAGAAAGGTCAGTGCATTAATCTAATACTGTGGTAGCGCTGGAGTACATTGGAGCAGTGTACCTGAAGTCTACAACATAATTAACATTTTGCATCACCATAACACCTGGCATATATTCATTTGATATCTAAACAACTTAAGTACTTTTGAGTTCTATGTTGATGAATCATAAAGTCCTTCGCATTTATTTGTTGGAAAAGACACTGAAGATGACTGTTCTATTACAACTTTCAACAGACAAGGACAAAAATACAACTGTGTTATTATATTATTTCACAATTACATCATGTAAAATAACATAACAACACCCCAGGCCCCATCCCTGGAAGTACTGGGGTTTTTTTGGTTTGGGGTTTGTTTTTTTTTTTTTTTAGGGTTGGTTGGCAGTGGGGTATTTTGTGGTTTTGGTGTTTGCATTTTTAGGGCAGGGTTGTTCTGTTAAGTTTTCCTACATGAACTGGCAGGAAATTGATACTATACCTAAACCTGTGGAGCTGGGCTATGTTAACCTTTATTCTAATCAATCTGTCTAGAAAGTGGAAGAAAATTAGTTCTATTATGTTAAGTGGCTAAATAGGGGTATTTTCCTCAAAGCCACAAGCTGATAATTGTTTCCTTAAGTAATCAGTTTTAATTAGAACATTCTGTGCAAGGGAAATAATCTATCATTAATTTTTACACTGTTCCTTAGTTTTGCATGGTGCTTAGCATGGTAATACAGAAGGGATCAGGCCTAAATCCAGCCAGCTCCCTTCTGATGCTGTACCCCAAAGTGATTATAGTTGTATTTATACCCCAGTCATACCTACTGGTACTTCCTCAGCACATATTTTATATATACAAAAAAAGAAAGCATGTATTCTATGAAACAAGAATTCAGGAATGCAAGGTGTGATACATCATACGAGTGGTTTTAGGGCTTGCCCTAAATAATTAGAAGAATCATTTATCTGAACTTAAACTTACTTCTGTCTACAAGAAATTGTCATTCCTAATGCTGCTTTTTAAATGTTAAGTTTCTAGAAGCTAACTGCATCTCTAGCAACCCTTACTTACATGACTCTCAAATCTAAAGATACTCACTGGCCAGAAAAGCAAAAGGATCAAAGCTGCGTTCAGAGATGTGCACTATCCCTTTATAAGGGCAGGACATAGCCAAGGCAAGATGAAAACTGTAATCAAGACTGTAAAATCTCATGTAGGAAATGAAGACAAGGGATGTTACAACTAGGATATCTAATTCCTGAGTACCTTTCAAAAACTTTTACTAAGTCACAAATTATGCCACAGCATTAGTTAAAAGGGACAAAGAAGGCGAAAGAAACCACTTTGAAGTCACACATTAGAAGCTACTTTAAAACCACTAAGAAGCTTTTCAGCAGTTTGTTAACAACGAATTTAGTGAGAAACAGACCTAGCACATCTAGGCAAAATTGCCAGGATCATAACAAAAAAATCTGATAGCCTCCTCTGTAAGGATCAGTTTCTGAGGCACTGGAGAATGGCTAAATTCCCCCTATGTAAGTGTCTATCTGATCAGCTATGTATTTTGGGTGTATATTTATTAGCAGCACATATGCCTCAGATTCTTCCTAGATGTAAGTTCTGTTCATAACATAATCCAGAAACATTATCAAGTGTTAAATACTAACATTAAAGTAGATGCCATTCCTGACATTTACAAATTAGATTTAAATATTTGAAAGTCAAGAGTGAGAAAGACTTCAAAAAGGAAAGATAATTTGATTAAATGGACAAAGTCATTTAAGAAGTATCAAAGAAATTATATCGAGATTTATAAAAACAAAAAATATGGATGTTCTACCCCAAAATACAATCGTTACATTGAAAGGATAAGTTCATTACACAGATACATATGTCTGGCTTTGCTACAGCTTCTTGTGTCTAGGAGATGTTTGCTGTACAAGGGTGGTGTTAATACACTTCTGCATTTTCTTTGTTGGAATGTTGTTGTTACGTATTGCAAGGTGTGACCTTTAATATAATCCATTAATAAATAAAAGTGATACAAGTTTTAAGTCTCAAAATTCGTTGGGGAGGATCTTCTGACAGTATTGCTACCTTTAGTGAGTCTTGCCTAAAAGTTACAATATTCTTCATTAGCCTGGAGGGAGGGGAGGAGAGAAGAGATACTGAGATTAAAATAGAATCCAAAGTCAAGTCTTTCTGAAGTTACTCTTCATAAAGTTAAAGGTGTAATGATTTCTGTTCTCACTGTAGATTGTAGCTATGTGTTTACCTGCAGTTAATACTTCCCCAGATCTAAAATAATTTAGCGCTTTGCACATCTCAAACTGTCACATATGACCACTTCTTCACTCAAGGAGTGTATGAAGATTGACTTAAGCAGGCTTTGTATTTCCTATAGCCTCAAGTCCCAGACTACATCTGTTTTCTTTGATACACAAAACCAGAGTTAAAATAGCTCCATTTATCACAGTGTGATTGTAGGCAGCAGACAAACCAGCCTGTCTGTTTCCAGATAGTGAAAACAACTGTTATTAATCACAATTACAAGACAAATACTAAAATAAATTGCACCAGTATTTTCTTTTACCCCACACAATAGCCCAGTCTTAGCAGTGCTAAGAGTGACAAGGCCTGAAGGTCAATAAATAAAACTGATACTATTAGGCTAATTCTCAGCAGCACATCTACTAAGCACTGGAAAAAATGGATCTTTAATATCGTACACAATGAACTGCCAGACAAAAGCACTCAAAGCAAAAAATATTTATCAGTATAAGAGGCAGTCGTGCACACAACAGGAGCACAAGAAGTCTAACGGAAACCAAGTTTTTCATATCTGTGGAGTCAAAAAGTTCAAGTGTGCAAGGGTTTGAAAATGCTACATAAGATTTTTTTTTTCTTGTTCGACATATGCTGCAAGCAAGGTTTCATATGGTGAGGGCAAATACATCCAAACATGTGACAAGCTCCAGCTGCATGCGAGTTAATAGTTGAAATGCTAGTCACAGTAAAATACAGCTGCCACAGCAGGGGAGAGCACAATAGTGCATCAAGGGGGTAATTCCACATCCCATGTGTGAGAATTAACCAGCCCACTATACCACCATATTAAAGATTTAATCAGAGGACAATAAAAGCATATTAAACAAAAAAATACTGAAACTGTTTTCACTCACGTTATCATCACCTACACATCTTTCAATATCCTGATATTGCTAAAGCAGAGTCCACTTCAGTTTCTGTCACAGAGCTAGATGCCTGAGAACAGCTCTAGCTAAAAGCTTCAAGTCCAGGAAGTCACCAACATGTTTTAAAGCGCAGGTTATGCCCTTCAGTTTTCCCCACATAGAGCTTTCTTAGAATTACAAAATTTTAATCTAGTTTTAAACCATCAGACTTCTTCCTCTTTGCTCTTATTTCTGTGGCCAGACAATTCCCCAAGAAAGAGGAAGAAATGCATTAAGTTAACCAGTTAAAAGATAGCTACACAAATCAAACTGACTTCCCAACAAGTCTTCCTGACCGAGTTTACAGTATTATATAGGAGACATGCAATCAAATTCGGCTATCTGAATATTTGGGAAAAGCATATGTGAAGCATCAGATATATGAAGTGTATCACTTATACATGACACTGGTTCTTAAACTTAATATTAAAGCACAAGATAGCTTGCAAAGAGGCTAGTAACTCAGGACAAGTAGTTCCCTAACTCCAAGAGAGGAAACTGAACAATCAGAAGTTAGAAGACAGCAAGCCAGTAATAACATCAATTATGCAACAAATGGTAAATTGTAACATAGCTCAATTTAAAGCCACTAGCTCTTTTATGCAGATACTTTCACAAAGTGCTCTGGAATTAGGTCTAGCAGCATCCACCTAGCCACAAGGGACACTAAGCTGCCTTAAAACTGTGAAAGTCTCATTTCAGGTCTTTGTAACTGAATATACCTCTAACACCAGGTTCAGTAAAAGTTGCTCAAGACGAACTGATCAACTATATTTTCAGGTTCTCCAACAGCCTGTAGACTTCCTATCAAAGGTTTGAAGCTGGTGCTCATAAATACACCGCATTGTGCGACTTGATATCAAGTAAATCACATCTAGGGACACTTCCCATGAAAGTCTGACAAACAGGTGAAGAGTTTCTAGAAAGAATACCAGGAGACTCCTGCCCCCTTCCCAGTAATTTCAGTTAATGCCTGTGAAATATTTTTCCAATTTACATTATGAACTACTTTATGTACTCATGAATACTTAGCAGTATCAAAGAGATTAATATTAGAGTGAGAACATTACCTCCATGGTGATGTGACAGACTTCCTCCATTGGCAAGTATTTCTTCTCTAGCAGCCCTCTAAATTGGAAAGATGAGATATTTATTCAACAGCAAACACACAAGATACTTGTTTTCAGTGCAATACTTGCTATCATACACATTACACAGGTGTATGGAAAGTTTCAGAAGTAATAAGGGTACACAGTACAGAAACATTTCATTCAAGTCTGCAGATAAACGTGGGGTTTTTTTCCAATTAAACATTATCAAACCCAAGGCATTTAAAATGGCATCTTTTATAACAAATCTATTATTCCAGAACGGAATATTCTGGATCACTTCCTCCTTGACAAAACTAAAACAGTCTAGTGGCTGGGATGCTCATCTGGAACATTGTTAAGTGCCTATTGAAAAGGAAATCGCAATAAAGTTGTTTGAAAACAGGCTCCCCAGAGTGATTCAAGATCTTTATTCAGACTGGAGTTTAGACCCAGATCTCCAAGGTTCTAGTTGAGGAAGTGAGGTACTTTACAACTGACAACTCTTTCATGGGCAAAGTTTGTGGCAGAAAACAAAATTTAAATTTTGATGTTAAGAAATATTTGAATGCTTTCAAGCTCTAGAATCTTCTTTCCCATGCAGCTCTGATTATGAACAGTGAGACAGCTGAGAAGGCTGTAACAAAGAAAGCGTTCCTAAGCAGAAGCACTAAGCATTTTTTCAAAAAAGTGTACTTTTTTTAGGAATAATGTATATAACCATACCTATGCAGTTAGAGATTTTTTCAGTCTGCCACAGAGTGTATGTACTTGGTTGGCAAACTCACTTTGTAGGTTGAATTTAGTCACCTACAATGGAACTCATGCATCCAGGTGATTGCACAGCTAACTAATTCCAATAAATGGCAATATCTAACTATTAATAAAGTCTCATTAAATAAGCACTTAAGTATTACATTCTCCAGTGCCCTAGATTCAACAACACAGAAGCCTCACAACTTTTAGATAAAACTTTGCATCCAAGTAAAGTTATGCTTGCCAAGTTGAAGAGAAATTGCTAAAGAATAAACATGAACAGAATGATATCCTAGTTATAGACTATTTCTGCACAGTCTTATTAGCAATTTTCTGGTGCTAAAGCTTTAGCATATGAACTAAAAGGTAGGATGAAAACCAGTCTGGCCATATCCTTCTATGTCTAAGTATTACATCTTCACGGTAACAAGGATATTAGTTTCCCCTAATGAGGTAAGGATAGTGTTTCACCAGCCAAAGTGTTAAAACAGAGAGTTATTCTGTAGCTTTTTAGTAAATGTCGAAGCAGCTTGCAACTAGTCCAACACAGCAGACTTTGACAAGCACTTATCCAGGCCCAAACAGAAATAACCATAGCAGTTAATTCTCTGAAACAGCATGACAGAGACCGTCACATTCATTATTCCCTACATGCAGCACTATTAATAAAGTACAGTCTTGATAGTTTTACCATGCATTTTAAAGATTAATTGAGTATTAAGTGAAAAGAGTAACTTTGTATATAATGGAACTAAGGAAGTCTTGTTTCCCATGGATTTGGGTTTTGTAGTTGATAGTTTCTGCCATCCAAAAACCAACGCCAGTTCAAGCTTTTCTGTACTTCAGTAATAAGTGTTCATTTACTGAATGTCTGAAGTAGTCACCTTGCAGTCTTTCCTCTACTTGGTGCACTAGTAGAGCGCACCTCTCTCCCTAGCTGCTAGTGATCAAAGCTTTACAGACAGAATTTTGAGGTCTTTCCTGCAAAATTCAGTTAGCTTGGCCAATGGGTTCAGTATATTTTATTATGGGACACAAGCTTCTCCCCCTCCCCCTTAACTATTGTTCTTATATACATTACCTCAATTTGTTCATAAACATGAATAGGATCACTAATTCCTCTGTAGTTAAAGGCAAAGTAGAAGTAGACACATGCACCTGCATCATAAGTCTGTGTCACCCTGTTGAAGAGAACTGCATTACAAACAAAGCTTTATGGTATTAAGCCAGCCACTATGTGACATTACACAATTCATAAGGTTATTTATTTTAAAAAGTTGCATTTTCTTAAAAATAGTTTTGTATCCTTTTTGCTCATACTTCATGAGTGACTCAATGCTATAACAGAGTTGAAGCTCTTAAATAAGTTGTTACACTTGAGTTTTGTGCATATAAGCAAATTTCAAGACTAATCAAGTGCTACTAATCCCTTGAACTACTCACTCTTGCATGTAATCCACTTGCAGGTTAAAGAGGAAGTTCAGAATTACTAGTGTTTGTAATGCTATTAACGGATGCACTTTATCTACTAGCTAGCAAGTTTAGTGACCTCTTCCTTAGTTCTCTTATTATCAAAGATTCAAGAAAAAATATTAAGTTTTTGCATGGCTTACCTGCAGGTGCAAAGAGGAGCAAACTGAACACCCTTTTCTTTGCATTCTCTTACTATCCTTTCCTTTACATTCCTACAGAGGTCCAAAACCCTGTAACAGAAAACACATTAAAATATAAAATCTTAGTATATGATTTTATACAATGTCCTAAATAACACAACTTCAGCTTTGGTAATCTTTTTGAAAAGGTATAATCTAATAAAACTGGTTCTTGAAGGCAATCACCTGTTTTAAGTAGCTTAAATTTTGTTCTAAGAATAAAATAGTCCTCATCATCAAGACTTTGCTAGTATTGCTTTTTCCGTACTTCTGAATAGCAAGTTTACTCTGAAGCAGAGTACATAATGAAAGCTCTTTTCCATAAGAACTAGGAGTCAAAAGTCTTCAAGGGAAAGTGGAGGTTACCTGTTTCTATATGTCTTTACGTACTTTCGTCAGCAAGACAGCCTGAATTTTTTGGCAAAGTAATTGACAAATACAGCTCATAGTACAATGCTTGAGAACTCTAAGGCCCTGTATACTCTGCTAATACCACACCTTTGGTATGTTGCAAGGCCAAAACTGGAGATACTCCAGCTGTGCACTAGTTTGCCAGCTTGAAATGTTATAGTTCTAATATGGCAATGAACTATTGAACTTTGTCATGAGCTATACTTGTTTTACTTTTTTTTTTTTTTTTTGCTTCCAGGACAGACCCAGGTGCAAGCAAAGTGCTAGAACAATTGAAAGAAATCACTGTTTTTCAAATCACCATTTCTTTATTTATATGTTATCCAACAAAGCTCTGCAGTGCTATATATACAAATCAGATTTTTGAGACTTTTTACACATATTTAAAACTACTTTGCAGATTGACAGAAATAATACACAAGAGAAATTTATCCATTTAGTGAATAAGCAAGTAAAGCTAAATATTTTATTCAGCTATCTTCAACAAGTCCGGAATAAGGTAACTGATTGATTTATGGAAAATTACATAGTTCTTGTCAGTCAAAGTAGAAAACATTTTTTAAAGCAGGATAGGTGAGAACAATTTCAAATATGTTCTTAAAGTCATTCTCTCCTGAAATGAGAGAAGGGCAAACCAAAGTTGGCAACTAAGCAGTTAGCATACTTCAAGATCTAGGAAGTTAAATAAAGAGCAATTTTGCATTAAAATTGTCCTCAAGTTTCTGCCACCCATTTAAGATCCTATGCCAATCTTCAAAGCAGAGGCTGGAACTTACCACTAAATTCAATAGCAAGGATAAGGCTTACCAGCTTAAGTCATCACACTTTGCACACTTTCCACTTTGCATTAAATACTGGAAAGTTTTGATTCAAATCACTTAATATCCTGCATAAGCGGTTTCAGGCTTACTAAATGGACATAGCATCCAAAATTATTTCATACATTAAACTCTGTTGTGGTCAAGTGTTTCTCAACCACAGCTAACAGATAAAAGCTTAGGAAAAAGATTTATCTTAGGCAAAAGTTATCTTTTCAGTTCGTTTCCCTGCATTACTGGGTGCCCAGACCACGACACCGAGGAAAGAAAAAGCTTATATTTAAATATATTTAAGTAATTTTTTTTCCCTCTTCACTACCAACTTTTCCATTTGAAATATACTGCTGATCCCACAGATGTGGCTGCTCATCATACAATACAGTTATTGTCACCACTGTCCAGCCTCCTAAACTGGTCAATTTCCAGTCCTGAATTTGTTGTTACAGTAAGCTAACCTAAGTAGAAATATTACTGAATGCTTGGGGACATTGCATTTACAAAATCCTACATGTAATTTACTAGCAACTTTAGCAAGAACACATAGGTGCAAGACTTGAGGCACACCAGGGAGCCTCCCATACACATAAGGCCTAAATTAAATTAAGTTTCCCCATGAGCAAGCATAAGTTAGGAATAATTTGAATGAAATCAAGTACAAGTTTTAAGCAATTCTAAAGAATAATCACAGTTTACCTATCCCAAGGAACAGATGTCTCAAATGATTCTCCTATTACATAGTAATCCAGGCCCAGGTCCTAATAAATAGAGAAAGGAAATTATCAGTAACATTCAGCATCAACATCTGGGATTCCAGTGTATGCATCGCAGCTAACAGTTGAGCAACTTTAGTTTGTCTGTATGAGAAAAACAGAAAGTCTATTTAACAAAAACACCCGTCTGTCCCAGTGACATTAGTTTATAATTATGGAAATAGGGTATCTCTTCAAAGACACAGATGACAAACATTTTGATGTCATTGCTATAGCGAGACAACTTGTCAGACTATCAGTATGCCTACACTAATCAAGTATTTCTACCACTACAGAAGCAAGCCAAGAGCTTCACTGTGCTAACCAACACAATACTGAGTAGAAATATTTATTTGGAATGCAGTTCCTATCTATGTAGAATAAAGACAAACATTTTGCCCATTTTATGTACAACCTGCTGAAATAAAGGGAAATTCAGTGATTTGTCCCTGACTATAAAAGCCAAATAAAAAATAAAATCTACCACTCAGGATGTACATACTATTCTGAAAAAAACAAACAAACCAACCAACAAACTTCTCAAACAGTAAGACTAAAATACATAAGAACAGCTGCATCATTTCATATTTAAAGTCTATTTGTTCTGGTATTCTAATTTGAACAACAGCCATAAGCAGATGTCCAAAGAAGAGTAAAAGGTGAGTGAGCACATGAGTATTTCAAGTACTCTCCCAGCCTCCAATTACGTACAACCTGTTGATTTATAAGTCTAATCTTGTTTATTTAGTAACTGCCAGTGGATTCTTCCATCTAATTTTCTTCACTCTTTATTAGAAACTATTTTCTTAACAAATGCTTTTATGGTGTTTTGCAGATGAAGTTTCATGAGTAAACACTAGTCAGAAATGGAAGAGATACAACGTCTGGGAGAAGTTTGAGATATCATCCAAGGCAACCTGCTTTTAGATTTCAGAGAAAGCATCTTCAAAAAGACATCTGTTTTGTTATATTAGAATTTTCAGCAAGCGGACAAAAGGTGACCTACCCGAAGGTAAGCAATGACAAATGTCAGCATATATCCTCTCTGTCCGTTATCTTCTCCTGCTGCCAAGCCACTGCAATTAACAAGAATTTAATTAACTTTCCAGCAAAGTAGTCACTGGTTTCCAAAAGGAATTAAAAAAACAACACTTTGATTATCAAACATATGTGCAAGTTTAGCTGTCTAAACTGTGTTACAATAGGTGCAAATAGTAGGGTCTTTTCTTCACTAGAAATGAGAAGTTACTTCCAACCAGACCTTTAACTCTTTGCTTTTCTCTTTTCATTCCATAATCCAAAGAGTGATGAACAATCACAAAACATTTGACGGAGACCTTAAAATAACAGTCTTCAAACATCACAAAATAGCAGAGGAAACAGAACTAGATATAGTATATCCTTGATGTTCATTTACAGGAATAGGTGTAACTACATTTCTAAGTGTGTTGGATGTGTGCACTTGTATGCTCACAGGTCATGAGAGCAAGACTCAGGACCCCAAAGCGTAAGTGATGTGAATGGACAAAAAAAAGACACAGCACTAAAAAGAAAAAGGAAGCCTTGCTTTCACTAATCTATCAAGTCAGGAGCATTATGAAAATCTTTGTTTTTAACTATTAATTTCTAAGAACAAGAGAGTGCTATGTATCTGTAATCAGTCTTCCTAGAAGCTTCTATAAATCCAAGAGGTGTGTGGGATAAAGTAATCAGACATCCTGAAGGAGGACAGAATTAAAGCATTTCAGACCATTAAATTGTTTTGCATTTTAGACCAAGTTAAACTATTAAACACTTAATTAATAGCCTTAACTGAGCAGCGCAGACAGCACATCATCTAACAGACAGGTTCCCCCTCTTATCAATATACCATCCTGAAATACCAAAATACAAAAGGACTCACAGTTGAAGCCTGTTCTTGCATATAACATTAAAATAACTAAAATGCTCTTTAAGATCAAGAGCAGTGATATTCTTATTGAATGTTAGCAAGCTGCTCACATGAAATACTACTTTCATAAGCTATTTTAAGTGTTAGAATGAAAGCACAAATTTCAGAAAGGGTAGCCTTGAAATGGATAAAGAGCTTACGTATATTTGAATAGGTGAGACTACAATACTAGCAATAACATTCTTAAAAAGTAAAAAGTATGTTCTTAAAAAAAAAAAATCACACTTTTAGTGATGGTTTTTATCAGTCACGCTTAATCAAAGCGGAAGGACAGAAACTACCTGATCATTACTCAGCCTCCCACACCAATGTATGTTTTCTGTTCCTTTGTAAGAATAGAAAACAGTCTACGGAACAGAAATTCACAGCATTCCTTTAATTAAACACAGGCTCGTCTTTTAAACAAAGCTTCTTGTATTCATATGCTCACATCAATTCTGCAAAAATTTAATGTAGCCCTTATGATTTTGTCTCCCCCTTGTGTAGTTAAGAGTCTGGTATTGCAAAACAAGCAGCTTCCATGCCTATAAGCAATTATAAGGGCTAGTTTCCATTTTATTAACATCAGTTCCATATTTAGTCAAATACTTACTTTTCCTGCCATACACAGACAGCTGAAGTTTTTCAGTAAAGTTACCTATTAAGAGTTAGCACAAGCCATATTTATCAAAGGGGACATTCAGTAACTAATTGATTATTGCCACTTTAAGCTAGTAAATTGAGAACATATCCACACAGTAATCACTATAAAAATATGGTAATCCTATTTTTTTCCTGGACAGTTAACTCCCAGCTTCATATGAAAAAGTTCTTTGAGAAGCATACCCGAATTTGGTGGCAATATCATAGACTTGCTTTTCATGCTGAAGAACCTTCTCTCTGTCACCCTCAAAGAGCAACGTAGCTACACACAGTATGTTGGGATCAAATCCTTTAAACTGCAAAGACAGAAAACTTTGTATTATGTCATAGCTCATGTGGTAGAATACAAGCAACAACTTTTTACTTTTCAAATATATAGCATGTGCTCTGGCTAATAAGTGTTGTTGCAACTAAGAGGAAAGATTAGGAAAAAACATCTTTCAAAAAACACTTAGTCCCAAAACAATCAAGTTCTTCTTTGACAGGACAAACATTCACAAGCCCCCTGAAATAACAGAGGTTATATCTGTCACGTTTTTCCTCCTGTTAAAAAGCAGACAGCTATTATGTCTATCCTACCTATGCTGAAGAAAGAACAGGTCTTAAATGCTTTGAGTAATAGGAGACATTTATATTCTATCAACTATTCCTGTATTGAAGCAGGAAGATGACTATGATGACCATAAACATCACTGCTCGCAGAACAGTTGTATCGACAGCATACCACAGAAACGTCTCTATGCTGGGAAAAGCACTATGGAAGGAAAATAACTTCTAACCTTGTAGCAGGGAGCATATCCCAGTGGAAATGGGAAGAAAACTATTACAGGTTTAACAGTAATGCGGTCAGGCTGTCTGTATGGCTTTGTTTCAGGACTAACAGCCAGGAGTCATATCTTAACTTATTTTCTACATACCTTTTTTATTATTAATTAGGTCCAGTGAACTACCATTACAAGCACGTTTCAGAAGGAATGGAGATGTATATAAAGTTGCAACAACATTTAATGACTATTTCCACAGTTAAAAGGGTAAAAATTTATAATTTATAACAATGTATTCTTAATATGTATATTGACCAGCAACTTTTTTTTTTTTAAAGCCTTGCCCTTTCCAGTAGCATTCATCTCTTCCAGTCTCTAACTCTGCTTGTGATAGCTTGTTATTAAGCATCAAGCAAGATTATATGAAGTTACATTAATAGTTGAGAGTTCAAACTCATCCTTTATGCACGACAGATATGCTGAGAAAAGTCACAGTTAGTTGCAATTCCTTTTATTATTCCCTTAACTGAACAGATTAACTGTACTGGAAGTTAACTGAAGGTACCAAGAGGGTCCAAAAAAACCAAAAAAACCCCAACCATCCAGCAATGAGGCAAAGTATCTTAGGATGGCTCAGTCCTCCAGCCAGTGACGTCAAATCTTTATGGGGATTCTCCAGTCAAAGACATCCAAATTAGTATTTCTGAAAAGGATATTGCATCCTACCACCCCAACAAAACACCACCATGAAAGCTGCAGAATATAGTGCCCTGGGCAAAGGATCTGTCTTATCCACTAGTCCTACAGAAACAGCATTGCTAACATAAACAGAAATAAATATTATTACCGCTGCGATAAACTCCAAGCACAGGAATAAAGGTCTATTAAGATGCAATTTACTGTCCTTTCTCATCGTAGAGCCATTTGCATTTTATCTAACATAAATTCTTTTGTCTATTCTGCCATCTTTTGGCTGTAATGCTCAGGTAACACCTTACAGTTCTCTTTAAGAGGCATTGGAGGAACTAGGGATAGTGTGAACTAGTAAACAAACAATACCTAGAACAATCACCTATCAGTGAACAGTCCCAAACTATATGGAGGAATAAACCGGAAAGACTTTGTCCCTGTTCTTTTAAGTGGTATCAGTTAAACAACTAACATTCTTTTACTGAACAGAGGTATCTGATGTGTTCTGTATCCTGATGTTTACTTTTTTGTTGTTGTTGTTACAGGAAGCAATTCACAGATGAAGTAAGCGTAAGATGGATTTGAGTATCTCGGTCTCAGTAACATCTGCAATATCAGTCTCAGGGTCATTAAACCTGCTCCTTTCTCTGCTCATATCTCCTGTCCCACCTCAGAGTTTCTCCAAAGTAGCAGTTGCTAAAATACACGAAGGGGACCGAGCCCTGACATAAGAGCTCCACACTGGTCACCAACCTGGAATCTTTGCATCAGTATTACATATTATTTCTCCACAAGCTCTTTTTCTCCTGCAGATCTGGAAGAATTTGAATTGATATACAACATCCCTTGGTGATACAACATCCCAACAAGCAGTGATGCTTGTTGCTGACTACAGAAGCAGCAGTTATTGCTGACCAGGATTGTTTCAAACTGGCAGCAATCTTGTTGCCAAAACCTTTACTTCTTTAGATGTTCCTGCACTATGGCAGATCAGGGAGGGAAAGCAAAATAATTTCTGGGCTATCTCTAAAGCTAATACGCGTTTCCTAGCAAAAGTCCCAAGGCATACAGCATTTTCTACTTCAGTAGCGCAGGAAAAAGCAGCAGAATCAACACTAGCCACTGTCCCTCAAGAAAGCCCACTCCTTGAAGACACTCAAAATTATCAGATCAGAATGGAATGTTTACCTCCTCCTCTAACAGTTACCTAAATCCAGGATGATGCAATTTTCTATGTTTGAATAACCATATTTGCAGGAACTGTCTAGTTTGCTAATTTGGAGGAAAAAATCAGTTAAAAGACAAATTATTTCATACAAAAGCTTCGGTGAAGTCATTTTAGCATCAGATAATTCTGGATTAAAAAGGGTATTCATTGGGATGAATTCCAGAAAGATAAAGAACCAATTTATACGGGCAATTCAAGACAAATATGTTGAGATTCTCCCAAAATTCTAGTTCACTGTACTAACAAGGTAGATTGTGCCTTGACAAAATCTGGGGAGAGGAAAAGACAGTAAAGTGTTAGCCTTGCTCCATCAGTATGAACTGATGATCAGCGGTCTGTAAGCTAGATAAATCTGTTCCAGTCTTGCTCTGTCACCAACTCACTGTCGGACAAGGCACATTAATCTCATCTATCGATATGACCAGTGAGAGCAGCTCTCATGGAACAACTCCTCAAACAGATAATCTTATTTTGGATTAAACCACCTTGAGAATCTCCAGCTAACTGATACTACAATGTAGGATCTGTTACACTCAAACTCAGCTGCGTTAGAGACAGTATACCAAAAGATCTTGAATTTTATAAATAGCATGCAAAATTCCAAACAGTATTAAAGCCCAAAAGTTACCTTTGTGATGTAGAATTTTTTCAGTCCATCCAAAAATGACGTAAATATGGAAGCAACTTGTGGTTTAAGAGCATGACCTTTGGCAAAAAGTGGAAAGAGGTGTGTTAAGGCAAATAGGGCTCTTAAAATTCCTACTTCAATGGGCAAAGAAAAAAAAGTTTAGTTGCCAGAATCACTTGGAGCACTTTGATCATCACAATTTAAAAGTTGATTTAGGGAGAGGTTTTTATTAATTTTTTAAAAGGCATACATACAACTGTGCACAAATATTTCATTTGACACTAATTAAGGCTGCCCTAGTTTATATCTTCACAAGTATATGGTACATGGAAAATTTTAAAAGAGCACTTCATTAGTTTTTACACTACAAAACTAAGCAAAATCAGTGACCTTTTTAAAAGTTATGCCAAAACCACTGAAACCAATAGCCAAAAATGGTGCAAGTTAGGAGTTAAGCATTTTTTTTTTTTCTTAACGGTTATGTCACTTGTGCACAATTTTCTACATAAAGCTAGTAATTGCTTCCTTAATCACATACGGGGAACTGAAATTACCAGGATATATAAATGGTGTCTTGGAGTCTGTTAAATTAACATCTCTGCCTCGGGACTGAGTTTAATTGAGATGAAAGTCTTTTACTGTTTGTTCCATTGTTTTCAGTCACGAGCAACTTCTGAACTCCCATTACTGCTTCACTTTAACAGTCTTGCATCTGGCCTACATGCTGTGAGCCCAATTCATAAAAAAAGTTATGCACCATTTACATGATACTTCCTTCTAAAATACTTTACAAAGTATTTCCTCCTGAATAAAGTATGAACTTCAGTAAAGGCTCTTCCTGCAGGCTTGAACAAACCCAGAAGTACACCTCCAAGCACAGAAAAAAGCAGCAGATAACAAAAGGACACGAATTTATTAAGCCACAGTCTGTAAAAACTATTGGATTTAAGCCTACTTAATAATGACAACAGGAAAAATCTACAGACACACCTGATGACTGTATAAGCTGCAACCTCAGATCAAAGCTAAAAAGTAGAAGAATGATTTATTCAGTGTTGGGTTTAAAACTTGTAATCGGTCAAACTTCTTCCCAATTAAAAAGAAAGAAAAATGCATCTGCCTTCTGTTGTACACGTCTGAGAGAAACAGTGTAACACAAGAGTGACCAAAGCAAGCAGCAAGGCTTGCTGGGCCCTCAGGTATTACACATCCTGATTTCCTTGGTTTGAAAAAAAAAAAATAAAAACAATAAAAACATTAATGCTATTTGAAGTCAAGATTCATCACCGAGGCTTCTGTTCAGAAATTCTGACTTGTTCAAGTGGTATTAAAATAGAGGCATTCAAGGTCAGTCAGACTTCACATTTTCATCTTTCGGGTAAGATCAAAATAGCACAGTCTCAGCAAGACCTTCAAGTTCTGTAAACTGTTAGCTTTTGGGTAGCGGAACTTTAGGTTCTCCTCAAGAGTGTCTTGAGCCAGAACACATATTTTGCCAAATTTCCTACAGTTTAAAATGACAGCTTCCCCTAAGAAGTGCTCAAAAATGATTGCTCTGCATGTCTGACATTGCCCTATTTAGGTATTTGAACTAGTTGAAATGTCACAAAATCTTTGTGTTCAGTAATGTTCTAGTAGTTTCATTGACCTTCTATACTTAAAGCCTACAGATTAGTTCTATTTGCGTACAGTTATGGCATTTACTATATCTGAGCTTCTTTTAAAAACAGGCAGCTCACTTTGGACAAGTATGCTATTGTCTCTCTCTCCCATCCAAACAATCATTGCGACATCAGAATGGTTTCAAAAAACCTGCTACTTCTAAGGAATCTATATACCACTTGTGGTGCTTATATGAAATTTAAAGCATGGCTCTTTACTGACTGTTATAGTTGATACTGTTTTCCCTGAGACAAAAACAGGCTTTTGTTTCTGAAAGTACACATTACAGCACCATCTAGACTTTGACTTTGGAGTCTGCCTTTTGTCTAGTTTTGAGCAAAAGAATTACCCCTTAAAACAGATTTAAACTACTAATAATCAAAACCATTGGAAGAAGATACTCCTCCAAGAGGATCTACTTACTTACCGAACTGAAACTGTGCATTGTCAACAAGGCGAATTGATGCAGGAGCACATCTCTTGGGGACAAAGCCAGGGGAACGAGAGGGAGGAAAAATAAAAATATTATGTACACAGTTTTGCTGAAATACGTGACCATCAAATTTTTCATTTAATAATAGCACACAAGAAAGTACACTTTGATACCAAAGACCTATGGCCATCAACATCATTGAAAAGGGGTGACTATAAGCTCATTTTCACTTGAATAGCAACATCTATTATTAGGCATGTCAAGATACAATGCATTGAGAACTTTCAGTTTAACCTCAAGCCAACACAGGAATAGACCAAAGATCTTTGACCTTCAAGTATTGACTGGTTTTCTAAGTACCAAAATGCACTAAAGATACCATATTTGATTAGAATATTAAGCTTATGTTGCTATGTAATCAGAGATACGCATACATACAAATCCATTGAAAAGTCTAATTGTTGTGGGTTAACCCTGGCAGGCAGCTAAGCACTGCACAGCTGCTCACTCCTTCCCTCACAGAGGGACAAGGGAGAAAATCAGAAGGGCAAGAGTGGGAAAACTCATGGCTTGAGAGGAAGACAGTTTAATAAGCAAAGTGGGAAAAGACACACTAAAGAGTAATGCAAAAGCAAGCAATTACCACCAGCTCACCAATACCCAGCCTGTCTCCAAGCAATGGCAACCCCTGGAAAACTCCCCCCTCCTATTTTATTTCTGACCATGATGTTATATGGTATGGAATATCCCTTTGGTCAATTTGGATCAGCCTTCCCAACTGCGTTCCCTCCCAGCTTCTTGTCCACTCCCAACCTACTTGCTGGTGGGAGGAGAGTAAGAAACAGAGAAAGCCTTGACACTGTTCAGCAATAGCGAAAACATCGGTGTGTTAACATTGTTTTGGTCACAAGTACAAAACATCGCACCACACAGCTGCTACGAAGGAAATTAACTCCATTCCGGCCAGACCCAGGACATTAGTGCTCTGCCATCGGACTGCAATTAAAATCCGTATATGGGTCCAATCTAGATTCTGTACTGTACAGAAATCTGAGAAACAGTAAAAATAGCTGCCTTCAATTAGGCAAGCTTCTGGTCATATCTACACCTACATTGTGTAATCTGTGATGACCATGTCCAATCACACTGAAATGTATGGCCAGAGGAATATGACAAAGCCTGAATTTTATGCTATCTTCATCTAATTACATGGATATGGAAGTGCTCCCCTATCATTTGTTCTGACATGTTCACCCTCCATCATATCATTAATATACATTGCGTCACTCAATAGGAAGAAGGAACATAAAGAAGAACTAAGCTCACCACGCGGGTTGACATAAGAAGGCTGGATGAGTGGTTTTAAATGACACCAACCCACCCACAACCTGCAGGTCGGTTATTGTTACATTAAAGTAGACCAATACAGACAAGAAACAGCTTTTCAGATAGCAATCATTGTAATTACTACCAAGATTGATGTGAGGGGCAAAAGAAGAGAGGAATAAGTAGTTCAGGCTCAAGTAAGCAGTGACACAGCAGCAACAGAAGCTTAGAAATGGAGCAACACTAAGTGGCTCATAGTGCCTTTTTTTCCTCTTCTAACTAAGCCCATAGCTAGGGAAACACACTAGTTCCTTAACTGACTTTAAATGTTGATCAGCCATATGATTAAGCATTCCCAAACAGTCTGCTTAGGTGCCTTTAACAGAAAGAACAAGCACTAGCAGCAGAAGCACAACAGAAGAACTGGCAAGTGCTGCTGACTAGCATATACATGTCATTCACATACCAGTTTGAACATCTGGCTTGGAACATTAAGTCATTAATTTAGACCAATCACTGGAAAAAATGTAAAGCTGTGTTTGGTTTGGCATTAATTAAAACATTTCTGAAATTACTTCCCCAATTCAGGGTATATTCCACCATTCATAGAAATGATTTGTTATGTTTTGCACGGAGCAAAGAAAAGTTAGTCTAAGATCATGATGAAAGAGGATAGCCAGTGTCAAATTTGCCTGGAAGCATAGCCATGAGGAAAAGCTTTACACAACTGGGATACCCATGTCTGAGTTTTGCCACCTGAAACCATCTGACCACACTATTCAGAAGACACTGTTTAAATACTACAGTGTAAGCACAATGCCACCTCAAAATATCCATCTCACCTGAACACATCACTGTGCTTCAGGAAGCGTTTTCTAAACACAGGCCAAATCCCTCCATTGCATGACTTTTGTTCCTTTGACACTTCAGAGCTATAAATTCAACTGCCCTTTACTTGCATGCCGCAACTTAATTCCTGTAAATACTGGTTCCTTTTACATAGTCCTGAATTAATCTGAGGGTCAAGCTCTCCATTGAAGGAGATGCAAAGCTAAATTTTCTGTGCTGAGATATGCAAACAATTCCCACTAAGGAAAGACCACATCAAAAGGCACATCCACAATTTGGCTCAGAACATCAAGCAAATTCAGAATGTGCTCAATCCTCAATTGCCTAATTTCCAAAAGCCTTACGGACCATATACACTTACAAGACTCTCAAATCCTTGGTTATCAGTTGCCAGAAATACTAGAGCATCAGCACAGCCCTAGTGCTAGAATCTGTGTTCTTGAGCGAAGTCAACATCCAGCTTTTCTTTACCTGCTTTGCCACTTCCCTTAAGCAGGCCACCCCTCGTTCAAAGTTGGGGAAGACC
This sequence comes from Larus michahellis, assembly GCF_964199755.1. Lineage (NCBI taxonomy): Eukaryota > Metazoa > Chordata > Aves > Charadriiformes > Laridae > Larus > Larus michahellis. The sequence continues at coordinate 33,357,703 of NC_133902.1, forward strand.
ACAGAGCCATACTTCTGGTATTCAGGGACTGGGCGAATCTTTATCGTAACTTCAGTAACCACTCCAAGAGTTCCTTCGGGGAAAAAAGAAAAAGTGAGCGAAGTGTTGCAAGATCTACTTCTTACAAGTTACCCAACTTAACAAGTGTCTACCATGATGCTGTACGTTAACACAAATCAGAAATCAAAAAAAAAAATCAGTATTGCAGTAGTAGGTGATTTATTCCTGACTATTTACATGGTGAATTCTTACAAGATATCCTCTAAATCATAATGTTTGTTACGAGACTTGTAGGCTAACTCCACAGATCTGTTTTAAGCACTGTTCAGAGCTGCTTAACTTCAGTCCTAATTAAGGTCTCAATGTATTACCCCAACACAAGAAATTCATACCTGCATAATGCCACCCATAGACACACTGGAAGCCACAGAATTAAAGATGCTCAAGTCAAGCCATTACAGAAGCCGAATTAAGATGCAGTCATGTGAAATTACTGTTTTTATACCTTCAGATCCCATAATGAAGTGATGGATATCAGGTCCTGTTGACATGCGAGGTACTTGACAGTTTTTTTCTACTATTCCTCTAGGAGTTACCATTTTTATATGAATCACCTGTTCAAACAATATGCAATGACTATAAATACTAGCATTAAGCACAGATATTTTTTTTTGCATGATATTTATTTTCAACAAAATGTATATTAAGCTTGATACAGTTCAACTTTGTAGACTTCAGACTTTCTGTAGGCTGCACCAAGAACTTTTGGGACAACCTGAGGACTGTTACCAACAATTATTTCTAACACAGCATGGTTTGCCCACACAACAGGTTGTTTCCAGTTCTATGCCAAATCAAATCAGCTGCTGGCTACATACAGACAGTACCAGTTAAAACTGTTTTGTTTCTTAGTGTAAACAGTACTTTATGGGTACTAGGATTTTAATCCAGAATATAATAGTAATTCAGAGTAAAAAAGTGAGGGTTTAAATTTTCCTCAATTTTGCTTTAGAACTGCTGCTTGATGAAGTTAATATAATTCAGTCATCAGTTGCTACACAAATATTTCCATTAGGAAGAAAGACAGAAGATTTGTAAAATAGATTATCCATTTAAATCTGCCATAACACTGACGAATACGTAAGGCTAGAAGGTTGTATTTTTAAAATATTTTTCAACGTTATTGCTTCCAGCTTTATTTGTCCACATGCAATACAGAGACCAGTTTGTTTTGTTTTTTTTAAATCCTTTACTCAATTATTTTTACCAAGGAAGCGTGGATTTCAGGGTTTTTTTAGTGAAGCCTTTAAGTGAAGCAAAATTACTGAATTTCAACTAATGGCTTTAAAACTTTCAAACACAGGTTGCTAAGTAATTTTCATCCTGCTCTGAGCTGTTCGAGAATTACACTATATGCGTTTTACGAACTGTTGATTCTGCAATAAGTGGATTTTAGGCAGCTTATATAGCACACCATTTCTAGATGTAAACACTTCCCTGAAACTTTCTCACTGTGGCATTTTGAAACTCACGAACTGTTCTGAATCAATTTTCAATCCGATTTCTTCCTGATGAAAATCTCAGAAGCTGTTTTAGCCTGAAGTTATGCTTGCTTGATAGAAAAGCTTTCGGCTTCACATCTCCCAGTACAAGCAAAGCTATACCGTTCAGTAACACTTCAGGCAGTAGAGGACAGATGACACTTTTTAAGTGCTAGTAGTTTTAGCTCAGCCAGGCCTACTGAATAAAACCTGTGTAGTTCCTGCCAAGCTCAGCCACTGATAGTAATGTCACATGCGTGCACAGAACAAACGCGTCTGTGAACTATGAGCTGATGAAAAAGCCTGAGGTGATGGGGATAAATTACCTAGAGTGTGTTGCAGGAAATAAGGAAAAAACCCCACATGCGTAGAAGGGCTATTGTACAAACTACGAAAGAAAGCTGGAAGTTTGAAGCAAAGAGGTAGGCAAAGTCTGAACAGTGATGATTTAACTTCAATATATTAATTTGTTATAACAGAAATGGTAGATTTTTAAATCAAAAAGTATGCTTTAAAGAACAAATTACCTGGGTTAATATAAAGATGAACCATTTAAATGCTTAAAACAGATTCAAGAGCAGAATACTGCCATTCCCAGCTCATTGCTTCCTTCCTTAGGGCTCCTACAGACCATGTGGTGGCATCAGATTTCACCATTGTGCATCCACACGGTATGTTAGATCAGGCTACTGATTTGAAAAAAACTGCCAGCCTAGGGGGCGGTAGGAAGGTGGAAAGAGCTAGCTTGCTGTCATTAGATGACTCAACTAGACAACATGAGGAACGCAGAACAGGTAGGAGAGAACATGGGCCTTTTGAAATCACTCTAAAAATTTGACAGGATTATTACACTGGATTAATAGAGAGCGCAAAACAGTGGAAGAAGGCGCCAGAGTCAGGACAGGGTAACACTATTCCTTGAGCAAGCCAGCGAGAACCAAAATGAAAATTACTTAGATCAGTGATAAGGATTATTAGTACTAATAACAAAAGCATGCAAAAAAGCATTTCAGATGCCAAAACTGTATCACTTAAGAGAACTGCAATTTACTATCCCTTTTCCCTCTCATCACAGGTAATTACAAAAGTTAAACCTCTGAACAGAGTAATTAATTAGAAAAAGTATTAGAGCTATTTACCAGATCTTCAATGTTTCCATAGATGTTTTTTTTCATGCCTGATGCTCTTGTTGCTACCCATCCTCCTAGTGAACTGAACTCCATGGAATCTGGTTCATGGCCTGTGCAGAAGCCACTTTCAGCAAGCTAAGGAAAGGAAAAAAACACATTCTACAGAGTCTGCGTTTGTTTAGTACTCCAAATCTCAATATTCTATAGTTGGTTTTTGGTTTTTTGTTTTTTGTTTTTTTTTTTTTTTGTTTTTTTTTTTTTTTTTTAATTGGTTTTTGGTTTTTGGTTTTTGGTTTTTTTTAAATACATATCCTGACCACACACCCACAATTTTAGTCTTTGTTATAGAGATGAAATGCAAATTGATTCTGCTTCTACTGTGCAGACATAGTGCTACATATCAACCTACAATACTCCTCCCCCATATTTTAAAACTAAGACCTCTATTGTTCATAAGAAGGTGCGAATTCAAATACATATGGAAAAAACTTATAACTAACTGCCAACTTTGCACAAACGCTGCCAATAAATAAGGCACTTAATCTCCTGTTCTTTCTATCCTAACGTGATATGCAGCAGGTCTGCAGAAAATGTGAGCAAATTGCCTGTACTTAATTCTCTCAAGGAGCGATGTGTTTTAATATACAGCCATCTGGTTGGGCTTCCTGTATGCAACACTGTCAACTATTTGTGATGCAGATCACACATTCCTGTACATTAAGTAGTCACTTGTTTCTCATTTTTCTGTATTAGCTTGGCTTTGCCATCTGCACAGCACCTGAGGTTGATTGGATGCACTCAGAATCGCAACACCAAAGCTGTTGGACAGGAAGAATTAAAGACCGAACAGTCTCACATTAAGTGATAACTGTGTTAGTGTATTTGAGATGACCAATTTGCACTGACTGACTGATAACAATCCAGGTGGACATAGGTATTCAAGTATACCACATAATGTGGATCATTAACTATGTTCTGTTGTACAAAGTAGTTCTAACTTAAAATGATTGAAAGTCACTTCTACGTAGTCTATGGTGATCTACGTAGCCTATGGTGATTCATCTAACTCATGGTCCTCTCACACCAGAGAAGCTTGTGGCTTGAGATGCTTACTGGTCATATATTAGAGGAGGGTTGGAGCCTGCACTCTCCTCATTCCCCAAGATGAAAAGAAATTCGCTTCAGTCACAACTTACCGGTTTCTAGAAGTTGTATAAACACAAGCACAGAAGACCATGCTTCTGAAAACTTTTAACTGACTGGGCATGTACAAAGCACTTGGCCTAAACTCCTTGAATCCTGTTGTATGAACAGCATGTGCTAAGAGCACTTGCAGGACAGGGGAGAGATAATACTATGTACTTTGCAAATGCAAGAGACAGACTCATCCAGAAAATACGAGCATGTACTAGCTTTTCCTATAGACTCACAATCTGATTGATAATGCTTTCTACAAAACCCAGTATTAAATATTGTTGTATGTTCATTATCCACTTGTCACCTTTAGTCCTCATCTATCAGCTATTATTCCATATTCTGTTCTGACAAAAAACCAAGTAACTTAAGGCTTCTCTATAGAGCCCACTAATATCTGAAGTTCTCATCCCACAGAAAACAGTGTCTTAATCACCCTAGTCGCTAGCTAAGACAGACAACTGATTTTGAATGCCCCATTATAACACTTACAGCCTAGCTTTTGTCAAATATCAGGTCTCCCAAATCTGTTATTTGTTTAGAATTCATGTCTCTGTTTAGACTTTTAGTTACTGTTATAAGGTTCACTTCACTGCAACATAATTCCTAGATAATGCTGGTAAAGTCTCTTTTTAAAATATATATACACACACACTAAGTAGATGATCCGATTTTGTATTCTTTGGACACTGAAGGAATTACATAGAAGCCCTCACGTGCTCAGAGTCACTCTGTACATTAAAACCTTTGTATGAATACTAGTTTATATTCAGTATTGAACAAATTGACAACCAATACTCTTTTCATAGTCAAAAACATGACTGAAAAAAGTTTTTTTATCAAGAATATTCAAAAAGAATAAATGCAACAGTAGCATTTCAGCTCATGAGAGCTATAAGCAGCAAGGGAATATTTCCCTTGCTCTAAGTGAAAGGAAAAGTAGTGGCATTTAAAGGACAGATAGTAATGAAATATCAAACTACTACCCTAGAAAAATGTCATTTAAATGCAGAGAATATTCTCTCTGCATTTTAATTCCAAGCTTAAGAGAAATGGATCCAGAAAGGTTAAAATATTACATCAAATGATAAAAGGGAAAATAAAATAGGAAAGGCTATCTTTCTCATCATAAACAGCTCTATTAGTCAAGTATGATAAGTTTTCATTGTCTGGAAAAAAACATTCAAAAATCCCTTAAAATCTCTGCAGATTTGTATATAGCTCTTGGGTGCTAAGAAAAGTTTAGACAACATCTAGCTATCAAATAAGTCAAGTCCTAGAATATTTTTTTTTAAATAAGCTGAACTGCACATTCTGAATAATAGTAACAAACATCCACAGCTTGCTTGATTATAGAGAAGTACCAAGAAAGATCCTGAGAAGGGTGCTGTAGCTCATCTGATAAACTGCAATAAAAAGCCACTAGAGGTCAATTAAAAGTGAAGGGGAATCTTCCACTGGACTCCTGTTCTGGGCAACTCTCCATTGTTTCTGCTACTCTCCTGTAGCTGGCCTTAAGCAGCAGCAACTGCAAATCTGTTACACGGTCTAACCTTTCTGAGGAAACTACCTCTGGCTAAAATGACTAAAACACGCCTCACACAATGACAATTTGAACTTGTCCCTGTAACTGGTACCAAGTGTCATGCCTTGCAAACACAAGGGTGTATCTAAGGTCTGAAATAGAAACCATAGCACTACATCCTATGAATTGTCAACTTACTGTAATCACATTTTGTAGCTAGAGCTAAAAAGAAGTTTTTTTAAAATGGTCAAATACAGCATTCAATGCCATATGGTTCATAACCGTGAATATAACGCTTACCACGCCCGTCTGCATGAAAACACACAAGAATTAAGCTAGAATTCAATGATTTACACAATTCAATGATTTACACAGAGGAAAAGCTATGAAAAATGGGGAGAAATACTAGATGCTTGACAAGTTAAAAATACCTGGTTTTCCAGATCTTGTCCAACAATGCCTGCTTCCACACAAGCTGTTAAGTTTTTCTCATCTATCCAGAGAATCCGATTCTGTTGAAAAGCCAACGAAAACTAAGAATCAGTGTTAAAGCTTTTTGTTTATTTCCTTCCCTAATGTTATACAATCAACACACTTGGTCATACAGTTTACTACTAATACAACTCCAGTTATTAAAGCAGTGAAAGCTGAGCCCCCTCACACCCTCAAACAGATACATAACACATTAGTTTATGAAATCACCACTACAGGAGAGTAGCATACTTGTTAGTCAATTTATACTAAGAATGTTTACAGAAACAAGGCAGAAAAAAAAAAACCCAGAAAGAATTAAGTCAAAACTCTTACAGAAGCAATACAGCGATTTTCACTATTAACATGATTGAAGGTGCCTGAATCTGACTATCTGGACATTAAGTACACACCAAGAAAAGCATTCTTAAACATACTCCATGGGTTAAACAGAATGCATTCAGTTATTCCAGTTCAGCTCTTGCATTTTGACACAGTAAGCTAGAAGAAAGATATACTACAGGATGTCAGAGTATGTACATACTTTAGAAATTTAAGATACTTGGATCATATCATTTTATCTTACAGGATTCACTGTTCCATCAGTATATTCTACTAAACAGGAAAAGTAGTAAACACTACAAGTTACATGGCACACCAAGCACAGTTGTCAATGAGTACAATCCACATGAAGGAGAAACTTAAAAATGGTTTTAGCTTTGTTTATAGCAAGGACACCACAGAAGCTTGAGCTTCCACTCTTCATCCTTATTAAGTACACTTGTGGTGTACTTCTATAATTTTGTGTATTAATACTGTACAGAAGAACAGCTCTACCTTCCCTTTGCCTTGATTTTTCAAATGACAGAAATGTGGACAACTTGTGGTCCAACTTAAACTATGCTTCAAATCAACTGCCTCCCCTCACAACATCTGGGCTAACTAATTATTCAAAGCCAGCTATTTCAGCTCCTTTCAAACACCTTCAGTTTCAACATAAACTACTTAACTGATCTAAGATGCATATGTAAATCAGTTTTTATGCAACATAGACCCTACATAGAAGATGAAGATACCTGTTAAGTGTCTATTAAAATAGTAAAGTTTAGACAATCATCTTAACTGCTCTGAGACACCCAGGTTTTAACTCTGACAATGCTTCTTTTCACCTTATTTCCTTATTTTCCTTCCTCATTAGTGATTACAAGAATTGGCTGGCAGAGTCATTCAAGACACATGAAAGTGGTCTATTTTCTGAGTTGGTGTATACTTGCATATCTAGCTGACACAAAAGCATGATAAGAGTTAACCACATTCCTTTCCCACCCCCAAACCAGAGAGAAGTCAAAGCTGTAGGCAATGAATCAATGAATTCAAATGAAGGCCTGAGTCAGTACTGTATGTATTCCTTGGATTCTACTCCGTATAGACACACAAAGAGCTTCCTTCAATATGCAACTGCCATCACTTTGTAGCCAGAAACACTGAGAAACAAGTTAACTGAAGCACCACTGACTGAGTAGAGAAAATAGAGCCAAAACCCAGGTCTTACCTTCAAGGCTAAAGGAGTTATTAAGCTCAGCAGGTGCTCAGAAGCAGTAGAGCCTTACATCAAAAGATACAGAGCTGCTTCTGAAGCATCTCATTACCATGTAGTCATAAAACTATCATTTTCAAAGCATAAAGGTCTTTCATAATGGAAGGATGAAAACCAGCACTAAATTTTACAGAACTTCATTTCTAGACTGCCATAAAGCTATGAACTTCACATTCTCAAGATGCTATCTACACAAACATCTCGTGGTGTTTTTTTTTTTTTTTCTTTAAAGTTAATCCTTCAAGTTGATTTATAGATACTAGGTCACCTTACCAACCTTTGCTTTAAGTATTTTTAAGTCTGGAAAAACTAGTGACATTTACAACAGTAACTTCTTCCTAGCCTTTCACTTAACCTCAGATACGAAGTTCCAATATAGAACAATAGCAGCTTCCTCTGTTTTTCACTTAAAGCTGCTATAAGAAGGCTAAGCAGTGATCTTTTTTCTTATTAAATAAACACAGGTCATATGAAGTAGTAGAGGGTTAACATCAGCAAAATAGCACTTAAACTGAAGGAATACCCATTTAATCATGCACGGTACAAATTAATATTTCCATTCCTACTTTATCCTTGCAAAAAAAGAAATTATATTCTTTAGTGATCATCGTTCAAAGTAACCGTATGATAATTTAAAAAAAAATAAAAACTTGAGAGACATACCATTTGTGATGTATCCAGTGAGACAATTGTTCTTTTTTCTTCTTCGGGACATTCAAGGGCACTAGAGACACTTGTCCCTCCTGCAAATATGGGAGTGACACTGTCATCGTAACATTCTTGGGCAGCTTTTCTTCACATACCATCCCTCTCTCCTTCCTTTCTGATATTGAACTTAATAAAGTAAGATCACAAGTTAACTGTTTGAGGCTAAAGATTAGCCTTTTAAGGCTGTCCCTTCTCCCAAACTGGGTTTCACAAAATCAAGGCAGCATTAGAGATGACAAGCTTTAACTGCACTCAATAACAGACCGTGAAATTCTGTGACCATCTCAGCCACTTCTGTTAAGTCCAGAATAGAGTTTTAAAACAAATACGGATTAGAAATAAAAAAGCCATCCAAGAAACAGAGATAGCTATGGTTTCTATATAGTGTTCTGAGATCACTATGGAAGTCACTACACTTCCACACAGAAAGCTGGTTCAAGAAGTCTACCCAATACAGGAATGCAATACCTATCTGAAAGCAGGAAAGAAACTGAAAGGGTATAACAAAAAAAAAAAAAAATGGATAAAACTAAATGTCAAACTTCTCTTAGAGTTTTCTAATGTGTCTTTATAGGATGTCACAGAACAGCCTCCAAGTCGTCTTTGGCTTCTCAAAGACTACAAAAGCCATAGGAAAAGAAAGACTAGGACGCTAGAGATCCACAGCAAGCTACCAGAAGAACATCCAATGGCAAATATAGAGACAGTGCTAACTAATAAAACACTCTCCAAGGGCAGTAAAGCCCATCAGCTTTGTTTCCAATGATAGGAAAGGTGGCATTTTCCTTACATACCAAGCCCTATAGTAATAACTCCAGAAGCTGACTGTAGCTCAGTAGAAACAGACTTGGAAAAAAAATCTGAAGATCTTTCTGTATCCTGGTCAGTGAACAAGAGATAGTCAATATTGCTGCTTTCAGCTATACCAATTTATTGGTACCAAAGGTGACTTGTAGCAGTCTTACAGCTCTCCAGATGAAACTGACAGGGGTGAGAGTGTTTTAGGGAGAAACCAGCTCCATTAGCTTGGTATTATCTTAAAGTGACATGCTCACCTTCTCAAACAATTATGGCCTTCCTACAGGCGCTATACTCCTACAGCATAAGAAAGTACCAAATCTGAGAATACAAAGATTATACAGGCCTTTACCTGTACTCAGCACCTGGACCATTTCCTGAAAACTCCTTGCCACAGGAGTCTCTAACTTTCAAACTGAACACTGTCTAAGAGGAAATTACAATTATGGTTAATGATTTTGCGGTACAGGTGTCTGACTGCAATTCTCCTTGGAGGTATGAGCTTCAACAGTACAACAAAATACCCCTAATTTGCACGTGTTTGTGGGAAAAGAGCACAAGTAATGCGTCCAAAAACATGATACCTCTAACACATATTTGAATCTCTTGACTTATTTCCTAGAAGACTTCCAAGGCACAGAGGTAGATTTCAGCTTCATATAATCAACTCCTCTTGCACATTTAATATTCAAGATGTTGACATACTTTTAATGACTTCCACTAAATTGAATATAGCAGCTTTTAATACTGCAAGATCATAAAAAAATTAAGACCGCACTTAACACACTATTTTAAAAATATCTAACTATTATTGGTACAATATATTATTAAGATCATATATTTAAATTGAATTCAAGTAGAATACATTTTCACTATTGTAATGTTAAACAGATTTGAGATTTCATAACACTTACCACCAAATGGTATTATGCAGAGATTGTGTTTGCAGGCTAATTCCACAATTTTAACTACGTCTTCATGGCACACTAAAAGAGTCCAAAGAGTTAAAAAAAAAAAACAAACAAAAAAACAGGATTTGTGCTTAGTACTGTTATTTGTGCTTAGTACTAAATATTGCAGTCTGAATAAGCAGCAGCTCTTTTTGTGACACCAGCAAGGAAGACATTTCAAAGAGTTAGGCACTAAATAAGAGCTAGACTCAGAAGTGTCACAGTTGCAGAGTAAAGTTTAGACCTGAAACAATTCTACATTTCTACTAGTACTGTATTGAGACCTCCTGCAAATTCTCAGGGCAAGATGAGCCACCAAGCAGTTAACAATTAATCTAGCTATCTTGAAGAAAAAAATCAAGTTTAAAGCTTTTATTGAAAATAGGCTGCCCAATTTATTTTAAGTGAGAAATAAGTCTCTTCTGAGATCTGAACAATATATTTTTTTTTTCCTTGTTTCAAAAGTAGAGTTGCTGGTGAAATTTACTTTTTCAGAATGCATTCTGTGTCTGGTCAAAGAGGGAAGCAGAAACGCTTGTGCACAGGCAAGGAAAAGGATTAAAAAAAATAGATCAAATACAGCACATACATGAGCTTGTGCAAACAGCAGAGAAGGAGCAGGATGGAATAAATATGCTTACAAACCCTGACTACTTTGCCCTTGCCATACAGACCAGCTTTAAACAACGCTAGTCAATCATTTTATTTCAGTTGCTTTTGGAGATGCACAAAATAAAGCTGTGGCAAGTGCTGTTCATGGTCACCAGTGCTGCCGTGTCAGTACCTGTCCTCAAGTAATGAGATGCATCTTATAGTGCCTCTTTTTATGCTTCCCATACGTGATTCCCCCCCCCAAAATAAAGGAAGCAAAATTGAGCTAAGACTAAGTTCTTATCAAAAATTTTTAGGGTTTCTAATGCAGTGCAGCTACCAAAGTATCAGAAAGAGTTATAAAAGGTAAGGAAAGAATGGGATTCATACAGCTAAACTGAAACCGACAGGTACTTAGATCAAATGACTTTTTGGTTAGCTACTGAAGAATGGCACATGGAAAGTAGTTCCTAGTGACCACAAGAAACATGACTCAAAGAGAAAATTCACACAACTGTGCAAATGAAGTCATATCAGTTTAGGTATTTGTATCCTTTTACTAAATAGAAGCAAGCACATTTTCTGCTACATATTATCTACAACAGCATTAGTTATTACTCTACTTAAAGTGGGCCTAGCCTGTACTCGGATTGCCCTACTCTTTCTTCAAGTCAATGATCCTTTGTAAAGTGTTCTGACAGGAGTTACAGGTGTTATACTTCAATAAAAAAAAAGTACAGCATGTCGCAAAACAAAGTTCTTTAATACAAAGATTTTGCTACCCTTTTACCATCACGTACTCTTTAAAAAAAAGAAAATTTAGACAGCCATTTAGACAACCATTCTTGGTGAACAAGAAGTTCAAATTACACTGAGGTTACTTAGTTCGTGAATTCAGCTGTAACAGAAACTTCACCTACATTTAATAATAAATTTGACTTCCCTACAAAGTGATGGGATTTCACAGGCACAACCTGCAATCCAGATGTTAAACAATCACGATTACCATCCATGAGAAAATTCCTTCAGTTCCTGTAAAGATGAGTGAAGCCAGTGAACCAAGAGACAGCTTCCCCATGACAAGAAAGCACAGGAGATTAGTAAACAATGGCCTCCCAGATCAAAAGGGAGAATAAGACAATTAAAGCTTACCAGGCCATACAACTATATCGGGAATTCGCTTAAACATTCCTTCCCTGAGTATAAATATCTCATGGAGGCAGTGACCTGAAAAACAAACAATAAGTTAACAAGTTCAAACAAGGAAGCATCGAAGTCAGCGCAGTTACTTAAATGAAGTTCTCTTACCATGAGCTCTGAATACCCTATCTTCTGCATCCTGCGAATATGAGATTTTAGTGTCTCTAAGATCCTGAAGAAATTCTTCATTTACAGTGGATGGAGGTACATCATTAATATTTAAGGATGCCTACAATACAAGAAAAGAAGTTCATTAAGGGTAGGTTCACTCTTACAGCATTTACGTACAACAGAAATAATACAAATAGGTTACCACTAACTGATACCCAAACACAACTATTTAAGACCAGAAATACAAAAAGTTCTCTTCCTTGTCTTCACTCACGATCCCACTTCTCCTGCCTGGTACTCAGTTGACTAGATGCAGGCAGGAAGTTCTGTTTCAGTAGCACATTCTTACCCTTTTTCCTCCTGAGAAATTTGGAGAAATGCACTAGCTTATGAGTGCATACTGAACAAAATACCTTTTTAAGGACTTCCCAAGATCCAAGAAAAACAACTGCCTGAACAGAACTAGAGAGTCTCCTTTTGATAAAGGGGTAGAGACTGAAGGTCATAATTCCTTTTTGAATTCCTCCTCCAATACAGAGAAATACATAACGAAGCAAGTACCTACTCCGCCAATTCCTCTATTTACAGATTTGTTTCTACCTACCCACTTCCCCTCCTCCTATCATGTACTGGGAGTAAAATCCATCTCAGACCAAAGCCTGATCAGAAGTCCAAAGCAAGGCAAAACTAAGTTTGATTGATCTAATATAACCAGTATACTTTAAGTAGACCTCACACATCAGAAAGGCTTTATAAAAATCCATGTTCAGTCACTAACATGCAGGTGTTTCCAGAAAGCCTCTAACTGGAAATCCGGATCAACACTTACAGAAAAAAGTTTTTCTTTCAAAGAAGCTACACTGGACATTTTGGCTTACCAACAGGCCTTGAATCAAGGTTCTAGAAGTCCAGAGGGAGAACCCCTGCTTAGGGTTTTCTAACAAAGGTTTTCTTCCAGATCCTTACAACAGATATCTCATATAGTATACTTATGGCTTCTCAAAGTGCAGACCTAGCCATTTAATCCTCTTTTCTGAAGTCCGCTTTAGGTATCAGGCACATACAAACATAGTTCATGCATTGACTTTTTAAATGCACTTGGAGAACGAGGATTCTTCACAGGATTCCAAAAAATAAGATCTTCATAGACATTAAGTGTAATGCTTTTAAGTGCTTTGAAGGTTCCAAAACGGCATGCTTTTTTTTTTTTTCCACTCCTTAAAAATAGAGCCAATAAATTAATCTATACCTTTTATGGGTAACCTCCCTAAAGGAATATGTCTTCTATTACAAATGGCCTCTAATTAAGGAGTTCTTTAATTATACGTAAAGCCTGTCTTATGACTAAAAACTAACTTTTGGACTTCAACTCTTATTTGGAAAGAAAGTGTTGGTCAAAAACCTTATTTCTAGTTATTGAAGTCCCTCAAGTTCAAGAACAAGAAAACTGAAAGTTTTTCACCACCCCATCTTTTATTTGAAATACATTCTGAAAAATTAGAAGTCACATAAACATTAGTTAAAACATAGTGCGGTGCTTTCAAGCTTCTGTCATGAAAGCCTTGCTGGCAAATTAGCCGACATCACCTTCAACTCAAATAGAGGAATGTTCTTGCAATTTTGTTATAAAGCCACCAGGAAAGACTATGGGCTGCATAATGATGCCAGAAAGAGCTTGCTTACAGCCCTACCACCAAGATGTATATTCTACAAAGAGTTCCACATAGTGAAAGAAACTTAAACATTTCTTTGACAAGCCTAGCCTATGCTTCTTGACAAGTACAACGAGGAAACAGCAAAACTGAATTCATTTTTCTTTCACCTTATGATGTTTCAGCCTTCTACAAAAAAGTATACCCACACATCCAAGTTTTCTTTCCTGGAATGGAGTTTTGCCTATCTTCGCTCTACATAACCTCCAGAACAGCTGACTTTTTGTGAACATGTGTCTTAAGATAAAAGCTTCAACAATAGGACCAGTTACCAAGTTAACAGCAAGGAAAACAGAAGTTAATGGTCTCCCATCTGCCACCACGGCAGCACTCTATTCTGAATGGGTTGAGTCTCAAAGTAGTAAGAGCTGAAGAAGGGAAGATTTAACCTCAAACAGGAAGGTTGTCAGGTAGTTAAAACATTCATGGTGATGGAACTTGCCTACCAGTGTCCAACCAGCGTTCAAGGCCAGGTTGGATGGGGCTTTGAGCCTGTCCCTGCCCATGGCAGAGGGAGTGGAACTAGATGATCTTTAAGGTATCTTACAACTCTAGACATTCTATGATTCTACACGAAACTATGTAAGGTTATGCAGAAATCAAAGAGTACTTACATAGATAATTCAGAAAGCAGTATCTGCCTGAGATATGTTCATAACTGATAGTTAACAACATTTTGAGGTCCAAAAGGATAGTCAAATGTTTGTTTTAGAGTTTTCATACAGAACATATGACGTAGTGAAAACATAGTTTTAACAATGATTTGAATTCTGAAAGAGGATATGTGCTGTTCTGACTTGTTTTAAGGATAATATTAACTTCTTGAAATAAGGTGCCTGAGAAAAAGGCTTTTCCCTCCAACATACTCACTTTGTCACCTACAAACACAGAAGCTGACATTAAGCATTGCTTAGGTGAGAGGTACATCGCTACTAAGAGATCATGGTTTTAGGGGCCAGTCACAATAAGCACACAGGAAGCCAGGTCTTGGGTTGCTGCTCTTAGCTCTTACCATTCTGATATTAATGCATATTCACACAGTGCTGTTTGCTAATGAAATAAAGATCTTTAAACGACTTCAAAAAAAAAAATCCCTGCTAGCTGTGCTTACATTTTCTATTTTAGAATTTGGTTTCTTCATGATTTCCATAGAAAGAAGTATTTTGTATCATTTCAAGTGGAATACCAAATGCTTGAAGATCTTTGTTCTCCACAAGAGGGACACAAACTACTCAAAAGGTATGACAATTTCTTGCAGATTATTTTAAGTATCTTGATTTTTATCTCTTTTCCACAAGTATTTTAATCCTTCAGTTTTCATCTTCAAGATTGAAAAATTAATATTCATCCATATAAAGCTTACGCAAAGCCAAACAAAAATATGCCTTTATTTTTTCTTATGGGACTGAAATATTTTAAGATTTGTGCACCGAAAGGCTGGACAGGAGGCAGGCCTTTGTGAACTAGGTCTAAACTGCTCTGTGGTAGCTCTAGTCTGAAAAAGGAGAAAAACATCATCAGGCCTTGAGCATCACAGAAGCAGGTACATTTTCACTGTTGTTAATTATAACAGAGAAACGGCATGCAACAGGGAACCCTCCAGTCTTACAGAATAGAGGCAGGAGGAGATGAGATAGAAAGACAAATGGACCAAGAGATCCCCCTCCTACTGCTGTTCCTATAATCAAATTCCTTCACGCTCTGATGATAGTAGGAGGTGAAAAACCAATAGAGCATGACAAGCTGAAATATAAACTAGGAACTATGACAGAGACATGAAAATGGGGGACCTGCAGTAGTAGTTGGGAACACCTATGAGAAGCCCAGATACATACTAGAGACTCCAAAAAGTCCTGTTCTGCATCAAGGTCATCAGCCTGTTTCAGATCACAAGAACATCAGAAGCAGAGGGGCACTGCATAACAGGAAGGCATTCAACATTGCTGGCAGATATCCTGAAGAGCTGTTTTGCAAGACGTGCTGGGAATCAAGAGACTATTCAAGAATCTGCCCTTGTCCTCTGACTCTACTTTGTTCTATATTTCCGCTACATGTAGAGAGGGAATGTCTCTCAGGACCTCTGATCACAGCAAATTAAAGCAGCTGCCAATTAAGACCAATATTGGTCAAGGAAAATGCATCAAGATAAATTTTTTCAAAATATATTGTCAGATGGAAATCCTGCAAGTCATAGCAGATGAAAGAATGTCTTGATCAACAGATGACTGAATAAATTTTCGAGTTTTCATGCTCTATGAGATTACCTACTTCACAGAAAATGCAATCTTGAACTTACTCAAGAAATGTGTAAAACTGTTACCCAAAGCAGGGTTACAAGCACAGCCTGCTTTTAACACTGCTTAAGCTGCCTATAGTCAGGAACCTGCAGCTTCAAAGGAATTCTTCAAAAGGAGTCAGGTCTCCTGACTGACATGAGTTACTTTTCTTGCAAAGCAAAATATAGATGCTTTCAAAACCCAGAACACAAATATGTTGTTTTTTGGAAGAGATTCAGTTCAATCTTGAGTATTCTGGTGGCTGGTTTTCAGCACCCAGACAGGTAAATATAATTACTGTCAAATAAGAACTTGTATACCATTAAATACACTGAAAACACAGCACAATTTAACTTCACTGTACCTTCTGTCTTTGTTGTCACGAACAACATTGAAATTGCATAAACAATTCCCTCTAGGCAAACAGTTTCTACAATCTTGAAAAGCAACCTACAAGCAAGGACAAAAAACTTCCCTGCATTGGAGACTTTTGTTCCAACAGAAGTACTACCAGTTAACCTGGAACCACAAGTCATGCTACGTCATTGAACGTTTCATGTAAAACACTTTCAAAAAATTGAGGTATTAATACACTATATTTAAATCATGCGCAAAGTGACCTTCAGGACAACAGCTGAATCATCTTTAACAATATGGTCTTGATTATCACCAAGACTAATGTTCAAAGGAACTGGTTCAGCTATTTACTTACTCTAGAGGTAGTTTTGTGCTCCAGACTTGCTCCAAAGGTTTTTTCTATCCATTCCTTAAAAGTTGGTAATATCATACCACCTAATCTGTACCTGAAAAGTCAATATTACATACGGTCATTTTAAATTAAAAGAATGTATGTCAGATACACTTCTTTTGATTCTATGTATGCACAAATAGTTAAGTTTTAATTCAAATCCTTTACCTACAAGCCTGCAAAGCTTTTGCACATATAGTTTTCATGCAACTGCACATTTCATTGTATTTAACTGCTCTGTACTTCACACAATCAAATCAATTGTCAGCATCTTCAGTATTATTTTCCTTCATAATCTTTGGGAATTGCGGCATAAGACTTTTCAGATACCCCACCCCCCATCTTTACTTTTAAGAAAGGTCTCCCCCTTTCAGTAGGACAAAAAGCAGTGTCACACTTTATATGCCAGTTGCAGGTAGAGGCATGTGTGTATGGACACACTGCAACATAAACCAGTCTCAGTCACACAAACCCAGCTCAGTACACCTTACATGCTTTGAAGAAAAACACCATTAAAAATTTTTCCCTCATCACCAGAATGCATCAGAACCCATCAAAAAATGTAAATTTATTTATTTTACAGACTCTTTGGCAAGAGCTTAGCCATGTGACTAATGAGGACTTAGACAAGGGACAGAGGAGCTGTTTGTGAACATGTCTACCACATGTGAAAACAAAACAAGGCTGGGGACACACTCAAACAGATAGGAACTATTGCTATTAATTGTATAGATTAAACACCTCGTGCATGTTTATGTATGCACAAGTATTCTCTGAGAGGAGAAAAGGGACCTTTCTTTGCTATTAAGAGCTTTCAGCAGCTGAAAATCCTTGCTATAGTTTGCACCTGGGTCACTGCATTACGCCTCATGGGTCTTCCTTCTAAGATTATTCAATCACTGTTAATCCAATTATGACCTTGTCCTTCACAGCTGTTGCAACCAAGTCTACAACTAAGTCCCCTGTTACACAGAAAGATCAATTTCTTTTGTTTCCTCGCATCAACTACCTCCCAGCTCTCCTATTGAAAAAAAAGACAACTCTAAGAATAGAGATAAAAGACTACAACCGTATCTCAACTCAAGTTTGCCTCTTCAGCTTGGAAGACAGCATTCAGTTGTTCTTCCTGTGACAGCTGTTATTGCATCATCACACCCATATGAAACAGTTAAATGACTTCAATGAAAAGGAAAGCACAATAAGCAGTGAAAGTTTAATGCATTTCCATCAGGAGTTTACAACAAAGGTACAGACTCAAGTCAGCTTGGTGTGTTTCCTTCTCCTAACATACTTTTCGGTATTGCCAACCTATACCTGGCTTGCAAGGGTAACCTTAAACACTTAGTCAAAGGACAAGCTAAAGCTATATGAACACAAACAACTTCTAAGTCAAGAAACAGACAGAAGTGACAGCACAGAGGGAGTTGGTGAGTTTACTGCACAGAATACAACACATGACTGCTCAGGAAGCAAGCTTTGTACATACATTGATGGTGCAAGAAGCCTCCCAGAAGACCACCTCCCGCCACCCACACCCAAAGAAACAGGTTTAGTTGCTCAGACTAGCAAGTATTATCTATCCCTGGTGAAATGGTAGAGCATATAATAAAAAGATAGTTTGAAACATGGAAAAGCATGGTCTGTTGGGAAAGGCAACACAACTTTCATAAAGGGAAATTCTGTTTCATTAACCCTCGGAGTTCTATCAGAATGTGAAAACAGAAAGTAAATAGAGGGGCTACCTTGAACGTTAAATTCCATGCTCCCTTATACTTCCACAGGTGTTCACCTCAAAAACTATTTAAGAAAATACATTGCTACAGTTAAGGAAAGGTTATTCTATAGGCTGAAGGATAAGATAAGAAGCAAAGGGCAGGGTTTATCGGTCACTGTACAAGACAGACTCAGGAGTGCAGCTTGCCACACACTGGTACTGGGACCAGTTTTACATAATGTCTTCATCAGTGATCTGGATTCATCAATGGACTCTCCAAGCAGCTCAATAATATTAAGCTCTTTTGGGTAGACAGATACCATACAGATAGGAAGGAACTCAGGACCTTAAAAAAAACCTGAGCAGACAAATGAAGATGGAAGATAAGATGTAGATAATTGCAAGAGAAAAAAAAAAGCATTATTTGCATATTTGGCAGAATCAGACTGGTAGTCAGTATACGAAAAATCATGGCATCTTCACTGACAACATACAACAGCAGCCAACAGTGTTATGCATTAACTGGGCAGGTATAAGACAGACGACAGTTCATCTCTTTCTGCTGCTCTGTAGAGCCCTGGTTTATCTATACCTTGAGGGCAGCACACAGTTTTTGTCCCTGTATCTCCAAAAAGATGTAGTAGAGCTAGAGAAAGTTCAGAGAACAGCAACTGTAAAGACCAAGGAGCCTTGTAAGCAGAGACTAAAGGTCCCAGGACTCCTCAGCACGGAGAGAAAGTGGAAGAGAGGATACCATTGAGCAACCTGGAACTTGCTGCCATGGGATGCTGTAGAGGCAGACAATATCAGCAGACTTGAAAGCTATTAGACAGGTTTATGAATAACAGATGTGTAAGTGGATACTAAAGGGACAAGGCATCTACATCATCTTTGCAGATGCCCATTCTTCTCTTTTCACTTCAAACACTCTCCTTTTGCTGCTGTGACAAACTATTCCATAGAAACTATGCTAGTGTGGCCCAGTTAGAGAGAGAGAGAGAGAAAGTGAAGATTGCGGAAAAAATGCCATTCTCCCCCATTCTAGAACAGTGACTGGTTCTCATCAAACAGCAGCCTCAACACTTTCTCCTGGAAAAAAAAATAAAAAAATACAAGTCCAGCTCTTTAACTTTTTTTCCTTCAAAGTCCGCTGCATAAATTTTCTATGCAGCATAACCTACAGATAAACTAAAGATATCAGATGAAAGAATGAGTGACAAAGTGACAAAAGTCAGAATCCTGGCAAGAAGATAGAGACCACCAAGATCTCCCTAAATATTATACCGTGAACTCAAGTGCCTAAAACGAGGCTTTGCATTTTAATCTGGGCCTGAAAAAAAAAATTAAAAAAAAATCAAGAAATTAAGGATTAGAGGGCTCAACATCCCCGTTAGGTTTTTGCAGCTTTGACTCAATCTAGCTCATGCTAGTTTACACAAACTCAAAAGACCAGGAAGGAATTTTTCTGAAGGACAGTACTTATTTCAGACTTATTTCTCTTCCCCGTTCTTTTCCTCTACTCTTACAAAAAGTATATTTTTTTAAACCAGGGAAGAGACTACAAGACTATTTTCCACTGAAGCAGAAAAAACAAAAAGTAAGATGTCAAGTGACAGGCTTAAATCCCACTGGAAGAAAGTGAAGAGATCCCTAAGTAGACTTAATTTTAATATAATTTCTTAAAAAAAACTTCAGAAAAACAAACTTGCTGTACAAAGGGCTAGTAGATAATAAATCAGAAGCGTTACCACTACAGAACATACAACTGAAGCACGTTTTTATTTTTAAGCTCAGAGGATATAGTAGCTACATGCACAATGGTTAAAAAAGAACAAACTAAAACACAAATTGGAAGTTTAATAAAGCAACTTGTTGATGCTCAAGAGATTTTCAAAACCGGCAAAACTTCACTGACCTGCTGCATGTTATCTAAAGCTTTAGAACATGGTGCAGATTCTCAGTTTGATTCCATTCTCCAAAGGAAGTTTAATGTACAGAGTATATCAAGTTACAAAGATTCACATTAATTTGTCCTTATAACACTTTTAATAAACCTTCCAATAAGCCACACAGGCCATTTTACTACATGTTAGGCTACCGTGCCTAGAATCCAGTAAATCTGTTAGATGCAGAACAACTAATAACCTATTCCATGAGATAAAGCAAGTTTTTTGCCTTCTCTGGATTAACTCAGCAGTGCAAGTTTTTAAACTCTTTTCAAAAAAATCTCTAAATAAGATACTCCAGTTAGACAGATTTTCAACTTACCTTTTTCCTGTGAATTCTGCTTGACCCTTCTTATTGAAGATGAATTTGGAGTCATTATATCCCCATCCATTCCACTTCAGAAGTTCTTGCCTTAAAGGGTGAAAAATATATAAGTGAGATTATTAGTATATTGTACGCCCAAAATGTTTTGCAGTTCTATGGCTTTGGAAAAGTGTCTCATTAGATAGCAATTCCAGAAATCAAGTACATAGCTTCATAGAGCAAAAGGTCATTCTGCAGCCACAACCGTTACTCCTTCAGATTGCATCCTAAGACTTGAAAGACAAGATGTTTTATAAAAACAGCCAGTTTAAGTCAAGGCGCACTGGATGGTGATATTCTCAAATTGGCAAGAACAACATATGAAAGATGTTTATTTTTAAATCTATATATAAATACTAACACAAATAGGTAATAGCTAAGTATTTTCAGAATAAGACAGACATTTAGCATTATTATACTCTGTCAAGAGAATAATTTTAAGTTTTAGTTATTTGACATCACTACTGTAATCCCACTGCATTCTTAATAACAATTCACTTGACGAGCCACGCAGACACATTTGGACTGAAAATATATTTTGTAAAGTCAAGAAAACCCCCAAGAACTGCAGGAATAACATAGCAAATACAACCTGAATGTGACCTCAAAGCATGCCACCGTAAGAAAGGGAGTATAAAGAACAAACTAACAAACCCGCAACTGCCAAAATACAACCACAAAATTGAAATACCTTAAGCACAAGCATACCAAAACAGAGGATCTCTTAATTATGATAAAGCCATCAGAATTATATCAACGTAAACATATCTAAGACTCAAAGATATATGAAGAGTAATTACACATTAATCTGAATTTGCTTAAAAAGTTTGCAATTTATTTACATTAGAAATGAAGTACTAACCTAAAAAGTGAATTTTAGTTAAAAAAAGGCATCTTAAAGAAATCTAAAAACAGATTATATACCTTACTCCACTATATACAGCAAATGTCGCTCTTACTCTTTGATTGTATAATGTAAAAGCAAGATGATGATCAGGGGTGACCACTTCAAAAAGACCTCATGATTCTGAGAAAGACCTCATGATTCAGAGAAAGCATTGCCTCAAGTCAGTTATAACTCCAGCACTACGTACAAGATAACTGGGTGATGACTGATTACCAAAGGCTTTCACCATAGAGATAACATTAGCATAGGCTGCTGACATACTGTCAGTGTTGCAATTAAATAGACTTGGCTTAATCAAAATTCATTTTCTTCAAACTGCCTGTACACAAGGTTTCAATTAATCAAATGGAAAAAAAAACCCACCACGGACACATATTTCATTACAATTGTTTGAATCAGACTTCTCAACAAGCCTTTGACAAATTTAGCACTTTCAATAAACTTTACAGAGCACTTTCAGTACCCAGTAACTAATACATTTTTGTGAAATAGCCAGTCTTTGTTGTTCTTCCACAGTGAGGAACTGATTCTAAAATTCCAGTCAAAATTAAAGCGTTTGAGCAGACAGCCGTCCAGATACAGAAGCCCCTCTGTCTGGCTGTCTCCTCTCTCGATACTCCATCTTTATACATGCAAGTGCTCACTCAGAAAAAGGCAAGGATGCACTCATGTTCGATAGCACCGGAATGCCTTGTGCTATTGCACTGACATGACAGATTATGAAAAAGTGTTCTTAATGCATGTTATGCAGTCTTTCCTATTTTTACATGTATTCCTATATTCTCTATATGTATATTAATAAATATTGTATATATTTATATGATATTCCACAAAGAGACATACACAGGCAAGTTGTTCCCAGCTGACACAGAAGTGGTCAACTCAAGTGACTTTTTTTTAAAAAAAAAAAACAAACCAAAACAAAAAAAAAACCCCAAAATGTTCCCCTCCAATTTCCATCATTGCAGTCCTGCTCAAGGCAAGATTTCTCCCTCTGCTGACTAAACATAGTATTTCTATACACTTGATCTCTGCAGTTTGTTGTATCCTGTTCAGTCAGCACAGACTTGATATTAATACACAAAATCAGAGGAAGGCTCAAGCAGCTTCCCCCCTAATTTAGAGAGGTAAGTCCTCTTGCAAAGCAGTGCCAGAATAAGTACGCCAATATGATGCATGAAACAGGCTAGAGAAACTGGCTGCAAAGCTGGAGATAATCAGACAGACCAAGACAAAAGACCAGGCTCTAAAGGAACTGGTGTCATAAGATACACTGATAAAGAACACCTTTGAAACTATCGTTAGTCCTGATGTCGGTACAGATAGATACTCCCCATAAAATCCAGGGGAGGTACTATTAGTTAAGTCATGAACAAAGGCCCAGATACGAGGTCTTTCTGCTAAGCTGACTGCATTCCCAGCTCTTTGCCTTTTCTAAAGGCCTACTGTCCTAGGTTGGTGTTAAAGTACCTGGTGCTTTCATCAGGCTTTAAAATACAGAACAGAGGTTAAGAGTCTTAACTCTTAAGAGTTTATTTTCAGGTTGAACTACTCCTGAATAAAAGTAAGTACACAAAGGTTTACTCTGCCAGACAACATAGCTCCTGAGAATAATTGAATTAAAATCTAATCTAACAGTTTGCATGCTTGTAGCAGAACAGCTGGTTCTAAAGCATCTCAGCTACCTTATAACATGAAGTCAGGAGATTTCCCCCCCCACCCCACCCCTGTATAACGGCCAGTATTATATCTTGTGACAGATAAACACCACAACAAAAAGTTAAACATTAACTTTTATATTCAAAACTCTACTGGGCAAGTCTGAGGTTTCTGTCTGGAGACAGGAAGGGCTCTTTTTGTAAGAAGTTATATTTGTTCTTTCTTTTGTTCCACTATACTAGAGTTCTGCCAGTTATGAACTGTTGTTTGATTTACTTAATGTAGCTCCTAGCACTTCATGACTACACACTAAGTTAGAGGAAATACTGCATGTGGCTCCCTAAGAAAGAAGCCTAAGAAGACCAGATTTTAAAAGAAAGACTGATTAGTCGGTTCTAATTTGTAATTGACATGGTCTGCAGTGAAGACCAAGCTGTTTAGATCTTCTCACATACCATTTGAAAGGTATGCTCTTCATGAACAAGAGCTGGTGAACCTCAAGAGAATTACCTTCAGCACAGAGGAAAGCAGGAGACATCCAGAGGAGATCTGCAAGCCTCCTTGACTCCTGAGGCAATGGCAATGTCACACTGATATAATTCAAAGACTGTAGCAAAACTTTTCGGAAGGGTTTTTTTTGTTAGATATTAGTTGACGTATTATTCAGAAGACATGCAAGCAGCTCTGCAATACAGCGGCCAGGGCAGCATGCTGTTCTTCTGCAGGTCTGCCTCAATACCGCTGCTCCCTCAATAAGGCAAATACACTAGAACATACCTGCTCTGCTTTCCATTGTCTTTCCAGCTTAAATTTGGATATTAAAACTGTAATTTGACAGCATAATAAGAAACAGAAGGCAACAAGAAAAAAAGTATTTTTCTAATCACAAGTGCCACAACTGCATTCCTCCCTCTCCTTCATTTTCATATCGTCCTTTTACAGCATTATTTATACAGTCACTGTTCCTTGGAAAGAGCTCTTCACACCCCAGCACCAGTGCGGCACATCCACTGCTCTCTGTGTAATGCCCTGGCGTAGCAATTAGAGCTGCCCAACAGATTAGCACCATGCATTGTGTTTACCTTGGCTCTCAAGAATCCAGGCTGTGACTGAGCAATCAATGTAGCCTTCAACACTTCCCAAGGTTTTCATTCCCAAAATCTCAGTGTTAAACTCATAGTCCATAAGAGTATAAAGGGCACAAAGAACTGCTGAGCACTTGCAGACCTAAGCAGACATTAAAAGCTCCCTCCATGTACGGGTACTCAACATATCCAATCTTGGCTTTGAGACCACGGGACTCAAACCACACATTGATCTGCAGCTTAATATGTACCATCATTACACCTACCTAGACTTTTACAAATTATGTGTCCTCTAACACTTCAGTATTTTGTACTATCTAAAACAAGATTTCCCTTGCATTAATAGTTTCTATCCTCATTCTTCAAAAAAAAAAAAAAATCAAGAATTTGATTGCTAAATGGTAAAAAACCAACAACAAAAATAACCTGAATACCCCATATAATACCTGAATACTCTGAATAATATCTGAATCTCTCAAAACATGGTAAAAAAGTTTTCTGCCCTAGCCTGAAAAAAGAAAGATGCTCAGTTTGGCTTAGTCAACTGACGTGTTCATGCTACATGTGTTCTATGTGTAGCAAGACATAGTTTACACACCCTTCTATTTTTCTTCCCAGACGCCTTTCCAGGAATATATACAGCAAAAAGACTCATCAACATTTGGTACTATTCTTGCTTCAACTTCGACGTTACTCAGCTCTATATTGTACCTGAATTGTCTCATTTAAAGACAACACCCTTCCCATTCAGTCATTGGCTTCAACAAAATATCAAGCTCACTGACTCTACTTTCATCTTTGACAAAAATATGGAATATTTTAGCCAGAAATAGTAGGAAATGACCAGTTCTTTCTTGCCTTCTAAATAAAAAGCCAGAAATTCACTACTGAAATATATGAAGTACTATAAAGCAAAGATTGCTTAACTTTTTAAATATATATTTATATATACACACACACAAAATTATGTTGTCTGAATGGAAAAAACCTGAAAGAAAACAAATCACCATGGAAACAGTGACAATAGACAAAAATAGTGTCACTAGGTTAGGTCAATTTAAATATTTCACTTTCATTACAATGCACAACACTGAAATACTAGGTTTAACTTGATGTAGTAAGGATTTTTACAGCAAAATATTTGCTCAACAAGCCAAGTGTTTTCTGCATTTACCTGGAAAACCGGCAATGGAATAATCAAGGAGAGACTGGACAGGACACTATTCAGGTAACAGCACAATGCACTATATTAAGCCCCCAAATGACCATGAAGGTGCCTACAAAGTGGGCAGAAGCTCATGAGCTGACAGCATGTCTAGCCCTGGGTGGTGGCCCCCCACCCACCAGCTGAACTAGTGCTCCCAAGGCACCCAGTCACTCCTCTGGGCAGGCGGAGGCCTCCAGACCTACATTATTTCAACACAACTGTACCTGCCAGCACTTTCCAAATCACATGTTTTAGGGAGAAGCATGGTGACTGCCTGAAAAAGTTCTGGTCTCTCCCTCGGAAACTGAGGAATAAGCACAGGGTCTCCCACAGATGCCCAAGCTCAGCATCTGAAGTTCAACCCATGTGGAAATTACACCGTGGACATCATTCTTCAGTAGTTTCAGATTCACATCACAAGTACATATCAGACGCCTGCATACACAATATACATATAATATACATACAACTGCCAGTGAAAAAGTGTTTTATACTGCAAAAGAAAAGCGTCACCAACACTTACAAAGCCTTTTATTTTCCAAGGTTTAAAGCACATTGCTACTATAACACCAGAAGTAAACACAAAAGTTTTTTTCACTTATGAGGAAGTTATGAGATTATGTTCAACGAAATATCAGAACCAAGCAATGAATGAACTCCAAACATTAGCATCATGTGATTTAACAAAGAATGGAATTGCATCATTACATAGACATACCATTTAAGCACATAAATATCAACAAAACTTCCCCCTTCTTCAAAATATTCTGAAGATCTGGTACATTATACACAAAATTTAGACAAACAGGCTAATTTACTCAAAGGACAAGCGACAGTTTCATGTATTTTCTTCAGAGAAGCAGGATGAAATTGCAGTTCAATGCAGCTGAACCAATGCAGCTCAGGTGGAGCAAAGCCAAGATGCTCACATCAATTTCCTCACAATAACCACCAACATTTTCAATTCAATCACCAGCTGATGCTCAGCATTAAAACAATGTATACATAAGATATTCACAGACACTCCTGTTCCATGATCCAAGAACCAGCACATTCTTGGAAATTAGTTTAAAGTGGCAGTTTTAAGGGCTACCACATGGGCTAAAGCACTGGTATTTTCTTAATGTAACAACACAAGTGTCTTGCAGGTTGTAGAGTTCCTGCAAAACTCAGTACATGGGTGCAGACTGAGGCAGTATTATGGTGCTAAGGAGTTACAACAACAAGACATTACCCAAACAGTAACTCCTCAAAGCCTACCTCACCTGGAAATTCAGAACTCTTTCCACAGATGATACTGGAAGGTCACTCTCCCTCTCCTCTGGAGCAGTCTCTCTGTTTGGGTTATATGGTCACACTTCTCAACCAAGTAAGAAAGCCACTCCAGAGTCTTTTTGAAGGCAGTAGTAAATTAGTGTCAGGTGTCTGGAAATTCAGAAAGCAAGTGTAGCCCAAGGAAGCCCTTCAAGAACTACTTTGCAAAAGCATCATTTATCTGGAAAAGAGTGCCATGCTGCAGGCAGGGAGTATCTGCTGTGTTTGTCATTCTTACACTTCTTCCCTCTTGGAGGGTCTTCCCTGCAGCAAACCAAATGTAATCGCTCTCAAGACTGAAGTCAGATAACGTCTGCTTTATAACCTTAGACACATTCAGGTTCTGCAGCCCATGCTTTCAGCTGCTAAAACCCCTGCAGGTGCACATACACCTGATTCAGTTGCTATTCTGTTTGCTGAATACCTGATATGGCAACACAAACCTGGATTCATATTTACAGTTTACATCCACAGTAAGCAGCTAATGCAGACAAGATTTTAGGTGTAAAATAAGACTTTAAGGGTTTAAGTATGCCAAAGCATAGTGCTGTTTGGTTTTTTTTTAAGCAACTGTTCTAATAAAACAAATGTTAACTCTCTTTACACATTCCTAGCCTCGACTATATCATTACTCTTCATTTCAGCACATTGTAATAAACAAAGCCCCAAGGAATAAGGAAACTGGTGTTTCTCTAGTGTTCTTTCATAGAAAGCTTAAGTCAATTAGGGTGGATTAAAGATTCAAGAAAGCTAAGACATTATACCTGTGCTTCTGCGTATACACTCAGCCAAATTATGATTCTTATGCCACGGAATACTTTACTAGAAGCTATCCCTATTCCACCTACTACTTCAGTTGACACCAGTTTCATTTTTATCTTCAAAGAGACTGCTCTACTACAAAAAAAATAAAAAAAAAATGCATGCACGTGGCTACTTCCAGGCAGTAAATGAACAAGCACTTTAAGATTATTTTTTTTTTTTAAACATTAGAGAACAGTCCTTTGACAAGTATTTTTTGAAAGCCTGCAAAATCAGGAAGCCCACTTCACAACCTTAAAAAAAAAAAAAAAGACAGGTTAGTGGAGGAATCAATTGTCTGCCATTTATTTGCTCAAGCAAAATAAGATCAGTTCCTGGACAGCACTGTTTTACCTGTTGCGTGGAAAATTTTTAGCATGCTCTGTGGCAAATACATCAGATAACCGCTGAAGAACCCTTTTTGGCCTATAACATCAACCCTGAAGACTTGCACACAACAGCCCAATTTTGGATATAACACTGCAGATGCATTATGCTTGTCCATCACATTCAGCCTACAATTGACTTTCAATACTTCATGTTATTTGTTCTCTACTAAGAGGTATAGTAACATTTCAGGAAAGCCTAGTTGGCTGCAACCTGTTACACTACAGATGTCCTTACTTTACTTCAGCTCAAAATAGCTTCTAGGAAGTACAAGTAATTACTCTAGATCAGATACGTTAACAGATCATTCTATTCAGTTCAAATAAAGAATCAAGTTTAAATAAATAGCTGTACATACGCATTCATTTTATTGTACCTAACAGTTCAGACCTCAGTAGATATTAAGAAAAATTCTTTCAGTTTTTGCTGTAAACTGCTACTTGCTTTCATATAATAATCCCTATTGTACTGTATGTATTAAACATACTTTACACTTCTATCTTGTATCCAGGTGGGTTTTTTTCCTAATAAAATTTAACCAATTAATATATCCAGTTTGGTTTAATTGGTATCAAATGATCTAACAATACATATTATATTACTTACATTCTTACAGATTTCCTGACACGTCATCTGCCTGACATTCAACTACTTGGCACTAGATGACAGACAGGAATTGCTGTTGCATATGAAGTCACATTTGCCTTCAGATTATGACATTTTCTTTTATCAGGCTAATGTTTCCATATGAGAATTTTCTTACTTTATCTGTTCCTCTACTTCAAGCATCAGCCTTGACTAGCTTTGATGCAATCACAGAGCCTCCTGTCAACTGCTACACCTTCCTCAATGCAACAGACTTGCTCTTCTGATTTATTAAGTCTCTAGGGGCACCAGCTCTTTCCTTCTTCATCCTAAATTTCCACCACCTTAAGCTCAGAAGTCAGCTACAGCAGGATTCAGTTCAGTGTCAAGTGTTGCTTAAGAGCTGTCTCTTGTCTAAAGAGTTAAGTGTTTATAATAAAGACTGCTCTGAGTATCAGTGGTAAGATATGAAGCCTCTTTAATGTTACTTCTTAAATTCAAGTAGGAGTTAATTCATGTTGCTGCTTAATATAGTCATAATCATTACCTGCAACTACAGCATGAATTGCAAGAGTCTATATAAAGGTATGGAGATGTTAACACATTAACCTGTGTGTGAACTTGATACAGAGCAGGCAGCTGGGTACATGCTCATCCCTTAGTTTACCCTGGATAACAGTATGCCCATAATAATTAAGAGATCCACAAGCTCTCTTCATCCCACAGGAAAGAAGCTTCTCCACAAAGAGATAGGAAAATCAGGAAATCCTGCCCTACTTTCTCTTGCTCCAGGACAGAAAAATTTTAAGTCTATGAGCTACCGAGTAAACATTTAGTTACACTCAATCAATACTCCCTTTTAACAAGGGCCAAATTGTTTAAAGTTTGATTTGAATAAGTTATAATACAAGCTATTATGGCAAGATTAACATCAGCATCTGCTCCACCTCTGAGGCACTCTTACTTTCTAGCACTCATAACAGTTACTATAGTACAGCAGTGTTCTAGGGACTTGTAGCACCTTACTGTTTTCAAAGCAGTACAAGTTGAACACTTCATGTACTTAATCTTCAAAAGAACTGTATGTAAGTTTTTAGCTCAAGTCTCACCAGCAAAGTGAGCTTACTAATAATCAGTCAACAAAAGTCAACAGCGAAACATGAAAGTTCAGAAAAAGTAATTTCAAGGAAGAGTTTTTTCCAACTTTTTTTTTTTTTTTTTTAAAGTTTTCCAGCACGCCTGTTGTCCTGTTAAGGTATAAACACACATTGTATAATTATGATCCCCATCTTCTACTGCAACACTCAAAATATGAAACTCAAGCCAGGAATGACACCAAGAAATAACATCTCTCCACTGTTACAGTACCTAAGACTTCCCTCAAAAGGATACTCATCTAAGAATAGCGTTGCTTGTCTTTTTTTGACGACTTTTCCCATCTTGATAACCATAATCTTAAAAAGTAGGAAGCACATTGCAATCTTTAAACAAATCGATTTGCAAACACATTGTTAAGCCTTCAGAGGCAATTTTATTTGGAAACAGGGTTGATCAGATGAGCACCCACATACTCTCAGTCAGTTCCACATACTCTCCTTCCTCCCCTCACTGGTGATGAAAAATGTCTGGATAAGATCCTTAACAGTTTGGTCTTTGAACCATCAACAAGAAAGCCACGTTTCTGCAGGTGACTGACTGGTGACTATTGGATAGGCAGCCAGAAAGAAAACTCTGTGATCAGAAACATACACCTGAAATAGTACAAAGCTACTACAAAGGGTTTTTTTCATCATAGGAAGTCTTCTGCCTTGCAGAACAAATGCAACATGAGAAGAGTGCCCCTAAATCTTGTACCATAGCATCTGTAGCTTTGACACCATTTCAAACACTACAGGAAGGATACAACAGGCGTAACGAACAAAAGCTGTGCTTAAGGTACTTTTGGCTGCAGCTTTGCTAGGAAAAATTAAACTAATAGTTCAAGAGGCAGAAAAGCTGAATCATCATCATCAGAGAATGCAAGAAAAAAGCATCTGGGTTTGGATTATCCTAATATTGCTGATAAAAGCCACACAGCACCACTGTACCTATCTACGGGTCAGTTATTTTTACCAGATTTTTCAATCAACCTTCTAGGTCTCATGAATAGATCAACCAGCTCCAGATTAGCTGGAAGTCACTAGAACAGGACTCCGGTGTTCATCACATGCTGCCTCCAAATCAGTATAGACAACAGAATTGTCTTTCTCCCCCATCACTCACTTCAAAATCTGCATATTATCCTGAAACACAAACTCCACCTAGACCCTCACACCCAAGCTATATTAAAGTATCAGTTTTCACATGCAATATCTCAAACATGTTTCAACCACATTTCAGACGTTTAGCAGGAATCTTAAGACAGAGATACAGCTCTTTAAAGTTCTTTTGTTTCTATACATGCAAAAAAAATGGGCTCTAGGTACAAAGACAGTTCTACCTAAGGTGCAGACCAAGCTTTCCAGCAGCTCCCTTACTCCCATGGCAAAATAGCCAGCAGTTGTATCATTTTGATCATAAGCTCCTTGAAGTAACACAATTTTTATGCTTAATCCAGAACAAATTATTTAGAGTATAAATAGCAATCCATTATGATCTTATAGTGAATCCTAATATGGAAGAGCAATGTCAATAACTTGTAGAAGCACAGGTGTTAAGTTCACTATGCCTGTGTTTCCACAGAGAAAGAAGCTATCCTTCAGGTCACATGCATCTTCACAAAAGCCTGTTTCACCTGCTCTTCAAAGATGCAATAACTGGCTGTAGAAGTTACACAATACTCCATTTAAAATAAAACCCTGAAAAATAGCTAAACTGATTTTTTTTCAGAAACAGTAATTTCTTCCTAAATTCAAACCAAAGAAAAACTCACTATGGAAGGCAACAATTTTGGAATGACTCATTTCTCTAGTGAGCAGCACTGTTTGACACACCTCCTGCAAGAGCATCAAATCCTCCTTAGTGAGAACTAAAAGATTTCAAAGTTGTTAACATTTGACTACATGCCCATGACATCCCAGTCCTCCCAAAGCATGCAAGCTCAGCTTGTGGCCTTGAGCCACAAATGGCCTGTTAGAATAATTCAGACTGTCCCTTGTTCTCTTCTTGAGAAAAGCTGAGAGCAAACCATAGGCTGAATGAATTTTCCTCAAAGGAGGAACAACTCTTTCACCTACTGCTTGCCCTATTTGCCTCTTTACCATCTCCATACACAAACATACAAGTCCCTGTACGCAGCTCGATGGAGAGCAGTAGGTTGTCTATAACCTAAATGGTAATATGCTCTTACTGGACAGCACACCAACACACATATAGACAATCCATATCCGAGAAAGGGGAAATCAGGAAGCAAATAGAAGTCCACCTGAGCAGAAAGGTGGGCCTCACGATGATAAGTTACATGAAACTATATCATGGTACTATAATTGTAGCGTTTAAGAGATTCTACTAGAAATACAAATCCAAGAGCCAGTGAAACAATTTGACTATAT
The DNA here is from genome assembly GCF_964199755.1 of Larus michahellis. NCBI lineage: Eukaryota > Metazoa > Chordata > Aves > Charadriiformes > Laridae > Larus > Larus michahellis. The sequence continues at coordinate 33,389,754 of NC_133902.1, forward strand.
GTATTCCTTTGGTCTCAGGTGACTTGAGATTCCTTACTACTAAATACAATAAGAAGCAGAAAAGTTAGTTAATACGCTTAAAACTATTAATGTTTAAGAAACCTGAGTTAGAGCCTAACACGAGTACATTTTTGGCAGTATTCATGTAAGGTGAAGGTTTCACGTGTCTACAAAGACAGGACTGAAAGCTCACACACAAACCTTGCTCCTCACACGTGCTACGTTCGTCATTGTAGCAGCCTCAAAGTATTTTACAAACACCGAACCTCTTTCCCCAGTTATCAGGGTGCCTAGGAACGACTTTCCATTTTAACAGAACGCCACTCACTACAGACACAAGGAAGAGGCTGCAAACCACCTTCCCTCCGTTTCATCCGGTCCCTGCAGCGGCGAAGCGCTTCAGCACTTTACCCGCGGTTGGGCTCCTCCTCCTCCCCGCCGCTGCCTTCCCCACATCTCCCAGCCCCGTTAACCCCGCACCTCCCCGCGGGGCCTCTCCCGGGCCCCGTCAGCCCACGCCCGTCCCCAGGCGGGAGAGAGACGGCTCTCCGCAGCGCAGCCTGCCCTAGCGCCGACCCGCACCGACAGCCGGCGGCTCCGGGAGCCCGCCCAGCACGGCACGCACCCCTCCCCCCGGCGCGGCCCGGGACCCGCTGCCCCGCGGGGACCCCAGCCCGCACCCACCGCTTCTTCGGGATGGAGCCGGAGGCCGGCCCGGCGGAGCCCCCCTGCGCCTTGCAGGGGTTCGGGGAGAGCGCTTCCCGCTCCGCCGCCCGCGGCGAGCCCCGCAGGTGCCCGGAGATGATGCGCAGCCGCCGCCGGGCGGAGGACGGCGACCCGCCGCCGCCGCTTCCCGCTGCCTCCTCAGCCGCCGCCGCCATCGCGCTTCCGTGTTGTGCCGCCGATCGCCGCCGGGTGAGAGGTCGGGGGAGCGGAAGGCGCCTCCCGCCGCTCCCCTCAATATGGGCCGTCCCGGCATGCACTGCCGCCCGCGAGCCTCCCGCCCCTCCCAGCCCCGCCTCGGGGCAGCGGTTGGGCGCGCGGCCGCGGGAGGCGGCCGCGGCCCCCTGAGGCGAGGGAATGCCCGGCCCCGGCAGCTGAGGCGGGACCGGGCGGCCCGCCCTGTGCCCCCACACCGCCCCGCTCGACTGTTCGGAGCGACGGAGGACGCCTGTGTCGCCAGAGCTTCGAAGCCGAGGCCTGGTTGCCATCAGCGGCCGCGCGGCCCGCTAGAGTAACTGCCGGCCTCAGCAGTTCAGGGCTTACGTGACCAAACAAGGAAGAGAAAGGGAGGGGGAAAAAAAAGCTTTATTGGAGATTTCTCACATCTTGTGATACAATTATCGCCCCGTTAGAGCTCTAAACAGATTTGAGGGAACACAAAGGTGTGTGTTCTATTAAAGATTGCCTAAGTTAATGATGAAATGCTAATTAATGGCAATAATATAGGTGGGTTACTTAAGACATAGGTTGGTGAGGTGACAAATAATCCTACAGGAATTAGAGATTCTATCATTACTGTTGACAGGGGCACAAGGCCCCAGAGATGGGAGGGCTGCTGAGCCAGGTGCCTGTGCCTGTGTAACCGGACTGATCATCCCACGCCATGCATTGCTAGAAGAGAGGCTCCAGGCGCCCAATGATCCACCTCCCACCAGTAAACCCACACCACGAAATGAAGGCTGACTGGTGGGAATATATCCCTTTCTGGAGCACCTCTCTTACGAGGGAAGGCTAAGAGACCTGGGTCTGTTTGGCTTGGAGAAGATTGAGAGGGGATCTTACCAATGCTTATAAATGTCTAAAGGACGGGTGTCAAGAGGATGGGGCCAGGCTCTTTTCAGTGGAGCCTAGCGACACGACATGGGGCAACAGGCACAAACTTGAACACAGGAAATTCCATCTCAACATGAGGAAAATCTTTACTTTGAGGGTGGCAGAGCACTGGAACAGGCTGCCCAGAGAGGTGGTAGAGTCTCCTATAGAGATATTTAAAACTCACATGGATCTGATCCTGTGCAACTGCTCTAGGTGAACCTGCCTTAGCAGGGGATTGGACTAGATGATCTCCAGAGGTCCCTTACAACCCCTACTATTCTGTCATTCTGTAGCAGGGACAGCCATCCCTGGGTACAGAACTGTCAATCCTGACCATGTTTGAGCCTTGTGTGAACAGCTGGGATTCACCCTCTAGCATCACTTTGAAGACGGAAAAGAACTGGGATTTAAGGGGAGATACAGATGTGATGCCAACCCCAGGTGCCGCCTGCTACTAGGAATCATCCTGCACTGGAGGGTTTTGGTCAGCTTTGAATTTCCGCTCAGGAAAAGATGTGGAAACTGGAAAGACTTTAAAGGAGAACAGATGAGAAGAGGTTTTTTTTCATCAGAGAATGAAAACATACTGCATCCCTTAAAGAAGACTAAGGAAGATAGGGTTTCAGTCTTCAAATATGTAAAAGGCTGCTATGAAGTGAAAGGGAGTAGTCAATCTGCTCTTCGTGTCCCGGCTATGTTGGTGAGAATGAGCTCAAACTGCAAGATATAACTTGAGTATTAGCATTGGACTACTTCCTAATGGCAGTGAAAATCAAAAACTCTTGTAGTCTGCCTAAGTAGAGACTGAAGTCACCTTCATTAGACAGTGTTAAGAACAGACAACATATGTCTATCAGAGACCATATGGTTATATATATAGTGTGTGTATATATATATACACACACTATATATATCGCAGCTATATATATAGTGTGTGTGTATATATATATACACACACTATATATGCCCTTCTGCTCAGGGCAAGGTGATGGGCTAGATGACCTACTCATATTAATTCCAACTGTTTTCCTGTGACGTGAAATACCTTACACTGGTGAAGCCTACTCAGTTTTCACACAGGAGCTACTTCTGTGATTAACTTTTGCAGTTTGATGGTGACAATCAGTTTTGGGGAAATCTTGAAGTGCGATGCTAATATCTGTGCAATTACTAATACTTTCATAATGACATTTTGCCTATCATTGTTGATTGATTTGTTCATTCCTTCCTTATACGTCCCTATGCTTGTTATGTCATGTATATGAGATAAAATCACATGAAAATTCATAAAACTCTTGCCCTCTTTCCAGTCTCTTTCAGGGACCTATTTCTCCCATGATACTTCAACGTGATACCTTTCCGTTAGCTAAGCAACTAGCAGAAAGTTCTCCAGGGAGCAGCATCTTGCCGAAAATTCTCCAGGGAGCAGTATATAGTGCACAAGCAGTGAGTCTTTGTTTCAGTTCCCTACTTCACATGCAATATTGATGCCTCTTTGGGCATATAGCTCCCCCTATATAAACCAGGGATAACAGTATCTCCCTGGAGAGACTGGTTTGAAGATAAATACACTAAGCACTGTGTGACAGTACAGGATCAACCCCTGTAAGACCTACTGATGAAAAGCAGTACATAAAAGCCAACCAAGTATTATTACTATTTGTTTTGCTTTTATTCTCACTGTTGTTAATTTATTTTATGCCCTTTGTGTACTTTGACTAGAAAATAGCCTGTAATTTTCCTGGGGCAGGAATTGCACTAGTTGCAATGGGGTCTTAGCTTTAGGTTAGGTTTCTGGTATTACTGCAACATAAACAGCTGTTCAGGCAGTGTGATAGTTTGCTTATGGAGTTAAATTTCCCCCCTGTGAATAATTTGTATACTACTTTGTGGATTAACTCATGTATATCCACATTTAACTGTCTGCTGCTGTGGAGGCAGCCTGTAGGGAGCAAACATGGGTCTCTTGACAGAATTTCCATTCGCATTGTTTACTGAAGTTCTGGATATAGCTGGGGGTGACTTTAAGTCACAGTTACCTAAATCTTTCCACATTGCTGAATGCTGGCAAAGAGATATTAAATTCATTGTAGTAGGTTTCAGATTTTTCTATAATGTTTCTTTGTCCCACAGTCACTTGTAAAGAACAATAATGAGCCCATTGCTTATTTATTTGATCCTAATCATAGAGGTTGTCAGTAAAAAATTGAATTCAACTGGTATCTGATAAGCAATATTTGTCACCACCTCAGAACTTAATTCTCCCGAAAGTTCCCAATTAATTTTCAAGTGTGTCTGTGGCTGCCACTAGAGGCGTGGTGATATGGTTTGGAAACCAGTGAGAGCACTTGTATTACACAGAGCAAAGGTACAGCTGAGTGACACCTTGGTTTTGCGCAAGAGGGATCTTTGCTTACAGCAAGAATGTTGAGTTCCTGACAGTGCTCTGCGTGCAATCCTCAGCTCCCTTGGAAGGATGGCAATCTTCATAAACAGAGGCAGTAACATAATATACTGCAGATCGTGAGGTCATTGTTTTTAATCATTTGTCTAAAGTGAACCACTGTCATATTTTCAAAAAAGATGTCTATTTGATTCATATAAAGTCTATCTGGTAAGTAGAAGTGCTGAAAAGAAAATTTAGGAAACACAATTTTGAAAGTAACTTGGTTATGACAGCAAAGAGAACTGATTTCAGCAATAATACCAGCAGATCTACAATGTGGTAGTTTGAAGTATGCTAATAGTTCCCAAGCCAAAGAGGCAGCGTTCGCAGTTCCGTGAGCTGTCCTTCTCACATACCTGAGTGCATCTGCAAGCGTGAGATGCCAGCTCAACATGACACTCCTTATGTCATTAAAAACCTGCATTTCCAGAATGCTGCACATTGGCATTTTCAAGAAACATAGTTATAAAGAGAGTTTACATTGTAACACAAAATAAAGTAGCCAAAATACTTTAAACTTTCAAAGAGGTCTTCATAGCAAGGTGTCTCAGAGTTCTGTTATGCGGTAGTTACGTGGGAGAGCAGAGAAGGAACCTGCTGCTCCAGACAAACACTATGCTCTGGGGCAACCCATACGCAGGCTGTGAAAAGAAAAGACTTCTGATAAATTTTCTTGCCTTGAATGAAGTTCTTCAACAGATTGTTGAAAATCACCTAATGTAGCATGAGAACCCTTGAGATATAGGTATCAGATGTGGAACATTAGTTGATAGGATACACATCCAGCCTTGGAAGCTTTAGCAACTTACAAGTTGCTGAACTAGCAACTGTACACACATCTAGAAGAGAAAGTAGAGTACTATATTCAACTTAAACCGTAAAAAGAATTTTGAAAAATTTCAAAGAAGTCCTATTGAAACCTATGAAAGTTCCTCGCCCCAGCTGAAACTAGCAGGAATTGCCAGTATCATAGTTCGTGCCTGTGCTGTTCCTTTACAAAGTAACAGAAAAAGGTTGTGAGATTTTTTTATTTCTTTTTATTTTTTGCTTTTAAAGTAGCACAGGTTTGAGTTGTGAGATAATTCTTAATTCATCTCACTGCTTCTGAGGGCAACAGAATAACATTATCATAATAGTAGCCAACGAGAAACTGAACCTAAAGAATCCTTTGGTATTGGGAAATTAGAAACTAACTTTTTCACTAATCTTTATTTCACGGCACCACTTGCAAGGTTAAAGCAGAAAGTAACGCCTACTTGGATAAGGTGTGTTTTAGATTTTCTTGCTTTCACCAGTTCAATTATTATTCAGATGTGATTGACACTAATATATTAGAACACCTTTTTGTTCTGTAGCCCAGTACAAAAAGCCACCACCTACAGAAAAGGTGGGGTTTTGGCTGCCCTAGGTACAGGATGGGTGTGGGACTTCCACAGCTGAATCATGGGCTCAGAAGAAGCTGATGAGGCAACAAAAGGGGGAAAAGGGCATAAGCCCTTGAGATCACCTCTGAATTAGTCGGTTTTTTTCACCAGAGAAAAAAAAAGGAAAAGAAAACTTACAGCCATTAATGAACATGTCATTCAACACCAAGTAATTCATGCTCTGGGAGGAGTTTTGTTGATGTTTGAATGTTTTCATGAAAGGGGCCAGCCAATTTGTCTAAGACCTACTTAGGCTTTATGCCATTTTTACAGAGTCAGCAGAGGCCCTGGGGAAAAGACACCACATCCATCCATCCATCCACTGCCAGCTTATGGCAATAGGAGGCTCAGCTTGCAGGTCTCAGTGCCACAGAATGAGAGAGGCCCAGTTCTCAGAGCTTACAGCTAGTGAGAAGCCTGCAGGACCTCAAGCCATTGGCAAGGATCAGTCTGGATTTGGAAATGTTACACAAGGACAGGAGGAGCTGAAACTATGAAGAAGGTGATAAAAGCCTGCAGAGCATAGGCCTTGAATGAAACCTCCTATCTAGGGATCTCCAACTAGAATCTGACCTTTTTTTATATGGAAAAGGTTAGTGGCCAGCATGTTCTCTCTTTAAACATACAAAGAAATACAGATTTTTTGTACATGGTGGTCAGCTCTCTCCTGATAAAGAGAGAAAGTATCAAAGATAATCAACAATTTCAGCTTTCCATCAACAAGATGATCTGAACAGCTTAGACATGCTAGAGTTTAGAAGTAAGTCTGTATCTGAACAAGAGCTAATCACTGAGAAGCAAGTGCTAAATCCTTGTCCGTAATATATTAACAAATGCATATTGACTCCTGCATATTGACACTCTGTGAAACTGCTGTGACTTCACTAAGCCTTCCCCTGGTACACCAAGGCAGAGTTATTAGTAATATATTATTATTGTCTATGTACTAGTAATAACTCCAGATGTGACTTTTCTGTTTATCACATTTTGCATGAACAAACGATACTTGCTAAATTGTTAGCTGTATGCATGGATGAGTTTGTGCATTAATCAATTCAAGGTTGGCCTTTGCAAACTGAATAAGACACATTTCTACTTGTTTCTTCTATTTACTTTTGCTTGTAACCAGTTAAACTCTATCACTGGTAGCAATAGTGGCAGATATGTTTATCAATGTAGATGCTTCGCGGTTTCTCAGTGAACTCATTTCACCTTCTTCATTCTCCTGTAATGAAGTATGCTGCATCCAAATAACTGAAAGGAAGAAAGGCAAGCTTCCTAGAACACTCTGTGTAGAGAAGTATAGCCCTGCCCAGTTTCAACTCTTCCACAATGTATGCCAAAAGCCCGTCAAGAAAAAGCTATCATATTTATTTATTGAGGTAATTCAGTAAACCCAAACATAGTTACCACATCTGGCTTCCCACGGCTTTGTTAGTGAGAGTAAGCATAATTTGACATTTACAGACACTTAGCTTTCAAGGTGCGTATCCCAAAGGAGCTCCAGTGTGGTTTGCACGCTCTTTTTTAGTGCCCCAAGACTTTCTCTCCTTCCCCTTTTTTAAGAGAGCTGTCAATTAAAGTGAAATGTAACTGCCCAGCACGACAAGGGAGCTTCTGTTGAAACTATTTGCCTCTACACTTTCCTGGCTGTTGCAACTCCTGTACTTGGTGCCTTGGTGACTCCATCTCATAACTGTTCTCCATTCTCTTCATTTACTTTCAGAACATCCATTTTTCATTACAGCTTTATTTCCTCCTGTGGAGGAGTCTGGCAGGAAGTGTTGCAACTCTGAAAATCCCCTTTTGAGAAGGAGTGTTGCCTTTCTCAACCCAGTTTATTAATTTCTCCTGAATAGAGTTAGTAATTTCCTTTTGAGACATTTAATTAATATAATTATGATACTCTCCTCATTTGGATAGTCATGTATTTTTGGAAAGGAAACATGCCCTTCTATATTTTCCCAAAATATATTGCTTTGATAGCCAGCAGACAGCAGAGAAATGTTCCATGGGGAACTGAGGCAGGAGAAGCTGGATGTAGTAAACATTACTCAGGTTCAACAGTTTGTCCTGATAATCCTATATCCTGGCGCTCTCCTGTCCCATGTGCTCTAATGTGTATGGAATGTGAGATGAACTCAGGATACTGCTAGGATCTCTGTGTACATCCGGCCTTCTGGGGAGACTGTATTATAGCATTTTATTAAATAATCCATTCTAAGTATGCAGTTTGATGCACTAAAATTCTTGCACTAAAATTCTCACAATTTGCCACAATTTCTCAGAGTTTAGAGGAGGGAGAAGAAATGACCTGATAACGGCATTTGCTTAATTCTGTGTTTCCCTTGCTTATGTCCCTAGACATATCATTGGTTCTAATAACCATTGTTTTACTCCTAGGGGTATATAACATATACACTGTATTGTGGAAGAGAAAGTTGCTTGGGTTTTAACTAGAAACTCAATTCCTGTGTATCCTTTTGAGAAGATTGTGGATGTGACAAGAGCTCTACAACTTCTGGATGAGAAATAGCATCTCAGGAGAAATACAAGGGTATGGAGCGGGCTGATTGTGCTTGAATTTTTACTTGCTTAATTAAAATACAAAAAAGGTGCTGATGAAAAGCCTAGTGTATTTGTGCAGTTCTTGACTGAATCTTATTACAGAATTCTTTACTGCTGGAGAATGGACATTTATGAGATAACTTAGCAGAAGTGTTTGATATATTTCAGTTAAAGCTGTAACACAACTGTTGTGGCTATCTCAAAAAAAAAAACTTTTCCTAGGTCAGATAGCAAGGCAGCTTAACAAACAAATCAGCTATTGCAAATCCTTCCTCGGAGTTTAATGAGAAGGAACAATATCTTCTTGTGGCTATTACATTTTAGACAATTACCCGAGTATGCTCTAGGGAATACCAAGGTATGCAACATCAGACACACAATTAAGCAATGTAATTGCATAAACACCGTATTCATGACAGGCAGAGTGTTTGAATAGACCATGCAAAAACTATTCCCAAATGGAAGCTGACAAATAATCAGGTGACTCTTTAAAATGAACAAAACACTCTTTATTCTGATATATGCAGGCACCCATATGCTTTTATAATTCAGATCCGTAATCTTTCAACACACAGCTAAGGATGAATACCATCCCTGCCATTAAAGTCTGCTAGGGAGTGTGGGTTAAGCTGTGTCCTCATGTCCTGCAGCAGATTTGCAGTTTATGCACTAAGTTAACATGCACTCTTACCCAAACAGCCACCGTTCTACCGATCCACTGTACTTGTGTCTTTGTTTAGCCCTCAGTGATATTCACTTCCCTCTTAGTCTATTCCCCCAAATTTTCCTGCAATGCTGTATTACTCCTTCTAGTTTGGCCCAGCTTCCCTCTGCATTGCCAAATCAGAAGTGCCTTCTGACAAATCAAAGATGCTTTCCCTGTATGTACTAACTAGATATAGGGGAATAATAATTCACCTTCATTTGTAGAGACATGCTCAGGATGGTTAGTTTAGAAAGATGTTAAAGAATACATGCAAAGATGATGAGAATAGATAAGAGTCAGGCAGAGTGTAGACAGAAACAGGTGGTCATATTGGACATTTAATGGTCTTTCCATGTGCTGTGCCAAGAGGGGATCAAGCACCCTAAGCAATTTTATAGCAAGATAGTGGATGCAAATGTAACACCCAGCAATGGCTTTTTATGTGCTCGTGCCACAGAAAACTTCAGCAGGAGACGGCCAATGCCGTGAGCACAAGATCTTCTGTACCCTTGTACCAGGTTTCTTTTGTACCTCTGCTGTTTCTCAAGGAATGGAGTAATGGGAAGGAGGAATTGGCAGTCAGTGAAAGAGGAACTGGAAGCATGGAGCTGTGAACAGGGAACTTAACCACAGGCTGGGGAGCACCACCCACCATGTGGTGTTGCACTCATAGCTAACCGCAGCAGAAAGGGAGTGATTTCCTGGTTTACATTGAGCTAAATTATCATGCCAGTACTATGCCACTTGTGTTTTGTTTGGGACAGAAGCATGCATCTCCCACACCTCATTTTCATTCTCCTTTTCCTGGACCTGGATATAAGATCTTCAGTTTTGCCCCATCTGAGAAACAAAAAACCGGAAGGAGGTAACAGGCTGAAGTAATAATAATGAGATCAAGTAGTAAATCAAGGAAGTTTGAACAAATGTAGCTAATTGAGTCATTCTGTGAAACAAAACAAACATTGATTCAACTATAATTTAGGCTGTGGAATCAAAGGCAGCTGAACAGAATATTTGTATGAGTAAAAGCAACGCTTCTGCTCAGATGCAAATCTGTTGCAGTTTTTAAAATACAGTTTTAACATCAGAGATGCTAGTAAAAAGAGATGATTTTCAGGATTTTGCAAATTACAGCACAGTATATTAAGAGGAATGAGTGGCAATTTATCTGAATATGCAAGGCTATAAACTGGAGCAGTTCAGCAGCTGCTCCACAGTCAGCTAAACTGTCTTTGTGATGAGAGCGAGAGCCTCCTGGAGAAGGGCAGGGTGGACAGTCATGGGTAGGAAACGTTAAAAAGCATCATTAAGTAAGCGAGCACTGCTAGAGCAGGCTGAATCATGAGAGTTACTATCAGGCAGGCTGGCAGTCTTTCTCCCTTTTATTTTTGGAATTATTGTTTATTTGTTGATTTAACTTTTTAAAATTTTGTCTCCTTCCTGATGATGATGTGATTTGAATTCATCTACATATTTGATTATTGTATTCTAGAAGTTTAATTAAGGATATAAAATTAAGGCATAGCTTCAGCTTGTCCTGAGGAATTTGCACCAGCAGGGCACCTTAAATGCTCCTATTGCTGCTGCCTTGCCAGACCTGAGGACTCCAGTCTCGGGCACTGTCAAGCCAATGCTGTTCACCAGTGCTTTGTTTCAACAGAGAAATGTGGTGCATACAAGGGATAACAAAGGCAGCTCCTTTTTTGAAGAACACAAAATAGATTAAGCTGGTCTCAGCTGAAAAGGATGCCATCAATTTAGACAGCAGCCTGCTCTTTCAGCTGAAAACATGGGAAATGGAGCAGCACAAATGGGTGAACTGCTTGATTCTCCAAAATATTTGTGAGATAATTAATCTCTACTGCTTTCTTTCTTTGATAGGGGACCAGCTTACTGCTCCATTACATGCAATGATAGTGCTGAAGAAGGTAGGCATTTTCAAATGAGAGAAAAACAGAATTTATTTTCTCCTTAACACAACATTCTTTGTATGCTGAGAAGTAAAAAAACAAACTGTCCTTGTGTTCACAGCTCCTCAGCACTGCAGCACTGGAAGTTTAGGGGCAAAGGAACAGTTGTAAAACAGAAAGTGGGGGCAAAGAAAGCAGTGCCAAACTTTGAGGGAGAAAGTACTACTGTAAATATACCTAATGACGACGCATAAAAAGAAGTACTGAGTGATTCCTCATGCTCTTGTGGACTGAATGCAGTTTGGTGAGAAACCTCAGGGCAATCATTCCCAAGCTTGCTGGAACAGCAAGACTCCAGGATAATAGTGTTGGCTCCCCTGCTAGAGCACTCCCTCCTGGCCAATGTATGGATTAGTTTTAAGAGGGCCATTAAGGATAATAGTACAACCTTGTGACTGAAGGAAGAATAAAACCATGATAATAAATTTGGCAGAGGGAGAGTTAGAAAATTGAGACATTTATCAGGACGATTGTCTTGCTGTGACAATAGTAGTACTTACCCTGGACATCTTGGTACAAAGCAGCTTGGGCCAAGAGCATTAAAGCTGCCTTACCGCTATTTAAATACCAAATTTCAGCTGGAATGGAGAGGATGAGACTCCTGGTACACAGGAAAGCAGGACAGAGCTGAAATGTCTGTCCTTGTTCTTTAGTTCCTAATTTGAGATTTTCTTATGCGTTTGAATTTTTCCATAAATGGCTAGAGATCGTTTCTGTCTTATTCCTCCAATAAGAGGTTTAAATTCCTCATTTACTGCTCAGTACATCATTCAAGCTCTCCAACTCTCAGAGCAGAAAGCCACTGCTTTTGGATCTTCAGTGGAGAGTTCTCTGCTCTTGGAGCAGGAATGAAGACACATAGCACGTTCCTTTTACAGAAAGAATTTTAGCAGTTATTTTGTAGTCAACTGAAGTGTGTATTTGTTTATCAGCAAAGTATTTTCTAAACACTTTTTTTTATAGTGTCTAAATATACTTTATTGTAGTTCCGAACCAGTTTCTAGCCACCATTAAAAAATTAAAAAGGAAAAATTATTTGCCTCAGATTTCTTTTCCTGGTGATACCACGTATCCCAGGACTGCCAAGCGTTCCTACCTTCTGTAGTTCTTACTTGACTTGTACAGCATTGTTGGCTGTGTTAAAAGAGACAGACTTGATCCTTATGCCTTGTCAATCTTACTTTAGATTTCATTCAGTTATGTTGTGACTGGATTTAACAGAAAAGCTTTCCAATTTTTTTTTCTCCTGTCAGCCCTTCATTTTTCACTCTATCTTACCTTGTACACTGCCCCCAGGACTCTTTAAAATGTATTAAACATTGGAACCAGACTCCGGAGTCAGCAGCCCCTGTGCACAAGCTTCTCTCAGACTTCTGGAGTGCTGCACTGTGACAAACTGATTGGAATCAGTGCCTCTGTAGCAAGCCTGTGATGCAGTGTCCTCAGCCCTGCAAATCCCTGCAGGTAGTCCCAGCACAGGCCACAGAGCAGGCAGTGGGCCCTGCAGTCCCCAGCCAGCACGGACATCCCCACCTCACAGGCTGGAATGCAGAGACTGAAGCTGTACCCTAAAATCTGGTGACATCTTTTCATTTGTCCTACCACATCTGGGGACAGTAAGGATCTTAGACAGCATCTCTATGTGAAAGCTATTTAAAATTGCGCAATACTGAGTTCTGATCTAAGGAGATCTGGTAAGCTGAGCAGGGTGGGTTAACAAGATATTTTCTGATCAGTCACAGCCTAAACGTGTCATTGGCAAAGGACTGGGATGTGCTATTTGTGACTTTTGCTTCCAAATGCAAACAAAGTACAGCTTTCCTTTTACCCAGCAGATGGCCAACTGCTCTTGCTAACAGAAATTAAACCTAAGCAGAGGCTTTCTCACGAACATTGATAGCCCTGCAGATAGACACTTGAAGGGAAGGCAGCTTTGTTAAAAGATAAAATGAAAACCTATGGTAACTTCAAATTCAAGGCCTGATTATTTTGTGCCCTATGTTGGATCTCCCTTTCCTTCAGACAGCTCTCCTTGAGTAGTAAAGTACATGCAAGGCCTCTGGGAAGTGTGGTGTGTGCTCCAGGGATGTGTGGTGGTTTACTTCTACAAGGAGCACGAAAAGCTGCAATAACAGAAACAGTAGGCTTTGTATCCCTGGAAAAGCTTAGAAATATTAAGCTGAATTACAGGAGAACATGTAAATAAATGCTTTGAAGTTTTGTTCAATGAAGCTCGATCTGCCATTCCCTGATCTTGTTCTTTCTCTGAAAGTTCATTGCTGTTCCCAAGGGCATTGCAGGTTTAGCTGGACTTGGCTGCACCCAGTGGTTGCAGTTCTGCCTAATGCCTGTGACTTTAGGTGGTTGGAGGGTGCTTCTAGATGGGAACATGAAAGTCTAAACTTGAACTAGTATTTTCTCCAAAATTCACATTCAGGATTAACCCAGCAGCTTAGACATGGTACTGCAATATACAGTTACTCATCCGGAGGGGACGGGTTCAACTCACATCTTAGACTTATCCCTAATGTTTTGTCTCCCACCATTAACTTTTAGACAGTAGGTAGTTACCAGCATGTGCAGGCTGACGGACAGGCACCTTCTAGCATCAGTAAAGATCTCACAATGCCAAAATGAAGTAGCTAATGAAAAACAAACTAGGAATGGAAACAACAAACTTTCATCCATTGCTAGGAGATAATGCAGTCTAACGCAGTGTGGCAACCATTGGCAGACACTCAAAAGCAGGAGCATGGGGTGCTTAAGAGGCTTAGACTGACTACAGTCACAGGCTTTGTCAACCCACATCTCCAGGAACTGAGGACACAGTAGGCGTCAGTTCCCCTCCCAGACCTGCTTTGTTTGCAGTAGTTTTCCCTCTTCTGCTTTTCCCATACCTGGTACAGCCAGTGCTATTCAATCACCAGGAAGGTATGTATGTACGCCCCGTCACAGATTACTGTAGTACAGAAATTACAGAAAACAGTTTCCTGCTTTATTTGATATAATTTCTAGCACAATTTGAGTTACTGTTTTATTATTTCTCATATGTAGCCAATTAGCTTTTTCTGTATGAAAATCTCTCGGATGGCAACACAGCAAAGAATATAAATTAAGAAAGTATGACTCTATGCTAGAAAACTAAACTGGCAGGAATCTTACAGGCAGATAAAGTAAATAAAACAGCATTAATAATCTTAGCAAAGCATTCCAGATTTTGAAATGACAAAGTCCTTTTCAATAAGATTTTGCATTACTTAAACACTGGCTGCAATGTGTTGTGCAAACAGTTTTAATGTTCTTCTCTTACTGACACGGGGAGTTATGCAACCAGACCACAATACACGTTGCCTTTTGAAGACAAGTTTAAAAAGCAGTAAAGTATTATAAGAGTATCATTACAGGAGCAAAAGCTCTTTCTAATCATTCCAACTGTTCATTTCACAAGAGAGGGAGGTTGTTTAAACTCTGTTCCATGGTATATTATGAGTGTAAACCATAAAAAGCAACCTTGGGAGACTGTGCCTGCACCAGTCAACGATGGGTGCCACAAGCATTTGCCTTTCAGAGGTGGCAAATGATGCCATAAGTTCACATACAAAAGTATGTGCAAATGGCCTAAGAAATGCCAAACAGGTGGAATGAAAGGTTTCTGGCATGGAAAGCAACTAACCTGAGGGGAACTTCTGAGCAAGAGAGGCTGAGTGTGCTTCTCTCCCCTGCTAATGTTCTCTGCCATTCTGCCTTTCTACCTTGGCATCTGTTAACTTGATATGCTTTTACTATTTCCTGCCCTGCCCCAGGTGTCTCTAAGCTTCGTATTTGATTTTTGGCACCCTTTTCCCTTTCGCGCTTATGCTTATTTCAGGCAACAGCAGCTGCATGGAATAAATCCTTTGTGTTTTATAGAGCCATTGTTCAAAGCTGTGTTTAAGAGTGCTCTTACACATTTGCAATAGTAAACAACTATAGAAGCTGGAATTAATAAAAACATAATAAAAAGGCAGAGCTAAATACTGTTATACAGTGAAAGCAATTGGAAGTATGCATGTACAAAAATACTTCTTTGATTAGCACGTTATGAAGGAACAATCATTTTTAGAGGAAGAGCATGCAGTACTTATTTCATCTACTAAGATGCATCATTGATTTTGTGTTTTGACTCCAGTTTTGAATAAACATCACAAGGCTGAGATGTTAGATTCACTTTCTTCGTTTTGTGAGTAAATGTCACTTTAGGTCCTCTTTCAACCAAGTGACCAGTACTGTGGTGCATACTGGAACAGCCTCAGGGATGATCTAGTTATGTTGGGACTACAGTTGTTGGAAAGGGAGAGAGATTCCAGCTAAGAACACAAGTCTTCTCTCTTTTTCTATCATTTCTATCTTTTTGCAGAAGAGAAGCATTTGGCATACAACTCCTCTGGCAACTCCACACCAGGCCAGAGGCTGCCTTGTAACAAAGCTAGTCCTTGGAGTCCATATTTGACCTTGTTGCTGGAAAAAAACCTAATGGCTTGGCTGTAGCAGAATTTTCTCTGTAGTCTGTTTTAAGTGGGTTACCCACAAATCACTAATTAAAATGAGTGGATCCCTAGAACAGATGAATTCAGACTTATCAGTGAGACTTGCTATTTTAAGGAGTATTTTACATTTTACAAGAAAGGAAAGAAAAATTAAAGTAAGCATCTTTTGATAACTTTGCATATTCCACTCATATAGCCAACTCCTATTTTGTGAACAGCTGTATGTATAATGTGCATTTTTATATTATCTAGAACTTCAGAACACAAGATGGCAGTGTACATTGTAGTGAATTCAGGCTTCGAGCTGCTCCTCCTAGTCAAACAGAGCATATAACATTTTATTCAGTTGTATATTAATCTGGTCATGTACTTGCGGTATTAGAAATAAACGTAAAAGTATTTGTCAACAGCAGAAACAAATGCAATTTGCCAATAAATGAATACTGCATGAACAAGTGTTAGGTAAAGCTTAATTCAAGATTTTATCGTACATAACAACACTCTGGAGACATTAAAAGCCTCTTATGGAACTCCTCAATTGCAATAACAAGAGGGTATCCCTTTATGAAGGAATAGAAGTTGGCTCAGTCGTAAGAGCTTCCAGAGCAGAATTGGCTGCTGGGGAAAAGCACATAAGAGAGCTGGCAGCCTGAAAGATGTGAAAAGCTCAGGGCTCTCAGAGGAGTAGTGCAGACCACTGAAGTGGAACAGGCTGAACAGTATCTAAAATTGAACAGGTGCCTTCCTATGAAAAAAACAACAAAGCGGACAACTGTTTGGCATGACAATTCAGAGAAAAAAAAAATTCCACTGAGAGGCATCAAATTAGAGGCTAGGTCTCTGGCTGATGACAGAATTGCTTAAAGAACTGCAAGGAGTTGGACCTTTCTGTGCGTAACTCCAGAGAAAGCTCATTCAGAGTCTCTCTGAGTACAAGTGGCCAAAGAGAACTGCAGTAATGAACTTTCTATGCAGCTACCCCCCCAGTCCCTTTTCTTGGTGTGAGCCAAATGTTGGAATTAGTAGGTGTAGCTACAAAGTTGTCTTGGCTGCCTTTCTGAACTGAACTTCTAGTATTTGGTTATGCAAACACGGCCTTATTAGAAAGGCTAGCTACATAGTCAAGAAAGCCCTCAGAAAAATAGTAATATTTCAGAGTATAAAATAATTCTGGAAAACATTGTCCCTGTGAGATGTGTAACACTGACAAAATTCTAGGCAGTCGTGCTTCCTTCCTGGGGGATGTTGGTATGACATTGCCTCTCTGCAGCCAAACTCATGGCACTAACAGGCAAATCAGGCTGACCCAGAAGATCAAAACTCAACACCAAGGTTCATCATTTCTGGATACAGCTCTTAATTTAACATAGTTATTTGGAATTAGGTTATGAAAATGTATATAATTTCTTTCAGACAGGTGTGATTTAACTATTTCATATTTTTCTCTCCAGATTGAGAATATTTGTCATTTTGCATTGTGCTGGTCTATGCAACTCACAGTAGTGTGAATGGAGCATGGCATCCAAAACTTGACCAGCGTTTTTGATAGAAGGTGGAATTGGGAATGCTGGTCCCCACATCTACTTTTCTTATTGTCATTATTCATGTGTAAAAATCCCTCAACTGCAGTAGCTCCAGTGAAAAGTTGTGAGATTTTTCATGGTGGTCCACTCCTCTTGTTACAATTAAATCGATTGCTGCTTGTTACTGCCTTATGTTCCCATGCATAAGTCACTGGGTTTATTCCAAGAATTTTTTCCCCTCTCTCTGAGTTTGCATAAGATTGAATTTGGCATTGATTCAAATCAGATAATTCAAATGTCATTTTTCCCTCATATTTAAACTAAGGCTGGGTGTGGGCTTGTGACTAAAATAAGGTGTCTTACCTAGCAGTTTCAGTCATTTGTTCTATTTGTCACCGCAGATTACAGAAAGTGTGGTATGCACAGAATTATGCATGCACTTTTCAGCCATCTAAATAGAGGATAAATTGAACATGTCATGGTTCTAGGGTAGTAATTTATATTGAACACAAGCTGGGAAGGGACCAGAGCCAAACCCTCAGATCTAAATTACCTTGAGTTCCAGGGAAATTTTAATCCAAATAAAAACTTCACAGCTGCTCATTATATAATTAGTGAACCAACAGGAGATCATGTCTCAGCACTCCCAAACTAAAGAATTTACACCAAAATTGAAATTTGTGGCATAGTCCACAGGTGTCCTGTACTGACCCTGACCACCAAAGTTCTGTGTGCAGTTATTGCCTCTTGAATTCTGCTGTCTGTTGTAACCACTCTGAATGTCTTTGTTGGCTTTTATTTATTCCCATTCTCCATAAATGAACTTTTTGTGCCTGATATTTCCTTCCCGAGTGTGTATTATGAGGATTCACAAACTCAAGATTTTTCATGTATGAACTATTGAAGTGGGTCTCATAGCCACCTTTTCATTACAGGTGCTTTTTCAAGGTTTGATTTGCCTCTTGTCTTTGGCAGCCCTGGGAATTGCCTGCCTTTCAACTTCCTATGAATGCAGATATCACTGGTAATGTCCACGTTTGGGAGGAGAAAGGAAAACGTTTTATTTTCTTGCTTCTTATGCATGGTCTTCCCTACATCTTCTTTTGCTTCTAGTAAAAACCCATCCACTTTTTTATGTCAGTAGTCAGCCCATGTAGACATACACTGAAATTCCTTCTTTAGGTAAAATAGTTCTTACTTTTCTATTCGGCATCAGTCCTAATCCAACCTTCTTTTCCCGGGTATAACCAATTTCCCCATAATCGAAGGTAATCTACCATCCTCTCACAATAAAAAGTAGCTGTAATAGCCCACCCCAAGATTAATCTCTCACTCCCCAGTATTTCACAAAAGCATCTCTTTGACCCGACCCAACACAAATCAGAATTAATTTCTTTCCCATAGTCCAAAACAACTTCTTCCCTCCAAAATAAACCCTTCTTCTCCTGACATTAAATTCTAATGACACTTGCAAATTCAGGAAGTCGTGGTGGAGCAGAATGATAGTAGTCCTAGGGGCATTTTAACCTTTTCATTTACTGCAAAGCATCATCCCTCTGCCTTTCATCAACCTGTAATGTAAAAGGCAAGGTCTGGCTATGAGGGGATGGAGCAGGAAATGTCAGCAGGCCGGAGATTGCTACCTTCTGGTCCAGCACAGGCACCCAGGCTCCAGCTGGGGCTGCAGGCTTCAGAGCTGTTGAGGGCAGGGAATGACAGAGGGAAAGGATATTGGGGGTTATTGCTACCACAGATAACATTCCCCAGGTAAACACTGATTGTCATAATGAAAGTAAAAGGCAATATATTTAAAACTGGCAAAAGTAATACACCTGCGAAACATGCTTGCAAATGGTATCATTGAGGCTAAATGCTTAACAGGATTCAGTAAAAGGTTATACATACATATTCATACATTTATGTGGGGAATTAGATTGGACCTGATAAAAATTCATAATGGATATAGATGTTCACAGTTCAGGGCATAAATCAGCCACCAGCCTGAGGTTAGAAAATAACTTCCCCTATAGTCAGGTTATTATACAATTATCCATTTTACTTGTGGAGGGGGGGGAAAGGAGGTTGAAGAATAGGGCAATTTCCTCAGAGACATCTGGGAATTACTATTGGCAGACAACTAATTTATATTTGATCTGGTATGGAAGTTCTTATTACATCAAATAATGTAATTTAGGATTAAAGCATATGATTTATTTTGTATTTTCTTACTCTTTATGTAATCAAGTTCGTGCCTGAGGGCAACTGCAAGCCTTTTCCTTTTAAGCCAGCCAAAGTTAGTGAAATCCACTGTGCTGCGTTTTCTCACAGAACCTCCTTAAAAACAGCTTCAAATTTTCCAAGAAAGTCAGGCAGAGTCCCAGGAATTTAGTTTGTTGAAAAGCTAGCCGACTAATATAGCCAACAACTGTCTTAGAGAAAAAACTGCGTGCACGAACTGCAGTAAAAGTCTCATATTCTGAAGAGTTCTCATTCTTGTTAAGTTTGCATAATAACCTAAAAAGACTCACAGAGCTCCTGAATGTCACAAATTAGAGCATGCAGCCTACCCCGGGACTGCTTTTTCTGCTTGGTACTGTCAGCTCACTTGAGCAAAACATACATGTTCAGCGGACTTGTTTTCATTAAGCAACATACCTCCAGCTCCCTTGTTGCACTTGCAAACAGTCTGCAAGCCAACACACCACACACCACACACTAATAAAAACAGCCTTTGTGACCTTGCAAACTGATAGCTTGATTGAAAATCAAATTCTTAGTCAATTGATTAAGAAACTATAAGTGAACACAGGAAATCGTTTACGTTTGCTGCAGGGTTCAAGGGATGCTAACTGCATTCTGCTATAGTTTGCGGAATGCATGTGATACACTTATCGTAACAGCATGAATTATCATCACAATAGATGTGGGAAACTGAGGAACATTTATTAACCAAACATCTTACCAATTTTCACAAGCAAAAAGTGGTATCAGTCTCTCTTAGGCATAATTTCTGTTCCTAGTGAGTAATACTAGAAACATTGCACAGTGATAGCTCAACATCTGGAAGGTTCTAGGGCAACAATCAACAAACACTGTGGTTTTATTAAAAAAAAACTTGCTGTGCCAACTTGAGTGATCTGCTTGGACAGGTTTATAAAAGGAATGGCTGAAGTGAAGGCAGCAGATGTAATGTAGTAGATTTTCTTAAAGGTTGCAAATAATATTCCATAAAAATCTTGCTTGAAAAATGAATTCAAGCTGGCTGTGCTAGGAAAGCTGTGAGTTTGTTGTGGAGCACCTGACCTGTCCCCTTATGTCCCCCCGGCCAGGGCTCCCCCAGCTCAGTGCCCAGTGCTGTAGGTGTTGGAGGCGGGAGGCTTTGCAGGCTCCAGTTACTGTGCTGTCCTCGTTTAACACACAGGGTCTGCGACTGCTTTATGGCTTTCTCAGAACAAATAGGGCAACTCCCTTAAGCACAACTAACTCTTAACAGCGGCAATGTTACCAGCCCTGCAGCTGAATCTCAAGTGACGGTTATGATCGTATGGGGTGGGCCTTGTTGGGACCATTTGACACCAGTCTTCTGCCAGTCACATATGCAGTTTTGTTGTGTCTCCTGCCTCCTTATGTCCTCCTGCTGCTACTAATGACACCCTGCCAGCAGCAAGCGATTTCCCTGGGAAGCTCCCAGGCTGCTGACAGCCCATCTGCCTCCTTCTGCCAGCTACCAGACTGCTGCCCTGTCCCCCATGTAGGCTTCTCCCTCTCCAACATGGCTCACAGTACGCTGGAAACCCCAGTACATACTCAGAACCTCAGTACAGTGTTGTAAAGACATATGATATATTGAACTGTGAGATGTTTGAGGTATGATAAATATTCATGCAAGGGCTGATTTTTTTTTTAATGTTTTCATCAAGAAAATAAAGTAAACTTCAGCATACTGCTGACATTTACAATTGTACATCGCAAAAAGCTGCAAATACCAATGAAGAAAGAATTATAGATGGGGTGTAAAGTAATGGTGCACTCAAAAAGTAATCGTTTTGATCTAGAATAAGGCAAATTGATAAATAGTGTACAAATAACCCAAATAATTTTTCAGTGGAAGAAATAACCTGAAAAGCAAGAACTGGAAAAGAGAATGATGGGAAACTCTCCTTCTTCCCTGGCAACTAGATGCGAGTTTGCACAGGACATGGCAAGGCAAAAGAGCAATGTCATTTTGGACTCCCAATTAGGAGCTGTAGCAGCATCAGGTTAAGTCATTTTCTTTATGATTTTGGCTTAAAATATTCTGTTCCATCCACAGCACTATCAAAAAGACAAAAGATAAATGAGAAAGAGTTATGAAAAAAGCCAGAATAGCAATCAATGGCTGAAGGCCGGATTTATTTGGAAAAACGTGTATATGTTTAACTTGTCCAAACCTTTAAGGGTAGTTAAGGGGAACCCATAATGGATGACTTCTGGAACAGAGTACTTAGAAATACAAAGTAGGAAAAAAACGGTCAGCAGGTCATGGGCCGCCAGAGATCCCAACACTGGGTTGTTAGCTCCTGCTGCTGAGCAGCTGCCAAATTACTCTAGTAGCAGATCCCAAAAGAGTGCCTAAAAATAAGGGTTGCATTTGTATTCTGAGAGTCAAGCTTAGTTTTTGTTTCCTCAGAAACTCACTTCCAGAGACAAACCTCCCTGTTTCTACCACATATTTAAATAAAAAGTGGGCACGTGGTCCAGCAGAGTGCCGAGAATCACACCCATTGCTTGATATTCCTTCCTATTCAAATACAGTCTTCATTCATCCCTAGGCCTAGTGGTACCTCTCCCTATAGCACACTAACGGGGATGAGATCAGGAGCAAGGCTAATGGGTGGCAACACCATGTACGTAATGACATATTTAGGAGAGGAGAGAAAGAGGCAAGTTAAGCTAGAAAGAAAAAAAAAAAGTAGAACCAGGCAAAATACCAACAGAAACAGCATGACTCCAGGGTTTCTGCATTTCTGACTGTTGCCTTCATACCGAGGCATAGAGGACACGTCGGCACTGGAAGCTGGTCTGTGCAACTTGTTCAAGGTCTTACCTCTGCTGCCTAGCTTGCAGTGAGACTGCAGGAGCGTTCCTACGCAGCGCTGGCATCTGCCCTCCCGCCTGTGCCCATCTTCACAACCCCGAGCACATTTGGAAGTTAGCACCCCAGCAGACACATCAGGACAGGCTCAGCACTGGGGGCTGCTGACGGCTACCAGGCTGCCTGCGTAACAGCCCTGCGGACCAGAAGCAGAGCATCCTGTGCGTGTGGCTGCTCCATGAGCAGCTCTTGCAGAACAGTGGGAATAGAGTCAGCAGGTTGCTTATGTTTTAAACGTGGTAAGTAAGGACTCCTTGCTGGGTTAGCAGAATATATGGGGCATGACAAGAGGCTGAAGGAGTAAACAACATATTATATTGCCATGTCATGTGACTAGCATGAGGAAAATATCAAAAAAAAGAGAAAAAGCAAGGGAAAACAGTGGCAATAAAGCAGCCAGCCTCTCCCTTTCTCTTTGAAAATAAAACAGGAAATAACTTGGGGTTTCCCCTATTTAGCAAACACTTTTGTTATAGCAGAGGACATACAGAATGAGTTAGAGGATAAGGAAGGTCTTTCCTAGAAGAGATTATGAATGTATCATAGATTTAACACTATTTGAGTTCTTAATTCTATTCATATAGATAGTGCTAGTATACTAAAATACCTTGATAAGACAGATATTCTACTCAATGTTTGTGTTACCTCTTGCATCGGAAAATGAAAGTTAATGAGACCTCAGTATTATTCTCACTTTCACACTTTATGGAATTTTTGGGGGTGGAAAGGGCAACAAAAAGTCCATTAACAATTATAGTATACATTAGAGAAATGTTTAGGCTCTCCGAGTTCCTGGGAACACCTGAGAATTTAAAGACAAAGATAGGCAGGCAGGAGCTGGGTCAGCTCACCTATGGCATAAATGTATTCCAACACTTAGAGGATGGTGGGGAGTTCAACAGCATATCAGACATGGGGTTCTGACTCCAAAGCACATGATACACTTCAGGCTCTTTGTAATATGTTTATTTATAGTTAGTCTGGCTTCAGCAGTTGAAGTCACAAAACTAAGGCTTTTAAAATTATTCCTAGTATGTTCAGAACAATGCAGGTTGCAAATGTTTCTATTCATGGATTTTAAATTGCTGTATTTACAGGATCATTAATTCTGGAATAAGCTCCTTCATCTATTTTAGCTTATTTCAATATTTAATTCTAGAACAGTTTTTCTATTCTAGAGTTGTTCCAGAATTGTCTTGGCTCCAGAAGGTCATAGAAGTATCCTTCATTAGACATACCGATATTGTAGTATTCCCTGGGTAAAACAAGAATTAGGATTCTAGTTGGGTTAGGAGCACAGATCACATCGTTTATTATCTGCAGATGCCAGGACATTAAAGCTTTCAATTGTTTTCCCACCAAACTGAATGAGGCAGTTCGTTAATACAATTACCTCTGTATAATTGGAAACTAAATCATCGATGACTGTGTGATTTGAATATTACTTTAAATAATTTCATTTTTATGATGCTATTTTGTTGTACATGGTATCACCAAATAGCTTATTCATTTTCCTGCTGACTGTGATTTGAGTTTGCACCTTTCTTTGAGAAGGAAGAGGCACATTTTCAACCTTTCTAGTTTTATGGGATACGGCATGCATTGCTTTTAATTATTTAGCCTGACAGACATTAACACTAGAAGTGCATAGTCCATAGCAAGCGAAACAAGAGGGAAGGACCGGGTGGATTATAACTGCCCCAGGAAGAGGAGGAGGCACCAGAGGTCTTTGGCAAGGCCCTTACAGAAAATTGGAAATTTGGAGTAGACAACCAACACAGAAGTTGAGCGTTGTGAAGGATTTCCCCCGCTCCTTTCAGAGGAGCGTCCCTAGTCACTGCCTGTTCGCTCTTTTGGGGAAAAAAAAAAGCAGTTTAAAAGTATTTGGACAGGTAATAGGGAGAAGAGCTACAGACTACTTGCTCTGTGTCATGGTCCATCTGGATTTGTCAAATTTACAGGACAAGGTACTCTGTAAATTAAACTTTATTTTATGACCTCATTAGGAGAGAAAACAAACGTGACAAACAAGGGCTCAATCCCCTTTGTACAGGCTAGTCTAGCACGTGAATTCACTAATTCATAACTAAAGTCATGAGGTTTCTAACAAGTTCTCTAATTAGTAACTCACAATTCATTAACTCGTAACTTGTAACTTGTGTACCTATGAGCAAAATAATTACCTACCCAACTGTGAGGGTGCTCATCCTTCCTCCTCTGTCACGGTGTGGGTGTCCCCTGCATCACACTGGGAACACCAGTAGTGTTTTATCAGCACTGTTTTTGTCACATATCCAAAACATAGCACCATACAAGCTACTATGAAGAAAATTAACTCTATCCCAGACCAAACCAGTACAATCTCCACACCTTATTCCATACCATTTATATCATGCTCAGGTCCTACACTATCCAATAGATCCTTATCAGTTACTTTCCCCCTTCCCATGCTTTGCTATATACAGAGATATCATTCCCCTAGTCTAGGGACCACCCCTGTAAAATGTCCATAAAATGTCCACTGAGTTCATTAGTCCGTGACTTGAGTTCTATCTGTTATGGTGGTCACTCAGGACAGGAGAGGTGGTGCGTTGCGTGCAGTTATTGGGCACCAAAGCTCAGGCTGTGTTACTGCTGCACTTGCACTGCTTTTTGTAAGGCACGTCTTCCACTGATGGTGGTTCCTGCCGTAGTACTTGCTATAACATGCAACTTGAACTATAGGTTACAACAATTTAAAGGTATATCCATTACAATCTCTGCCTCTGGTCCCTTTGGACACCGCAGTGTACTCCTCCCCTTGTCTCTGCTCCAGTGTGGACTTACCCACAGACCACAGGCCCACTCACTCCAGCGTGGACTTACTCATGGGCCACAGCCTCTTCAGGGTTATACCTGCTACAGCCTGGACTTATCCATAGCCACAAGTCTATGCTCCAGCATAGACTTATCCACAGACACAGACACTTTGAGGTGTCCTGCTCCTCCATGAACTTATCCACAGGTCACAGTCCCTTCGACTCAAGCTGACACTGGAGCTCCAGCCTGTCCAGCACAGAACAGCAGCGATGCCCTGGCCGTCAGCCAGCCCAGGCACATGGCCACTGCCTTTATCAAAATGCTCCCAGGCACAGCAGGGTGAGATGATAAGCCCCACAACAAACAGCAAGAGCAAAAAGCAGCCACTAACAAGCACTGGACTCTAACATACAGTAAGGCAAGCAAGCCCCGTGGCAAGCACAGGACCCTGCCAATTAATAGCTAAACAGCTGTAACAGCTATAAATTTGGTCTAGCAAACTCCAGTCTAATCTGTTGTTACTTCGAACCCTTCAGGCCCCATGTTGGGCACCGAAAAGGACTGTCTTGGATTAATCCCAGTGGGCAGCTCAGCCCCATGCAGCCACATGCTCGCTTACCCTAGTGGGATGGGGAGATAATCAGTGGGGTAAAGTGAGAAAATTTGTGGGTTGAGATAAAGACAGTTTAGTAGGTAAAGCAAAAGCTGTGCATGCAAGCAAAGCAAAATTAGGAATTCATTCACTACTTCCCATCGGCAGGCAGGTGTTCAGCCATCTCCAGGAAAGCAGGGCTCCGTCACGCTTAATGGTGACTTGGGAAGACAAATGCCATAACTCTGAACATTCCCCCTTCCTCTTTCTTCCCTTCAGCTTTTATTGCAGAGCACAGTGTCATATGGTATGGGAGATCCCTTTGGTCAGTTGGGGTCAGCTGTCCCAGCTGTGTCCCCTCCCTGCTCCTTGTGCACCCCCAGCCCGGTGGGGCAGCCTGAGAAGACGAGAAGGCCTTGATGCTATGTGAGCAGCGCTCAGCAATAGCTAAAAACATCCCTGTGATATCAATATTTTTCATCACAAATCCAAAACATAGCACCATACAAGCTATTGTGAAGAAAATTACAAAACCAGTTCAGTAAATAAATAAAAAAATTTTTTTAATTGACCAAAAAGTCTGCATAAGTTTTCACTGTGTGAAAGACACAATAAGCTCAACAACTGAGAAATGTCCTTGATCTTGTTTTTAATCAAGCTAACTTAATAGGAGGTGAATTCTTAATGTGTAATGTTGGTAAAATGTGCACCTCGCAATTGTCTGTACGTAAGCATCTGTATGTTACAAAAAGCTCTTCTGAAAATTGTTACCTGTTGAGTAGACCTGGCTGCTGTTGCAAAATGAAGCACCGCTGAGTGATACTGTCAAGACAACAGTCCTTCTCCTCTATGAATAAAAAGGGCAGTCATGCAGAGTGCCTCCAAAGGCTTCTAACATACTGCCACAAAGCGGCTAAATCATCCTTACAAGCTCTTTTATCTGTTTTAAATGCATTGTTCTCAAGAATTTTTCAACTTGAAAAGAAATTAATTTCTCAGTTTAAGTCATCGAGCCATAACAAGACAGAAACTCTGGCAGTCACGCAATCAAAGCATTTCAATGTCAGTTTATTCTACAGGATGAGACAAGTACCAGCAGAAGATAAACCATTCCTGATTCCACAGAGCCAAATTTAAAGTTGAACTTTCCTCAGGAAGAGTAAGGGTCTATATTCTACTTGTTCTTACTCAGGTACAAAGTTCTACCACTTCTTGTATTTCTGTGGTTCCTGGGAATGAGATCATAACTATACTTAACGTCCAGGACGCGGGAAAAGGTTGTAGGCCTACGGTTACTATTTCACTAGTACTAAAGACAGGGTCTTCTCCATGAAGTGAAGAAGGAACCAGCTACTGCACTTCAGACTGTAAGTTAATCTCATCTAACTTTTAGATGGTAAGGGTTTGGGAAGATGAATTCCAACAATTGTGGCTGAGGACATACCATCTTATGCCAACAACCAAGCAGGGATCCATGGTCCATCTCATGACTTTGGGACGTAAGAAGGGAACAGAGCTTGTGCCACATGTGATGCTGATTCCAGAGTCCTTGGATTACACCTCGTGCACAGCTCTCTGTGAAATAGAGGATGTCTCCTTATCACTGAGTGAAAAATAATTTTTTTTTCATTGAATCCTTTCATCATTGTTTTTCTAGTGACATTGCAGGGAATAATTTTAAAATGAAAGTTCTTATTAAAGATGTAACATCGAAAAAACTTCTAGGCAAAATCCCAGACCCTGAGAGTCACTTCTCATTACAGTCTCAGTCAAAATAGTCACTGGTTCAAACCTCAGAAATTCAGTGTGACTGAAATTCACTCGGCAAGTCAGGACTTCTCTCCAACATTTTTCAGAGGTTTGAAAGGTTTTATTCTGACAGATACTTTCCTCCATTGCCCTTGTATTTGAAGGTACCCAAACTAGCAAGGTTTCTAAAATGTGTATTTTCAGCAGTAGATGGCACTATGAAGTTTCTATCTTCATAATTATTCTAATACAAAATAATATTAAATGTTGTGCAGATACATTAGAAATAACTTTATCAAAATGTTGTTAATAGTCCATTATCTGAAAATATGGGCAGATATTTCCATTTTCCTATTCCTGTAATTTTAAAAAGAGCATGAAAAAATTTTGGAATAAATTCTGATAATAAAATAAATGTTTTTCTAAATATTACAATTGACAAAAAGTCTAATGCAAGAATAGGAATAATGAGAATGTCTAATATAAAAATAGGCAACTAATAACATTTAAAATTATGTGTGTCATAAAAAGTTCTCTATACTCTTTTTACTCTTCAGTAAAGTACCACCGTGGGTTGTTCTTGAATATGCTCCTTCAGATTTCCTGGAAATTATATCTATCTTGTTTGGATACAAACTGTAATATTGCAATAATGAGTGTCAATACATATAACGAGGTACCTGCGTTTTAAAAGATCAATGAACTATACTGACAGGAATACAGCAAATGGAAAAGCATTTTGATTTTTCTTTGCTTGGCCAAAAGTTCATATTTACAAGCGGAGACCAAAGCATTACATGTGGGCCCATATTCCTCTATGTATTCCATATGGCCATGTTATTATATCCCATAAAAACTCCAGAATTAGAAAGATGCAATGTTAATTGAAAACATTTTCTTCAAAATTTCAAATACAAAAAGCTATAAAAAGCAACTAACAGACAAGCCTGTGTTTCCAGGTATTTCAGGTTGTTTAATCAAATGAAAATAACAATATTGCAAAAGTGCTGCTCATAACTTTGTTTCAGAAAGCTCCTAATGCCATACACCTCGTTTGTCAGTGGCGTATGGTGGGATGAGTGCAGTGATATACAGCATTTTCATACAGCTGAGTTTAGGATGGCTGCCTTACTCATCAGAAATGAAGCGCCGGTCTCCCTGAGTTCAAGGTGTGAAGATAAGGAAAGGAGAAAAGAAATTAAGCAAGCAACACAAATGAAATATATAGTCACTGCTCTTTTATCTGGCCTGGCCAGAAAGTGTCCTTGCCTTTCCTTTTCACCCCAGGCTCCATGCAAGCTGCTTAGCTTTGCATACTATTTCTGCGCTGTGATACAATCTGTGCCAACGCCTAAGATTCACGTTTGCTTTTATTTTGCTTTCTATTAAATAAAGCACATAGAAAAGACACCTTTATAGCTTCAGGGCAATTTTTCACAAACTGACATTGTGTATTACTCATTTTGTGCTAACATGATCTGCTTGCTGTTTCTTTTATAATACTGAAAAAGTCAAAAGCTTCAGTATTTAATAAAAACATAATTTGCAAGGAGCTGGCAGCAGCTGTACTCAAAGGTTTTTTAACTTATGACAACCCCAACTTCTGTTTCTCCAGAGTCTCCAACAGACTGCTTTCAGCTGCATTCCGTTGGGTTCACTTTTAGACCACAGAATAAAGTGGTCCTACAAAAATAATACACATGAATATACTTAAAATTTTGCTGCTGATTCTCCATTACAAATGATTTATTGTTGCCATCCATTCTCCCTCCACGGAATTGAAGCCATCGCATCATTTAAGAGCTCCCTTGATATACCTAGTTCATTCGGTGATACAGCACGTGTTCTGCTTAGACCTCTGTAATATGTTTAGTGGTGCTACAGATGTGTTTTACCTAAACCTTCATTGTAAGGCAAGTGCTCCCACTGTATCTAGTACAGTCATCCAACACACATATAACAACTTCTGCCTTCTTTCTTCAAAGGGTTCTTCTTCCTTCAAAGGGATATATCAATTTCATATCATTACAGCAAGCAATATCTTTGGGTAGACACCCATCTGCAACATGATGGTGCAAAGAATTTTTAAAATCGTTACGGATTTATCAAATTTATACACTTGTGCTATTTTTTAATTTGTAAAGTCACACTCTTGTACCTTGCAGGGCAAACGTGAGAACAAGATCTTCACGCCAGGCCTGTTTAAATTGCGAGGTGCAGTAACACAGCTGACGGGCTGTGAACACCCAAAGCGGGCACAGCACACAGTCTGAGAGAGGCTACGGCAGCACGCTGGCTGCAAGCCACACGAGCCAAATAAGCACCTACAAAGGAATACTTAGATCTGCTGTTATGGCTAGTAAGAGTCTCCTAATTCCACGCTATTTGGTTATATTAGATCATTGAAAGTAGACTCAAAAATGGGCCCAAAGGGTGACCGAAGGATCATTTGAAAGGTCTGTATTGTCATATACTGACAGCCGGGCTACAAACAGAATGGCAGCAGTCATACGCACTTCCAAGCCGTACTCAGTGCACTGAATTGACTGTCTATTTGACTGCTCCTTGAATTTCCAAGTGGAACTCAGCTTGCTCTCCGATTAACGTCGTTTACCAAATAATGACAAGTGATTTAAGATAAGTCACTCCAATTATTTGGTAACTATGACACAGGGGCAGGGACCCAGGCCTGTGGCCCGTCCGCTCCACAGCATCCCCTCCTACTCTGGGGTCTGCCGGGGCACGTTCTTGCTGTTACGCCCGAGGAATATGGTGTGTTGTCGTATGCACATTAAATAGTTGGAGAAGACAAAAGGTTGACAAAAAGTTACTAGCAACGACCAGTAACATTACTGCTCGGGGGGGCACCCCTTCTGAAGGTATAAATTCCGTACAATTTGTCTGTATCGAACCCCAGATCTCCTTATCTCCTTTTCGGCCGTTTTGGGAGTTTGGACGCTGGTTCGGCAGCAGGCAGTCGGTGCACCGGCGGCTCTGCCAGGCCGTTACCGTGTCGCCCCCGCCTTTCTGTCCCCGCAGTGCCGTCCACCGCTACCCTCTGCCGGCTCGCTTCCATCTTCCCACCTCGCTCCGTGGGTACGCCATACACGGATACACACGCAGACAGGCAGCGGGGATGGGTGCGGGCAGCACCGGCGCCCACCCGCTACGGCCGGATCAAGACGCGGCCGGCCGTTACCGCGGGCAGGGCAGGGGGCGGCGGAAGCCCCGGGGGCGGGCGAGGTTCCCGGCACGGCCGCCGCAGCCGCCGCTGCCGGGAAAGGAGCCGCCTTCCGCGGGCTCCCGAGGCCGTTGAGTGGCTGGACGGCGGCGGGGCGGAGCGCGGGGGCGGCCGCCGGCCCGTCCCGGTCCGGGCCGCCTCCCGTCCCCAAACAGCGCCAGAGCCAGCGGGCAGGCGGTGCCGGGCCAGCCGCTACCACGCCGCACCGGCTTCCCCGTGCCCCCCGCCATGGAGATCGAGCTGCCCCCCGCCACCCAGGTGAGAGCGCGACCCGGCGGGCAGGGGCGGTGGAACCCCCCGGTCCCCCCCCGGGTAGGGCCCGGCCCGGCCCAGCCCAGTGGGGTGTCCGGGCGAGGGGCGGGGCGGGCGGTCACGAGGCTGGCGGAGCACGTGGCGCCGCCCCGCCCCTACCAAGGCGCTGAGTCACGGCGGGGGCGGTGCCGCCCAGGCCCCCGCAGCCCCCCCCCCGGCCCCGCTCCGCCGCTGGGGGGGGGAGGGGGGAAAGGTCAGTCAGGGCCTCCAGGAGCCGCCTCGGCGGCAGCTGCCCGCTGCCGGGGCAGGAGGAGCAGGGGAGGGGGAGAGGGCCAGAGCCGGCGCCGGCCCCTGAGGGAGCGGC
The DNA here is from genome assembly GCF_964199755.1 of Larus michahellis. Lineage (NCBI taxonomy): Eukaryota > Metazoa > Chordata > Aves > Charadriiformes > Laridae > Larus > Larus michahellis. The sequence continues at coordinate 33,420,866 of NC_133902.1, forward strand.
TGACGAGGCGCCCGCCGCCAGAGGGGCTGCCCGCGCTGGGCGAGGCGTCGCTGCCCCCGGCGTGCCCGTGGGCCTCTCGCTCCTTACTCGGGTGAGTTACCGCAGGTTTCCTTTGGTCGCGGCGGGGCTGCCCGTCGCAGCTGCCTCGCCGGGGCCCTGTCCCCAGGCGGGCCGGGCTGAGCAGGAGCTGTTGCACAATCACGCGCTTCCCCGGGGCGGCTTTGGGTCTAGCGCAGCCTCTCACACGCAGCCCGAGGAACACGAAGCAGGATGAGCCCGACCCGGGCCTGAGGGGCTGTCGCCGGGGAGCTCGGCCTGCTGGAGGGGCCCGAGCCATGGCGGTTCTCTGGGGTTTTGGCCCGGGAGGAGGTTCGTCTCGGTGGTCTCCTCCGAGGCCAGTCCCTTGGAGGCTGAGGCGCGTTGGGATGCGTTTGTGTTTCGCGCTCTCGTGCTACGGAACCTCCTCGCTAAACGCCTGGGGAAGTTCAGGGCTTTTTGGATCGCAAGCTAGTTGCACAAGCGCAGGGTGGATAACTGAAAACATAACTGAGCTCCATTTTAAATTTATATAATCGTTACATGCTTTTTTCGGGCTTTTAAATGGAAAACATGACCTTATCAACCAAGTGTTAGGTTTAAAGAAGTAATACTTGAAATTTCATCTGGAGCTGTTTTAGTTCTTTTAATACTACAAATTTAAGACTCAAGAGTTTTGAGGCTCCTTTAGTGTATGTCAGTACAATATATGCTATGCAGCAGTGGTTGTTTTTAACATTGTCTCTCCATCCTTTAGGATATATAAGTGGGTACTTCCTACAGGTAACATCTCTGTAACAGTGTTAGATGTACCTTTTTCTGTTCATTGAATGCTGTTGCTTTTCTGTCTTAGGCCACTCATGCCTTTGCCTGGCCCATCTCTTTTTCTAGCCCTGGGTAGCGCATTCGGGACCTCTACCTTGCCTCCTTGGTTTCTTGGAAAATACTGTAACAAAAATGAGGCTCTTGGCCCATAGTGCGTAAGCACCTTGCAAATTTCTTTTTGCCTATACTATCCAGCTATGGCACTTTAGCTCTCATTTCTGAGGGAATCTGGACAGACTGATTCCTGTGTACCTGCTTTTGTACCTTCTTGTCCAGTCCACTGTGACTGCTCTGCCAGCAAACCTAGCTTTTGTTACTTGTTTCCCTACTTTGCCAAACTTTCTACCAAGCCACCTGTTGCAATTTGCCTATCTGAGCTCAACAGCTGCTGGTTTATTCTCTTGCAGAGCTAGCCTGAAAAGGCACTGCGTTTTTTAGATAGTAGATGATTACCATCTTTGACATACAGTTTTAAATGTATTTATTAAATGGAAAATTCAAATACCCTTTCCCATAAAATGTTCCCTCAAAGTGAGAGATGGGGAACACAGTCTTCGTTTAGCCCATTAGGTCTTGCAAGGCAGTGGATGGGAAAGGTGTGCGCTTGTGCAAATACCGTGCAAGCTCTTAGTCTTTTATGTGCCTGGAAGCAATTGTCATAGCAGTAAAGGTGAATGTGAAGGATCGGGATTGATCTATCTCCTGAACCAGAATGTAAAATCGACACTTCTGCTACGTACTTCTGTGGGAGTTAGCAGTGACATTGCCTGCAATATTCTTAGAAAAAGTATTCCTCTCTGCCTGGAAATAGGATGCACTGCTGTACGCAGAGGTAAAATGGGATGTTTCCTTTTACACACTAACAACACAGACACTGAAACACATAAGAGAAAAGAATGCAATGGAACAAGCGTCAAGGTGTTTCAATCATACTTGTGAAAGCAGTGATAATTCTCATAGTAGTTATTCTCTCCTTCAGTAAATTTGAAGTTATTGAAATGGTTGCTTGTAACCTTGTAAAACAGCTCAACATGCTCATCAGTTATTAAATTTTGAGCCTTGCAACAAGAAGAGAGCAAAGAGAATTCACTTTCCAACACAAAGAATAAAGCAGTGGGTTGTACTTACACTGAAGACCGACTGTAACAACTAGCAAAGCCAAGTAAGCAAATAATTGAGTGCCTGTGTATCTGTTAGGTTTTTTCTACCTAGAGAACTGCCCTGAAGAGTTTCCAGCTCAATTAGTGTGATGTCTTCAGTCTAAAGGGCTTTAACGAGGAATTACACATACTTTTTTTATGACATGCTGCATTACATTGTCAAGTGAATGGGTTTATTTTTTATTCCCTAATGGCCTGTCATTTCCACACGAGGTAGATTCTGCAGGCAAAGACAAACAAGTGCACCTCTCAGGCCTGGCAACAAGTCTTTGTTTTTAGAGTTGGTTGGGTTTTTTGTTTTGTTTGGGTTTTTTTTGGTTCTTGATAATGTGTTTTAATAATTCTGTTGAATAGGACTATCTGATCAAGATATCTGTAGAAGTATCTATGTATGTAGATAAATTTCAATATAAGAAAACATCCACACTTCTGAATATAATGTTGTCTACTCAAATTATGGCCAAGTTTGGAGGAAGTAGATGGGAGAGTATCACAAGCTCTGTCTTAAGTGAAAATGCATTTATTTTCACCCTCACGGTTCTTCTGTGCTCACCTTGGTGTGAGGCTTCACTGACAGCTTTCTTTCCTTCAGATCTCACAAAATAATATCTTTCAGTTAAGCTGGTGGTAGATGTAATGCAATGTAGTATGTTTAGCTGAAATTAATGTAGACTAATAGGAACTGACCCTGTCAATCCCTTCAGGAGAACAACTAATTGGATATTATTGTTATTGTAGTAAATATCCATCATATGAACACTGTTCTGTAGTTTGTCTTTAAAATGTGCTAAGAAGTCACAGTTATATTGGAAATTGATGGAAGCACAACAAGTTAATTGCCTCTGAAAATCTGACTTGAAGAAGTTTGTGGTTAGGACTCAAAGTTGGAGAAGAGTTTGGCTTTGAAAGTTTGTTGGGAAATATTTGAAAGAGACCAAACAGGAACAAAAAAGAACATTCAGTGTAAGCAGAGGGCAGCTGGATGATCTCGTGTGCTTTAAAGAACTTGAGACATTTTTATAGCACTGTGTGGGTGGTTAGGAAGGTTTGTGTACACTTCCCACCAATGTTCATGGGCAAGAATAAATTTTGGCTCTCTGGGCCTTACTTTTTTCTTTTTTTTTTTTTTTAATTGAAAAAGCAGAGACAGTATAAAACTTATCCTAAATAAGAAAGCAGCAGGTAATGTATAATCCTGAAGGACAAGGATGTTGTTAAAAATGTGTCAGATTATTATAGTTGTTAGTGTTGCACTTGAATAAACCTTCTGATATCTTTTGGTTTCTTTCCCTCAAGTTCGGTGTCTGAAGTTTGCAAAGCAGAAAAATATCTGTTTGATACGTATTGCTGCCTTTGTGGTCCTGACTGAAATGAATGTAGCAATAGCATATTGAATATACTTATTTTGTTAAATAAATCTTGGATACCTTTGTGGAATATGCTGGGCTTTGTGAGATGATGAGGAACACTAGAAGTGGAAGGAGCTTTGTGAGATGATGAGGAACACCAGAAGTGGAAGGAGCTAAGTGAAATACTCGTTCATTTACTTTCTCAGTAAAATTAATTAATACTATTTTTTTTAATATAGTTTTTCCTAAATAGTTGTAAAATTTTGTTATATTTGGTCCTTCAACAGAACCAACAAACCCCAAAACAGCAAAAGCTGTCGGAGTCTGTCATTGAAAATCTTTGAAAGCTTAGCGGGAGAAGGAGAGAATGTAGAAGGTTCAGATGGTGACAGCAAGTAACACCAACTGTGCCTGTAACACTGCGTGTGCGCTTCATTGGAAAGAAGGAATTTGATTTTTGTATCTAGAATACTGTTTCTTTCTTCCCCCTCCCCCCCACCCCCAAAATTATAAAGATAAGCTTTAAATGACTAAACCATTCATTAAAATTAGGCCAGTTTGTGAAAGTGTGATGTATTTGCAATGATTGTGTTGGCTGAGGCAAGTGCGGTACAAGTCCAGGCAGTAACCTGTCGTCATGAATTAAATATTAATCCCCTGCTGCTGTGCTTGAATTGCAGCCAGCAAAAAGTCCTCCAAAGTCTCCAGGTTAATCACCTAGTTAAAGTTTGTTTTGGCCTCCCATCTCATTCCAACCCTAAGTAACCTATTATTTTAATAGAGCACATTCCTAGAGAACTTGAAAGGGTTTGAAGTCTGTTCGGTTTTCTGATACAGCGTATTATACAGAAGTTGGACTTTGTACCACAGAATACAGCTTTAGGTGAAGGGAGAAGAATACAATGTGTTGGCCAGATCAGGGGTTTTTTTTCAGTATTAATCTAGTTTAGCTGGTTTTGGAAACACTTCATCTGCTACCTATGCAAGTCTTTCTGCATAGACCAATGAGAAGTCAGGTAGGAGGAGTTGGAAGTCGTGACTTTGAGTTTGTGTTATCCAAAGATGACTGATATACAGTGAACTGCTCAGGATTGCTCAACACTAATACTTTTATGGCATATTTGTTTTATTAAGGTAAACAATTAAACCAGCCAGTATGCAATGAAAGCCAGCAACGCTATCTGTGGTGTATAAAACAGCTTTAAAGCAGGGAAGGCTTATCTGAAACCGACACCGGCAAATACATTTCAAGTAAAGATAGGTATTGTGTACTTTTATCTTTCCTACCCAGTAACTGCTTGCTGTACAGGAAAAGCAAAGCTAGTGACAGTCACGTATTAATTGTCAGTAGCAAGAAGTTAATTGATCATATAGAACTTAAGTTTTTCTGAAGTATAAGAACAGCATTACTACTCTGTGCAGCACAGTACTGAACAAAGCACAGGGACAGCTCTGTCTCAGGATTTCATTGTTTCAGTGATTTTTAGATATATATTTCTTCGCCACCTTTTAAAATAAGGAAATTAAAAAATACATTCTCCAGCAGAGTATCTTGTTTTAATATTAGTTTAGTTTTACCTTGACATGCATAGCCCAATAGTGCCTGTTTCAAATAGAAGCCAAGTCTCAGAACCATACATTTAATTAAATATTAATTTGCATAACCAAGCAGTCTGTAACAACATCAAATAAAGATAAAAATGTTCAGTTATCTGACTGCTTTGGAGAAGAGGGTTTATCTTCATCTTATGAACCATCTTCTGTTTTCTGTCTTTAGCCATTTTGAATTCTTGGTGAAATACTTGTTTTGTTTTCTTTAACTGACACGTTGATTTTCTAATGTTACATGTTGATACATGGGATTTGTGTTTGGCTCTTAATTCCTACTTCAATGTTCACTTTAAAGAATTAATTCAGTTGTTTTGATATGTTGATCATGATGATGATGGAAAGCCAATAGGAGTTTTACTGCGTTAATAACCAAGTTAGTAACTCGGTTAAGTTAGCATTGTTTTACCAGCAGAGAGTAACCACTGCTCACTGGTATATTACCAATCCCTAGCGTGAGTACTAATTGGCAAGACTGTAGTAGAATGGGTATAGCTTAATAATACTTACATGGGTGCAATTTATATACTATGGATCTGGTTGAAGTTTTTTATTATGTGAATTTCTGATTTTGGCCTGATTAGCTGCAGTTTTTATACTGGGAAGAAGGAATATAAAACAGTGTTTATTTTTAGCTAAATTACTTTGAGGGTGCTGCAAATGACTATTAATACTTCCTATCTTTACAGTTAAACTAAACCCTTTCAAGAAGTATATCTGTCTGTTGATGCTATTGCAGTACTGAGAGAGTTGAGACCACCCAACCTGGTACTTGTCTTGCAGAGTCTTAACAATTTTCGTCCAACTTCTGCAGTATTATTTTGACCAATGATATTAAAAAAGAGAAGAGAAAGGAAAAGAAAGTTCCTTTAAGTTTGATGTTGCAGCAACAAATTATGTAAGACCAGTTTGAAACCATCTCTTCCAAACCTTTTAAGGAAGTATCTTCTGTATGACTATGAAACATAAAGATAGCAACTTTTCCCTCCTTGCCCCCACCTCTGTCTTGCAATTTCAAAGTTTTATTGCTGTTTGCTGTGTTGGTTTTACATGCTGTCTCTTGTAAGTATAAGAAGACCCACTCCTGGAGACTGCTTGCAAAACAAAGTTTGCATGCTTGAGAAATTGACTCAGAAGGAGCTTGGTTGATAGCCTGTCTTTAAGAAGAGGTTTGTTTTATGGTTAAGGGTGTGCCTATTTGCTGTGTTTGAAATTAATGCCCACTAAATGTTGAAGCAGTGAATTTTCTACGGCTGAGTTATTTGAAAAGATGCTGTGATTTTGATTTGCTTCCTGCTCAGGTCATCATCACTATTTGGCCATTAAGAGCTATGATAGAGAGATTCTGGGGGGTTTTGTTTGTTTGAACCCTTGTGGTAAAATTAATACCTCCCTACTTACTGCTATAATTAGAGTGGAGCAATTCCTGTGCTGCTTGGGCTGTTGGAAGATCCACACTCGGAATTTCCAGGCAGCATGTGGTTGATGCAGGTCTGCCACTCTGAATGCTGCCTGCTCCCGTGTAAAGCTGGGGTTTTCTGTCTGCTCCACAGCTGGCATTTGTGTTTTGTGCCGCCTGGGCCTGGAAGCTCAGTCATTTCTTCTTTCTGTCTTCAGGACCTGTTTGCTTGAGTTATGTACTGTTGGGTAAAACAGCTGAATTTTGGGTAGACAGGGTATTTCCAGTTAGATTGCGTGCAGTTATGCGACCAGATGACATGTTGCGCAATCAGCTGGATAATAAAATGATGGGCAAAAGAGGGTAGCAGGGGCGGGTAGGCAGCTCTGAAGGTTGGTGCAGCTCAGCTTCAGAACAGTTTTTCAGAAGCTTCATGGCTGGAAGAAAAACATGGAGACTTTAGTGACAGAGGTCATCTGAGATGTGTCAATGGGAGTATTCTACCCCAGTTTGTTACACTAACCTTGTGTTCACCGGTATCACAGCAGTAGTGACTCATACGTGTGCACTGGTGCAGATAATACAGTCATTAAGTGTCCTTGGAATGAGCGTACTGTAGACCCTGTTGCAATCTTCTGTGAATTATTTGACAGGAGATGCATGGACATATTTTGTGTTATATAACATTGAATTATATTTGCACTTTATTTTTTTCTACTGTAATTTGGTCTTGAGCATATCTGTGTCAGCTGAGGAATTTCTGGAAGATTTTCCCACTGATACTTATAAAATAAATCAAACAAACCTGAGCAGACTTTTGAAACAAGTAGATTTTAAGATACCTAAGGATGAAAATGAAAATACTTCAGTAACAAAAATAGCACTATTAAAATAGTGTAATATGATAAAACAGAACTTATATTTGAAACTAAGTCATAACTTCTGACAGCTGGTCTTCCAAATTATTTAAGTTGAATTCTTGGGCTATGGAAATGCACATCATGTTTAAATGCCTCATAGCTGTGTATGCTGTAACAGAGAATTACAGCACAGTGACTTCTGATACCGTGCTTTCTAATTTGGTTTTAGTATTTGAACCAACTAGTATAAATTGTTGTGACTCAGTGGAACGTTTTAGTTCTGTGTATTGTTTTCCAGCTTGATTTGTGATCCTTTACCATCTGCCACTACAGGCATCTAGTCTGCACCTACCACTCTCAGGAATCCTTGCTCAGCTGGTAACCAGTGCGAACGTATCTAGACATCTCTCATCTCTTGAAGTTTCTTTTTGCTGACAAAATGAAGAATGGAAGCCACTTAAATAATGAAACTGTTAATAGAGTGCTTTAAATTATTCTGAAAAAATCCGTTACTAAGGTCAGACCCATAGAATTATTTTAAATTCAAAATGAAGCTTGGCATTAGAGTTTTTGATAAATTGTATGTGTATGTGGCAGAGATGATGAACAAGGTCTTACAAAATGCAAGTAGTAATGACAGAATTAACAGTTCACAGCTGACTCTGAGAGGAGTGATTTACCCTAACAAGATCTCTGTCTCTCATTGTCTGCTTTGACTGTGTGCTATAGAGAAGTTATAGAATCTTGCAATTTTTACTGATAATTGCAAGTAAGTGAGGCATAAGGAAGTAAAGTGCTTTGGTAAAAGGCATAAAACTGTTTAAGATCCAAACGTGACACTTTCTTTGCATTCCATATTTTCTTATTTTACAAGTGATCTTAACCTTTTTTGCTCAAGAAATTGATTCTATTTACATCTGGAAAGGAATCAAATCTTCTGTAATGTCTTCTACTAGAGAAAGCAGCTGTAAAAGCTGATTTTACAAACAGTCTGCTAAATATAGTGTACTGTAATGTATTTGCAATCTGGATAGCCTTCCCCCAATATTTAATGTTTGTTAACCATATTAACATGCCTGGACTATGTTTGCTGCTTATGAATGGAAGAGAGATATTGACGTGTTTATTATTTGTGGCATACAGTCTTGTTTTGGCCATCGTAGGTGCTGGTAGAGTGTGTGAGGGGACATGTGTCAGGGATTGGCCTCTACCTTGATTTCTCAGGTACATCTCCCATTTAATCAGAAGGCTAAAAGAGGCATCCCTGTGACACCCAGCCGTACAGGCTGTGAGCCTCCTCTGTGCTCCAACGGGACAGATATGGGAGCCGCAAGGAAAGTGGCGGGCAGGGGAAGCGCTTGATTTGGATGGAAGGCCACAATTACTGATGGTTGAGTTTTGAGGGTTTTTTTGTTCTTCTGAGGATATCGAGAACTGCTGCTTTTGTATAATTTGGTAAGAGGAATAAAACCATTTACCTACTCTGGTTCATGCCTTGGGAGATGGATTAGCTCCTTTTGCTTTCAGAATTTATAAATCGAGTACCACGCAGGACTTTTAAAAAGTGAGGACTGGATTGCACCACACAGAAACAAAGCTTTAGTTTTGTACACAGTGTTGTTCAGTTCCTCAGTGGGTTTACCCTTTTTAAGCAAAAGCTGTCATTGTGTACAAAACCAATAAATTGGCATGTGGACGCCTGACATGGTGGCCCTTCTTGAGCTTTCTGATTTAGTTGTTTAACTTTGCAGGACCTTCAAGAGCTTCCTGAAACCTTTGTGGACATTGATGGATTTTAGAGGATTGCTGTTTGCTCAGAAATACGTGAATTACAGGTGCTTAAGAAAATGAGTAAAATCTATCCTTGCCTCATTCTATGGAAAAACAACTCTCATCATGTGTCTTGGTGTGCCTGGAGGAAGGGGAAAAGCTATACAAACTCCTTTCATGCAAATTATATAATGATTTCTATGTTTCATGTAAATTTCTGGTTGTGTTTTTTTTCCCTTTCCCCTTGTAGAAACTAAATAACCTTTCCAAGTGTACTTAAAGTTGAACACTCAAAAAAAAAACAAAAACAAACAAACCTGATCCTGCTTATATATTCAAAACTGCACTGACAGTAAATTCCCAGCATTGTCTCTATATATCATGTATGTGAAAAGTACACATTAATTGCAAGACTGATCTGCAAAGGTATTTAACACCTGTGCCCCACAGCCTGCAGTGGGAGGTAGGAACCTACATACTTTGCCAGATGTGGGCTGTTGTATACAGAACGTGTCACAGCTGACCACCTCTGGAGCAAGCTGTATTCCCTGCAATGTGACCATATTCTTAAGCTTTTAGTCTTCAGGTAGCATTTTTAGGCTGATGAGGTGTTTGTGTAGCAAGTTCTCTGAGATTGAAAGCATCCTTACTCTGTCAGCTCAGTGTGGAAGCGTGGAAGAATTTCCTTGATGCAGCTTTCTGGAGTAGATGTCTGTGTTACCAAAGGGCTGATGGACGTGTTCTGGCAGTACAGTTAGTGAACCTCACTGCTTTCTAACCCACAGGGATAATTCCTGTTGCTTGCAATTGTAGCTTGGCCCACAAACAACAACAACAAAGTTGCTTGTGAGATCAGTGAAGTGAAACTTGGTGAGAGGTGCTGCTCCTAATACTGGAGCACGCTGTTTCCACAGCCAGGCTGTAATGACCTGTCTGGTACCTGTCCCCATAACTTGCCCAGCCATCAGCAAAATGACAGCTAAAAATGGGGACTTTACAGGAAGATCCCAGAGCAGTGACAATGTATAGTACGAGAAAGATTCTAAATAACCCCAGACAATATTTTTGACTCACAAACGCGTATACTGTTTTCATGTTTGTTTTGAAACAAGCTTTTCCAAAAAGTGTGCAATCCTGATGAAATCGAAATAATGGCTTATAGGTTTTAACCCAAGGTTAATACAACCTAATGAATATGTTATTTGCAGTTTTGCTAGGTTCTTTTCCCTGTTTCTATGCTCATCTTTTCTTACTTCCTGATTTGTTTCATTGGATGTAAGAGTGTGCTGTAATTTGACTGGATCGTGTTTCCCAGATGACTGAGCCATTATTATAAACAAATCCTCTTGTAGATAAACTAATGAGTAGCCTGTGGCGATGTCCGCACGCAGTACATGCGTGGCTGCATACAGCAGGATAGCTTGAAGATAATCATTTAACAGGTAACTGTTTTACAAGTACTGTAGGCTCAATATATAAAACGAATCAGGACACAAAGGTGGTTGTTTTTCTATTGTTAAAAGAACAGCAGTGTTTTCAAGTGCCGTGGTTTTTTTATACTATTGGTTTATGTGTAGGGTAAGGATTTTTTTTGTTGTTCTTGTGTAAATGCCATGGGTTTATATGATGCAGTTTTGACTTGGGAGGGAAAAAACCCAAACACAAAATAAAGCTGTTAAAATTAGCTTTTCCTGAAATGACAAAGACTTCTTTCTGAGATGGCTGCTATTTGAATACCTTTCAAAATGGAGTTAGGTGGTGTGGTACATAGTGATTAGACAACAGCTAGAGTCAGCCACAGCAGAATCACTCAGTTTACTTGCTTGGACAACGCAGCAGAGTCTTGTTGATATATCAAGCATGTAAAAACAAATAGACGGCCTAACCCACTCTTTTATAAAACAATTCGTATTTTTGCCAGCCTCCCAATTTCATTATGCAACTTGTGTAATAGATTGTAACTTGGATACATATTAACTTTGTGTGCTTATTGACTTAGTCATTTTGTAATGCTGCTCGTGCAAGATAGAGTACAGAAGTAGCAAGTAAATGGCTCTGTTAAGCTGAAAGAGGGATTCAGACTTTGAGTAGAAGGTACCACAACACTTTTATCACAAGCCAAATATACTGCGGAAAAGTGAAATTTAGATTAACACAATATAATTAAGACAGAAAAGGGAAGAACAGAACCCATCTAACAGAAACAGCAAAGCTCTGAAAACATTTAAGATTCATTGCTTTATATACTGATGTTCCAGAAAGCACTCTGGGGATGTCAAGAGATTTAGGACTAAGTTTGAAGAAGCGGGATGACACCCAAGACCATTTTTGGCTTTTGCTTAGCAGCCAGGATAGGGCTTGTAAATATGGGCATAGTTAAACTTCTTCAAGAAAAGTTCATCATCAGCAGCATACAACGTTAGACCAGACTCTCTCTTTTCCTTTAGGCTAAGGCAGAAATAGGGGAATTTGGAGCAGATACAATGCATGATGGATCTGGCCATCTATACTAGAGAATAACTTTTGAAAAGTCAGGTGTTGTACAAACAAAATAAGTACCAATGTCAGATTTAAGACTTTGCTTTCTGTAAGCCATGCAAATGAGACAGTGGGTTTGGGCTTATTTTTTTTTCCCCCGATTCTTTTTTTTTTTTTTTAAGGATGTTGAGGCAGGATCAGTTCTGGGACCATTCATCCCCTGGAAACCACATATGCTATATTAAACTCTATTATTTTAAAGCTACCTTCTAAAATACGTATTGATAAAACAATTTAGAAGAACACAGCTACTTCTGGAGTGTCTGAGATAGAGCACGAAACAATCTTCCGCAAAAAGATCTGCGGCACTGAGCAAGAATGCCCTGATCTGTTGTACCAGAAATGGTGACCTGAAGGCAGACCAAATGTAGTGGGAAAAGGAGATATATATGTGTTTCTGACTCCAAAGATTAATGAGCCAGAGAGGAGAATGTCGCTCCTGCTGCTGTGCCCCAGGCTGGAAGGGAGTGCTGTGAGGCTCTTGCACACATTCAGTGTTTTAAGGAGTGGCAGGGAGGTGGGGATTGATTGATTTTTGCAGAAAAAAGAGAAAACTGTTGTCAAAGTGAAGAAGTAAACTGTTCGTGTTCCTCCTTTTCCTTTTCTTTCCCGTCTTTCCGATGACGGTGTTTTTCTTTACCTGCTGTGGTCTTGCTCTACTGTTAGCATTCAGATTTTGCAGCTTTTGGAAGTTAGTACATTAATGACCATGAACAGCCTACAACAGCTATTTTTTATTGCAGTTATGTTCTTACTCCCGTCTTTTCACTATTACCGGATAATATATGGGGTATATGTTTTCCCTGGCAGTTTGGAAGGCTTGCTTGCCACAGGATGTATCATATGGGAAAACCATCGTGTTGGGAGCTGTACAGATCTTACGGTCTTTGTTGATAACGCTCCTGGAAGATGACACTTCAGGTGAAATATATAAATCACGCACTTCTCAGAGGAGTTATTTCTGGAGTGAGGGTTGGGAGAGTGGGTGGGTAGTGTCCAGAATTGCACTTGTAGGGGAAGATTGTCCTTCCAGCCAGCCAGAGCCTCTCCCTGTCTTTGTCAGAATAATGCCCAGACATGGCTTGTAGTGAAACTTTCTTAAGAATGCTGGACAATCCAGCCAAGGAGTTTTTCAACTAATCTAATTTATAAGAGTAGATCCTGACAATTTGGCATTTTCTATGAGAGCCTGATGGAATACAGTGGGAGGTACAGTCTGAAATACGAGATGTATGTTAGGAGAAAACAGAGGCTAATCACTTTTAGCTAATGAAATATCAAGACACAAGGTCACCATTTTTCAACGGGCTTATATATATAGACATAGAGTGGACATTCTCTTACGACATCACTTCTTTAAAGCTATGGCTTTCCAACCCTTTCAGAGACCTTTTTCAGGTAAGTTAGTGTGCAGGGCTTAAAAAAGAGTTTGCTGACCAAGATAGCAGGTATCCAGAGACTGTTTAGGGCCAGGAAGTGCAAATGGGCATCAAGAAGCAGAAGCAGGCTGGTTTAGTGTCAGTCCAGTCACACCAGCAGTAAGTGGCAAAGGTATGAAAGACAGAAAAAAAAGAAACCCCCTCACACCCACCCAAGCACCCTGTTTCCTCCTGGATTGCCTGGAAGGTCTTGGTGAAGAATGTGGGACAACAGGCAGCTCCACAGGGCAGTCAGGGATTTGACCTTGTGCATTCACAAATCACAGGTTGCTGTCACGGGGTTTGCTTGACAGCTGTCTGCTCTGTCACGTTTCCAAATCCTAAATGCAGACATCTAAAATTGCTATTGTACCTCTCTGCCCTCAGTTTAAATAGCTTCTGCCATTCCCTTTTCCCCATTCTTCTCATAAGGGCCACTGCTCGTTCAAATTTTTTGTGTCCTCACTGTCCCTTCCACATTCTTGAATTACTTTCTTCAATTTCCAGTTGTAAGGGATTGAAAATTGCAGGTCAGCTTTCAAAACTCTGTTTTTGAACTTTTGTTTTTGAAAAGTTATGGCATTGTGCTAACTTTGTCTGCTTTCTCTGCTTTCTCTTAAGCATGAGGCTTATGTGTCCAGGATGTTTTTCTGTAATTATGACTTGTAATTAAATTAGTAGCTTGCCTTGAAAAAGATTTCAAGAACAAACCACTAGTTATGATGATTTCAGAGATCATATGAAGACATCAAATGACTTATAAATAATTCTTAAAACTTACTTGAACGAAATCAGATCCTCCTGAGGATTTTGAGGGGAAGACATTCAGCTGTTGCTACCACTGCCTGTGCCTTTCTTAAGTGGTGAGATGGTTCCAGCTCCTTCTCTTGCACTTGCTTTATTACTTGATCCCCTCCCTTTCATTCTTGCCTTGGAGTATCTCAGGTCCTTGATCCTCACTTCCCACACATTGTTTTTTTTGAATACAGAAAAAAATTTAAGGTACTTTTTGTTCATTCCTTTCACTTTTTGGGAAACAAATAGGAATTGGGGGTTACTTTGCCATCTCTTTTTCTGTGAGTAAGCTATAGGAGCGTTTTCCTGCTGCTTGTGGGGTCCCAGTCCAAGCTCTCACCTGGATGTGATTTATATTGATTCTGTTGCTCTTTTATTTATTCATGCTGGCAGGTGAATTCTTCTCTCTTCTTGGAGTTAGGTGCTAATGCACCCTGGGAAAGAAAAACAAATCTTGTCTAGTGAGAGATTCTGCTACTGTTATCCCAATTTATGTTGCAACATACATGATGTGCTCTGTATGAAGGGGATGGCTAATAACAGGTTGAAAGTACTGTCTGAGATGATAGCAGATTGTTTCTCTCCTGACACCTGGGCCGCTGGATGTTTCCACTTTACTGATGCTACCTGTAAGTGGTTTATATTCCAAACAAAACCAAAAGCAGTCAGATAAACCAAACAGGGAAGAAATGAAAGATGAGCATTTTGTTCAAAGCACAAAAGTCAGTCTGTGAAAATAACGCGAAAACAGGGTCTCTTGCTTTTGTTTACCCTACTGCAAATATGTTTGCTTAGGAGCAATAAGAGTTAATTGTCAAACTTTACAATGTAGTCAGAGATTTTCGCATAAAATGTATAACAGACTCTGCCCAGATGGCAAATGCTGATATGTAAATCTAAAACATGAAAATTTCCATTGGGGGCCAGATGGTGGCTTAATGTGAATTGTTTAACATTTATGTTTATCTTATTAAAAGTGCCTTTATATGTCCAAACTAAGCTATCAATGTGGTTGGAAGACCATATCACTAAATGAATAAAAAAAAAAAATCAAACCACGAATACGAGGCACCTCCTGCTTACATGGATCAGGGGAAAGCAAAGCACGTCCTTATCTGTTGAGAGAAATCCTTTCTCTGTCTACAGAATTGTGAATAAAATATTAGAAATAAAATCAAATCGGTGTTTGCCTGCTTGGGAGAAACATTAAAATCATATTACTTTCCCAGAAGTTAGAAATGTGGGACAATGGTAATACACACGTTAAATACCTTGATGTATTTCCCCTCAAAATAGGCGTTGGTGTTCGGGGTAAAGAGCTGAGGTCTAGACAGGGAAAGCCTGACTCCCAGGCGCGGGTCCTTCCTCCTGCAGGGCAGGTCTGGCTCTTCCTGCGCTGCCTCTTGGCTCTGCCAGAACCCATCGTTTCCTCTGATGCAATTCAAGAAATTGCACAACGGAGGAAAGAACAAACGGGCGCTTGTGGACTCCGTCACATGAGGGACCGCTGGCGCCTTTACAGTAAATACATCTGATATTAAGGGAAGTGGTTAGCGTGACTCCGGAGGGCAGCAGGGAGCCCTGGGTCAGATGAATCTTTCACAGGACTCTGGGTGCACATGCTCCAGTTTGGATGCGAATCTGTCCTCGCTCGTCCCTCCAAATAAATCTTTCTGAGACCAGCACATCATGTTGAGGCATCCAAAAAATCAGTGGGT
Source organism: Larus michahellis (assembly GCF_964199755.1). Classification (NCBI taxonomy): domain Eukaryota; kingdom Metazoa; phylum Chordata; class Aves; order Charadriiformes; family Laridae; genus Larus; species Larus michahellis. The sequence goes on from NC_133902.1 coordinate 33,436,342, forward strand.
AGCTGTTACACAAGCAAGAAGTAAAATACCTTTTAATAGCTTTAGTTAAACACTCCATGCATCAAATACATGGCTATTTTTTGTGATGCACAAGGGGGGAAAATGCTTCAGTGATAAACCTGAAATATAGTGCCTGTCTGTGTCTCTGGATACCTCTGTGTATGTGTGCAATAGTGTTCAACAAGGCAGAGAAGTAATTTAAAAAGGAAGGCTGTGGGGAGGCCGGAGGAACAAAATTGCAAAATATTTGCTTTAGACTGTGATTTTTAATTTATTTTTTTTTTAGTTCTTTGCCGCCATCTTATGCTGGGTGTTGTGATTCACTCCTTACTGAATCACTGGTCACTCTTGACTCCATTAACTTTGACCTGAGGCTTTGGACTGGTGCCTAGAATTATATATATATTTTTTTTCCCTTGAAAAGGGGAGTATTACTAAAAGCATTGGCTGAAAATATAGATAAGTGTTAAATGGCAGGTTAATATTTAAATCAGTGTGCTGTTTGATGATGTTACATATTAGCGTGTTGGACAGAAGAACACTTCCCCCATGCCACCTACTCATGTGTACAGTAATTACTTGAATTGTTGTTTGAAGTTAAGGCTAATGTTGCTGTATAGAACTCTTCAAATTGAAAATAGGAGGGCTTTTTTCCAACTATATGGTGATAATTAAAAAAAAACAAAAAACAAAAAACCAACCAAACAAAAAACCCCCAAAACAACCAACCCACTCTTTTTGGTTTTAAGTGCTACAAATGCAACAACTAAGTAAAATAAAAGGGAAAAAAAAAAAAAAAAAAAAGGTGCTCCCAACAAGCATCTCTCTCCAGGGCAGAGCTCAACAGCATTTAGTAAAGCTTGGCCCTTTGCCAGAGATAAGATACTGGCTAAATGTGGTCCCTTGAAAAATGGTGACAGGAGCCAATCAATGCTGTCATATTTCTCAAAAAGAGCCCCAAATCCCGAAAACCATGCAACTGTATTCATTCAGAAGGTTATCCTGCTTGCTGACTTATTGCCGCGCACACAGAGGTGCTGCTGTACAGCCACGGCATTTTTTTTTGGCCAGCTGGTGTCTGTGGAGGTCTCATCCCCCAAACAAGGCAACACCCAAAGCTACTTGTTTTGATAACAATTATAGCCAGTAGCATGGGTGAAAGATTTCATAGCTGTGCCTTAAGTTTTTGTGCTAGGGCTACGTGGTTTTTCTTAAGGAAAACGTGTTACACCTTCTCTACCTCTTTTTGTGATCACTTTTGTTTTTCATGATTTAAACTGAAACTGAGCACCAGTTCTGCTATTTTTGTGCTGCAGTCTGTTGCAGCTCGGGGAGGAAAACAGCTCTGTTAGTTCACAGAGGAAAACAGCTCTGTTAGTTCACAGCCTCATGCATTACAGACACACACACACACAAAATCTTTTGAGTCCCATTTTTAGTGGTGCCTTGTAAATGAATAATTCAGAAGTGAGCCCTAAAATCCAGATCCTGCAGTTTTATCCAGAACATATTGCAAATGCTCTGAGCCTGGGAAACAGTTTTGAATCTGCTGCAGAAGGAGACAGTGAGCAGCTGGTAAACTACTGGCCCTTAATGAAGCTATACCATATTGTAGTATCTCCAATTACTACAGAACTTAATTAGTTCGTTTTACCCTGCCAATCTGCAGAGACCAAACGCTGTCCTGGGCAGCCACTGTAATTATTTCAGCTTCTTCATTGCTGGCCATCAAAGCTGTGTTTGGTCTCTCCCAGCAAGGTATATTAAATATCTTAGATTTGGGAATGCCTGCATTGTATTACACACAGATATTTTACTGCCCAGTTTTACAGAAAAGTACTTTTTTTAGTAACTGGTAGAAGTACTTCATGCAATGTATAAATATGAGTGTTAATGGTATAGCATTTTTAACAAAGAAATGAGAATATTGAATCGGTTGGTTCTCATGTGGACTTGCCCTAAAGCTTTTTGCCGTAACTGTTGTACAGACGTGACCGTTTCGAATGGCAACATGACTTGGTGTTCAGGTTACTCTGCTTCTCTATTTGAAAATAGTCTTTAGAGATAAGGAAATATTTTAATTTGATATGGTTGCAAAACAAATGTATCTTGGGTGTAGAACTGCTAACTGAATGAGTAAAGTGCTGTTTAAATGAAATGCAGTGTCCGGTATATTATTTGTAGTGTGCTAGTCTGATGAGAATGCCCAGCACTCAGCGTTATTGTTGTGTGCTCCTGCTAAAGGGTAATTTTAAGAATAAGGGAACATGCCATAAAGTCAAAACTCCCAGGCATCAGCAAGAAATTGTTGGCATTTACCCATCTGAGAAATGTGGCTACCAAATTTTAAAATTCTGTATCACCTGACATCCAAATTGATGATTTTTGAGTGTTAGGTTTTCTTCACAGAAGAAAATAGTCTAAACTTCAGCCCTTAAAAATATTGAATGTGTGAACAATAGAAAAACAGAACAATTCTGTTTGGAGGCTAACCCTCCCCCCAAAAAAATCCTTTATGCAATACATTAAAAAAAATTGTAGCCAAATCAAATAATATTAAATGGGTGGTTTTCCCTAAATAGCAGAGTTTAATTTGTCTTCTGAAACAGGCTCAAGAGGTAGCTGATTTCCAAGAAATTTAGGTCATTGTTAGCTGTCTGATAATGTTTGACTCTGTGATGAGCCAGAGGCCAACTGATTACCAAAATTTGACACCTGTTAACCTCTAGTTTATACTCAGCTGCTCCAAACCAGCCGCACTTAGAACATCTTCTTAGACTAAGCTTTAAATTACAATTTTTTTAATAATTGTGTTTGGTACTACAGTGATGTTATGTCACTTGGTGACTTTGAAACCAGGTTGTCCTCCAGCCCTGAAGCCCTGTTCTGCAGATCTTTAAGATCAATACTAAATACCGGGATGGAACACAAATATTTTAAAATACATTGCAGTATGGCTATTATAGTTACTTCAGACAGCCCCTGTTGTGTTTTTAGTCAGCTTTTACAGTTTTATATGATCATACTGTAAAAAAATTATGTGGGCAAACTTTTCAATTTCTTTCAATTTCTTTTTTCTCTTTAATGTTCTTCTAAAAATTACTTTCTTACTGTGACATAATTCATTCTATAGCTTCACGTTTTCTATGAGCAAACTTAGGAAAGAAGAATGTATTTGTCCTCTGGCTAGTTCATGTATTACCTTACCAATTGTAACAAACCGCTTAGTTTCTGTGAGCCTGCGCGTGGGCCACAGCAACCAAACCATCAGTTCACACGCTTCAGAGAGGTCCTGTAGAGCCCCGTTTTACTTAGATAATTTTGTAGGATTGAGAGAATAAGCCTCAGTTACATGAGTCTACCTGTTTAATACAGAATTTAAAAGCTTTGCTGTTGTTCTAAACCAGTTTTGCTGGGGAGGACGCTTGCTTAAAAAAAGCATTTCTATTACAGGACATGAACTTGATTGACATCCTTTGGAGGCAAGATATAGACCTTGGGGCAAGGCGTGAAGTTTTTGATTTTAGTCAACGGCAGAAGGAGTATGAACTCGAGAAACAGAAGAAACTTGAAAAGGAAAGACAAGAGCAGCTCCAAAAAGAGCAGGAGAAAGCCTTGCTGGCTCAGCTGGAGTTAGATGAAGAGACAGGTGAATTTATTCCTGCTCAGCCAACTCCGCGCATTGAGTCAGAAAATACCGAGCCACCAGTCGGTTTTTCACAGGTAAGCTCTCGTTTGTGTTTGTGAGTGCGTTTAAACCATTTTCCATTCACAGGAAGACATTATGTTAGTGGTTACCTAAAATGAATTTGCATTCGTTGCTGTAATGGAAGATTCTTCAGTTATTCAAAGATGCAGTAACATTTTTTTTAATAACTTTCCTATTTAGACCACACAGACTTCAAAACCAGAAGCAGAAGCCTTGTCCTTTGATGACTGCATGCAGCTCTTGGCAGAAGCATTCCCATTTATAGACGACAATGAGGTAAAAATGCTCAATACGGCGGTTTCACGGGTGGTCTTCTAAGGGATCAGTCTCGTGTCTTCTCTTACTAACATTTGTCTTCACCAAAATGTTAGTTTGTGATATGACTTGAGTTTTGTCCCCAGGCTGACTCCAGCTGGAATAAAGCAGTGTACTAGGGCTGTGTCCAGAGGGACTGGAGTCGTGCTCCTGTGTTCCTTCTGCTTACTGAATCCTGCAGCCAGGATCCAGTGTATAACGCCAGCTGATGGCGACCCTTCCAGTTACTGCAAATAACTGTAGTGGTTTGTTACAGTGAGCTCAGTGCATGTGAGTTGCTTTATTTCCGTGTGCAGACCCAGACTATTTGATGTGTAAAGATTTCTGGCTTTTTTTTTCCCCTGCTATTTCTTTCCTTAATATGAAAATTCCTTTAATGGGTATATTTTTGTATTATCCCATTATTTAAAAATAAATGTTTTCATTAAGAAATACCTATCTGTTCTGCAGAAATGGTAGAACACCAAAAAATAGATTTTTTTTTTTTTTTTTTTTTTTTTTTTGCTTTGGAAAATTCAAAGCTGGTTTTTTTGGTGGTGTTTTTTATGTGGATCTTTTTTGTTGTTGTTATTGTTGGTTTATTTGTTTTTTTTAAACTTGTTTTTTTTAAACACTCCAGGCTTCTTCATCTGCATTTCAGTCACTGGATCCTGCTCAGATTGATAGCAGCCCAGTCTTCGTTTCCTCTGATCAGACTCAGCCACCTGAATCACCTCTTCTAGTTCCACTTACTGATGCAGAGAATATGCAGAACATAGAGCAAGTCTGGGAAGAATTACTGTCCCTTCCAGAGTTACAGGTAAAGGTTTAGTACAATAAGCACCTGAAAAAAATAGCATGGTATTTTGGAAGAGTATGGTATTTCGGAGAATGCGCTACAAGAGCTTCTTAACAGATGGCGATTGTGACTGTCATGTTGGATTCTACACTTGTAGGATGTCTATAACTCAATATGAGCTTTAATTTTTTAAAAAATAATACATTGAAAAACATGTAGGAGGAAGGAAATTAGTTGTTTATCAGAAGGCCTTAATAAAACACCATCTATCTTCCCAGTCGGAACTTCCCCACATTTACCAAATCATTGTTTGCCTCTGTGCAACTTCTTACAGCGTGATCATTGTTGAAATTTCAGCTGCTTAAAAATGGGCATTTCTGAATTAGGGATCTACAACAGGAATTATTTCCACCAGCATTAATGTAAACAGGGTTTTTTTTGCTGTGTCTAAGTAGATTGTGTAAATCACTTATGGTTACTTTTGCATTCAACTTTTATCTAAGGAAAAGGTTTTGTAAAGGTGTTAATAGAACATATTTAGATACATGGAAGAGTCCGGTATAATTATATAACTTGTTTATATATATTCAGTCAGAACTAAGTATGTAGTGTACCTGAACCAAATATTTCAAAGGAACAAAACTTTGCTATAGTACTAAATTGTGCATTACAGAGCACATCTAGGTTTTTTTTTCCCTCCTATCCTTATATTTCTATTTATATTTTCCTTACATTTGACTATAAAATTGAGTGAATTTATTTTTATATATATTAGTGTAGAACAACATCATGCTTCAGCGTGATGCTGCTCTACTTTATGCTGTTAACAGAAGAACTGAATGCTCAGTGGAATGCCTGTAAACCTGAAAAATTTTTTTTAAAGTGTTAAAAAAAAAAAAGTATTTGCAGGAACTGCATTTTTCCTGCCACTCTACTTTTCCCTTTTGTTTTTTTATATTTTTCAAAATTTTCCTAGTTTCCTAATCTTTACTGCTTAAAAGCCCCACGTAAGTAACAGGGGCAATTGGCTGTTGAAGAGGCAGCAGTGAAATAGATTGCTGCTGAAAACAGATTAAGAAACCAAACCAAAATTATCTATTGCAGCAATTCTGAATAGTAATGGAATGTCTTCTGAAAGAAGTGAGATAATTAAATTGAGGGCATCGCCTTTTATGAATGATGTTTGAAGAAAAGAAAAGAAAAAAAAGAGCTCTCATTCATAACCTTATTTTAAGCCTTGAACAATCTCTGATTAAATAATCAGTGTGTGATCCCTTCTTAAGAGAAACAGAATCATTTTGGTAATTGCCTAATTCTTTGGGGACGGCAGGCACACTTATTTCAGCTTCAGTTAAGAAACTGCCACCCCGTTGGAAAGAACATTGGTCTTGTAGCCAATGAAAGCCCATCAGCGGAATAGTTTTGGATGCTCACCCTGATGTTAGCCAGCTTAACTAAAAGTACGTGGGGTGAGTTAATGTTTGCGAGGCTTCGTGTTAGTGCTCTTTTTACTTCACCGAGAATTACATTTCCCTGCACTGAACAGCTGCTTCACTCATTCAGTAAATCCTAAAAGAATCTTGTTTCTTGAGGAAAAGAGATCTATCACATAACATGAAATTGAGTGCTAAAAGCAACAGTGCGCTAGCAATGCTCATTAAGTCTCATTCAGTAATTTTACGTGTACTCTACTCGTGCCGTTCCTAGCGGTGGTGCTTGTGAGAAGCTCAGACCTGGCAGCTCTAGGACCCCCGCTAGCAATTCAGCAGAACAGGAGGGCTCCGCGCAGCATCGGAGCGCGTTGGGATGGGGCTCTTGGGCATCCTGCTGTGAGTTTGGAGGCTCTGCTGTCTTAATCTAAACCACTTTGTCCAGAACAAGTTGCTTCCTACTCTGCTCGGGTGTCTAGTCGTCTTCCTAGATTGCACCTCCGTAGTAAAAGTGTGTTGTAGCCATCTAGGTTACAGCAGTGTTGTAATACCTACTTTATGTGCTTGTTGATTGCTAAAATATTTAATGTTTGTGGGTTGTAGAAAGTGGTTTTATCATCAGTTGGTGATGTATTGCTCAACTTCTCTCTTACGTTTCCCATGTAGTGTCTAAACATTGAAAATGATAACCTGGCTGAGGTCAGCACAATCACAAGCCCTGAAACCAAGCCAACAGAGATGCACAACAGCTATAATTACTACAGCTCATTACCCGTCATGAGAAAAGATGTTAACTGCGGTCCAGATTTCCTGGATAGTATCGAGGGCCCCTTTTCCAGCATTTTGCCACCAGAAGACACCGGCCAGCTGAGCGTGAACTCTTTAAACGACACGTCCCCTTCAAACTCTGATTTCTGCGAGGATTTCTACACCGCCTTTATTGAGACAAAGGCGAACGGTGACACAGCAACGACAAACACCATCAGTCAATCACTCGCGGAAATTCTAAGTGAACCTATTGATCTTTCTGATTTCTCACTGTGTAAAGCTTTTAATGGCAACCACTCAGGAACCGTACCAGAATGTAATGATTCTGACTCTGGTATTTCATTGAATGCAAGTTCTAGCGTAGCGTCGCCTGAACACTCTTTCGAATCATCTGCCTATAGAGATAAGACTTTTGCTTGTAGCGATTCTGAAATGGAAGACATGGATAGCGCTCCTGGAAGCGTGCCGCAGAGCAACGCTGGCGTGTACTCATTGCAATTCCAGGATCAAGCGTTTTCTTCTGTGGGGCCAAGCGCTCAAACGCCCAGTTTGCAGTGTATAAACACACTAAAGAAAGAACCCCCTCCCAGTCCAGGCCACCCCAAAGCCCCGTTCACAAAAGATAAACCTTCAAGCCGCCTTGAAGCTCATCTCACAAGAGATGAGCAAAGAGCAAAAGCTCTGCAGATCCCTTTTCCTGTCGAAAAAATCATCAACCTCCCCGTTGATGACTTCAATGAAATGATGTCTAAGGAGCAGTTCAACGAAGCCCAGCTTGCGCTTATTCGCGATATACGCAGGAGAGGCAAGAACAAAGTGGCTGCTCAAAACTGCCGTAAAAGAAAACTGGAAAATATAGTGGAACTGGAGCAAGACTTGAGTAACCTAAAAGACGAGAAAGAGAAATTGCTTAAGGAAAAAGGAGAGCACGACAAAAGCCTTCGTCAAATGAAAAAGCAGCTAACCACCTTATACCTTGAGGTCTTCAGCATGCTACGTGACGAAGATGGAAAGTCTTACTCTCCTAGTGAGTATTCGCTGCAGCAAACCAGGGATGGCAATGTCTTTCTTGTTCCTAAAAGCAAGAAGTCAGAGACTAAACCTTGAAGGGCAGCGCAGCTGGTTGCTGGTCTCCGAGTTCTTATTTTTGTATCCTTATCCTGATAGTTTTCACTGTGAGGTGGAATGCAGAATGAACTAGGTAATATTTTTCAAGTAATTCTATGCAATGATAATTTTAAAGTTGATGATTAGTTTGTGGAAGATGCAAGTTTAAAACTAATAGTGTAATGGAGATGGACGTATGCAAAATTTGTAATCTTACTTTTGTAACAGACATTTCCTTCTTATAGCACCACTTTGACTAGTTTCCGTATACATGTAAATATTTAAAGATACCATATTTATATACTGTTCCTATCTCTTGTTATATTCATAGATTTATTTGATATATATATATATAAAAAAATGATTTTAGCCTTCTAAATATAATTTCTTGCAAGACGAACAGTATGGCCTCTGATACTTTTTATAAATATGCAATAGTGTTTGTTTCCCATTTTTCTTACACGTTTATACTTGCTTTATATTTAATATGATTTTAATTTAGTATGAAAGTTGTTTGATTTTGATTTATCAGTTCATTAAACTTTTTTTTAAAAAACTCTACTTCATACATATTTATTTCCCTAAAGAAGGGAAATCCTGACTAGTTTTCCAAGGCGAAGTCTTCATGTAACAAATACACTTCATCACCCAAGGTGTGTCACGCCGCATTGTCAGCAGAATTTTAACTGCCATTTGGAAGGATTTGTGTCACATAAAGTTAAATTTCAGGTCTCCGCAAAGTTTACATAACTCTTGTTTTGCTCTTTGAACACTACTTACTTAAGTTCATGATGAGATCCTTTCCTCCAAAGGCACTTAAAAATCTGTGAAGGCAGATACTGTCAGCATTATGCGTTGTGCCGCCTTAAGAATTCTGTACGCTTTTGAGTAATTGTTCCAGAAGCACACGCTGTGTCTGTGAGCAGGGAGCGGCCGTCGGCACTGGGATTGCTTTGGAGCTAACGGAAGGAGGCACACACTTACTGCCAACCTGCTGCACTGGTTGGAACCTGTGCTCGATTACTGAAAAGCATGTGGCGTTTAAATTATGATTTATAAGAGAATAAAAATGGGGCAAGTAAATAGCACTGTTTTGTTTACTCCTCTCAGAGGGACTCGGTACTTGATCATCGTGGATTTGTTGAATGCAGAAAATGCATAATTTTTGATTTGAAATACACACCTTGATCTCAACATTAAAAACCACATCATCTTCCTTCATCTTCCCTATGAAACTTCTAAAAGGCACATTTAATCTGAAATGTTTTTTTCTGCCACTGGTGCTCTATATCATTTTATGAATATTTTGTCTATTACAACATTATGCATAACTTCATCTAGTGTAATAAACACCAACTTGTTTTGCAAGACCTTATTGTACTTTTTTTTTTTTAAAGAAGGAACTGAGATGTTGAAAGAAGGTAGAAGTCAGGCCCGCAAAGATTGTTTAATAACGTTGGAGGAAGAAGAGTTTAAAGAGGGACATCAGATTAGGAAACCAGCCCTCCATTAGGTCATTATTCACAAAGTTAGAGTAACGCTAAATAAAATTATACAGTGGTTGGTGAATTCGGTCCTGAGATTTTTTTATTTCTCAAACTGTTGAGCCATGCTGGAGCCGCGTACCCACCCGGCAGAAAGCAGCTCAACTCCTGGCTGGCCGTGGAAGCCAAAAGAATGATTCCAGATAATAACAACAACCCTGTTCCACACTGTATCAACTGCTTACCGACCTTCTGAGGGTACTTAAAAAAAACCAAAACCATAAAGGCACAAATAGGAAAGGAAGGGACTAATACAGAAAGCTGTAGTTCTGATGAATGCAATGGAAGTTCAGCTGTTCTGTTCACTGCTCATTCAGCTCTCCAGTCACTCCGCACCCTCACCCGAACAGCGATAACAACCGCTTTGGAGTTGTGTTTTTCCCTGTGTGCACAGAATTTCAGATGTTACTTTATTGCCCAGTTGGTCCCAGCGGTATCAGTGTAACTCTTCACAATCAGCTTGTTTTTCTTACCCCAAATAAGTTTTTATTTCTAATCTCTGTCATCTTGTCATTCATCTTTCCTGTTAGCTCATTTATTAACTCATTTACTGATTCCAAATATCAGAGGCTGCTCTAGTACCTGGTGCAGACACTCTCTCTCTCTCCCTTGCTTCGCCCGCAGCACAACCTCAGCTACGCAGAGAAGAGCAGGGCCAGGCCAGCAGAGCAGTAACAGCGTCAGCAGGAAGGTAGTTTCGCTCCAGGGCAGCGTAACGCCAGGAACCACAATCCCGTTGACCACATCCTCTTTAAAAGGCACGTGTAAGGGCCAAGCACCAGTACCAGCAGAAACTCTCTGGTACCTAAACCTGGGACTCTCAGAATCTCCAGCCCACCTTAAGAGAAAAGTAGCACTTTTGCACATCTCATACTGTGTTACGTGCTGCAGACTTTCAAGTGAGGTCCTGCCACGCAAAATGTTTGTATCTGAGGCAGCACATACAGTGAAATCACGAAAAAAACCTGTAGCCTCGGTTTTCCAACATGGCTGGCAGTGCTGGGAACCCTGCCCCTTACATCAAATCTAACAGTTGTGTTTCCGCAGAAGGCACCGGGCCATGGAGATCCGGGTGCAAGGGAAATCCAGCTTGCCCTGTGAGGCTGCTTACCTTCTTCACACCCACCTTCTGCCTGCCAACAGCGCCTCACTCCACCCCACCGCACAGGCAAGAACACTCCTCTTGGTGGAGCCAACACTAAAAAATACCAATGATTGAAAACTTAGGAGGCTGGATTTGATGGACGAAGCAGATTTATTTGCCCAGAAAGGTCAGCCAAGCACCAGCTAAATTAAATCTCAGATAGTGCAGCAGTGAGGGAAATTTTTTATGCTGCTGTCGTCCAAATAAGTCCATATTGACTTTGCCACCAGCACTGCCTAGGACAGAAAACACCTCTAAGAGTCACCAAGCCTGGGTGAAACGCAGGGGAAATGTGAGACTTCGCTGCCGTGTAAAACAAGAGGGTCTAATCCATATTTAAGGATGGCAATTTTGGAGCGTAAGCATTAAGGAGGCAGCACACCAAGCCATGCCCTGGACAGTCTTTCACCACAGCTACGCAGCAGCTCTCGCACATGGGTAGGTCTGATGGCAAAGCACAGAGAACCAGAAGAGGACGAGCTCCTGGGTGTCCCCCCGCCATCAATCAGGCTATCAAATGTCTCTGACTTACAGAGAAAATGTTCTCTCTAGCTGTAATATAAATACCTTAATCACCAATTGGCTGTAAAACGGAGACCGCAGTAAGCCCCTGCCCTCCACTTCAATTTCGTCCTTGTTTTAGCACTAACGCACAGGCCCGAGGCAAACAGCACCTTGCAGCCTTTGCCAGGGCGGGTGTATTTGCGCTACCCACGTCTCAAACCTGATACGGGGACACTTATTCCAGTACCGGGACAAAAGAGCAACAACAAAACCCCTGCAGTTAATGCAAAGCCTTGCTGGAATACCACCACAAATCAGTCTGAAGTCCCTGGGACCACAACAACTTGCATTCAGTTTAAACCAGCATTTTTCATAGCACGAACACGGCGAGGGCTGTACTGGCATCGAAACGCCCAACATCATTAAGGCAAGAAAATATTCCACATTCCATTATTTCGGCGTATGTGAAAACATCAGGTTGCAAACGATAGCCTTCGGTTTATTATTATGGCTGAGGTACAGAGCGTGTTCCCAAACCTGAGCGTGACTGGCGCCATCGCCCATCTCGTGCATCACAACCCTGACCTCACACGCTGCCACGTCTCCACCTGGAGACCTTTTATTTCTTGATCAAAAGGTTCAGTTTTAAAACTACTGAAAGTACCGCTGAGGAGCTGGGCTGAACCAAGGTTTCCTGACTTGCAGTCCCGAGGTGGAAAGAAGCTCCTGTGACCCAGGCTGTGGTGCGATAACTGAAGAGCACTTTGTGTTCCTCACGGCACTTAAAAAAGGTGATGGCAACGCACTTTAGATTGTAAGTCATTTGACAACGTACACTTTATTCTGATACAAAATTGAAATATTTTAACAAATTTCAATCCATTATGGACTATACTGAAATTTTTAATTTCCACGTTATTTTTTAAACTTGTTTAACCACAAGTTCTAAGATTGCAGCACACTAGCGCCGTGGCTCTTGGAGTCTTTGCCAGTTATTTTAACATATTATTCTGTTTCCAATCTTGCGATATTATCTTCTACATGATGGCCATTTTTCTTCTACGGAGAAACTTGGATTACTTTAGTTCAGGAAAAAGCTAATCTTAGATAGAGATGTCAACCTGTAGCACCCACAGCAGAAAAAGAATCATCCATCAGATATCTCAATTTTAGCGATACTGAAGATCTTTCATGCTCCACACAATTTAAGATACAAACACTTGTCAGAGAGCACAGACTGACGGGGAAGCGGATATTCCACCGCAGCGCAGACAGCGTATGAAAACACGTTCACGTCTTAAACACAGGAACCAAAGACAGCAAGTCAGTACATCACACAACCAACGCTCCGGAGACCGGGAGCATCCCCCTTCCCACCTTACATATTTAAAGGATACCAAAGGTAAGAGGCTGTTTCATTTCAGCGTTGTATAAACAAAACACTTATCGCATCCGCGTCGACCTGGGCCCCTTTTGGGGGAATACATTTTTACCACCTGGACATACCATTTGCTTTTCGATTAAGACACAGGTTTACGTATCAAACAAACTTCTGCAGAACGGCAGCTCAGGGACCAGCGCTTCGTTAACTTTACAACTTCGCGTCTCCATCTACATTTACAGCTGCTACTTCCAACAACAGCCGCTATAGAAAGACCGAGCCGCGGAAGAGCATTCTTAACTCTTGGAAGCGCCTCATGGACAAAGATACACTTGACCAAGTACTCCTTAAGGATGTGTTTGTCTTTGACAGGGGTTATTTCTGAGCAAATTGTGGTATGAATAATTGAAATTAAGCAAATTAGTCTAACAAGAGGGCTATAAATCCAAGCGTGAAAAGAATTCTAACAGTGAATATCTAGATCTGCACGTGCTGCAAAAAGCCCCCTCCAGAGCACAGGACAAGTCTGCGGCAACGCAGAACCCTCTAATGTCAAGGAAAACGTCCAGGCCTGGAAATGGGATGCAAACTACAAAGTTTTTGTTAAAACTTATTTTTGTTAAAACATTTTCAAGATTTTACTGTTAAAAAATTGTAACGTTCCCCCCTCAAATACAAAGGCCTTTGCCCGCAAGGGAGGAAGCAGAAGCCACACTAATGCTCTTCCCCGTTACCTGTTGCTGCGCGGGGGCCAGGGGGGCTCAGGAGAGCAGCTCTGCCCAGCAGAGGAGCAGCAGAGCTTCCCACCTGCGGCCGCAAGAAGCACGTTGTCCCCTCGGCACCAAGCTGTTGTGCCCTGCGCCGAGGGGAGCCTGGGGCCTCACTGCAGCACTTTCAATTTCGGCTCAACCTCAGCTCACCAAAAAACCTTTGTCAACGTTTAAAAAAAATAAAAATAATAATAATAAAAAAAATGCAGTCACTGTGAGAGTTCCATTAAGCAGCTCCTGATTATATGAAAATCTCAACGTTACCATTGGAAATTGCTTACAAGTTAACTTTTAATTGTATGTTACGGTGTGGAGTTTGCTTTCTGGATGTTTACAGACAGCAGGTAACAAGTTTAAACGCTTGAACCAGTCTGTGAACATCCCCAAGGCCCAAGTGAAACTGAAATGCGCGACTTCCATTTTCCATTGACTTTATTTTCTGACTAATCGAAGCAAAACCAACACTAAAATAGAAACCGACTTCACAAAAATAATGCAGAGACTCAAAAAACATATCGGCAAGTTTGAATAGTTACTAGACTACTACTATGCAACACAGAGTTTAAAATATCCCAGACTTGTAACAATTGGAGGGAATACACGTTCCAAGAGTTAAGAACCAACGTGCATTAAAGCAGATTCCATGGAAAGTTCTTTTATTGCCATTTGTCTGTATAAAAGCAGTCGTGCTTTCAGCTGGGCGGCACGTGACAGGACCAGCCTCCACGAAACCACCCCGCCTGAAAGCACCCAACACCCGAAAGGGTCTAAAACTCCACTCTTTTTGAGATTCGCACAGATAAATACAAACCCACCTGGTACGCCGAGACTCGTTTATTGGGAGGGAAGTCCCTGCTCTAACCAACGCAAAGTGCCTTTACGGACTTTCTGCAGCAGCGGCGGCGGCGGCAGCGTGTCACACGCCACCGAGACCTGCGATGAACCGCTCCGGTGTCTTCACCTTGCCGGGTTTCTGTTAAGGCTTCTCTTTCTACGACAAGGTAACGAACAATTTCTCAACCCCCCGCCCCCGGCAGCGGTAAGGAGAGCAGGTATTTCAAGACATTTATCGTTTCTGTCTTGTCGATCTCAGGCACACAGCGATTTTGTACCTGGCAGGAACAGAAGATTCTCGAATAGCAACTATGCCAGCAAGCAGCCCTCGCCCAGCGCGGGACAGGCTGGGTGACGAATGCTGGAATACTTGCTCCTGAGTGCTTAAGGCTTTCCTCGACATTAAAAGGCTGGCAAAGGAAAGCCTAGAAGGAAATACGGGTTAAACAAGTGTTTTACTATACACTACAAATCTTACCCAGTCAGAAACCTTCAATGGAAGAGGATGTGCAAGACATTCCCCATTTTGTCAAGCAGCAGCTTCTCATTCAACCTGAAAATCAAAGAAATTACTCTTACCTTGTTTAAAAACCTCCCGCTACTCTTTATAATTCATGAAAAATTTTAAAGGCAAACCTTACCTATGCTCATTGCCCTTCCTTTCAGGTCTAAATGCTAGACCTATTGATTTTGAGTCAACTCAAGTAGCTATCACTCAAGGAGGTTCCAAAAGGTGAAGAACTCTTGCTAGACTTTCTTCGATATTTCAGCTGTGATAAGCAGATTTAACTAGCCTTTGGAAAGCTGCTCACTATCAGCACAGTATCTTATGCCTTCACTTTTCTGGAAGTTGAAGCTGTTGCTCCTGCTGCCTCGTCATTCTTTAATTATGCTGACTTCTCCATACTCAATAGGCTGCTGAAGTCCTGTCTTATGAGTCTCCTTAGCAAAGTATGGGTCAAAGAAGTACATCCTAGGTTCTTTAAAGCTGGTTAATCACTGTCCTTACGCTCTTCCACGTCACAAACAACAGCTAAGCTACCCCACCCGTCTACAAAGCCGTCACTTACATCCATCTCTTAAAAGGTTGCATACAGATCTTGTTCATAAAGTTTATTATGACACTATTTTTCAAAGTTAACATTGTTGTCACAGTACAGCTACAAGAGGCCCTGTTAAAAAGAACACTGTCAATACATTCTAAAAAAATTTAGAAACACCAGATCGATTGTCAGAAGGGACATCAACCCCATCCTCCAGTTGTCCCTGCAACCGGGTGCAGGCCCCAGGTACAAGTCTACACATCTTCTAAGCACAGTAGCGTACAAAGCAAGTCGGTAGTTGGGTGGCTCACTCCCTAGTGAGTTGTGCTTTAGTTTCCGAGGTTTTCAAACTCCAAATGGGTCGTTTAAAAAAATGCCTTTATTGAAATACAACCTCCCCCCCTCCCCAAGCCCAAATTAATATGTACAACAACAGAAGCGTTCACTAAATCACCAATTCTTGCTTGCACTTTAGAGATATTTTAAAACTCCACAGAATAGAATAAGCAGACTTTGAAATCCAGTTTGGAGGCTACCATCTTGACACCGGTTCCTTGTTTAGTGTACTGCAGTCTACATACACTCCAATAACAGCGTTTAAATAACATTGTTTAATTTTTTTTTTCAAACAACACACTCATTTTTCTACTACTTCTTAAAATTATAATTCATTATTATATATGACTGATTATGCCTTGAGCCATTCCATACATCTTTGCAGATTCATTCCTACACTGGAATCGCATTTACCTTATACTGCACATTGACCCAGAAGTGAAACAGGTGTGAGTAATTCCAAGACCATATTGTCAAGTGTCTGAGTATTTCTTCTATTGACTGGGCCCCTACTCCTCTGAGTCTGAATTGACAGAAAGCACTGTCCTGGCAACAGTCGAGAGAGAATTCACATCAGCTGAGAAAAGGACAGGCTGCAGTGCCTTAATTTGGAGGTCAGAAGTGAGAATGAAGTACAATTTCTAGCCATATGTGCTGATAAGATTTGCTACTCCAGTGCATCAAATCCAGTTTTAACACACTATCATTCTGCCTGTGGAAACTCCAGACTGTACCATTCTACGTTGTGGGAAGTGTTTCTAGCCGGTAAAATACAGCTAGGTGGTGTTTCAGTTTTCTCTTCGAGCTCTTAGCTGAGCGCAGACATTCGCAAGGGAAAAAGCTTGACAGCTATACTACTTAGAGCCCATCGTCAACGGGCTTTTGGAACGCGTTACCTGGACTGTCAGTGATTACACCTGCGCTACCCTTGGCTCCCAGTCAGAAGATTGTGTCCAGAAAATTGCCTAGGGTGCATGCAAGAAAGTATATAGCCATTAAGTTATTGAGGAACATACCTATTACTCTCACTATGACGCCTCGTTTAATTGAAACAGCGCAGTCTGGTGTGAGGGAGAGGGAAATGGGGACAAAGGAAGGGGATGAAAATTCCAAGCCACCCTCCCCAAAGTATAGTTTTATTGAAACAGAATCATTGTATATCCCAAGGAAACAGGCACTTGATTCCCCCCACCTCAACTTCTCGGGAATTACAATAAATATAAAGGTAAAAAGCAAGTTTCTTTTTCTCTTCACCCAAGACTTAAGCAACTGCAGTTATCCCTTATACATCTCAAATGAGACGGGAGACAGCTTTAATGTGTCTAAAGTTGGTCTTGTTAAAATATTTATCATGCCTTATTTTCTTGAAGCGCTAGTACTAATACAGAACTACAAATTAAAAAAATATGCACAAACCAAAAAAGTAATTTGAAATTTTCATTAAGGTAAAGCTTAGTTCTATAATTCACAAACACTAATTTGAGTAACTCAATCCTAGTTATACATCTAAACAAACTATAATGCAACATACAGATGTTTTCCCTCTGTATGCCTATGTAACTCATGTCAGTGACAGTTACATATATACACTGAGACTAGACCCCTTAAGACTGCAAATCAATAGGTGTTTCTATTGTTAACTTTAAATTAATACAAAATAGTAATTGAGAAATGCATTAATCCTCTCTATTAACTAACAAGGAAACACCCTAGACTACATTTTATTTCTGTTATAGAGTTCTCTGTACTAAATGTGGAAAAACTGAACTACACAAATATTGAAAAGTTAAAAATTCCTTAATTTGTTTATTCCTGGTACCACTACCACAATTTACAGGGCAATATACCTGATGTAATGGGAAAATAAAAAGAAAAAAGAAAGACAAAGCTACAACAGATAAAGACCTCAGGAATGTACATCTAATCGACACTACATTGCATTAATCAATAGCTGCACTTTTTGCAAACTGTGGCTATGACAGTCCTGAACAAGAAGGGTTTCCTGTTTAAGCTGCGGTAACTTTTCTGACTATGGATCATCGTTCCTTCTGTGGCAGATTTTACAGTTCCTCTAATGCATTTGGGACGACTGTCTCAAAGTAACCTGCAGCTTTCCTGACAACTCCTCGCTCTCTCTCCTGCTAAGAACTGTAGCCTGTTGAATACAGGATAAGAAAATTATTACTCTCAGTGAACAGTTGTACATTATTAATCATCAATATAAATATGCATTACACCTACCCTTTTTCCGGTAGCATTTTTAGAATCTTCTACCACCGTAGCCCCCACTTCCACTGCCAGATCCATAACCACCTACAAAAACAGGGTATATATTGAAATACAAGAATACATGAAATTTTCACCCAAAACACATTTTCTGTACAAAATCTTATTTACCACCATAGGGACTGCCTGAACTTCTGCCACCAAAGCTGCCACCACCTTTCATGGGACCATAGTTGGATTGCTGTTGTCCACTGTAATTGCCAAAATCATTGTAGTTTCCACTTCCACCATAATTACCTGAAACAAATGCAGATTTATAAAGCCACGTTTGATCAACACTTAGGGCGTGAAGCTTGCCAAATTATGATATCCAACGTAAATGTAAACTGTAATTGTTTAAAACAACTTCAAATAGAATTGCAAGCATTTTGCATGCTACCTCCACTCACAATGCACAAGTGACACAAGACCCTTAGCATTTTGAAGATTAGAAACTAGTATTTCATTGAAGATGAAAAACACCACATGAAATTAGAAAATATATACAGATTTGAGTAGGCAATTTTGAAGTTATCAGGCCAAATTTAAGGCCTCCAAACTTGGAAAAGCACAAGCTTCACCGTCATTCTTCCACTGTCCAACACTTTGCATGTACGACAATAATGTAAACTACATACAATTTATTTGCTCCAAAAGGTGACAGAAGTATAAGAGGCACGCTGCAAATACAGATCAGAGGGCATAATAAAACATGCAGCAGATTTTGCAGTTTAACTCCCCCAAACCTGCACTAGTCCTTGGCAAGTTCTTACTGTTCCTTCTCCAACAATTCTAGTCACGCACCTAAAGCTGTTTCGGTATTTGTGGGATACCCTTGCCAGAAACATCCTGCCTATCATTAAAGGCCTGCACAGAAGTTACCCCAGATTTAAAAATTAACCTTATCGTTCTGAAATCCCTGCAGGGAAATTAATACTGACAGTGTAGAACACAGCAAAATTGATCATACAACAGGACATAGCTAGATGTATTTTGGTTAGATATTAACCTAGATTTTACATATATTTGTCAAGGGTTTACACTAGTTAAGACCATAAAAGAGTATTATAATAATGCAATTTCCAATTAGTCTAATTAGAATGTGTAATTGGCAAAAGAACTGCTTTTATAAAAATAACTGGAGTAGCTCATTTCACAGGCAAACAATAAAAAAAGCTTACAGAAACTCAGATGTATAGTCCTCACCAAGGAGGACATGATCTACGCGATGTGAAATGTGAACTGGTATCTGACAGCAACAGTGTACTTCAAATGGTCACTTTAAAAATCCTCCTACTCTACCGCCACACACAGATTTATAGCTGCTGCTTTTCGAAAAAACAACGTTGTATATAGTGTATCAAAGCTGATCCAGAGGCAAAAGAACTTTCCTTATGTAACACAGTATTTGCATTAGACCTAATTGTACAACTCATTTTACGCAGTATCATACTTCAGGCGCTGTACAACTCAGACCTGACTAAAAGAATAGATGTCTAATTAAAGCTGGCATCTTACCACCACCGAAATTTCCTCCTTCATTGTAGCCATCATATCCTCCTCCTCCACCTCCGTATCCACCACCTGGGTTTCCATATCCTGGTCCTCCACCACCACCATAACCTCCTCTGCTGCCATAGCCAGGACCACCTCCATAGTTGCCACCTTCGAATAAAAGAAGCGGCAAACTAAGCACACCAAAGCTAAATATTGGCAAGAAAAAGTCCATTTAAAAACAAACAAGCGAAAAACAAACAAAAAAACCCCATACACAATAAATATCTCCCACAATGTTTTCCCAGTACTATATTCATTGTGGTTGCATCATTTATCTAAACTATTTAATCCAAACCAAAAAAACCCCCACATTAGTTCAGGTATAACCTTGAAGCATGACACTTAAAAGTTCATTCTGGCTCACAGAAAATATATAGACATGCTGCTACCACCAGCCCTTACATGTAATAACTGCCTCTTTACACGAATGGTGTTATCAGTACTGTGTACCATCCTCTTTATTCCTCTAAACTGAAATCACTCATTAGGCAAAGCCCTCAAAAGAATTCTGGTTTACATTTTTTATCTAGACATACAGCTTTATTTACACGTGTGTCAAAGCTACTAGACATTCTTTTTTTCTGATCACGTAAAGATTATCTGAAAGACTTAGTATTCCGGATGCTGACTTGGTCTCAGACATTTTGTTGGAGTAGTTCCAAACTGAGAAATAGTTCCCAATAACTCAACACCACTACATATATCTGCTTACAGAATCAGGACATAAATAACTACATGCTATTTCCCTCATTCCCCACCCCAAATGCTACTTCCACAGACATTTGGCAATTTCCACAGTTCTCTTCAGATGCATTTTGCATACTCATTCAAACTTCATCATGAAAAAGATGCTACCGAGCCATGAAAAGTCTTACAGTTGATTGAAAAGATATGTGGTATGTTAGTTGGTCACTGCTTTATTCAGTTTTAGTCACTTCAACTGACACCAGAATCTTTGTTTAGTTCTCAATAATCATAAAGAGGTGCTACACGACCTCACGACATGAGGTTTTTTAAAGGGTACATACAATGGAGTATTTTTCTTCCACCCATCATTTTGTGGGGAAAACAAAAAAACTTTAACTCTTCACAGCTCTACTATGTAGAAAACATCACCAAAGTAGACTTGGTTTCCAAGGTGAAGGCAAGACTTACAGCTGGTTACAACGTCGTGCAAAAAAAAAAAAAAAAAGTGAACAGTACACTTACCATCACCAAATCCATTGTATCCGTCACCACCCCCAAAGCTTCCTCTGCTCCCACCACCGCCACCACCACCCCCATAGCCTCCTGGAACACAAAACAGATGAGAACGTTTTCCTGAACACAGGTTTTAAGTGTTTAAGCCAACTGACACAGGAAATAAAAAATTAAAAATCACATTCTATACAAACATTCCAGTCATTTACCTCTTCCACCAAAGTTTCCTCCTCGGCCAAAGTTCCCTCCACCGCCTCCGAAGTTTCCACGACCCATGAAGTTGCCTGAGCCACCCCCACGGCCTACAAAATATTTCACTTTAATTACATTAATTGAAAGCCAGTTACATAAAACAACTATGCAGAACTCCAAACTCACCTCTCTGAGAGCTAGCAGTCTGCATCTCTTGTTTTGAGAGTGCTTTTTTCACTTCACAGTTATGTCCATTTATAGTATGGTATTTCTGAACTAGAGAAAATTGTGAAATAGGAAAGAGTTAGAAAAATCAAATCATTGAAAGCAATACGCTGTAAAACTCTCATAGAAAGCTACATTAAATCTACCCCATCTCTTACAATACTCAAGCAGCTGATTATGCCAACATCTTACACTCCACACACTGCTGTTCTGAAATCTAGTGTTACATTTTTATCCCGCAAGACATTTCTCGCTGAAGAGTTACATACCAACAATTTTATCGACTGTATCATGATCATCAAAAGTTACAAAAGCGAAGCCTCTTTTCTTTCCACTTTGCCTGTCTTCCATGACTTCTATGGTTTCAATCTTGCCATATTTTTCAAAATACTCCCTTAAATTATATTCTTCTGTATCTTCTTTAATTCCACCAACAAATATTTTCTTTACTGTGAGGTGTGCCCCAGGCTTTACAGAATCCTACAACACCAAAAATGACATTCAGTGTTTTAAATTATTAGGTAAAGATTAGGAAATACGGTTATCTGAAACACTTAACTTACCTCCCTCGAAACTGCTCTCTTTGGTTCAACCACGCGGCCGTCAACCTTATGCGGTCGAGCACTCATGGCAGCATCCACCTCCTCCACACAAGAATAGGTCACAAAGCCAAAGCCTCTGGAACGTTTTGTTTGTGGATCTCTCATCACCTGAAAAAACATAGAGGTTACTCTGCATTTCTATACTAGATTAAGTACTTATATCCTTTCAAAGGTACAAATTTATATTTGACACTTTACCACACAGTCCGTGAGTGTGCCCCATTTTTCAAAGTGCTCTCTCAAACTATCATCTGTTGTTTCAAAGCTCAGGCCTCCAATGAACAGCTTTCTCAACTGCTCTGGCTCCTTTGGCTCATGGCCCTACAAAATAAAAAACCAAGAACGTATTTTGAATACAAACCAGAGTTAAAATTTCAAAGAACTACAAAAAATTATCTGTGCACATTATAACTACAAATAGGTGGAATGCATTTACATAAAAACAATGACTTCTAATGGGTTCAGACAGCAGCATAGTAAACACCTAATGAGGTGTGATTTTAATTAAAACACTAACTAACAACTTAAGAGTACTCAAACGCAAACAACCGTAAAGAGATTTCAATATACTAAATAATTCAGTTGCTCCCACCCCCCCGGAAGTGCATTCATTTTATGCCTATCTTATGTTCGAGTTGTGGATTGCTCTGTAGGGATCAGCAATGAAGCACTGCTAGATAAAGGGAAATTCTAACACTTGATGAAGCGTAATCGTGAGGAACTATAAAAAAATTTAAGAACACAGTGTACAAGAAAAAAAGGTTATTGACCAAACTGAGTGTCTACTCTGTTGGGATATCAATTTTGAAAGGTTATTTTTATGTATTTTGAAGAAGTTTATCAATTCTTAATTCATTAAAATTCCACATTTTGTACTCGGATAATTTTGTAAGTTGAGTGCACGCAAGCAAGCAAGTAGAATCTCATATGTGGTTTCCCAGTGTTATGGGAAAGAGCCCTTAAATGTGAATCAACATGGACTTCTGTCTTACAGATAGAAAAATGTCTTGAATAATGACTAATCAATGACCAGTAGCGGGTACAACTACTGGAATAAGACCGGTACCTTAACAAGCATCATAAAAAACACCTTAAGTTTAATTGAAGCTTTTGACAGTATAACCTACATACACATATATATGAGCAGCCACATTTTAAAATGTGCTACTTTTCAGAGTCCAGTTTTCTATAGCACAAATTAAGTGGGCTTATAAGTACGTTAGTGTTTCTGCTCTCTTTCAGTGTTGCATATGTTTTTTAGTTATAATATCCCCCCCCTACATTTGACAGTTTATAAAAAACTATTTTACAACTTTCTCCCATTCCCAAGACAGGTAAGTCTTATAAAAAGCAATCAGATTAAAATCTTATTTAGCAAGCTGGTACCTTTGTGCATGTAAAACACTCCACAACAAGGTGCTAGCCAGCTATGCTGCATATTGCTTCAATTCTGCAGCATGACTGTGTAGCAGGCTTTACTGCTTCTGCTGCAGTGGGTTAACACAGACCAGATGCAGCAGAAAAATCAGCCACAGACTTCTACATGTAGATGTCTTGCTTCAAACCTGAAGGTAAACTCCTTTAACCTCTGCCAGTTTAAATAGAGCGGGGGGGCTAGTGCTAGGGCTCGTCAGAAAAGTGTGCATCCCTTTGAGGGCATCACAACCACCCTAAAGCCACCCACCACAGCAATGAATACTGTGAAGCAATACATGGCAAAAGAGAATTTCTGAATTACATACTGCTTTAGGAAACTATTGGTTTATAATGTTCAGGTTGTACCACAGGAAAAAATGCCTAGGATTACGAAAACCTGGCTGAGAAGTAGATCCTGCTTTTACACCTGCTAAACCTAGTGAGAAAGAGCCCTAGCATTCATGGTAACAGCTTTCTGCTTAAGTCACTAACTTTGTCACTACAGGAACATTATATAAGTGACTGACAGTCAATGGTCCTGTGACCACAAAGTAAAGCTTCTTTACTATGGTCTTCCAAGTGGTCTGGACTACAGAATTATAATAAAAAAAAAAGACATCTCCCTTCTAACTATACATAAGCTTAAAAATCGTACAGCGTAACACACCTACTGTATAGAGAAACTGATTTAAGTTAAGTGAAATAGTGGTTTCTGATGGTAATTGCATTTTGTTTTTTTTAATCTACTGACACTACTTAATTTTAGCTGGGTTATGTTAAAACTGGCAACATTAAGTGTTTCAATCCCTCCTACACATATTAGAAGAAATCTATTACATAAAACTGTAAAGCTTAGACTTCTTCAAAACCAAAAGCCTATATAAGGAAAAATTAGACAGACTTTTTACAGTTCTCTGACACTCCTCAAGGCTACAGGGTTCCAGTTGGCAACTCAGACTGCTTTTACCTTAAAAGAATGACCACAGAACTCTTTGGGTCACTCAGGAAAGGAAAAGTTAAGTCCTCTTCTGCTTATTTTTATTATGTGCACATGAACTGATGTTCTCATATGGGAGGAGAACGCCTGCTGTTACAGCTTCTCTCTTTTATGGGAGACAAATTATCCTCAGGACACACTTAGGCTATGTTACAGGAACTCTCCACGGAAATAAAAGGCAACAATTTATTAAGGAATTATTTGGGGTTTTTTCAGGCATTTTATTCTCACCGGGGATAAGAATCTCTAGGGCCTTCAGAGTGCTGTCCTCTATCACACAGAATGTTGTTTCTCCGCCCTGCTGCTGCAAGTTAGTTAGAACTAGCAGTCTCTCCTGGGCAGCAAACTCTCTCTCTCCCTTCCTCCCTAGCATAACTACCACACTGCTTCAACAAGATCAGCAGGCTCCCTCCCACTCACCCATGCTGTGGGCCAGCACGCCATTTTGCAGTGCTCCTTCAGTCGGGGAAGGGCGGGGGAGTAGCGGCGAGAACGCCCAGCCTGCCTGCAGCCAGCAAGCTGACAATAAGCTCCGTTTCTCCCCCTAAGCAGTTTAAGGGACTCCCCAAACGCATTAACAGGCTCTGAGGAGGCGGGGAACTTTCTTCCCAGCTTTGACTAGCGACTTCCTCCCTCAGGCCAACGTTCTGCGCAGCGCCGACCGCCTCCATTTTGTGAGCGATCTCGTCTCCTCCACCCTCAATATGGAGCCGGAGGGCGGGGCGGGGGGGAGGAGGGGGGAGGAGCGGGAAGGCGCAGCAGCGCCGGCCACGTCCCCGCGCCGCAGTGGCGCCATGGGCGGCCAAGGAGCGGCCGGGAGCGCGCCCGCCTCCCCCCGCTCGCCCCTACGGCTGGGGTTTGGAATAATCGGCCCTTTGGAGCTGCGGTATTTCCCTCCGAAGGCAGCGTTTTCAGGCGGGTTCCTCCCCCTGCATCGCGCCTCTACCAACAGCAGCGAGCGCCCCAGAAGCGCCTGGCGCCACGCCTGCGGCTCCACCTGCCCGGCGAGGCCGCTCTGCCTCCGGGAGCCGGACAGACAACCGGGGTCTCACCACCTTTCTCTGCAAAACCTCGTATCTAGAAACTTAATGGCTTTTAAGTACATTCTGGGGCGAGATACTTTTGTAACTACCAGCGCGACCTGAGTTACATTCTATCCAAAGTCCAAGAGGAGTGAGACAGTTGCAACATTCCTTCCAGGAGGACTTTACACACCGCTTCAGTGCAAAATAACCATTCCAGTACAAAATAACCATACGCTACCAGACACATGCAACCCGCACAAGGTTTGGTCTCAGTTCAAGTGTACTCGAGCCCCTCCCACAATGCAGTACTGCACCATTCCAGATAAAGTTGGTTTGAACTAGCTATAATATTCAGGCACCCTGGAAAAGTAACGTTAGAAAGCAAACGAATAAAAATAAACAATCAGAAAACGTCTCAGTTATAAGCTACATATTTAACACCCTCTTTGCTGATCCTTAAAATTGAGTTTATTTTCTGAAGGGTGTCAAGACTTTTTATTCCCCCCTCCCATTTCCACACCCTGCCCCAAAGTAACTAGCTCCCATCCTCCCAGAACAGCCCCAACATCTTCTCTATACTACGCACCTTATTCAGTCTACGGTATTTCTGCTAGAAGCAAAAGAAAACAGTTATTTTTACTTAGTACAGCCTCGCTTTCATTTGCAGTGACTATTAGGCAACCATTTTTATTAAAAAAAAAAAAAAAAGAAAAAAGGAACCTGTCCTCATTCCCACTAAAACCAGGATTTTGAAGATAGGATGGAATCAAGTTCCTGCTGATACTCTGAGGATGCATGAATTTCTTAAAAAAATAATTACACCTTGCTTTAATCACAAACATACATTTAATCAGTCTTGTTATAACAAAAAACTAGTAAAGCAAAAATTCCCCACTATGCTTAATACCCCACCCCTTAAAACTGTAAGTAATACACTGCGATTTAAAGTTATTCTGCTAATACGGGGATGAAGAAGGTAGAAATAAAGCTATGAATTAATACATTAGATACAAATGGTTAAGTTTGGGTTTTTTTAAGTCTTTTCCCCTTAGAGCTACTTTTTAAAATAAAAAAATAAGCAATCCTCTCACCTGTGAGGACCGTCTTCCTTTCCTCTTGTAGTCTTCCACGTCTCTCTCTTCCTTAAGAGCAGCCATTTTGGAAGGGTACTCTAACTCAGCCTTTCTTTTAGATCTAGGAAACCTAGAAAACAGGTTGGATAAGTCAGTACTTACCCCAATTCCTGTGCAGTGGGGCCTTCTCTGGCTGCAACCCACGGGTGTGGCTTTATAGGAGGAAATGGGAGGGGGGGTGAAATTAGAAAAAAAAAGGTAAGTATTTGAAAGGGTAGAGTAAAAATCCTCAGCCTATTCTGCTCACAATTAAGAAAAGCTGCAGAAGGAACATCTGCTATCCTAGTAAAGGGCTTTTTACAGCTGCTGGAATAACTAGGTACAACCTAAAGCTAAAATCAGTAGAAAACAACCTATGTCGATTACTGTCTTACATAACTATCATGAATATAACTGGTACAGGGCAAGCAAATTCCACCTTTGATACCCAAACCCACTACATAAATCAAATTCTACTTCTCTAGATCTTAAACCCAAAGAATATTTAACATTTTGCAAATACTGCTTATCAGGTTTATCTTATGTGTAATCTATTGTAATCAGTGATCCAGCAGCCTACAAAACTGGAACACTAGGAGATGCGTTAAATGTTTTCTGTATTGAAAAATATTTTCCGCTAACACCAGTGCAAGAATCCTTTACTGATTCTATTCTTGCAACATCAGAAATTTTAACACTTGATCCTCAGCAATCTGTAGCATTAGCCATCTGCGTCACTTTTGCTTCCTAGTGCTATATTTGATTACTAACCTGTACTACTTACATGCACAACTTTTCAAAATAAATGTTAACAAAGTTAACATGTTGTTACAAAACTCAAGTATTTCACAAGATAAGCTCAATGAATGAACCCATTCCTACAAAAGAAATCACATTCCCTTTAGACTTTATTATTTCACATTTTCTGAGATCATTAACTTACTTGTACTATACTGTATTAGTATCTTTGGCTGCAATTAATCACTACTTTGGACGTTTCTTGAAACTTTTTTTACAGTAGCCAAAGCAGAATACTCTCAACTAAATAACAGGCTTCTATAAAACTGTATTTGTGCTGCATTAAAATCATTGATATTTACAAGATTAGGTGTATTTTAGCAGGTTTTGTTTGGATTGTGGGTTGTTTGGTTTTTTTTGTAAAGTTTTATTCCTGCAAATACTAGGTAGGGAAAGGCAAGCAGGTCTCTACTAATGACCAATATGTACTGTTATTCAGAGTGGAATTTATTATTTAATACAATTCCATGTTTAAATCCAGGTTCAAATTAAAGTGTGAAATCATTAGTACCATGAACTAACATTTTTAGATGTTTTATTAAGTAACATCAAAGTGTTTGTGTTATCTTCAGTTTCTCCCTACACAATTGCTAAACCTGCTCTTGAAATACTTTAAATCAAACATCATTTTGACTTAGGAGGTATTGGGATATTAAGTGTTTCAATTGAGCTGTTCAGTTCTTAAAGTCATACAGGGGAAGTATGAAACAGAATGTTAACTTTTGAAAAAGGTGCTGTATGGCAAAATAAAACTTTGGGAACTGTTAGGGAGGAAAGCGATAAGCCTATTTAAATACTTAAGTAATGAAAAGTGTGCAATCCCTTTCTGATTTTGTCACCTGCTGCCTTCTCCAGTGGGGCTCCATGCTGGCCAACATAAAACTCTCAGGCAGAGTCTCTGCCACAATGGCCTCTGAAGGCCATGACGGTCACAAGAGAATTGTCTCCTGGCTAACACATGCCCCTCAGCTCTCTCCTCTCTTATTCCTATTTTGCCCCATAGAAAGTTGTTAAAAATATCAGTATGACAATATTAGCTTTTTTTTATACTTAGCATCAACAAAATAATCCATTCAACTCAAAAATATTCAGAACATTTTTATCAACTGAGTTAAACTAGCACTGAAAGAGTTGCATAGTGCAACTTGGCTACAGAGCTGAAAGTAGACTCAGAACAGATCTGCTGGTTATTAAAGAAAGTTACTAGGAGATGCCACCTTACTCAAAGGAACTTATAATGCTACTGTATCTCTTACAGAGACAAGCAGTAAGATAGTGGTGGTGAAACAGACATTCCCATGAGGGAAGTTTACCTGTCTAGAGAATACTATGCAGATATATTGGTCTTTTTTGTAAATAGCTAAAGTTGGACATAATGTATATATACAGTATATTGTAACAAACCTAAGAGTTAAAGCAGCAAAACAACAGATTCTCAGTTTTAAGTGTGCTCGTAGCTTATTCACAACGCCAATAGGAATGTCTGCTGGGAAAAAAATAAGGTATTAGCTTAGTAACTTATGAGAGGGGTTTCCAAGCTTTACTGAAGAATGTTCAAATGCTTTGAACATCATCCTTCCCATTTGTCAAACTATTCAACAACTCCGAAGCAGCTAAATCAATTGCTTACATGGAAAAGAGTTATTTTTAGCTGTTTTGCTAAGGGATTCAGTTTCTTCTCTGCTTTTAATGTAGGAACAAAAGTTGTGTGACCTGTTAGTTTCTCTGCTCTCAGTTCTCTAAGGTTTCAGCTTGCAAAGAAGGGGGTCAAAAAAAAATCCCAACCCAAAAAACCCACTTCCAAAACCCCCAACCCTGCATTATTTTTGCTCATCATGCTTTACTTGAAGTACTTGAGCAAAAAAACGTAGGTTTTGAGGAGAGAGGAAAGAAAAGCAAAGGGGGATATCATTAGTCCCTCTGGGTAGGGTGTGGATAACTGCCCCACTGTGCATTTGGTCTCGACTTCATTCAAGTTGAGAGAAATTTGAGCCAAGGTTTGTGCAGGACTGCTTCTTCGTGTTCCCTACCAGGATCATGGCAAGATGCCACGGAATATCGTAGCTTTTGTGCATGTGCGGCTGGGGGAGTGGAGAAAGGGAAACGGGAAGCTATTCGAGAGAGCTGAGCACTGCACCTTCCCCCGCTCCCCGGGCGGCAGAAGCTCGCTACACGTGCGAACTCCCCTGCGGATGGGGGTGAGGGATATCAGGAAGGCGGTGCAACGTGCACCAGCGCTCCTCGGCGAGAAACTTGAGTGCTGCACTACGCGACCTTCATGCTTTAAAAATCTGTTGCCAGGAAAATGAGCGGGAAAAAGAATATCCCTGGCGCACTACGCCGGATGGCTTACATGGCGGGCCACACAGGGAGGACAGAACAATGACACACGCCATGTGTGGGGCTCGCTTCTCCCCGCTCTCGCCCGAATAGGCGCTTAAGTGTTCCGGTGTCCCCCAGGACAGCCGAGGAGGGCTCTGCTACCCACAGCCCCGTCCCGAGCCGCGGGGCGGGCCTCACCCCCCCCACGCTCTGGAGCACAGCGAAATGGCGGCCGCCGCCGCTGCGCCCGAGGGGCCGTACGGCGGAAGCGCAGCCTCTCCCGCACCCTCCCTCTTCCTGCCAGCGACCGCCATTGCGGGATAATGCGCTATGTCGCAGGGGGAAACGGGTGCGGATCGCGGCAGAAACACGCTACGAGGAGGAGGCGGCAGCGGGAAGGGCGAGGAGCACCACTACGTGCCGATCCCCCCCTCAGCCCCCCAGCCCGCCGCTCCGCCTTCCCACCGGGGGCTGCGGCGGCGAGTTACAGCGGCTCTACTGCCGCGGCGGGAGGGGGCGGGTGCGTGTAGGAGGCCGCTTCACCTCCCCTTCCACCCTCGCCTCGGCTCAGCCCGGCGAGCCCCGCTCCCCCTGCGCGGCGGGCAGTTACCTCCATTTTGTGACCAGACTCGCCTTCTTCGGTGCCAATATGGATCCCAGAGGAAGAGGAGGGGGGGTGTCACGTGGTGGGAAGGCGGGCTGCAGGCCCTGCGCGGGAGGTGGCGGGAGGGAGGGCTGGCGGCCCCGCGCGCGCGCGCGCGCGGCGGCCGTTACCGCTTTCTTCTCAGTGCCACCCTCCCCTCCCCCCCTTCCGCCATAACCGCCCGCCCGAGGCCGCGCTCGGCGGAGCAGCCCCTTCCCCGCCGAGAGGGTGGGAAAGGCCGGGGGCGAGGGGTAGCTGGGGTGGAGAGAGGAGGAGAGGGAAGGAGAGTGGGGGGGAGAGAGAAGAATAAAGAGAGAACCGTGCCAGCGTTCCGTTAAGCGCCTTCCCGCCCTGGTCGGTCCCGCGCCGGCAGCCGGCCCAGCGCACTAACCGCCGCCCGCTGAGGGGGTGGCGGCGCCGGCGCGCAGCCGTGAGTGGTGCGCGCAGGCGGGCACCGCCTCCCCGCCACACGTCAGGCCATCCCGCCGGCTGCGCGGCCTCCCACCGCCGCCGCCCGCCCACCGCCGCCCGCCGGCGCAGGGCCACCAGAGCGGGCTGCGGGTACCTTGCCTGCTTCTGACCCTGGGCGGCTGCTATGCGAAAGGGAAGCCGTCGAAATGCCGGCCTTGAGGGAGACCGTTAATCTAGACGGGTTAAAGTACTTTGTAGGAAAGAAGAGAAAGGAAAAGGAAAGGAGGGGACGTGACGTGATACTCACAGAGGACTTCTGCAGGAGTAGGAGGGTATGCCTGAGGCGCCCAGGACTTTCCAAAAGAAATTATCTGTCTCCACGTATTGTTTTGATCCTGGAGGCGTTTCAAGGAGGCAAGGAAAAGATTTGCTCTCCGGAGACTGTTTAGCACTCGCCCTTTGGAAGTGAGGGTAGGTTAGTGTATTTCTGGTTGAATACCAAAACACACAAAGCAAGAAGTTTGACAGACTTCTCCATAGCTTCTTAAGCAGAGGCATTG
Source organism: Larus michahellis (assembly GCF_964199755.1). Classification (NCBI taxonomy): domain Eukaryota; kingdom Metazoa; phylum Chordata; class Aves; order Charadriiformes; family Laridae; genus Larus; species Larus michahellis. The sequence goes on from NC_133902.1 coordinate 33,467,330, forward strand.
CCTGTATCTTAGTGGCGTTTGTCATCATAAACTAGCATAGAGAGCTTAAAAGAAAGGGTCTTCTGCAAGGATTTTGTATAGAAAAAAAGCATAGTTAAGCACATGCGTAACAAATTTTTGCTTATCTGGAAAATGACATCAGGAAAAACAGCATTAGAAAAAGCTACCCTTAAAGTTGTTTCATTCTTGGTTATCTCTATCCTCTCACAGTACCAGTAGCTATTTCAGTATGATGACCTAACCTAGGCAGGAGGTGTTAGCCCTTACCCACTTTAAAAATATCTTTATGCTATATAAAGAAGTGAACCAGTTGATGTGGTTTTACTGTGAGGTTTGTAGGTGGATGTCCCCCCCATATGAAGTGCTTGACTGAAAGGGTTATGCAGTTCCTACAAAATAAAAAAAAAATTAAAAAAAAAAAAGAAGAAAAAGGAAAATACAATCTTTGAGTTTCAGATTAGCATCTTTCATTTATGCAAAAATGTCAAAACCCATTTGATTTCTCTAACTAGAGAGAATTTTCCTAATACGTACATAAATTCCCAATAGGTTTAGAAATGTTCTCGCTACTATTGCGTACAGAAGTTGAAAGAAGTTTTTAGATTATTCCTATATTTTGATCTTTGATGTGAGAAGGTAGGTGACTTCCTAGAAAGTAAAACCCAGTGGAAATCTCAGCAGCCTCCAGATATTCTTTGCATTGAGGCCAAAACCAACAATTTCTCATCTTCCTTCTCCCAATCAAGTAAACCACAAAATTTAACTTTTTATTTAAAATAAAATTTTTCATATGTGTATCATTTATGTTGCTTGTTCTCTTGCCCTGTTACCCAAAGGATGAGAATACTGTGAGACAGACAACGGTACTGGCTAAATACATCTCTCAATTTCAAAGGTTCTTCTAGTTTACACAGGAACTGCCTCACCGAATTTGAAGAATACCATGCCTTTATTAGTTTGATTGCCATTCGTTTCACAGTAAGCATCACTCATGGAGAGGCTGATTGTCTTGCGGTCTCATTTGGTTGCACAGCCACAGGCAGATCACATTTGAATTCTATAGTTTCAGTTCATGATAGTCCTCCCCTATGTGTAATCAATTGTACAGAATGTAATAATTTTATAATACTGTGCTTACTGCACTGACATAAAAGACAAGGCAATAAATGAGGGAGATGCACATTTTGCAAAGATTCACAGCTGCTGATGAAAATTATCCACAAGTTTGAGGTCTTAGATGAAAAATTATAATTTTGATTGCAGGCAAATAATTTTCTGCTAGTAAAGTGTTTTCAGGTTGGTTGCTATCTAGTAGAATATTGTCTCCCATTTTGGATCACCCATTTCCTTAAGAAAAAATATAGCATTTAATACACCTGTATCTATTCTGGCTGATGTAGTTTCATAGTCAGATGTGGTTTCATATAATGTAGCAGATGCAGCATCAGTGATTTATGCAGATGGCTAACACGCTTTTCTTTTTTTCCTAGCACTGTTTGCAAACGTGTGCTCTCTTCTTTGTCAGCCAAGGGAACAGTAGTTTGTACCTCATTCAAAAAAAAGTGGGAAAGGCTTTTAACTTTTATATATTTCTGTGGCTGAAATGTCAGTTTCTCTTCATTGTTCTTTTTTGTTGAGGGTTTGTTGGAGATTTTTATTGCTTGATTCTTACATGGTATTTGTTTGTGAAGTGAATCTTCGGATACGTAAATATTGTTGGTGAAATTGTCCAAAGTTGTTTTTTTTTTTAGTGTTACACAGGGGTTAGGATGCAAATATGAAATTGATCTTGAATTCTAGTCTCCAGAACAGAAATGTTAATGGAGCCGATTCACTGAACCAAATATGTTTTCTGTAAGCCTCTTAGGTTGCAGAAACAAATGGACACATAATTAATTAAATGTTAGTATTTTGATGATAGTTTTGCAAATTTATTGGTTTGGATATATTTAAGTTTCATACTTTGAAAAAGACACAAACTACAATTTTTATAAGAAGGCCTGAGTGCTCTATAGTTAAACATTCGTGTGAGCTTCAGGACGAAAGATTGTTTAACATTCAGCTATTTTTTTCTGCGTTATAGAAATATGGTATATTTAAACATGGGCAAGTGTTATTGCAGACACTTGACTATTGTGCAAGCAACTGCAGCTTCTGCTGTCTTCTTCATTTAGAAACAATTGTTTTCATCTCTGAATTTGATTTAAACTGTTGAGCTTCGCTGAACAAAGACAGGATAATATATTACTGTAAAGTCTGGTAACATTTTGGCAATCCTTCTTGTACTTGTATGCAGTGCAGGGCGTATGAAAACCTTTTACTTCATTAATTAAAAATACGTAGAATCAATAACCTGATTCTTGATATCAGAATTAGTAGTATGATTATGCTACAGTATTTGCTTTTTTTCAGAAATTGTTAATAATACTCTTTATTATATATATAATATATATACATATGTGTATATATATACACACACATATATACATACCTATATACCTACGTATATACATATAGGTATACATATGTACATTTGTGTACACACACACTCCAGAAACAACAAATACTAAAGACCCTTTCCACTTCAGACTGCCCCAGAACAGTGGCAGTCTCTGGAGGACTTAGTTGCAGTGGTTTGAGACAGTATTTCCCCTTTCTGTCTGCTTTTTTTTGCCACAGAAGGCACTGAATGCATTTAGATTTATCAGCTGCTTCAATTTACAAACTCCTATATTAACTTTAGTAATTGATAAAGGTGCATTTGAAGTAGTATGTCAGTCTATGAGCTAGTTTGAAGCAAAGACACACATACTTGTCCACCAGCCTAGTACAGGTTTAGTAATCTCCAGCAAACATTTGGGGAAGTAACACTAAACTCTTGCAACTATGTCCGTTAGACTCCGTCTGTCAGAGACCTTCGATCGATTTCGCGTGACATATATTCCTCAAGAGCTACATCTCAGAGCTGTGATCCAGGAAATGAGCTCCCTCAAACAATTAGCAACTAGCTCAATTAAAAAATACTTTTAAACTGCTTTCCCCTTGTATATTTTGGTTTCATTCAGGGACATTCTTTCTACAAATTATATCTCTGTATAAAATGTTTATTCTTTAGAATATTTTATATTTGTACCAGATATGTAATATGGAAAATAATAGCATTTTGGATTGCTGTAAAAATGAATAGTTTCCTAAACAATTTTTTCCCATTTGTCTGCTCTTCTTTGGATGCTGATTAATTCTGAACATATTAGACTGTTTTATTCCATAACCTGCTCTCTCTATGCTTTATCTGAATTTTATTTTTAAAATTTATTTGCTTGAAACCCTCTGTCAAAAATTAAAGGAGGAAGTGTGCATTGGGAATGACATTAGGACTAACCAAACAATAAAACCTCTAATAGTGAAGGAACAATAGCTTGCTGAGATGCTGTTACAGCGTAGTTGGCTCTGTAACTTTGTGCACAAGAATTTCACATTTATTGGCTAGATCTTACGATAGGAGGAGTTCTCTTAGTAGCAAAATTATGCCCTAGACAAAGTGTAAAGATGCCATGTCAGACATGTAACAAAGATTGTGTCAACAATCATATTTAAGGAGCTTACTAGAGATAAAGTATTGTATGCCTGACCTCCTATGCTGCTTGATTTATACAAGGCTCTAGGGTAAATTTAGGGCTTTCTTAAAAGCAACATACATTGTTTATACTAGATTTTTTTTGTTAGCAAACATATGTTTTCTTCAACTGTAGAACAAATAGAAAGGAGTATATGTATTGCTAGGGGAAAAAGGAACGTGATAGCCAGTTACAGTTGAAAACTCCAGCTAAAATGAAATTTAGTATGTTGTGTTTAAGATGCCAGTGCATGAGGGGTCAGCTGTGCTAAAATTTGTGTAAAAAAATCATCACAACTGGGAAAAAGACAAGAAATATAAGATTACTAGAATAATTTTTAATTGGGATTCATGTTTTCTACACAGGAAGAAAAAAAGCCCCTGAGATGTAGAAGGAAAGAAAAATGGAGGACATAGCAGGTGATATTTGCTATTCTTGAAATCAAAATTATGAAAAGTAGTATAAGAATATACTTGATCTTAGTGTTCATTCTTTGTTACTAAGATTTGGAAAACACTAGTTAGCAGTAATTATACAAATAGCTAAATGGTAAGTATTACTTGGTATGTTTTATTAAGGCGAGAAACTGCAGGTGGATTTCCTGCTTGCCTATGTATCTATGCAAGAGAGTAGGGCAGGGGAAATAAATCTTGTTCTTTCCTTGACTGCAATGCAGATCTGGCTCTGGGAGGGGTTTTCATATCCGCACGGCTCAAACACATGGTCAGTGTTCAGCCAATAGTTAGCCTTACATCTGGCACTGGATTTGTGTCGCTCAAAATGCCTTTTTTGACTGCTAAACATGAAAACCTTTCACTTTTTTTTTTCTAAATTGAATTTGCACACATTCTTCAGATTGTGATTTATATCAAACATAATTTTTTAACTATCTGGTGTACACTGTAGCTACCCTAACAACTACTTTACCAACGAATGTCACGACAGGATTTTTTTTAAAAACACACAGATGATATCACATAGATGATTCCTTTCCTCTGCTTACTCTACTAGCTATGCTTAAACTGCTAGGATCATGCTTTTTGATGGCATGCTATGTTTTAATCTGTTTGTAAATTGTACTCCACTTTTAAGTATTACACACCCCTGGCAAGTCAGATATTTCAAAATACATTGAATTAATTTTTTACATAGTTATTTTCTGTTCTGTTGCTGCTGAGAAACATTTTGTTCATTTTATTGTATGTATTTGAGGTTTTTAGATTACTGAGATGCAAGGACATATGTACAGTTCTTTATATATAGCATGAAACATATGTGAATAAGGTTATGTCTTTCAAAAGCTGCCAAAATAAGTTCAAATTCCAAAGGGTAATACTACATGTGCTAATGCTTGTATTTGGAACATTAAGGCATATCTGTTTTTAAAAAATCATCAAATCTTCATAATGAATTTCATAAAAATTTTCTTTTTTCTTTCCTAACATAAAATTTTATATTTAGTTAGAAATAGATACTGCTAAATACAAAATATTATACCCTAAAACACAAGTGGTTGTAATTTAAACCATTACCATAAGCATTATAGTAGTCTCTGCTAGGTATCTTATAATTCTTTCTCAGTATTGAAATGATTGTACTGACCAATACCAGGAGTTCAGTGGGGGTGCTGGGTGACTAGAATAAAACTCTAGAGAATGTCAAGAATCAATCTACTTATTGTGGCTGATTAAATCAGTTAATTAAGAGAAATATATTGAAACTCCTGGGAGAATATAGCCAAAGGTGAGGAAACCACAGCTGGTACTTAGTCATATGTATATTCAGAGACGTCAAGAGTATGAACTGATGTATTCCACAGAAAATTGTGTTACATGTTTAAAAAAATGCCCTGTAATGCATGTAAATGGCTGCACATGCTTGTTTACCCAATATTGTAGGTCATATGCAATAAACACAATTGGAAAATGCTGAGTAGTGGAAATATTTATGGCAATATATAACCTGATGACATTTCTGCCTTCAGGACACACATGGTTTGAATTCTTTGGCCATATAATTAATAATTTTTATGTGTTAATAAGAGGATAGTAATATAAGTAGATAGATTATGCAAGAGAAATCTAACATAAGGTCAACTAATTCATAAAAATGTATTTTTTGAGGCTGTAACTTTCAAACAAGTTATGTCGTGTAAATGGGAACAATTCAGATTTAAAATGTTGCTATTTTACTTTTGGAAAAATGACAGGCAAATATTTTTTGTGGAGTTTCCCCTGCAACCTATCACTCCTTGTGAAATAGAGTATAAAAACTAGTACCTTTTTAACAATTGCAACCATAACACTGTTGTAGTTGTATCATCTGCATTTAACATGTAGTTCATCAATCTACATTATCTAGATGTCAGAGGACTTGGTTACAATCTCTTGTACCAGATGTAGTTAAAATATAGTTGGATTTTGTGATGTTTAGGGGATTTAATAAACTGTCTAATGATGTCCCCAAGGTGTACAAAAAATTCTGGATAAAGGCTTTAGAGTTATGAAATCAGATTCTTGTCTGATGTCCATTCCTTGCACTTTATGTTGGCTAAGGATGAGGCCTACAATCTAAGCAGGCCTTAGTAATTTGCAGATATTTTCCATTTTCATATTCTTTCTGGGTGACATTTCAGAGACTTGTTACTCAAAACATGCAGATAAACGGGTCTGATCGATTGCTTCGCTTCAGTGGGGCCCACTTGAAGAAGTCTCACCTGGGACTCGGTGACTTTGGAGTTTCTTTTTAAATTTAGTCAGCCAAGAGGGCTGTACCATTTTGAATGCTGTCTGTAGTCGTACCACAGAATTTCCAAGATAAAAATAGTTTCTTATATGTTTGTGTCTATCAGTATACAATATTTTATTTAAAAATCAGGAAAGGTGTTTGTAACATATAAATATAGAAAACACACAGCTGGATATTTCTGTGATTTAAAGTTACTGTTTTATCTAAGCAAGATTTAACTGCTTTTTATGCCCCCATATAACCCTCCAGTCCACCTGTTGCTTTTATTCCCTCCCTCTCATGAAGTTAGCAATGGGATTAACTGAATTAGTTATTTTTTTCTTCTGTTCTGTAGCCCTGCGCCCAAACAAAGCCTCTGTCTTGTCTATTTTTTTTAGTTTAACACCCTCCCAAGAGTATCAGAAAGCAGACTGATGCAATTATATAGCACATCCCAGTGGAAAACTAGGACTGCTATGTCAGGCCTGGAGCAGTGAGGCAATATTCCAAGCTGATGGCTGGAAACCACAAATCTTGACCATTATTGCAAAACTTGTGATAGGAACACAGAGAAGAGTATTATTAGCCAGTCATGCAGTATTAAATTATACATGACTGCAGCACTGCTGAAATATCAGCCACCAGCCTAAAGCTCTTCCTTTTTCTGTTTTGTTCACTTCAATGAAAAGAGACGGATTTTCCTGTTTTGACCTCTGGATCAAATCTGTCAATATTGATTTTAAAATCTGCCTACAGTCCATCTTTTGAACCCAAGTCTTTTTTTTTTTTTTTTTTTTTGTGAAATCCATATCTGAGATCCCATTTACAGTAAAACACAAGCATGTATGATTCCAAATGGTTTACATGCATTTTGGTCTTAGGATGCTGAGGGAATTGGCAGTATATTAGCTGAAAATGTCTGTACATGTTTCACTCCATTATTAGGGTTTTACTTTAGTGGTATCCAGTAAGAACAGAACATAAATTGCTGTAGTATGACTTCTATATGTCTGCAGTGGCAAGCTTCTTTACTCTAACGAAAGCTATTTACTGGACCAAAACAGCTGTTGCTGAATTATTTCTCTGTGAAGGGCAATGAGGAGAAAGGAATATTTTGGTATTAAATACAGTTTATTTTGGAACGTGCATGTCCCTATTACATGCTGCTAGATATTAGCTTGATAATTGTCCCACAAACCTTCAGTTCCTCATAGCAGCAGCCATGCTCCTTTGTTGTCTGCCTTACATAAATGATATTAGTTTGCCAGAACTTACGTTACTTATCCCTGTATGAATGCCACCAGTACAGAAAGTCTCCTCAGACCTTCCCCAAACTGTCTCAGGCCTTCCTGAGACTCTCCTGGACATTGTTGCTCTTCAAACAGCTCTGTGAGCATTCCTGCTTCCACTGAGGACTGTATAGGAAATTTGCTGCATAACACTGTAGGACTGCCACTTGTTACTTTTAAATTACAATTCAGTCTTGTAAGGTCACAGTCTAGGTAGGATGGTTTGAGAAGAGGAGTGGACCAGTGTTCTGTCTTTGCTGTGAGAATCAACTGTGCTTTAACCATTCTGGAAGGAACTGGGTTATAAATAGGCATAGAATTATGAGTATTTTGAAAAATTCCAATAGTACATAATTGCTCATTGTTATCTCCTGGGGAAAAAATACCTGTGTGTTTCTAATAAAATCTGGCAAAATGCTGCTTTCACAATGCTGAATGTGAATACTTTTTTTTTTTTTTTAATACTGGCAGATTGGTTAGGACTTCAGCTATGGTAATTGAGTATGTTTTCCTACATCCCATGATTTAACATGTCGAATTGTGAGTTGAAGCAGCTGAACTGTAGGCCCACATTCCCCTCTCCTTACCATTTTCTGAAGATGGTAACTTCCAGCAGGGGAGGTACCAGACAACAGGCAGTGTGCAAATGACTTAAATCTCTGCAGCTGTTGGCTCATTTCTATTCTGGTGCCACATGTTGTTATCAGTAATTTGTGACATTCATCAAAAGTGGGAAGTGTGTATGTTTTTTCTTTTTCTTAATGTATGTGCTACCATTGCAGTTAAGCTGAATGTTAAAGTATTAATGCAGTTTGTTTTATTACTTTGGCAATACTGCCCTAGCAATTACTGCTCAACAGACAGACTTTGTTCAGGGAAAAAAAGTCAAGGTGAGGCGCAGCAAGGGGAAAAAAGTCATTAGCTCCTAGCTAATCAGAAAGAATACTTTAGTGTTTTTTGTGGGTGGTTTTTAAATTTTCTGTTGTTTTTAAAAACTACATATAGCAGAGGAAAACAATGTAAGAAGGGGCTTGATGAACTTAGTGGGAGGAGGTTATGTAAACAAATAAGCCCCTTTGTTTTCTTTCCATATAGATGCTTGGTGAATTTCAGACTCTGGACTTTTCTGTGAATGCATTTACAGATAAGGAAACTGGTACTAATTCAGCTGGAATTAGTATCAAATTAGAGCATGCAACAACAGGATGAACACTTCAGTACATATAGAGTTTGCTCTAATGTATTTATGTAATAGGCTGAAAGATTTCCAGCAAAGCTTACACCCATTATACTAGTGATATATCCTAGCTCACAAAATTCACATTCTGAGCTTCGTTTTTCCACAGTGTAGAGGTGTTTTGTTTCCAGGTTTGCTTTGTGATCTCTTGATAGAGATTGTCTTTTACTTCGTTTTCACTCATGAGTGAACTGCAACTTTGGTCTTTTTGTAGCTTCCCTTTATTTTCAATTTTTGATTGTATCTTCCATTTTTATTACTATTGCCTGTTTTAAAAAATATGTAAAAATTTTCAAGTTAATCATAATTTTATTTTTATATTTATAATCTGTATTTTTCTTTCCTCTACTTTTTATGTTAAAATAAGATGGCTGACATAGTACAAAGTAAATGTAATTAAATGTTAATAAGTAATGCTTATAATAAATACATTTTACTGGCAATGCCACATTAATACTTTGCTCTGAGGTGTGAATCTGGAACTATTATCATTGTACACAGATTTCTGATCCTTGCACAGCATTCCATTGCAGTTGGTCCTTGGTAAAGAAGTTGTTGTTCTTTACAAAACAGATTGGATGACCAGGATCCAGATTATTCCTAAGTGATGGATCTAAATTTTTCAGTTTGATAGTAATAATGATACTGATTTACTATATCAGTTCTATTTTGAGCCATAAATTCAGCCCTGTTTGTTGAAATAATCCATTAATTCAAGATGAGAACAAAAATTAAAGTTTACCTTGTGTGTTTCTTTTGGTATCACATTCCTAAATGATGTAACATTTCTCTTCATTTTGACAGTGTCCAAGTGGACTGGCAAACTTAAATGCTATTGTAAGAGTACAATTTGTCTTTTACTAATAAAGGTGGTGGTTTATGTGTGGCATAATATTTGAAACCATCTCATATATAGGTTAACTAATTAAATGGATTAAGCAGTGTCAGATTTAAAATCTTGTATGTTTTGGCAAACACCACAAGTAAGGTAGACTTATGTTATACTCCCTTTTCTTTCATTCTTTGGGGAGAATCAGTACTGGGGATATCTAACCTGAAACCCCATTGCAAAGGAAAACATTAAATACTTTTGGTGCCACTACAATGCTGTTTGGGTTTCTAGCACTAGGGCGCTCATCCAGCCAGCTTTGGAGTTGGTTAGGTATGAATTTGTAATATAGGTCTCTTACTAGACTTAATATATACTAGCATTGAGGAAAGGGTTGCAAAATTCTTAAAAAGAGGATGAAACTGTCTTGAAAGTATTAAGTTAAAACCAATGTATTTGTCAAATAAAGCTCAGATGGTGACATATACATTTGTTTTATTCCCCAAACAGCTTTGTATACAATTTAAAGCTGTGAAAATAACTGGTATGAAGCCTGGTCTAGCTTTGTGAGTGACTGATTTTTTTTTTTTTTCTTCTTTTCCACCATTCCACGTATAAATACTGAGAAGCTTGGCATAAAGAACGCAGCCTGGGGCATACCCCATAAAACTTACAATGCAATTAAATGAGCAATTTCTACTGGAAATAAAATGGGTATGTTGAGTAGAATATAAATTAAACCAAGCAGGAGCAGAGTCAGACAACCTTTCGTAGTACTCCAGGCTCTTCAAAAGAACCTCCAGGGTCAGCAGTACCAAATGCAGCTGACAGGTCAAGGCCAATCAGTAAAGAAAGATAACTGCAGTTTGCAATGAAAAGCAGGTCATTCCAAATTTTGATTAATATAGTCTCAATGCTGTGGTGTCCACTTGAGTGGGTTAGCAAAATAAAGACAGATAGCAGTGGATTAACTCTAACACTTCTTTATTATACTGCAGCCGTTACAAGCTTTTCTGCTGCATTCACTAAGACTAGGTTTTCTCCAATTTATGATCCTTCGTCTCACATTGCTGTCTGTCCTGAATTCTGTGGAATTGACTCAGTTACAAGGGGCTGCCCTGTTGACTATTTGCAGGACCACAAAAATGACCTCAAAATAACTTTGGAACAAGGCAAACCCACCACGTTCTTAAAATTATGATTAGTTGATGTTGGCAGCATGTTTATCCTGTGGAGCATATACGTCAAAAAGGTGTCAGTCAGCTCCCATGGCTTTGTTAAAACACTAGGGGCAACTAATTTGTTGTTTATTGACAGTTTTTGTTACAAAAAACAAAGACTTAACCTTTAGTTACAGAGTGAACTTTGCAAGTCTAACTTGCCAGCGGCAGGAATCTGAGAAGTCCAGATACAATGAAGAAATGTTGCCATGTAAACTTTCCTCTTATGAAACAACAAATGTGATTCTAATCTGTGTTCCTTAGATGGCATTTTTTTGAAGTAGAAGAGAAACAAGTATGCTCTCTTAACTGTTCTTTTCTCTTCCAAGATAAAATTAGCAAAGAAGCCTTTGTATACATACTGGCCAATATGGGATTGAAATAAGGCTTTACAAAACACAAAATATCTCTATCAGTGAAGGATAGAATTCAGTAGCATATATGAAGCTAGTACAAGAGATTTAAAACACCAAAATAATTTGATCTAGGTGTTTTCCTTTTATTACTTTCCAGTTTTTTGTTTTGTTTGTTTTTCTTTTTCTTTTGGAAGGTAAGTGTTTGTCCCATACCAGTTTGAATATATATTATAACTGTGTTCATTAACCCAAATCCTTCCATGCGTAGTCTTCCAAATCAATATGTTACTTAGAACTGGTTGTGTCATTTTAGACAACGGCACTTTCATGACGTTGGTGATTATCCTGGAAGCATAGGTGCAGTCTGTGTGCATCATCTCCTTCAGTACTGGTGTGTGGGAGCTGCTGTTTGCTCTGCTCTTCGGTTGGATGGAAGGGCAGTACTTAAAGTGGGCTGCAGACTAGCCTGGCAGTGGTACTGTAGCCTGCAAATGGCAGAATCTAACCAGTCTCAATAATAGTGAAGACGTAGATGAGGTTCACCATTTCCCAGTTAGGTAGGACAAAAATGTCACTATAATATTATACAGCAGGTGACCTTTTTCAGAGTAAGAATTAGATTGCTTTTTTTTCTGCATAGCTGACAGTATATGTTATTCTGTGATTTTTTTTTTTTTTTTTTGTAGGGAGAGAGCTAGACATTGCAGTGAACCAACTGCAGAATTTGTAACATGTATAGCACTATTGTTCAAAGTGTATATTATCTTCTCTCTGGTCCTATGGAAGATTGTAAAAAAGAATATGTGTAACTTTATGAGCTACACTGTTTAATGGTGCCAAGGCCAGAATGGGCAGGGTTCTCTTGGGGTGACTGCCATTACTGATACAGAAGTTTTGTCTGTATGTCACAGCTTTCAGAGTGACTTTGGACAGCTGCAGGCACCTGCCCTATAACAGGAGAAAGGTTTAATTTCTTTTTAGGGAAGATTTTCTTACATTATAGAAGTATTTCAGTGTCTATTCAGACCACAGCTGACAGGTCAGCCACAGATATGATGTATTTGTACATTAACAGGGCTCTGTTACTGGTAATACGTGAACATTTATGGGTTTCGTTGCCTTACCTGTGAATACATAGACAGTTGGCAAGAGTTGCCTGAATTTTTGTTTGGTCTCTTCTGAGGCTGAGCAGTAGCTGACCAGCTTGTAACTCCCCTGCTTTGAACTCTGTGTGTGTCTGGATGTGAGTGTGTGTGTGCCAATGTGTGTATCCGATCAGCCCACAGTGACTCGCCTGAAAGAATCAGAGCAGAACATAGCAGTGAGGTCTATAGCAATGTCAGATCCACTGCCGTGAGAGACTGGAAACCGAGTCCCTGCCTCTTAGGGCGTCTGTATCCAGCCAGCAGACAATGAAAGCAGCAGGCTCTAATGAGAAAAGGGAAGCCAGTGAAGGAGACAGACTCTGTGAAATTTATTAGCTGGTGCAATAAAGCTGCTGCTTTGGGAATGAACCTGAAGTGGCCTCTGAGTTTATTTGGGATAAAAAGCCCAGTAAGGGAGGCAGTTTATTGGGGTTCATCCTCTTCATAATCCAAGATATTGACCTCTACGATCTCCCAGCCAGTAGCAAAAATATCAGACTCTCCCATCTGTGCACGGTACCGTTTATTTTCATCTAATAAAAACAAGCCCTGAGTCTGTTAACTATTATCCATTTCCCTTTGCAGAATGTATGTTACCAGTCATCATTGAGAATATTGCTTTCAGACTCTTTTTAGTTTATAGCCCCAAATATTTCTTGTTTGCTTTGAATAATTGTTTTCTGATGAAAATTAGGTAGCTGGCTTGTTAATTAGTAAGATATAAACGAGCCACATCGCTACATTTTTAAAGCTATGGTGCCAGCTAGTGGTGAGAGATGATAGACAGCATCTCAAGCTTGACATTTATGTAAGTGTACAGTATATTTTTATGTGCATCATGATAAGGTGACATTAAGTTTTATTTGTCAGTTATCACTACTTTGTGACAAAAAAGGCAAAGTAAAATCAGTAGCTGCTATCATTTTCCAGTTGGTTTTTAATTGGATATTGTTTATTTGAAACCTTCCTGCCATTATTGATAGAGTAATTGCATCATTCATCAGGCCATTTGCCAATGAAGTCTTTTAGTCCTTAGTTTCCCATGTGTGAACGTCAGTTCTTATGCATGATGAACCTGTAGGTGCTCTTTTACTTTGCTAGAAAACGGAAATTCTTAAAAAACGCGGTAGAGCTTAGTTGTGAGTGAACAGATGTTTAGACAGTTTGTGCAATTGGTTCACTTGTGAACACCGTGAGAGCTCTAGTGTGGCCAATACAGGGTAAAACTCTTCATTGATTATATTTACTTGTATCTGATGCACCACACTAAGATGAAAATCCTGTATTTTATTAACATGTAAGGAAAACTCAAACAATTCATTATCCACATGCATTACCTGTATTCAAATAAGCTCACAACAGAAAAGAAAAATAAGCAAATCTTAAGAACATTTGTAAAGAAATGTAAAAAATAATTAATATTTTTAATGTTTTTTTGAACAAAGAGTCATTGACAGGCCATCTTTTCTAGTTTAATTAAGCAATAACTGATCTCAGTGAGGTTGTGGAAGGCTCTTGAATACTAATAAATAAAACCAGAAGATGAAGCATTTTTTTCATTAAATAGTAGGAGCTGTTTATAACTCTATTACTTACTGCTAAAATCAATTATTATTACTAATACTCTACCAGTAATTTATAACTGGAGGCATGCTGAAGGTTGTAAAGCAGAACTTTTCTTTTTAAATGTCAGACACAGCCATGAAGGTCAGCTATTGTGAATAAGGACACCTCAGATGAACACACTTGTAATAATATTTGTGAAGATAGATCTAGTGTTAGTGACAGCTGCAGGCAGTAAGCAGAGCTGTCACAGTCTTAATTCCAGTCTAACGCATATGATAACACTGGTGTAAAAATGCAGGGATGTTTCTAATTCAAGGGAATAAAGAAAGTGGAATTACTTTTGTATAAAATCTAGGCACACAAACAATTTATTTTAAAAAGGTGCCTGAAATATTAACCTATGCAAGAAATAGTCTTCTGTTGTTAAAGTAAATTGTATTCTGATAGGTGTGAAAGAATTTCAGGGACCCATGGTGCTTGTTTGTTTCACTGCATGTAACTACTTGGAATATACTGTCATATTTTCATCATACACTTCCTTTTGGTCCACTTTCCATAGACAATGTGTTTGTGACAGATGTGCACTTTCTGTTTTTTTCATGGGCTCTTTCAATACAGTTGCTTTAATTTAATATTTCAGGAAATATTTAAATGAAAAAAAACACTGATATCTCTTATACTAAAAGGCAAGTATGAATCCTAAGTGATTTCTTTTAATTGTGGGTTTTATAATATGTCTTTCACACTCTTTCATGATTTATTACTTAAATGATTTGGGATATTCTGCAAAATGGTAGTCTCCTGACATCTACATAATTGTTGATTCAATAAGGTTTTAGTTTTTCAAAGAACTTACCATGTGTTGCCCAGTTGCAGAAAATTAGGTGCACTCTTTGAATTTGAGACCAACACATGACATTCTCCAGCTTCAGTTTTCTCTTTTTGGTGCTTTAAATTAACTATCTAAAACGTTGTATTGGTATGTAAATAAAACACCATATTCGTGCTATAATTTCTTATTCTATTTTATTTTATTTTATTTTATTTTATTTTATTTTATTTTATCGTAACTCTACTGTCATTAAAAAAAAAAAAGTTGCTTATTCACACTAATGACTATAATGCTGTCAGCACTGAGGTTAAATTGCCAAGGTATTTGACTTCCAAACAAAATAATGTGGAGTTCAATGATCTAAATGCAGTGACAGGTATTTATTATGTTGAAATATCCATTTGGATTGACAGTCCTTTAGCTATAACGGTATTATACTCCAAATGTGTTTCTTGTTCAAAATGAATACTTTATGCAGAAGACAGAAATGATGCAAAACGATTCTTTTAAAAACCTTTTTAAAAGATGTTAAGTTTATTTTCTACATGTTTGCTGGATCAGATATAAATTTAACAGTTTGCTTTCTTTACTATTGTAGAACACTTGTTATAATAGCACTGAGATAATATACTTAGTGTATTCTAAACTGGATACCCTTGTGCATCTCATAAAACTCTGAAATTTATGCATTTAAAAATCTGTTTAATAGATTAAGCTAAGTGGACTTAGAAGAATGCAGATTTTACACACAAACCTTGATTTTAAAAAAAGAAGAAAACCTGCCTAAATTGAGTTGTCATGTAATTCCTTTATATCGACTGATGTTGTGTTAAGCCTGCATTTGATACCATGGCTGATGAAGGGGAAAAAAAGATTCGCAATAGTTTTGAAGTGAAAAGGAATGTGTTTGGAAGGCCCCTTGGCAAAAAATGCTGCTTTATTATTTGAAAGAGCTACCATGTTTAAGTACCTGGTGGCGGCATTTTCTGCCCTTGCCTCAGAACGCTGTCACCGGAGTCCTCCGCAAAGCTCTGTGTCAGAAGATGCAGAGGCCCAGTTCGGGAGTTGGCCACATCTGTCAGGAAACTGCTACAGATGGTTCAACTCATTAGCTGACAGAACTCCTAGCAAACATCATCCAAGAGTACGGGGACCTCGCTTGGACTAAATGTTAAGCTTGCCTCCTGTTCAGTGCCATTGCGTTTTCTGCAAAATAAGATCCTTAACCATTTCTATTGGACGCTGGGTACGCTTGAATGTAACCTGTCTGCAGCTCTGTTTAATACAATTTGCAAATGTGAAAAATTTAAATTAATACTGGTTGCAACATTACAGGTCCACCCAAACAGTGTCTCAGGCATAGCTCACAGTATCTTTTAAATGTTGTCTGTATCTGATATCAGCGTGTCTTCATAATGATCTCACAACTGTGATGCAATGAACTCCAATGCATTTCTAATATATTATACCTTTGTATTTGTAAAACCTTTGTTTTAGTATCATGTTTATATTGTATGTGTGCAGTCACTCATGCAGAATTTCTCATCTTACCTTTCTTCTTGTTACTTGGTGTTTCCAGCAAAGCTGTTACATATTTATGTCAGTGTTAGTAGCAGAGCAATTACAGGTGTGTTTCCTAGTTAACTTCTGCAGCAGAGCCAGCAGAGGGAGCATACACATTGATGTTTTATGCTACTTACAGATTTTGGCCAATTTTTTTTCCTGTTTTTGCAAATACATGTATTTTCATGTACGTGATTATGTATATGTAACGTACATAAGTGGCCAAATGTTTGTGCTCCGGAAGTGCCATAACTGTGGAGAAAAGCTGAGCTGTCTATTGTTTTACAATTACAAAATTGGCTTTGATTTAGCAAAGAATTGCATATATCAGTTTGTGTACTGGGATTAATTCTTTGGACAGAGTTTTTTTGGACACTGGAAAGAAGAGACTGTTCCCCCAAAACCCCTTCTATTACACCACAGAATACACCACCTTTAGAAAAACCACAACATAAATTTAAGGACAGGTTGAAATGACTTCACACACTTGCAAGGTCAAACCCTTAATAAATCACTATACACATTGTGTGTGGTTCACCTGTGTGAAATAGGCTTGAAGAGACTGGTCTGGTTTTAGCTGATATTTGGAGATACATTTTGGGTGTATGCAAAGTATACTATGCAAAGGCTTCTTTTTTGGTTACATCTAAATGCATAGCTTCTTAGAATGTGGAATTGCTCTGAAATAATTCTCACATTCATAGTCATTGTGCCTTGGGCCTGCTGACAAGGTTGACAGGAATTTTACATGAAGCACTGTCAGGACAGAAGGAAGTTTTTTTTGTACAATCTTATATGTGTTTAAACACATTTACTTTGTAAATCATGTTGTTTGCATCATGATTTAAACTTTATTTAAATACTTTTTTTAAAAATTTTATTTAGCATTATTACACTATGTGCTTGGTTCAGCCAGGCGGAGTTGATTATCATTAAAGTGTTATTTATTTCTATTTTATTAAGCCCCTTTTTACATTCATGTTACAGGTTAATTTATACTTTTATTTCATGCACTACTTGGCTTTACTGATTAATATGCCCCATGGCATTCAATAAAGCCAGGCAGTGGAGGAAATAAGAGTGGTATTAATTTCTAACATTGCTATAAATTTGCCTTAATAAAACTAGCTGAATAACACTGCAGTAGTAATACAATGGATGCTTCCAAATTGTTAGCAAAGACACAACTGAAAGAACAACACATTTTTTTCTGGAATTTAAGAATGCTGTGCTGTCTTTTTACTAGTGTTCAAATTAGACTACCTGTTATAATACTGAGTGCTCTTACATTGTGTTCTAAAAAGCGGTATGTATTTTTTAAAAAGAATTATTATTTTACTTAGTCAATCAGTTCAATCAGATGCAGATAAATTCTTTGGATCCTTTCAAACGCCTTGTGGAATTTCATGACCACTGTTACTTAACAGACTGTCTAAAACCAGGTTTTAAAATATCAAAGAAAAAAGAGAAAATTCTGGAGTATAAGGGCAAACAACAAAAAAGAAAAATTAAAATAATGGATTTTCTTTTTAGTAGTAAAATAACTACTAGAGATTTATATTTTCCAATATTTTCCATTGATTTACATGTTGTTTTGTAGTAGGGTGAAATTCTCAAGAAAGAAACACAGATAGGATTGGTGAATGTTAGTTTTAGGTCTAGGAACTACTCATTATAGTGAAAATATTTTTGCTGTATTTTATTTATTAACTATTAACTATGATAGCTATAATTTTTTGAACTCTAGATTGTTAAATCTTTGTGGTATGAAATTCTTAAGTAATCTTTGCTGTGTAACAGCTAGCTGTGACAAACTTTTTACTTATTCCTGCATTCCTTTCTTGTTCAAACTCATATTGACTTAACTAAAAATTTTGCTCAGTCAGAGAGTTTTGGGTCCAGCTGTTACTTGACCTCAGTGCAAAAAGAAAACATGATAAAGTTAGCGTACAAAAATCTGAACAGAACTGTAGTCCAGAAGGATTGCAAAAATCCTCAGAGCTTGATCCTGGAAGGTGCATGGAGAAGCCCTTAATTGCTCCTGAAGCCAGTGGGATGTGAGCCTTCTCTGCACTTTGCCGGGTCAGACCTTAATAAATCACTCCACACATTTTGCAGGGATCACCTATGGGGTGAAAGGCAGCAAATGTTTAAAAGGATTAATAGAAACATTATATATCAGATGGAACTTATTTTTACATTCAGGCAGCTATGAAAATAATACTGTCATTTTGATAAGTGTATTGGTTAGTTAAAATCAGATGGTCAGCAGACTATCTACTATCATTTCATTTTACTAAATAAATGCACTTATATACATTTACATAATGCACAGGCTGAGGATCTACCAATGTGGATTCAGATTAAAATTTTATCTGTATGTAATAATCTTTGCTTAATTTGTTTTTCTAAATAGTAACAAAACCTGTAAATTTGCTATGTTTTTCTAAATAGTAACAAAACCTGTAAAATTGCCTTATTTACTATAAAACTCATATATGTCCAAACATACCATTTAATTTGCTAATATGATGCTAGTATAGTTTAATTATGTCAAATAACTTGTTCAAGTGTTCTGTAACCTTTTAATCATAGAGTCACTGAAGTTAGAAATGGAAATTATCTCCTCGCGTGTGCAGGGCACAGCCAGTTCAGGTCTGTGCCCTACATATGTAGCGTGTGATATTTTATCTGGGCTAGTTCTCTTGCAGAATTCCATTTTATCAACTGTTTTCTCAGAAGAGTATTTAGTTTCTAATGGAAAATTAAATGTCTTCTTCCTGTATCAAGCTTTAAACAAGATACTAGACAACAATAGGAATAATGACATTCGCAGTCACGTTAGATTCGATGTTTTAAATGGGAATATAATCCGTCATAATTTGGGGGAAATTTGCCAACTGCTGTGTCAAACTGGATAGCTTATCCTAGAATTGTGCTTCATGGAAAGCTCTTCTGTATGCTCCTGGAGTGGTGGAAAATTAGGTTAGAAGAATAGGCCATTGATTAGGTTGTTTGGCAGTTTAGCTTGCCAGAAATGCTGAAAATCTGTACCACATATTAGTATCGGTGATATACGCAGACAGTTAATCCTTTCCATCCTTCACTGACAACAGTACAAGTTTGGGCTACACATTAGCTCTCTGGATAAGGCATTTGGGGTGGATGTAAAAGATACTCAGAATATTTTATTTCTAGTACGTACATAAGCAGCAGATGTGATTATAAAGGAAAATTCACAACAGTAATTTTTTCGTGTTTAACCCCCCAATGCAAAGCTATATATCTCTTTTCTTCTTGTATCACCCCAGCCAAGCAGAATAAACTGCAGAGCTTGCAAAACAGAAAAATGTATGTTTGGGCTATGAGGCATAACACGTGCAATTAAATATGAGAAGATCTCTTTAGTTAACAGTGTGAGGGCCGGGGGGCGGAGCGAGTAAGGCTGCCGCATCTGCCTGGGTGCTGCAAGTAAGGCACGAAGGGTTAAGGCAATGTCTTCTCTCTGAGAGATTTTTAAAAACCAGTCCATTTTAAAGGGATGTCTACAAATTAAAAGATTAAATAGAGGAAGGGTGAATCCCTCTCCCCATCTCTTGCACTGTACTTACCTTCATGCAGATGTTGAAACAAGAATATTTGTTTCCGTTTCAGCTTTTCTCCAAGTGTCTTATTGGCAGGGACAGGACTGATATTTTGATTTCTTTTGCTCTTTTAGTTTTGTTGGTTTGAATTATTATTTTTTTCCACCCATGTAGCATACCTGTGCTTTTATAGAACACAGAAAATCCTCTACTTTTTGTAGACAGAAATACGTACTGATTTTCCACAAAATGTTTCTCCTCTTTCAGTGTATTTTTATGGAATTAAAAAGTGGTGCCTTTATTTATTGCCTGGCAATTAATATTATTTATTTTTACACATCCTTCTTTACAGCACAATCCTGGAAGAGGAACTTTGGTCTAAACATTGTTGTTAAGTTTTATATTTCCAGCCATGCGTTTAAGTAACTTTTGTTTCAAAATGAATAGGTCACTTTTAAGCTGACGTTTTCTGGGAGCTAGAACCTAAAATTCAAACCCAATGTGGCCAAATCCCTGCCCGTAGGTACAAGAAGAGTGGAAATTGAACACAAGGGGGAGCTGCAGGGGCGGCTGTGCCCACCGCTGCGAGAGATGTGGCGTCTTCACCCCGACAGAAAATATGCCGTAAACGTAATGCAAGTCGGTACGATTCTTGTAAAATGGTCACCGTGGGGTGGCTGTGCTGGAAACGGCCTTGTCGCCTGTTGGGTTCCACCCGGCAGAGCTGCCCCCCGCGCCCCCAGCTCAGCGGCAGCGCGCCGGACCCGGCAGGTCCTCCCAGCCTCGGCGAGGAAACCCTGCAGCGAATGGTCGCGGTCTTCATAAAGAGAAAGGAAAATATAGGTGGGATGGGGGGGAGGAAGAATATCAATCTGCATATAGCTAAAATTCTTTTCCTTCTTTGCTTTTACATATTTGTTTAAAATCCTGTTTGAAAGGCAGATGCGGAGAAATGTCCTAGCCTGTAAACTTAAACTGTTGGAAATTGACTTAGGTGGTTTTTGTATGGATAGTAGCTTAAGCACAGTCCTGAACACATTGGATATAGAGATAAGTGTAGGAACATTTGCCACTCTCTGGAGTATAGGGAAACTCCTTCCTTATGCTTGGTCTGGAGATGCAGATGTAGAAAGGTGATATTTTTTGACCACCGCATTACCATTGCTCCTTACATGATAATAAATAATGATAGTTATAATAATACTGATGATTATGATGGGGATAATAACAATGCTGATAACAACCAGCATGAAGAGCAGAGCAGACAAAAGGACTTGCTACTAGGGAAAAATCATCAGAAACATTCTGGACACCTCACCCAATCCATTTAACCCACAGAAATAAACTCTATCTTTAAAATTCAAGCAAAACAAACACCTGTTTCTTTTCTCTTCTCTTTTGAGCTCTTTCTATTATGATCCCTGAAGTGGAAGGTTGTTTGGAGGATCTTTACAGAGTGTGGACGTGGTTTGCTGCAGCTCAGCTGAGGTACAGAGTCCCGCTCTACCTGAAAGATGCAGGCACTCATTGCAAATTGCAAAAGTATGCCCTTTATCATTAAAAATCAATGGGCCTCTTTTTATTGGGCCTTCCTGAGGCTGATGCTGGGTAGCCACACCATTTCTTTGTATTTAATTAAACTTTCTGTGAAATAAATAACTGGCATGCATATAATGCATATATGCAATTATGCATATAAAAAAATAGATATTGGCCAAGGAGCCTGGGGAGTTTATCACAGAGGGGTGGAGCTCTCAGCCTGGTGCTTTCAGGGCAATGATACAATAAGTCTTACGAAACGTCTGAAGTCAAGGCATCTCAGATAGTATGACACAGTTTGTATCAACTATAATTCCATTTGTACTATGATCCCAAGCCTTTTTCCTAATATTCAACAACTTTTGTGTTTGGATCTTCAAGTTCCCATTATAAACTTGCACAATATATTTCAGCTAGTGAATTCAGGGAGAATACTAGGCTTTGTGGCTTCAGAATTCCATCCGAGGAGATGCATCTGAAAATATTCTCTTTTCCATGGTTATTTTTATCCTGTTCTTTGTTAGAGAAAATATGTAGGAAAAATGTGCTTCTAAAATGTGTTCCCAACTATAATAGTTGCTACAAAGCAGGGGCTTTCTCTTTCAAACTCTAGAGTATGTTCTTTCAAATTGCAGATTTTTTTTTCTGGCATTTGTTACTTGGAAAAGAGAAGATGGGAATGACAGCAGGAAAAGATGACAAATAGATTACAACAAATGGAATAATTCTTTCGGAGCAGTACACTTTTCACCTCTGGGTGCCACTGTTCAACTGTTTCTTGTGCAGTGACCATCTGCCTGGAAGTCCAGCTTTTACTGGAGAAATATTCCCTAAAAGAAACTGTTAAAGAGATACTGCCTATATCTCTGGATAATCAAGAAACAAGTTTCTGATGTATGGATATTAGTTACTCAGTGTTCTGATATGTTATTTACATACTGAACAATGAAACAGTAAACAATCCACATTTGTTCCATTTAATGAGTGAAAAAGTCTGATAGTTTATTTAAAACTTTTCTTGCCTCTTTAGTTAGAAGGTGAAGAGTGAATCTCCTCTCTTTTTTCTGCATAAATGAGTACTAGTACCGATTTCTTAAGTACACGGATTTACTGTAATCATTCAGTTGATTTAAACAAGTTTTACAATATCAACAGTAATTTGCTTTATTGCCCACAACCTACTTAATTCAAAAATCTATTGGCTGGTATCATTTCTTTTCAACTGCTGTGGAACTGTTAATATTCAGAGCAAAATTAATTGCAGTCTGTGTATCCAGCTGTTCCACCAGATTAATTATATTGTGACTATTTCTCCTATAAACTCCGCCAGGGCAACTCATTGCTAAATGACACTAGACTTCTCTGAACTGTACTATGATTTTAATTCTAGTCATATAGAAATCTTCTGTGAATGAAATGTGTATTACTTAACTCCTTCATTACTATAAGGTTGTGTTTTGGGCAACATTTTCAAAATAATGACAGTTGCATTTTAGATCATAATGATCCTTTTTCTCACCCAGGGAGGAACACTGCTGCTGGTTTGCCCGTACCTTCAATCTAGAAGTGTTCTTCCTGCACTGTACTAGGTACCGCAGTCTATCAATGAAAGCCAGCAAGTCTTCTCATATCTGCACACAGATAATGGAAAGTTCCATGATAGCCTTATAAACAGGCATGGGCTGTATTTATTTTTGTTTGGTGGTTCTATACGTTCTATATATGCATTTGTTCAAAGGGGAGGAAAAATACAGACTAAAACATCTGTTAAAAATTAATTTCAACTTTGTCCCAGATTTGTACATTTTTTTCTATCCAGTTTCATTGGAAAATCCCAAATAAATAGAGCACCTCAAAATAAAGGAATTTAACTTTATCCTGGGAACATGTAGTTCAGGTTTTGGAATGGGAAACGTGTAATAAAATGCTGCTCAAATGAAACTGGTAAAGCTGTAAAATACGTAAGTGGAAACTTTGAGGAAACTGGCAATGAGAAACTGGAAATCAAGCAGTAATTTAAGTTTCACACAACCACCCTTTGCATGTGTGAGTACAAAGGAGAGACTAGGCAGAAATGTGAGTCAGAGCTCTCCTCTCAGGAACTGAAGGGACAGAGATTCCCAGCATCTGTTTCCTTAACTATCACCCAGAGGATACTGGTGGTAAATCACAGTGAGTAAAAATAGAATCAGAAAACTAGCTCAAAACAAATGAGGTACTGTACTTTGCAGCACTTTCGCAGTACTGTATCCAGCTCAGCTTTCATCTGTGTTCAAATTGGATGTGTCAGATCACATTCACTTCTAAACAAATTCTTATTAAAATCACAAGCATGGATAATTAGGATGTCCCACAGAAGAGCCAGCCAAAGTTGATGCCTAAATGGGAGATTTATCCTGCTCACATATTTTAATGAACGCATCAATGTCATTGTTGTAGAACAACACAGCCAATCCCTTTCATAGTGTTAATCACTGCTCTTTTGAAGTGAATGTGCCCAAGTCGAATTGAATCAACTCTGGTCCGGCCAAGAGACTCCAAGTGGAAGAATGAGTTTGTATGTATGAATTATTTTAGGTGCCCCATTGATCTGTACATAATTTCCATGTCATCAGGGAAGGCTGAAGTAACGATACTTTGCTTTCAAGGGGTCTAGTGAAATGTAATTAAAGTACTGTGAGTTCTTTATCTGGAAGACACATATAGTTGCAAGGGATTCTTATCAACCATAAGAGTTCTGAATTCATACTTGAACATCAAACATATAAAATGAAATTTTACCCATTTATTAAAGTTGTGATGTTTTAAAAAAATGTCAAAGATCAATATGGAATCAACATGTCTTCAGTATATCCTATTTGCTGTAAATAGCCTTGTTATTAGATATGTGAATATAAAGTGACTGGGACTTCTGAAGAAAAACCCAACCTTTTTTTTTAGAAATATATGTATTTATGTGCAAATAATATGAGATATTCATGGAATCTGTAATATTTTAGCAAATGATAGTTGCAGATTCCAAGAACTACAGCAGTTTTAAGGAATTAGATTTTTAGGTAAGAAAAGCTAACAATAATTAGCAGAATTGATCCAGGAAGTTATCATTGAGAACTGTTAATGACTTCCATTTCAATATATACTAGTCAAGAGAGAATTCAATTTTTATGTCTTCTTTTAGTGTTTTGCCTCCTCATATTTTGAGGATATACCTTTTTAGTCTTGTTTTATTTGTCATAAAAGATCATTTAGTTTTATTTGCAACACAAGATGTTTTAAGAAAAGCCTCTTCTTCTAGAGAAGTTCATCATTTTAGTAGCAGTAGCCCTAAAAATTCTTGTGGTTGAGGAATATTTGATAAAACAATAAAAAACTGACAAAAAAGAGAACAATCATATATGCAATAACTACTAAGAATGAACCACTGTTGGTTAAAAGCTCCCAAGCAGAAAAGAAAAACTTTTACAATGAGGATCATCTGTCCTACTGTTTCCTATTGTTGTTATATAGAAGGAATCCAATTTAAATCAGTATCACAAACAATGCAATAGCAAATTAGCAAAAGAGGTGTTCAAGAGTATTTTAATTATTCTAATCTCTAATTATATAGAATTAAAAATTCTGGGAATAAATATTATTTTGTGGTTCTGAAACTGGCAAACTTAACAATATGACTCTCATCTCACCATATGTATATTATTTATAATTCTTTTAATCTTTGCTCTACAGTGCATTTGGTCCAGCATCCATGTTCTCTAGTTTATCACAGTTACCTTTCTAAGGCAGTTTTCGTTCTTGGCATTTATATAGTTTGGAATCTGGACCTTGAGGTGAAAAGCACATTTTAAAAGAAAATATTTCTTATGTTTTTAGCCAGGTTAAAAGATTTTAATTATTTTTTATTTGGTATTTTGCTTAATTAGAGTCAGGGCTCCACAGCACTATGCTACATGCTATTACGCAAACATTAGCACTGACACAGAGGTCTTCCTCTTAAAGAATTTGTGAATAGACTTTCAAAATGTGTAGTTGCTGTTGTAGCCATCGTGCCTTATGGCTTTATGGTGTATCCCATTGAGTAACCAGCTTTTTGAAAGACAGGGAAACATAACTGAAGAATATTCAAAAATCCATTTGACACAATGATGATACAGCTCCATTCAGGCCCTTGTGCTTACTTCTGCTTGTGACGTGATCATTTCTAGTGATTTTTTTCCAGTAGTATTTGAGTGTGGTGAGTGCACCAGCTGCTTCAGGTGCAGATGGCATTTTCCTTGTATGCTTCTCTATGCCGTTTGGCATTTGTTTTCCATTTTGTGTCTTGGCTCATTCACTCAGGAGCTTTAGCAACTGAATCATATCTGATTTGTTCATTGAACATCATACATGTTTTGTCCCGTATCTGCTGCTGAGAAAAGGTGTGAAAGACCCTGAGAGACATGTAAGGCAAACAAGGCACTAAGTAAATTAGGTGATGTCAGAAATTTTTTGCTGTCTGTACCTAGTTTTCTTGACTAAAAAAAAATGAAGCACTTTACCTACATTATATATAGTTTTAGTACAGTTAACATGTATTAATTACCCAAAGCAGCCCCCATCCAAACAACGGCAGCAGGTTTTTTTTTAGCAGTGAGGAGAAAACCCTAAGAATTTAAGGCTACTAGTAATTTGCAATGTGCAACTTCCTATGGTTTTCAAAAGAGTTATATTAAGTTAAATTATTTTTCTGTGCTTTCTCCCACTGATCATGTAGACAGCAACACATTTTTGTATTTATGCTGCCTGTTTTGCCATTCTAGCTCTGTAACTGGAATACAGGAATTTGCTGATTCATTTAGTAATGCTTTGCAACACCCATTTTCACACTGCATTTGGTTAAAAAACCCATATGGCTCTGCATGACTGGGAAGCTCTGCTCATAGCTCCAAAATCAAGAGCTATGAAATGACTAGACTTGTCTGCAGATTGTTTAGTGACTGGAGGCAAGATTTAATGAACTGTTGTCTGTTGTATTGTAGGAGCCTTTGTAAGCAATGCAGCTCATTATTTCTTGTCCTAAATGAGTGTCTAGATTTTAGAAATAGTCTTAAGTATTTGTTGAATTAGGTTTGTGTATACATGTATATAGTATAGAAAAACATATGTATAAAATGTAATATTAACTTTTTAATATATAAATATGTATGTGCAAATATAAACAGTTATGATAGTTTCTGAAAGATATGTAGGCTAATAGAAGTTGGATGCAATCTTAATACAAAATAGAATCATTTCTAGAAATTCAGATTAAAAAAAAATAATCCAAAGTTCCCATTGCTAAACATTTCAAATGAGATGAGCAACAGGGTTAATACTGATGTTAAAGCACTTGCTGCCCCCACTGCTTTCTTACTGGGTCCTCTGCTGCAGGTGAACAGGAAATGGGTTATCATAAAGTTGTGGGAGGACTTTCATCTGCTTATTAGTAAAGACTGTAACACAGTTGCTAGTACAAACAAAGCCATAACCCTCTCCAAGAAACAGGAGTTTTACCATGGACTTTCCTGGAAAAAAAAAACACAAAACACCAGAAGACCCAGAAGCCAAACCATGCTCCATAGTATTTTATTTCTCCTGGGGCTTGGTTTTAAGCTTTTTTCAGTTTTGATTTGAATTATTAATGCATTTAATCATAAAATTATTACATTTGCATACATATCTTATTAAATTTCACCTGTGCAGACAAAATTGTAGAGGGTGACCACATGCCTAACAGCAGGGGAGACTGGTATTATCAGCCTACCCTGCTGTTAACACCAGTGCAACAAAGTGAGATGGAGCAGGACTTGACATACCAGTTCACCAGTGTCAAAACAAAGATGTTCTTCTGTGCCCCATGTCAGCTTCTCTCCTTGCTTCAGAGTACTTTTCTACTGCTTCTTTGTGGCAGTTGAAATGCTGATTCTGTGTCTCTTCGTGGCTAAGGACAGTTTTTGGTGGGGAATAGGGTGTTGCTGGTAGTGAGTTAGGTGGCCTCGCTGGGGCATGAAGTAAGTAAGCACCAGAGCTGGTAGGAAGGAGGAGGCAGGATCATGCAGGCAGATGCAAGAGCTGAGGGAAGGAAGCAGGCAGACGTGCAAGGTAGAGGGGGGAGAGAGGAGACAATATTTCACTTTTTTGTACTAGATGTAGTACAAGATTCCAGATTCTCCCACCTTGACTTCACTGTCGTATAAAAGTCCGATAAACTTCTATAGAAGTTAATTATTTTTTTAGCAAGTTGATGGGAAGGGTACTTAAAACTATTGGAGTTATGCATGAGAAAATCTTTAGTTGCCTAACACCAAAACCTACAGGCCATATTCAGTTCTGAAGTAAATTTTCCCCTGGCTTCAGTTTTTCTGGCTAGTTTTCAAGAATAAGGAGAAATCTTATCCAAGTGTCAAATTTGGTCAGTGGCCAATATTTTATAGAAATACACATGTAGAAAATAGGGAAAAGAGACTAACCTGAAAAAGGCGCAGCTGGAAGTTGCATCTCTAAAAAGTCCCTCTACTGAAAGGCAAAGTGGTCTTGGGTGTGGTGTTTTCTTGTTTGGAAATACAAAAACTTTGCATGTGTACACTTCTTTCAGTTTTCTCTTAAGTGGCTACCTTTGAAAAGAAAAACAGAAAGGTTACAGTCTGTGATCCTTACATTCCTGAGGTGTGTCCTTTTATCTTCACAGGGTGGTTTTGTACTATCTTGTCAGCTGCTGGACCTTTTATTGTCCTTTTAACAGCCTACTCTAAGTTACAGTTCATTTACACTCAGCTAATAAGCAATTTTAATTTCTTCTTGTTGTTCAATAGGCACACTTATTTGCAGCACATTCCTAGAATATTTTATATGAACATCGATTCCCTCCTGAGCTTTACACAGTGCTCTTTGCACTGGTGTTCTTCATAATAATTAATTTATTTTAACCAAGCTTTTGTGAGATAAAGTGCCATTATCTGAATTTTACAGATGCAAAACTGAGGGATGTAGAAACAAGAATCAAAAGAATCTACTAATTCTAGGAGCATGGCTTGACAATACTGGCTTGCTTATTCTGAGTATCTGGTATCATAATAGCACTGTATTGCACAATAGCACTAGGAATATAGTAGCACATTAAAAGCACCATTTCCATTGATTTCAGTTTCTCCTGTCATGCATGAAGAACACACATTTGGTGATCACTTACAAAACATTTGCTTTGAGTGACTTGCCCAGTGTATAAGGACTCTGTGAGTCAGTGATAGCATCTAATTCTTTCAGGCAGGTTTCAACTGCCTTGTTCAAGAAATCATCCATTCTGTTTCTACTAACTTTTAAGTCTTTTAATTACATAGCTTAGCCCACATAATGTAACAAATATTTCTAGTTGTGTCAAAGAAGATAAAAAGCTCTGAAGTGAGAGGTGCCAAACATTATAGGAAAGCTTTATGAAACAACAACCCAGGCATCATTAAAGTGGTTCCTTGTTTCACAGTTGACTGCAAGTATATTAAGTAGGGAATCTGATTTGAGAACACTTGTGAGGTCCTGAAGGTATTTCTGGAAATATCAGACTGAATTCTGTCACATTCAGTTTGACTCACTAAAATGAAGGATAGCGACAATCATAGTGACTGGACTCCAAGTGCCAAAGTTGCACTACACAGGAACAAGAATACACCTGCACCCATGTGCTTTCTGCAGCAGATGAAGCAGCGGAGTCTAAAAAGTCTTCTACTAAAAATCTAGCACAGAGCATCTCCAAGCTGTGCAGTCAGATAGGGATCCTGTGAAACAATTTATCTGAAGTTCTTTTCTTTCCACCCTCATTGTCCTCTCTCGTTCCCACTTGAAATTCTCGTTCTCTCTGCTTATCAGGATGCTTCTATGTATTACAAAGACTTGTGCTTTTGTTAGGTTTATGGAGAACTTGCAAGTTCAATGTCTTGTTTGGCTGTTGAAGGATGATATTTTTCAGTGAATAAAAGTCAGCTGGATCCATGCCTTGTGTACCAAGTTTTGTCAACTTGCCTGCTACCCGTAGACTCTCTCATGAGAACTGTTCGTTGTTGATGAAATCGATGTTGGTGGTGGTTTGGAACAGCCTGTAGTTTTTATTTCTATTTGGCTTCTGTTTAATTGGTTTTCTGCATGCATACACGAACTGTAAAAATCTATTTATTTCAAGCAATCACAAACAGAATGGGAGGAATTGTTTCTATCCAAAACTTAATCCACAAAGGACACTTGGGTCAAACAGTTATTTTTATCTGGCTATTTATAGTGACTAGATGTTATATGAATGTGTCTTGCAGGAGCTGTTTGTAGATAGATTTATTTGAATCCAGTCCTGATGGAAATATATGGAACTCTGCTGGCCACATTCAGTTATAACAGGTCTGGAACTGGGCCATTCAGTTCAGTAGATTAGTGCAGGATGTAAATTGGTGTTGAATTTGATTCACTGCGGTTATTAGGTGTGTGAATATGAAGAAAATAGAGTCTTGTGGAAAAAATATTAACAGCTAAAACCCAAAAGCAATATTTCCGTTGGGCATTTCTCCAGTAGGTGTTCTATGAAGCGTTAATAATATGCAATTAATTCTCTGAATGCAGCATGTGCACTCTTTTTTATCAGGGTTTTGAATGTTTGTGGAAACAGGATCCTTTCAGCTCCTTACAGGACACTAAAAATTCTGTCTGCTTTTAAGGCTTGTGTTGTTCTCCTCCTGGGAGTTTGAAGGAGTGTGGACTTTAAGTTTGCTAAGTATACAGATGACTTGGATCAGCCCTGTCTCTGATACACATTGCGGATCCAGATTATACTACTTCAACACCTTATTATAATATATAACAGAACATTTTTTTCAGCACAAGGTATTTGTGCAGCAAATGTGTTTATATATACATGCTTTTCATAAGACCTGAAGCTCCATTTCTTCATTCTATCTAAACTGCAGAATAGTCTTTCATTTATTCTGTCTACAAGCTTATGCATCTGCAGTTAGTTGGATTGATAACTGGCTAAGATGGAATATTTTGGGGGAAATGGTAGAAATGTTGGGAGGAAATGACCTCACCACTTTTATTCTTGCTTTTATTTGAGCAATAATAAAAAGATATGACTATTATGTTATATTTAAGTGTATGCCTAAACAGTAAGTACTCTGTAACTACGCTCAGAATCTGTCCAATAGTATCCAAGATTTTTTTTTTCTATGATTAGTGCACTGTTTTTAAAGACAGGACATAGAACATCTTTACAGATAAGTAATAATGTTTTTTATTTTACTGTATTTTTAAAGCAAATTGTCAACAGCTGTGATGTAAAATTGGTTATTTCCTGGCAGTTAACGCTCAAATTTCCCATAATAAGATTTGTTTTCCTAGCAAACTGGTGCCTTGGTACTGTAGGATTAAAATTCTAAATCATCTCAATGAAATGCCTGTGTTTCCATTTTTAATTGTTGAAGTCAGAAAGGGAATAAAACTACATAATTGCAAATGGGTTTGGATTTCAATTTAAAGAGAAAGCTGTCATCTTAAATAAGTCCAATAACTCCTGGGAGCCAAGATAATTTTCAAAAGATAATAACTCTGAACAAAAAACCCCAACAACCCAACCTCAAGTGATGTATATTTATAAACAGGAAAATCATTTTCAATTGAAGAGTCGTCTCTAGAGATCACTACACTTCCACAGTAAAACAATTCTCAGCTTGAATCCAATCCAATTTCATAGCTTTCTACTGTCCTAGCATTGTACCCTTATCAGTTAAGATGCTAATTATTTCCCCTTTGACCGTATCATCTGATTCTGATGATATCAAAGCAAACTTAAGTGATTAAACATACAATTATTAGACATTTGACGTCATCAAGTGGCAAGGTTCAGTTTTTCCTCCTGTTCACTTATAATGCTATTGTCAAAGTACAGTAAAAGTCCATTTGTATTGTGACTTAAATGGTACCTTTTCTATAAATGCTGTGCACACTTATTTCTTTCAGGAAGCAAAGGAGAAAAAAACCCACTTTGTGTTTTGAATGTGGCTTTTTACACTCTGACTTAACCTTTAGAAAATGAAAAATACAAGGTCAAAAGGTAGTTATGTTAGAAAATATTCACCTGGATTGTTGTATTGATTTTTTTTTTAAGGGGAAAGCCAATAGCATATAGTTGCAAAATGCATTCATTAGCCCTAATGGCATGTTTCTAACACCAGTGCTCTAGCAGTCTTCCCCCCAGCCCCGCTTTCTATTTTAATGGTTACCGTACAACACTTACTAAAAAGTAAACTACTCCTTTTTTCTGTAACATAACTGATACATTTGGTGTTATGTGAAGAGGTAATATTTATCTTACATTTCTATTGCTTCTCTGAGAAAAATAATAACAGAGAATCAGAACGCTTAACTGTTCTTGTACTGTCAAGAACATGTGTTTTGGAAAAAAGGAGCACTTCTGGGCAACAACGCAGTAGGTCAGATTCTCATTTTATTTTTATAACCATTTAAAAAGTGCTGGACAGTATATAGAAAGTCTAAGCAGAGAAAAGTTTACATTTGTGTTCGCCTTTGAAGTCTTTAGATTGACAGAGTAGTGTAGAGCAGTCCGTAGGTACATCTAGTGAGCAGCAAAAGCCAGTAGTAAATGCCTAGGGACACATTTTTGAGCAGACGTAAAACCAGAAATAAGTTATTGTTGCAGTATGGACACTGAAGTGTTGTGAAAGTTGTAATTATTTTGAAACCTGATAAAAAGCCTTTGAAATCAATAATTTGTCTTCTTTGATTTTGAAGTGCTTCAGATCAGTTTTAAGCCTTATTCAAATCATAGTATCATTATCAGCCAAATGCTTTCCAAGCATTGCTGAAACATCATTTCAACACTGATTTGTAGGAGAAAGAAACCACTTACTGAATCACCGAGACCACTTCCTGAACATTTTAATTTTACGGGAAAAAGAATATAGTCATAGGATATTGAAAACAATAGGCTTAGCAGCTTTTTGCTGGGGGAAGTCTAATGATAATGGGCTTTTATTTAAATACTGTTATGGAAAAGTAATTTATCTTTCTTTGGGAAATCTAAGAAAACAAGGAAAATGCTACTGAAGCTTCATTTGATGTTTTTCCCATTGAGCTTATAAGGTTAGATTTATGATGTGAATTTTTGTATCGGATACATAACTGGGAATCTGAATCTGTTGCTGAACTGTGCTGTTCCTGAATATTGCCTTAAAATATTGAATAATTTCTTTTTTTTTTATGAAAAAAACCCAGCAAAACCAAACAAAACCCCCAAACCCAAAACCAACTCAACAAGCAGAAACAAGTTAGTATCAGGTTTTTTTTTTTACAAATTTGAGGTTATATTCTCTAGAAAACTTAAAAGAAATTCTGTGGAAGAAAGTCCAGAACTATATTATATCCATATCCGTTTATTAAAAAATCCTTGTCTGATCTCAGATGAGATGTGGACCATGTAACAGATCCTCAGAGACTGACTAAACATTTTGATAATTTAGTTAGATATTGGCTATAAATATTTAAAATTGTGAATTGTTTTAAGACTGAATGTTACGTGTTTGTGAGGAAAAGAGAACTTGGGAACCCTGCCTGTATCAGGATCTGTTTCTGCTAATATAAATCAATTAGGTTTTACAAAGGCTTATGTTACATTATGCTGATCAGCTAAAGCAGGCACTGACTGAAGCAGTTTTCTTGGCTGTCAAAAATAAATAAACAATAAAGGGCTTCATCTTGAGAAGTATAATCAAATTTTTTTGAGAATAGTCTGAGATTCCAGAATTGACATATTCAAATCTTGATACCTATATCTAACTTAGACTTGGTTATTCATTTTCATATGCTTGATCTCTCTAAGAACATGCAAATTCGTCATGCATTGCTCCTGCTTATCTATCTGTGCTGCTAAACATAACTAAAAGTTTGCTATTCATGTTACTAAAAATGAAATCTTTTAGGAAAAGTTTACATGACGTTGAAAGACTGGGCTATACAATGGCAGATGAAATCAAATGCTGATAAAAGTAAAGCAACTAGCATGGGAAAAAACATTTCCAGCTTTATATATTCAGGGATGATCTTTGAATTGATTATTATAATTCAAGAGAGAAAAAATTCCATCATACTAGAGTTATGACAGCTAGCTCTATGAGGACATCTGTTGAGTGCTGGGTAATGGCAAAATTGAATAAAATATTAGGAATTGTTAGGAAAGAAACCATCGTTGAAACCATCATGCAGTTATATCTTCAATACTTGTTTGCACGTCTCACCCCTTCAGCTAAAATTCGCACAGTAAAACCAGAAAAGTCATAAAATAAGACAATGACAATAAAAGAAATTACTAAATAGATTAGGGTTCTTCAGCTAGGAAAACAGGTAATGAAGGGAAATATGATAGATGCCTGTTAAATCTTGAGAGGCAGAGAAAAGAGGAATAGAGGTTGACTATTTCTTCTAAAGTGAAATGAGGGGCCATGAAATCAAGGTACAAGGTGACAGGCTTAAAACAAAGGCAGTACATTTTCAAAAAGTTTAATTTGGCTGTGAAAATTCTTGTCATTGAATGTTGTGGAAGCTAAATTTTACCTTGGTTTAGACAGCAATTAGATAAATATGTGGAAGAAAAATCCATCAAGGGCTATTAAACACAGATATTACCTCTAGTTTAGGAAGTCTTTCCCACAAATTGCCAGGAGCTGGAAGAATGTCCAGGGAAAGTATTGCTGTATAATTGCTCTGTTTTTATACTCTTCCCTAGGCACTTACTATTGGCTTTTGCTGGAAACAGGCTACCAGGCTACCTTTGTTTTGACCTGCCGTGGCTATTCTTATGATCTGCCCTGAAAACAGCAAATACTATTGAGTATTTTCCAGTGAAACTCAGAAATCAACATATTCACAATGGGAATAACACTTAGTCCACAGAGATATCATGCTTCTAAATATTATCTGCCAAGTGCTTTTATGTCCTATAATTAAAAGTTTGTGTATGCTTACATATAGGAAAATGTTCAGGTGTGTTTA
Organism: Larus michahellis; assembly: GCF_964199755.1. Taxonomy (NCBI): domain Eukaryota; kingdom Metazoa; phylum Chordata; class Aves; order Charadriiformes; family Laridae; genus Larus; species Larus michahellis. The sequence continues at coordinate 33,501,887 of NC_133902.1, forward strand.
CGTACATATGTATATGTGTATACATGCAAACACATCTACAATGTATTGTTATATATTTATTCTCTTGGACTTTTTAGTTCATCCAGTTTATTTGTTGAATTTTACATGTTGCAAATAAAAATACTATTCTGAATTTACAAAGTCAGTTACATTGCAACATGCAACAGAAAAAAACATATGAAATATGTGATGTCAGGAATGTATTTTAAGAAGCTTTATTTTAAAAAATCTTAGAATATAAAGCTTTAGGAAGCATCTTGTATTAACTTCAGCTCAATTCTTCCACTTATCAACAGAAGTTTATTGTCCTAGAAATGTTTTATTAAGGAATGGATTTGCATTTCTTTAGTTAATGGCCATAAGGCCAAATTAAAATTTTTGTTCTGTTTGGACAGGATTCATAGTGTCTCACTTCAGGCACTTTTGTAGGAGTATGGTACCTAGGCTGTCTCTTCAGACATAATGGGAAGAGAAAATCACTTCCATGGGGTGATTACTGAATGAAACTAAGCTTTAGATCTAAAGTTGTCTGCATGGACCAAGTCACTTCAAAATTGTTACTTTTAGGTTTTCTTACATCGTTTGTTTCAATATCAGAGATTTGGATAATAATGTGATGCGTGAATATATGCGTGTGCAGCTGTATGTTTGCTGATAACTGTGTCACTGCATAGCATACTCTGATCCAGTGGTGGATCAGAGATGGTGGATATAGTAGAAAGACTTTCAAAAGAAAACACCGTTCCCGAAAGCTCTTATTCACAAGCGTACTCTAGATTTGTACAGGACAAGGAGATACCATCATATTCTTTTAACCTAAGTGCCTGTGTAAGTTACGGGACTTTTATTCCACCTGTCACTAAACCCCGTAATTTCTGTGCCAAGCCCATAACATCTTTTAGAGGATATAGTGACATGGTAGACTAAAATAGCTGTGCATTTATACAGAGAGAAACAAAAGAAGACACTAAACCTTTTTTGGAGTGGTGGAACAGACGTTGTCTGGATCCAACACTAGAATCCCCCGGGGAAAAAAGTAATCTCTGAAGTAAGTGTGCATCTGCCTGCTGCTTCTCCCGCTCTGATGGATAGTTACAGCAAATAAACTGACTCAGCAATGATACAATGAATCTCACAACCTTCTCTACTCCTGCTACTTCCTCCTATTTAGAGTTAGTAGATAGGTACTCCGATTAAAACCTACTGTCTAGATACAAACTATAACACTGATTAAATGGATTGTTTTGCCGAGGGAGATGTAGCTGAATTGCCCATTTTTCATTCAAATGTTCAAGCTTAGAGAAGTAGCTTCCAGCTCTAAATATATTGAATCACCATTAACCCAATGAAGAGGGTAGAAACACAGATATACACTTCTTATTAGATGAGCAGAGTTGCTTGTCTGATAATACGAACAATTAAATGGTGGTGTTTGTTTAGATCCTTTTAAAATGAATTTGATTCTACATGACAAGGTGTTGATTAAACTCGCAGCAACAAGAATTCAAGGTATCCATGTTAAAGTATTTGTACAGGTCAGGTAAGGGCCCACTACACAAATGCTGTGCATAAGTAATTGGTTAAAAAAGAAAAGGCAGAGAGACTCACCAGGGTTATTACCTGTTCACAGTTGAATAGAAGCCACTTCCCATAGGAATCAGTAATTGAACCCTGTTCATTCCACTCTGTAAAATGATTACGATGTAAAAGTGAAGCAAAAAGCTTTGAGAACAGAAAAAAATGCACACACAATTAAGGAGTGCTGAGTTCTACTATGTGGAATACATTTCATATGTGAAGAGAGTGCTTTGAAAACATGATAAATGTCTAAATTTTATATTAGTAGCTCTGTTTATTTCAGTTAGTGTTCATTTTGAGTTTCTTTAGTACATAAGAACTTAGAATGTATTAAAAGAGAATTAAACGGATGTATTTGTGTTTATTAGTCATGAGGTTTTAATGTAACTCTCCAGATTTATAACAGCTTTAAAATGGATTCATAGAGTTTTAAGGCTAAAAGAAATGGTTATGATTATCTAGTTTGACCATAGACCATTTCCCCTGGTGATTCCTCATTGACTCTGATGGCCTGTGGCTGAACTACAGTAAATTTTACAGAAAGACAGTAGTAACAGAATATGAATAATTTGCACATTTTATATTTCATATGATAATTTTAAGGCCCTTTTATGGTCTTCACATGCCTGAATATTTCCATTGTGTCTACTGTTGAATATTTGAATACACATGAGGGTTCAAGGCTTACTTCTTAACTTGTTGTTTTATCTGTTTATAAATGTTGCAGTTCTTAGCACAGAGTACTAAATTACTTGCTCAAACAGAAATAAATCTATGACAAAATTGGTAACAAAACCTCTTTATGTATATTGATTCTAGTGCCACCCACTCACTCTCCCCAAAATACTGCCTCCATTAAAGTATTTAAATGGGTGGGTGTGTGTTCCAACACTTTTTATGAGTTTTAGATGAATGGGCAAACTACCTGAAAGGAAATCTCTCTCAAAATAGCATAATATGATAAAATAAACATACCTTCCTCCTATTAAAGAAGATATGGTATAGACAGCCGTGGGCTTTTAGAGATAGCCAGGAAAGCAATGAATGTCATAGCCAAACATAAACTGAACTAATTTACTTGTGTTGATAATTGTGGGGCAGCAATTTATCCAACAGTGTTCAAAATCAAGTAGAATGTCTTACACTTTTGGTGGTTTTGTGCTAAAGATATCAAATAAGAGGCCTTAGAAATGAGTACAGTTTTCTTTGTCAAAGATACAGGAAATGAGGAAAATGGAATTCCATTTGGCAAGACTTTGGTGGGAAAGTATTTCATTAAAATTATACTGCTCAAATTTATGAAATACTACTTGTAGTGAAGAGAAGATATAACAATTGTGGAAAGTGGTATTCTGTTTAAGGATGGCGTTCTAAGAAAGAATCACAGTCATAAGAACATGTTATTGCTCTTTATGTAACTGAGAAGTAAAATTTCATGTGTCATCAAAACTAATGACTGACGGTACCATGTTAGGTGTGAATTATACTATTGAGTCACTGACAATTGGGGTGGTTTTTTTTTTTTTCATTTTTTACATGTATCAACCCAAAAAACCTTATTAGTATTACTAGTAATATCTAACACCATCAGTTTGATATGTAACTGTCTTTTAACATGGAACACGAATGAATGCACTCAGTTTTATGAATGAAGTTCCCAGTACTGTGGAGGTACTCGAAAGCAACCATGGTGACAAACTATTTTGGACTCTTTTTTGCTTTTGGACTCTTAGGAAGGTCAGACATTAAGGGTAAGTTGTGTTCAAGTGAGGAGGAGAATATTAACATAAATGTTGGGAGTCATATTTTCCTCTAATGTCTGGCTTAAAGAACCTGCCTCTACAAGGGACAGTAAAAGCCTTTTTTCCTAAGTTTGGGCCTGTTTTCCTTGACTTGAAAGATAATGATTGCTGTCTCAGATCTTTTTCAGGTGTGTGTCCATCTGTTTGTGTGTAAAAGATTTACAGAACAATACATCTGCAAAAACCAGTTACATTAACTTAGTAGGGAAAGCCCTATACAAAGTAACCATTACTAGTTAGACAGTAATCCACAATGCTGAGGGGAGAGAATGTTACTTGCATCTTCAAAAATGAATTTGCTATTTCTGCTTCACTAAAAAATCATTAAGTTGCATTAGATGATTGCAAAAAATCATTAAGATGCAACAGAAGTCATTCCTTTCCCCTCCACCACAAGCACTGAAAAGAGAAATTTCACTAAGTAATGCTTTTTGTATAGCCTCCTGATCTTAGTGCTGTAGATGTATACTAAGCTGTGAAATGTTTCTTTTATTTATTGCTTGAAGCAGAGCCTATTGCAAATTGTATTTCCTTCTGTAGTAATTTTAAGTGAATAATTGCAGAGATCCTGGCACGCTTTCCACTGATATGAAAGAGAAGGAGATGTGTGGTTTAATTGCTTATCACCGTATTACTCTGGAGTTTTGGCTGCTCATAATGATTGTCATTTGCTTTCTTCTGACCAGACAGCTAATTAAATAAACTTTCCATAAATATTTATTGGCATGTGAGTTATATGTGAAATTCAACTCAATCCAAAGGTAAATCTTAAAACTGTGAATGCTTCAGGTCTTAACTGTAAACTCAGCAACAGAGCTTAGCACACAGTGTGTGCTAATCCCACTCTGATTGGAAGCTGTAAATTTTCATTTCAGCACCACTGGGTCAGTTCGAGTTCAGTTACGCTGCAGAATGAAGTAGTTTCCATGTTACGTTACCACTGCATGCTAACTCATTCTTGCAGTACTGAAGAACTGATTAATGGATGTCATTTGTGCAGGTAGAATCTCAATGAATATGAAAGTTCTGTTCTACTGACAAGATAGAAATACCGTTTTGTGAAGCATTTAAGCAACTAAATTGAGATAACTTTAACTTTAATATAGGTATTTCAAATTTTAATAATATTACTAATTTTTATTTTAATAATAATCAAGAATAATTTCATTTTAATAAGACACTTCAAGAGTTCGTGACTCCTAATAGCATGCTTTTTAAGTGTTACTTTGAAATTCAAAAGCCCCCCAGGTTACTTGTGTGTAACTGAAAATAGATTTTAACCAGTGTTTATGCTTGCAAAAAAAGTGTCTATTAGATTTATTCCCAAAGTGCTATTTGCATTTTAGTGAAATGATCTGTAGAAAATTTAAAAATTCATGCAAGAAAGACAAATCACTTTTGCAGACTAAAAATGCATCACTGGTGATGCATCATTGTCTTTTATACCTTTGTCATCATATCTCAGAACATTAATAAGCAAACTTGTGCACTACTCAGAGGGTTTAGTAAATTTTATTTTTCAGTAATTTATGACTGTTGCTCTTTTTTGTATGATTGTGCAGAAGAGAGATCCTGCCTACCTCCAGTGTTATTTAGATCATGTCTTTAGTAACAGAAACTAGTTCATATGTAAACAGGAATTTAAGGCTGAGCTCAGAGGGTATTGATCATCAGTACAAAGTCTAGCTGGAGGCCACTAACTAGCAGTGGATCCCAGGGGTCAATAGTGGGCCCAATACTGTTGAATGTCACCATTAATGGGTCAGATTATGAGGCAGAGTGTGCCCTCAGCAAGTTTGCTGATGACACCAAACTGGGAGGAGTGTCTGATACAGCAGAGGGTTGTGCTGCCATCCAGAGGGGCCTCAGCAGGCTGTAGAAATGGGCTAACTGAAACCTCGTGAAGTTCAAGGTAGGGGACTGCAAAGTCCTGCACCTGGGGAGGAGTAATTCCCCACACTAGTACATGGTGGGGACCGACCAGCTGGAAAACAGCTTTGCAGAAAAGGACCTGGGGATCCTGGTGGACACTAAGTTGAACATGAGCCAGCAATGTGCCCTTGCAACAAAAGTGGCTGCGGGTATCCAGGGCTGGATTAGGTGTGCAAAAAAAGTGGCTGCGGGTATCCAGGGCTGGATTAGGTGTTTTACCAGTGGGTCAAGGGAGATGGTCCTTCCCCTCTGCTCAGCACTGGTGAGGCCACACCTGGAGTACTTTGTCCAGTTGTAAGCTCCCCAGTACAAGAGAGAGATGGGCATATTGGAGAGAGTCTAGCAAAGGGCCACTAAGCTGATTATGGGACTGAAGGAAAGGCTGAGAGAGCAGGGGCTGTTTAGCCTAGAGAAAAGAAGGCTTGGGGAGATTTCAGCAGTATATATAAATATCTGAAGGGAAGGTGTAAAGATGGAGCCAGGCCCTGTTCAGTGATATCCAGTGACAGGACAAGAAACAATGGGCACAAACAGGAGCCCGGGAGACAGGGGTTTTTTTTTGAAAATGTGGGTGATTGAGCACTGGCACAGGTTGCCCAGGGAGGTTGTGAAGTCTCCCTCCTTGGAGATACTCAAAAGCCGTCTGGACACGGTCCTGGGAAACCTGCTGTAGGTGACTCTACTAGAGCAGGAGGGTTGGACGAGGTCATCTCCAGAGGTCCCTTCCAACTTCAGTCATTCTGTCTGTGTGAAGCTAAGTAAATTAAAATTATTCAATTAAAATAACTAAATAAAATAGAAGCCCTCACTGAAAAAAACAAGCTGTAACTCTGTAACTTTGATGAATAATGGTTGTGTTGCTTCACCAATTATTTTGGCAGAATAGTGGGGCATGGAAGGATGTGTTCTGAATATCCATGGATTTTAATTTCTTATCTTGTGCCTGCTTTTTTTTTTTTTTTTTTTTTTTTTTTTACTGGCATGACACTGCCTAGTAACAATAGGAAAGTCAGCAGAGGAATTACAGACAACAGAGCTAGAAATCACACAGAATTTCATCACTGTGATAGCAGTCTCCCTCAGTTGAGGATTTGGTACTAAGAGCATCAGGAAGCATTTTTAGCAAGATAAATATTTACAGAGCAATCTCTGTTACTGTAAACTATGAATAATGCCAGGCTAAAACCATGCGTACCCTTGGCCTGGCTCATGACTATGGTTAAACTTCTCTCTGCTGCTATTTGAACTGCTTGAAGACAGTCAGCCACACCCGTTCTGGTTTAAAAAAATACAGTGAAGAAAAATATTTCCAGCTTTTCTGTGTTCTCTTTTCTGTCATATTTGGAAGCTGGCAGAGATGTAGGGAAGAAGTTATACTTACATGCAGAGAACTTCATAAATATCGGCCTTCTTATTTTAATTCTGCCTGGCTGGTTCTTGGTTTAGAGAACCTGGAGGCCAGATGCTGCAGGGAGGATAGACTTCCTGGCAATAACCCAACTTTGTAAAAAAGAAAAATGCTCTGCAGAGAATGATGAAGAGCTGGCTTTCCAAAGTTTGGAATAATTTCATCAATTTACAACCAAAGCACGACCAGTGATAGTTACCATATACATCTATTATAGCAAATGAAATAGATTATAGTAGGCAGCTGAAATATTCTTATTCTAAACAGCGAATAACTGAAAGAATAACAAGTCTGCAGTTTGAAGGAGGAACGTGTAGGGAGTTAGGTGCTGCTAGATATTAGCTGACTCATTGATATGAAGGCCAGTAAGAGGTCCCCTTTAATAACTTGTCTTGCTTTATAGTTATGAAGGTCTATCATTTCATTAGAGTGAGTCATATTTCTGAGGACAAGAGGTCACTGTAGAAGTGGTACCACAGGGTTGAGGGGTGGTAGAGGCAGAAATATACTAGTTCTGATGGTTAGATGTGCCTAAATCTCAGTTTTTCTGAGTACTACCTTAGGCTTTCAGGGAAAAATAAACAGTTTATCTATGGCACATGAAATAATCTGAAGACATTTTAAATTAAATTAAAATGCAAAAAGCATCAAATTATACAAGCACAAAAATAGATGGAACAGTTCGTTATTTTGAGGTATCTGCCAGGAAAAAAATTGAGATTTTACAACAATTGCAAGTCCTTCTTGGAAATCTTACACATTTGTGGGCCAGGATGAAAATTTGTAAGAAAAATCTAGTTTAACACAATTTTTAGTGGATTTATTAAAATAATAATAGGCAAACAAGCAAAGGTATTACAATGAATAGGTCAGTGATCAAACTGAACTCATAAGTAGCTATGAATGAATCTCTTAATCTTCAAATTGGTACAGAAGATGTCAAAACAAATGATGAAATTGATGCAAGAAAAAGTTGTTTTCTTTTCCAGTCTTATGTCACAACTTTGAAGGAGCAACTTATTTCCTTTAATCTAAGACCCTAAAAAGCTACCTAGTGTTATAACAGTGGTCTTTATGTAGCAGGTGAAGGACACAACTATCAATTCTGCTCTGAAATAATTTACAAAGATACATCATCTAGTATATGCGGTAAAATCAATCTAGTAAAATTTCTGAGAAGTGCAGGGGTTTCTTTATGGCTCACAACTTGAGTTTCTGCAAATCTCACTGCTGTTGCATTAGCAATTGTTATTTTCCTTGCTCCTTTAACATACCTTCACACAGAACTCACAAAAGCTTAGGTAAACAGATTGATGAAGAGCATTGATTTCTGCAACTATTCTATTTAAAATAGAATATTTTAAACTTTTGGGATTTGTGATATTGTTCCTCCAAGTGTAGGTGTGCATTCATGGTCTATCTGTACATTCACATGCTGATAGGGGAAGAAATGCTTTTGTCTCAGAAAATAACCAATCATTACTATTTTTTTGTAAATGTGTTGCCATTTCTTCTGCATTGTTTTCTTCAGGAACTTTGCTCTGTTATGTTTGTTGTTCCTAAAATTCTTTCAAAGAACAGCTTCACTAGATGCTGATGGCAGTAAGAGTTGCACAGGCAATGGTGGTTAGCTGGCATAGCCAGTGACTGACATTTTTCGCTTTTTACTCCTGCAGAGTGAGGAGGCACTTATCTGAAGTGTCATGGGTATGCTGAGAGACCACAAACTGCTTTTATGTGTTCATGACTTCCTGGGTTGGGAGGAACTTTCTGCTTTGTTTTCTGTGAAGACAGACTGTCAAGAAGGATAAGGAGAGTTCATGAGGCCTTTCCATAGGACGTAGGCTTCAGATCTCTCGTCCCACTTGGAGAGTGCTGCTACTTGCAGCTTCCTACTGATGTTGCAAATTCTGCTGATGTGCCTGTCTATCTGGTACTTTCAAAAAAACATCAACAGGATCAGCTTGACCCTCACTAGGAAAAACAACTCTCCATTTGATATATTTATCATAGAGACAAATGCTTAAAAAAATAGTCAATGACATCACTAGTATCTACATTTCATTTACAGAGCCTTTAAATCCATGACACTTACTTACTGGCAAGAAATGAGGGAAGTAACATGCGGCCTAAATCAGAACAGAATTTATTGACTACTTCAGTGGCATTTAACCTAGAGATGCGGGACTGCTTTATCTTTCTATCAGAATTAACTAAATTAAAACAATTCAGATTTTTCTTGTTCTTTTATGTTCTTTTTCTTCCTTATTGGCTTAGTAGTGTTTGGTTGCTCTTCTGTTTTTCAAATGATAATTAGACAATCTTTAGTGTCTTCTTTTGTCACTGTAGGCTGGCAGATTTCTGACACCATTGCAGCTGTATTTCAAACACAGTAATCACAAAATAAGAACAAATTCAAGGAGGAATTTGTGTTCCCACCCGCTGGTTCTAGGTGAAAATATAGCATACATATTGACTAATCAAGTTCTTTGTGTCTTATAGGCACTTATATAAGCAAACAACTTTGAGCACTTGTAAAATTTCTGTCGTTCTTATGCATTGATTTAGAACATTAGGCCAAGCTGTATTTCTGTAACTACTTCATGAAAGTAATAGGCAGAGTGTCTTACTGGGCTTGGAAGAAACCCAACCATTTTAAACACCAAAGTACTTTTTGATCCTCTTGGGGCTTTTGAATCACATGTTATACTCTGTGATCAGGGTTGTTATCTAACTTCCTACCTTTGTGCTCAGAATGGAATAAAATCAATAAAAAACTTAATTTCAAGCTCATTTCTTTCCAGTGTCAGTAAACAGCCCAGCTGTAATTCATTGTCATATCTATTTTACGTGACACACCTGCTGTCATGGTTTGGACTGGATTGGCCACTGGGATGGACAACAGATGCTCTCTCCCACCTCTCTCTTCAAGGAGAGAAGGGAGAGAGAGGAAGGGACTTATGAGTTTAGAAGAAATTAAATTACTTTAATGAAAATAGTAATAATAAAATAAAAAGAAAATAATGAAATACATATACAAAACCAGTAGTAAGCTCCTGGGATGACGATCATGTCACTGGCAGGCACTGGGAAAATCCCAGACTGGACTCAGTGATGGATGGGAACTGGATTCTGGAATGCATGGATCAGGATCAAAGGCAGAAGAACAGAGTCCTCCTTGGACACCAGCCATTGAAGAAAGAGGGCTGACCCCTTTGATCCCTCAGCTTTTATACTGAGCGTGATGCCGATGGGATGGAATACCCTGTTGGTCAGTTTTGGGTCAGCCGTCCTGTCCACTCCTCGTTGCAGGTGCGACCCCTCTATGCTTTTCCACTTCTGACCCTCCAACAGGGCACACAACAAAGTGAGCTGACCTTGGTTGTTATAGCAATCAGTATAAGCAGGAGCCTCTCTGCACACCATTCCTTGGTATTTAATATAAACATAAGTCTTATCACTCTGAGAGTGAACAATATGCTGTTAATTTCAGAGAGCTTCGGAGAGTTCAGTTAGTTAGAAGAGGCTTAGCTGCAAAGTAAAATTACTGAACAGAAAATTGGTTCTGTTTTACCTCCAACTAGGACACCTGTGCAAGTTTAGCAAATGTTCTCCTCTTCAAAGCTTTTGTGAAAAATAAAGCTTAGGGACTCTATTGGAAATTAATAGGAGCTAAGGAATTTTCAAGTTTTCAAATATTCCACATTTATGACTTCTTCAGGTAAAAACCCCAGTTATTTACACCATTCACTCAAAGAAGAATTTCTTTCTTATTAAATAAGAGGGGAGAATACGAACACTTACTGAATTCAATGACCACTGAGTTTCCCTGAAGAAAAGCTGCACTTGGAACTCTACAGACATAGACATTAAAATAATAATTAAAAACAGTCTGTTACAATAACTAGTTTTCATTAACACATACACCTTTCCTTGCTTTGAGTTTGGCAAGCAAGCAAAATATCACATCTGCCTTCTGCTTGGCTTGTGTGGGTTGTTTAATATCATCTTCCTTAGTTCCCAAATACAAGAATTTACTCATAAGGGTTAATTAATTTTTATAAAAGGAAGTGAGATTTTTGAGTGGAATTCATAGTAGAAGTGAAAATTATCAGTACTACTTTTTGGAATCTTGAAAATAAAATGTTTATATGTATATATTTTATTCTTACTCTTCACAGACAAAAATATTTTCCTCAGATACTTTTATGTGCTTCAATGTGTTTGAAACAGATGATGCACAATTATGTGGAATAGGCAAAAGGTTGCATTTCAGACTTAAGAATTTTAATTGTGTCACTGATAATGTTGATCTAAAAATTGCCTCGTTAAATGAAAAAAAAATTCTTTTTATCTTCTGTTACTAGGTGATAAAGAATGTAGGGGAAGATAATGTATGGTAACTGAGTAAGACTCAGTGTAGTAGAGACGAACAAAATGGCTACAGTATAATAAAGAAGTGTTAGGGTTAATCCATTGCCATCCATCTTTATTTTCTATTCCACTTCATTGCAACCACAAATATGAACTTGACAGATGTTAGTAAAAGGCTGGATGTAATCCAGGCTACAATGGTTGCTGTGGATAGAAAGTTTAAAAGTGTTGGCTTAAGGCTGCAAGAAGCTGAGAAAAAAAAAAAAAAAGAAAAAAAGAGAAATGAAAAAGAAGAGAATTTGTCCTTGGTGACTGATGGACAAAACACAAATTAAATTGATGAACTGTAAAACAAATTCATATTGAGAAATATAAGGTTGATACAGCTTTATGAAAATAAGGAACTGGATAGCTTGAGATCTGTTATTTGCTGCTATGGCTTATCACGGTGTTGAGAGATAAGTAGTTTATCACTCATTTTATGTTGTGTGGTGGGACTTTCTATGCGGGGATTGGTCAGCTGAGCAACACAAGTACAGTATTAGCGTAATGGGCAAGCCTTAGCATTAAGGGATAGAATGTCACAATTCTCATGTAAATATGAGTCAAGAGTTCAAGTTTCAAAAATCATATTTTAAAATCTGCACTATAGTCCAATATTTCAGCTTAAGTAAGTGTTTGTGATTGTCAGAATGAGAATAAAAAATACAAGTTTGGAACACAGCTCACCCTCTCTTGCCAAGGTAAGGATAAGCGTATTTCTTTATTTCACCTCCCCAGTGCCACTGATTTTTTTGGCTAAGGGCATGGAAAATATATCTACCTTAAGAATACAGGAGTGTCTTTGTAACAGTCAATCTGTTCAGCAATCTTTAATAATGCTGTCTTTATTCACCAGACTCCTTTCTCACCTGTCACATGTTGTGATGCTGAGTTCAATGAAACCTATGTGGTATTAGAAGCATTACTACCTGAGCTACTCTCTGCAACTTAGAAAGCTGTTTCTGGCAAAATAATAATAACAGTTTTCTCACCCTTGCTAACATTGCATACTTGTTTGATTCAGGAAAGCATGAAAACCTTGGACTTTAGCCAGAAAATGTTCCTATTGTTTTTGGTGAAGTGAAGAGTTGGCAGAAAGCAATTTTTTATTTTAACTCAATCTTCACTGCTCTGCAACAAAATGTAATCTAGGCCTCTTTACAGATAATGTTCTAGAAATGAGAAAACACATGCAGTAGGGACTTACATGTTTATACTGAACTCCTGTATGTTGGCTCATTACCATTTTTTCTTTGCTATTTTTCCCATAGTAATGCATCATTTTGTTATCTGCTCTCATATGTCTCTTACTTAAAAGTCCTTCAGTTTTTAGGGTCAGTAGAGCTGAAATCCAAAAATTAATTTTTGAGTCGATGCCTCAATTTTAGCTGAGGCATTTCTTCCATTATGTTGAAGAAAGCAGCTGAAATAGTCCTACAGACTGGTTAGTTATCCAGGAGGGTAACATCTTTTATGGCCAATAGGTATTTTTAGAAGAAAGACAGAATGTTCCTTCAATAGAGCTTACAGAATTTTTTCCAATAGAACGATGCCTGTTTGATGGAACAAAAATGTTCCACAGGAATGTTCATTCTGTCACAGCCATCAAGAAAAAACAGGCAGGGAAGTGAGCTTTTATTTTCTTGCCAGGTTTTGTACCAATCAACCAGCTTGTCAACAGCTGTGTGACCTCTTTTCTAGGCTCTCTAGGCTCTTGAGCTGGCAAGCTCTCAAGCTCCTCAGTATTCTGGTTCATCACTTGATGGGCAGGTAGCTCTTTCTCTGGCTGCTTGTATGGATCACAGAGTGGCTTGCTCCTGGCTCGCCTAAGCTTCCAAGTGTCTTGCTAACTGGCTTTCTTCCCTTCTTCTGTTTAGCTCCTCAGATGCGATTTCCACAGACTGCCTCATTCCTCATTTCCTTGGCTTTTGAGGTGTGGTTAATGTGACTGGCCTCCTGTCCATTTAGCTGGCTCCCTGGTGGATAAGCTTCAGTAAATCCAGCTGGCATGCTCTCCAGAAGTTGCTTCCTAAGCTGGTTGTCTGTTTAGCTGTAGTATGGGTTCTCTGTAAGGCTTGCCATCTCAGGCAAAGTTAGTTTCTGCTGATGATCTGCTCAATGGTGTTCTCTGGACTTTTTTTGGATTTTCATACCACAAAACAGGCTGTTTTTTTTAACTTCATATAATGATTAAATATGATAATTCTTTACATAAATACTTGCCCAGTTTTCACAGAAAAATCCAAAGACTTTGGCTACCTGTGTTCTTCAGTAAGCAGGAAGTTTTTTAAAGGAACGTTGTAAATTTAAAAAAAAAATAAGATAATGTGTCTCTCCTTTTTTGCTGACTGACATGTTTTGTCCTCTTATTAAAATGTCTTTCTCCTATGGGTTTCTAGAAATATACACATGAATCAGAGAAGGTGACTAATTTTTCAGGGATAACATGCTATATACCAATTAAACAAATGTTTACCTCAAAAAAAATACTCTTCTGTTATTTATAAGTTTTATCAATATCTGTGCTAAAAGTAAAAGCAACGTGAAATACTGCAAAATTATATTGAAGATAATGGGATTTCATTTAAAATATCTTACAACTAAGAATATCATTCAGCAACATTTAAAAAAATGTTATCTCACTACGTCTGGCCTGTGGAGGGAGAGGCAAAACTGTTATTTTGGAACATGATAAAGCCCACTTAGAACATCACTATTTAGAAAGTTTTTATTTTGAATTTCCCCTATTTTCTAATCCTTGAACTCCTTTCTGGTACAGATGCTATTCTTTACTTTATTCCTGTCTTTTTCTTACATTTTGCTCACTCTTTTCTTATGCCACTTGCCAAATACAGCAAACGACCATCACATGCACAAGTCAGGCACCAAAATCAAGACTGAAATTAAAGTTTATGATTGGATTATTTACAATGGTAGGTTTTCTTAAAAAAGCAAAAAAAAAAAGGGAAAAAAGAAAATGTACCATTCTTTCCAGTTATTTGGTTTCAACACCCTACTCTGAAACTAATACTGCTGTTAATCGGCTAGTAGTTGTCCTTGCTGCGTGGAGTAGTAGGTGGTACTTTATTCTGGCCATAGCTAGGCATTCTGGTCAACTCTTCTGCTGACAAATGGTGCTTTATTCTTTTTATAATCTGAAGGTGCAATAAATCATGGAAATTGGACACACATGAAAAATTTTATGAAAAAAGGTAACCTCACACAACTGCTAAGGATCTTAAAGAGCAGGTAACTTGCTTTTCTCAAATGGTTTTAACAGTTTGAAAAACGAGGTAATATTATTTCATAGTTTCAGTCAGGGGAGATAAAAGATGTGCTGGTCATACTTAATACTACTGCAGTATTAATGATAATGTTATGGTGAGACTTTATTCTATCCACTGAAGCAATAAAATGTCTGGAACCAATCTTCTGTCAATACTTCAGTATTTCAGAGTGTTAGTTGCCTCCTCTAATGAGGGGTGAAATAGTAACAAAGCATTGGGAATGGGCTTCTAGTGACCTCTTGAGCCAGCTCCCTTTCTGTCCCTTTCCTGGTGGGTGGAAAGCTGTTTTGTTCCCGCTGCTGCTATAGATATGTGAAGTCTTTCCATAAGAAGGAGGAGTACTGCTGGAGCCGAGGAAATTAACACAGAAAGATACACCTCTGTGGAGCTAAGAGGATGCAGTTTAAGGCGATGAGAGAGAAATCCTTTGCATAGTTGTTTTGAATGTTTATTTAAACAAGATATAAATAAATCTTCAGTAAGTGACTGTTCTTCAAAGCCAGTACTCACCCATAGCTTCAGGAGCTCATGCAGGCGCTGATTCACATTCTCTCTCCTTTTCCAGTGCTTCAAGCTATTCAATGCATTCTTCTTTGGCGCATGTTAGAAGATGATAAAAACTGTTACAAATCTCATATCCGTGTTTGGAGCTTGGACAACTATAGTGGAGTCTTGGTATTTAAAAGCTATTTCCTGTAGGCAGTCAGGCCAAAGGAGCGTATCCAGAGTATGTTGCAGAGATTTAAATATGTCTCTTTGGCTAAGAAAAAAACAACTAAGTCAAGACAAAGCAACGTTTGTGTACCTTGCAATTAATGTGAAAGCTTTGTACTGTCTGACTAGAAGCTCTCGACCTGTTATTTGGCACCATTTAGCTTGGAAAAAGGTGAAAACAAAACTGTGAAAATGTCTAGAAGTAATTTATAAAAACAATACAGTTAGATTGTCTTTGCTGACAGTTCTGGATCTGACTGAATAAGGACTAGATTTTCTGAAAGGAGTACTACAAGTAGTTTTTCCGAGTATCTCTGGGAACTGTGGTGCTTATAGCGACCTTTATATTCTAGGAAATAATCAAAAGTTGTATGCTTTTATATATAAAATATAGGAAGAGAGAAGAGGACGTTATTTGCAAATAGTAGAGGGGGAAATGGTTCCTGCTTCTAGGAAAAGAGAAAGTGTCTTATGCATTTATCAAACAGAACCGGAATTTCTCCTCAGCTGAGTGGTCCTCGCTAACTTAGCTAGTAGTATTTATCATTATGCAAATATTCACTATTCATGAGGTTTATTATTCATTAATAAATCATCAGCTTTTTATGGTATCAGGCAAGTATTATTACATACTATACCTAGCAGTGAAGTGACAAACCCTGAAAAAAGTTTTACCTAATTAAACTATAACAGGTTTGGATCCCTGTGAATTGGAGCTCATTTCCAATATTCAAGCTGTCTCTAGGGCTGACCATCATAGCAGGCTGAAAGAGTTACATCTTCACTAGGACAACCTCGTCCATGGCCGTTTATAAAGCCAAAGAAAGTGTCAGGCAATGTGTGAGGACTTAGAAATAAGTTAGTGCATGAAAAAGAATTTCACAAAAGCTGGATATGAATTTGACAACACAGATCTAATTGAGGAGGAATTATCCCAGACTATTACTTCAGAGTTCAGTACGAAAATCAAACTTGTCATTTAGTTTTTCTACTTCAAAATTTCTCCTCTGAACCCTTGGGGAGGTATTATATAAAATATTACACAATATTCACAAAGAGACTTTTAAAATTGGTTACAGTAAGTTTACATAGCAGTTTGAATGTCTGCCAATGTTAGTGTTTTAGTGAAAGGGTTTCTTCCTTTCCACACCCTTTAAACATCCGTAAAGTATTTCCAAGAAAAGAAACAAGTGTAAAGATAATACAGTATGTTTGGCATTTCTGATAAAGAAAGGCCTGATTTATGAACCTTTTGCACACCACTCATGTTCACAGTTCATAGACTTAAACCCTTTTTTTCCTTGAACATGCAATTTCCTTCTGTCTCATAAACAAAGAGTGGGGTTCATGAAGGCAGGTGAAATTGGCTTACACAACTTAGATAGTATTCTCTCATGACAAACAGGGAGCACATTTATTTTCCTTAGAAGGATGCTGGTATGATGATTGCAGAAATAACTGGCTTGTGTTCAAGCCCCATACAAATAAATAAGCACAGAGAAGGTACACTAAACACCTCTAGGGAAACCAATGCTCTCCATTTTTCCAGAGGAACCAGGGTTTGCATCCCCTTAATGGATCCTGGAAGCAATAACCAGCTGGAGCTGAGGTTCCCCTGTCCTGCAGTTAATGGAATTAATCACAAGAGCAATGGGACATGTGTGACATCCCAGAAAGGGAGTCTAGATAAAAGTTTGTTTCTGCAGTTCAGCAGGGTGTACTTCTGCACAACTGTTTTGTAAGGGCCATGAGTAAATTTCTGAGCCTAACTTTCAGATTTTGTTGTGTGTAAGCTACTGCAGGAGAGTTTTACACTTTCTTTTCTCAGTATTAATTTCTTAATTGATGCAGCCAATACACATGAAGCTCTTAGACTCTCCAAAAAAAGATTAACTCTTACCTGCTTGTTGGCATTTGTATTTATTTGATTTTGGACCAAACACTTTAAAAAAGAGAATTCACTTTTTGTATCTAAATGACCTGCATGGATTCACTCAGGATCTGTTCCTAGAAGGGGACGTATTTGCTATTATAAAAGTGCATAGTGAAAAGAAGCCATCTGCATGATGGATGTGGTGCATGATGTAAAATTGCTATTAACCTTAACCACAGCACTATTAAACTGGTCAAATAACAAGACTATGCAACATTTGGACATACAATTAGTATATTTACTAATCCTTATTTAACTATGAACAACATTTCTCTCAGCTGTAATCTTTTACCGAAGGTATTTGTGGTCAAGGGAACACTTACACTGTCTTGTAACTTCTGTCTCTCTTATGTAGTGCCTAAAACAACAACAGCAAAAATATACTTGGAAGGTATGTCTTTTTAATGAATAATTCTTAGAGAATAGAGATTGTCACAGCTGAGAGGTATTATGGAATACCAAATAGATGCCAAATACGTCTGGACCACAGGAACAAGGTGACTTTTGTGGGAAGGTGGCTGATCTGAAACAAAGTCTTTATTGAGACACTGTAACAATTCTACAGGAAGTTTTATGAGCTTTAGTGTAAAGAATCTGTGTACTAAAGAGAGACTAAGTAGACCTTGACACAATTGACCACTGTGGTGTACTCTGTCAATAATATACATACCGAAGAGAAGTCATTAGTCTGCAGATTGGAGTCTCCTGCACCACTCCATGACACATCCAGCTCTACGTTCTGTATTGCTACCATGTATTGACAACGTGCCTATAAAATTCTTTTGTATGTGCTTTGCAGTGGAAAAATATTATGGATCACTGGGTGTCAGAAGTATTATTTTGGAACTTATATTTGACAATAAAACTCCATACTGCAGGAATACCCTCCTACTCATTAGATTAATTCAAGACAATACACATAGCTTTTTTAATATTCTTCTACTGTGGGATTATTTATTTCATAACTGACTTAAATCAAAATCGAAATAATCTTTTCTAAAAGAAATAATCACGTTTCTATAAAAGATAGGTTGTAATAATGGGTTAGTATATATCCTCAAGTGCAAAGACAGAATGAAGGTTGAAAATTTATCATTAACAGGAATAAGTATTGCTGGATTGTCAGGTACGGTGTACCATAGAGTATGTTGCAGTCAGTCCATACTACTTTGAAAAAAGGGCATTTATTATTAACTTCAAGGTCTCTAGTTCAGTGGGTTTGTCAGAACCTTAAATTTATAGATAATTTATCATTTTAATTGAAGTATTATGTAAATTGTACATGATTTTGTCTGGAAATTACGCCTTATCCTTTAAAGATAACAGTAAATGAAAAATACCTGTTAGTAATGTATAAGCTCCCAAGGTCAGGGATTCAAGGGACTACAGATGCATATTCAAATCATATTGAAGAAACAAGACTGCAGTTTGGTTTAGTTTAATGGCTGCACTAGAAATTTCCTAAATTTCCTATTCAGAAAAAACAGAAATGAGCTGAAAAAGGGCATGAAAACAGCTTTATTTGGAATACTTCCATTCTTTGCTTTTCAGCTTTGATGAAAACATTGTCTATTAAACAGAGTCTTCTCTCTTTCTAGGTCTTACTCCCATTTTAAGTTTTGACTTTATCTGTGTGTGAATAGAATCATCTTTATGACAAGAAGTGGAAAATCAACAACTGAAAGGTCTTTTGAGCAACTTCCAACACACTCCTATGCATTGAGAACGTATGAGCATGAGTTGCAAAATTGTAGTTCAGTTTTTATTTTCTTTTATTTTCTGAGCAGGGGTGAGAAGATAAGGCTGGCAGTGTTTTGTATTTAAACCATAGGAAACCCGTAATGGTGCTAGGAATGCAGAACGTACTGTGGGTTCTGGCATGGGCAAAACAGTGGCACGTGCCACGTGACGCATGAGTGAAGAATCACGCAGGGAGACTGCGTTCTCTTGTGACCACTCTGTGCCAGTGAATCCTTTTACCCAGGTGTTGTATTGGTGCTCTATTCATGTGCCCAGATGCCCAGTGAACTCAATCTGCTGGGATTTAAGAGATTTGTCCTCCTATTTCAGTTATAAAATAGGAGCCTTTACATTCAAATATCGTAAGGGCAATGTAATAGCTAATAGACATTTTGTGTGGTAGTGAAAATACATTAAAGTTGAAATCTATGATGGAAGCAGCTCCTTTCATTTGTTGCTTTGATTTCTTCTTTTGATTGTTTAGACTTCTGAACTTTTTTATCATTTCATACAAAGCACATGGAGTTTATACTCAGCTGAAGGCAAGTTACGTTCAGAAAAAGCTGAGTTTTGCTTGTGTTTTCTGGACCATCTGCAAAGTAAGCACAGGAATCGGCAAACTTACAAAGCCAGTTGTTTGTCCTAGCTCAGGTCAAAACACTGAGAGTTTGCCTGTGAACATTCTCTGAAATCCAAATGACTTATTATCAGGCTTCCTTTGCTTTTGATCCTGTTGTAGGATGATGTGTTTTCCTAATGATGCAGAATCTCTCATTAAGTTCAGGAAACAGGATATAAGGATAAGTCAATTGACTCAATTTATGGGCATAATAAAGCAGGCCCTATTACCTTCAGCAATCAAGGCAAGACAAGGTGAAACACAAAGTTGTAAAGTTATTATGACAAATAACTTACTATTTGCCTGAAAATACAGAGTTAAAATACACTGTGTTTTTGAAGCAGAATTTGAGGCATTAAAATCTGAGTATAATAGTCAGAGTCTATTGTTTAATCTGTCATCTGAGAATATTTCAGAATTCATTCAAAGCCAGAAATATCTGTCACTAAAGCATGATGAACTACAAGAATTTTTTTAAGTATTTCCTAATGTCTGCTCTACATCTCCTTTTGGCCTTTCTGAGTCAGTGTTAACAGCTGGGGCATTTTGTTTTCTTACTTGTAATATAATTAAAAACAAATTTAGCAGGAGAATAGAAGTTTTGTCTGTTGGAGGCCTGTTAGTTTTTAGGAAGGTGATTGGCAATGTACACAGCTGTTCCCAACAATTATAAAGTTAAAACAGCGAAACAAGGGAAAGAGGCTGAATTTACCAAATATGGTTTCCTTTGTATGTCAGTGAAAACAAATCATTGTACTGGCTAGAGTTCTTCACGCAGCATGCATAAATCAAACTCCTTTACACATAGTGCATTACAGAAATTAGAGATGAAACTTAGTATCTTCCCAGAGAAAGCAATGCAATAGATGCTTCCAAACTGCATGGAACGCAGTAGCAGGTAAAGAAAACATTGGCAATTGGGATTTAAGCTATACATTTTTGCCTTATCAGGAAAAGAAATACTTTTAATTTCAGCTGGAATATAGTCCAAAACTGGCAGAGAGGTGTTCCTTATTCATGCAATTAAAAGTTGCCTTGAACTTCATCTACCTATATACAACTAAGTTCAAAATTATGAAAAGAGGTCTTGTGCTTGTGTGTTGATTAAGTCTGTCGTGGTACAAATATTGCCAAAAGAGTAAATGGGACAATATTGAAGGAAATGTGTGAAGCAAGCTGTCAGTCATTGGTACCATTCCCTAGTATTGAACTATGGTGCTCAGGAACAAGTCTATATTGAGGTGTTCTGACTCCGTATGTGTTGTTATTCTGGCGAGTATTTAACGCAGGGCTTTGACCACCTACAACACTTTCTGTAAGGAAAGATGAGTTCATCTGGGTGTCTTTTGTCCAAATTCAGTTCAAACAGCAATACTTCACTCGTGTTATTTTTGTCTTGTTGAAGATGTCTTTGGTGGTGTGACACAGGAAACAGACAGTCTAAGGAGGGTGATGTGAGTAACCCTTACATATCATTTTTATGTTTATTTGTAAAGTGCTTTTGAATCTTAAGGAATTGTAAGTGCTAAGTGCAAGGCATCATGAATATTATATAAATGTATGTTCATTAGCATTAAAAATTCAGAAACAAATTATTTCCAGTGCCAGAACTTATTCTTACATTCAGTCACTCAGCAGGCAAAATTAAAGTAAAGTACCAGCAGCCCCATTCCTGTGCCAAGACAGACACTGCATTTCAAGACAAGGGGCAAAGGAAGTAGGGTCAACATTGTAAATGTTTTCAGTATTCATTTTGTACAACTGCTGGATAAAATTATCTTGTAAGCCCATTTACCATGCCTCACCTTGCTTTTTCTCCCTTGATATTTGTGCCTACACTTCTGAATAAATACTGGTTATTGAAATAGTCAAAATAAAATATAACAGCAGGGACAGTGCAGCTGCTGTGTAAGGTAAATGTAATAATGGTATTGATGACTTTACTAACTTAGTGAATGAGAATTTACCTTGGGAATAGGGATGAGTTTGTTGTCCATCATCTTTATTTCATTCATCAGCTAGATGTTGCTCTGGGCAACGGGAATGCTGTTTGCCTCTCCTGGTTTTAGTTTGGTTTTGGGCCAGAAAGATTTACGTTTATTTTGTTTCCTTCTTGTACTTGCTGTGAGCAAGAAAAGGAGACCGCTGCTCTGTGAGGAATCTGAAACTGAACCCTTACAACACCTGAAGAGCCAGAAAGTTCTTCTTTGTTGTTTGGGAGGAACTGAGCCTTTTGATTTGGCTGATTTTTAATTTTTAACTTTGCAGATGACAACAACTTCCAGTGGCTGTGGTAGCTGAACCTTATTTTTTCAAGAGCATTTATGGTGTCCCTTTAAAAATCCCTTTAAAAATCAGTTTGTTGCTGCAATTAGAGAACTCGAGTAGTTTTTGAATCCTGCTCATTATCAAATAATATCCAGAGAGGGAAGAGAAATTCATATTTTCCTCCTTGTTCATGTTCATAACAGCCTTTTCTGCAGTTGATATGCATATGTAACTCCCATTGCTGTGCTTCATTGACTCTCCCTCTCATTTCAAACCTCATTTCAAACATATTTTCTCTCTCCTGTTGTTTGTTACTTAACTCCATTACTTAGTTACTAAACATATTTATTGACAAACACATAGAGTAATAGTTAATGGTGAATTACATAGAGTAATTGTGAACACGCATGTTGTTACTGCTTTGTCCTCTTAGCTACAGCTGAAAAAAAAAGCATACATTTTTAGATTTAATATAGTGATATACCTGCAAATTAAATATATGAAGTTTCTTGAATCTTATAAAAATTTATTAATCTTTTTTAGATTTAGATATTTTGCCAACATATTGCCTTTCATCTTCTAGGTTTTGAAAACAGCATAGAAAAAAGCGCACAAATTTACTGACTTTTCCCCAGTACAGGAAGGTTAGAATCAAAGCTAAAGGCCTAATGAAAAAAAATGAAACTAAACCCTCTAAACTTTCTGGGAGAGTTTCAAGTGATTTCAATGAGCTTTGGATTGACTCTTCAGTGGTACCAACAATGCAGGCAAAATTCAAGTTCACAGTGTTACAGACTTCTTGGGGGGGAATAGAATGAAGGCTGGGTTTTGAGGAGGCTAAGGATGTTAGGGGAAGGGGAAGTTCAGTTGCTGGGGTTCTAAAAGAAGACATCTGGTCAGTAGGGCTTCAGAGGGGGAATTTTAGAAGGTTATAGGTGGGTATGAAGACTTAGGGAGTGAGTAGAGCTCTGGAGAATTTGAGGTCTGGGAAATTATAGCATTCAATTTGAGAAATCATAGGAAATCACTTCCAGAGTGTGAAGGTGAGCTTTGGGGGACAGCTCAGTCATGTAAGAGCAACGAGTGCTCTGAAGGAGTTAGTTAGGGAAACAGAAGTGGAAATACTCAATAGGGTTCAGGGTATGCATCTTTATTGAGTTTGTGGTTGGTGGCTGGGCAGGTACATGGTTCTGTTTTTTCCATTCAGCCTTTCAGGGGACCCTTTTTTCCTTCCAAGCAGAAGCTGCTATTTAACCTTTTGAGTCCCCTGGAAGGGGAAAGAAGGGAAAGAGGAAGAAGGAAGGCAAGGTCTGAATTTTCCTGTGTGTAGGAGGTTAAGACCAGAATCTGGGAAAAAATAGTGTAAGAATTGAGAAATGAACTCTACTCATTAAAGCAGAGCTTTCTTCTCCTTCTGGGAACATCTGCTGGTACTGAGAGGAACAGGCAGCGATAAACACCATGCCATACGCTCTCCTGGGCAGCAATGGCAGGAGCAGTTGGCTGTGAAAGCAGAAGCGGTTCAGACTGGATCTCTTGTCTCATTAGACACAAACAAGGTAAGCAGCATGCCACTGCAGGCTGTTCCTGCTTTGTTGCTTGAGTCTTCTGGTCATCTGCGAGAACATAGGAAAGTTTGTAAGCCCTTCCTAGAGAGTGTTTTCTCATTTAAACTAATGGTTGGTTGATGCGTATATTGATGCTAAACCAATCAGGATAGAACTGAAAATGTATGTAGCAAATGTTGACTTCCAGGCATATATATTTATTTTTAAAGTTATGTATAAGAAAAAACCCTGTATAGCCACTTTGTGAACTAGCAAACACAGATCCAAGTAGTGGCTGTAGGAGCTGTAGGTGGCTGCTGAGTAGCCAACATTTATATTTCAATAAGCCAGTCCCCATTTGAAAAAGTTCACTGCACGTTCATGTGTCACTGCATGTTTTTATGGCCCTGCTGTGCATGCAGAATTGTTTGTTTTCTTCAAATAGAAAATAGTGGGAACCTGACCAGCACTATATAATAGCATAGGCTCCTCTTCTAACATCTGGTTGCTTTCATACTGTAATAGACAAACAACTAAACATTCAGTGGCTTAATTTCTTTTTCTTTCTGTAAATCTGAGGCATTCAAATGCTTATCAGATCCTGAAGGGGTTGCTGGTTTTACTTAGGAAAAATCACTACTGACTTTGAAACCCATATCAGCTTTGTTTAGCTAACGAGCATTGACTTGAGAATTTGGCCCCAAATTCCTTCTATAGATAAATCATCTGGAGTTCTCACATGAGCAAGCTGACTACTTATGTTTCCAGTATTTTGGGGGTTTCCTAGCATCAGGAGCACCACAGAAGTGAATGACCTTTCTCACAATCCTTCAGTTTCAAATTGGAGTTGGGAATTTAAAATAGAAGTCTATATAAAATGCAATTTTCCTGGCAGGAAAATGAAGTAAATTCAACAACTTTATACCCAGTACCACTCCCACAGAAACAGATAGCTGTAGGATCGGACTTCAGTAGGAGCAGCAATGACAAAGAATACTAGGAAATCGGACTGTGTGACCAGACCTTTGAGGACTTACATCTGCAAAACATTATAGAACATGTGGGCAGCTGCACAGGTGTTATAAAACTGCTGGTGTTGAGGGACTATTTGATTAGCTAATTACCCTTATAAAGGGACAACTTAATCTGTGTGAAACTCCCCCAGCTGAGAACTCATTTTGTCATTCTATTTTCGAATTTTCTCTCCACAAATTGCAGTTAAAAATAATTGGAAATTTAGAAGAAAAGAAAGAAAGAAAAAGAGAAACTAATTTGTCAATAAAAAAAATCAACTTTTAAAATTCCTCCCTGGTGGTCTGGTATTATTAAATATTCTCCTTGATTTTTTTTATCTTGGTTTATTGGAGGGAGAAAAACAATTATCTGTAAACGTAATTTTTAATGCATGGTAATAAAAATAAATGGTACAGCTCTGCTGCTGCTCACCTAAATCTTCTTCCCTGGTGGTCTAGTGGTATTAAATAATCTGTTCCACATGTATTCATCATTTGCTGACAGGAAAAGGAAAACTTTTTACATTTTATTGTCCACAAAACAAACACAATGTTAGTTAATCAGGTGGAGAAGATTTTTCAGAGGGTCACTCAAGAAACAAAAGAAACCTTTTACTTTCCCAGCTGGTGTAATTTTAGGTCTCCTAATTTACATGACAATTAGCATGAAACTAGAAGTGCAGAAATTATTTCCAGGGTGCCCTTTGTATTCAGTTCTATTTTGGCCAGATATTATTTGTTATGGTTTTATTCTTTTCTGCAGCAAATTAGCTAAAGTAACGAGTGTTTGCCACAAATTGTCTCATTGCTGATGAGTCATTCCTTTGCTTTAGGATATTTACTGTCTGTTTTACACTCACACATAACACTTTTTAAAATGTAAATCTCACAGTGCTTTACTAAATTAGATCAGCAAACGTTATGCTTCCTATTTCAAAGACCGATAAACTGATAGGTGGTGGTGTGCAGTGTGGACTGGCCTGCAGCTGTGGGCGATTCCATGACAGGAGAGGAAAACAGAACCCCAGCCTCTGCAGTTTTTTTCCCATCTTAGAGACATCTAATATCTTCTGCTTCAAAAACATGAAGATTTTATTTTCCAAATGCCCTTAAAGCTTTCTGCAATGGAAGTGGAGTTCTCATTAATTCTTATTCATCTTCTTTTCTGGCGTTTGTGCAGTTTTTAAAAACGACGCTGGACAAATTTTTTGACTAGTTTCAAACAGCGTGATGTCATGGTGTGTGTACTCTCCTCTCAGAGAAGAGACACCAAAAAATATTGATTCGTTGGACAGGGTATTATATGTATTAATACTGAATTTTGAAAATACAACATTTCCGCACTGTTATAATTTCGGTTTTGGCATAAAGTTTAGTAACATATTTTAGAGATTTATCTGTGCTAACTGATGATTCTTTTCATTTTGTAAAACAATATATATGATTTACTTATTAAATACAAGCTGATATTATTAACATATAAATCTCAAGTATTATACTGGATGTGTACTTCATACGGCACGTTGGGGATGTTGACAGAAACTGCTTCATTTCCTTTGGGTTGTTTTACTTTGATACAGTTTGGACATTGAAAACAGCAGTGGGTAGAAAATACATACTGGATCATTTTTACAAAAGCTAGTGCAGGGGCTGTTTTTTTCTAAAAAGGCTGTAAATAACAAAAGCATAATAGACTGGCACGAGATGTAATTTTGATCTCATTATGCTGTGAAGGCTTGATAACTCAAGAGAGGTAAACCACCAGAGAGGAATAGATTCCCTATCACAATGATTTTAAAAATAAAAATATCATTCCAAAGGGTTCACAGCCCATTCTTGGGAAGCACAAATATTTTTGCTTTAAAATAGGAAGATATGTACATTTGTTTTTAAACATGAATTGCTTTCATCTCAGAGGTATAAAATAATTAACTTAAGCTCTGATAAAATCTGTAGTTTCTAATTGAAAACATGTGCATTGTGGGACCAGTGGAATGTTTCCAGCCAAGCTGTGTGTGGCAGAAAGGAATCTCTACAGAGCTCAAAGCATTCCTGGTTTTATGGTAAATGTCTCTCTCTCCTCACTGAATTCTTATTAATCAGTTTTATTTACATGGCGTTGTAGTGATCTGCTGAAGAGTAAAATGCTTTAAAAACATTTTGAAAGAGACATAAGAGTCCTTGGGGGAGTAGACTTTAATTTAGCAGCAAGTTCCATTATAAACCACATTCACTGATAAGGCTTTAAAAAACCCCAAAACTTCTTATGTATGTATGTTTGTATGTATTTATTTATTTTCTGATGATATTGTTGGATTGACTTCTTGGGAAGCTCCTTTATAGCGGAGTGATGAATGACTTGTGTGGCAATGATAAGGATATATTTTTATTAAGACATAATATTTTTTCACATTAACTACCATGAATACATAAAAATGAATTACAAAAGCTTTTTCATTAATCAGCTGCTCTCTGGGGTATGTGGTTCCCAAGGATAGTAACACAAACTAGTGTACTGTCTTTGGGGCAAATGTCACAAGGAAAATCTAATCTAAAACCATTACGTGTCTCTAGCAAACAGCTTCTTTTTCCCCCAAACATCACTTTTTATTAAATACTTTATTTAAAAACAAACAGATAACTTCTAGAGATTGTAAAGTTCTCAGTGACGGAGTCTACTGTCATCTTCCCAAAATGCCTGAAGATATTCTATTTATTTCCTAATCTGGATATCTGTAGTACCATAGGGTTTCTTCAGTTTTAATCCCTGCATAGTTCCTCGGAAGACAATCGTTGTGTAGTTACTTGGGAAAAAAGTTCAACCTGGGTTACAAAACCTCCCTAGGCCTTAAGTAAATATGTGGTAGCTTGCCTGTAGTAACTCCCATGTTACTGTGGGACTATCAGTAGCCTTATTAGGTAGATCAAAGCAAACTCAGATATACCTATGTGAATTGCAGACCTACTTTTAAATTGTAATATAGATCTGCACTCTGATTTTCTTCTAAAATACCATGTACGATTGTGTTAAGGTGAAGAGTCTGTGAAAAAAACACTATTTGATTGTGTAAATGAATACTGGAAAAATATTTAATTACACAATGACACACATGCTTTGTGGTTACTTAATTAGCCAGAATGCTCTTAAAAGGCACAGTGATAAAAATGGAAATTCCGTTGCATAGACTGTCTCCAGAAATCTTTCTGGTGGGATGGCAACTCTGCAGCATAGATCTCGGTACCTTAAGTTAATTGAGAAACTAGAAGTTACCATTATAGCTTACTATTTTCTCAGTGAGCCTGCCATAACTTTGGGGGACAAAAGCATTTTGTGAATGAAATGTGCACTACGGCAAAGGAATGCAATGTTTTATTCTCTGTTCTGGAGATGTAGGATCCTTCTATAAAGCCTTTCTGATTTCAGATGACTCGATTCTCAACTCTGAAATCATTATTCCAGTGTAACAGCTTTCAATACTGGAAGAAGAATGTAAATAACTTCATGCTTAGAAAGAAGTTTGAATTATTTTTATTGTGGTTTCAGGTTTTTTTTCCTCCTAAATCAGTCTGAGGTAGAAAGTTATCATAGGACATTCACTCTGAAGCCACTGAAAAGAGCTTTAAGTATTCAGAGTTTAAGCTTTAAGTTTGGCAAAAAGCTCTCAGCTCTGGTAAATGCAGAGATTTCCCAGAATAAAAAAAGGTTTTAATTTCAGGATAAGAATTCATGGCTAAAACTATGAAAAAAAAGTGTCCTGATTCCATTCAGCCCCACCCACCAAATCTATTTGAAGCATTAACTTTTTGTAAAAGCCAAAATAGATTATTTACTACAAACAAACATACCACCTACCCTTGTGCTAATATGTTCTAAAGTACCAGGAACTTACATACTAATTAGAATGAAAGCAGTAGTATTCTAAGATGAACATGAATCTAAAGGAAGCTGAAGTTTCAAACAAACAGAAGGGATCCTTTTTCACACAAAACCAAGTAAACAGTGGAATTCCTGACCTCTAGGTTTAGTATTGAGCATGCAAAAAATTCATTATGATTCAAAAAAGTATTAGACAAATTTCTGAGAGAAAAATATTACATACAAATTTACTGCTTTAACTCAGAAAGCCCCCAAAGTACAGATTGCTAGAAGGTGAAAGACTATTCTGGAGAAATACCAGTATATGATATATAATCCTTCCAGAGCATCCTTATTGGCCATAACAGAAGATAGGATGGGGGGTTAGATGGATTTTGGTATGGCTGTTCTTCTGTTGATACACGGCTGTAATATCATTACTTTGACAGCACTAGTCCTTTGTCACAGAGTAATTCTTCTTACAGTTGTTAGTCGCTTTGATATTTGTGCTAATATCAAGGACATCAGTCTTTTTAGTTAAAGCTAAGAATCACAATAGTCGGTATTTATGGGCATTGCTCCTATTTCTGTTATTGCCTCCTTATGTGACTTGAGGGAATTCTTCAGCTTGTGTGTCTCTGTTTACCTAACTTCAGAAAGTATTTTTGAGTTTTCATTAGCTGAGTGTTAAGATTCTTGGTGAGGTTAAAATAAGAGTCAATTTATACTGAAAACGCTCTACTTAATGATTTTTATTTAGCGTTGTGCTCCTTAATTTTCATTTTCATATTTGCATTTATTTCACAAAGTGTAAGTGTTGTGCAAAAACAATGATGAAGAAGAGTGATAAATACCGGCAAACCATCTGTCTGGAGGGGAAGAAAGCACGTTCGGAAGGAAAACTTCAATTATAAGCTGTTAAGTCCAAGGAAAGTATAATTGGCATCTGAAAAGCCAAGCAAAACCAGTTGTATAGCACTAACCTAACTATCATTATGCAATATAGCGTTACATTGACATGCCCTTAATCATATGGAATCAAGACAGTGATACATAAATTATTCATCAAATCTTCATGACTTTTAGTCATCTCAGCATATAATATTGTGCTTCTTCAGGGGAATCATGAATCAAAATATGAAGTTTCTTGTATTTTGGTTTCTTCTTGAGAGTCACCTGTGGGTATCTGACAAGAGAGGGCTGCTGCTGCATTAGTAGCTCTGAAAGGTAGTGGCAACCCCCACAGCCCTTTTATTTCAGGCAGTCTTTGTTTTGAATTCATTGGTGAAGGAGTTTGAGCAGCCTAATTGTGCATGCATGGTGTCTTTTCAGTACATAGTTGAATGGCAGCCTTCTGTTCTTTTAAGTAGTTATTATAGGTAAGACTTTCTCTGTAGCAATGATATTTCTCTTAAAAAACAAGCAATTCTGCTGTCTTTGTGTATATGCTGGAATGCACACTCATCCTCAGAACACGACAAAAATAAAAACGTTGTTAGATACACAGAAGCCAAAAAGAAATGTAATTGGATTGCTGTTGCAAAGAGAAACCTGAGCTGTGACTGTGAAATGATCCCAGTTTGCACACCTATGGGTAGGAAAGCTTAAAGTGCCAGTATCGCACTCTGGCCCATTCCAGACCTAGAGGCAGGAGACACACCTGTAAGAGGTGTGAGCCCTGTGGGACCTATTAGTCCCACCCTATGGGCTCTCAGTTCTTGTGCGGGTGGAGTTATCATGAGAGCTCTGTGGCTTCAAAGGATGCAAAGCAGCCCTTCTACCCAGTGTAAATGGCTAAGAGCTTCATCTTAATACCGGGAGAACACGGTGAGAATATAGTCATTGGGAAGTGACATTCAAGTCATAACATTGATTAGTTAGATCCAAGGCTTGTATTATATCTATCGAGTTGCTGTCTGTATGGACTTGGAAGAAAGGACTGTGTCTGGGAGGTTCATTCCTGAGAAGGAATGGAAGCTCTTCACCTTGTAAGGATTACGTTCAGCAGTTGTAACTAATAAAACCAATTAGCTGACATCATCAGCACAATTTGGCATGATTTTCTTCAGCAGTAATGTAAGTTCAAAATTGAACTTATCAAATATAGTTTTGCATTATCCAGATACAAATCAACAAAAATAGGCTCACTATCCACGTGCTTTCAAAACAAAAGCAAACATCCTGCCCTTTCCATTAATATTTGCTTTATTCTGTTCCACCACAATGGAATTGTTAAGTCAGCTCTTGTCCTGCTCTTCCATAACATAATAAATGTAGCACCCAGTCCTTCTAAGTCTTTCCCAAAATGCCAAAATATTCGAAAGTACCATCAAAATTGTTTTGTCTTTAGAACTAGAGTGAATTTCACCTTGGGAGCAGTCCTGTGTGACACCTTTGATGCTTTTTCTGGAGGAAGTGCTGAGACTTCTATTTCTTGCCTTGTCTGTGAAGCACTACTACAACGTCCGCAGAGAAGTGCACAAGAACCTGTGCTGTAGTAATAACAAAACAGGCTCTCTTCCTCAAAAAGCAGAAGACCATCCTTTTCACATAGAATATACAATACAGTCTGAAATAGAACTGATTGCCTTTTGTTACTAAGTATTAGTAAATTAATATTATAAGACAATGTAGTTCAACATCTTTTGTTACGTGAGAGTCAAGTGAATACAAATGGAGGTAGCGACAATGAAAGGTGAGGATTGCCTGGCCATGGTAGTGTTGAATGTACACAATAGCTTTGGGCAAGTGGAAGGTCATTTTTTATGGTCACAAGGTCATAAAATCTCCTAAGATGCATAGCAAAAAAGAAGGGTTTAGCTGATGGGTTGGAAAATGAGCACAATAATACAGCTGAGCACTGAGAAATCTTACCAGAGAGGGTAGGATTGCTCTTCCTTTGTGACCCACTGGCCATCAGCTTCTTCCAGTGCAGAGAGCTGGGGCTACGGTGTTGGAAGCATCTAGTTAGCAGTTTCCAGGTGTGCATTTGTCGCTGTAGCTACAGGTCATGTAGAGCTCCCACAGCTACCCCAGAAAGCTACTTTTTCAGTGGCTTCTAGCCTTTGTTGTCCCTACACTGAGCACAAGAGTCGCACTGTGACATTGAACATACGGACTTGTTCTATGAGAAACTGCACTTCGACGCAGGTAAACAAGGTGTTTTATGTGAGAGGAAGAGGTGGTTATGGATACATTTTATGTGCAGCGGATGCCAACCCTTGAAACGTATTGGCTAAGCTGAGCAGCGTCAAACGCAGGGTTGATTAGGCATATGGCAAAAGCAGAATTAATAGGTTTTCTGAATGGTTTACCTCTCTCCACCTTTTTTCTGCTTCCATCATCTGCGCCTTTATGACATTCAAGTGTATCAAAATGCTAGGTGCTCATTAAAGAATGAGCCTGCCTGTGGCGGTCTATAAACTAAGGCCAGAGTTTCAGGAGTGCTGAGAGCCCAGCAGTGCCAGCTGATGTCAACAGGAATTGCAGGTGCTCCGCACATCTGAAAATTCAAGGCTCAGTTTTTTAGCAGAGATCTGTCGTAAGTGTCTACTTGGGGACAGGTATTAAAAATGCCAAAGACACATACCCACATACAAATGAACAATAATGTTTTCGTATGTACACTTGAGATAAATCTTTTAGAATGTCAGAATGAAAATAAAATCCTTTGTATTATTTGCAGTTACTTGCAATATATTGAACATATATCAGAATAGATCCACAGGTTTACAGAGGGCTAGCCCATGTAGACCTGCAGCTTGTGGCCTGGGGACAGATCCTTGCAATGTGGAGAGCCTCATTATGTGCTCAGGCACTGCTTGACTTAGTCCTCGGAGGAGTGAAGTTTATAGAGACAATAGACACGTCCAGGTCTGAGATTTCAGCACTTGCAAAGGACGTCAAAGGGAATTGTGTTTTGAATGTAAAAAGTTATAAAGTGCTATGGATGGTGATCTTGGTCAGGTGTTGTCAGCTTTTTATAAGCATCAAAATCACTGGTGATATTTTTGGTAACTGGTAGCTGTTTCCCACTTCTTTATTCTCCTTTCAGGAAAACGAGAAAATAGCCTCCCACAAAATAATGATGCTGCGTCATTTCATAGATTTTGGCTTTTTTCTTGCTTTTTAAGAAAAATGCATTTATATTCTATTGAGGAACTCTTGAGAGAGGCTTACATAGAACTGAAAATTTCTGTATTTGGGGCCACACATTCTGTGAAGCATATAGAGAGAAGACTGCATAAGCATTCATTTGCCGAATGAGGCGGGGATCTGTGGAAAAATACTGCATGCAGTCATCTCATTAAAAGCTTCATCACAGACTATGTGGAGCTTTCTACTAGGCTTTGAGTGTCTGGTTTGCTAATTTAACATAAGTTTTATGTAGCTGTGTAAGTGTGTGACTATATTAACCATCACAGGATCGTCACAGAGCTTAGTGAGACTGTCCTTGCAGGAAGACTGTAACAGCATCACAGGGCTGTGGTTTCGTAAACAATGTTGCTTAATACAGTATCAGCCCTTTCTTTGCTACCTAAATTGTATATGCAATATTTTCATAAGTGCTAAGCTTAGTCAAAATTTAAAAACAACCCATCCCCCCAGAACAAATACTGATTTTGTTTCAGTCAATGCATTTATTTATGAAAGAAGCAAGTCTGTTACTTAAGCAAGCCCCTGGGTGTGTTTACAAATACCAAACAACACAATTAATCATTTTTGGTGTATTGCACTGCTAGCCATTGGCTGTGTAAAGGATATGCCCTGCATTTTTCGAATACTATAAGAGAAGTGCTAACATTAAAGGCAAAATCTCTAACAAACAAACCCCCGAACCCTCTGCCAGCAAAAAAAAAAAAGAGCTCATTTTCATAAATTTACACAGAACACAACCTTTAACTATGACGATCTTTTTGGAAAAAAACCCTTGACTTATGATAGATCCCATTGTGGTTTTTTTTTAATTGTCCTCTGAGCTGTTGGACAGTGCTGGAGACAAATTGAGGCCTCGAGATATCGCTGAACTGGCAAGTGTTCTGTCCCTTTAAGAGTCTAAGCTTGATTGTCATGATGAGTCTGCATGCTTCAGAGTGACAATACTTTTTTTTAAATAGATTTTTTAAAAATTATTGAAAAAAATAGGACTTCCTTCTGCAGCAAGCTTTCTAGATACTGAAATGAAGCCTGTGCTCCCCATCTCGTCTGAACAGTGTCCCAAAAAATTCTCAGTTTATTAAATATTTTTTTAAAGTTCTATGATTAGATGCTAGTAGGGTGTAATTTTTATTAAAGATAAATTAGGATGGAACCGTAGGTTAAAAAGTTCTAAAGAAAGGAAAATAAACAGAAGCATGAATGGTAAAAGGAGAAAGAATACTACATGAATAATAAAATATTTAGTGCTTTTCAATTAACTGTTCGGACGATTAGTATACTAGTATATTATATCATAAAAATCATGTCTATTAATTTTTTACAGCCATTATCTTGACTGTGATTTACTCCCCTCAAATCATTAACAGTGCTATTAAAAAGGTGGATGTAGATGAACGTTCTGGTTAGTGTGCAGGAAAATAATAGGATTATGGCTGAGGGTCAAGAACGCAGCTGAAAACCAACATATTTTAGAGGACAGAGGTGGGGGACTGGAGGGGAACAGACACCTGAAAGGAAATGAAATGAGGAGGAAGGAATACAGCAAAAACCATGATCTGACTCTCTCCAGTTCCTTACGGTAGCTGAAGTGCTTTTCTGGTAAGATTCCTTCTCTCTTCCCCAAATGCTGCAGCTTAATTTCAATCCTGAACAAACCTTCGTTTCACGAAAGGCACAGCCTTTTGGAATCACACAGCTTTTCTTCACAATGGAAATCTGTGTGTACATCCGGAAGAAGATAAATATGTGTATGAATAAGAGTCCCCGGGGTCTTTTCTGAAGCAATGAAGCATCCTTGTTTCAGGTTACAATGGCAGCTTGAGGGCAGCATTTCCATCCAGAAGAAAATGGCTGTGACTCTTCATAAATAGAGGCCTTCTTGGAAAATGAGATAAAGTGCATAACCAGGAATGTGTTAACCAAAGAGAGAAGAGAAACATCAGCAAAATGAAAATGAACGGCTGACACATAGTTGGGAAAAGGTTACCAGTGGGAATTTCTTTGTCTGAATGGATGTTTTGTTGTATAAATAGATGTGTTTTTATCATGATATTACTTGCTAGTATTAATTAAAATTGTAATCAAATTTTCCTGGTGCTTTTCACACCTGAAAATGACAGTCCTTCACACAGATGTATGGATTCACTAAGTCAGAGTTTTGTGTTAACGCTCGAATCTTATGCTCAGGTACCAGCTAATTAGACCATGCATTTAAAGTGAGATCATTCTTTCTATATTTTTTTCTTGATGGTCTTGGGTAGAAAGGTTGGGCTACTACAAAAGAGGTGGTAGCAACGCTTTCTGACTGACAAAGCATGTTATATTACAAGGTCCATGATAGATTTTGAATGTCCGGTGACTTTTTATAAACACAGACTCTGGGCAAATGTCAGCTGGTGGGAGGAGAGGTGCCAGCCAGCCTGGCGGAGGGATCCTCACTGCCCTGTCTCTGTGAAACAAGGTGGCTGAGGGTTGTGGTCTGCAGCACGGCTGTGTGATGTACTCCCCAGTGTTTGCCTCTTGCTTCCCCCGACCCTCCTTGACTGGGGAGCAGCAGAAGAAATGTGCACGCTTACATCCATTTTAATAGGGCCATTGGCCCAAGTCTGACCAGCTGGGCATGCCAGGGAGTGTGTTGTCTGCAGCTGTCTTTGTCCCTCAGATACCTAGGGAAGCTCATGGAGTTTCAAGTCTAGCAATTATTTTACACCTTTGCAAGAAGAGAAAGAAATAGGATCATACTTTTAATAGTAATTAAAAACCAAGGATAAGCTGTAAATATGACCTGCAGCTGCTGGTTGCAAGAGCTCCTCATACTGGCTCAGCTCCCAGTTCTGAACATTAGAAAGTCCCTTCTAGTGTTTCACATCCCTATTTCTGAGTGGAAGCCCTGCAGGACTTTACCCCAAGCCAGCAAATATTCCCTAGAGGAGGAATGGACTCTTGAGTCCATAGTACGGGAGAGAGAAAGCTGGAGAGTGACGAATGATTGATTGGTGCATGAGGAGATACATTTTCTCGCTATATGGTTGGGCTTTTTTTTATTTTATTATTTTTATTTGTTTGGTTTTGAGATGTGCAGGTTTCATCTCATTACTTGTTTCACAGGCCAGGCTCCTGCCTCCCTTCACACATGTCTGAAGGAATGAAGGTGAAGGCCTCAAGTAGTTGATTTTCTCACATTTCGTAGGCTTGGGTATGTGCTTTCAGTAATTTCCTTGAGAAATGTTAAGTGACTTATTTCTCTGCATTCTGAGCTACAGTATGCTTGTCTCTTCAGAAGGAAAAAAACCCACCTGACTGCCTATTTATTATTCTTTTTAACAACAAGCAAAATTATGATGAAATGATGATACATTGTTTTTGTACTATTTCACAGGAATTTATGTATTTAGATAGAATAACTTGACATAATGAGAGGAAACTTTTACAAAATTTTTCACCTCCAGAGGCAAATCCTAATTTGAACATCAGCACCATGATATAATATCATCCATCTTGCTTCCCAGAATGCTGCAAAAGAGCCAGTCACTTCCTTTAAGGTCTTTGTATAGTGGCAGTTTAGAGTGCTACAGATTTAACTGGGTTATCTGCCCTGAACATGCTCAGGTAAGTCACACCACCAAATGAAGTAATGACTGACTGGATTAAAAGATCTCCAGAGAAGCACTTTTTGATTTTTAGAATGAATGAGATATTAGTAAATATATGCTTTGTAATTTCGACTTTTCTGTGTTTTGACCATGTTTCTTTTTATGTTAAAGATACATTAATCCACAGTTTTCCCTCATTCTCAACTGCTTTCATAATGAAACAGGGTAGAGGGGTGAGTGCAAATATGAAGTAATGGGGCAATAAAACAATTAATAAATGCCTTACAAAAGTCAATCTAACTTTCACTGAGCTTGACATTCAATGTCTGCTCTCAGAGAGCCTTCCTTTCTGTCTTCTTGTTCCATGCTTCAAGCACTATCTTTATGTAAAAAATTTAGTGAAAGGGCAGCTTTTAAAAAAATTCTGCATTTTCACGAATGTGATTGTTTTAAAACCTTCTGCCACAAGGCTTCTGCTGCTTCCTTATTGCCAACCCACTTGAGGTCTCTTTCTGTACCCGGCGTCTCCCTTATCGATCTTCTGGCCTTCTGCTGAGTCCTTCTTTTTGCTGTCCACCTTCTCCTTAGTGCGCTGATGTGAAGTCCAAACTAATAAACCTGAACCCATTTAGTACTGTTGTACAGCACTGTTTATTAGCCATCACTGCAATTATCTGCCATTAATTTATCTAATTAATGTTGGATTCATATATATTTGTGAGTTCTGCAGTTTAATTATGCACTCCATAAAAAAAAAAGTACTTTTTCTTTGTTTTATAGCTGCTAGCCGATTATTCCTTGTGCATTTTGGGAATTTTCTGTAATCTCTTCTTCATTGAATGCACGTTCTATGTAGTGTCAAAACCAGTTTGAAACAAAGCACTTATGAGCTTATCCATTACTATGCTTGTTTCTCTGTCAAAGTTGAGAAAATCACAGTCTTTCTTTCATTAGCTGAGGTGGTGGTAATACACAGCATTCTTGCAAGCAAAACAGCCCCTTTTGGGAATGAACAGCCTTCAGAAACATTGTCTGTATCTCATGTAGCAGCCTCATTTCTGCTTCCATCGAAATCGAAAGCAATTTTCCATATGTGATATATTTTACTTTTATTCTATTAAAAGCAATACAATATTTGGAAAATCTCCATTAAAGAACAATTATAGTACTATATAGAACATGCATAATTTCCTAAGGTGTCTTTCTCTTTCATTCTCTCTTTTGTGGTCTGTCATACCCAAACATAGTCTGATCTCCTAGAAGAGAAGTGCATGAGTACTTGTGCTAAAATCTATTAGAAGCTTTGCTGAAGTGAATCTTCTTAGATAGATAGCAAACGTTATACAAACATGAGTATGTATTTGCACATTTTATTAGTTGCATAAGAAATATCGGGTAAAGGGAATTTTCTGAATGTCAATAAGTTATTCTAACTGTTTATCTGGAACACTTGTTCTGTTCTTCTCGTACACTACAATAGCACACAGATGCTGAGTTAATAGTGGCAGCTTTATGTCAAGTTTTATAATCTGAATTATGTTTCATAAGTGACATAAAATCTCATTAGTGTATTCTGAATAGGCCATAGATAAAAATTTGTTCTGTTCATATACAAATCCAGATACTGCTCCAAAGAGATTGAAAAGAAGACCTCACAATAGTGAAATAGCGACTTGACAAAAATGTGAAGTATGTATAAACAACCAAATGGAAGCCTAAAAGCCATAGTATAATGATTATAAGATGTGAATAGATAGAAATACTTTTTGGACCTTTCAATGGCTGGGTAACATAAGTATTAAGTACTGAAGTTTGTTTGAAAAAAAATTTTTAACAGCATGTAATAACACTGTTTGGGCTGAGAGGGAGCTCTGAGCTTATTTTAGAACAGTGGCATTACTGAGCCTGGCATGGTGTCATTATATAATTGCATCCAGCTGATTTCTTTGCAGTAATCCCAGCATTTGTTAAATACCTCAAACCAGAAAATAACAAAATGGTAGAACTCCTTCTTTTCTGCCTTCCCTTAACATATACTAAGGCTGCGTTTTGCTGTTTCTTGTGTTTATTTTTCACAGATGCTTGTAATTTTTTCTTAGCCTAGAAATTCCACTTAATAAATTTAGTTTCAGCTTTGCATTTTTTTTTCCGAAAAACTGAGGCATGCAATTAAACACCCTTTTCTATTTATAAATAGAAATATCTTACCTTAAGCATATACTTAGTATTATTCTTAGCATTATTGTTGGCATTTGTTGGTCTATTGCTTATTTTAATTTGTATTTAAATATTTTGCATGGTAGCAAGCCACACATTTCTTGTTCTCCACTGCATCTGGAGTCACATTCAGTTAAAGTTCACTGGTGTTTATCCTTGGGATTTTGGCTTGGCCAGAGAGGAGAGTTATCCACAGAATTTAAATGGGGACTTCACTGGCGTTTAAAGCTCAGTGATATTTGGAACTAGAAGTTTGATTCTGGTCCAATGCTATTCTTAGTTTTACTTTGTTTATTATTGCTACTGTAACAAATGAGTTTCTGATGCCATGATTCCTGTTGTCCTTGATACCATCAACCTTACTCTTAACTACTTAGTATGGCAAGAATGGCCTGAAGAAGTATCACTTATCATTTCAATTGTAAGACTAGTTTTAATGGCAATAGATTGAAACTTCACCCAGATCCATGAATTCAAGTTTGTTTAGAGCTGGTCAAAGAATTCCACCCTCTACTTCGATGCCATACAATTGGCTTTTTTTATGTCATATTTCTCTATTATATATTTGTCTTTTAAGAAAAGAATAATTCCTGTAAGGCATTTTAACATATATCACCCGTGAAGTGAAGGTTATTATAAGCATATGTATTGTGGGGTACACATACCACGAAGTGTGGCGTGTCTTCATAGGGAGACTGTGCTAAAAGATACGGCAGTTAAATGGAGAACATTGGAAAAAAGTGTAACGACATTGAAATAAAAGGGGGAAAGTGTTTTCTGGAGGTCATTAACACTGCTACTAAAAAGAGTCACACTGTAATACTTCAACAGATTTTATTTTAAATATGAGATTTGATTTTATTTGGACGTAGCACGAAACCAGGGACGGCAATTGTTAGATTTAAGTGACTGTAATACACAAGTCTTTCATAATAAAACAGAGATAGTATGGGTAGTCATTAGTTTAAGGAAGAATTGATATTTTGACTGCTTTCTAGCTTTTGTCAGTTTGAAGGTGATCCTGAATAAAGTACAGTTTCTTATTTGTGGACTGGCCTGTTCTCTTCTGGGTATTATATTCCAGGAAAGATTCACTGGGTGCATTCCTTAAACATGACTGTGCATAAAGCATGTGCAGATCAAGGAAAAATAAATTGCTTCAGACTAATAAGTTAGATCTATGCCTTTACTCTTGTTAGGCATAAATCTTCCTGCATATAGGTCTAAACAACTTCTTGTGATCAGAACAAACGGTTCTGGAGAGATGGTTATGAATATAAAGCCAGGAATTACCCATTTACATTCTGTTAATTTTAGTAGGAAATGCAGACTGCTGTTTTCCTCGTATAAAAATATGTAAAATGTATTTTGCTTAGTGAATTGCAGTTACATGCAACAGACATCACACAAGTGAGTGTTTTCTGCCTCTACATTTTGATATTAAGATGATGTCTTATTATTAAAGCGCTCTGCTTGGGTTTCTCAAGAGTCATAGGTTTAGTTCCAAGATTCCATTTAGGCTCTTAAATGATGTTTGTCATCCTAGTTCTGGGCTCAGCAGCTCATGAAGGAATGTGACTAATATCTGTCACATGTCGGTCATTCCCTCATCCTCTCCCTAGGGAAGAAGCATGTGCAATGGAATGTCTTGGTTTGCTAGAGATTTGAGTTTTTATTTTAAAATTCACAAGTTGGTATGGTATTTTGGAGATGGCAATATCAAAGAAATGTGCCTTGCACTGGGAATGGAATGGCACAAGCTTTGCAGCAGTCCTTATTCTTTGTGGGAGTTCACACCATGCATTTAGATGAGCTGAGGAAGATCTGTGTTCTGTAGGCAAACAATCATTTGTTGCTGAGAGTTCCGCTGCTTTAGAGGAGTGTAACAGCTAACAGCGTTCCACTTAGAGCTTGAGGTGTTTTCTCTCCGTCCAGACTGTTGAGGAAATAAGTACATGATAAAATACTGTGTGTGGTCATGCTTGAGATAATAGCTCTGAATGAGCTACCTCAGAGCTTTTGAAACAAAAAGAACTTCTAAACATGATTTGAAATTCAGTTGAACACAGAAAACGTCTTTGGTATGCTTGTACTTATAGGAAGCTGAGAGAATTCTGTTACAGAATGCCTTTGTGACCTTTGGCGATGTGGTACCTGGGCCTACAGATAGCCACATGCACAGAAAGACCCTGAAATTATCACACTTAGAATGTGGTTCTTCACTCCTGGCCTAACGTTCACACAGAAGGGGCATTTTTTGTCACCAGAAGAGGAGAGAATTTTATATGTAAATACACAAAATATTTTGGTTTGTACTTCTAAGTATTTGTAGTTGTCTGTTGATACCAGTCTTATTAGTCCTGTCTGTGGTAGTGTGGTATTAAAGAATGAAAAGTTTTGCAGCATGATGGGAAATAACATTGAAGAGTGCATTACTGTACTCATTGTGGTAGTTATGTCTGTAAAATTGCAATCCAACCTTGTAAATTGTTGTAGGATGACTCATAAGTGGTGATAAGTTGTTATAACAAGTCTTCGGTGAGTTGGTATTTGCAGATCAGGTCCATAATTAGTGGAAGATCCAGCAAGTGTTCTCACATAGAGGCAGTTTCTGGAAAGATTTGAAGTCAGAAGGAAAGAATTTCTGGCACTTGCATGATTACAAGCTCAGGTCTATAATGACTACAGTAAGAGAGTACTGCTTTTATTTATTTTAACTATGTGTAAAATATTTTTAGTAAATTTAAATTTTACAAAATTTTTCCTTGTGAGTATCATAAACAAAGGAGCGGAATGTGTTGCCCTTGTGTTAATTAAAGATTCTCTGATCTATACAGTGTCTCCATGAGCTAAATAAGAGTGCTTATGTATTGCTTGTTTGAGGATGACAGAATCTGCTGCAGATAAAATAGCCCATTTGGAAAAAGTGAACTCTTTTCCTACAAAATCATTCTTAATGTGTTAGATAACCACTTAACAGCCATCCAAAAGAGAGAAAGAAAACCAGAAGTATCTGTAAAGAACAGCCTATGTATCTATCTGGGTGTGTATATTTCCAACTTTATAAGGTAATGCAAATGGGATTTTAACCAAAAGTAATTTATTGTGGAGTGGAAATGCAGTACTAAAATATTAGTATAGTTCAGTCATTATATAAGTTAAAACTTGTTAATATTTACAAAATTAATATTTTCTAAGGAATTTCAAAATTCAAAGAGCACCTGGAGTAAGAATGAAATGGAGATGTGTTCTGCTACCATGAATAAAGGCCCCTGATTCTGGAAGCTGTTGCAGGAGTAAAGAACTGTGAAGATACCGGCAGCTCACTGATTCTTTCTATGGCCGATTGTGTTCAAAATTTTCCATGGATGCCCAAACCTTTGATCCTGGAAACACCCATGAACTGTATTTTGCTCATAGGATTAGCTTTATAGGTGTTAATGGGATTACTTACATGAGTAAGACAAGTGTTTGAATAATATTTAAGGAATCCTTGCCTCGATATTAATGTACAATATGAGCTATTAACTAATTAATGTGCACTTGTGAATGGTGAAATGGTCCTGCAGATGCTTAAGACAGTCTCATAAATTTGCTAAGACTAATCATGCAGTAATGCTACTAATATACTTAGTTGTCTTCAGTTTTGGGCCATGGTCTTCAATGTAGTGGTAATTTAATAAAGTGTTATTTTAGGCTTGTGACAGTTTAATGTTTAAACCAATCAATGTTTTAAAAGTACTCTTAAAAGTGTCTATTTCATTGTGCTCTCTGGGAGGAAGAAAGTACAATGGAAGGAAAACACATCTGTAGAAGCAGCTTAATAAGGCCTTTCATAAACATTCAAATGCGCAGTTTTCAGCTGCTGGTTTGACTGCTAAAGTTCTAAGGTGAAATCTGTGAAATGCTCAATGGTGAAAACGTTACAGACCCAGAGTTGTCTTACAGATCCTTTATATTATACTACAGATTCACCCAGTGGACAGTACATGCTAACATGCAAGTATGAACATGACACTTCGTTCAAAGTCGGTGCTCAGCATGATTGCACGCCTTATGCTCCTTTGCCTAACTGATTTTTATTTCTCTGAAATAAAAAACAAATAGTAAGATTGGGCCACATCCAGAAATATTCCTTGACTGGGTCTGAATAAGGAGTACCTGAGAACAGGAAGTATAGAATCACAGAATTATTTAGGTTGGAAAAGACCTTTAAGATCATCAAGTCCAACCATTAACCTAGCACTGCCAAGTCCACCACTAAACCATATCCCTAAGCACCACATCTACACGGCTTTTAAATACCTCCAGGGATGGTGACTCAACTGCTTCCCTGTGCAGCCTATTCCAATGCTTGACAACCCTTACAGTCTTCCCCTGCTCCAGCGTGTGGTCGCTTCCATGGGAGACAGTCTTCCATGAACTTCTCCTATGGGTTGCAGTTCTTCACAAACTGCTCCAGCGTGGGTCCCTTCCACGGGATGCAGTCCTTCAGGAAGAGACTGTTCCAGCAATGGGTCCCACATGGGGTCACGAGTCCTGCCAAGAGCCTGCTCCAGCGTGGGCTTCCCACAGGGTCACAGCCTCCTTCGGGCATCCACCTGCTCCAGATTGGCGTCCTCCACAGGCTGCAGGTGGATATCTGCTCCACCATTAACCTCCATGGGCTGCAGGGGCACAGCCTGCCTCACCATGGTCTTCACCACGGGCTGCAGGGGAATCTCTGCTCCGGCACCTGGACCATCTCTTCCCCTCCTTCTTCACTGACCTCAGTGTCTGCAGAGTTGTTTCTCTCACATATTCTCACTCCTCTCTCTCCACTGCTATAGTTCCGCACAGGTTTTTTCCCCCTCCTTAAATATATTATCGCAGAGGCTCTACCACTGTCGCTGACGGTTCGGCCTTGGCCAGTGGTGGGCCTGTCTTGGAGCTGGCTGGCATTGGCTCTATCAGACATGGGTTCGATATGTAAGACAGTTTAACAAAAGATTTGAACCTGGAATGGCTCATTGTCACCAAAAAGCAGGCCTAGACACCTGCTCCTGTAGACAAATCCTGCTCCTGTAGACAAAACCCTGTTGGAGAAATTTTGGAGCTTGTCATTTGACATAGAATTATCCACAACTGGGATCTCAAGAGGGTATAGCAGGAATTTCTTTAGGAATTACTTATATAAAAACAAGAAATGCAGTATTATGAAATAGACCACATTATGTAATGCCATGTGTTTCTAAATGTCTTAAACATGTTACAGGCTATTGCCATTGTTATGGATTTCTTACACAGCTAAGAACAAGACTGAAGTTAATGGGAATATTTAGTGTTAAATGTGCAGACAGAAATGACAAAGTTTGATTTGATTTACACAAGCATAAATGCAAAAAGACCCTGCTATCATTAAAGGAATTGTGCTAGATTTACAGTAGTATAAAGAAGATAAGAAACTGTCCCAGGGTAGGCACTTTAGCAATAAAATGCATCCATTTATAGGGTGAAAATGTACAGCAGCAAGAGATATGAGGAAACTAGGCGGGATTCCACCTGGCAGGGCCACGAATCGCCCTGGGAGAGCCTGTTTAGGCTGCTTTGCACAACACCTGTTTCTGTAAAGAATTTTAAAAGCTCAAACAAAAGTGTCACCTATCAAAAAATCGCCGAGGGGAGGAAGAAAAAAAAATGTATAGTGGCCCAAGCTGTTCACTATATTGCTTAAACCACTGACATCCATGGTGTATATAGTCTGTAGAATCTATAGAAAAAATCTACACCTTTTTAGTGCACAAGTAACGGAGTTCTTTTTGATTATAATCTGTTTAAAATGAAGGTAATGTCAATCTTCAATTTGGTGGAGGCTTCGTGCTCTTCTATCCTGTACAAAATTCTTTAGAGACAATTTAAAACCTTAGAAAAAGTGCTGTCATAATGACAGTACAAAAAATCGTTATGTAGTAAGCTCTTGATCTTTATTTGACATCACTGCTGGTCCTAGCGTCTGCCTGTAATCTTGAAGTCTCACGTACATGGGAGAATTGTAAGCTTGTGCAAAAATGAAAACATTTTTTCATGCAGATCGGAGTCAGATTCTGATTCTAAAATCTTGAAAAATATCCACCTCTCCATTACTACTATGGATTTAATTTTAAATGATTGTCTTTCTACAGAGATAAATGAAAGTACTGGTAAGAACAGTAATACAGTAGTCTGGCTGGCACTCCACTATTGTTCCGGTAGGTACAACCATCCGGAGCAGACACTTCCAGGATTGATAGCAAACTTCAGTCGTTCAATACGGCTGGCAATACCAGTCCATCTTTAGTGAAGGGCACTATTAATAGCCAGGTAAAAGCATTTGTATATTAGAAGATTCCAGTTATGGTCATATTGTGTCAGGAAGATGTCAGTGTTCTATCTCGTCTTGCTACTAATGATTGCTAATATAGTACTTACAGGATAATAGATGAGGAGGGATGGATTACAAAGTTATAAATCAATCAAAGTTTTTGTGATACATTTATATGCTTTTGCGGCTTGTTAAATCATCAAAACCCTCAGATTGATTTTTACTTTAATAATCAATCCTCTCTACGTTTTTTAACATGCAGTCAAGAGTTAAATTTTTGTAACTATAAATATTGAGAAGAGTATTATGACACTAGCAGGAAGATTTATTACATTCTGATGGCAGAGCTGAAAGGATGTATATACTGTACCACTGAAGTGTCAAGATGCAAAGGTTGATTAGTCAGAAAGAGTTTGTTTTACAC
The DNA here is from genome assembly GCF_964199755.1 of Larus michahellis. Classification (NCBI taxonomy): domain Eukaryota; kingdom Metazoa; phylum Chordata; class Aves; order Charadriiformes; family Laridae; genus Larus; species Larus michahellis. The sequence goes on from NC_133902.1 coordinate 33,546,732, forward strand.
AGAGGAAACTCATCTGTATGTTCATCAGCTGATATGCAGCAGGAATTCATCTGCACAAATGTTTATACTCACAGATGGTCTGATATCAGCCCGCTCATAGGATAACGTCTGAGTTTGTATTGGGAATGCTTACAACATTATCTGTGATGAAGCTACAGCAGTACACAGGTAAGTGTCACATCTAAGGCTGTACAGCTACTCTAATATTCATCATGGCTTCTGATAAGCAGTAAATGACCCTCAAAGATTCAGACTTTCTGTTTACACACTTACCCAAAAGGCGAGATTCCAAACTAGGAAGTCTTTTAAGGGAAAGAGAGCCATTAAGTCTCTGGGTGTAACCAGCTACTAGCTTTTAGGTTTACAGGCAAGTCCTGCATTTGCATGCCATCCAATAAGTGCATTAAAATGTGATGGTTGAGCTTTTGACAGGAGTTTCGCAATCGAGACATATGTAGACCAGGAACAAGACTAAATCTACCAGACACATCCGGTGCAATTAATACAGCTTCCAAAAAGAACACATTTTTATTAGGTATATATCAGTTTACTGTGAAAAGTGGTCTATGTGATATTTAGAAAGCACAGCGCTGTACACGGGAAGTTATGTCAGTCCACTGAACTGAAGAAGGAGATTCTGAAAAGCTGGAAGCTGTAGATCATTAGTGGGGAGGTTGTTCGGTGGCTTGTACAAGCCTCCCATGTAGCTCTACATGATGTTTCCATCACTGGCGCCATCTAAGCCATGCAGAATCTTGCACTTATGTGGAACGTTTTCAGTGCAGCTGTATGCACTTGGTGAAGTGCAGCAGCAATCCCAGTTGAGATGCACATCACGTGTGTGTTGTGTTAAGTGACCGCACAAGTATGGCCCGTTGCAATTGTGCTGGAAATGTCCCAGCTAAACAACTTTTGCTTTAGCTAACCTGGTTTACTTCTCAACAGGTAAGTAGCATATATATGTCCAGTTTATAAGTGCTAACCTGACTCTATTATTTGCACACATCTTTCATCTTAAACCATTTTGATTAGAAAAAAGCTTGTATTATGTTAACAGAACACTTATGAAAAGGATTAAAAATAGGCTAATGACAGATATCAAAATGTATTTGTGCATAGGGAGAGATTAATTTGGTAGATTTATTTCCAGTGGAGCTCTCCAGGGATCTAGGCTTGTTTTGATACTAATATTTTTGTCAAGAAAAATAGACAATGGTGAAAAGCATTAGTTGTTAAAGTCTGTAGATGAGGCAGGCATTAGTGAGTTAGTAACAATAAAGAAAAAACGCAGTTGTTAAATGGATCTCAGTGACCTAGTGACACGGTCACAGACCAATTATCATGTTATTTCCAATTGCATGTTAGTATCACTATACATACTGTACTACAGATACTTGCTGTAATATGGCAAGATACGCTATACCTAGAAGCTAAGAACGTAAGCAGTAATTCTGTCGTAGAAGAATCTTATGAATATTCAGTTCAATATGAGCTGTCAATGCTGTAGCTAAAAGAGGCAAAGGGTTCCTTGGCTGTATGAGAAGAAAAGTATTTGTAGAAGTAAAGAAGTACAAACAATATTGGCAAGATCAGTAATAAGAATGTGTTGGTTTCTGGAGACTATACTCTTCAAGAGGAAGATGTGGAAGTAAGAGACTTCAAATGCAAGCCATGAAAATTGTGCAGATTTTCAAAACAAGCCTTATTCTTCCAAGAAAGAAGCAAGGAGTTCTACTTACACAGCGTCTTAAAGATAAGGTCAAGAAACTCACGAATACCCTTCAATGGAAAAAAGTCTGATAATTGGGCTTTTCTGTCCTGCTGACAAAGCATAACAAGATCGAATGGCTGGAAGCTGTGAGAGTAATTAGATGCAGGAACTGCTTGCCAGGTGAGGTGGAGGACTCACCATTTCTTAGATTTTTAAGGAAGGGAGTTTAGATCTTTTTTTTAAAAAAAAAAAAAAAAAAGTAGTCGCGCTTCAATGAGAAATCCTAATACCTGTGTGTTTATAGGGACAGGAATGTGGGGATGGCAGTGAAAGTGGGTTGCTGGAGGTTTCCAGTTATCTTTTCTGTCCTTGGAGTTTGTAGATCTTAGTTCCTCCTTTCTTTTGCGGGTTGCAGCAAGAACTGAGATGCTTGTCTTGCTCTCTCTGAAATGCTTTTGCCTTGTTTGGTGACACAGACAGCTCTGCGTTAAGACAACAGTTATAAAGAGTTCTGAAGCTTCAGAGCTTCATCCAGTCAAGAAGGAATTTCCCCAGACATCCAATTAAGTGTATAGATCCAAGGATTTTGTTTGTTTGCAGCTTCCTCTAAAGGAGGAGAGGCTGACCATAACTAGACATGGGACAGCAGATAATGGGAGCCAGAGTGCTGAGCTGTACAGAGAAACCTCCTAGATGCGGCTGACTTGTCTTGCTCACGTACTTGTGTTAGACTGACGGCTGGCTGGGGGGGAATACACCTGCAACCCAGATGGGAAAGCCCTCAATAGCGGAGGCTAGAGTTCATTTGCTGAGATCACTTGGGCATATCTCACCTCATCAGTTTCCTGCCTGTGTTGAAGTTTTGCCTATTGGACTCTTATTTGTGCTCCTCTACCTTCTGCCTCGGCAAGTAATTTAATACCTCAATGGGGCCAAATATTTTGGTTTAACTAGAAATTTTGCAAATCGCTGTGGGCCATCTGAATGAAACTTAATGTTTTCTGATTAATAGGTGGCCAGCTGGAAGCATCTAATAATTCTTTCTTACTTTGAACTATAAAATTTTGAAATATACAATTTAATGAATTTTATTTAGGGCTCTTTGCTTAACAGGATTAGAGTTGTGGTTCCATTTTCTCCTTAGGTTCTCTTTAAAGACACTCTTACAACTCTAGTGATCATTATTGCCCCACTAAATACCTCTCTGAAAAATCCTGCATCCTTCTCCTGGAAACTGTCAGCAGTGTTTTTACTTGGTGAGAAGTGCCAGTAAAGACAGATGTCAAAGCTTCTGCTTTGACAGAATGAACTGCAGATTGTGTTGAAGCAAACTGGGAGGAAGGGGTGTTGGTACAAATGCACTATGGCAACACAATACCCTGTGCCAAGGAAAAATTCCTTTGGTCATTGTATGTCATCAGCATGTGAAGTACGAAGGGGTCCAGACTAGCTTCGTCACGTTCTCTAGTTTTATTGGGAAGGAGTTCAAAATGTATGGGTTTGAAGCATGAAGACTGAATGAAGATTGTGCTGCTTAATCAGAGGTTCATGGCAGCACTGGTTCCTAACATACGTGTGATATATGCTAGTATGCTCCGTTTACTTTATTACTTTGTAGAGAGGTTTACAGTTTAACCACTATTAGTGATGAACCTGGAATTACAATGTATTGAGTTCCTTTAACAAATGCAACAAATGACATAGTCACATTCAGCTCAGAAAACCAATGGTGGTTTAGAGCAGGCAAAGCATAATTCTGGTGACTGCTGAACCATTCAATCTGCTGAAGTATAGGATCCAGCAACATTCAAACCCAGATGGTGTTTGAAGTTCCCTTGCCCTTTGTCTCCTTTTGCCTTTGCATTATGAAGAAGACTTCATGATAACTAACAGTAGTCCTCTGTGGCAGCTTTTTAAAATGGATGCTTTTTTTTCAGCACAAAGATGGAGGAAAAGAGTGAGAGTCGTGTGCACTCCAGTTTCTGTGTTTATTAGCAACGTGAAGACAGTGAAAGAAACACTAAGGAATTTGGGCATTTTTCACTAAGCTGTTACCCTCAGATATGAAACTGGCCAGTTGTTATAAACTGGTCCCCTGTTTCTCTACAATGTACTGATCTGACTTAATACTAAAAACACAGTTTGGGGACAAATAATTCATTATGCCCAACTTTCTGAAACTCATCTTGAGATTTTGGTGAATATTTACTGTAATGTGTTCTGTTTGCACTACAGTTTTTAGGTTGAATATAATCTTATCTTCCTCACTATGTGCATGCGAACAAGGTTATTTGTGACAACCAGTATTATCTGATACTCTTTGAGTTTTATTTGCAATGTTACACTTTTCTTTTTGTCAGTAAAAAGTGGGATACCCATTTATTATAAACACCAACATGCGATTGCATTTACTAGACACATGACAAAAATAAAAGGATACACAAAGTCAGATATGTTTAAAGTCTTCTTTGAATACATTATGAGGTAGTTAATAAATTAGTGAAGGTGCAAATCAGTTTTGCAAAGGATTTGCAAGGAGAAAAAGAGCTACATTTGTCGTGTTTCCTATAAAGTGATGTGACCAATGGTAGCACTAAAATACTTGTCAAGAAAAATCTCCTATTTAGTGGTAGCCTCAAAACCTGAGCCCCACAGCCATCCCAAAACCCTGAGGCCCAGATTTAGTTGTAAACTAAACTCCTAGCAATTAATGTGAAACAAAACTACTACATTGCATGGTCTTTCTTCCTTGTTCAGCCACTAAATTAACTCTTTAAATACATTTCTGGTTTTGATATTTGTTTTGGTAAGGGTGTCTGAATTCTTATTGGTGTTAAAAATCAAACACATAAAAAGAGTAATGAGCTGCTTAGGATAAGGCATTTTATCACTGACATTTTCTAAGATTAGAACAGGCTTTTCAAACGAAAAAAGGTCTAGAAACTGAAAAAAATACTGTTTGGATTATTTTTGTTGTTCTCTGCCTCTGTATGACTGCAATAAACTTCAGCTATAATACAGATATTTCATTCTGTACACATACTTTCTAGAAAAACAGTAAGACTTCTGGTCAGCAAACAAGATAGACTGCCCTGAAACGCTCCTCCTTTTCCACAGCTTCCTTGTGTTTTATTGATAAAATATTTTGCAACTCCTGACTCTGTAACGAAGTTGAAGGAGAGCAAGCATCATTATAAAAGGATCAGCTGAAAATAAGGCAAACTACTGGGCTAGCTGAATGACATTTTGGGTTAACTGAAAATTCGGTTTCCATTCTTTTTTGGCTAATACCTGTGAAAATTTACTTTTGCTTTTACCTGGACTTTCTCTCTTTTCTCACCCTACGTGTTTAGCTCTGGCTCCCAGTAAGGAATCCACTGTTTTCCAGCTCTTGTACTCTTGTTTAGGCCAAGAGCTTCAGCTGGATCTTTCTGTATTTTGCCCCAGGCATTTGTCCCACTTTCTTTCCACAGAAGAATAGAAAACCACATTTGTAGTATTCCTAAATTAATTATACTTTTCCAGGCTTAAAATACTGTGACAGATCAACAAAACAGTAGCAGAAAACTAATTCCTTCAAAAAATATGAAAAAAGGAAGTTGTGTAAGATGGTGTAATTAATCTTGCAATAAAAATAATTGTTTACAGTTAAAATTAATGTAACATGCATTCCTCAGCAGATAATAAATTATGGGGTTTCTCATTAGCATTTGAATTGATTTCCTCTAATTTCTGAGGAACACATGAGCATGTGACTAGATTAAGTTTAATTGGACTACAGCTGGCGCTGATTGTGTGTGGATAGGGTGGGGGTTTCTGACTGATTTGGCATCTTCCTGCATTGTGTTTCATTGTCTGTTTTTTCCCGTTCAGCTTTTGCTGTACAGATTATAAGGCACTGAGAATTAAAATGGAAAAGAACCCTTTGATTTGCGAACGCAGAAAAATATACGTGAAGTATTTACAGAAGGTCTGTGGTGTCAGCTAGTGAGCAGGCAGAAAGTGAGACCAACATCATACTTTAGAGCCGAAGCGCTGTGCAGTATAACGTGCAGTATAACATGCACATGATACAGACATTATCAGAAGAGCATTTGTGAATCTTACTACAGCAGCGTAAGGCACTGCTGAGTAGCTCTCTGCTGCTTCCTCGCTAACTGAATGTCACTGCTGTCACAGGAGAAAGTTGACTGAGATCTGTATTATGTTCTGGAGCTCAGTTTAGTGTTTTAACTGAAACGGGAGCAGCTGGGGCAGGAGTACACATTCTTTCTTACTAAGTCTCGTTGCACAGGCAGTAAGCTGTGCCAGATGATGAGATTTTAAAATTTTGCTGCTAGCATTACTGGAGTTCCTCCATCAGCCTAGGTAGCCCAGATTTCTTCCTCCAACAGTGGCCACTAATAGCCGCCTACGGAAGGGCATGAGATTAGGTCAAACATATAGTGATAATTCCCTCTCTGTTCTTCTAATCTTCATTGATGTATGGCTCATAGATTCCATGAAGCAAAGGTGATGCCTGTATTTAATAGTCCTGGATGGATTTTTCTTTCATGAAAATATCAAACAGCTTTGAAAATTCATGTTGAATCTTCAGCATTCCCAGCATCCTGTGTCTGATTTTGTTAGTATAACTGTCCATCGGTTGAACTATTTTCATTTGATATCATCTAATTCTTGTATTAGAAAAGACCTTTCAACTTCTTCATGCCACTTCTGATTTTTATAGTTAGGATCATGTCTTCTCAGAGGCAGAGCTTTAAGCTAAAAAGGCCTGCTCTGTTTAATCATTTCTATGTACAAGTCACTCCAAGTCCCAATTGTCTTTGCTGGCATTTTCTTTCTGTTTTCAAATTCTGCTACAACTTTTTGAGATAGAGAAACCAAAGCTCTATTGAGTACTCAAGAGCTCACTCATTCTGGATTCATACAGTGGCATAATGATGTTTTCTGCTTTTTCCTCTATTCCTTTCTGAAGACTGTAGATTCATAGGAAGTAGCATGATATTAAGCATGACTGGGGGTGACAGAAACAGGACTACTAAACATAGAAAGGTACAGAGGGCTACCTGTTGAGAAGAGCGTCATACAAGTAGCTGATAATTTAGAGACTGTGGTTCTTGTCTTCTATTAAGAAGTTTCACATACTGAAAAAGGAAACAGTTTAAAGAATCTTGTAGATGACAAAATAAATTCAATGGAGGAAGTACTGAACTTGGGGCATATGGTGAGGTTATTAATGGGAAAGAAAAGGTCACAAGGTATAATGAAAAGGCAGATGCTAACAGTGAGCAATTTAATAAGAAATGCAGAAAGAGAGCCAGATTTACTCACGGTGTAATTCAATTTAGGTCAGCATTTGAGGAAACATCTGAAGAATGAATTTGGTTCATGCTGTATAATCTTGGGTTTGATACTCCCCATCATCTTTTGTCTTCCAGGTGCTTTCCATCACAGCTAGAGATGGAAAACGATGTTTACTGTTGGTTCTTGCTGTACTTGAAACAAGTAACACATGTGAAGGGAAGTAGAGAGAATGTTTTACAAGTCAAATTTAAATAAAAATATTTTAACTAATAGGTTCCTCGGATAGTGTTCCAGAACTGTTTTTCAAATGTGCACTGAGAAGGCAGACAAAGATATTTTAAGAATGAGTAGTGGACTAAGAGACTTTATTTTTGTGGCATTTCTTTAGACTTTTCTTCCTAAGCAAGGAAATTCGAACCTGATTAGAATGGGGAGAAAACAGAAAATGACAATGTAGGAGGGTAAGCTTACCCCAAAAAATCAAGAAAAGAACAAAGAAAGAGTGAAAGATGTCTAGGTTTTTCTTACTCTTGGATTGAGGAGTTGCCTACTGCATGAATTGCCCCATTTACTCACCTCTTTCTTTTACATATACATTGCAGACCATAATTGGAAGTGTAGCCCTTGCAACTTATGAAATATTTAGTGCTGTCTAGTGGATATTTTTGTCAGAAATAGGTATATATACAAAATTATCTGTTCTGCCTACTTTGTCTCTTTTTTTTTTCTGGAAGGTTGATATTAGCTTTTGAAACATGATCTTAAAAATGTCTGATACATTTGCCTGATGCATGTATGAAATAAAAAAATAAAAAGAAACAATTTTCCCTTCTTCGGATAAATATACTACGCAGAATAAATTCCCCTGTGTGAGAGTTTGGCCAGCAATAATACAGTTGCTTTGAGAATCATATAATGGCTTCTTAAACCTCTGTGAACACTGAGGAATGAAGTTGTACATTTCATCTGAAAAATTACAACTGCAGCAGTACATTGTATGTTAGCACCATGCTGAGACAATGGCTTACCACTAATTTGAAGAAAAGAATACCCCCTTTTCAGGGGCTGACACTGACTCTTCCAGATGGGTTTTTCATGGAGTATTTTCTGCGAAATACTGTTCAGGCGTTTGCTAGGTGTTAGAGGTTTGTGAGATTTAGGAAGGTTAGAACCCTATGTATTCTGGCTGCAGACCAATTTCAGGCTATTTGTTTCCTGGGACCAGAGCTATTAAAGTCACATCTTGTAATAGGGAAAAAATCTCAATATCAAATTTTACATTTCTTAGTTAAACCCAGATATAATTCTCTATTTATTTGTAAGTAGCAGTGTATTTATGTAAATTATTATTTATTATTTGTATGACAGTAATGCCTAGAAATTCATGTTGTAGACCTGGTACTTATGGTGTTCAGGTCTTACAGACAGAAAAGTTCCAGCTTGCCTGTAGTGTTTTAAAAGTATTTTTTGAACACTGTGGGTGTGGGGTTCCAGTGTGTGCCAATGAAGACGGTATTGCCAGGCTAGTGATCAGCTGGCAGTGGGATGCCCTTTTTAGAAGCAAGGCAAAATTCAAAATAGGGAAGTAAGCACCAGTGATGCCTTTGCAGTGCTTTCCAGAAAAAGCCAACTGCTGGTACCGTGCCTGCAGTAAAAATAATATGTTCCTTACTGTTTCACTTAAGCATGAAAAATAATTATGCCAACATTAAAAATAAAACAGAACACTAGAAGAAGTAGTTGAGAAAATGAACAAGAGTAGTTAATCGCTAGTCTGATCAGACCTGTTCTGCATTGTGCTTTTCTACTTTTTTTGTACCTCTTTTGTCCCATCTCCAGTAGTGAGCAAAAAAAATCCTTACTGTACAGTACACACGTCCATCTTATATATAAGCATGAATTTGGAGAGATGCTATGAACTGCCCAGCTTCTCAGTGTTACTAAAAAAGCATTGCAGGTTTCTAGGGAATCTTCTGCAGTCAAGGGCTCTTATAGCCTTCAACCCTCACCAAATTTTTTTCTTCTGTGCTCAATTTATATGCCTCCATCCTTTCGAATTTGAAGATTTTAGCTAGTCTCAACTAGCTTCTTGCTTCAGTGACACGCTCTGATGAAAGTGTACAGTACAATTTGACTGCAGCAAAACGCGCTGTGTACCATCTCTAATTGTTTGGGCTGTCAGTACAGGATTTTAGCCTGGCCAGAACTTTCAATCTTCTGTGCTTTATGTGCATTAAATCTTTCACCATCTACTGAATGCCTTCCCTCCCCCCCTCACTTTGTGCTGTAGGAGAGCTATAGTCCATAACCTTTGTTTTCAGTTTTATCATAAATTGAAATACACGCACACTTAAATTTTCCTAATAAATAAAGTGCTATGTTGTTCTAAAGCTGCCTTTTCACCTCATTACAGCTCAGCAGAGTGGAGAGTGATGTCATGGTTGACCCAGCACCAGCATGCCCATAAATGATACAGTATGTTCCCCCCTTTACTTCCTGGCTAAAGCACTGGGAAGGAGCTTAATATGAAATTCATGCCGTGATGACAGATTTAAAAGTTGCTACAGACTGTAACAGACAGCAACTGCATTTTGCAGACATACATGACACATACCACTCTCTTGTATTCTTAAGTGATGACATTTTCAGTTTAAAGAGTTATGCTTCTATTGCGTATTATGGCTGCCTGTCTACAAAATTAGGCGGGAGGAGGGAAGGGAAGGAAAGGACAGGACAGAGAAAACACTGAACTTGATATAGAGCTCTGCTCGGAGAATACGTCGAATATTAATCAGTGGTTGGAGGGGCGGCACACACCAGTTTTTAAGCAGACTGCACTTCTGCTCTGTGCCTTTTGGGGGATTTTGGCTGTTTGGAGGCAGACAAAGCAGTTGTACTTCATCTGGTGAAATGGGCCCCTCGCACTTTTAACAAGGAGACTCTGAAAACCCAAACAGTGCTAAATTGTAAATCTGCAAGCAGGAAACTAACATGCCAAACTTGAGACACCCTTCTTTGGCTGGGCTTTCCAAGCAATTAAATAAATAGCCATCATGGGGTGTCTCCGGGGCAATAAAATATGCCACTGAGGAGAATTTACAGGAATGAGCCAGGGAGGGGTGTTGCCTGATAGAGTGCTCTGATGTTCTCCACTTGCACCTATGTCTGTGCTGGAGAAGCTTCTCATGAAAATAAAGCTCGATTGTAAATATGAGCACTGGTTTATAACCTTGGCATCTTCCTTCACCCTCTGCTGGCTGTCCTTTTCTGCATCTACTCAGTATCACACCATACATGACAAGTAAATAGTCACTCAAGTTGATATAAAGCAAAGTTATGCAAATACGTAAGAATGGATTACTAGCGTTGCGCTAGATCAGAAAACAAAATGACATTGGCCTCTTATCAGGAGGCATTTCATACTGTTACTGCAGTTTATGCCAAACAGGCAACCTCCTCCACCGGAAAGCATATCCATTAATTTCCTTCAGGATTGATAGATGCCTGGCCAGGATTTCAGAAAAGCTGAAGAAAAAAGAATACCCTCGAGAATTCTTCCATGTTCTATTCTGAGACACATGTGTGCAGAAATAGGATTTTATGATTTTTTTAGACACTGAGCACCTTAAGTCAGAGCTGAAGGAAATCAGCCCCATGCAGAATTATGTCTCTAGCATGGTAGGAATGCCCAGTCACAAGAGACATGATCAATAAAGCTTATAGTTTATGTACCTCAATATCGAGTTTCCACATTTTGATTTAAGGAGTTCCTAGTAACATAACCCATGGGGGCTAAATTTTCCTGCTCTGCATGAATGAAATGTTGCCATTTGTTCAATATTCAGGTTATTTATCATTTGGAGTCCCTCCCCATATTACTGAAGCCAAATCCCCTCACAGAAAGAGGCAATTCTTAAAAGGCAGTATAAAGCTTTGCTCCAGTAAGATACCAACTAGTGAAGAGCAAAGCTATTTGAATTAAATCAAAGCAGAATCAAAACTTGAAGACTGTTGAATCTGTAAGGTTTTGTTTCTCAGGCAAACTTTTTTGAATTTCAAAAGAGTTGTGGAATTTTTGACCATATTAAAATCATGAAGTGCTGTGAATTTCGTCAAAAGATTGACGTCATGCAGATTTCCAACTTTGGTCCTGAGTTGAGTTTGCTTACAGGAAGATTGCTAAAGCATGTCTGCATATAAAGATCCACTTCTTCAACAGAGAAGCTGATGTGAGAGTAGTATTTCAAGTATATGACCTATCTTTCAATATATCCTACAATCTGGAATTTACGTGTCTGAGTAAAACCTGTGTAAACACCTACATGCTTGGCTGTGATTTTGAAGAGATGTCACACTATTTTCCCCGGCCAGCTTTAGCTGAAATGTTGTAAAGAGTTTTGAAATAGATCGTAGGGTATGTGATTTTCTGTCTTCTGTTGCAGGTGCCAGACCAGTGGAAACATCTTTTTAATTCTTCATTCATTCCAGTTTCCCACATCCATATCAATTTATCTTTGTCTCTTGCAGAGCCTCACTTAGCTGAGTAGCTCTCATTTGTCCCCTGACCTTTGACTGCTACTGGTCATGTAGAGTGTAGGATAAGGAGGGGAAACTGCCGAGAGAAAGGTGTCTTTTTTCTCCATCAGTCCCTTGAGGAACTGAGTCTGGTCACTGCAGAAAATGTGAGGATGCTTTGTAAGTTCCTAGATTTATTTTCATTCCAAATGATGTTTTTAACAATTACTGTCACTGCAAAGAATATGAAAAAGTATAATTTAGGAAAAAGTTATCATCATTGTGTTTTCTGGAAGGTCAGATAAGGGTATGTTGGTACAGAATTCATGCAGATTTATTCACAGCAGAAAAACGGATTGACAGTGAAAGTCAGAGTTTTGTAAATTACTGTTTTGAACTATAAAATATTACATTGCCATCAGTTTGTTAGTTTTGTTATTTTACAGCATATGGAGGATGGATACTAATTTTTCAATATTAAGATATTTTAAAGTGAAACATAGCTGACATTGTAAAATGGAAGGAATTAGAGACTGTTTAAAGCTAGTGGCCTGTTCTCCAAACCTGGAGCATGGATTAGTAGCATCTGAAAAGGGAAATCACCAGGGATGAAGTATTGACCAAGCTAGCAGGCCCTCGTCAAATGAAAGTGTAACAAACTAGAACCTTATTAATCACTACTTCTCATGTGCTTTGTGGGGTTTTTTTTCCTAAGCAATATCATTAATTGTGAAATGTAATATTTTAAGTAGAGTTCTGTAAAAATTATTGTGATTTTTTTTGCCAATTCAGTCATCCTTATTCTGATTATTGAAAAAAAACAAACCCAACGTCATTGTATTTTAGTATTTCCAAAGTCTTCCCTGGAGATCTGAAACTGAAACTGTCATAGGACTATTTTGCCAAATCTTTATTTGTGTGAATCATCCCACCACATCTTGCTGACAAAATGGGATGACCTAAATAAACACCATTTTACTTTTTATGCTTTGAATGAGCCCCCTATGCAGGTGGTGACATTAAATTAGTAAAACTTATTACTGGAAGAAAAATTATATTCTTAAATGTAATTTATAGCTGCTAAACCTAGAGCACCAGGACCCAGCCTCTGATCAATTATATGCAATTTCATTAATCTGAATATGATTGTACAAAATGTAATTAGCAAGTTATAGGTTTATCTGGAATATAAGATTAACTCTGTGAGATAAAACCTTTATTCTTGGATGTGAACATTGCCCTGCCTTGCCGAAATTGGCATCTGCCTTCCAAAGAACTAACAGTCTGCTTCGACTTCAGCAAACGTTGGAGTATTTGCTAGCTCTGGTTACCATCAGGGTTGGTTAGGAGTTCTCCTGGACATGCCAGGTGAGAGATGGTGGAAACAGACAACGACCCGTCAGCAGGAAGACTTAAACTTCTTTTTGTTTCAAAGAAATCCTTGAGAAAGGGTTGAATTTGAATAGGTTATAAATATGGATTTGAGTGATGAAAGAAAATGTGTGTTACAAATTTAGATCCTCTTCTATGAATACAGAGTTGGGAAGAGATGTGTAATATAAAAGCCTACATATATCTGACAGTTTAACAACTGGAACACGCAGGATGAGAACTTTGCAGCTAGTTCCATCAGTAGGTAGATATATGCATTCTTTTCGTCTCTTCCCTGGACACTTTGGTGTTCTACTGTGTTGCCTGTATTAAAAAGTGGTTTTTATATATATATTCTGCATTTATCTTCATATGGCTTCTCTTTAGGACATTTTCATAGTTCTGTCAACCCCTAAAGATACCGTTCCTCCATGATAGCTGCAGAGCAAGAACATTCTTGCAGTGATAAGCCCATGGTACTCAAATGGTAACAGGTTGCTGCACCATTAACTGCACAGTTTCCACACCACAAGACTGACGTGGAAGAATTGTCTTCTAGTGACTTACATCAGACAGGCAAGCTCCCTGGCCTGCTGCAGTGTAATTGGGAAAGGACCTGAAACCTGAGCATCCTCAGGCAGTTTGTACTAGGAAATGCCCCGTAAACGCGTGGCAAAACTTTGTTGATATGTGCTTGAATGTATATGTGCTTCTGGATTTACATGTAGATAAATATAGGCTGAATGCATGGTATTATGTTTTAGGCAGATATGGTGCACATCAAATTACAGTGACAGAGAGCCAGGGTGATTGAGCTCAGATCTGATTAGCATAGAAGATGTATAAGTAAATCATCCTATTTTCTTTGTTTAAGAATTAACTGGAAATAAGTCTGGAATTATCTAAACTGATACACTTCATTGAAATCAGTAGGGAATTTGTGTGCATAAAATATTAGTTGTTCTTTTTAACTTCCTAATAGTAAATGGGTCTCCATAGCTATATTGTTAACTTTAATAACAATTAAGTGCTTAAAAGTCACGACTATTAATTCATTAGAAAAAGAGATGATATGCAATAGTGTTAAGTAGCATGAACACAACTGCATAAGCTGCATTTGACTGTGTCTTTTTTTATACGTACGTTACGGAGCAACAGCCCAGTGCATGGCTGCTCAGAAAGAAATGGCGTGCACAGAAGAGAGCGGATATAGTACCATCCGTATCAGCTTAGAGACAGGGATGCTACAGCCTGTGAGGAAGCAAGATGCAGGTGACAGCAGGAGGGCTTGCCAGTGGTTCCTTTGCCCGTAGTGGGCACAGAGAGAAGGCACCAAAACTGTTGCAGTGCCTCAGCCCAGCAACACAGAAAACAGTGTTACAGTACAGGAACATTTTATCACTTATGACTTTAAGCTGTATGATGCTCCTTGGATTCTCACATTCCTCACTAGTAATTGCTTTTACTGTGATACTCTGCCAAATTTTGAGGCTGATTCTACAAATCTTGCTCATACGACTTGTCCTTAGAAACACAAGTTATCTTCTTGGAGTCAGTGGTTACTCTTGTGGGCTAGACTAGGGTTCTTGAATGATGTCTCATTCAACAACAATTAAGAAACAAGGACTTTCTTCTCCTTTGCTTTTATTTATGAAATGATCTTTATTTCATATAGAAGACTGATATGTCTATCTGCATTAGTGCAACATCTCTATATAATTGTAAGCTTGTTACACTACAAAGTGTTTTGTTTCTCTTTTTTTCCCTCCGTGATTCTCACACAACACTGGAATGTTGTCTCCGTTCTTTAGCGAGTTGATACAGCTCTGAAAGTGTGGCAAATTGACAGGAAAAATGCTGAAATCAGACCTGCCAATCTACTCCACTTTAGTGCACGAGAGGGACGCCTGATTTGTACGTGGAGATAGAGGGACATCAATTGCCCTGGGATGTGTGCTGATGCAGAAGTGTCTAGCATTACCAGTTTGCTTTCAGTCTGTTTGACAGGTGAAGCTGTGGGGCAAAGGCGGTGGTCATGAGTTGTGCTTTCCTCTGGAACACTTTGGCTAGTACAGCCTAACCGGTAGGCACAGCACCAGTTACAGTGAAACATGGTAGCCTATGTGTGGCTTCAGGAATTCACGCACCAGGCAGCAACTCAAAATTAACTATTTGCTGTGTTGTATGTGTTCTGACATCTTCGAGTGTTGTTAGCACTGTTTTTGAAGGCTACAAAACCTTTGTAACAACATGCTGACAAATTCAGTCACATTGCTTACCTCTGTCATTGTCAGTCATTTGGAAAGTGAACTCTTTGAGTAAAGACCCCCTGTGTTTTATAACACCTGTCACAGTGGGTTCAAGTTCATGGACATGTTAATGCAAAAATATAATAAATAAAATTAAAATCCATTTAATAGACGATATTCAAGTGTGTACTCAAACCAATGAATAGTAGTCATGTCAAAAAGATCACAAAAAGAAAGCGCACAAGAGATTAGTCTGAAGGCCTCATTGTCCTTCAGGCAGACATTGTACACGTGATAGCTGTTGGAATTATTTTCATGCCAAAGGTGAGCACATTGTATGTCTAATACAAGTTTGTAATGTGGTATTGTAGAAAACCACATTAGCAAAAATTTGGATGGCAGATGCAGAGGCTTTCAATCAGCTGTGGTTCTGGGAATTATCAACAAAAGATTAAAGACCAAATTCTACTGTTGTCCAGTAGTAACTTACTTCACCAATCATGCAATTGGAATAAACAAGCAAATTACATCAGGATAAAGGATGGCAGATGGCCATCAATGACAATGCAAAACGGGGTTGTGAATCTCACTTTTCACAAGAAGCTGTGTCACTTCTTGTAGCAGCTCTCTGGTAGGCTGAAAGAATTCACATCCTGACAACGGTGTGATAGAATTTTCTGCTATTTTTCCCTTCCCTTCCCTTCCCTTCCCTTCCCTTCCCTTCCCTTCCCTTCCCTTCCCTTCCCTTCCCTTCCCTTCCCTTCCCTTCCCTTCCCTTCCCTTCCCTTCCCTTCCCTTCCCTTCCCTTCCCTTCCCTTCCCTTCCCTTCCCTTCCCTTCCCTTCCCTTCCCTTCCCTTCCCACAGTATTTTTCTTCTCCCTGTGCTAATGTATCAAGTTTTGAATAGAAATTATCATTAGCCAAAATGTAGAGATTCAGAAGTGAAATCTTTTACAACGAAAATAGTTTCTGTCAGCCCTCATTGATGTTTTCTGTCTGTTTGCTACCATAATTTGTCAAATATTATATTCAAGTTCTCATAAATGAGGAAGCCTGGATTTGGACTGGGTATCAACTCCATGACTTGAGATGATGCTAGTGATGTTGTACTTTTGTCCTCTTCAACATCTGTTGTATTTCAGTTGATTGGTAGATAAAGTGCTATGTGCACATATGTAGGAGCAAGAGTCGTCTGTGAACTAGTAAGAATAAACTGGACAAAGGCTGTTGGTTATTTTAGGGGAAATGGAACATATTAATCCCTGTCTTCCCTGGCCTAAAGCTTAATCCCAGAATAACCTTCCAAGCTACTTTCAAGATGAATTATTTTATTTTTTGGCATTCTCAAGACTGGAGTCAGTGAAGATAATTTTCTCCCAAAGCTCATACTGTGCTGACTGTCATTCTGATACAGCATTTATGTATTTACATAGTAAATCTATTCGCAGTAAATTTTAAATGTATCAAAAATTAGTACAGTTAATTTTCATCCTGTTACTATTAGATTTGGGGGTTTTTGAAGTCTTAAAACTAAATGTGTAATTAACCTTTATCACCTAAATATATTGACTGATAGCCATGCTTGCTAAAAATGGAATTTTGAATACTAGTCTAATTTAGAAAATGTTTAAGATAGTCTTACACCAGTGTTTTAATCCCAATTCACTGTGTTGTTTGTCAAGTCTTCCGCTTTTTGTCTCTCTTCATGGATGTTAGAAATGGGCAAGACCAGTAAGTATATTCAGACTTCTTCCACCTTATTTCATAGGTTTTTGACAATGTGTTTGACTGTTTTCTTGATTCTCTGGGGAGACATCTGTAATTTGCTGAAAATCTTGGTACCTTTGAGTTATCCCTTCTGTCCTGGGGGAGAAAGGAAAAGGTTTTGTATTTAGCCAAAAGTCTTGTAAGGTGATACTTTCAACACTTTCAGTTAAGACATGTTTTAAAAATGTTTAAGTGGATGACTTCATGCTTCATTTTATGGCATTCCTGGAATACTGTTACACATACAATAAATGTTCATTTAATCACGAATACTATGCTAGTTGTCATTCGTGAGACAGTGCAATAAAGTCCTCACAAGTTCTAAATGGCCTATTTTATATAGAATACAATATCCTTGAGCTATAGCAGTGATGTTCACGTTAAACTCAAGGATTTAAGTTTCAAATTGAAGGGTCTTTCTCTTATTTCGCCAGGCACATGACTTCCCGTAGAAGTTAATCTCGAAATGCACTGAGTCCTCCCATTTTATAACATATTTTATAGGGGAAGATAATTGCTCTTGTGCTGCTCTTTGATCTGATTCTGTTAAGTTTATTCTAGAAATCTGTCATCTATAAAAGCTAACAAGAATATCCACATCTAAATAGTTTTGCTATGGTGGTACTGCCTAAACATAAGAGGGGAAGCAGATACGATGCACAGTTTATGCATACTCTTTGTAGAGTAGTGAGTGACATTTACCATTTGACACAAGATATTTACATCCGTTCATCAAAATATGACTCCTCATCGCAGTCTTCTAAAGCTAATCCAGTAATATACATGATTATGGTAATTTAAAAACGAAACATAGTGTAGAAAAGGAACATGATAAATGCACATCATCTTACTCTTTATGGCTCTAGTAAATGTCATACCTTAGGCTAGACTGAATACGGTTTGAGTTTCCCATGCAAAAATCGTTTTCGACACGAGTCAGTCAACAGCCTTTTCCTTACTCATTACTACTTAGCCTAAAGATCTTAGGAATCTGTTTTTGTTTCATTATCAATTTATTTCCGAGAAATATCATTGTCTTTACCTAGTACTAAAATCATAATTTCCCTTCAGTTTGTAACTGGGACAAAAGTAAATTATCTACCAATTCTGTGAAACTACTTCCGTGCCTGGATCTTTCATTCTCTGCGTGATGCTTTAATCTGGAAATTAATATAACAGATACTCCTCGAAGAGTCTCAGAAAGGAGGAAAAAAGGGTGTTTTATATTGGAATTAAGCAACCAGCTAGATACTTCAGTTTTCTTTATTTGGAGAGCAGTAAATCCTTTTAGCAAGTGGAATAAACCAGTGAGAATAACTAGGAAGGCATTTAGTGAATTACACAAAGGGTGTGTGGTTTAGACCTTTTCTGGAACGCAGGCTGCAGTTTAGCTGTCGAGGCACTATCATTCTCCTCAAAGGTGAAATGATTTAGAGGCCTAGAGAAACTTAATTTTTCTTGATCACCATGTGCAACCTGGAATTTTAATGGCAGGCATAATTAATTCTTCTGATGTTAATCATCAGGGCTGGGCTCCACAATTATCAGCCTAGTGCAGCTGGGGCATGGTGCAGACATGAAAAATTAGGAAAATGAATCAGTAATAGGGTGGCAGATTTAATCTGCATCATGAAAACAAAGTTAAAAAGAGGGAGATCGAGAGAATTTCAGCTGAAGCTTTTGTGCCAATGAGCACTGACAGAACTGAAAAATGTTGCCGATGTCCAAAGTGATTGGTAATTACCAAGCCATTGAATTTTTTATTGTCAATTTATCATTGCGCCAGAGGTTAAATTTAACATCTTCTTCTAAAGCCATCACTCTAGGAGGAAGGCAAGCTTTGCATCACGTGGCCCAGGAGTCAGTGAAAGGTTAATCAGGTATTCCTTTAGTTTGTGTGTGTTCCCAAATCTGTCTTTCTTTTTGTGTCCTTTATGCTGCATACATACCGTGGGGTATTTTTTAATTTATATTACCTGTACATTTCAGAAAAATATTAGATTGCATTCCTTGGCACAGCATCATTTGCCTTGCTGTGTATTTATAATGCTGTATATTCATACTTCCTCAGGCATATTTTACACGTATTTCAATATGTATATGGAAATTTTATATATACAAAGAACTGTCTGATACAAGGCAGGCACCTCCCAAGTAAAGAAGAAGATAATCATAGTGTCTGAGAGTACTGCAGGAATTAAAAAAAAAGCCGATAGAATTTCTTTTGGGTTTGGGGTTTATTTTTTATTTCTTAACTGTGTTATTTGGTTTGCACTTGATTTTTGCTTTGTTCTGAAGCCATGTTGTTTGTGAATGGTCTGGTTTAAGATCAGGGTAATATTTGGAATACCAGAAACTGCATTTGGGCTGAAGGACTGTGAGGGAAAAGCTGTTCGCATTTTGCATCTTGTACAATGCTGAGTACAGTTTTGGCACTTAGCAAATAAGAAATATTCGCAATTCATAAAGGAAGCATACATTGCTCCTTTGAATCTTCCCCCCTCAAGAATATATAGTAAATGGTAGGGTCTTTTTTAATGCAAAAGCCATAAAAGACTGAAAGAAAGACAGCTTCAAAACATCCTTGTAATAGAGATATGTGACATGAATATACATTCCTATGTTAGGAACCAAATTGAGCCCTGAAGTGGAAATCTGTTCAATGAAATAGTAGGATTTGTGCTTCTCTGATTATAGGGTTGGATCTGCCCTGAAAATTCCAAATGCATGTTCTTATACTCATTGCTATGTAGCTGTCTTTTAATACAATGTTAAATACAACTTCTGTCTGCCTAAATTCCTACCTTAATTCTGCTCAGTAGTCTTCTATTTATTATACTTTTTGCACGAGTGTTTATTTTAGATTCCAGACTGTGCTCTGATTAAAGGAATTGTATGCATTTTCTATAAATTAAAAATGGAAATGGCCTTTAGGGGAGAGTCAGTAGAGGAATCAATGCATGCATTAATTACTGCAATTCATTACCCAAATAAACACAAGACTCAGCCTTTTGCTGGATACAAATTTAGGGACATACGATGTTTACAAGAGACAAAGGCTTGTGATCCTGCTCATGTTAATCTGCAGATCAAAGTATGTGAGCCCATTCCTATTGGAGGCTCCTTTGGGGATACCATAGCTGGGATCAATCCCCCCATGCAGGCAGTGAATTATTACTGCTGAATACAAAAGCTGCTCACGTGACATCACTGTCCCCTAACAACAGGGACACTTGCTCCAGATAGTGCTTTAGAAGAGCATGTTTTCTTGATACCTCACTTTTCTATAATTAAACTCAAATCATAAAGCAATAGCTGTACAATGGCCACTGATTCCCTTCATAAACAAAAATACGTTTCGGTTCATAGCAAATACTCAGTCATTTGGAAGAAAAGCATGAAAATGTAATCTTTAGCTTCCCAGAGGCTTTCTAGAATATAAACAGAGGTTAGAAAATATATAGCAAATAAAATTATACAGAAAAAAATATCAGTGATTTATTGAAAAGGTTTCATACTCTCCTGAATTAGTATCCTTTCTTTTCCTTAAGAAGAAAAGTATTGGAAGAATGCAATTTTCCTAACAGCATCTGGATGCCTTTCTTCCTCATATTTTATAGGTGGAGGATAAATTACCATAGGAAGGTTTGTGTTCAAACCAGGACACAGAGCGTGATTTGAATCTCACTGCATTTTGCATAGCTGCCATTGTGGGTGCGGGCTCACCCCCAGTCCCGGCAGCTCACAACCAGCCAGTTCCTCCTTTCCTCTTGGAGCACTCAGCTATTTTAATGGGATTCTGACCAAAACTGCAACTAATTAAGAATCAATTCAGGACCATTAGTAAGTGGGACTAAGCTAGCCAGTGTTGCATATTTCAAAAGAGCTGGCTTTAATGAGAGGAGTTCTTGGACAGGGGAAGAAAAACCCCACAAGCAGATTAAAGATAGTGTAGGGACCTTCTCCAGTTAAACTAAACAACTAATGCTACACAGAAAGATGCTGAACTTGTAGTCCTCTCTAATTGATCTACTTACTGTTCTTAAGGAGACTCAAAACAATAATGAATGCAGGTATTAACTGCGTGTTAGTCATTCAATAGCTATTTATAAACATTAGCAATTGTTACATTTTGCAGTTGCTCTTTCTCTTCATCAGAGGAACATATGTTATCTTTTTTTCACACATATTAACCTTAGAACTGTCAAACCATTTTCTCTTCTTTGGGCTTTCTCTTCTTTGTACTTTTGCAACATCTGTTTATCTGCGCTGCATTGCCTGCAGATGGTATTTTTAAAATTTGTTAAAGGGTTAGGATGCATATTTTTGGCAGCTGTAGTTTTGTTTCACCACAGAACAAACTTTGCTAAAAATGCAGTGCTTTGAGGGAATGATTTCATTTTCATTATTTCGTTAGTTGTATCAATTTCTCCACCTAATCTCTTCTGTTAATGAACTGGTAGCATGTAAATGTAATCATTTCAGAACTAGAAAAAGCAATATATGGCTGATTGATTTGAATTGTTAGAGCGGGAATGCATATAACTGTATTGAGATAGTCTGACATTTAAGTGGTAAAATCACTATACAGTAAATGGAAAGCACAAACCCGACCACACTATGTGACAAGTCCTAAACCTCACAATTTGCTCAGTTGGACAAGGTTTCTCGGTTTGAGACAGACTGAACAGAGTGACAAATCTGCTGTGAGTGTATTTGAGAAAAAAGTGTGCAGAGCTGTTTATATTCCCAGAATCTGAACATGAATGGAGTCCTCAGTGCAACACCTATACACTTGATACACATTTTGGATGTTTTGCAGAATAAGTTAAGAATTTACACAGGAATTAGCAGAAACCTTCTTTATTTCAAAACACCAATTCATTTGGCTGCAGAGGAGAGAATGCACTAGAACATCTTTTCAGTATGCGTGCTTAAAAGATGAGCATCTTGGCTATTTAATTGTTTTCTATTTTGCAGCCTGAGCTGTATTGCTAAACAAACAGTATGCACTCAGTACAACATTCTCTTGCAATTAATATTAATCAAAACAATCATAAAGAGGCAAATGAATTTGGGATTATTCATCTTTGCAGGAAAAGCGGGCCCTAGCCAGGAGCAGAAGGGTCTCCCTGTCACTGCCATTTACATTAGTCCTTGTTTTGCATACATGGAAGCTTAATACTGGGTACATCTTGCGAATACTGTTTTTAGAAGCTCTATCTTTTTAATCAAGCTTCTTCAGCTTCTGTGAAAATGGAAATGGGGTTTGTGTGTGTAATGACAGGTGGTAGTGAGAACAACAACAGAGGAAAAGAACCTGGGGAGAGCTGAAAAAAGGCTACTTTAAGGAGGCTGGAAATAAATCAGGACTGTCTGTTAAACATGCACATTTTTTTGTTTTTTTATTTTGAATCTTACTTGGATATTGCATTTTTAGTAACCTCAGATGTATGTCGACATTTAACAGGGAAAATGACTGACAGATCAACAGCCATGAAGTTTTTTATTTTTAATAAAAGAAGCAAACAAGTAATTTCAGCTCCCTTTCCTGTGGGTTTGGTGCTAAGATCTGAGAAGGACAAAAATATAGAGTCCTTCCACATCCTGGTCAAAGCTTTTGGCTTTTACAAAATAAATGGAATGGAACAAAGTGTCACCTGAATGTATAGAAGGGTGTTTGGAATGAGGCCAGGCCAGGAGAGACATGACCAGTATTTTCATGCCAGTGGAGATCCCCAGACCAAGCATCAGCCCTCAGGCGAGTAAGCCTCAGAACAGCTCCCAGGTGCTATAAAAACTATTTCAGCGTAGTTGTGCAGCCATTCCACATCTCACGCGAAGAGAATTCTACTGACCTGACCTGTGCCAACAGACACAAGCATTATCTTTTTCTTTTTTTTTTTTTGTCTTAAGAGGTGATCTGAATGTTTTTTTGTTTCTATTCTACCATCAGTTAGAAAAGTAAAACCTCTTTGCTTGAGCTGAAAGAGGAGGAGCTCTCTCATCACTTCCATCTTCTGGGCCTTATTTTTACTCATCTGTGGTAAGTTATGAGGATCTCCTTATGCTTACTCGTGGTAAACCTGTTCCGCATAACAACATAGCTGCAGAACTATCAGCACTGTCAAGATCAAGACTTCACAGTTTTATGTGGCCTCCTCTAGATTTATAGTTAAGAATATGTTATTTATACAGCTTCAGTTTCTGACATCTTCCTGACTATTCACTTCCCTCTATGAGAGCAATGAACCTCAAATCATGGTGTGTGTGGGAGGGGTTTGTTGTGGGTTTTTTGTTGTTTGTTTTTTTTTGTTTTTTTTTTTAACTTAGGTAATTATTTTATGGTAATACCTGACAGGTGCTTGGTAAAATGGCTGATATGCCGCTGGAGATCCTACGTCAGGATGATGTCTTGTTGACTAGAATTTCTGATACTATGGAAACTGAATAAGTCTGAACCATCATTATTTTTATTTTTACTTCTTGGCATGAATTTACTGCTTGCTTTCCCATGCAGTTTGCCAGCAACTATTTTGCATGACTGCCAGCAATATGGAGACTGAAAGAGTCTGCAAGTGCCTTTGCCTTGCTTTCAGAAATTCATGAAACACATTTCACATCCTTGCCTGGAAGATCTGTCTCTAAAGAGGGATCGGAGGAGGTGAAATAGAGTGGGAAGAACAGTTCTTTTCCTCCTCAGATATGTAGCATCCCTGCGGATGTGTTCCCGGAGGAGAACCCCTTCTCTATTGCAGCGAGGGCCAGCTGCTCCCTCAGGGCAGAGGACGCCAAGAGTGGTCAGTACAGAGGCCAGGCAATGGCTTCACTGACCCTGAGCAAGGAAAGCCCAGCAGAGTGGTGACAGTAACAGGTCCTATAGATAGACCAGTGACGATCACAGCAAAAGCAAAGTAACAAGTCAAGTTGAAAGCCAGTTTGGGAAAGCCAAGCAACAATTCAGGTGGGGCAGTTAAGGTCTATTAGTGCATTCAAGGCTGAGGCAATACTTTACAATTCAATCTGCATTTCTTCTGCTTTGTCCAGCCATTGAAATCTTTTTTTCTCTACCACCAAAACTGAACTTACACAGTGTCTCTGGACTTCCCCACTTGTCCTCTACTCCTCAGCTCTGCCTTTCTTCACCGGTCTAAGACTTTTAATGAAAAGCGACAGCAAGAACAGTAAAACCTTGTTACGATGTCACTTGAGGTTTGGATAGAAAACAACTTTTATTTTAACAAATCCATGACCTCGCAGCAATTTTGCTGTTGGCACTGTGCTGCATACCATGGCTACTTGGAACTCCACAACCCCAAGAAAGACATTTATACTTCCCAACCATGACTGGTTCCTCAAGAAAGACTAGAGTATTTCTCATATTTGCTGAAGGAGTGAGGTTTATGACACACAGCTGAACCCATCTGATACTCTCCAGTAGAAGGCAGGGTCCATGTGCACTCAATCAAAATCATTTTAATAAATCATAGCCAAAGAGGGGGGCGGAAGAGGGCAGGACAGACAGGAAACAGGTATGTTAACATTAATTTGAAATGATTGTTGGTGATAAAGCATCCTACTGACTCGTCTACTTTGTTGGGTAGTAAAGCAAGGTTACAGAGCACTAAGGAAAAGAGAAAAGCAGTGACATGAGAATCATGGGCATTATAGGCAAGGAACAATATTATTAGGAATTGAACTGAACAATGGCATGGGCATATTAGCCCATGTTTTTCTAGTGCCGATGCTGGGTGTTCAAAACAAAGCTTTGCAGTCTTGTATATAAACACCTCTGATAAAGTGATTTTTTTTAAATGATATGTAACTAAGTAGGTTAAATTATGACATAAGCATATAACTTGACTTTAAAATACCTACATTTTTGCCTCTATATTGCTATAGAAGAGAAAAATCTTTGAATTGAAACCAAAAAAAATATGAATAGAACTAAAATGGTGTCATCTGCCCCCTACCCCCAGCTGAGCACTAGCTTCCTGAGGAAACACAGTCAAGGAAAGCCCAACTTAATTCTATGAGTTCTGCTCCAGTGGCACTGTAAACCTGCCATTTGTATGAAGCTGTTTAGTCATATATTGGCTTTTTCAAATTATTGTCTTCCTAGGAAAGAAAATTGCATCTTTGAGATTTTTTTATGAATGCTAAATACTAGTGCTGTAGCATCTGCTCAACTTTCTTTTTTTCCACTTAGGCAAAGTCTGTCTTATTTACAGCTATTGAGCCAGTTAGCTCCCACCTCTACCAAAAAATAATCAAGAAGTACATGTATGCTTATGAGACGCAGTGGGCTAGGAGGCATAAAAATGTACATCCCCATTACGAGTTTTTCTAGTTTCCTAGGGAAAAAAGCTCCCAAGTTTAGAAGTACTTGAATAAACTTTAGAGTTGAGGAATAGTTGTGTAACCGCAAAGCCTGTGGACTTCTCTCAGTGTTTGAGGGTTTTGGAAGTGTGGACAGTATGTACTAGACCAAACCATAATGTTTTCCATTGATAATCACCTGTCAATGATCCCTGCAAGCTATTAACCTAAGGTGGAATGGAATGAGACATATATAAAAGTAAAATATTGATGGCAGGTGCAGACCTGAGCTTCCAAGAGTCAGAGGGATATGGTGCACCTTAAGACGAACCATGCCATGTGATGGCACGTCCAACTGATCACTACTAGTAGCAAGAGCACATGAGGTACATTGGCACTTATGTTAGGCAAAGACGTTATAATTAGTCACCCATCCTGACCTTAGAAATTGTGAATATCTGTAAATCTTATATATTTTGTTTTCATAACATGTTCCTGGCACCGAACTGCACAGAAGTAGTTCATTCACCTCAGAAGCTTGTTTAGTCAAACTGATTTGCTAGGTTGGAATATAGCAAATATAAAATCTTTAAATGGTAGTAATTTTGATCCCAACATAAAACCCATGTGAATGAAGGTCCTTTTATTTTGATCAAACTGTGTGGTCACTGCACCTATTCAGAGGAACTGCTGCTCTATGGGACGTGTGCAGTAACCTGCTTGTGCAGATCAGAATGCACAACTAGGGGCTAAAAAATGAATGCAATGGCCATCTAAACTACGTATGCCTTTTAGTGAGACTGAGGTCTGATTGATGGCTTATGTTTGTTATCCTTCAGGTAAAACATTTGCCGCAGGCAGGATTTCTGCAAAACTTTAGGACTGAGCATTAAAAAGGGATTTGCTTTTTGAATTATTTCTTTCTTTCTCTCTTTCTTTCTTTGAGCGAACATAAAAGGGTCCACAGAGCAGTGGTGTATAAAGACAAAGGCAGGCTGAGTATTACATCTTACCAGTGATACACAAGTGTTAGTCAAATGGAGAGATGACAGTGGAATAAGGAAACAATTAAACTTCAATAAAAGAAAATAAGGAATAACATTCCAGTCAGATCTAATCACATTATGTATAGCATAACTTTCAAATTGGAAGTCCATAAAACCCAACCACACCTCAGCCAGTTTGTCTGGCATCCGTCCTGTATAATAAGCCAGAGGTTCCTCGTGGCACAACTCCAAGGCAGTTTGAAACCATGTCTGCAGTGGGGATGGCGCTGAGCCATGTTTCCAAAGAAGCAGAATAATTTTTCTGGTGGGAAAGGTCAGGCAGTACAGAGCCATGAGGGATGAGATTCCCTTTTTCGGCTTTTTCTCCATTCTTATTCCTTCAAAGATATTTCTTTTAATAGTAAAATTAATTCGCAAACAGCAAACTTGCCATTAAAGTAATGTTAAAGATCCATTTAAACTGACAGGCAGCAGGAAATCCAGAACCCAGGCAACCTGGCTCGTATCATTATAAAACTTAGCAAAGAATTTGATAGATTGCTGGTTATCTTTCCCCTGTCCTGTAAGTCTCTTCCCCAAGAAACTTTTAAAACTCTTACCTAATACAGATAAAAAGAACAGAATGTAATGGATTCTCATTCTCATGTTCTATGTTTGATATGTGCAAGGCATGCATGAATATAGTAGTTAATTTACATTTATCTTCCATTTTAAATAATAATGTTATTCATAATGCATAAATGGATTCCATATGCTACCAGACAAATCACTCCTAATTTTCATTATGGAAGCACATATGGGAACTGTGCTCACCCAGGGTAAAATCCTGGCTCCATTGAAGTCAATGGCAAATTTCCCACTAATTTTGCAAGGGCCAAGATTTCACCCTTGATGTTCAGCCACCCTAATAATACAAAGAGCCAATGTTGAGAAATAGCATCCTGTTCTCTTGTTCTCTCTTCTGATACGTCAGATAAGTTTGGGCAAGAACTGAGTTATCTCTGAATTAATGTAATCCATTCCTCCGAGTTTTCTAGCTTGCATCAAGATCTTTGCTTGGGGTGAGAGGGATACAGATTTACAGTTAGAGTAGCCACACAGTTGTCTGTAAATGTTATCAGTGACAATTATTTCAGAGACTGTGCAGAGAGAAGCGGAGGAGATCACTGGGAAATGGTATAAGAACTAGCACGCACTGCAGAGGAAAGGCAATATGGAGCTTCGAGCAGTAAGAAGAATGTCTTAGGGAAACTGGGTCTGTGGCATCTTTTGTCACAGTTTATGGGTCATGATTGGATCTGGTCCAACAGAAAATTATGTTTGACCCATCGTTCGTTCTATGTGGACCTTCTTGGAACTCTCCAGATGTGTAGAAAGTGGATTACAGGCAGCTGAATCATTCTTGCAGTCTGTTTCTTTCCCAGGGGCCCTAACACGCTTCTCTATAATGCATCAGGAAATGCCCTCCTAATAGCTAAAATACTGTCCACCGCGGGGTGGATGCATGTCCAGTCATTCGTCATCGGTGCAAATACTTGCATTACATGATGACCATTGCGCAAACAGTCCATGATATTTGAAAGGAGATATCTCTTGTCGCCCATGAGGAGTAGAGATAGGATCCTTGTACTTTGGTTGCACTCAGCAAGAACCAGAATAAAGCTCAAATTCCTCTTAATTTCTGTGTTGTATTTACAGTACTCCAACGTTCCATCTTAAATATAGACAAGGGATGCACGTTGAGAGGAACTTTAGCGAAACTGGCTGGATCACTGTATTTTATCTTGAGTAAGACGGAGCTTAATATCAGCCATTCCAGAAGTGGATGTCTGATTTCCAAGACTGGCCTTGATTCGAATTGAAGCACCCCTAAAATTCACACAGGTTGAGCCTCTGGAAGCTTTTTGCATCCTGACTGTTTTAAACATGTATGAGCAAAACCTCCATTTTCTTACCAGAGCTAGGAAGTACCTGATATTCTGGCGCACAGAATAAATGCAAATATTTTATTTAACAAGTACATACTTGAAAAAGTGTTCACAAAGTAAAAATAGACGTCAGTTTGAAATGAGAAATCAAATTTTCCAGTTAGAAACTGTCAAGAGGTTTTGAGTTTTCTGTTCTTTTTTCTCCCTTTTTTGACCATAAATATTAGTCTGGTTCAACTAAGATTCTTGAAGCATTCTGGTTAAATGGTAGTTTTGACAAATCAATTTATGATTTGAATTTATGAAAAAATGTCACTCAGCCTAATTACTTGTTAAGATCCATTGTTTTGGAGTCCTTTCACTAGAAAATATTGCTCATTAAGCTAATCAGCCAAGTTCTTGGCTGGTGCAAATCTGAGCATCTCTACTAGTGTTCCTGGCAAGATCTCAGAAGTCATCGCCATCGCATCACTGTCTGCTGAAGCAGACGTTTTCCATGTGTAAGGACTACGCGATTAGACATCATACAATAATGTGAGAAGCTGGTTAATAAAAAGCTGGAACAATAAATTATATTAATAACTTGAATTTTAGCTAATTTGTCTCTGCAAGGTATTATTCCATTTTATTTTGTCTGCATTTTTATTTTCAGCACTAGGACATGACAAGTTGTGAATTATGATCTATTCATTCATACCCAGTTTCAACACAACTGGGTGTGAATTAATACGCCATAATTCATATAGTGGAGTGTCTTATTACAATTATAAAATTTTATTAGAAAATGTTTTTTAATATTTATATTGTTAATTAAATGATGATGAGTCTCATAAATTCTGAACAATGAATTAGGTTGTATTAGGCACTATTCAGATTTCATCTGTTAGCCAATCAAGGTACACAGACTTCTCTATTATTTAATATACTATATAATAATTTGGGCCTATGAGATTTTTCTTTAGTCTGTGGAATTCCTTATTCAGATGGACTTGATCAGAAAATTTTCATTAGGAATTTGCAAACATAAGGTTCAGTACGGAAATATTTTTTTCTTTGTACAGATGTTAATTCACTGAATGTAGGAAAGAGCTTTTAACTCTTCATTTAGAAAACCTCAGGTATATAAACCTTGGGCAATTAAGCAGCGCTTTTTTGGAGGGCAACAGCAGTTACTCCTGTCTGCTAACTTTCCTAAAGCACTTTAATCTTCTGTATTTTGGCTCTAGCTCTGCATTTCATCTCCTCATTGTGAAAGCCTCATTCCAGGTCTGTTTGTGAAAGCACTTAAACTTGTGCTTAAAGTCAAACATATGCTTCAATGTGTCCAAAACTAAAGCGAGATCTGTGGTACTCTCCGGCATATAGAAATTGAAGATGAGATGCATAGTGGGAATTGTAATTCAAGATAGATGTGGTCTACATAACATTACTAGGATAACAATATCCCAATCCTGATCATTACTCACAAAATCAAAACCGTGCCATCTGCATAACTGATATGGAAAGATGCAGCAGCCAAAGTAAGTTAGATAAAAAGGTGACTTGTTCAGTAAAAAAAAGTGACCATCTTCACGTGGTATAAGCAACAGGAAGTAATTAGACCCATTCTGTATCTATGTAAACATTTTTTAAAAAATTCTCATACTTTTTTATAATTAGTTTATATGAGAATTTCAATTTGAGTTTGATTGTACAGGGTTGTAAATTAATTTGATGCCCATAGAAGCTAAATTATTTTGAGTCAGGTACAGTGAAGACCTGCAGAGATGTACCAATAATTCACTTCCTCCCCAGCCTTTGACATTCTTTTGATTACAGGTGCCCAGTCCCAGGTAGAGATTCTCTGTGCAGGGAATGCAAGGCTGAGTCCTTTAAAGCAATGATTATGTGTGGCAGCATCTTCCCCATCAGGTATTGCTGTTGTGAGAGTGCAGCCAGGGTTGCCTACTGCTGCTTTATTAATAATGGAACGCTCACAGAAATTCCATGCAAAATTGATTTTTGAACAGTATATAAGACTCTAATATGAAGTCTTAAAATGTCATTGAAAAATCTGTTTGTAATTTACTTTCCCTGTAAGAACTTACTGCCCCACTATAAACAATTTTACTGTATTTCTCCCCATTAAACAACAATTTTTTGCATATTTGTTCAGCCTTCGTGCTGTGACATGCCACTGTGAACTGATAGATAGATATTTAAAACCATACGTGGGCTGTTTCTATTGTTGCCTTATTCAAATGGCAAGTGGAGATATCATTTTCATCACAGTGCAGGTGAACGGTGTTAATGGTTCATTGTCTAACACAGAGTGTTAACTGATGACTTGCAAATGTACTGTTTGGAGAAAAGTGACCATGCTTCTATGGCTGCAAAAAATTGTTCTTGTCCTTTTTTTAAGCTTTGGAAAAAAAGACCGTCAAGTACAGAACAAAGATTCCTGGGGTTGAGGCCCAGGAGAGGGGAATGGGAGAGCTTCATTTTCATTGTTTTGGGTCCAAAGCTTTCTTTGTGACTTGAATTATTCTACTAAGCACTTGATTTAACCTCCCATTCACTGACTCAAAAACTTTATCAATATAATTGCAAGTGTAACATTACATGCAACCCTTAATGATGCCACTGATTAATAATATGTAGGTACAAATAAGCTCTAGGAACTTTTAGCAGTTTTAAAATGATGAAGATATTTTTCTGCCTCATTTCTTTATCTCAAAAATAGGCCTGAAAGTACTGTTCGGCAAAAAAGGTATGTTCACTGACGTTTGCACAGATTCCACGAGTATTCTGCAAATGGGTGGCATTTCATTTTCGGTAAGGGTGATTGAAGCTTTTTAGATGACAGAACCCCCAAGTGTATAGCCTCCTTGCTTAATACAGTATTTCTAGTACTAAAGTACCGAGGAACAGCATTGCTTGAGCTTGTTTGCGTAGCTGTTCACTCCTCTGCAGCTGGGCTGTGGCTTTTGACTTCATTGTATCTGACAATCCTGTCAGGATTATGAAATTCCACAACCACTCCACATTAAAAGATCAAAGCCATGGTTCTGCCAATTAAACCAAGGGGTGTTATAGGAGTATGAAAGAAATTTTGACAACCCTGTCCAACATTTGCTACTATTTGTGTGACTTGAGAGATGGAAATTCCAAGATGTTAAGTGATTTCTTATTTTCTGAAGTGTTTCCAACAGAAGCATTGAAATTTAATAATTTGGGAAAATATAGGAATTGGAGGAAAAGCTGTCTGGCTTTAGATGCTACTTAACCATAGGTTCTTGATCATCTGGAGGGAGTTGTTTATACTGGAGGAAGATGGTTATACTTTTGGATTAATAGCAAAACTTGAGCTATGCATGGATTTCCAGTTGTTCTAAAGTCAGGGGTAGGCTTTAACACTTGACCTGAAAAGAATAGTTCAGAATTATATCATTCTGAAGCTCCACTTCAAAACCCTCTTATTCTGGGTATGAGCGCAGAAATCAGCAAGCCCCTTCCCAAACAATTAAAATATACCTTTAAAACTAGCGTCTTCTAACCAGAAGAGCAAGACTTCCAGAAAACGTTTACTACAGGAAACCTTTCCTAGTAGGTTTTGTAACTTTTACTAAAATCCTTTTGCAACTTACATATAAACTCTTGGATAATGGCTGAGCAACCATCCAGCCTCTTTGATTGCTCCCACACCTGACCAGACTTTCCAATCATGGAACTACGCTCAAACTCTGCTAAAAGCATTAAGGAGAAGTCTAGGTTTTCCACACTGGGGGTTGCTGCTGAGGTACATAGCTGGTGCGTGGATGTGGTCTGTCCTGCAATGTAATCCTTTCTCTGACATGGTGCCCAGGACATTGAGCTTGGTTTCTGCTTCTTCATCAGCATTTAGTGACAGATAGTAACGAAATAGTAGTGGGAATGGTACAACCTGAGGATAAATGTCATTTCACACAGCTAACAAAATTTGGGGGACTTGATAATCAGAGGTTACGGCTCAGTATTTTCTATAAACAGCTATGCCATGCAGACCTGTTTCTTGAGTTTCTGTAATACAACAGCATTTGTTTGTGAAACACAAAACTTCCTTCGCATTCAGAGTATGTTGTTTCCTCTACATTTTTACTGATTATATTCCTGTCTATCAGAGAAAGTTCTTAACATTTCACGCTTCTCCCCATTCCTTTGCTAGTATAATCTAGGGAAAAAGTAAGATGCATTGGACTGGAACTCGGGAGACTTGAGCTCCATTTGAATGTCTCCCACAGTCTTTGTTGACCTGGGCGAGTCACCCTCCTATGCCCACTTCTTAGCTGTATGTTGGTGGTAGTCATTATTTGTCTCAATTGCTTAATTAGACCACAAGCCTTGGGAATCCAAGCTATATGTAGGCAGTAGCCAGTACAATGGTATCCTTATTTTTGTAGACAATTTTAACATCTCCTGTACCTAAAAATACATAAAAAAAATTCAAAGCTCTTGTAGAAATTCTGGATTCCTTTCTGGCCTTTGTGAACAGTCTCATCAGAAAAGTATGGAAGATACAAGGGGAAAATATGGTGACACTATGGACTTCCACCAGGAAAGCTTGAAAACATTGCTTGGATTTGAGACCTATTGTTGATTACCTTTTACACTGTCCGTGAAAACAGTAGCTGTTTTTGCAGAAAAGCAGTAATAAATGCCATGAAGTGCTTAGAAAGGATGATTATATGAATCTGTCTTGTTGTATGAATACTGTTTGTTTCAAGAGTAGGAGCAAAAGGCTGAAACTTGGCGGGAAAAATATGGGCTATGGCTAGATTCACGCATGTCTTGGCTTCCTGCTCTAAAAGAAATCATTTGGTAAAACTGAGCAGA
The DNA here is from genome assembly GCF_964199755.1 of Larus michahellis. Taxonomy (NCBI): domain Eukaryota; kingdom Metazoa; phylum Chordata; class Aves; order Charadriiformes; family Laridae; genus Larus; species Larus michahellis. Next base: position 33,579,757 of record NC_133902.1, read on the forward strand.
TCTGATTTGCTTCCTACAATATTTGATGAGCAAGAAAACTTCTAATGTTTGGCTAATCTTTCAAAAACTTTATTGTGCTTTCACAGTTTAGGCAAATTTTTAAGTTAGCATTAGCATGAAAACCTACAGATGTTAGCTCTTTATCCTTTGTCTAAGATCAGATTTATCTGACTAACCAACATTAAAAACGTGTAAATTTGTGGCAAACACAATGAATCTTGAATATATTAAAAAAACAAACAGATGAACCATCTGGAAACAAGACATAGATCTGAAATAACAATGCCAGTGGCACAATCCAAGCGTAATCCCTGGCATAATTTACACAGAGCAACAGTATCAAGAGCCAGAAACTATTCTTTTAGAAGGCTGAGTTTAATAATGACTGCACATTATCATTCCGCTTGCTGGGTAAATATTGACAAAGGAGTGGCACATGCTGTAGAAATGTATCTACATCCTGCATTCCCTCTAGGGGAACTTCTGTATTCTGAATTTTCCCTACTATTTTTTTTTCCTTTTGTCTTTCCTACCCCTTTCTAATCTAAAATGACTGCAGTAAGTGTAGCTCTGCAACTACAGGAATCAGTTTGTTAACTTTGCAATTATTTTTGATAACTGATACACACACATTATAGTGCATAATTGATTATGCACACAAATGCTTAATACTATGTAAAACAGGACAACTTGATAAGTGGAGAAAATTTGCACATCACCATTAGGTAGACCTTAATTTTCCCATACACCATTAAAGATTCACACATAATTCATCATCTTTTCTCTTTCTGCTATCACCTGAAAACATTTCACATTGTCACATAATCCCAGTGCAAACTACACATGATGGAAAGTAGTAGGTTTTACTATGATGTGACTAACTAATGCGTTTCAGCTGGGTGCATTTTCCCATGCCACTGGAATGTTTTGGCAGCCTGCAGTTTCATTGGTAGTGATCATGGGGCAAAACAAATTAGATCTTGTATTCTTTACATCTTTGCTTTGCTAGCAAAGGTGAGACACCTCAGCAAACAATGCATCTCGAGGAATGTTTGCAGGGTATTTTGAATGGTGAATATATTGCAAACCTGGATAGAAACTAGGTTGCAGTATATCTTAAAAAGTGACTGATTTAAACCCATAACTAATGTATCTTGTAGGTTAGCATTAATTTGACTTGCTGAGTGGGTGGAATTTATGGGTATAATGCATTGCACTAGGCAAATAAAAACATCCTCCTTCAGTAATAAAGGTGAAGGCAGGCTCCATACTGGCAAGACACGCGCTGTCTTCAAAGCTATGTAATATCTATCTTACTCCTGTGGCGCAGTGATGCAACACATTGCAAGTGACCCCGTCAGGAAATACTGTTCTGGTGATTGACTTCAAGCTTAGATTTTTTTGATTTTTTAAAAATCTCTACTCAGCGTTTCTCTCACCTTTTTCAGCACCCATCTTTTTCTCCTTCCCACTTTTTTATTGTTCTTAGCATCTTAGCTTTCTACTCCCCCAGGTATTTCAAATTACCTTATTTCAGAAGGTTTTATCACCTTCTTCCCCACTTTTGCTCTTGTCTGACTTGGTTCTACAACACATGACGGTGTGCAACATTAAAATACTCATGCTAGTACTTACTAATACGCCATGCAAGCGCAATCACAGCAAGTACAGGCTTTGCTCTGGAAAGCTTACCGCTTTAATTAGGTTGGCAATTTTAATTAGATTTCCAGAACAAACCTTGCAAATGGACATGGAGAAAAGGAAGAGATTTTGCACCTTGGTAGCAGGGCTGGAAATAGAACCTATCTATATGTTTTGACTTATTATAGTACTTAGTCATTTTACTGCTACTGCTTTTGCTTCTACTCTTTCTATAAAGAAATTGGCCTCATTTTGCCTTTCAGGAAAAGATGACATGTTTATTGTGAAAACTCTTCCACAAAAGCAAGGGCTTGACTTACAGAAATGAAGCTCCCTTACTCTTGGAGCTGAGCCTATACCAAAGACCTAGTTGGAACTGTACTCAAATTATTAAGTGTTTGTCTGAAATGTAACCTATTTTGTAGCTTGATCCTTCCTCTTCAATAGGACTTTGAGAACACAGTTAAATAATCAGAATAAAATAAAGTCGTTTCAGTCTGTGCAAAGGGGTTGGATGATGATTTAAACAGGTAAATGAGATTTCCCTTCATTTGTGGGGAAGCTGTGTGTGAATATCCAAAGATAAAAGATGTATTGAGTATGCTTTTTTTTTCCCCTTTTTCTTTTTTTCACTGTCAGGATTACTTTTTAGAGGCTGGCAAGTGTTTGCTCTTTCCAAAATTATGTGGAAATTATGATCTGTGTGTGTGCCTTCGCCTGTGAGGTCAGCCAAAGGATTTTGCCATTGCTGAGACAGATTTTTTTTTAAGCTCTAAATATTCCAGATCCTATCAAATTCAAGAAAACTTATATCTTGCAAGAATGACCCAGAGCTTTGTGAATCAAAACAATGCCTTCCCTCACTAATAATGGAAAACTTTTGGGGTTTTGGCAGCTGAGTTTTGTTTGCTTGGTGTTTTGACCCTGAACACTCTTCAGCCTAAACAATTACATCTACTCAAGTGAGCTAAACGAACATACTCCAGCGAATGAAGTTCCACAAATGCTTAAGAGCTTGCTGGCTAACTTTTTGAAAGATATGCTCTAGTTCAGCCACAAATTACTTGGCTAGACACTGGAATTGCTGGGTGAAATTCTATGGTCTGTGTTTTGCAGCACTTCAGACTGGATGATCACAGTGGTCCCTTCTGACCTTGAAATATGTGGATTGGGTGTTAACCTGTGTTAGCAAAGCCAGAGTGAGGAACACAGGAATGTGGGGTTTTAGCACATGAAAACTTATTCAGTTTTTAGTTTTACTTTTAGCAAATCCTCTAATCAAAAGAAACAAGTTGTCTGGAAGCTCTAAAAAACTACTTGATGGTACTTAATCACTTGCCCAGTTCAATGTTAAGGAAAAAAAGAAACCAGTTAATCAGGGGGATTTTTCTAACTGCCTTTCTGAGATTTTCTCAGTGTCTCCATATTGCCAATCCTTTAGGGGCTCCTAATGTTACAGAACCTGCATGGTCTTTGCTGTAGCATTTACTCCTGAGGGGCTTGTTGGAACAAACACAATATGTTTGAAATCAAACACGTGGAATATCCTTAGGATTTTCTATCTTTAATGGATTACTGTTTCTACTTATAGATGGAGTAACTGAGCTTTTTTTACCTTTTAAAAAAATTCTGCAATAGTGTTATTTCAAAGGAGAAGTTTTATATTGCTTTTGCCATGAAAAGGCTTATTCTGGAGTGCTTGCTAGGTAGGCTTCAACAAGATTCTCTCCTTTTTCCTGATGTGCAGTGGCAAAATCTTTTTTTTAATTTTTATTTTTGATGCACAAGCATTTTAAAGCATGATGTTGAAAAATAAATGTCTGGTACAACAGTTTCCTTTGTTCCCTTTTATTGTGATAAACATTTCATTGCAAGGGAATTGGTATCTGTTGAGCTTCCAGTGGAAATTCAAGATATAACTATATATCAAGTTTGACATTGACAACTATGCATGTAAGAACCCATTTCATATTCTTGATAGTGTGTATGTAAGCTCCCTTGTTATGTCACTTAGTTGTTTTCTCTAAGCTGAAGTTTAGGAATATGTTTCAAAGGTAGCTTCTGATTCTGTTGGCTGTTCGGATTTATTGGTTTTGAGGATGTTGCCTTTCTGATACCTCATTAAGCAAAGGTATAAGAGAGCCATTCACATCCTTGTTTCTTTCTTAGGCTTTTAACTGCTCTTTCTCTAAACTACTCAGTGGTGAAAAGAATAGCACTGGTGTTGCGTAGGCTGAGAGGGTAAATGTCCATCTCTGTTACACTGGTTTGAAATGTGGAGTAAAGAGTCATCTTTACTGTGAAACAATAGAGGATTCACTGCTCTTCTTGCATGGCTGTTCAAGTGGAAAGTGTATCCCTCCTCAACTGTAGCTACTGTGAATTGTCAGGGTTTCTATCTTTCTAATATGAATTCAGAATTCATTCTCAGTGTATGACCATTTCCTCCTAGTTGGTGAACAGGTCTGAATACCGTGAATATAAAACTGCTGGTTTAATTTATCCATAAGTGGTATCTTTTGGTGCACCTCTGGTGCTAGCTTCTGATGCCAATACTATTGTGTGTAATGTCAGCTATTGTGCTATTGTTTAATGTCAGCTCACAATGAAATTCAAAGCCATTGAAGAGTAGTCTGCCCAAAGCTCTTCTGGCAGCTTGTATCTTCCAGTTGGATGATTGGCTCACTTAAAGGTTGGGCTTGATGTGGATTGTATTTCTGCAACAGGAAAGACTTATGGCTTTTTCACATTTTACAATTTTTGTCAAGTAGGTTTTGGTGAAAAGAAAGTACTGCTGATTGTACAGTGATATACAGAAAGATAAAAAGTATGAGGTGTTATATTTTTACCTGCAGACTGTGGTGAGAAATGATAGATAGGTGAGCTCTTGGTCTCCATGTTTTTTCACTGTAGCTCATCCCAGTACAGGAATACTATGTCTTAGGCTACAAGAGAGCTCTCTAAATCAAGATGCTGTAGTCAAGAACATAAACCATGTAGTTATTGATCAGAACCACATAGAACTGCTTTAAGAGTCTGTCCTTGCATTCACTGAAGTCAATTTCTTCCTTGATCATTTCAAGGTCCAATTCAGGATGCCAAAAAGGACTATTCCTAAATGGAACAATAACCTAAAAGCTCAGCCTAGATATAGTCATTAGTTCCAGTAGGAAACAGCTGGTATTGATCCTAAAATAGTATTAGAATTTGTGAATTTTTTTTTCTTGATTCTTTCACCCTATCCCATTTTCTATTTAAAGTATGAAGTCACTGTAATTTTAGCCACTTTAGCACCATGTAGTGAATGATTCAACTTGCACACTTCAAATCTGCAGGAGAAAATGGTGTGTAAAGAAAAACCCCACAAAAGTCCACAAAAATGATAATAGAAACTGTGCTGGGTTGATGCTTCTGCTTAGTGCACTTTGTTTCCACCATGCAATGGTCAACGTACTTGAACACTGCAGTGGTTTTTAGCTGCTGTAGTCCATTCACACAAAAAAAAAAATAATCCCAAACTGTAGGAGAGCTACCTGTTTTACAAGTCAAGCACAAAGTTTTGATTTACACTGCTTTTATAGAAAAGAGTGCAGCGGTCATTGCACTACGCTTTCTGCAATATGTTCAGCAACAAACCATTTCTGCATTGTATTAAGCACATTTTTTCTAGAGCGTCCTTAGACACTTTCATACAAGTCCTATGACTGTTTTCCATCAACCAGGAACCTGAATGACTTCTGCAGCCACAATGGAAAATTCCCATTGCCCTTGATCAATACTAGACTTGAAAGGCACATGCGACTTCTTTTCTTCTTCTCTTTGATAAGCAAAAAGAGAGGATTCCCTAAAAGCTTTTAGGTTGCTACAACTGGTCCTCCACTGACACAGTAGTTAAATGTGTTCCACCTCCTTTCAGTTTGCTGGTTCCAGTATAACATCTGCCTGCTCTGGATTGTATATCAGCCAACCGGTTTCATCCAGGCCTCATCCTTGGCTAGACATTGAGATAGACAGGAAACAACACAGCCTGAACCTAATGAAAAAAAGACGGGGAAGCTGCCAGGGGTATCCTGGTGACATCACAGCCTGATCTTTTTGACCCTCTTTGGGGAGACAATGACAAACAAGTTAAATGAGAATGGTGACAAACTGAAAATCTTGCTGTTCTCCTAAATGATCTGTTCATTTTCTCTTCACTCCCTCTAACTTTTTCATTTAGTCTAGCTGAGCTTGGAAGTTTCTCCCTCTCTTTTTGGAGGTGAGAAAAGGAATATTCTCAGTTCCTGGTGAATTTGTCTACTGAACATACCTGATGATTGTATCCTATTTTCCCACTGATGTACCAGAAGAGAAATGTAATTAACTGCATTATCTCTGTGTAGGAGTTACATAAATCTACTCGTGAGAAGACGACTCAATAAGGGGATAATTTCCTCCTTTGATATGTCTGACTCTATTGATTTGAATGAAAATGTATGTGCATCTGAGGCACAATTTACATGGAGAAGGGCCTGAACTAAAATCTCTGGGTTGACCTACTAAATTAGGTGGAAGAACAGGAGACAAACTTTGCTTCCCATAAAGATCTCATTTTGCAAATAGCTAGGAAGGACAGGAAGTAAAGTGCACCATGTTAACAGATAGGCTAATTTTGCGAATACCCATGAATTGATACAGTTAGACAAATCAAATACAGTAAATTCTTTATTGTTATAAACATCACAGAGTTTTCTTTCATTTCCCTATTTCAAGCGTAAAGGAAAATTGCTGCAGGAGCAAAAGTAGTGACAAATCGTAGGCTATTGTATGTGATGTTTGTAAAATTAGGAAGTAATCTCTTTGGTGTGCAACCCTTCACAAGACACAAAGAAGAAACATTCTTAAACTAACAGCATTTTCTTGACATTCTCAGCACTATTACTCATCACAAATTCTTAGTTATTCCTCAGATTGGCCATTTTTGCCATTTAACACACAAAAAAAATCATGCCTTATCTGTTTTCATAAAGGAAAGCAGGGTGACATGAAAACTTTCCTCATCTTTTCTGAAATGAGAGAGTGCCCAGACACAGGGATTGTGGCGAGAGGTGTAAACCGCTCTTAGTGCCATTTCTAGAACACAAACATTTTACAGAGGCTTTTCTGTTTCCTTGCTGACAGAACTGGAAGAGGAACCCATGATGCCACCATGCAGAACAGCAGGGAGCCTTACTGCTCACCACCAGGAATGGCCCAGTGCCATTTGCTACTTCTACACTGTCTGCTCTCCCGCAAGAATCACCTTATCTGCTGGCCCAACGAGACCATTAATGGAAACCCTGTAGTATGCCATCAGAGCTCCACTTCTTGATCAATAGTTATTTACCTCTGAGAGGTCAGAGCTTGGCTAATATAGCTGAATAATTTTATTGATAGATAACATAACAATGAAAAATAAAGTTTAAAATAGAAGATGAATGAATTCAGCAGTTTCTTCGGGGATGAATATTATTATTTGAAAATTTTAATAGCTGGTGGAATGCTGAAAGGGTAGACAACAAAAGCATTGAATAATTGTCCTAGGACTATAATCAGACTTCCATTATTGACCTCTGCTAATATTCTGCTGTAACTGTCTGCTAAATTGGTTCCTTGGGGCTTGAAATATACAGTGATGTTATGAGTTCCTATTGTAAATTGCCACATAGAAAAGTAGCAAGTCTCTGAAATAGTGCTAGCCCTAGTTTGATCAATACTCAATTCTAAGCAGTGCAAGAGGCAACTGTTGCCATAGAAACATTGATGTCACCGAGGTTGAACAGTGGCTCTTACAACAAATCATTTCCTTTGAGCAGTTGTAATTGACTATATGTACAGTTTGCTGTCACCTGAGACTATTTACATCAAGCCAGTAACAGAGCTGCATTAGTTATTCTGGGAGTAAGAGGGTTAGCTCTTCTTTTTGTGACCTTACAAATACCTAGGAGGATATTGCCATGGCAACCAGAGATATAACAGGATGAACATTAAGGTAGCTACATAATGCAGTGGCATTCTTTCGGAGCATGAGAGGTAGTTTTAATAAACTTTATCTAGCCATTGCACAATATAAACATTACATTAGATATATCTCTGTCACAACTTTTGACTTCTAGAAATGTTACCTTTGGCATAGGTAAAAGCAAGAATCTTTGAAACTGGCTGCAGAACTAAAATGCTGCCCGTTTTGTACCGAGATGTTACAGAAGCACATTTTTACAGGATTAGGGAATGAGTCTAGGATGGAGAGCTTTTTTCTGTTTTCAGATGTAATGGTGCATGTTGAGGTAGTGCTCATTTCAGTATTTGTCTGAATTGTTATGGTCCGTTTTCTCAGTTAGCTAGGTATTATTTACATGTATTTCTTAAACACAAAGTGAGCCAGGTGCTTAAATACCTCTGTGCACTCGTATCATATTTTACCTCAATGGAGGTTTTAAAGTAGGCACTGTATAACCTTTAGTGCTTCCTCCGTTGCACCTGCCTTTGTTCTCGGAATGATTCCTCTGGAGCCAGTGGAACATCATTGTGCCCTGCAATGCTTGATAGTTCCTCAGAAGGGTGAGATTGGGTTGTAAAGTACCTGCAGTGTTCAGCAGCACCCAAGCAGTTAAAAGAAAAACCTCAGTAATGCATAACTTAGAAGCTCTCTAAATGCAAATTGATAACCTTGCCACGAAAATATGTGTTATAATACTTTTTAAAAGAGTGGTATCTGATCTGATACCATAATTACCCAAACCTGCTACATTCCGTAGTGTAAATATAAATTTAGTGACCTGTCAGTCAGTCATATAGACCAACATTCTCTGCTACATCAATAATAAAAATACTGTCCATCTACAAGCTACCAAATTTCAGATGTAAATAGCTAGCCTCCATATGCCTATAATTGCATGTATATACACTGTTTTCATGTCTTATATTGCGAACATGTAAAATTAGTATGATTGCTTATTCTAATGGTGTGATATATAGGCTTAATGGCCTCATATACTTGTAACTATTGAGGAAACAGATTAAGTTATGTGGGTTTATAAAATGCAGTGCCAATGGAATCTCGTAGCATCTCACACCTATCGCTTCTTTCACAAAATGCCATGTGCATGTGTGACATCCTGTTTATGATAATTCATGGTTGACTCATGGAAATTCATAGCCGCAAGAGATCAAGGCCTCCAAGACCTTTCTAAAAAACAGCAGCAACAAATGCAACTGGCAAGAGCTGTTTTTAAAAGTAACATTTATATAAATAGGATATAGCAAAAAAAGGTTATTTTCATATCCTAGGACACATCTATCTGATAAGAAGGAAGAAACTCTCCTTAGTCTATCCAGAAAGCATTTCAGGCTTTCTAGAATCTTTGTCTGAAATTTCTATCACTACTTGCTATTGCCGACAAAATCTAGGGGAATTACATCGTTGGCACAGCAATTTGTGTACTAGAATGGTTCAGAAAGGAATTAGACCATAGGTGTTGCCTGTGTCTTCAGGTGAAAGAATTGTGACATTTTCTACTATTTAGAAATACACTTTGTGGGAATGTATTTTTGAAATGCAACATGAAATCACAGCTGTATAATATACAGTACATAAAAGTAACTGAAAATAAAGTATGTGCTGACATTTTGATTTAGGTGCAATAAAATTAATTTACAGGGAGGAACTGAGAATGCTGCATTCTTTCCTTCCTTCAGTTTCAAACACAGGCTTCCTTCCCTACCCATCCACCTTTTTCTCTGAGGAAGGCTGTATAACTTTCCTGGGGTAAAGAGAACGATCTCTAATGTTATATCATTTTTGTGATCCTGTCACACAGATCACTGAAAAAGAACATAGCCCTGTTGATACATTTTAAAAATCCTCCACTAGAACCCAAATGCAAATATTTTTTTAGTATTCAGAGACTGTACGGGCGAAGGTCTGGCAGTGACTCTCTTCTCATTTTATTTCTGGGTGGTCGTGTCAGCTGTTATCTGGTTCCGGTCTCGTTCACATTTTGGGTTGAGCAAAGTGTTCTGTGATTTTGGTTTGCTTCCACTGTGGTAGTTGCTGTTAGCGTGCAGGTGACCTGCTGCTCGCTTAGATGAGACAGTTCTTTCTGAGGTGCTTATGATTGGTTTTGAGTAGTTTTGAGGAAAAACGAGAGATGACAGTGAGATGGCATTTGTGTTTGGACATTCTAATACCATGGATTTACTTGAATTCTGAAAAACATAGTTAAAGTGGAAACTATAAACACTGTGGCAGCAGCATCAGGCACAAAGATGAGAGAACTATTTATGTAACAGGCATAATTAATGAGAATGTCGCTATTTTGGTAACTGTGAAAAGCAGCCAGTCCTTTGTGTAGTCAGAGCAGCAGAGCAGCGAGGACAAGTTAAAAATACGGGGTGCTGAGAGGTAGGCAGAGCAGTGGACGTACAGAAGCAGCAGCAGCACGAGTACAGATACAAAAGGGCTGAGATTCTGCTATCATTACAGTTATCCTTCTGTACCCTTCATGATTCCCTGGCAGAGAAATGCAGACACAGTACTGACAGCCTCTCCGCCGAAGCACAGGATCTGGAAGAGAAAGAAGTATTTTATACATTAGATGCGCTAATGCAGGCCAGGACTGTGAGCCGTGAGCGCGGTATAGCCAAGGGACAGCTCTTGAAGCTTGATGAGCTCTACAAATGCGTGTGTGAAATACTCAGCAGAAAGTCTTATGTTGCCAGTAGTCTTTGGCCAGCATCGTATATAAACTTTCCGTGACCCGCAGAGACAGCTATGCTCAGTGAGAATGCTGAAGGGGTTGAAACTGAGGGTAGGATTCTCAGGAGATGGAGGCCTAGAGAGGGAGAGCTGGATCTTACGGTCTGTGTAATGAATTCCCACAGGTCAGTTAAAATGAACCCAAACCGAACTTTGTTCAGCTCTGTGTCCTCCATTTTGGAATAAGAAAGCGGTGGATCAGTTTTGTTCTCTCCTTATTGTGGCCCTTTTTGCAGTGGACATGCTTCATTGCAACAACTGTTTCTTACTGGCCGCTCTGTTAACTACTGCAAATGCAACACACTCAACCAAATATTTTGTCTTTAAGAAGCTTCAGAAATGCATAGGTCTTATGGAAAGCCATGAATTTTTTTCTCAAATCTGAATGCAATAGAAAGTCAGTAAGGAATTCTTTTCTGGCTCTGGCTATCTTTTATGGCCTGGAATTCTGAAAGCTGATGTTCCCTCTCCTTCTCCATCCCCTTCCCTTCCCTTGAGTAGCTGAATTCAGTGTCAATTACTCTTGATTGACATTGCTATTAAGTCAAGTTGGAATCAGCTCCATTGTCTTCAGTGGAATTTTCCTTTCCAGTTTTGGCACCTTTTCCTTCCCAGTACTGCTGTTACATTTTAATTTTGATTTGTTTGTCAGAAACGCAGCCAATCAGAGCTCTGGTATGACTATATTTATGCTCTTAGTTACAACACAAACTACTGAACGCTTTGTTTTAGGGGAAAAAAAACCAGACCAGTTAGAGAGATCAACTCCTTCTGTTAAGGATCTCATATAAATGTCCATATCCGCGAGAAACAACGAGCATTACATTTCTTTCCTAATGTTGGTCAAAAGTACGCAGATTTCTTAATTGCCATGAACTTTCTTTTTCTTATTTTTCAGAAAGTTTTTCCTAACCTGGCAAAAGCTGGCCCAAAATATAATTGGTTTTGAGAAATCTGGAAACAAGTTTTACGTTACATTTTGAATGGCTGCTAAATCTATTGGTTACCCCCTGGAGGGCTAAAGGTGACTAATCATATCCAACCTGTCATTGTCTTTGGTGTTGTGTTTTATGCAAGAGACTTCTCTTTGTATGGCTTCAGCAGTATGAATAGATTTGATCTCTAAATCGTGTAACTGTGGTAGCAGCAATACTTAGTGTACCTACAAAACTATTGACTGGCATGGTTTATTTTGCCTGTATGGGGAAGGGTTTTTTTGACTAGTAACCAGTAGAGTTCTGTCATTATAACTTGGGATCACACTTCCAGCACACACAGTGACGTAGTTTCCTGGTAGTCCTATGGTGGTAAAACCCTCCTGTGAGGGATCCATCTATCATCCCGTCTAGGAGATTTGAGGTTAGGAATTCTTGTGTCATGATTTATTCAGTGATCTAATGCTAGTTCTTCTGGGGATCCCGTATCTCTGATGTGAGGGGACACTTTTACCAACTTGCTGTTGATCAATTACCTGCCATGGCAGGACTGGGTGTGGTATTGCCTGAACTCATATGAACGTTGCGGAGATCTGTCCCACCCTTTAATTCTGGTGTTTCTGATAGATGCCTTCTTTATGGCAGAGACTTTATGTGGCTGAGTCCCTCTGAACTTCTAGCTTCCTCCTCAGTGTGAGTCTCTGGGGCTTGGCTGAGATGTCTCCTCCATGTTCTGGCAACTGGATTTTACTTGCTCCCTCCCTGTCTTTAGTCAGGTGTAAGACTGCTAAATGCCTTTTCCTGGGGCTTCAGTTGAGATATGATGAGAACAAAAAACCAAAAAGCTTTCCCATATGACAGTACCCCAAACTTAACAGAAAACAAAGGAATGAGAGAATGCAAAAGATTTTTTTCACAAGAGAAATAGTGCCGGAAATTATAATCAGGGCTGTGCAACAGCTTTTTGTATAGGTTACTAGTAGAGATCTCTTGATAAGTCAGAGTTGTCTTTTTGGGACGAGAAAAAAACCACAGAAATTTCTGCAGAATCAAAAGGAAGTCTTGGTCTTTCTCCCCTCTCTCTTAAGAATTAATTATTTTCCATTGATAAAGATTTGGGATTAGTAAGTATCATAGTGCATGTTTAGAAGGGCAGATCTGCAGTGGTATGCAAGACTGTCATCCAGCTGCCTGTCGCTGGTGGGTGGGTGTCCACAGCCGTCAGTGGCTTGAGAATGTCTGTGCGTGGGAAGAGTGAGGGAATGAAGGAACGGAAACTGAGAGAGGGTGCCGTCCTGTCCAAGAAAGCTCTGTCAGCACAACAATCTGTTCCAATACTGTCTTAAGATCTCTTAGTGTGTGCTAAGATGCCCACATGCTTTTCCATGATTGACCCTTTCATTACTGTGACCCTGACAATCAAGGCAGCTGCATGTCTTTTCCTGCACCCCTATTTATCATACCAACTGCTTCAGGGCTACAGACTTCTGGAAAAGAGCTGTGTTTCTCTGCCCTTGACCATACACTGGACATTGGAGGAAGAGAAATCTTTTGTGGTCTGGATATTTGGGGGGCTACAGGATAGATGGGGAGGGACTTTTTAGGGTGTAGTGATTGGACGAGGGGTAATGGCTTTAAACTGAAAGAGGGTAGATTTAGATTAGATATGAGGAAGAAATTCGATACTCTTGAGAGCAGTGAGACACTGGAACAGGTTGCCTTGGAAAGTTGTGGATGGCCCGTCGCTGGAAGTGTTCAAGGCCAGGTTGGATGAGGCTTTGAGCAGCCTGGTCTAGTGGGAGGTGCCCCTGCCCATGGCAGGGGGGTTGGACTAGATGATCTTTAAGGTCCCTTCCAACTCTAACCATTCTATGATTCTATATTGCTGAGAAAGGTTCTATTTGGATTCCGTTTGCCTGGGCTGTGCCTTTAAAGAGTAGGGAAGCCGTGTGTGTCCTCTGTGTCTAGGATGCTAAGCAGTGACTCCTCTAGGTGCTCTCTGCCTTTTTTGTGAGAGAGGTAATGAGCGTCTCATCTATTCCTGCTGTGCTGAGGCCAGAAAGATGGGGGCAAGCAGGGCGGAGGTGATGTCTTGGGTTTCACAGCCTCAGTCAGGCATTCTGGTTCCCGTCATTGCCTGCTAGGCATAGCTCAGCACCTACGTCCTAGTGCCTCCCCTCAGTCAGTGCTCTTCCCTGAGCCCTTGCGTCATGCTGTCTGAGCAGAGGTGGAGAGTGTGGATGTTCATGCAAGGTCTTTTACAGAAGGCAGTTGTGACAGCTATGATGAATGAGTAAGAAGTTGTGAAGAAGCAAGAATCAGGTTGGGAGGTGTGGAGGCAATGATGGGAATAGCTTCAGGCTACCTTGTAGGCCTAGAGTTGCCTAGCTGTCTGGGACAATGTGAAAGGGGGGCATGTTTTCAGCACTCAGTCTTAGCTGTCCATGGCACAACATAGTAGTTATGGAGGGAAATTGGTTGTTTCGCATCTACTAGCACATCGGCTGTCTGATACAGAGGTAATTTCTTTGGTGTTTAGCGTAGGTATGTCCTATACCAAACTTGGAGAGAAATCCAGTGGCAATAAACCTCAATGCAGCCAGTTTTATTGTTGTTTGGTTTTTAAAAGTTCTTTATCACAGCATTTGCTTTATCTCTTTATTAAGGCATTATAGGAGTCCTTTTTTCTATCTCTGTCAATACCATTTCTCTCTGCATACTTTTTTTCCCAAACTATTTCCTTGACATTGTAGTTTTGAGTAACTTTCAATCAGTCTTCTCTGGTGAGGACAAATACAAATACTTTTTATATAAAGCAGTATTAAGCATTTTTATTGGCACTGGCCATTTCATGAGTTAACTTTCTTCTCCAACACCCCAATATAAACTGTTGTTTGGCAATGGATGATAAATTAATCTTCATAATCTTTCTATGCAGTTAATATTAACATTCATAACACTTATTTGCTTTAAGTACGTAAATCTCTGACTATGCTATCCTTTTACCAGGGCTATATAACAATCTCTATGTCTATACTTAAGTGAACCTTTCCATTCCCAAAATAGGAAATGCTGACCTCAAAACAGTATGAGTTATGGATTTCTTTTCATGGCAATAAATGATTGACTTTACCCAGGGTATAGGAAGAAAATACAACAGAAACTATAATGAAAAAAATACACTCCATTTGTCCTTCATGCAGACAAGCATGGAGTTCCTATAGTCTTATATATTGCATCTACCTTGGTATCAATATAAGATTATTAGTAGATAATAATATTAAAGTTCATCATGATTAATGTAATTAACAAGCATACAGAAAGCAATAAAGATTTTTCTGTGTTACTGGAAATGCTTTTAGATGCCGTTATGGTCTCCACCATTGTGTATCTCATATTTAAGACTGTTCTTTCCTTTAGCTGGAAGCTTTCTTCCCTTGCAAAAAGTAGACATGGGCCGGACAGTTCATCTGACATAAAGCACCTCTGGGCCGGAATACTCATGCAGAGGAAGGAACCTGTTCACTTAAGAAAGCGGTGGGACACGCTGCCTCCTTTCCTGGCCATGCTTATGCTGTTATTAAATAACATAAATAATAATAACAATAAATTATTAATAGTGAATTATGCTTAGCACTTACATATACAATTTATTACCAAAAGGTGGAGTTAGGCCTTATTTGCTCAGTGCAGCAGGCCGTATGCTCAGCATTTAAGTTTGATTTTTGTTAAGAATCAGACTGGCTTATTACTGCAGTTTAAAAATTACCTTCAAAAGCCCAAAACAAGGGGACTAGAATAGGTTCCATACTTGTCTTTTAATCTGATGATATCTAGAAGGGCACCATGATGTTACAGGTAAAAAATACGCTATGCTACTACCACTGTTAGAAAATGACTTCTGAGAGTAGGCGCATGAAGGTCTGTGTTAGAAGGCAGAGTTGGTCTGGGTTAAGTTCAGGTTTCCTTGTCCGTGGTTTATTATAGAGAATTTTTGAGTTTAGGGGATTGAATATAAACTACCTCAAAAGGGATTGACTTTAGTTAGGAGAATGATAGTGTTACATTAGTGGTGGAAAGAGCAAGCCTGTCGTAAGGACAGTAGTGAAAGAGAAGTAGAAATGTTCTAGCAAGATGGAGGAAGCTCTGCGGGTACGTTGAAGCATTTGCTCAGCTGGGCTATGTTCCTGTTGATCAGTGTCTACGGAGAACATGATGCTTTTTTTCTCGAGTACATTTACTTCCGTCTTCATCCCTTCCACCAATCCAATATGCAACTCAGACAAATCTCCTGTTTAATTATTGCTGGGCAAACTGGGCAGCCATGCATTCACACTGTTAAAATGTTGCACTGTCGATTTGTTCTGGTGCTATGAATGGCTTTAGAACAGCCACGACTCTATTTTAGTTTTTGATGCTTTGAGAAAAGTTATGTATAGGGAGTATAGTTGAGCATCACAGGCTCAGTAATAAATGATGTTCATTAGATTCAGGTATATTTGTACAAAACAAACCCTGTTCTTTCTGAGACTAGGATGAGATATGCCGCTTTGCAGCAGGGAGCCTGACTGATGTAGAGTAAAGCTTAACACATACCTAATTACAGAGCAGACTTCCCCTTTCTGCGATTCAGAGGCATTAATTAAAGAAAGAAATTTATTACAACCTGCTCCATTATCTCCAGTCACCTTTACACAGATGAAGACTAAATTCTCTCTCTTTCTAACAGTTTTGCACACAGAACCATAGCAGTTTGGCAGACACTTTTTACTTTATGTAGACAAGCAAAACAGGATTTAAGAGAGATGGTCCACTTGGTAGATCTACTTTATAAATCACGTTTCTTTCCTATCTGCTCTCTCTTTTCTGGGAGATGTTTAGACTGTGAACCCATGAGTTAACACCTCTTTTGGAAAAAGGTATTGGCTTCTGGTCAAGCATCCTGGCAGAGACATTTGGAGCAGGTGCCATACTTGTGCAACTGGCACTGGCACCAGGCTCAAGTTGAACGCTTTCCAACACACTGTGTGCATGGCACAGGTGTTGGAGGCTGATGACTTTGAACTCTGTTGTGTCACTCAAATCTGCCTTGCATCACTGTAGCCCATTAGACGGATTACTTTGTGCTCTTAGATGAGAAGGGGACTGCTAATTTCCAGATGTGGAGGCTAGTTTAATGTTTTTGTATGATGAATTGACAGTAGCTCCAGAGCAGAAACAAGTATCATTCTTGGGGAGGTAACTATACTGAACACCTCCCAGGTTGCAATGCAGCAATTCAGTGTGGGAAAAGAGCAAGAGACTGCAAAGCTAAGAATCTTACAATGAGAACAGAGTCAAGAAGGAAGACACTTGCTACTGATACAATTCTTTAAAAAAATATTTTCAAGTGTAAAACCTTGTCAAAGATCAGAAAATCTCTTGCTGTCCTCACAGAAAGAGGTTGTTGTCAAAGGGAACACCCTGAAAGTCAGTACACAGTTTAGACAACTCCCAGGGACTGCCTGATGAATGGAAGAAAAAATATCAGGAGCCCATCCATGGGGCCCAGCCTTTCTGTGTGATTAGTGAGGTCCAGTTAGGTCAACTTCCACCAAGTATTTCCAAACAAGCTATTTGTGATTAATCATAAAGATGAGTCAGAGCTTTTTTACAGGAAGCTAGAAGAGAGATCTCTTGCTGAGGCCATCTGGAATTCCTCCGAGTCTCGTCAGAAGAGCCTTTGGCTACCTTACCCTGACAAAGTCGAGAAGCATAAAAAGAGGCCGTATTCTTACTGGGCACAGGCAATGAAGTAGGGAATTGACAGCGTCCTTGTAGAACCAGCTGTGTCTTTAAACATAATACAAACAAAAATAAAAGGGCCTGAGACTCTCAGCTCTTGAAGTTCAGACCTCGGATCCAGACTATGGGCTGTCTGTCCATGAACTGGATAAGCTGTGTGCAAAATACCCTTTTTGAAAACAGATATTTTAGCTTCCTGCAGGCTGTACTTGCCAGCCTTCCTACTAACTTGATCCTGTCTCTCCCTTATCCCTCCAATGCCATGCCAATTACTTCAGCTGGTGTTCCTACCCCCTCCAGCCTCCCAGATTGCATGTCCCAGGAGGTGCATGTCTGGCAGATGGCATTTGCTTGTGCTGCTTCATTGCTTGCATTAGGAGTTCAGTGTTGTAGGCCATTCAGGGAAGAGTGCTTCGTGTCTATACAGCAAGCATGAGGGCACTTAGGTCAAGTTGTCTCTGTAAGAGCAAACATCAGTTCTTCCCTTTTCCCTCTTTGCATAGCTGATGCCCAAAGGCTACATGGTGTAGTCTCCTCTAGGGGTGAGTCTGTCTCCCTTCTCTTTGCTTAGGCAGAGATGTCCAGAAACACCACCCTGGTTCTTGACTTGTATTTGCTCCTGTGTGTGCAAGGGGCAGCTGAGGGCAAAGGAAGCAGGCTTCTCTCAGATGGGCTCCACATTCTTGAATTCATTGGTCAAGAAGGTCATATGCCATCTTCCCTCCCTGCAGCAGCTTACAGCTACCATCCTCCCTACTCCCACTCTTTGGTTTGTTGTAGGCGTCCTTTTGCTATTTAACTATCATCTGGTGCCAATCCTAGTTCTGCCTGTATCTCTGCTGAGACATCTGGGTATGGCAGATCTTAGCAATCATGGCTGTGGGGCAGATTATTGAAGGCATCAACACATGTGTTCGTGGCTAAAAAGAAGGAAGGTCATTGCCTCATCCCTGGCCCAGATGGCAACTCTGAAGATAGCTGTTGCTGGTACAATGCAACTTAGAGTAGCTTCTATCTTAATATGGCCATCCATGTTGTCTCAGCACTGATGTCTTTGAGACAGCACTGGAGACTGGAGGTAGTGCTTTGCAGAGCACAAGGACACAGTGGAACAATGAGGCCACAAAGTTTTCTTGGATAGGTGCTGGGGTTGAAATTGGCGGCATGCAGACTGCGTGAGTGGGCATTTTGCAGTACGGATACAGACTTTGCAAACTCTTCACACAATTGCCCCGTATTCCTGCAAAAGACAAGCAGTATTTATCCCCTAATGAAAAGGGACTTATGGCTGATTCTTTCTTACCAATATTTGCTGTGATGAAGAGCAGATTGATCATAGTCATATGCAGGTGCTCCGTCTGTAGGAGAGTGTTTTTCCCCCCAACTTATTAGTGTTACATGGAGCTTGCTTTATTAGCTCGTTCCTAGTTCATCTAATGAATTTTCAGCTTTCAGAGTCCCTCTATACATATATTTCACACTGAAGGGCAAGTAGAATAGTTTTTAAAATTGCAGGAGAAATAAATAATTCTGAGCAGTGTTGAACCCTGCTGCCTAGCCCTGTGCTTTATAGATAATTGTTCATTGATCTGTCTGGTGTGAAGGAACTTCTGGATCTCTTATATCAACATCCTGTTGATTCTGGGAGCTGGGGTTATTTCCCTGTCTCTCTTCTCTCTCTCTCACTGTACATTTTTTAGATGTCTGTTTTTGAAAGAATGCCAAATAACAGGCTAAATAGGTCAAAGACTGTAGGAGAGGAGGAACGTGGATGGAAACTTAAAACGGACACAGGGCCAAGGCAAAAGAGCCTTGAAGAAAAGAAAAGGCATCTTGCAGTTTCTTTTCAGCTACAGCGTGTTTAGGATGGGTGACTGATGACATAAGTAATGAGTAGGCTGGATTACTGTGGTTATGTGATGGCATTTTGTGCAAGTGTGTAGTGATATATTGGAGAGGGGATGTAAAGGACCTGAAACTGGGCAATTGTATTAACCTCAGTCAAGTTTCTGTTCCAGTCAGAGCTTTTCTTCTGTTCCAAAACACAATGTTGTCTTCTTGCTTTGTGCTCGGTAGAGCAATATTTTTACCATTCTTTATAACTGAGAGGATAAGTAGGATGCCCAAGAGTTTTGTCTAATCATTTAGCTAATGATCCTGCTCTGTAATATCTGTTCAGGTGTTTAATTCAGTTTAGATTATTGCTCTGATAGTCCTTTCTGGCCATTGGTTTTGATAGGACTCACTTCTACGCTATGTATCCCCTGAAGAAGGAAGGTCATAGTTGAGCTCTGAATTTACTGACAGTGTCTCGTTTTTGATTATGCCTCAGTGTGGGGCATTCAAACCAAATATTAATCTTTAGTTTATATTAATGTATCTTTAATTGTACCCCAGATTTCACATGTATGTTTTGTGAGTCAAATTTTTTTTAAAAAAACACGGTTTGTAGCGTAACTGCATATCCGGTTGTCTTGTAGGGAGGGAGGAAGTGTTAGTGCTCCATGCAGTAATCACTGTGGGTCTGTGTAACCATTCTGTTCTGCAAGCAAGAAACCCTCAAACTCTCCCACCCTGAGGTGTTTAAAAATATGTCTCCGTAACATGCCGGAGAATTTATGGCGTAGAGCTATTAGAAGAACCGGAGAAACTTGTGGGCAGATGCAGGAACTACACTGCATTGTTATTCCTTCAAACCTGAGAGAGAACCTCATATCTTTGATGCTTAGCTGTCCTCTTATGTATTTGAATACATGGGGCCAGACTCTTTCCTAGGAGCTTAAAGTACCTTCTCTGATGTGCAGCACTTTATATGTCTTGATGCTTCAGTTTGAAGTGTTTAAAACTTCTTTTGCCATGTCACCTGCTATATTTTTCTCCAGTATCTAAGCACAGTATTTTTTGGCTTATTAACTGGCAGTTTTCTACTCCGAGTAAGATATTCTGAGGAAGGGTATCATGATATACTCATATATTATGTTCTTTTGAAACTTTTTAGCAAATAAACAAAACCAAACCAGCTAGACAAGCATGAATGGAAGACTCCCCAGATCCCCAATTCACCTCTCATTGAAAAGTCATTAAAGTTGTGGCTAGTCAGCAAATCCAAAATCTAGCACCTGTTTGCCAGATAAGAACCAGGTGCACTGTGTGTGTATTATTTAACCCATCTGCAATTTGCATACCATATGCAGTACCAGTTGTTTAAGTTGCTTTGCGTAAGGTGTTTTGGGATATTATGTTTTTATCAAAGATGAAAGGTTGATGTAATAGAGCAAAACTTGTAGTAAGACTTTGTGATATCAGTATCTTGAAGTCATGAGATTACACGAGGGTTGAATTTTTGACTTGCAGAGTTTTTATTTCTTTATTTTTCTTTTCAATGATCCAACCCACATTTTTTGTTCTAAAAATATATTTCACCTCTTAGCTTATTTCTTCATTGGCTTTGATTAGGTCATGACTTATTGAACCAAAATGAATTCTTCTTGGTTTTCTTTCAAAATAGTTAGAAAAAGACAAGTTCCCTAGGCAGGACAGTCTTTTGGAATCCTCTTCGTTTAATGCACATGGGACATTCCTGTGATATGAGTTCATTTTGAAATTATTTCTTTTCCTTTAAAACAGAGCCGTTATGTAAAACCACTTTCACTTTTTCTGAAAACTATTGTCCTCTGAAGTGTCTGGAATCCTGAAACTGAAGTCACAGAAAATCTTTCTTGTCTGCTTTCAGCCTACTGGTATTTTCTGCCGTCCTCCATTTTGTTCACATACATTGGTGAAGGTCCTATAAAGTTTTTCACAGCCTGTGATGTCAGATCAGATTTACTGCGGTGACAGTCTGAAATGGCGTGGAAATATAGACAGTGCTAGAGAACTTACATCTTAGGCCTCTAGTAGACAACAGCAAAGGAGTGGAGTTCGATCTGGATTTCATACTGGATGGCAAAATACTTGACATTCCTCATTATATCTAATATTATGTTCTGAATAAGTTTTCATTAATCTGTAAAAACTACTGATTATAAATTAGTGCATTTGTTTGTGAGATACAATCACAAAGGAAGGGTGAATTGTGGGGTTAGTAGGATTTTAGTGTTTGGTAGACTTCGATTCAGGTTTTGGTTCCGTTCTAGGTTTACTCTGTATTCCTGGGCAAGTTGCTTATTGTGTGGCTAATTTTCATACTGTCAAAAAGTAGAAATGGGAATGCTTGTTTTCTCTTTACTCTTACCCACCACGATCAAACTGGTGATACTCTATTACTTACCCCATACATATGATGCAGCCATAATCTTTAGTATATGGCTTGAGGTGATCTGACATACTGTAGAAAAATAGCAGAAACTAATCTTGGACATTCTGAGTGTTTCTTAACACCCTGAATTCCATATCACTACTGTGGAAATCAGTGTTATCTCACAACATGAGAACGTAACTGATAAAATTTTAAGAGATTCACAGAAGTTATACCACTGGTGCAGTAATTACGATCTGGTGATTCTTAGAGGCTTCATATTGTGTTGGCTTTTCCTCTTTCTTTCCTGGTGCTAAATTATGCTGAACAACCATAAATCCTTTCCTGAAATATGCTTAGCATATAAGGAATTTCTAAGTGATTGTTGCAGAGCTGTTTGTCAAGAAGAGAAGAAGCAGGTGATCTGCATAGTAGTAAGTTGGTTCATGTGACAACCCTGGCATTAAATATGGGCTTGGTGATTCAGCACCATGAAACAAATTCCAGTTATTAATAGGTAATGGGCAATTGCTAGAGGTATGTCTCAGTCAGTAACTTTCTGTAATAGCGTAAACTTCATCTCTAAAGTTGCTCAGTTTAGACAAAAATAAACTCCATTTAAACATTTTGTTTCCAAAACCTCATCCTATTATCATTTACAGCAAATCCTTCTAAAACTCGCGTTAGGAGTAGCTATCATTAATCTACGCCTATTGCCATGTTATTTTCACAAGCAAATCTTTTAAAAAGCTTTTCCTATTTAAAAGTCAGTTTCTACTGCATACAGTTATTCTCGGTCCCCTTGTACAAGCACAGAATAGTAACTTCTGCTATGACACTGGTGCTTTCTTAGAAAAGACATTTGAGCGAAATAGAAGGGCAAAACAAGGTCACTGGCATTATATATCTACAGTGAGCTTTAAGAAATGAGTCAGACTTACAGATGGAATGATAGTTCACCTTGTCATGAGAACACACATCTTCAAAAGGCTCATGCTTTGGAAAAATAAAGTAAAAACCATAAGGAACCACTTAAGGAGGCTGCATAAATAATTTGCCATTTGTGAGCAATATATGCAAAACGATAGGACTGCAAGGACTGTATTTGATGGAAAAGCTTCTAACCATTTAAACTGCCATCCTGGTGTTTATTACCTGAATCACCTCCGGGAGTCTGATAAACACCTGTGATCTGCTGGTAATTCAGGAAAGGAAGCAGCACTCTGCATGACCTGCTTTTTTTCTCTCAAGCAGTCATGGTGTAATAAACAGTGTACAGTGGTTTTGAACATGCAAAGAATATATTTAGACAAGTTAAGGCTACTACTCTTGGTTTAATGCTTAACAAACTAACAGCAGGAAGTAAGTGGTTTAGCACCTCGATATAGTATACACAGAAATGGAAGGAGAGAGAAAAAGACAATAGGAGCTAGTGGTACTTGGAAGGCAATTCAGTCATTTGGTTTTAAATTGAGAGTAAATGGTAAAAACCTTAAAGAGAAATAGGGAAGAAGCAGGGGTTTCTTTTAACCTCTACATTTTTAAAGTTACTACATGACCAGTAAAGTAATAATTTCCTGGAAAGCAATATTTAAATATATCCATCATCATTTAGATCTTGGACACATACTTAAATATTATTGATTATTTGCAATTGTGTGCATCCGTGTGTAGGTATATTAAACAAAAGAAAGTAATGGTAGCATGTCAGTGATTGGGATAAAGTGCAAAAATGGAACTGGAGTCTCTAATTACTAGTTGTTTGGTTTTTTTTTTTTTAATTAAGAAAGCCACAAGCAAATTATAGACATCCAGTTTATAGCATTGCAATCTTACAGGCTTGCTCTCATGAATATGGTAATTTTTTATTTTATGCCCTCTTGAGATGTCTTGTTAAAAACATTTTATTGGTGATCCTAAAATTCAGTAAATTTGAAGCCCTTGGCACCCTGAAGATAGTTAAAGTTCTTCAAAAAATGTCAGCAATAAATATTTGGCAAATATAAAGAATATGCACATTTTTCCCAAGTGGGTGATATATTTTTTTCTAAGTTCTTATAGTCAAGTGATGACACTGCAGTTCAGAATAGAAGTGCATATTGATATTTTCTTCCAGAAACTGCATGTGTTGCTTGGAGAGTGCTTCTCCAACAGAGTTATTTTTGTGCGGACACCTGGAAGTGGTTACGTACTTGCTCCGGCTTGCAGACTAGTTTTGGACAGTCAGGTGTACGGATGAGCAAGTGGTCTTTATTTGGAGCAATTAAAATTCTAACATTCTCCTCTCTTGACATGCAATTACTAGGGCTCTGCTGTTCCCACTAATTGCTCTTGCTGGGGACATTGGTGAGGAGCCAATGATTTTGATGGGTAGTGGATTATCATTTTTACTCCGCTACCTGAGAAAAAAATCATTTGCAAAATCCCATGTGTAATTAGCAAGACTCATGATTAATTGTCCTGCAAAATTAGCTTCACTGTTGCTTTTATTTTACTGCTTCAAATATTAATTAATGTTAACTCCTTTCCTTCAGTTCTAGCTTTTGAATATTCAACGTGGCTTTGAAAAATTAGTCAGGGCTTCTACTTGCATTAACATTCTGGTGCTTTGATTTCTGAATAAGTATTCTGATTTAAAAGATCACACTTGGGTCATAAATAATTTTTATAGGAGGACAAACAAAGCATCAAAGCATCATGGGAAGGCATTCATGCACTAACTGAAAGTAAATTGTTTCGGTAATGATTCATTCCCCCAGTGCTTTTGGGGAAACATCAGCAAATATGCAAAACACTGCATTGTGTGGGGCAAAACAATTATTTAATGACAGCAATCAATGTATATATTTTCAAATAAGTAGCACAGTGAAAGAGGTAAAAATAATGGCAGACTAATACCGTTTTAGTACCAAATTGTCCTTTAAACTTTGAGCAGTTGCAGTATCTACTCTCTGCATTTCTATGAATTGCGGATTCTTATGTTTGATGGTGTAGGGTAGGAAATGCCCAGTGTCTATACTTCAATGCGGTCTGCCTAAATGCTCTCAAAATTCGTATGTGTTTAGTGTTATGACTCTGACAGGGTCAGAAAGCACAGAAATGACCTAGTGAAGACTGTTCTTGGGTCACTGGGATGCTGACAGATTGAGTTCACAGGACAGCTCATTAAAACCAACAGTAAGATGTCCTGAGACCCCAAAGAGCCTTGGCTTCTGTTTTAGCTGTGTTTTGATTGTGCCAGGTTAGCTCTCGCAACCCCTCACAACAGAGCTCTTTTCCAAGAACTACTGGTTCCTCCCAGCACAGCTGCAGCACTACCTGTGGAGCACTCCTGCACAACAGTTACAGCCTTAATTTTGCCCCCATGTCGGTCCTTGCTTTATTTCTTCTCTGTGTTTTCAGCATGAGCTAGACAAGTTTCTCCATAATTCATCAGAAGATCCCTCACCCTCCTAAATATTCTTCTCAATATGCAATAATCTCACTGTAATCTTGTCATAAAACTCAAAGTTGAGGACTGGAGAGAGCAGTAGGGGTGAAGGTGACAACGTGGTGTATTGGGCAACACACTTGTCTTCAATATCAAGCATAACAGGAGAACCAAGTTTGGGAAATTCTATCTCACTCGCTCTTCTCATTAAAGTGTACAGCTCTTCTGGCAGCTTCTGTCAGGCTTTTGTAATGCAGTGCAAGACCCAGAAAGCTATAGCTATCTTTTATGGTTTTACTTCCTTCAGACTTCTCTGAGGACTGATTTTGTCCTTGCATGCCTGCAAAATGACATTACAGCCAGTTTTCCTGTTTTCGGTACAGCAATTCTGTTCTCCACATCCTCACATATGAAATAATCAAAGAAATCGCTTTCTCATTGCTTGAAAATGAGTGCTTGCCCCAAAGCTATGCTGGTAGTTTCACCCTTGAGCGTTCTGCTATTTGCAGAAACTGCCTCTAGTCTTGTCATCCCACCTATTTCTCTTGGCGTGCCTTGTTCACGTGAAAGTGTATGTTTACATGGAAAGAAAGAATTCCACCATTAAACCACGTAGTTGATTTTACCTACCTTTTTGATCAAGTGAATGAGTTCTTTTAACTGTTTTTCTAATAATGACCTAGGAAATCAATGACCAAAAAAAAATGTGTTACCTTTATAGCTGAAATTAATTAAAAATCAGACCTGAATCTAACCTTTAGTTTGGTCACACTGTCCAAAAACAGTGATTCCAGAATTCCTTACAAGCTCATGAAAGATCTTGTGTCATCCTTCGCAAAACTGTCTTTTTTTATGCCCTTCTCAAATCCCAGCTGTAATAACTGGTTTCAGTGTACAAGCCTCTTGCCCCTCTTAAGAGGCTCAGACATGTCTTTCTCTTCCCTAAACTAGAAAGGCTGCCTTGTAGGCATATCAATTCAGAATTTCTGTAGAGCCTCAGAATGTCTTCATAAATGAGTGAAAACCAAGAAATAAATTCCAGCCTAGATCCAAACGTCAAGAAAGGATTCACGTTTTGCTTGGATCTTTGGGGATCTTTGAATAAATTAAGGGCTCTGTGAGTCTTCTGCTGTTCATCTGTAATTACTTACTCAGACTAAGGTGCAACCATGAAGCCAAAATTGATTCACATACTTTTCTAATTTCAGCAGAAGCAGTCACGTATAGTAGTGGTTGCAAAGAAGGAAGCAGGAACACTTGCAGATGTGCATGTATAGGATGCTTGCTAGAAAAACTCTAATTTTGTCTCGGTTATGTGCTCTGAGAAGCCTTTTCTACATGGAAAAGTAACGTCACCTGTTCTGATAAGAACACATCATTCTTCCTGTGCAATCATAGCTATATGAAGTAATAAACGGCCTTTTTTGCTCTTAAATATACCGTTTTTAAAAGTCACATACTAACTGTATTAAAGCCCTGCATACACTGGTATCATGTTGCAGCACTCTGCCCGAGAGTAACTGAAGGATGTGAATCACAGGTAGGGTCTGGGAGAAGGATGCCCATTTGGGAATTTAAATTCAGATTTGGTCCTTTACAAAAATGAAGATGACTTTGGTCTACTAATTTGATAGAAATTAATGAAGCACAAATAGAAATTAATGAAGCACAAATAGAAATTAATGAAGCACAAAAGAGAAGCTTAGATATGGAAATTACTAAGATTGAGACCTTTCTGTTTCCACAACTGTCACATTTACTGGTCAAACGTCCCCAGGGGTAATTCTCCAGGGGCAACAGGTTTTGCTGCAAAATGGCAACAAAAGAAAGATTGGTTGATTTTCAAACTCAAAACGGAGCAAGTAGCACCATGCTGGCACAATCTCCCATATATGAAAGATTTCATAAATCTCCTGCATCAACAGACTGCCACATTGAAGTTTCTAGACTATATGTGATGTCGCACTCTTCATCGTCCAGTGATGCCCTCAGGATTTACACATGAATTTCTACAGGAGCAAGTGGCTTCAAGTTTAGAGTCACAGGCACACTGGTCATTATCTGAGTTTCTGTATAACTAGACAAATGTTTTGAGAGACTGAATAACTGATTTTGCAAGGAGCTGTGTAACTACGGCTGCTGAGGGAAATTTAAGGGCTTGCAGAATTTGTCTTAAAAAAAAGAAAGTAAAAAAGTTCAACCCCTCAATATTCTTTTACTATATTAATCTTTTTCTTTTTTTTTCATCTATGTTTGCATATAACATCCATTTCACAGAGTGGGGATTTGCTTTGGTGATTATTCTGTTTTTTGAGGGCCAGATTCCATTCTTAGTTACTTTTTTTGGTTTGTTTGACGTGAGAATGTAGCTTTAATAGCTGTGGGTTTGGCTGTGCTACAAAAACACATGTTTTTGAGAAGGGCAAGGGTAACCCTACATCGTGGAGTGTGTGCAGAGTTCCAGCAGGCACAACGCTGTGTCTGAGCCGCCTGCTGCATTACAAACACACTGAGTAGCCTCGGGGAGACTTGTTTTCTCTTTTCCACTTATCTTTTCTTCTCTATTCTTCTTCTGTAACAAAAAAACCAAACCAACCTATAGGCAGAGAATCACGACCTTGGCTTTCTTTTCTGAGCGAGGTATCCCTTTAGCTTTTCCACTGATTAGCACTCTGATAGATAATAGCAAGAAATGCAAGTGTTTCAAGATTTTTAACAAATAGAATAAATGACTGTTTGATGTGTGGGGAAGGGTAGAGGGGAAGGAAAGATTTTCACATATGTCTCTACCTGTTATGAATCAGATATGGCTTCTTCCTTCAAATTGGCCTCTATCAGGAGGCTAAAATACCCTGAAGGTTCTCTACAGCACTATCTGCTGCTGAGATGTTATTTACTGGATGATGAATATATTAGGTCAAATTTAAATTGATTCTATGGAGGGGTAATGTTGATACCATATTTACTTCTCTGTTTCAGTAGTGTAGGCCAATCATTAGTGTGGAGAGAGTGGGAAGAAAATAACTTAAAGCTGACACTGTCTGAAATGCAGGAAACGAACAGTGCTTTATAAATAATATATTTCTCCTATTATGTTAATTTTTCAAAATAAGCTTAGAGTTAAGTGTAATGTTCGATCACCAGGTACACCTATACTAGCATATTATTAGTCTGTTTAGTCACATCTAGAAATATGTTCTTCATCTTTGTGGTTGCCAAAGTAAATAGAAATCAATGAAAGCTGCAAAAGTGCTGAAGTAATTTCAATAAGTGAAGTGCTCATTAATTTAAATTTCACACTTGACATTGTTACAGACTAATCATAGAAAATAAGACATTGACTTCTAAGTATGC
This sequence comes from Larus michahellis, assembly GCF_964199755.1. NCBI lineage: Eukaryota > Metazoa > Chordata > Aves > Charadriiformes > Laridae > Larus > Larus michahellis. Next base: position 33,607,914 of record NC_133902.1, read on the forward strand.
TCTAAGACGTGGAGGAATTCTGCAACTTTATTTTCCAAGTGGCGTTCACATTAGAAGGAAAGACCTCTGACTGCAGCAGTTTAGGCAGATGTTAATGATATAGCAACTTTCTCAAAAGCCTGAAGTCCATTCATATGGATGACATAAGCTTGAGGAGTTAGCAAGCAAATAATATTGAGACACTGGGACTGAACATGTTCTGAAACATCAAAAAGCTCTTCCTGCCGTTTTCAAACATCTAAAAATATGTGTGAAGCCTGTTCACAATTTAATGGGAGATATACAGAGAGCTGGGGGTGGTTATACAGGAAATTAGAAAAGCCTCATCTCATCAGAGTGAAATAAATATGCCATCGTATAAGAAAAGCAATTGGAGGGGTGTGTCAGTTCTGTTGATGTCAAGCAGGTGTTCATACATTAGAATAAACATTTATAATTGATATTAGTGATAAGTGTTTTAAATTACACTGAAGAGAGACACCTAACTTATCCCTCTCCCTCCTTCTTCCACTAAAAGAAGAGAGGATTGGAAAATGCCATTTCTCCCAGCCATCTTTTCCAGTGTACACTGATCCTCTGCTCACCTGCGTTTCTGTGGGATATACCAAATCACACTGCATAATGCAGGATGCAATAGAAGTAACTTAGAAGGAAGACTAAGTTGCAGTTGCAGTAAGTAGCTTTACTTGTAGGTAGTGGGAGGCAGGTAGGTGACATTGAGTTGGTGATTTCTGATTGATCGGTGCAAGGATGCCACCTCACTTCTGTTTGTTGTCTAATCAGTTCCTTAGTCATGGAGAACTTTCATTCATGGAGAATTAATGTACTTCGTTCTCCTTCCCTTGAGAACATCCTCTGTGTTACTTAGAATATTCAAGATAATTCAGAATTCTTTAGCACCCCAGCCATAGATGCTGTGAGGGCCATGGCATACAGATCCCTTGGTGTCAAGACTTTTAAAAGAATTAAGTCAATTAACTTTGCTCAGAGTTGCTCAGAATGCAAGCCTCTGTCTAGTGTTTAGTCCACTGAAACTAAGATGCTACTGTTGTGAAAATCTTTTCTGATCCAGTATAGGAATCATGACTAGAAGTTTAAATCTTTATTTTGTGTTGTGTCCACAATATATTTTAGAGCAGAGGTATTTTTTCCTCTTGCGATCTCTTGCTTAACACAGGAAAAAATCAGTACTAGTGGTAAGAATGACCGTAGTGTGAGAACATGGTGTGCATCTGAATGCACTACTAGGATATCTTCAGTCTAGTATTCACTCAAATCTTTAATAATGGATGCAGTATTTCCTGATTAAAAAGCAAAGAACTATAAAAATGTACATGAGGTTTAGGTGCCTTACCACATTACAGCTCTATGTGGCCTACTTTTTCACCAGACTCCAGTGTAAATTTGGATAAATTATAATGATATCAATATGAATTGGAGACCAAATCTAGCTCAAAAGTTGGCCATCAAGCTAATTTTATGTATCTGCTTCATATTAATATTTATTTTTAGTTTGATCATTTTTGGTTGACAAAAAAACCAAAATTTTAATAGCAATTTTGACATTGGATTTACATGCTTTTGGAGCTTAAATTTGTGGATAAAACTGTCAGACCCATTGAGCCAGTGACTGTTTTTATCTTTGCTTAGTAGAACGTGAAGCTGTTATGTAGAAACTGTACATTTTGCAAACCTGTCCAGTTCCATTCTGACATGAAATGGTGGTAAAATGGGTTTCTCTTGGAAGGGTTCAGACAATATTTCTAATACAAGATTATTTTCAGAAAGCAAGTTATTACTGAGAGCTCTCCTATGGAATGGAGCAGTTGGAAAGGTGATATACCAAAGGGCTTAAACCAATGCAAGGTGGTGGTTGGATTTCCTTTTTGACCAAGGTGCCTCTGGGGAATAGATACCTGTGTTACCATTTGCAAACTACTGTAAGTTTTCCTCATAAACATAAAAAAACCCCAAACTTTTCCCCCCATGAAGTCCTTATCATTGCTCGTTTTCCTTCAGAATCTTCCAACTAATAGTAAAAAGAGAAGCATTTATAGTAGGAAACCAGTTTCATCAGATAATATTTCTCGGCAGGAAAAAGCAGAAGAATCCAATTCTACCCTTCTGATTGAACTCATGGACCTTTTCTGACATTCATGTGGAGTTACACATGAAACATTGACTGACGGTCCATGTTTACACAAGTATGTGTATTTGGGGCTTCTGTCTCTGAATAGATGTTCTGTGACAGCACTGGACTTGATGAGGAGAAAGAAGGTTGCAATAAGAGTGACCCAGTCCTCAAACCCTGACATTACACCATCCCTCTTGTCAAGTAGGTGTAAGACTTCAGTGTGAGGTAGTACTTCTATCCCAAAGTTTGGCTCATGCAAACGTTTTTGTGCCATGTATCAGCTTTGAGCTTTGACAACACATTCTCTTCACGCAAAGAGTGTGCAACAGCTTCAGTATCCTTAAAATAGGAGTCTGGAATGAAAAGGGGTGATGCAGAGTGGGTAGAAATAGGAGAGGCCTTGGAGAAGACAAGACGATCTGAAACATCTGCAAGTGAAGGTAAGCAAACAGCTGCAGGGTGTGGGCACAAGCAGGGAATAGGTGCAATTAGATTCTGCTTCACATTAGGGGACTATCATTTCATTTTATGGCTTTGTTGACGATCCTCTCATTTCTTTTTTATTGTGAATGACATCACCAATACTATCAGATGGAAGAACGGTTCACCAACAGATGGCTTTGTACCATTTCCAGTATGGTACCCAGCATATCATGTTATATTTACCTGCTTTCTGCAGTGTATTTTACCTGGAGGAACTTGTGTAAGAATACATTTAACTAGGAATCCTATGAAGCTACCCGTGGGCCATAAGGCAATAACGAAAACTTGGATAACATTTTGCTAACTCGTTAATGAAGTGAATTAACATGTTTTGAATTTACTTGATCATTTACTTTTCATCTACTTGTTCAGTTTCTTAGAAAGGAAAGGATGTCTCTTGATTGGAACACAGTTCCAATTGAGGTGGGAAAAGGAAGACAATGCCACTGCATGGTGTGCTAAAGAGTGAGCTAAATCCCTTCTAAGTCCTTTCTTTCTCCCTTGTAAATCTGCCCAGGACACTAACGGTGAAGCAGCCAAGGGTGATGTGATTTCAGGGCATGCAGCTTTGCCAAGGTATTGGTGGAGCTCAAATAGGATGGTGAAGCTCTTGTGCTTAAAGTACAGTTATGGAGAGTCCTCCTGTCATTTAAATTGGTGAATTAATGAAGGCTGTACACATACAAACAGCCTAGGTACAAATTCATCAGCCTAGTTAACAAGGATCTGTGGCTTATTGCTGTAAATGGGACACTTGCAGTGTGAACTTGATAATATATTATTCTCTTGGCCAAGGATTTCTTGGTAATATGTGGGATGCTGGAAACAAGGTCAGAGTGCATAATCTGGGAGCAGTGGACATAAAGGAGGCAGAAACTCAGATTGTAGAATGTTTAAAGGGAAATTTAGGTATCCATTGAGTTGAAGAAAATGTACAGAATCCTTAAATTACAAATGGTGAACTCAGATTAAGATTACTGCATTATTTTATTTACTACAATCTCTAGATACTCCAGTGAATGAAATGTGGTATATTTCTGCTGACATCATGCAAAAATTAAACCAATATATTCATCAGAATTTATTGACATGTTGCTGGATTTAATGGCATACACTCCTAAGTAAGAAAATATCTGGAGTTAACAGAGCAAGATTTTTTCAGTACTCAGATGATTGCATTTCCCTTGTAGTTTTTAAATTGATTGAAATACATGTTGATTAGTTTGGGGGAAAAAAACCCAACCAACCAAACAAAAAAAAAACCACTTTAAAAGAAGCCAAAGTAGCTGAAATGCCCGCTCTGAGGAGCTGTATGGATAAGAGCAGGTTGATGGCGTATGTATCAGAATTCTAGTTAACACCCCTAATGCTTTTTTTTTGGTCATATTTCAATCTAGTTCCTAGGCAGGTTTTCTTTTTTGCTTAGTTTAAATTTTGTTTTCCCTGCCAGATGTTTAGACCTGCAGTAAGTCATGGAGCCTACAAGCTGTGTTAGTGCCCTTCTTCCTTAGCTAGTCCTGGTTAGTATCCAACTGGAGGGTTAAAATGTTGCTGAACCTGTTGAAGGTAGAAGACATACAGTCATCATCTACTCTGCTTGCCAATACATTTCTGAGAGTGTGATTCTTCTTAAAATAAAAGCTTATGGCAAGCTCTGTCTTTTTTAGTATCCAAAATGGGGATCTGGAAATAAGACCAGTTAGGCACTTAATGTAGGCTTAGGACACTAACTTTAATCATCTTAAAAAGCAGACTCCTAGACATATTATTTTATTACTATTTGACTCATCGTCCTGTTAGTGACTTCACAAAGCAATTAATAATGGTTTATAAAGTCATCATTATGACTGCGCCTAGTACTGTGCTATCACTTACTGATTCCCCTCATTTCCACTCCTTACCACTAGGATGACTAGGATGGGAAGGTATTTTGTTTTCTATTCTTTTGCCAGTTTAATGTCTAGAGAATTTTTAACTTATCTTGTAATTTATAGGTAATTTTGACACTTAGAGAACACTCTGCTACCTGTATGATATCACTGTGCAAGTAGTGCTGGAACCTTTCCTGTGAGGAATCTATGCCCAAGGTCTGTCCATCACTAAGGTTTTAAGGCCTGATGGTATGCTGAAGTATAATTCTCCCTAGTGGTTCCAGCAGAGGTTGCTGTGGGTGGTTACGCTGGAAATAGATGCTTTGGATGCCCATGGAGGAAGAGATTCTATAAATTTAAAGTCCATATTCATAATCTTTGCATTTACTTCCAGAGTACCATAGTATTTGTACGTCTAAATTAATGTACTCTCCTTATAGATGGTATTTTCTGCTGTATATCTGTCACATGGGTTTTTGTGTTCTATTTAAAACCTAGCAATGCTCCTAGCTTTGGGGAAAGGCTCATCAGTTGATGACAACGCAAAGCCTATAGTGCCAGCTCTTTCTGACCATTCTATTCAGACCGATAATATAGCTTACACTAACAGCTTCATGTACTTGGTCTTCTACACAAAAAAAAGCTCTGAGAGAAGTGTGCTGGTTTAGTGACATATTCAGCTCCCAAACCTGCAGTACTTGGAATCAGTGAAAATGCTACTTGAAGGGGGACTGCACACTCAGGCTTTGTATGCAACAACTAAGAGAACTATGATAAGGTTAGTAGGATAATAGATTACTAATAGTATGCTGTAGCAGAAACCAGAGGATGCCCTAGTCCCTTATGCACTAGATATCGGATCTTTGGAAATTGTTGCCAGAGCATCATGTAGTTACTTACAGTTTACAGTGGCTAAAAAAGGGGGTGGAGAGGTTCACGGAAGAGATGCTCATTGATGGTTAGTAAATGTGTAAGAACCACCTCTGCTTCAGAATGTCCCCAAGCTGAAAATAGGAGGAGGCTGAAGAATATGAGAGGGAGCCCTCTTCTTATTCTTCTGCAGGCATCTTCTTATGACCTTGGAGGCAGAGTAAACACTAGCTGGACCTGCTGAGCCAAAGCAGTACGGCTATTCTGAAACACAGTGGAGCTCTAATAATTAAACCTTTAAATAACAACATGCTAATAGGTTTTCTGGTGTACAAAGTGAGAATAAATTCTATCCTGCCCTGTTGTAAGCTGGGTTTGGTATATTTAAGTTGTTTTCTCACTGATTTTTACAAGATGATAAACTTACAGACGGAAATTCTTTTAAGCCATAAATACCATGCCTGCTGTCATGCCTAGAAGTACAGATAAAGCCAATGGGATGTTAAAAACAGTTGAATTGCATTCTTTCTCTACCTGGTTCACTAAGATGAAACTGTCTGCTATCAGTTTGGGTGTACGGTGTTTGACCCTTGCTTGTAGATATAAATGAAATAGAGCTCCCATCACTTAGTCGCAATGTACTGAATGACAAATTTGTCCACAGCAGTTGACCTGAAAAGTGGAGGCTTAACCTTACATGGAAGCCTCTGAAGTTTCTTGCATCTGCTTTATCTCTGTAAACATTCTCCAATCCTTCCCCATCTTATTCATTACAGACAAGGCTCCTGGGACTCTACGGTTGCAGACCTGTTCTCTGAATTTTATATTCTGTTAAACACTTCTTGATTTTGTGTATTTCCTGTTTTGTGGCTCTGGAGAAAAAGTAACATCCACTGTACTTTGCTTTGGTTTGTGCTACTCTTTTCTTGAGTCAAACAAACTAATTTTTTAAAAATGTAATTTAAGGTACTTCAGGATATGCATTATATTCATATTTCTTTTATCATGACACAGTATTTGCATTGTTACAGTTCTTTAAGGTTTTTCCATCACAAATCTGAGTAATATAGGTAATAAATTGTATTACCTGGTAGTGCCTGATTGAAATCCAAAGTTGTGAGAATAACATTTAGAAGTGGTACGTACACACATTATTTTTTACTGATTATGAGATCCACACAGAGATACAAGAAATCACCTCCACAATGTGAATCCAAAGGCTAAAAACAATTGATGGACATTCTGTTTAATTTCCTGCATATGGAATTCATAGGTTACCAACTCTAGTCTTTTCATCATACTGAATGGAAGGAGAACAGAAAAACAACTTCTGGACTCAGTGTCTTAAACATCTACCCTTAAACATTTGCAGAAAGAGATATTATTTCTCCTTATGCTTTCTAAAACTCCCCATTATGTATAGAAATGCCAATTGTAACACCATGTTCCAAGGACATGGAAATTCAGGGACAATACACAGATAATTATTTTGTAAATTGGGATCACTGATTGAACTCATGCCAGGAGAAAATTGATCTTTTTACATCTAGAACATTATTTATCCAAATATTTTCTGTTCACTTGGGTCAAGGAGAGGGGAAGGGTGTGATGTAATGTTGTCATTCAGTTCTACTTTATAATTTCATTCTTAGAAATGAGACACTCCCAATTTAATATTTAAATCAAGAGATTAGAATGTTAATGCCTTTCTTACATTTATTCAGGTGAAAGTATTTTTTCTCTATCTTTTTCTTGCTGTATGCTGTAGATCTTTCTTGAGCATTGGGCAACACTTTAAACTACAAGCTAAAAGTAAAGGATTCCAAGCTAGAAGGCTGAAGAAACTTCACATGTTTTGGGCAAGTTCCTGACAAATGTCTATACTTCCATTGCTCTCCAGTAAGGAAAAAGGCCATCCCTAGCTGTTTCCACAGCTGCTTGTTCAAATTTATGAAGAGAGTAAACAGACACCATTATGTTCTTCAGGTCAATTATAGTAATCTTCCTGCAAGATCATAATGAGGAGTTGGAGTGGGGTCTTGACTGCTTATCTTAAAGTTCCTTTGCTCCTGTATGCTGCATTGAGTGGAGCATGGGCAACTAGGGAAAAGCATAACTCAATTTCTTCATCAGCTTTTAATTTCTACGGAGAAAGGAAAATATATCACTTAGAGGGGAGTAGTCCTGTTCTTCTTCCTTTGTGTGCTTATGACTATCTTGCACATTTTTATGACTATTTTGCATGGTTATTAGTGTGATTTATTTGCATATAACATAAGAGGAAAAGTGCTGCCTGTACTACATTAGATCAAGGGTCTGTTTCGCCTAGTATCTTGTCTGGGCCTGGGAAAGACCAAAAGGACAAATCAAGCATGTAGCAAATATTCCTGGAATATTCTTGCTGTATTCCTTGAGCCATGGCTCAACATCTTCCCTCAGCATATCTATCCTTTCTAAACACATGCAAACATTCTGCAACCATGATGTCACCAGGAATAACTGCATATAATGACCAGAATGTTGTGTTTACTACAAAAATTACTTAGCTCCTGCAGAAAGTCTGGGCTTTCAAAGCAATACGGTTCTGAGTTATGATCCCACTTGGAATGTTCTGATTTGTCTTCTTGAAGGCTCTGAACTTAAGGTTCGAAGTCCCTGTGGAAGTTAGAATTGATGTACCTGCATCACAGAGACACAGGCCATACTGTTCTCTTTTGGACTTGACAAGTCACTTCAACAACTTTCAATAAGGTAATGCAGAAGAAGGAGGATTGCATTAGAAATCCCCCTCCATCTCTCCCTCCTTGCAGGCTCAAGCCCTTGCCTGAGAAACAAATTCTCTCAACTTCATCTAGAGAGCATCAAACACCTTCTGCTGTTGTTCCCAGGCATTGTTAATTGTTGTTAATTTCGAACACCTCATTAATTATTTGCTATTAAAGACGTGAGTGAGGCAAATGCCCTTCACCCATGGATAGTCACAAGAATGGACCATTAATAACTACAAAAATGTTTTACTTTTGAAGTTGAAAGGGAGCTTGTATGAAAGTCACTTTATTTGCAAGAAAAGCCTGATGCAGTATCAGGGTGTCATTTCATAAAGGGCTGGGTGTGAACAATACCATAACGTGCAAAAGAAACAAAACAGGGAACAGTGATAAAACTGGAGTTGGTGCAATGGACAGAATGTAGTGGTTAGAAGTAGCCCCCTCCCCTCTGCACTATTTCTCATTTAACTTGTTTTGAAAAATGATAATTTTGATCCCATACGTTCTCATGATTCTTCCCACATATAGAGGGTTCAAATTCTGTAAAAAAACCTCACAGTAAGCTTTATTCTTTAGTATGCAAAGCAGCACATTAGGCTAGTATTCTTATTGTTAAGTTTGAGAAGCCTCGGTCAGGACTGAGACTACATAATATTAACGGAAGCAGTAGTAAGACACAGCCTCCAATCAAAGAATTCACAGCATACACAAACAGGTGGATGACCGGAGCTTGAACATTCCTCAGACATAGGAATGTGTTTCCTAAGGTGGTGCTCAAGAATTGTCCTGTATCCTAGGAGATGGAAAATGATGCTCATTGTTTTCGTGCCAGTAGCATAACAGAAAGGGAATTTCTTCTGCTTCTTCCCACCTTGTTTTCAAAGCTGAGCCTGTCAGAATGGTTTCCACAAGAGCAAGTTTCATAGAATCATAGAATGGTTTGGGTTGGAAAGGACTTTAAAGATCATCTAGTTCCAACTCCCTTGTCATGGGCAGGGACACCTCCCACTAGACCAGGCTGCTCAAAGCCCCATCCAGCCTGGCCTTGAACACCTCCAGGGATGGGGCAGCCACAACTTCTCTGGGCAACCTGTTCCAGTGCCTCACCACCCTCACAGTAAAGAATTTCTTCCTAATATCTAATGTAAATCCACCCTCTTTCAGTTTAAAACCATTACCCCTTGCCGTATAACTACAGTCCCTAATAGAGTCCCTCCCCATCTTTTCTGTAGGCCTTCTTTTGGTACTGGAAGGCCAGTCCAAGGTCTACATGGAGGCTTCTCTTCTCCAGGCTGAACAACCCCAACTGTCTCAGCCTGTCTTCATAGGAGAGGTGCTCCAGCCCTCTGATCGTCTTCATGGCCCTCCTCTGGACAGGTCTATGTTCTTCTGATGTTGGAGGCCCCAGAGATGGATGCAGTACTCCAGGTGGGTGTCCATCAAATCTATGTCTCTCCAATATAGAGGCCTCCTTAGACAAAATTTTGAGTAAATCTACAGGTAATGTCCAATAACCTCTTCACTCTTGGCTTTGACTTGTGGCTCTCCTTTACTGTAGCCATACAGCTGTTGTCAGAAATCCATCAGACATCATTTCTGGGACTTGCTTATCTTTGACTGTTAGTGCCTGATACTCAGGTAAGGTGGCAATCTTTAAGGCTGTTCTTTCCCTCCTTTCTCTGTTCTGGAAAAGGTGCCATCAAGTTAATCTTAAAATCTGTCCATTCTGTGGCTTCTCTTTCTCTTTTTACCTCTGTCAGCTTTCACTTTTATCTGGAATGTTTGGTCACTCACTGCACAGACATTTGGTAATGACAGCTCCATGGCTGGCTGAAAATCAGTTTTAGATTATAGCCTGAAAACCAGAATTAGATTATAGGCTGGTCTTCTTTCACCACTTTAGCTGCAGGGACTGAGTAACTGCCAAAGAGGGGCAGTAACTTCTTCCGCTGCTGCAGCCAAGTCCAAGTAGGGTTGTGAATCAGAGCCTTCATTTGCCATTGTTCACAGCCTGGTATATTCACTTCAATAAACTTTAAAAAAAAAACAAATTGATATTCATGTGTAAGGCCATGATTTGCAGCAGCTGGGAAGTTTGCGCACCACCCCTCTGTGTCTCTATTATGGGCTCCACAAATTCTTCAGGGAGTGGGTGGGTTGTAGTTTCAATATTTTCTACAGAGTAGTAATTTCTTTAGCTGCTGCAGCTTATTCCAAAAGGGACTGTGAAGCAGAGCCAACAGGTCATCTGGGCAAAGACTGAAGAATCCTGTTCTCTTAAGCCAAGTTACTTATAGAAATAGTTCCATATATTATCCGTTGCACAGGAAATCTGAAGCAGAGCCAGGAAACATATCCGTGTCTTCTGAGCTATGTTACACCTTCTTAATACCAAAGCTATCTTCCAAAGCCAGACTTCAATTCAATGAGTTGAGCCAAAATTTAAATTCTCTGACGTCCAGCTGACAAACTAGTCAGTGTAGGGGAGTTCGGACTGCTCCACAGCTGTTACTCCAGTCCCCCTGGTGCTGCAGAAGCTCCTGTTCTCTCTTCTGAGAGGAGGGTGGGGATTCATAATGTTGTTCCATCTCAGCTAACTAGGATAGTACCTAAGTAGCACTACTTTTTTCTTTGCTCTATGATGAAGTAATGAAGAAAATAACACAGACTTAAATCTTTTCTTCTCTAAAATCTTCTGTGCATATTATATATCTAAATGGTGCTAGCCTTGAAGGCTGAAAAGGGCCATTAGATCATCTGTTTATTTCTATAGATTGTAAAATTCCATCTCTCCTGACATTGTCTCACACCTTTTACTGGACCATGGGATCTTCTCCATAGGCCTCCAGCCTTGCTTTGGAGAGCTTGAAAGGCAAGACATCCACTACTGTCCTGATTATTTTACCCCTACAGCTAATAAGCCTCAGTGATTAACCATTCAGTAGTCAAAAATAAATCTTTTATGTAAAATAATATATTGGTTTTGCAAACACTTAAACATTATCCTCAAAAATACGTAACACATACTGCAAACTCAGAGTTAGATTAAAACACCGGATTATATCTTATAGCCTTGTCTCAGGTTTCACTTTAGAACAGATGAAACCTTCCCAGGAAGTATTTTCACCAGATGCCAGATCTGTATTTGTTTTAGAAGGGTTGAAGTATAACGAAGTACCTGACTTAAGACTTTACAAGATAAGAAGTGCCTGGTCGGTGCTAAAGCTTCATTTTTAATTTGCTCTTTATTATGGGAGTTGTTCTCTCTGGGAGTTTGTGGTCAGGAGCACGGCCAGGACAGGTAAAGCACACGAACCCTGCCCTGAAAGCTGATGAACTAACATAGCTGAGCAGTCAGTTATATTGGAGACAGATCTCTTTCAGGCACTGGTTCAAGCTGAATTTATTCCCAGTCACCTCCAAGAAAGACTTGCTAAAAATGGAACGCACCACAATGATATATGACTTCTACAAGTTTGAGATTTATGTGCCTACAGGTTACTGTCAGGAGGTAATAAGAAAAGGGGAAATAACAAAGCCTTCCTCTACACATGTGCATGCCAACATGTACACATGCTAATACAGACATAAAAACTCATATCTGAGTATTTAATGTTAATTACATATTACAGTATTTATTGCAGTGGATTTTAGACTTAATCAAACAAAATCCCAAAGAAACTGGGTTTAATGAATTGTAGAAAACGAAACCCAGTAAAGCCATGAAACTGCATGGGCATTCACTTTAACATGGTTTGGTGGGAAATCTTCATATTTGGTTTGAAAATTAATTTTGCGATCCCAGTTTGGGTTTTTATATGCTGTGCTGTAATAATTTTCTTGGGTTTTGTAATGACTGACGTACTCATTAGTGCTTTGTGTTTACTTTGCTAGCATTGCAATGCAGTTTCTTTGGGAAGGAAACAATGCACCATTGCTTTGTTATGCCTTTGACCAGTACCTACCACGGTGGTCCTAAATGCTCCGGTATATTTCTTCAGTAAAATTAATGTATGGTCATGATGTTTCTATTTCTCTATTTCTGTTTGTGCTGGAAAATGAATTAATCCATGTCTCCTGTCAAGTTGATAAAAATTTAATATTAGGCAGTCCTGAGCCTGAAGTTTATGCTGATTTTTACTTCCTGGGCTTGGAACATGTAGGTTATCTGCTCCTTTATCAGAGAATAGTAGAAAATCTTGCATTTCTGTGTTAAAGGGACATCAAGACTAACAAAAACCCAAACAAACAAAAAAAAAAAAGCAAGTTTTCTGGAGATGAGTCACAGCAATCAGATGTTTAAATGGAGACATTTGCATATGCAAATACAATAGCTGTGTCTCCAAGCAGTATATACAGAAATGTGCATCTGTAAATGAGGAGCTTGATTGTGATGGACGAAAAATTTGATTCTTCATGTTCTATGGATATATTCTTTTTTATGTTGAGGGTGTGTTTAGCTTTAATCTGACCAGAGAAGGTGAAGTCTGTTTTTCAATTATCAACATAACATTTTATAATTCTTTAGTTGTAAGCAAAAGCCTTTTTTCCATTGCAAAACAAAAGCAGAAATCTTGAAAGCAGTGTATTTATCTCTCTTCAGGGGCTGGGGGTTAATATCCAATAGCTCATAACATCTTTATTATAATGCATTTATAATGATTTACTGGGATGATTCTGTAGCTAAGTATCTAATGTCAAAGACTAGATTTGGCATGGTGGAAAATGTCGTATCCTTGGGCAGCTCTAGGGAAAATAAGGCCTCAGCCAGTGCTTTCTGTGTAATTCTACAAACTGTAATAAGGATAGGGGTAATTGCATTAATGTCAATTAAGCTATTAATAATGCCCATCTTGTCATTCCTAAATATAGCAGTCACTCATACATATTACTGTTGCCTATAAAGACTGTACATAAATGAGATCATGGCTTATTTATGCTTTGAATTCTCTCTGACACTCCTGTATCTGTTGTATACCACCAAAATAACTATTATGTGGGAGAGAAACAACGTACGCTACTTGAAGAGGCTATGTCCTGTAACTGTGATGATGATCACCCCATGCTAAATACACAGCTCCTGTGTAATATACAGACTTACAGAGATGCCATCAGGGCACTCTGTGTCACTTCTGTTTGTGCCAGAGGAAGCTTTGTCATGACTGACAAAGATCTTCAGAATAATGCTTGCAGCTTCCCTGAGCACCTGAAGAAACGTCATCTCTGTTGATGACTCTTGTAGGACAGGCCATAACTTGTGGTGCGACTGCCCTTGCTAACCATCTATTGTGGGCTCCAGTATTTCGGCTTTTTCATTTGTGAAATGAAATTCTATTTCTAATGCCATTGAGAGATTGTTAATTTGTCTTAAGTAGGATTAGCACTAGACAGTTTAAAGACAGAGCCCTGGAATAATGCAAATGGACATGCAATCTCCATAAAACATGCACAGATCTATATTTAATAAAACAGTTGCTGGAAATTGATGCAATAGTTTCACAAAATGAAAGGCCAGTTTGTGTGTTGTGCAGTGGCGGCTAAATGTTCGACATCATCAGCTGCAGTGCCCAGACAACCATCATTAGCAAATTCCAAGGGTTACCAAAAGGGTCACTCTCAGAATTGGGCTGTCCTTCAGGCAAGAGGAGAGAAAAATATAAGAGGAACCTTTCAGTCAGAGCTCGTGCCAAATGAGAGGCCGTGGCCAGTTCCCACAGGAAGACAGAGAGAAGCACCGTGATCTGCCTACATCAAGGAGCAGGAAAGGAGGCAACAGATGATATGCATGCATTAAGGGCGAGAGGGGAAAGGGAAGTGAGAATGAGACTAGAATTGTTTGTGAACACCTCTGATATTCTAATGCTGCTCAGCCCCCTGCCATCTCCAGAGAGCCCTGGGTAAGGTTATAATAGGTGAAGTCATTTTTGTAATAAAGTTGGCTGCAGCTCTAGGCCATAAATCACAGGTTCAAGTGCTCAAACTTATTATACATTTCTCTCTTGCCTCACACTCTCTTTCTATTAATACTTTGATTAGGATTAAAATTTTCACTGAATACGAAGGCAGGAAGAGTGAATAATTATTTCACCCCCATAGAGAAGAATATGTTTACATATAACTTATTAGGATTGTTTTCTGAAAAGTAACATTCTGTTTTCTTCTACAAAAGGAAAATATAATTTCAATTAACCTGCTACTATTTCCATCTTATTTTAACTGGCTTCCTCCCACAAGGTTTTAATGAGCCTACAGCTGCTGCGGGTAGCAGCCATTAGGTGGACTGACTTCTGCAAGTTTCTATCCTGTGTAGCAGAATCTTACTCCTGACTCAGCTTTCGCTTATTCCTTCCTTACTCGTTTATTCCTCATTCCAGTAAAGTTAAAATGTGCACGGTAATGCACCATGTCTCAAAACCTTGTAATATAGAAGCAAATAAACTGTCATCTTTGCAATTATTAACATTTTAAGAAGCTCTCTGGGCATTGATACCTCCTTGTCCATTTTTCTCCCTTTTGAGTCAAAACTTTGTCACCTTTGTTAACTAGGCATATTTGAAACAGCTGTTTAATCCATCTTCCCTCATTTTAATTTCTTTCATAACTTCTCCCTTTAAGTACAGGTCCAGTAAAAAACGGCTTTTCCCTTTAAATAAGGGTCCAACACAGAATGAGAATGAATGTTGTCATATGAAGTGCATTTCAAATGTAATAAAGCAGAAAGGAGTTCCTGGCCCCTGTGTCAGTTGTAAGAGGGTGCATAGTGCGATCACTATAGCTCAGTGGCTGCAAAGCAGAAAATGAAGATTGTAAAAACGTCACATAAAGAAAAAATGCACAGTGGATTCGTTTTGCGATGCTCATAATTCAGTAATGCCTTTAAGTAGCTAGAAGAAATATAATAAATGTTTTTCCACAACATTGATCATACTGTATCAGAGGAAATATTAGTGTGCAGGGAGCCATGATTATGCTGGTAGTAATTCTCGGTGCAGAAAACTCCTAGAAGATGGGACCCTTTATAGGCTGAACTTTTATTGGCTGCAGTTATTTACCTTTAAGAATACGCCTAATACACTGTCCTATAGCTAAATATTTTTGTGAAAACTCAAACGAACAACTGTCAGTAAATCAGAAACCCTGCTACCATTTTATAGAATTTATGTTTTTCCTATGGACACTCTGATATGTTCTGAGATACAAAAAAAATGACCAATTGACCATGTAAAACAAATTTTCATGATTTTCAAATCTGGATTTGGTCAGGCGGGTTTATTGTGCATGACCCCATCAAATCACTGCCTGTAAGTATAAAGCATCCTTAAGGAATTTAATGCAATGTTAGATTAGGCAATAGAATAAAGCACACGGTTATCTGAAGGTTATAAGCAAACATAGGCGGACCACCACAGTCGTCTTCTTGACCGTACTGAAAAGTCCACCATAAGCCACCAAAGGATGTGTGGCTTTGGGATGTCAGGAGGAGGAAAGTATTGATTCCTAGCGCCGGTCTCTTGCTCCTCAAGGTGGCAGGACCCGGTAGTGCTGGGGAGCGGCGTGGTCCATCCATCCCTGCGGGAGGGGACCAGCCGGCACCGCTGGCACTGGCGGGCTGGGGACAGAGGGGACCTGGGGGAGGCCAGCCCAGCCCTGCCCTGCTCCAGGGATGGCATACCAGCGCCTGAGGTGACTGAAGGAGGGCAGAGCTTGAAGTGAGGAAAGTAGAGGGTACCAAAAAGTTCTGCCATGGAGGTGGAGAGGGCCCTTCCCCTGCGCTGGAGGGGAAGGAGAGGCTGAACGTGATGTGTGCAGGGCTTGTGTGCCAAAGCTACTGGCTTCTGGTCTCTGAAATATCCTGTTCTCTCTAGAGAAGGCACTAAAATATTCATGTTCATTTATCATTAGGCTCCTTTTCAAAAGAGTGGTTGAACAAGGTTATAACTTTAAGCAAGGAACTAGGCCTGCGTTCTTCCAAAGTATTGCTCACAAGCCTGAAGCAGCACTCCTCCAACAGCATTTGCTGGGCCAGGGCCTAAAGGAGCAAGTTTTCTGTGCTGATCATTGGCTCAAGCCCTGCAGAGCATCTGGTCTCTGAAGATAGGGATTGGTTTTGTTTCTTTGATAGACGTTTTAGGCAAAGAGTTTAATGTGAATGTTCCCCTGAGCAGATGCTCTCTCAGCCTTGAAACTTTAACCATCTTATGGGGTTTTTTTCCTGAAACACACTCTATGATTTTTCTTACATTCAGAATAACAGATTTTTTTTCTCCTTCCTTCATCTATCATGGGCTGGTAGCTTGTGTTAGAGACTAAAGTTCAGTCCTGCATGATCTGTCCTTGGCTGTATCAGTGCTTTGTGACGTAATCTTGGACAGTCATTTAAACTTTCTGTGGTTTAGTCTATCCATCCTTAAAGTGATTAAAATAATAGCCACATTGGCAAGCAGTTGTCACATGGCATGTAAATAGTTAAAAGCCTTTGGCAGATTGTTCCAAAACAAGGAAATTGTGCAAGGCTGAGAATTATCAAATGCACAAATTCTCTTATGCATCTTCATATCCCTTTTTTAAAGCAGTCGGGGATATTTAATGCTCTTTATGAATGAATTACTATGGCAATACTTTAGTATGTATAGTTCTCTATGCATCGTATACACGTCTATTGGTCTGTGGGGTGTTTATTTGCATATGAATATTAGAAGATTTTTAAATGTGGCAATCATTAGCATTACCTTAGTACAAAGTACAGCTTCAATCACTTGAAAGAAGTGCCATACAGGACAAGGGGGGGGTGGGATTTTAGGGTTCTAAACCAGCAGCCCTAACTGGCGATTGATGCCAAGATTAGTCACAGAGTCTTGCTTCAGAGGTGAATTCATGCTTCAGGTAAGGCATGATCTAGTGCAGCCCTGTACAGTTGTGCTGTACATGCTCTAAAAGCCTCTGAGCCTGGAGCTCAGTGCTCTCCTCCACACGGGGGGCTGCCACAACCCTTGCACAGCTCCCCCACCCCCCATCGCACACAGAAAAACTCGCCCTGGTTTGTACCATTAAAATCTGCCCAGGAATACAATAAGAGGATTTTGTAGAAACTTAAGATGTATTGCTCTGGTGCTCTGTAGTTAGTATTTGATCTGAACCCGGCTTGCTACCTTTCAGGAAAAAAAGGCTTTACTTATTTTATTTCAAATAGTAATTTTGTTGGATTCCTAGGGATTGCGCAAGTGTGAGTGGGCTGAGCTGCCACTGGATGGCACTGTTGCATATTGCTGGCTCTTGGAGCCCCCAATTTGAGAATGAGTTTTGGGGCAGTTGCACATATCTGTGGGTATGGGATTCCTGGCCAAGCACACTGTACCATAATGCTACACTCACGCAGCGAGACAGGAGACGTCAAAACATGTGTATTAAAAAATAACTCTAATACTGTAATACTCCCTAGTAGCTGTCCTAGAACTTGCATGTTCCCTTGCTACAAAAAAAAAGAGCACATATTTTATAATAGAATCTGGGCTATTTCATTTCATTTCATTTCATTTCATTTCATTTCATTTCATTTCATTTCGTTTATTATTTATGTAAATACCAGAAAAAACCAGATATTTTAGTTCCTCTACACACCTTTATCTGCCCACATGGACGGTGAAGATGTTGACTTCAGATTGACTGATTGTCTGTGGGGCCTAATTTAAAGCCAACCAGACCAAACCATTTTCATTTTCACTACAAAGATAACTGGGACTGCTAGTTTTGAAAATAATTTTCTCCTTTAAATCTTTTTACTTCTTTCATTTTAAATCATAGATGAAAGTTTGCATTTAACTTGATTGGCTACTGTATTTTTATTTACTACTGTATTTTACGGAACAATAGAAAATGGGAAGGCTGGTTTTTTCCTCAATTCTAGAACAAATATGAGGCAGATATTGTCTGTCCTTGCTCAATTCAGTCCTTAACCTCTGAATTCTTATAATTCTATGAGAATGTGCATTTGATACTGGGGGAAAGAAAAAGAGTTTTAATTATATTGAGAAATAGGACATTGGTATGAATTCAACTGGACCTCTGTGTTCTTTATACCTTTCTTTTTCTTTTTCTTGAATGTTAGAGTACATAAATTGTAGAACAGTTATAGGCCTCGATTCTAGCTAGCTATGGGATTTCTTTCTGTTCATGTAAATTATCACAAAATTATGTTGCCTGCCATCTATGGGATGCTTTGATCCAAAATTTCAGTCATTGTTTCCACATTTAGGGGCTGGAATGAACATCAAAGAAATGGGTGTACTGAATTTAGTGAATGCCAAAGCAGTACAATAACATGCAAAGGATATAAGCAAGTCCCAAAGGTAAAATGTGCTGCCAAATCTTGCACATAATAGAAGCTCTAAAGTGACAGTCTATCTTTGACAAACGCATAATGATATCAATGCCAAGGGAAGGAACTAGCATGCTGAAAGGTGAATAAAAGAGTTGGGAACAATTCACTGCATTTACACATTTCCTCAGTGTGTTTTCACACAACAAGGAAAGCAGATGAGACAAATGTATTAGGTAATCATTGCAGAAGACCATAAACTTGCAAAGGTTTTTTACTAACCTGGATATTTCCTTGGCTTGTAATGAGTATTTAAAACCAAAATATGGTTAGAAACAATTCATATTCTGAAAAAAAGAAATACAGGCCATGAGGAATGTAAAAAATGGTTTATTCTCTCTTCCTTTGACAAGTTCACATTTAATGCCCATATGGTACTTGCAATATGCTGCTCTCTTTCCTGGTTGATGAATTCCTAAATGCTTCAAATAGTTGGAAAGGCAAGTTAAGGGTTCCATATGTATTCACCAGGTTTTCCACCACTCTGGACTAACAGGGTAATTTAAATGGGTGCCATAATGTAAAAACATGAGAATCACTGCAAAAAACCTATCAATTTATCTTGTAAAAATTTGAAACCTACTTGTTAAACTAATTTTATTTTCCTTTCCTGGAAAACAAAACAAAACCCAAAGCAAATAATAGCTGTAAAACCTTTAACAAAAGGCTTCCTTTCCCACTACGTACAACTCTTAGCAGAGGCTAATCTCAGGTTATTTAGCAGATCCTAAAGTGTTCTGGAGTATAGAAGTTATTCCCAAGCCTCCATGTTAATGTTCATCAGAGGGGGTTTGACCGAGGCCCGCTGAAGCGCAGCACTCCTGCTGCAGCCAGCCGAATATTCAGAAGGAAGTTCTGCTGTAATAAAACTTCAAAGAGAAAGCGATCGAGGACCTGCTCTTCTCCCGTTAGTTTTCTGCCCTTATCTCTGGCAGCTGAATAGTCACCGCCAGTTTTCATATGGCAAGAAAACTGCCTCTCCTGGCTCCTCCCATTAGGTGACTGCCACATGTCAGGAATGCTGCTCAGGTGGCAGGTATGTATCCAGCCAGCCAGCATTTTGGCCAGGTGATGGCCATATTCTGGTCATACGATAAAAAAGACTATTTCATCTTTGACAAAGAGAGTGTCAGCCTTCTGCAGGAAAAAGCGACATATTATCTGGGCTGTGGTTCCTGTACTCCAGCTACAGAGGTCTAAGGAGCAGTTTAATAGATCTGGGCAGGGTAACATTCCTCCTGCTCAGTAACTGAGGAAAAAGCTTCTGACTGGCATGGGGCTATGTTGAGACTGGAGGGAGTGTTTCCATTGCCTAATTACGTGGATTTTCAGTTGCTGTTGGCTTTGGGGCAGCCCATTAACACCTCAGGGTGCACCATAACTTAGTTACTTGGGCTCTTGAAGCATCCCCCAGAGGCATGTATATGGTTTAAAGCTGCCTCTGTCTTGCTCTTCCTCCCCCTTTTCCCCTCCACCCTGAAACTACAGGTTTTCTACTATGCTTTGGTGAAGTGCAGCAAATAATGTAATTCTTTATACATATAACATCCTGGTTTGTGCAAGCAATTAGGAAACTGAATGCCGTGCCCAGATGGGGACCTGATCCTGTATGCCTTGGCTCCAGTCCTGCATGAGATTTGTAGGGAGTGTGACCTACATTCTCGTCCAAAGAAGGCTGGGTAGGAACGGACATCTGGTTTGGATTGTGGTTGCTAGTAAAATCTCTTATGAAGCAGGGAAGGGGGCTGCAAGTGGTCACGGAGGGATGCATCTGTTATCACAAAACAGGATACATACAATCACCGCTGAAGAAAATAGACCAATAGATAACGTAAACTAGATTAGGTGATGTCCAGTAATGAAGGGGGGAATGTCTAGTCCATTGCATTTCATAGGGCAAGTGTCTGACAACGTGCCAGCCACCTGCTAACATTGAGAGTTAGACCTGTTCTGACCACAGTAAGACTGAATGCCTCAGTGATAATAGGGGAAAAGCCGAAACCACCAAGAAGTGCGAGGTTCATGGACAGGCAGCCACTTCCACAAAAGGGAAAAAAGGTTGGTGGCAAATAAGTACCATCACTTTCAGGACAGCATTAACGTCTCCTGTCAGACATACTGCTTCCCAGAAATCTGGGTCAAAGTGTCACTATTTCTGCAACTCATCTGCCTCATTGATCTCCATTGCATCTTCCTCTCCTGCCACAGAGATACTGCTGGAAGTGATGCGGGGCAGATGAAAAGATCTGCGGAAAGGGGCAGAGATATGGAGATCAGAAACTCAGGTGGGACTCCTGCGGAACTTCTGGTTTGACAGTCAAGCTGCAGCCTGAAAATGACTGTGTAGCTATGCCTGTGACTCTGGAAGGATGTTAGCTTGCTTTGACTATTAGTGATATTCTGTAAGTTGCTGGGCAGATATTGAACCCACAGTAAAAGAAGAAATACATCTTTGAACAGTCATTTGCTAATCTGGAAAGAATGGCTTTAATCTAAGAGTTAAGGGGAGAGCTGGCAAAACCCTATATACTAAAATAAACACCACCAACATGCAAAAGGGTCAAAAAACTACAAGTAATAGAGAGATGTTTATTCATAATAAAGTCACAAGGACAAGAAACAAAACAGCAAGTCAGTCATGAGTGTTTTTAACAGTCATACTAATGGAAAAATATAAAGAATAAACAAGAAAACCTGAAAATCTTAAGAATGGATCATGATTACAGCTGAACTGGCATAACAGAGAGATTCTCCCACTCTCTTGGTGGGAGAATTCATATGGCTGGAATATTAATATAAAGGATACAGATCGTTCAGGAAGTAGAAGCAGGTTAAAAGCAAGGAAGGATATCATGTGGTCTGATGTCTAAAATGGAGCTCAAAGCACATGCATGATGATAAAGAAGAAACAGACATAGGCAATCTCACAGTTAGGGTTTACTACAAAGCATTAAATCTGGAAGATCAAGTGAAGGATATTTTTTATAATGAAGTAGCAGAATCTTCTAAGGGCCTGTACTCTGTGTGCTTTAATTTCCAAACTGTTGGTAAAGACATACTGTGGAACACGCTGGTCAGCAAATTCCTGGTTGGTGCTAATTAAAAGGGAAGGACTGAAGGTAAACCAGTCTTCCAAAAGAGTTGAGGGTTTGGGTTTGTTTTTTTCTTAGAGGCTGTTTTCCAATTTTTAAGAGACTTTGTCAGACATTCACTTACTGGCTTCCCCTTGGCAGAAGGTAAACTTCAGGATCTTTTGGACTTTCTGAACAGGTCCCAGGCACCCTCTCAGGTCTGATGATATCTGTGCTTTGCTTGAAGCAAGACCAGCGAAGAAAGTAGGGAAGTCACCTTCCCTAGCACTGTTGTACTGGATAATGAAAATGTAGGGACCATGTTTAAAGCTCAGTGAAGATGAGGCTCATTTTAATCTGGATTCGGTTTAGCTGCAGGGTCCTTTTTGGACTTTGAATTCAGAACCAGACTTCTTGTAGTTTTTGCCTTCATCAGAGGAATTATTATTGTCAGACATCTTTTCAGCCCCATGACAGAACTAGACCTCTCAGCCAGGACTAGGTAAGTCACAACTCATCTTTCTCAGTTTGCTGGTTGGGGGCCTATTCCATGTTACTTCCTTGTTTCTGTTCACATTTGCAGGCTGCCTTCATAAATGCTGTGCACTGTGGTCAGGGGTGCACATTGTGACTGGGCCTTGACTTTTTACAATCCTGAAAGGGAGACAAAGAATGCACTTCATCGTTTGTTTGATACTTTCCTCTGTGTGAATGGTAAGAAACGGAGGTCTGAAGCATGTACATAAAATATGACACTATTCCATTGCAGGACATCAAGGGCAACATTACTTGGGTGATGTGATTGTGACAGGCAGAACTCACAATGCATAGGAACAGAAGAAAGTAAATCAGCAAAAGTAAAAATAGTCTTCAGGAAGATAAACTCTTCTGAAGTCAGAGAACTGGGAAGTAAGCTCAAGAGAAAAGAGTATATCTGCTGTGACAGCTGAAATATTTTGTACCTTTTATTGGATCAGACTCTACTAAATACATCAACTGTAGCACCCGGCTAATGTAATTAACACCAGCTAAAAGGGGTAAAACCTCCACCTAGAATACAGTAAGGGCAGGACAAATGTTTTTAATTTTTTTGGCACACTTCTTAGTTATCCCAGAATGAAGTACATCGTGGCCACCTCAGATTTGCTGGCAGTTTTTTTGGAGGACACAGGGAAGAATAATGAGAAAAACTGTAAAAAGTCAAATGTAATACCAGTTCTTTCAGAAAGGGAGAGGAAGAGCAAAGAAATTCTGGCTAGCCACATGCAAGATTTTTTTACATAATTCAAAATGAATTTTTAAACCCCAAAAGAAGAGAAAGAAATAAGTAGCAGCCAAGTACAAATTTGTGAAATTCACCCACTTGATGACTGGGAATTTGTTAGTAACTAATCACGTCAAATAAATTTCCCTTACTTTTAAAACAGGGTAACTGGACACAAGTGAAGTGGAAAAGTGATAGGTCACAGATATTCTGACTCTTTGATACCATGTTGCATTGTCTTGAGGAACCGTCTCAGCACTGTTTAAGGCCTGCGCCGGTGTATTATGTCAGGTTTTGGGGCACCAAACTCCTAGAAAGACACAAAGTAGTTAGAGTCCAAGGGAGAATAACCAGGTCACAACAACATGACATACGTGAAAAATTGGAAGAGGTGTATTGTGTTTCTTTCTCTAGAATAAAGACTGATGGAGCATGGGAAAAGAGATTTTATTTACAACAGCCCTTTACGGGAATTATTTGTTCTCTCTGGTAGATAGAACAAATTTGCTCTGGCAAATTCAAATTAGACTTTTGGAAAAAGCTTACTGACTCTAAAGATGGCAAAACTGATTTTTTGATAGGGCTGTGGAGCCTTCATCACTGAAAATGTTTAAGAATAGGTTTAAGAGGAACATCTCATAAATTAAACTTGCCTAGAGAGGGCAGAGACCTCCCAGGGGAGTCTTACTTTCCAGTGATTCCCTGACACAAAGTCAAATGTCTGTAAGCTGCAGTTTCTGTGCCATCCGAGGTAAGAGATGTGTTTACAGCGCAAGAGAGTATCCATGCTTTACCTACCATGGGTAGCAGGAGCAATGAAGTTCACAGACCATTGGGTTAGAAGCTGAAGTGTCTAGCCAGGATCCCTGGTATGCTCTGTTTTCACTCACACTAACTAACATTATTCTTTGTCACCTGTGCTGCAGTCAATATCCCCCTGTGGAAATGTAGATTGGTATTAAACTTTTTTTTTTTTTTTTTTACCAAATCCTTTACTATCCTTGTGTTTTCTCCATTCATATGCAGCTTTCTAAGGTTGATGGCGAGTAATGACGAAATTAAGCTTAGCAGAAAGTTTTGCCTGAATATATAATCTTCTTGAATTGTGATTAGTGTTTCCAGAGTCCCAGGTATATTTGGCTTCTCCGTTGTTTCAGAACTTATTATTGAAGTATCTAAATGTTCAAGGATATGAAAATGTACAAATGGGTGTTAGTTGAATGGATGTAGTAAGATTTTTCTGGCATGAAATGCACAGTATTTATGAGTTAATTTAATCGGAGAAGAAAAATATTGAGTAGGTGACGAAGTAAAAATGATGACTGTGTATTATATTTTTGCCATGCAGCTGAACAAACACATTCATTGACAGACTTTGGCAGGAGCTGCAAAGATGTTCTTGACAATGGCATGAATAAATATTAGGTGCTGTACACAATTCGCGGCATTCCAGGCCTTGAGCAAAACCAGGTGAGGTTTGCCTGGAAAATGTGGAAGAAACAATGTAAGCATGTTGGGAAAATGTAAACATCTACAGTATTCTCCCCAGCTGCTTTGCTGTAACATTTTCATTTGCATCAGCAACAACTCTGTCATTTTTTGTCTGCTCTACTTTCATTGCACTTCTAGGAATCAATTAAACTCCCAGCTGCTTTAGAGTTCACGGTAGGCACTTTATAATATTGCCTAAATGAAAGACTTTATACCTGCTAAACAAAATATACTGATCAGGCCTCATTTCCATTGCCGCAACTGGTTTACAAAAATATAAAAGAAAACAAATACTTGGAGATTCTTGGTGGTCAATACAGAAGCAGAGATATAATTTAATAATTTAATAATCCTAATAATTTAAGATGGAAATCAGAGGAAATTAGAGAGAGGCTATACAACATGGATGTGGACTATGACAAATAATTAGTAGTAAGACAAAAGCCTGCCAATATATCTATTTAAAGAACGAGTGTGACAATATGGAGGAGAATTTCCTTTTACAGATTATTGTTTCTTCAAAGCTGGTTTACAGCTGTAGTCTTTTGCTAGAACCTACAGCAGTATTGGTAGCTCAAGCACAGTTGACTGCTGAGGAGAAAAGAGAGATGGGAACACTCTGCAGGAGTTCTCCGCTCGTTATTCTGACTCCACTGAGTAAAATTTAATACAAGGTTGGTCTTCACATCCTCAGTGTTCAAAGGTCAACAGTACTGTTCAAGTGTCAACAGTACTGCTTTCTCATCTTTGCTTGTGTAATATGAGAATATTCTTATTAAGTGTTGCAACAGTAGTTTCCACTGACAAATAAAAATTAGGCTAAATGCTGAATTTTCCCTTGTTAGTTCTATTTTCTACTGCTCTTATTTGCAAGCACGCAATGTTCATTTTGGAAGTATTGTTCATAAGTGTATTCCTCCTTCTGTGTCACCCCAGAAAGCCATGGGGACAGTCTACACGGCCTCTTAAAGACAAAGCTGATGTGGTCTGATGCTTCTACAAGGGGTAACAGTGTCTCTCCTTCCTTATAACACGATGTGTTTATGTGCCTGGGATTCTTCAGGGAGTCCCAATAACAATAAGCCTGCAACAGAGAAATCATTGGCATAGCTGGGAAGGAGAGAGACAGTTTATGTCACTTTGGCAGTTCCTTTTCTGGAATGAGTCCCAGGCATAATTCAGAGCAGCTTCAGACTCCTTGACCATCTATAACCTCATGGGGATGTTTTAGCAGCTAAGGAGAGTTGTGGTATTAAGCTACCCAGCCCATAGCTCCCCTTATCCACTTGTTCTCCCTGTTTTGCCAGGGATGTGAGAGTTTGTGAGGATGTATATCACTTCCTCTAAGAACTTCAAAGGCACTGGGCCTGGCACATTTTATTTGTGCCATTTTTTTAGTGCCATTTTTTTACTGGAAATAAACAGGACAAAGTGAAAATTCATCTTGTGAGTTTGGCTTTCTCTCCTCTCTTCCTTTCAGAAGTGAAACCAATGGACTCGAACACTTAAAACTCATACTGTGAGAGGAGCAGCAAACAGCCTATGTGGCATACTGCTAAAAAAGTCTAAAGACTGTATTTTTGTATACAGTCTTTAGATGTCAAGATGATAGGTATTAAAGAGGGAGTAAAAATAGGGCTCTTCAATCTAGAAGAGTTTGGGTAGCTGAGGATTTGCGCTGTATTGCTATTGGCGATTATAATTTTGTGTTTGAATATGTGCCATTTGGCTTTCTCCTCTAAGTTTGTAGAGACGGTTGATTTGCTCGAAATGACCGATATACCTCTTGTATGATAGCTGTTCCTTAGCTCTCGTCTGTTGTTATTAAACGAGTTGGATAGTAATTTTCTGGCTCAAAAGGCTCCCAGAAAAGCAGATCAGGAGACAAAAATATGTAACTGCATGCTGCATGAGGAAAGTGGAGAGTTTATTCCGAGCCTCAGTTGAGAGATGACTTTGTCAGGCCATTATTATACCTATTCGTACCATTTCCAAATACCTATTACTAGGGGAAGTTTTTCTGAACTAATTATGTCTCACCTATGGACATACATGGACATATTTTCAGGTATGCTTGGCAAGCTAAGAACTGAGCCTTTATAAAAAAACTGGCATATACTTTGGGAATTCTAGTCTTATTTACAATTTTTGTGAACCTCTTGAAAATTTGGGCCCCAGAATCTTAATCTGATAATATAATGTTTGCTTCGTTTGTTACGTTAACTCTGTCTAGAGATCCATCACTTGTGTCATATCTCGCTAGGATCTTGACAACAGAGACAGCAGTCTGGGAATGTCAGCAGCATGTGCATGGCATCCGTGATTGTCATATGCGTGTTGGACACACACAAGAAGTGTTGCTTTGAGCTACCTTTTCTGAGACATTTTACATGCTTCACCTGTACGTTGTTATGCAGTAGGTCTAAGCGTACCCGATCTGAAAGGATTCCTCACTAAGAGGGGAATTCTGTGCTTCTGGGGGGTTACTATTGTGAATCAGCTACAGGAGAAACACTGAAATGTTCCCATATTTGAACCTTGGGGGAGAGGTTGCTGTTAAATTTTAAAAATGATAAATATAATCAACGAAACATTCTTTTAAAAAAGAATAGCAAGATACCACTAGTGGGTTAGCCAGTTCCAAATCTTGAATATTGACTTGGAGATCTTTGCCTTTATCCTGTAGTTCTTAATTGCAGAACTTAACAACATCCAGAGGCAAAATTTTTAATCAATAAAGCTATGGTTCAGCATAAGAATGTTTGCAGAGGTGCAAAGTGTTGCCAATGTAGAATCATAGAATTGCCTCAGTTGGAAGGGACCTTTCAGATCATCCAGTCCAACCATCAACCTAACACTGACAAAAACCATCACTAAACTTATCTCTAAGCTCAATGTCTACCCGTCTTTTAAATACCTCCAGGGATGCTAAAAACCTCCAGGGATGGTAAAAACAATACCAATTTTTATTGATGTTAATGAAAGCTATGTTGGTAAGTTAAAGGGGAGACAGACTGAGCAAACAGGAGCAACTCTGAGTCTGACTTAACTCTGAATCTGAGCCAGGGTAAGTGAGCACTTTGATTACAGTAGATATGAATACCCTCAGGACATGAAAGGGGCAAGAGACAATGTCTCAATCCTTTTGCTAAACTTACATCTACTCATGCAATCCACTTGCTCCTGGAGATATTGCTTAGGCATTGATATTTATCTGATTTGTTTCTCGTATGTCATCTGTCACAACACTTAAATAAATTTTGAAGAAGAATAGGTGCTTTTTTTTTAATCTTATGGTTATGCTAGTAGGCTCAAATGATTATGGAGAAAGTAATTTTTAGTTATTTTTCCATCGAATATCACAGAACAGTTTCAGAAAGCCCTTAAATGCAGTTATTTAAATAGTTTTAGCTATTGCACCTGCAGGTACATAACTTTTTCCAGTGGCATACCCATGTTTTGAAAGATTGTGAAAGTTAATGCTCTACTTCATTGCAGGGTATTTAAAATTACAGTTAATACTTGTTGTGAAGCCTGCTCCTTTGATTAACTTTGGTTCTGACTAGGATTTAAGTGTCATTACACTGCCAGAAAGAAAAATTCTTGACTCTGTATGCTTGCCCTTTATTTCTACAGAGTTAGAGAAATGGTTCAATTACTGAAAATATGGACAACTGCTGACCTATATTCAGATCTTTGCTCTTCTATCCTATATATTTTTGTGGTCAAGGATTTTGTTGAATCAATTATTGCATTGAGTTCAATAAACTGATTATACTTTATAGTTAATTCGGGCTCATATTTACAAAACTGCTATAGAAACAATGGTTTTGTAGATATTGTTCAGGAATATTATGTACATAAGCATCAGTAATTACTTTAGTTTGTGATTAGTTAATGATACGCAGCTGATCACAGTACTGGAAGGGCTATCTCTTGGTCTATCTCTTGCACTCTTGAACAGGTATACAAGCAAATAAGAGCTCGTAGCTGACAGACTGTGAGCTGTGTGAATGGAGACGGAATGACCAGATATGAAAACAATTCTGGTCACATTATTACATTAATGCCTCTTCGAGGATTTTAGTCTGAAAAATTATTCTGTGTTGCCTTCAGTATTCAATAAATTAAACCCAAATTTTCATTTCCAAGACATAAATTTTACAAAACCTTTGGATTCACAATTTCATAAGTTCCCGCAATGGTCCGGACTCCCAAGCCATAGAAAAAACCACTCCATTTCTCTAAGCTACTGTACAGTTTCTTGGCAACTAATGATAAACAGATATTGCTTGTTAGGAAATCTGTCTTCCTTTTTCTTATTTTAGATGTAATCTGGAATGAAAACCAATGCTGTCATCATACAGTCTCCAAAAATAACAAATAAAATAATATTTGTAGTATAACTTCGGATGTAATATTAGATTAAGCCTTTAGGCTTAGCCATATTGCAGCAAAAGGTGTAACATAAGTTTTCCAACCCCAAGCGACAACGGCAAAAAAAATAATTCAGACTCCAGGCATTGGCACCTCCTTCCCATTTGCTCCTGGATGAGAACAGAAGCAGCTTTCTAAACCCAAGTGCTTTGAAGCTACTGTGATACGTGGCAATAAGAAACTAAGACAGCTTTGGCTCCCCATCTCAGATTCTTGTAGATTTAATAAGCAGAGAAGGGAAGTGTGATTTCTTACTTGTCTGAATAAAGACAAGGCGCTACCCATTGTAAGAGCTGGAACAAGCTGAATAGGAAGTTAAAGTCAAAATGAAAAGTTTATGAGCTTTCACCCTTCTCTCTTTAAGCTGGAAGACATTCACACCATCAAACCCAACCTACGGATATTGACAGACATATTTAAGAAGAGAGAGAAGCTGATATTTGAGCAAAATGGCAATGCCCGACAAAAACTAAGCCGTATAGACACCAATCACAAATACAGATTCTAGGAAATTGTTTCATATCAAATATGTTACCAAAGGAAAACCAGCAGACGAGGAAAGATGCAGGCAGACACTAAGAGAGAGGTCAGAAGCAGAACGCCTTGGGGCAGAGAGTTGAGTGGAAAGCCAGATTGGGAAAAGAGTATTTGCTCTTATTCTGCTGATTTTGCATAAATTCTTCATAAGTGTGGCTGTCTGCAACAATATGTTCTGAATATTATCAATTCCTCCCTTTGACAGAAATGACCCTACAGGTTCCTAAATGTCAAACAATTTTAGCTACTGTTTTAGTCATGGGGAGAACTTCAACCAGGTTGAGTGTCTGAACACAATTAATTTAAAAACTTCACTAGAATTTTATGTTAGTGGGTTTGTGTTCCAATTAAAAGAAGTCGATACAAGAACCACTAAAATGATGTTTTCCTTGTTCTGGAAAAGATTTTTTTCTGTATTCCAAAGTAATGAAAATATTCACCAAACCCATCAGCCACCTCTTTGTTGATACCTTGGATACTAACACTGCTTTGAAGTTTCCTAGGAGGACATTAGATATTTTAAAATGTGGCAAAATATAGATTTGAACTTTAAAACAAGGCCTAAACAGCTAAGTAGTTATTGATTAATAGTACTGTATAAAATCCTAAATACACTGTTCTCAAAGAGCCAAACTGAGAATTTTATTTGAGTAAATCATGAACTGTGAAATAAAGTGTGTCAGCATTTGAACTGTATTTTCTTACTGATAATTAATCTTGAAGAATGATGGAAAACTGAGGAAGCAGCAAAAGATCTTCTTAGTAAACCAGGATTTTCTAGGAAAACCTTTGCTCTCGGCCAGAAGTTTCCCATACAACTGTTTTCATCCTTCTTAAATGGGTAGACTGTGTTCTTATCTTGAAGTACAACTTAATGCAAATTTTCTCCAAGAAAAGTGACGTAGACAGTTAGTTACAAGACAGTTAGTTACAAGTGGGTAAATCTATTATGCAACAATATTTTGGGGCACGAAAAAAGCCTTCAAACCAAAAAAAGCAAAAAATCATGTTCTTGCACTGTAGCAAGACCATATAATTAATAAAACTGTAAAATAGTCACCTGCAGCCCTTAAACCAAATAAGTTCTGCAGGAAAATGATGTTAAAAATAGTAATTATTTCAAAGGTACTTACTGTTCCTGCAGTTTCTTTGTTTAATGAATACATTTCAAACATCAGTGGCACACTCGAAGATTGACTTGATCTCTCTCTGCGTTGCTTTGTAGTTAATGGCAAACAGGACTTTAACCGTACCTCCCAAGCTCTATATTACTTCTTCAACTAGTTAAATAAATACCTGCTACAGTTTAACTGTGCAGTTTCACATTCTTTCTCGGCAACGATCTTTAAAGAGGTTCTGTCCTCAGCTGGTTTTTCCTGACCCACACCTGCTTCTCGACTTTTGAGACAAATCTTTTTAAAGAGGTGTAGAAAAATAGGCGAGGGACCAGGTTCGGGTTAAAATATTCCTCTCTTTTAAAGTGAAAACTCAGTTCCTTGAACCAGTTCCTGTGTGCCCCTACAAACAACCATGTCAGCACAACAGGCAGGATGGGGCAGGGCAGGAATGAGGGTTGTGGGCAGGGGGAGAGGGAGTTCCCTACACTGGAATTGCCACCGAAAATCGTTAGAGATTATAGCTGTATAGCTGTCTAAAGCAGAAAAAGGACTTGGCACCAGAAACAAAGTTTAAAAAAGATAAGAAAAAGAAGAGAGCAATGATTAATTCACTAGAAGTACAGTAAGGTACAGACAGCTCACATCAATGCACCTGTTCCCCACGTTTTGGCACAGCATAAAATAAGAGATTAAGTGTTTCTCTCTATACATATTGTCTGGTGGTGCGTGTGTGGGAGAACACACATATGCAAGCAAGAACATGTGCAAGTCTCTTTTTTCCCTCCTGGCTATGGAGCTTGGCATGGGAACTGAGCAGAGAGGCCTGGAAGCAGGAAGTGGAGGTGGCTGCTAACCTGTAAGATGCTGCTGGATCTGCTCCTGCCGACTAGTCAGAGAAGGAAACCGCTGGAAACAAGGGCTTGGGTGTGGTTTTGATTTAAGATATGTATCTGGATAATTAAACTGGGAAAAATATATTCATTTTTGGGAGTGGAACTGTGGCAACTTCTGTCAACTTTGATTCTATCTGTACAATTTTTTGAGATAGTGTTTTTAAACAGGGATATATACTTGTAAAGTGGCCTAACCCCCTTCCCTTCTGTAGTCCGCATGTTGTCAGCAGCCGCTCAGAAACACAAAGATCTCACTCTAGATTTCCCAAACTGGAATTGGAATATTTACATTATTTTCTGTGGGTTCATATGACAACCTGATATGATTTTTATATGAATGGCTTCCTAAAGTTTTAATTATATGTCTTTTACTTAAGGTTATATTCATTTCTTTCTAAGTCTTGAAAGCAAGAGGTTGATTTAATTGGTTTTCAAGGAGCTGTTAATTTCATTTGCTATAGTTATGAGGCGTGTATCATCTCCCATTTAATTATTTTTGTTTGAGCACAAAAATTGTTGTCCATTTTCTGTGGTAGCTCCTACCCTTCTCTTATAGCTGCATGTGTGATTGCTGTAACCTTTTCTGGAGGACATTTTCTTAGAGCCAGTAGATTTGTCTAAACTTGTATGTGAGGCTTTGTGAGTATAGTGCTTTTTTTTAAAGTGCTCTTATTTATTTTAAAAATCATTTATTTCACAAGTCATAGACTCAGCTAGATCCTGCAAGAATGCTCATGTGAGAAACACCGCTTCCCATCTTGGCTGCCAGCATCCCTGGAGGCACTGGTCATCCTTTGGAGGGTGCGTCCCATGCTGGCCCAGGCAGCTGCCCTGCCTGCTGGAGACAGGCAAGCAGCAGATCTTCCACGGCCGCTCTCTCTCCGAAAATGGCCGGGTGCCCACTGTGATCCCAAAGCTTGCTCAGGTTTTCTCTCCGGGCTACTTACACCTCTGAATCTCCCAGCTCTGTCCTGTCTGTTCTGTGCTTTGTCAACGTGTGCCAGGAGTACTGGACATCTGCAACAACCCAGTTCTAGAGCAAGGGACTGTTCCTGTGAGCTGCCGAGCTGGTGGTAGCTGTGAAAGGGTGGTTAGCCGGAAGAGTTGGGTGACAGCAAAGCAGCTTTGATGGAGTAAATTGCTGATGAGGCAACAGCTGCTTGAGGGTATGTGCACCAGCCCCGGGTGTGCTGTGTAGGGGACGGAGCTGCAGGTTATTTGTCCTCAGATGTTCCTTTCCACGTGGGCTAAACAGGCAGGCAGCCTCATATGGGCCATGTGAAACCTATTGGTGGATTGACAAAATAAGCTTTTCTCACAGATGCTTTCCACAGTGCAACTGTATTATTTCTGCTGGCCGCTGGCCTTAGTGAGGAATTTTCTAATTGCTTTTCATCTTAACCAGCCCTGTACTGCTCTAGAAATTTCCTCAGCGGTTTTGCTGAATGCTTTAGTCGTGTTTACACTGCCTATGCAGTCTCAGCAACACTGTACGATCTTATGTGAAGTCTATTAGCCCTGTTTCAATTCTGTTTATTCATTGTCATGTTAATTATAAATATATATATATGTTTTCAATAATACACTGAATTTTCCATGTGTCAGCTCTTTGGACAAAGAACCGCATTTGATTAGAATGTAGCTGATAAGTGGCTATTATTAGGCTCTTTTTAGTCACATAAGACAGAAATAATTTTCTCTAAATGTACTGCTATTATTATTAAGCTATTTAAGAAACAGAATCTTTTCTCCCAATTTTGAGATGGTACCTCCTGTTGGGTTATCATTTTATGTGCTTATGTATGTATGAACTGCAGGTGACTATTCAATAAATCCATTTTTCTTGTCATTAATATTAGAAGATTTCCAACTTCCACTTGCATGCTTTATTTATGATCAAGTTCTTGCAATCAGAAATGTGATCTTTAATAAAATGAAATGTATGTGTCTGATGGAAAGAAGCATTAATCATGCAGAAAGCAACCAATACACATTTATTTCTTTTTGCCATATTGTCACATTGTGTTTCTATAGGTTAATCATGATTTGTAAGGAATATGTAAACATATTTTCAAAGAAGCACTTTCCTTTAACACACTGTGAGTCCAAATAAACAAGACTGTTCAGTTCCCTTTCCTATTCAGAGAGCAGGGCAATCCAATGCCCGTTTACCTCTGCTTTGCTTTTAGTTATTTCTATTCTTTTGCACGTCATGGATACATTTTCAACATCGGTACCACAGTGAAGTTATTCCAGTTTTCTACAACGTTACTGAAAGTTCCCCACACTTTCAATAATCATTAGTGCTCTCCTGAATGCATATAAATGATCGGTATTGATATTTCATTTATTTACACTATTTCATCATATTTAAAACCCACCTCCTGCAAAAAAAAAAATCTGCAAGATTGTTAAAATTCTGCTTATGGCAACTTGGGATGTTTATTTGGCAGTAAACTCATTTTAGAATTTATTCTTTTGGCAAAGAACATTTTCAGACCACCAACCTTTCTGTTGGGTGAACTGTACTGTATATAAATCGTACAAATAAGAATCGCATAAATGAAAAAAGTATATTCATGGCAGAGAAGAAGGTGTGAATGAAAAATGACTGAAATGAATCTTTGAATAGTTGCATTAATTTCTACAGGAATTAATTGCAGTTATCATTATATCCCTTTTGTGCTCGCTGTCATAAACAGCCGCTGATCAGTTGAATCTCACAGGCCCACGCAGAAATGTAAGGTGACCTGCACAGTCTTCTGTCCCAGCTCAGTTTGGCACTGACCTGAGTAGGGTTCAAGAGGCAGAAAAAGTGTAACAGGCTCCGTCACGTCTAGGCAGTGCAGCTCAGCCCTCAAACGCTGAGCAGTTCGTGTTACCTAAACATGAAAAAATTAATACCAAGCAATGAACTGCTGCGTGTCACTGATGGAGCCTTGTCAGGCAGGCACAAAGGCTGTCGGTGCTGGATGTGTATGCCAGCCGCTGGGTGGGTAAAACAGAGATATTCCCATCACCTCTCTCTCCTGCTTGTACAGCGTCTGCCACACGCACCGTAACATCACCTGGATGCTGGGTAAAGCTGCAGAAGCACGGGGTAATCCTGGTGCTGGAGACCCTGCGGGGCTTCGGCACAAGATTGGTTTTAATGTGCTGAGCACGATCAACAGTAAAGTCTTCTTTAGTATGGCCAGAAGTGGCCAGAAGTGTGGCCAGAACTTTAGGCACAGGTAAGCCTGAAAGCTTAGGCACCCCGAGGTTTTGATGGCTGGGAGATTGTGTGTGGGTATGGGCAATGGAGGATCTACATTTTGAACTTGGATACCTACAACAGCAACCGGAGCCTATATTCACCTGAATTCCATCCTTAGCCTTCAGTGAGTTGGAACTTTTTTTTTTTCTATGGGAAAAGCCCTGAAGACAAGATCCTTAACAGCTGTAAATTGGCATAGTACCACTGAGGGTATTGAAGTTCACATAATTTACACTACAAGAGGGTTTGGCCCTCTGTCTATAGTTGGAGTCTTCTGTAGTCAAATCAGCAAGTAGCGGATATTAGAGGCAGCCCATTATGGAGGAGCCATATTCACCCATGTTCTCGCTCTGGGAGGTCTTACTCTTGTTCTTCCATGATTTCTGTAGCTGCACCAATGCAGAATAGAGGTCACTGCCACTTAGAAAATAAGTTAGTTTTTTACAATGAAGCTACACAACAGAAATTCTGGCTGATGAGGCTCCTCTCTGGGCTGGGCAATGTGTGAGGCGGGGAGAAGGGGTTTCCAAAGCTATGCAGCTGGCCAGGGAGAATATCTGTGCAATCTAAGGATCTTTCTCTTCCCTTCTTTTCGTTTCTCCCTTCCTCACATTTATTTTCTTCATCTCTTCCTTTCTTGCTTAGTTAAAGAACAGTTCCTATTCAGCAGCCTATTCAAGATCCATTCAGAACTGTCACTTAGTGAAATACAGAACTGCAGACATAGCAGGACAAGCAGAGCTTTTGAATAACTGATGGTTGAAAGGCACTATTTGGCAGTGCTAATTGTACACAGAGTATTGCCCAACTGTACTGCTCTATTTAATGACCTGTCATTGTATATATTTTATAAGCCTTTGTTAGGCTTCAAAATTTGCTTAGGCCGATACCCAAAACTCAAAGTCGGTGCCACAATTTTAATTTACGTATGAAAATATTCCAAACCCCTGCTTCCTCTCAATAGCAACTGTGGCAAATTCCCTGCAATTAAGAAAACTCCCAAGTGGTCTTTTCAAAATGCTGCAGCATATTGCTTCAAATTATGAACCAGAAGTTTTGTATGATTTTGTGATGTAGACGTACTCTCAAGGGAAGGACTCTGGTGAAGTAACTAGTTTACTTCAGAGAAAATCCCATAAAACTTTCCCATTGTTTTCCTGTCTTTTCATACTAGTTTTCAATAATAATAGCAGGAAAATTCAAAGTGTTGAGGAGGAGGTTAGAAACAGCCCTATTTTGAGACTGCTTAGACATAAAGAAAAAACTCGGAGAGTGTTTGTCCATGCCTTGAACAAGTTTTGCTTGCATTTTGCAAGCTATGCTACCATTGTGAATTTTAGTTGATGCTTCGCTTTTGCCATCAATATCCATCTTCTATGGCACATAGAGCTGGCAATACGCTTCAGTGGGAATGTGGTACGTCCTGCCTGCATTTATGCATTTCTTCTCTAACTAGAACTTAATAGTTACAAGAAGCTGGGAAGGTGGTTTTAGTGTACCCATGTTATTGTACTTCTGTGGCTTTTAGAATTGGTATACAATAAACCAAATAAGGCACTTATTAGAGAGGTAGCACTGAGATATACTGTTTATACTGATACAACTGCAGTGATATAATTGCACCATTATAGTAATATGAGTAAATTTTCTTGTTTAAGCAAACCTCAAGTCAAACCCTTAACAGGGTTTGCTGGTTTTTTTGCAGTATAAACAATAATAATATACAGAGTTTCAGATATTAGAAATATTTAGTCTGTCCACAGGGGGCCAGAACAGGATTATATCCTTAGAGTGTATTAGACCTTTGTTTCTTCTAATTTTAAGTGTCTCAAGGGAATAGAGCTTTCACCATTTCCATAGGGACCCTATTTCACAGCCCACAGATCTTTCTGTCAGGAATATTCACCTGTCTCCCCAGTTTTTCCTTTTATGCGAGTTTGGTAGCATTTTTAACTCCCTCACATAGCTTTATATGAGAGGTGAAAGAAAAGGAATTAGAGAGAGAGGGTTACCAAAACCAGTGAAGTCTGTGGAAAGCTCTAAACGATTTCCTCATTAAAACAAAAAAAGTCACAGCACCACAGATTGAACGTTGCTCTCTGCAGTACCTTTAACAGTTTGAATGCTGCTATGAAAAATGTAAACTTAAAAAGATCTTAATGTCAAATGGAGCAGGAATTTTGCAAAAACAAGCGAAATTTCTTCGAGAGATAAGAGTAAAATATTGCTTTGATTCACTCTAGCAGATTTCCTCACATAATCTAATATATCTGCTTTAAACCTCGAGGAATTTGTGCTGGTTTATAGAGAGTGAGACCTTGCAACGAAATGGAGAAGTGGGAGTTAACATTAAAAACATACTGGCTTTCTCCCAAGCAGTGAGTGCTGACAAGTATAACCATATTACTAAAATCACATCAGCAACGTGATATATTAAATAAAAACATGATCGTCTACAGCCAAAGTAGTTTGTATTTTGTCCATGAAAAAGCATTGTGTTACATCAATCTGTCCAAAAAATGGGGCACATCAGAAAACAATGTTAAGAAGGCTTTTAAAACACATCATTGAGATTACAGCACCTTTAAAAATAAACAGCACCGAATACCAACACAGGTAAAATGTCATTGTGAAACCCAGATCTGAAATTCAACACCATGCTTTATAGCTTTCCAGTGTGTGATAAAATCTGTTCACCAGATGTACTATCTGTCTCCTGTGTAGCATACTTGAGCATCATCTAGGCCTGAGGCCCATTTATTTCATGTAATTGCCTTCCCTGTGCACACCTTAGGGCACCCTAATTCTCCATTTTATTTCAGGCACTGTACAGGGTACCATCTGGTAGTGTTAAGCTCATCTCATTTTATTGCTCTATTGCAGTGGCTATATCCAGCCCTATAGCATTCTTTCAATGAAGAGAGAGCTCGGTTACTGCCAGCTATTTATTTTTGCCAGAAATAAAGTAGTTTTTAACTATACACATGCAGAGTTCACATGTATATCAGTCTCACCTGAAACTCAGGTCACTGCTTTTCACCCCACGTGGTTAAATATAAATAAAGAAATGGTGGCTTGCCAATATTCAGGTACAGCAGCAGTGCTGGGATACTGTTCTCTTCTGTTAAGAGTAGGAGATCTAAAGTCTTCTTACTCTTCCGAGTAATGATGTCTTTTTAGTGTCTCATTTTTATTGTTTCTATTAAAACGAACAAAAAAATATTATATCACACCTTAAAAAGGCACCTTACAGGAATAGCTTAATATTTAAAGGTAGCAATATACCTCTCAACTGCACTTCGTTACAAAGTTCATTTGCTATTTTAGGCCCAAATTTACTTCTGTATGTCACATTCCTGTTGTTATCCTCTTGTTTGTTCTTGTAAATTATTGCCATTAAAAAATAGAAGTTGAAATTGAGATTATAGAAAACTTCATCCGTTTCTAGATTATTCTTTATTGTCTGCCAGTTTGAATCATCTCCCTCCTTTTGAGTCTTTGTCATATATTTTAATGACCTGATTTTTTTTTTAAACTCCCTTTTGTGCCAGCAATTTTGTGCTCTTGGTTATTGCTACTTAGATGTCTAACTACCTGCTTGTGTCTACAAATGAGGGAGTTGGCAGTCTAAGTGCCATTAATTCCTCCCACAGTTTTCATGCGCAAAAAGGGAGCCTGGTTTTTAAAACTCTGAATTTTGCTGGTAATATGTTTCAAGCACATCAGGTTTGAAAGTGCAATGCTGTTGTCTGCTGTAGAGCCAAATTCTACTTTCCCGTAAACTCTGCTGACTTCGGAATGGCTGCCTCCGCCTCAGCTCTACCACTGTTTGAGAGGGCAAAAAACATTTTTGCTAAATCATGGTGGAAACATCACGTGAAACACATTTGGCACCAAGTCAGACAAAATATACAAGTTTCAGTGTTTCTTAGATGTGTGAAATAGATCCTGTTCCTGGTGTCAATGGCAGCATGAATGAAAAAAAGAATGAAGTGTTTTTCTCCCCCAGGCTTTTTAAAAACTATTTAAATCACTTTTTCATTGCATCTCCCTCCCCTAGTGCTTTCTCCCTAGGCAACGTCAGGACCAGATTAAGGTTAGTTGGATGCAGTATCCCCTCCTCCCTCCACCTCTGCAGTTCTGTCTCCTCTTTGGTACAGTAGTTGGACAGGATATCATCCTTTTAAGAAGTATGTGTAAGCATCACTTGGGAGCAATAGTTACGTTAGGCAATGCTTCCAGGCGGAGCTCAGGCAGTGTAGATTCGCCCAGTAATCACAGCTGGGGGTGGCATCTGTCCTTTCTCACCCTGGGCAATAGCAGAGGTTCCCTTCTACTGAAAGACAGAAAAGTCCCACTTCTTTCAAGTATGGTTCCAGGCTTTCTGTGAACTCTGGCTGATGCCACTTCCCCGCTGCCTCTCAGTTCACCTGTCACTCTTCTCAGCTGCGAAAATCCTGATGAAATATTGATGACCGAATGCTCCCAGTAGCCGGCCAGTCTTGATCCATCCCCAAAGAGGGCAACTGATGAAAGAAACTTCAGAGAGGCGGGAGGGGCTTCGAAAGTGTTGATTTTAAATAAGTATTTAAGTTACTCACCTGCCATTTCTGGGGCTGGAAAATACTCTCTTTCTATAATCTGCTGCGTATGACAAGAAGGTGACAGAAAATAGCTTGGCACAGCTCTGGTGAGCAGCACAAACAAACTCATCATAAAAAACCAATCACTGTTAAAATGCATTCTTCCCTTTCTCCTGGCTTTCTCATTCGTCGATTACTAATAGCCACAGCATGGCATTAATAGCCACATCTGAAAATGCCACCTTCCAGATAAATGAATTATAACACAATGAAACTTTAAAAAGGTGGAATTATGTTGCTTTGTGTCAATTCTGTATGTTTTGCGTTCACTGGCAGTGACAAATTTGGGTAGATTCACCTGGATTAGCTGTCTCATGGATATAAAGAGTAGGTAAATTAAAAGAATAACTCTATCTATCATTCTTTGTTGTAG
Source organism: Larus michahellis (assembly GCF_964199755.1). Classification (NCBI taxonomy): domain Eukaryota; kingdom Metazoa; phylum Chordata; class Aves; order Charadriiformes; family Laridae; genus Larus; species Larus michahellis. Next base: position 33,647,498 of record NC_133902.1, read on the forward strand.
GAAGAGTTTATTTTACTGTTTTCAGTCTCAGTTGAAATTGGGAGTACTGGATTGTGACTAGACAAGACTAGACATCACAATCACTAGATTTTTCTTAGCAGCCATACAGAGTATATTTTGCAGATGATTTGTAAATCAGTGGAAATCTCTAGTGAAAAAAATAGGTTGATATTTATTTCCCTGGAGACTTACACCTCCTTTAGCTTTCAAGCCACCTCATTCTGTAAAAATGTTAATGCTAGTTTTAGTGTGAAGACTCGTTTCTCCCCTTCGTGTCATCAAACAGAACATCCTGATAATTCCAAATACCTTCATCTGCAAAGAGCTAAATGTCTGCACAAGCCACCATAGGCCTTAGAGGAGTCAGAGCTCAGAAATTCTGAGTACTGAGATTTTCCATACAACAAGAAACGATGCTCTAAGGAAGGGAAGAGAACTTCAGAGCTGGCAAGGTGCAATGGACAGGTGTGGGTGCAGCAGGGTACCAGACAATATGTGTTGAAGGACTGGAGCCTTAAATATAATTAAGACTGTTCACTTGGCATAGCAAAAAGAAAACTCATAGATTTTTATTGATAAAAATGCAAATGTGATAATTTGAGCTAAAAGGGGAAATGCAATGGCGCACACTCATTCCTATTAAATTTATTTTCCATTAGCAAAATGCTAATTAACCATTAATCATTTGATAATGTATACGTAGCAAAAGCAGCTCAAAAGTCAAATTGTCTAAATAAATAGCACAGTAGCCATTCAAGGTGAAAAATACTGTGCTTCTTTATAATGAAGAAAAGTAGAAATCATTGTTTCCCCTTACAGAAATTGTAGCTGTGGCACACATACAGCCTTTGTTACAACACCTGAGAGTTATGACTAGCTAGTCGATTTTTTTCCTGCAAGTGGCTGCAGTTAAATGGAAACAACACTAAAACAGACTTACCCATCTCTGCAATCAAACTGGGAGAAAACTGTCTCGGGATTCATTGAATAGTGGAATTTGAAAGCATCACATTCTCGCAAAAATTCCCTCTGAGCCCGAAGGACGGCTTCCTGGCGCTAGTGACTTCTGCTCCGAGCTAATTTCTGCTCCACTCCCATTGCACATTTTTGCGTGCATAGGCCCCCGGAGTGCCGTGCAGCCAGACCTGACGGCATTTCCTGTTTATTTCAGTCTCTGGTATTATATTGGAAGTAACATCTCAGCCTGGAAGTATATTAAATGAAGTGTGCATGCAAATTACCAGCAAACTCTCTTTGCCATTTTACAGAAGGTTCTTGTTCGATTGGTTCATTTTGCAAGACTTAATTCTGTAGGATGGGCTAGGCTTTTTTCCCATTATAAAAAACCCCTAATAACCAGTCCCGCATCTGAGACAGCGAAGATTAAAATCAACCATTGTGTTGTGTATGAGAAGTAACTATTTTTCATAGGCTTTTTACTGCACATTTGGGATTATGATTTCATATTATGCAAATGCATTTTATGAAACCATAACACAGAAATGTGTACTATTGTTAATACGCATTTGCAGCCTAGCATGTGAAGTCTCCAAAGAGGCCATTCTGGTGTCTTCTCTCATTGTGTATTATGACTAATAAACAAAATATAGTTAGACATATTCTGTATTATAGAACAATAATAATAAAAATTGCATCTTGTCATTAATATGCATCGACAGCGTGTATCCTGGTAGCTCAGAAAGACATCTCAATGCGAATGCATGTTAAACAAAAAGAAAAGTTGTCTAAGTCATAGCAGGAACAGGGACTGTTTGGGACAGCCCGGTTTGTTACACTTGGAGGGAGGGATGCTAGTCAAATTCCTGCTTCTTCTTCCTTTCTTTCAGCTTCACAAAGGCATTGTCTTTGTCACTGGAGTCGTTGGCTTCTTGCTAATTGCTGTGTAACACAGTCATATTTTACAATGTACTGTAAGAGGCCTCAAAATAACTGTTCTTATATTTGTTTTCTAAAGAACTCCAAAGAAGCAACCAGTGTTTGAGCAGCCTGGCTGCTACCACAATGCCCTGCCTAGAACGCTAACCTGTTGGCAGCACCACATGCAATGGTTAGGATGATGAGGCCATTCAGACATGGAATCACAATTATATATTATTTCTTCTTAAACTAGTAACAAAAAGAGAAGTAATTTAGCAGCTTTCCCACTGCAGCCTGATTTTTGCACTTTAGGGGCAAAAAAAATCTTGTGACTTAAAGGCGTGCTCCCATTTCCACTTATTTCAAGGATCTCAGACCTGTGCAGAATGTCCATTTTCCTTTATGCAGCACACAAGGTCACACCGGCTAGTTTTATTCTGCTGTAATGAGCAGAAATGTGTCTCCCTACCTCTACCTGTTACCATTGCTTCCGTGGGGTCACAGCTTGTCAGCCACAAATCTGTGCCGTGTCAGTAACACCAGTACTCATGTAGCGTCATTATTCGTGTTTCTGATATTGCAGAATGATATCTGGGGCCTTTTCTGTGCTTGCCAGATCTGAAAGAAACAAAAACAAAGGGGGAAAATGGAGCTGTTCTGCTGTCCCCCAGATGAAGGCTTTAATAAGGGCACCTTTACAGTTATTTTGGTACTGAATTAGGTTTAGTCTATCTGCTAGAGCTGTTTCCAGTGTAATCTTGTCCATATAAGCTGAAATATTACAAAAGCTTTAAATGTCTTTTGTAGGTTGAGTTGACCACAGGTTCTGGGTATTACTACTTGAATATAGTTACGTGAGATTTAATTAGAACTGCTTTATAACTCTTTATCGTAACAATCTCTCTGCTTGCAAAGCTGGAAAAAGATTAACTTAATAGCACGGTTCAGTAGGAAAAGCCAAGAGGAATGATCGCTAGAAAAATATTGCTTCAATTCACACATCTGTATCTTGAAGATTCTTAACAGGTATCAATTAAAAAAGATTTCATGCCTAGATTGCATTAAAAGAAGGATATCTAAACCTGAGGAGATAAACGCTTGAAATTCTTGTGTTCTGTATAAAGCTGCCTATCTATAAAGCTTTTTTTCTTTTTTTCCTTACTGCCAAAAATATTTGTAAAGGTAATTTCACCAGACATTTGGAGACGTTGAAGTGCTTTTCTATCCATATGGTTCTTTATGAATCGGTAATTTTTGTCTGTGCTCTACTCAACTGAATGTTTATAAGGCTGTCTGGTCTCAAAGATGCCCACTAAAAAAATACAATTGCCTTGAAATGACTAACATAAGATTTATTCATTTACCCTTTAAGTACTTTGCAACTTATTTCCATTTTTCTCCCTCTAATTTTGCCTCTAGTAAAATCCTAAATTTTTCTAATTTGCTGTGCTATTTTAATTAGTCAATTTTCCCTTATTTGTACAAGTAAGCAGTCTTATAAGTCTGAGACTGTAAATCATTCATCCATTAAAAACTCTATTTCCTCATATTGCAAGTTCGATTCATTTGGAAAAGAAAAAACCTTGGCATGGAACAGAATTATGCAATGTCATGGACACATTAACATTTGGATCAAAATTTTACATTGTGTCAGCCAGTAAACAGTATAAATGGTTCAGATTTGCAATAAATAATTGTCTATTAATACCTTGGCGTGGTGTAGCAAATTAAAGTCTCACTTCAGTAAGCACAGATGTAGGTAAGAGCTGGGGCCTAAAGAAAGCAACTGCCATGCGGCATTAGAATAGAAAGGGAGCATCATGAAGCGTTACTGTATCTTTCCAGCAATGAGAATAATGTATACAGATTTAAACAGCAATAGAGAAACATAGGGGGAGGTAGGCTGGAGGTGCATTTAAGTCTAATCAGGCAAGATTTAGAACCATTTGTTTTAGATGCTCTGGCAGACGCTTCCCTTGCAGAAGATTAAGGGAAGCGTTTTAAAATACAGCCCTGTGTGCTGGTGCATACCGAGCAGAGCCCATAATTCAGGACTATCGGGACATACGATACTCAGCCACCTCCTGAGTCAGTATGGACCATTCCTGTGGGAGTCAAACACCCCCAAAAATGTTATCTGTGCACTTCTTTTTGTGAAACTGCCATATTTTGCAGCTTGCAGGTTGTTGCCAATTGTCTTGAGATTTTCACAAATTTAATTGCTAACTCAAATTTTTTCAAATTACTTCAGTAACTTCCTGCCCCCCAGACTGTGAGCGGATGTACGCTCAGTATCTGAAACTCAAAGTTCGGCTTCTTAATGTGAGTTATTTCTGTGAGTGTTTTAACAAGTGGACATGCCGTTACTTCAGTGTGGAAATTCAACACAAATAGAAGCATGAAAAGAGATTAATTTATAAATTCAATATATAAATGAACAATTAGGTATTAATAATTATTTAGAGAGGTCCAGTTCATAATATTGTCTCTCAGCGGTCTCTGGTGGTGTCACCTATGAACCATAATTGTTGTTACTGCAGTTTTGAGCATGTTTTTTCTTTTGTGTTACCAACACAGCCTGTAATCCTGTAACACAATCTAGCTTGTCCATACGCTAATGGGAAGGCATTAATCAAAACATTGTTCTCCGTTACATTAACTATAGAGCAATATCTCCTTATTTTGTATTTCTTAATGGTTTCTTTGTCCAAGTCTGTTTAAAAACGCAGCCTCGATGTGCTGGACTACAAGTCTTCCATGGTCTATGCTCGATTGGCTGAGTAATCTCTCTCATTTTCTTTGGCACTTTGTGTTCATGTCCTTGGTGTCTGGAGTGCTAGTCCCTGGGTTTTTAAGCAGAGTACAAGGTCTGTGTTTTGTAGGCAAGATGGCTTATTTAAAGGAGATCTGAAGCTGGTCCTGCTAGCTGCACAAGACAAGGGCTTAAAAATCTTCCTCCAATGCCAAGCGGTTTACAAACCAAACAAAATTTAATGCTTGCTCTGAGGGAACACAAGAATGATCTGCTTTCTGCATCGCCCTCTCCAGTGGGACTAGTTAAAAGTGATATAAATGTACCCATGAGAGCCTCTGCACTTGGGAGCTCCTTGGATAGACTTGAGAGCTTCTTCCTTAGCTCCTCCAGCAGTGTTGTGGCTCTGCTCCAAACCTCTGAGGCTATTAATAAAATCTGAAAATCATCCATCTAATAAAACTCATGTCATTCCTTGAAACACTCAGACCTCTTCAGCTTACCAATGATTTGCTCCGTTTGTGCAGCGTACTCTGTTGACTTGAGTCCTTGCATGGTTACTGTGAAATAATGCATGTTATTACATGGTTAACCACACAGTAACTTCGCTGGAATCAATGGTAATTACAGAGTAAGTTGTGTTAATCCTCCTGTGCTATTGTTTGGTAGCCGTATAATTAGCTCTGGTCACCTGTGCAAATCAAAGTTGCTTGGTAATTTTTCTCTTCTCCCTTCTTGTAACAATTGCAAGTGAGTTAGAACATTGGCGGTATCTCAGCAGGGTATGTGGATTCAAACCTGCCAGAGCAATGATTTGCTTTCTATAAGAAACTCCTATTTTTAATGTTACCAGCAGAAAACTGATTACAAGCACAGAGGTTAAACTTGCCTGTGTGAACAGCTGTACCTCCATTTTTAGCACCCTCATTGAAATAGAGCTTAATATTACATTGAATAGAATTCATTCCCACCCAGTTGCTGTTAAGGGACTTGTGAAATGAATTAAGCACCCTCAATTTTCTCCCACACTGATGAATTATAAATTTTGAGCAAGAAAGACACAAGTTTGGTGAAACAGTGAAAGATCTAGAGCAGGATTTGAAGAAGGCCATGGCTGAGGCATCCCATAGCAATCAAAAGACAGACAGAAGCCAGGGCCAATGTAGTATTTGTTCTGTGGCCAGAGAATCCAAGTCACCAGAGATGACAACGTGTGACTGTTTTGCATAAGCAATAAAGTCTACACATCCACAGTGTAACACAGAGATAAAAAATGCTAGAGACATGACCTGACCTGACACGATTTTCTTTAATACTGGCCTGAGTTGCACGTTAGAATATAAAGAATTAATTACATGATACATAACCAGCTCCCATCAGTGCTCCAGCAATCTGTGAAGCACTATTTAGGCATGCCTTTCCTGTGACACCTCTTCTGTCTCCAATATATCACACAGCAAACCCAATGTAACAGAGGCACACATATCAACGTGAACAATATCATCCTGGTGCAGAAATTTTCACAGTTAATTAAAAAAATCAAATATAAGCAGTCCAGCTCCTTACTAAACTAATTAAAAGTATAAATACAATAAGCCCTGACTGAGCTTTTGACAGGTCATTAAAAACACAAAACTGAGTCAAGTACAAGGACTAGTTTCAATATATAACAGAGTGAAATAAAATGGTGAGGCTGAAGTTAAATTAATCCTGGTTTTGTTTCCATTGTTCCTCACCTGGTGTCGATGGCTGAATTTACACAGTGCAGTTCTCTGAAGGTAAAGGCCTGGGCAGTTTACCATGTGAAGTCAAAGATGCCATTTACCGTTTCCTTCTGGCTTTTAAATCTGCTGTCCTGGCAGGTTTACCAGCAGGCTGTGTCCCATGCCTTTCTGACCACAAGTTTTGATGTAGTTTTCAGTCCTCTGAAATTATTTCAGCAACAGGATGCACTTTCCAAGTGTATGCTTTAGAAATAACTTTGGTTGGAAGCGGAGCAGTGCTTTTGGTGCATCAGCTTAGGGTTTCCAAGCAGGGCTAAGATCAAGTGTTCTTGTAGGAGCTTTAATACTGTGTGATGGGGCTGCACCAGGCTGCCATCCCGGCATTCCCTTTGTTTCACATGGGACTCCCAGCCCTGAAGATACCCATGCTTTATATAGCTTAGTTCATACCTGGGCTCCTTCCTAGGGCAAATAAATACCTCACTTGGTGAATTAGAATAGGTCTGACTTCATAAGGTTAGTTTGGTGCTTGGCTGTAAAGTACCATTCTCCCTTTACACTTGCAGTGTGAGAATTCTCCAATATAACTACAAAAACCAAACAAAACCAAAAAAGCATGGGTGTAGCCACTCCGAATGTTTTTCCTGTTGACCTTGATTTACCAACAGCACAATGAATGTCCTTGAATTTCCTTTGAAGCTCCCTTTGAGGGGAGATTCATGAATATTCTCTATATTGTCTGGAGAAAAGTGGGGGATGCCACTGCGAAAGAAAATGTTGCTTCCTGGCACGTTCTGGCTTTCATTTACTGACATCCCACATACATTTGCTTGTATCCAACATCCAAGAACAGTGTGTAATATAGTTTCAGCTGAACTGATTTCCAACACAATTTCTCCTGCCTATAAATTGTCACAAACTCAGCTTTTATGGATCTAGACTTGGGGGAGCTTGTTTCCTGGTGTTAGGAAAGGAGACAGGGATCAAAGCTATACTCTTTGCAGGGGTGTCGCAAGAGCCCCTGTGCTGAGCCAAAAGGACGAGGGAGTATCCCAACAAGAGGTTCCCCAAAGGATGTGGGAGTTTCTGCCTCAGGGCTCGTCGGCTTCAGGAGCTGCCCTGCAGCAAGCAGGAAAGTGAACTTAGCACAGAGTAGTGTAACACTCCTTGGAGAGGCCACCCGAGAACTGCTGTGAAGCAGATGAAATGCTGTAGAGTCACATTCTTGCTTGCTGCTTGCCGATTCCCTCTATGTAAAAGTGCCCCCTGAATTTGTTTCCCCAGCACGGAGCCTCCCAGCCCGAAAGACTCAGGACTATTGACGTTGGTCGTTGTTGCTGTGGCCCTTAGGATGTGTATGTGCTTCAAAAAGCCAGAGTGCTGCACCAAGCTGTGCCTCGAAAGAGGGATTAATGCCTAGAAAATATCTTAGTCAAAGAGTTTAGACGTGGTTTCATAACTTAGTTAATGGTCTAGTACAGGAGAGGCCTGAGAAAACATGGCAAATAAGTATTAATGCTGGATTCTCCTCATTCTTTATTCTTTTCCACCGCCTCTACATCAGATGGGTCTCCTTTTTATCCCTAGCATTATGTTTTTATCACTTTACTAAAATACTATAAATCAATAAAATAGGGCAGAAAATTGCTTTCTTACATCATTGCACCAACATGCCGCCTGTATGGTCTGGAATGACAATGAGACATCTATCTTTCTGTGGACAAAAATGCCAGTTCCCAGTACAAAATGCCAAGTTGTATACGCTAAAAAAATTCCAGACCAAACATTAGCTCCTGCTGAGATGAGAAATGCCTCCTTCACTTCCCTAATTTCATGAAGATCAAGAGAAAATTCTAATTCTCTAAACACAAAATTTTATTAATAAATTAATATTTATATTCTGTCCTAAAACTCTTTTCCTAGTCATTCTTCTTCCTGATAATATTTGCTTGAATCTCATGCCAAGCTCTATAAAGACCTTTTTTGATTTTATTTTTTTTTTAATTTTTAAATATACTCACTAGGGGGAATGCTCATAAAATTCAGCCTCAGCCACAATCTGGACTATGGTCTGCCAAGCTCCACATAAATAAATCATCAAGTCATTTTGGCATCTTCTGGGCCAGGAGGGATATCTTCGGGGTAGATTTAAAGAGACATTGTCCTGTAAAGTATGTCCTTTGTGGAGAAAACTAAGCAGTAGCTTAAAGGCTACTTTTAAACTCAGATATTTGCTTTTTTGCAGGTAACCAGTGCAATAAAATACAATGAAGGACTTTTTAACTCCAGAATTACAACTGTCTTAGTTAGTCTTCCCTGCCGTTATCCTAGCAGAAATTAAATCAGATACCCGAGACCTCAGGGTAGCGTGAGGGGGGGATACTGGAGATGCTGATTTTGTGCTAAAATGTCTGCAGAACACACAGCAAGTAGCCGTTTGAGATTTTCTCTCAACAATCTGAATGCTGAAACAGGGATAAAGCAGCCAAGCGTTTCTCAGCTTTGCACTTTCTGAAGCCAACCCAAACAGAGACACAAGAGGAGCACGCTGGGGCTGGCCTGACAGCATGGTGGCCTGTCAGCTGGTGGCACCTCATCCCTCTCTCCCTCCCTTACACCCCGGGGAAGCAAAACCTGGGGTAAGTTGAAGAGAGCGACAGTCTCCTGCAAGGCCCCAGGGGTGGCCAGTTGGGCAGGAGAACTGCAAAGGACACTTGCCCTGCAGGCCAGGCTCAGAGACGAGTCCTCATCATGGGACTTCCATGCTGGCCAGGAACGATCTCTGTCGCCGGCTGTGAAATGGAGCTTTGTTCACCTACCCCTTGTGGGGGGCATCTAAAACAAGGACATGTAAATGAGATAATAATCGCGAGAAAGCAAGCTGTAGCCGGTTTATCAAGAGGAGACCTTGGGCCACAGTCCTCTCTGCCATTCACAGGTCACTGAAATCAATGGAATTGTGCCTGCAATTACACCACAGGGAATCTGGATCCTTTTATTTGGGCTGTGGGAAGTTACTGAACAGTAACAATAACACAGAGGAAAATTGCCTCATTTCAGGTTTTATTAATATCTGCAACTTGGACCAGGTTCATCAACAGGTTCTAAACCACCAGCGGTGCCTGAGGCCATTGAAGGGGTTTGGGTGGGCAGCCGGGAGAAGTCAGGCGAAAATGAGAATCTTCAGCTGAGGTTTTCTTGATTTTCCTGCATTCGTAAGAACTGCAGACAGGAGGAGTTTGAACTTCCTGAGATCATCTGGGGAGTGAAACGAACATTTACGGGTGCAGAGTGGATGTGCTTATGGTGGAACAAGAAACAGAGTGACAAATCCAGAATGGCATCCATGCATAAGTCATCAGGAAAAGAATGAGTTGCAGCTGGTCCACTGACTGAAGGAAATTCCCTGTCTGTCTTAATTAATTTCTGAAATGCAGAGGAGTCTTAGCTGCAAAAAAATTGAATTTTAGGAATGATCAAATTTTAGGAGCTGTGATTCGGCCCATTGCAAGTCACAATGACCTGAAAAAACTGAAAGCTGAAAATCAAATCAGAAAGTCAGGGGGTTTCGTTTCATGTCGTCTCACAAAAATATTGTACTAAAACTATACTTACCACCAATGATAATGACTAGAGGTATTTTAGGTGATCTTTTAAAGATTATTTACCTATTTTGAGTGGGCTAATATTATTGAAAATGCAACAGTGGAAAGAAGCATCAGATACTCTTTCTGGGTTACACTGGAATTAAATCTTTGTGGTTTGGAACACTGGCACAAGGTAATTAACGTACATGCTGTTGGCACCATATTCTTTGTATACATTTCTGAATTGAAAAGAGGCACTGAGAAATACATACCAGGCAGTTACAGGTTAAGGATCATTTACATAAATTAGCAAATTTGCAAATGAATTCATCTAGTGAAAAGTAAGACACGGGACACTGCATTTTAATAATTGACATTCCACATGAAATGCAATGTTCTTGAGGAGGAAATTGAGCTCCAGGTTGCTATTAGAACCAGCGGAGCAGCAAGAGCTGGAAAGAAATGCCATCTCATATTATGCGAGTTACTGCTTCTGCATAACAACTATCTTCTATTCTGATAGACTTTATTTTAATAAAACTAGTACTAGGATTTTTAGAGAAGAAAAATCCAGTCATCGACAACACTGGTCAGGAAACAAAAATGCAGGAAATCTTTGTGATCTGGTTCTAACAGTCAGTTAGGAATTCATTGTGCTCTAAAGTAATCTTTCTTCTTCTGTTTTATTTGGCAGCCAAATCTCCTTACTTTTCAGTTATACCAAGCAGTTACAAGCTTACCCCAAAGTATGCAACACTGACAGAAAATTATAAATTATCTAATTTTTTTGTTCCCTGTCACAACATAGGTTAAATTGCAAAATAAAGATAAGTGATCCACTTAGCCGCTTCCTGCTGTCCTGATCAGTTTAAGAACACATTATGTTACAAATATTGTTCTTGATACAAAAGTAATGACTTTCATAAGGTGCTAGTCAGTCATTCAAAGTCACAGTACTTTCATTGTATGCCATAAATACAAATTATATGCTCACAGAGAGCTGAAAGCAAATCTGTCCCTGGTAACGTTTCTTAGTATAATTTAAAGATTAACTTAAAGTGAACCAAATCATTCTCTCTGTGATACACTTTTTCCAAGATCACATTGAGTAAGCGTGTCATTTCAGTGAATGCCAGTAAAATTTCTCCTCCTCTAATATTGCTAAATACTGATGAGTGTTTGTCCTTAATCTGACTACAACTCTGACACCATCCATAGGGAGTACTGTGCTGAACTTCCCCTGTTGAAAAGACAAAGCAACAAACTACTGCTACCTGCATACAGCGTTTGACATTTGGTTGTCCTAACATCCTTTTCACTTCTTTTTTTTCTACAATCTTTTGCAGCAAGATGGACAAGCTAAGTTCTCTTCCCCTTTGTTTCTCTCCCTTGTTTTAGGAACTTGAGAGATTTTAATTCCTGAATAGGTTGAGAAGTTCCTCCAAATGAATCATCTGCATTAATAATATTTATTTTATCTACAGATTCAGCTGCTTGAAATTCAGACAACAAGATTCTTACCTATAATGGGCTCACACTCAATAAATGGGTAGGCTGCCATCCTTTCACTTCAGTATTTTGACACACACTGAGGTGCATATATACACGCAGGTAGAGCCAATACATTTACAGATTGCGATGATGCCCTGATAAGCAAAACTTGCTGCCCTTACTGGCACAGGAGCAAATTTCTGTAATTCTTAAGCCCTTTGATGTGAGCTCTTACTCATACTCAATACAGAAGTATTCTGTACTGATTATCAGACTGACTGAAGGAAGCTTCCATTTTTAACTTCATTCTTTATGACACAAAAATAACTGTCACATGCTAATGGGAACAATCACGTGGTAGAATTATTTTACGGTAAAGAAGAAAGCAAGCAGCTCTTGGACTTTTTTCCCAACTCAGAATATTCTTTGCCCGCCAAAGCAGGACTGTAACCTGGGTCAGATGGTTCCCTGCGCTGTATGCAGGGCAGTCAATACGCTCTGCAGGAGTCCGGAGCTTCACCAAATGAGGCTTTACCTTTAAGAGTGCAGTAGCAGTGTGAATGCCTTTTCACCAGGGTGTCACTGATGGATCTGTGCAGCTTTTCATGTATGCGTGCTGCAAACTCTTTATATTTTTACATTCTAATAACAGTGAACAGCATAAATTATCTCTAATTCTTGATTCTGCGAGGAAGCAGCCATCTGGTCTAATACCACTGTGACAGTGATATAGGACTGAACACTCTGTGCTTGGTCTGCTGCACAGAAAAGGACAATAGGACATATTTTAAAATGTCAGGATACATCAGAACCATATTCAGGAAAGTTTGCATTTATGAAAATTGATAGTATTGGAGATATATCATGATGCAGATCTAATCATGGCTGCTAGTATGGTGAATTAAATTAAGAGCTGATTTGAATTTTTCTAATTAAAGATGTGTTATTCCTTCTCTCCTCATGTTTTCTCTTTTGGTAAAAGAAGCTTATTAAACAATTTTCAGGAAAGCTTTGTGATTCAAAGGGTTAAAGCTTTAGCAAAAAAACTCTGGTGCCAGTGGTAGTTTGACTGTGTCAGTGCAGTATTCAAAAATGTATTCCAAAATCATCACTGATGTTTGCCTAATTGTTATTTTTTGAACTAGATAGTCCTGGTAATAAGCGTGCCCGTGTACCGCAGGGTAGGATGGCAGGTAGGCACAGCAGCTTGGCAGAGCTAAGCAGAGCTGTACGAGGTGTTGTTCTGTGTGCTCTTTCCAGCCCTCTCTCATGTGCCTGCTTTCAATGCCTAAAGTACTTGCATAAAAGAAAGGAAAAAAAAAAAATAGAAATTTGACTTATGTGGGAGTAAGCACACTTAAAAGGTAAGCTACCATGAATTAGATCAAAACCTTAATCAACTTGTGAGTTGCCCCAACAAATTAACTTCAGCTTTGCTGTAGTGCTTAGTTATGTGAGTAGCTTGTTTATGTAACTTTTCTTGTTTAAAGTCTTTTTAAAAACACCAAATATTTTTCAAGACTTCAAGACATCAGGAACTTAAGGGTGTCACTTATAGGTGTCACGTAGAATGTATTTCCATCATTAGTTTTAATGGCTTTAAGGAACTTACTGTATTATTTAAAAAATAAACATGAAATAGTTCTTTTCACAGCATGAATAGTAGTTAACCTACAGAGGTCAAAGAGTTAAATACTGTAATGGGATTTTTAAAGGGACTTCTTAATTTTATGACCAATAATATCATTTGTGATTTTATGTACTAGGAGGGGCTATCAAATTCATACTCCAGGGTGTTAGCTGATCACAGGGATAAGAAACAGTCCTCTCATCCTTTTTTGCCATGTAGGACATCGTGTAATTAGCCAGCTGTTTTCTTTGAAGCACCCAACATAGGCCACTGGCAAAGGCAGAATTCTGAACTTGACAGGTAATTGATCCAATCTGGCTTGGTAACTATGTTCCCTCACCTACTCTTAAGATTCATATTCTTCCAATAGAAGATGGGGCATTTTTGAGTTTTTCATTTTTTTACGAACCTGCCAGAGGTATACATTCCATGAGTTCTTTCAGAAAGTGGTCCTTCTGCAGCTTGTGTCGGCATATTTACTAGTTAGAATTCTCCAGTGCTGTGACTACCTTTAAGGCTGTATAGTAGAGAGAAATACTGCTTGCAGGGCGTTATTCTTCAGGAAGCTGTATGCCAGTTTTGCCAACTCAGGCTGTCAAATGTCAAGGCATGCCTGTATTGTTCAAGCGTTCTTGCCAGCTCACCTTCCCACTACCGTAACATCCCTTAAGTGCTGGAATGATGCTTTCAGGGACACTCTTAAAGAGGCAAATGCAGACATAACATTATTCATGAATGGGAAAGGAAGATAAACAAAAGCAAAGGATAGTGAGTTTAGCCCAGCTCCTGCCTTTGCAGGGACAATCGCCTGTGATACTTCTGCTTCATTCACAGCACCAGAAATTGTCATACTGTGTATACTGTAAGCAAAGAAAGCACACCTTCAGAGGTATGCATGGAAAAGTATGTAAAGATAGACCTGCCATCATTTTGCACACCAAATTTTTAAGAAAAAATGCAGGCTCTGGCTAGAATCTTGCGTTTGTGTGAAGGAAGAGGGGAGCTTGTGTGTGCTAGGAATGGAAATGGCCAGCACCTGCATGAGTAGTTGCAGGTTTTCCAAAGTTGGATGGGAAATGAGTTGATTTATCTTTCCTTAAAGCTTTTTATCAGAGCTTGAGGGAATTAAAAAATGAATGTTAGCTTACCGTCACGATATGCGTATATTCCATTTTCCCTGTTAGCTTTCAGATAGATCATGTGAAAAGCAAAGTTTCTAAAGGTGATTTCATTGAGGGTTTCCTTCTGTTACAATCCCAACTAGTTATAATTTTCTAGATTCACACAGACACTAAGAAAGCTTAGAAATTCAGTTAATTTGTTATTCTATACCTTAAACATGTGTAAAGAAACCATCTAACTCACTGGTCTTCACTCTTTTGTTGCTTGGCTGTTTCAGAACCAAAGTAAAATCTAATCAATCAAATCTGTTAGGATCTGTGAAATCCTAAGCTTGAGCCACTTCCCATTTTTGGCAGAAAAAGCAGAAGCAATACTAGTTCCCCAAATCCCTATCAGACGGTTGAAACATAAAAAAGTAAAAAAAAAAAATGCCATCTTGGAAGTTAGGACTAGACAGATATTGGATAAGAACTTGTGCTTCTCCTCTGTGTATATTCTTTGATGCCTCCATCAGGGTCCTGTGTGTATATGTTGAAATCAAGTCTTGGAAAATATCTGAATTTTCAGTTTCTTTTCTACTCCCATATTCTACACAGGGACCCTCTGTGACCAGTCAGTGCACCCAATGGTATGCCTGAGCTTTTCTGGGTCGTCATTGTTACAGAGAGCCACAGGGGAAGCCATCATCCCTTTCTGGTGCTGCCTCTGCTGGTTTCTGACTACCCTGTGAGCTCATTCAAAACACTGAACTGGCAGAAAACTAATGTGGCAAGAAAAACTGGATAATTTTTATTCTGTTTGTGAACTGAATGAGGTTACAGAGCAAGGAGCGGTGGGGGATGAACTGGAGAAAGTAGTGGAGTGTGCAACAGTCTCTTGTTGACAGTAAGTTTCATCATTTCAGCCATGGCATTTAGCATGACACAAGATGTCTGGAATTGGAGAAGAGCAGTTACAGTTAAATGGCATTAGTTTTAAGATTTTGTGCTTGGATCTCATCAGGTTTCTTAAGACAAAGAAGGTCACGGTTGGTCAGACGAGGTCACACACTTCCCTTTCCTATTTTCCCTTGAGAAGCCAAAGCTAGTACACTAATTTGTACCTGCACCATTCAGTCAGAGAGGCAGCAAATGTGCAACAGTGAGCGTTACTTTTGGATGACATATCAAGCCAGGGTCTTGACTCTTTAAATAGAATCAAACTATGTCTGGACCAAGACCCTCAAACATCTGTTAATCAGACTCAGGAAATGCTAATGAGATGAGAGTTTACAACGGGGGTACTGCTAACAGGTTGCTGTGTAACCAAGAGAGAGCTCATGTTATTTGTCATCTTCTCTGAACTCTTCTACATCTGGATAGAAGTTGCATGTGCTCATTTGCAGAAGTTCACTGATAGTAATACACTAAAAACTGTCAGTCTTTTCTCTGTCTGGACAGTGCAAAATAGTTAGTATGTGCTGTTAATTAGAATTTCTAAAGGTTTTGTTGCAGGAACTCAAAGCATAACCCATATAAAAAAATGTTATTAATTTGTGCAATCTGTATATTATAGAGGGAATTTGAGCTTTCTCTTTGAAAAGCCATCACTGTAGTAGTTGGACTATTCATTCTCATGTGTTATTTCTGTCTTAGACACATGACAGAACAAGACGGAAAGAGAAAGAAAAGAAAAGAAAAGAAAAGAAAAGAAAAGAAAAGAAAAGAAAAGAAAAGAAAAGAAAAGAAAAGAAAAGAAAAGAAAAGAAAAGAAAAGAAAAGAAAAGAAAAGAAAAGAAAAGAAAAGAAAAGAAAAGAAAAGAAAAGAAAAAGAGAGAAAGAGAGAGAGAAAGAAAGAAAGAAAGAGAGAAAGAAAGAAAGAAAGAAAGAAAGAAAGAAAGAAAGAAAGAAAGAAAGAAAGAAAGAAAGAAAGAAAGAAAGAAAGAAAGAAAGAAAGAAAGAAAGAAAGAAAGAAAGACAGACACAGAGAGAGAGAGAGGGAGGAAAAGACAATTCCAGTATACTTTCTGGTAGAGTTTTCAGTAAAGGACTCATTAGGGTACCAGAGGAAGCATGTGGAGGATAATTACTTAAGAACAAACCAAATGGTGCAACATTACTGTAAGCCAGATGAAGAACACTATGAAACGCTGTGGGCACCTACACGCATCAGGGCAACTAAGAAGAAAGGTAGGTGATCATTTACTGGTATGATACCTTTTTCGCTTTAAAAGATTGAAAAGGTGGGGGGATGTTTGAATCAGAAATACAAACGACACATTTTTCTATGATACCCTGATGTCCTGCTAGCAAGTGTTTTCCGGTCAATCAATCAGTCACTCAAGTAGTCAAAATCTTTAACCACATAAAAATCTATTGAGAACAAGTTTTATTTACAATGGTGACCTGGCCAAGAAAGCTCACAAACAGCAATATGTAACATCACTTACAGACATACAATCACTATTGTGTATTACTAGAAAGCTCCCAAACATATCACCAGGCATAAATCAATTATATAAAATACCACAAACATCAAATAAACCAATAAAAGAGGGAAGGTCATAACACCACCAGACATGTCATGAATAACTGCCACAAACATCAGCCAGTGATTCATCCACAGTATGAATAAAAACCCAAAAGATATACAAGCAACTCCTGTTAGATCCTTTTGTGCTCTGTTAAAAATGTGTTACTGTCTTTTGATGTTGTCTATTTCGCAACATTACTTCTATTTATATTTCACTAAGGGCATCAATTATTTTTAAGGTTTATGTTAATTAAAATCGAGGGGGGAGGTGTTATATAAATGTACATTTTAGCATGTATGCTGTGCTTAACAATTCATTGCATATATTTCCATGCTTGCTTATAATCAGTAATACTTTGTATTTAGTAATACATTTCATAGTATTATTATAGTTTGGCCTACTGAAAGAAATTGGACATAGAACACAATGGGAGGCATATTTTGGTATCATTGTCATTGTTGTGTGTGTGTGTCCCTTCCCCCCCTGCCCCGGATTCTGAACATAATTCAAAAGCCATTAAGATTTGAAGAACACTACCTCCAGGTAGTCCATGGCTCTTAGAATCTGCACCAGTATTTGTATATTAGCAACAAAGAATACGCATAAAACCACCATTAAACTTGGTCTTTAGAGACCTGAGAGCTTATACATAGAACAGCATTATCTGCAATGACTAAATGTGGTGATTGCAATCAATTAATTTTTAAATGCCAGATCATGGCTTTCTTAGTGTGTGTGTCTGTGTGTCTTATTCCCGGAAGCCAGTGTGAAATGCCTACCAGTCTAGACAGGCCCTGTTCCTCTGTACTTGCAAGTGGAATATACATTTATATTTTTGCAAGGGCCACAAGAGTTTAACCTTCACAAATTCTGGTTTATTTGATAATGTTTGACACATGGCTTTCAGGTTGCATTCAAAGCAGATGTCTCATCTAGTTGAATGAAATTTTATGAAATACATAATCTCAAATACACGAAGTTCCACCCTTGCTTAGTACTCCCAATTAGTCAACATTAATATAATGTAAATACGGATTAACTTCAATCAAACTTGACAGAAAATTAGGTGTCATGTCTCATCAGATCCTGTTCTCAAAAGGGACATCGACTCACAGCTTATAAGGTGGTGATGATAATAGTCCACCATTTACACTCCAGTAGTGTTCAGGTGGTGAGGCGTCAGCAAGATAAACCTGTCTGCTAACTTGGCGACAAAAGCATTTTATTGTTGAAAACGAGATTTGCATTTAAAACTGCTTTATAGCTAAACTGAAAGTAATTGAATGGAAAAAGTGGGTGAAAACATTTGGTTTATTTATACACACCCTCTTCCAGTCATGGAGCTTATTCAGAAATTCAGAATAAATATATCATCCATACTCTAATCAAGATCCCCTGCTTTTAAACTGATGATATTGGCTGAAAATCAGACCGCCATCATTTCAGATTAGTCATTTTTTCTTCATTGATAACATACGCACTTAGAAGCAAGTTCTGCACATTTAAAAAAAAAATTCCAACCCTTCCATGCATGCATTTTTCAGATATAGACCCAGTTAGTATATGCTAACACCAAGCAATTTGTTTTGCAGCATGTCACATAATTCTCTTTTTTTACTCCCAATATCTATGATTAAGAAATGTAATACATACTAAGAAAGTCTTAGATAATTTACACGATGCATTAAAGTGTTTTGCATGAGAATATAGTATGATGCAGACAGCAGAAGAATTATGTCTTTCATTAAAAGGTTTGCAACTCAGTGCGCTATGATATAACTATAGCAGTTTTTCTGTCTCGGTGAAGGTTTTTTATTTTAAACACTGCCTTGAAAACCAAGGGATGCATATGCAATAGCACTACTTTAGCTATATGTTTTAACTTAATATCACCTCTTAGTAATTACGCACTGTCAGTTTACCTGCTGTCCCAGGGTTATGGGTGAACGGCGATGCTGTCACTGTTCTTCATCTCTCTGAATCTTGATGCAAGCAGTAAAATAAGATGGCATTTTTTCATTATTTAACGTTTTTAAAAAAATCCTAGTTCAAAGCCTATTTGAAGCAGTTCATCAAGAATGATATACATTAAGGTCAGGATTAAAAGAAAACCAATTACATGGAAGAAATATGATTTTTGCCACAGATCCTTTATGTGCAAATTAGGATGTGTATTTGCTGCCTAATTTAGAAAGCACTAAAGGACAACTTACAGGGATGTAGAGTAGCCTTTGGAGGAGTTCAGCCTTTGTGTTTCATGAGGAATTAAAGCAGGCAAGAGGAATGGTGCGCTTCGCAAGAAGGCTTGTGTTTGGGGTAAAGCCTGGTCATTGCTCAGCATGCTTTGTGTTATCTGAAAGAAACCCTTTAGGTGTAGACTGGCAGCTTGTAGGTGTAGACTAGCAGCTTGGAAGCTTCTCTGGCTTGGAGTAATCTCCAAATGTGGCACTGTGCGTATAGGCTGATCTGCATCCTATTCATGCCTTCACCGTGCTGCTGACAGAATAAAAGACAGAGCTCTAAGCTGATGCAGCATTTTGATGCTGACTATAAGAACGCTTTATAAGGCAGAAAAGGTTTCAGCTCTTTGCTTTTCAGGGTCTGTTTCAGAGGCACTACAAACCATACTTAGAGCCTTACAGATGTCTTCCCTCTCTCCCATCCACTGAAGTTAAGAACAACCTGCTGCGACAGTTCCTACCTGTTTCCTCTTCCTTACATTGTCTTCTCATCACTTGTCTACTTCATTTTGTGTTCACCGGTTCTTCATATTTTTATACTAAATATTTGCTTGCAATATGAAGCTGTGAAGCGGTTCTTTCTTTCCACGTCAAAAACCTGCTGCTATATTTTCAGGGAAAAAAAATGGATTGTACTTTTTTGTGACATCCAGACGTCGTAACTGGTGTTTTATTGAGCTTTTGTCTCAGCATGTAGATCAGCATGATAGGTAGTTGCCTCACACCCTCACCAGCTCCATCTAGGTCTAAGCATCTACAACATCAGGGGGTAAGTGGGGATATTTTGTTCCCTGCTTAATGCACTATTACTTATGTTTAGTTTGTGGTACTTCAAAGGTAAAATATATTTGAGCTTTTGGTGCAGATAAGAATGGTAATGCCTATCTAAGAATGGTGACTATAAACTAAATTGCAGGAGACTGAGTTTCACTTTATAATAATTAATATTAGCTGGTATAATAGCTAATACCATTTTAGCTCAGTGGTAAAATAGACTGCAATACCTAGCGCTTAAACATAGCTCCTCTGTTTTCCTGTTTCTGACTAATATAACACACAGACTTAATAAATCCAAGGCTTTTAAAGGATTTTTCCATAAGATATTCTGTTAGCATGTGGGCTTTGGTCAAATTTGTCAAGCTGTATTTAAAAACAAATTGAAGAAGCAGTAAATCTTTTGTTGTTTGGCCAGAGCTTACCTGTACTTTGGTGCAGAAGGGTAATAACATTCTAGTGTGAGTGCTAAGCTGCCAACAGGGAGAACCTGTATATCCTCCCAAGACCTCATTTATAAAGACAAGAAAACTCGGCATGGCTTGTCCTGCACTGACACTTCACCTTAAAGGAGATGTATTTCTTCCGCGTCCTCCTCCCCACAGGCTGTGGCAGGCTGAAGTCACAGCCCACAGAACTTGGGCAGCAGCATGTTCCCAGAGCGGAGGAGAAAACCTCGAGGGATGCAGAACTATAACTATCCCCATGCAACATAATGTGCTCAGAGTAATGATAGCAATATGCAAATTCTTGACTACTGTAATGACTTTTAAGGGTGTGGACATCTGGATGCCTTTTAATCTGACAGAACGCTCAATTCAGTGGTATCATGCATCAAGGCACCAACGGTATAGTGCTATTTTTGTCTCTTTCCACCTGCTAACTGAGCTGAATTCCAGACCCCTGTAGTGAGGTCTATGGCCTTCACCTGCTGCCTAGTTAATAATTTGCTATATGAATTACAAACCATCTCCCAAATGCTCTGGGGATCTGAAAAAGTGAGAGGGACACTGACTCACCTTTTGAAAATGTGGTGCATTGAGCTATGAATGAAATCTGTTATCATGGCAATTGGCACGTTCTGGGGGCAGGGGAACTCACACATGGCTGTTGCTACTACTCAGGGAATGGCCTTGTGGAATTTTATTTATTTCATATCCAATTAGTTCAGACGAATGGTGAACCTTCAATCTAGTCAATCCTCCTTCAGCTCAGATGTTTGGAGCATGTGAGCCACAGCTGATACTTCACCTGATGTAATTCTTCCAAGACAAGGGTTCAAAAAATTAGGATCAAAAATTAGGAATTAAAATTAAGGTTAGGCAAAGGAAAGCTCTCCATGGATCTTCCTGGGTTCACCTCTGCCACACGATGTCTTAGTGATGCCATGTATCTTGCATGTGGTCAATAACTTATATGCTGTGACTTTCAGCACTCAAGATTGCTCACAGCAAAAGTCACTGGCAGCTGAATCTTGAACATATGAAGTCGTACACATTACTAATCGCTCCTCCTCTCGCCAAAATTAACCATCTAAAATGAGCGGCCAAATTTATTGGAAACTTCTAATTTTAATATCAATCTACTGTTAAGTCATCAGCTGTGAAATAGAGGTAGTAGTGCCTGTTTACCTACCAGTAGTAGGAGGATAGGGGCTTCTCAGAAAGTGCTGTAGTGATAAGGACCACAGGCATTCACCTGAGGACTTCTGTCTTCAGAACATGCTCTGAATCATACATAGGAAATAATTCATGTGACCATATACTGGCAATAAGGGGAAAACTGATGATTCGAGAGCTTCTTATTTAGCGGTCACTGCTCATCCTGTGTATTAAGTATTACCACATCCTGGAACTTGAGAAAAATGTTGTGAAACTTGTGACAAAAATAGCATGCAGTCATGTAACTAAAGGTTTTGGTTAGGTGCATAGACGCAAGAGGTTTGAATTCATTTTGTAGAGACTTCCATTATTCTAGCATTTCTTAACTTCGGCACGTTTGGCTTTGTAACCTTGTTAATGTTCTTTCAGAATAGTTGTGGTGCAGAATTATAGGAATCATTAATCTGAGGGAAAAAGATGCTTTGAGATATATAATCTGTTGAATTTTTCAGACCAAATTTATATGTTGGTATTTGCCATCTGAGGCAATGAGTATAGGGTCAAATAAAAACAGTTGTGAAAGTAGATATCTAAATCAGTATGAAAAAAATCTTTGTACATTTTCTCAATAACAGAGAGTCTTGCACATGTGATTGGGAATTTTTTTATAGTTTTTGTTTGTTTATACTGACACACACAACTTCTAGTGGCCTTTCTTCTCTACTCTGACATGACAAAAATTTAGAAGTGAGATGAGGGTGTGAACAACCCAAAGGATATCTCGGGGTTACTAGCCTGCATCCTAAGGATCCAAACCCGGACATTTCTCTCTCTTCAGAACATCTGTCCTTTCCTTGTTTGAAGACTTACATTTTTAAGAAATGCTGTTTACCCATAAGCAGCCATCTTCCATAAAAAGCTGGATGTGTTCTTATAACACAATATAGATGCATTCTGAAACACCTGCCCTGTGAAAAAATTGTAATGAAGTGGCACTTCCTTTGAAAAGATGTAATGAAGTGCCGCTCAAATTACACCAGGAGAAGGTTAAGATCTTCTGTGTGTGCCATCAATGACATGCTGTTTACCTCCCCAAGAAAACATTCCATACAATTAAAATATGAAATATTAGAGATTTCCTTTCTTATCCCAGTTAATAGAAAGTATATATAATACAATGTGCACAGATACCACTGAATGTAGAGGCCTGTTACCTCTGCCTAGTGCCAGCAACACCCGCACAGTTCAATTGATATTGCAAGTGGTTTTCTCCGTAAAGCTGCAGACCATTATGAAATGTCAGGCTTCCTGCTGGTGCTCTGAGACGGGAACCAGTTGCAGGGATTGGAACAAGTAATATAGCCAGCCTAGCTTACAGCAGCACTACCAGAAGTGTTTGCTTTTATTTACTAAGCTTTAGTCACTAAGTTCACCTAAACCCAGTTTCAGTCATCAGTGAAATGCTGAATCAGAGATGAAGATCAAGTGAACAGAGACAGCTTCTCTAAGATTTCCAAGTTAATATGTTAGTTAAAGGGAATGTGTCCAGTGATATTCTAATTTAAAATAATCTAACCCAAAGTGACACAAGTTTTTAGTGTTGCATATTTTCATTCCACTGGTGCAGAGATGTCATTGTCACTGTGTGGCAAGTAGGTGCTCAGTAATAGTTTTGCTCTGTACTTCTCTTCATTGCTATCAAGCTTCTACGCATGAAGAACAGAACAGGATTTTAGTTTGCCTTTGTATCTAGAATTTACATATTGTTTTGAGCTGTGAATTATAGAAACATGCAAATTGTACACTATGAAACCATTAGAGACACTGAGTTCCACAGCTTCCGGTTATCTTAGTTCATATAAACAGAAAAACTACTTTTAAGTGTCGAAGAAAATTATATACTGTCTCAAGAACTGAGTATTATGTCTTCAAGGAGTAGTTAGCGAAACCGCTAAAGGACACAGGAAGCTCTGCTCTTTCATTACAGCTTTTGAAAATCACTTGCAGTACCTCCTGATGTCATGACAGAAGGAAGAAAAGCGTCTGTTTCTGACAGTTAGCGATGTCTCTTGGACCCTGAGTTAGTTCTGTACTCTGAGATCTTGAAGGTTCTTAAGGTCTTTTAACTTACTCAGATAGTTTGAAAACTGGAATAGAAAAGTTTGATAATATAATTTAAATTCACATAAACAAGGGCAGAGGAAGACACTGTTTTTTGTCAGCATCTTTTTTCCAATGGTATTGCAGGGCACTGAAGGTAGCCCTGTGATCTTGCATAAACGTGACTCTTTTAAAGCCAATGGGAGTCTTTGACATCAATAACCTGATGATGTTAATTGCTTTAGCAGAAATTAAGTGCTTTGTTAAGGACTTGTTTTAAAAAGATTAATCCTTACTTTTGGAACATTTTTTCCAAAACTATCTCACGTTAACTGAGAAGGTATTCTAGCAACATAAAGTATTTGAGTCTTACAACAGGAGCTTCGTCTTAGAAACTGCAGGCCCAACTTAACAGCTTCTGAAACTAAGGAAAGTACGGTTCTAATAACCAGCCTGGTAGTTCCACAGTAAATATACCTGCCTGTTGGCTGAGGAACATGCCCTTAGGCTACTGAGGTTGAATGTACGTTTTCTATTACTGCAGAAATAAAATTCCAGAATTAAAGTCTTGTATTCAGTAAGGTGGCTAGCAAAATTCCCATAAAGTTCAACAGAGTCAAGGATTTATCCAAATACTTATCTCCAAATGGGAGTTTAACTGTAGTCTCTGACACCATCTAAAGAGAAGAAAGGTACCTCAGAGTGCGATCCATACTTTTTTGCCATATACTTAAAACTTGTATGCAAAACATACTGATCATAATTTAAATATGTTCTTTCATAAATTGATTTTACCCCACTACCATTTATGCATCTGTTTCAGCAGCAATGTACAGACCCATTACTAAATGAACAATCTCTAGGCACGCTGTAATAAATTTTACACATTTCTAATCTTTTAACATTTATGGCACTGCTATCTTTAATTTTGAGAAAAACAAGGTTTGCCCATATTTTAAAATAACATGGCTAATTTACTAAATGTGTAGAATGAACAATGCTTATTGTTAAGATTTAAATTTACTTAAAGAAGGGCAGAGAAAGACTCTATTTTATGTTAGCATCTTTATTTCCAATGATATTACAGGATACTGAACGTAACTATGTGATCATGCATAAACATGACCCTTCCAAAAGAGGCTGCTGGGCTTAGAAGCAGTTCTTACTAGTGAAATTATAGGAGCTTGGATGGCCAACAGTATCAAGAAATAATTGCAACTTTATCAGGCTGTTCTCAAGTAAGTGCTGTCACTGCCCGAATCTAGTGATAAATTGCATTGATCACGTAGGTTACAGAACCCCTATCAGTATCAAATGAAAGACATTATAGTTTGACAGTGGTGTCTCCACTGTCAACTTCTGGAAGTATTGTACTCCACTACATTGAATGGCTCATTTAATAACTGTTTATAAATTAAACAACCAGAAAAATTATTCCTAGCAACTTAAAATGCTCGGGAGAATTTTTAGAACACTTGGTTTTAAGAGACACTTCAAAGTAGGTAAAAGTTTGAACTCTGGATATTGCAATAACGTTGGCCAGTGTTATTGCAAATAACACATTGGTGAACGTGCACTCTGGAAGGCAACATCAGGCTCATTTTTTTGGGAACACCCATTTGTATGGGAGGGTAGCATGCTGTATATGTCATGGTCAGTTCATAGGAGTTACAGCGGAGTTTCCACAAGCTGTGTGGAAACCCTGGCTTCAAAACTGACAGGAGTTTTTCATATTATAACAAGATCCTGATTGTGTATTCACTTCTTAGCTGTGAGTATTTTAGGATTGCTGTAAAGCTTTGAGATTGAACCCGCAGTTCTAATAGTTAATTTGAAGGTATAGCAGCAGGCTGTCACACTGGATGATGCTATATACAGGTAAAATGTTATGTGAGGGTACTTTATTAATTTTAAACAAAAGGTGGAATTCACAGAAAAGTCAAATCCGCCCCGTGGGCCAGACAGGTAATGTTCTTAAGCCTTAAGGAAATCTTTTGTCCCACCTTCTGGCTTGAACAGCTAGCCAAAATTTTGATTTTTAAAAGTTATTCTTAGGAGGAAAATTAATGATCAAGTCAGAAATTTTAATTTAGAAACTTCTCCTTTCTTAATATGAGAATATAATTTATAAGAACATGATGGAAAAAGAGTTTTAGTTTAAATGCAGCGTGAAGCGAGGGTCGGTATTGCCATTAGTCTAGCAACAGTTTTTTCTTCTGTACTCAGTATTGACACATACAGAATAGACTGTTCTGCACCCAAACCCGTGACTAGAAA
This sequence comes from Larus michahellis, assembly GCF_964199755.1. Taxonomy (NCBI): domain Eukaryota; kingdom Metazoa; phylum Chordata; class Aves; order Charadriiformes; family Laridae; genus Larus; species Larus michahellis. Next base: position 33,673,186 of record NC_133902.1, read on the forward strand.
TTGACTCTTCATAGGGGAAAATCTGTTATCCATTTCCGTATGCTTCTTGTGTCTAATGAACAGGAAAAGTTTTGCGTATTTTGATATAGCTTCCCTCCACCCTTTTTTTTTTTAATCGATTCTGCTCCAGGAATTAAGAAATGTGTGGCTTGGTCCTCGACCCCATCTCAGCTAGCTTCAACAAGAAGAGCTAGGAATTCATAATAAAGTGTCTCATAGGTTATGTCTGCTAACAAATTCCCACTAATTGACATCAAACTGGTTAATTTCCATATAATAAGTGTTGATTGATTCAAGGGCTTGACTCAAGTGGCCAAGACTGTCCTTACAATGATCACTTATGGGCTACCTTTTTGGAACACAGTGGAATATTTAAGGTCTTGCCAGATTTCAAGGATGCTGGGAGTTGGAACAATGTTTTTAATCTTGGCTACTAATTACGTGGCAAAGGTATAAACTGGGCTTTGCAAATCATTATTTCCATTAGAAAGGTGTTGGAAGCAATTCCACTGAGGGCTTCCCTCCTATTTATGCAGCTGTTATTCCCATGGGAGGAGGCCATTGCAGTCCTGGCTGAAACATGGGCTTCTGTTCTGTTTCCACAGCACTTGGAAGAAAAACAAAACAGGACTAATGAAAAACACACACGGGAAATGCTTTATTATTTCATCATCCTCACCTACTGAGATCTGGCACCACTCTGTGTTTAGGAAGAACTTCTCCCGCCCTCTCTCTCTCGCGCGCAGTGTGGTTGTATAAGGCTGACACTCTGTCATTTCCTGTCAGATCATTTCAGAGGAATTTGCTCTTATTTCCTCCCAGCCTCATCCCCTCCTCCCGGCCTCAGCCTTGGCTGCATGCCCCAGCAGCCATGCTGTGTTTACTTAACCGCATGGAGCGCGGGGCTGCCTGGGCTGGAAATGCTGGGGCAACGCGCACACACGCACATCGTGAGCTCGCTCGCAGGAGTTCACGTTCACACTTGGGAAACAGACAGCAGTTCTTTTGTAAAGAAAGCATGCAAGGTCCGAAGGCAAACCTTGTGCAGGGTCTTTGTAGACTGTAGGTAGGTGAGTCCTAAACTTTTTCACTGGATGCAGACAAAATCAGAGATTTGTTTTGGCCCACAAGTGCAAGTAAATTTCTCTCGGAAGTTTCATTTTTGATCATTTCACATATTCAAATTAAGGTATATTCTGAACTTGTCTGTGTATCACAGAATTCATAGTACGTGACTACCGGTTAATTTAACATTCAAATAACGTGCTAGGATTAGCCAAACATGTCTGGCTCCAATGTATGTGCCTACAGCACTGCATATATGCGTGGTTACTGCTACTATTTTTCTACTTTGTCGTACCTGTAACAGACTGGATAGATTAGCTGAAATGTCCATGCCTTATAAATGGCGTAAAACTATTTTAGCACCCAACAATGGTGTGAAAACAAACCATGCAGAAACAGGACATTTATATTTGAATGATGTGTGAGCTTTTCAGTGGGTAAAGTGGTCACAGTTCATTGTTTAAAAAAAAGGAGTCTTAAGTCACTAATAATCTCCACACCAAGATTTATGGCAATGGAGAAAAAGAACTAAGTAAACTATCTGACTGAGAAGTCATTTCTTCCTTCCCTGGCAGCACAGGATTTGTTTAAACACTGTTAGGAGAAGGCTAATTAAAATAATTTTGCCAGAAGTCTGGGAGATTGCTAAATCCAACACCAGCTCAGTGCTCTTGATCTGGAATGACAGCTCGTTCCTAATATAAACTAGAAGTTTCTTACTGATACAGAAAATTAGAAGTCAGAGAGAGAAATACCTCCCTCTGACATAGCTATAACAATAACCATTATTTTGAGTAGCAGTCATAAAATAAATGATAGTTGACATTTTATGACAACATTTAAGTTTTATTTAATATTATTGCTGATATTTATTTAATTTAAAGCTAATGGGCTATCTGCCAGGCCAGAACAAGAATGAATATTTTCCATTCCACTTATGATAGACTTTTCTTGTCCAGAATACTGTCAGAGTTTAGAGAAAAATCATGCAATCACAATCTGTATAAGACATTCTTTTGTCTCATTTGCTGGAATTAGCCTTTAATCCATGTCCTCTCGTAATCCGATACAGTATCAGGCAAACAATTGCAGTTTTTCCTTTATGATTCATATCCTTTTTGCTTTCTCAGTTCCATTGTACATTTAATAGGGAGAAATAATTGATACAAAGAAGAAAATAGCAGCATTTATTTCCATTTGCCGAAACAACCACAGTATCGAGCCTTAAAATCTAATATTAACACAACTTTTAGAATTTTCCAGTTTCTAAATTTATGAAATGAGAGTTAGAGAAATCCTCAGTTCCCAAGCTAAAATTAACTAACAGCATTAGAAAGTTTTCCCATATGTCTAGAAGTGTGCTATTAATTTTGCAAAGCAGATATGTCAGGTAGGCACAGGTTTTTCTTTGGTAAACCAATATACCAAATAAAATACTTTAGTTTTCCCAAGTAATAGTGGCAAAATTACAAGCACATTTTCTGTATTTTTTCCAATTTGAATCATGGTTTTGTTAAGTCAGAGGTACTCTCATATACAGTTGCTAGTTTGTTTTCAGGATTACCACTATATACTTTTAGCTTTCTTGAGTTTCTTTATATTCCTGTATTTCTAGGTCCTTTGTAGCAATGACTGACCAAAACAATAAGTAATCCCAGTGGAGATATTTCAAACCAAAAGAACATTTAGTGTTGTTTAGTTCTGATTTTATTAAAAAAAAAAAAAGAAGAACAAAAAAAAAATCAAAAAAACCCTAAGGGACGCGAAAGTGGTCGCTATTCATAGTAAAATAGTATGGAAAATTTATCACAGATGCTAACATCTCATCTGAACACGACCTGCTCACAACCACCAACAATGAAGATTTACTTAAATTTTAGTCATTACTTAAATGTATTCAGGAATTCTTTTTAACTCTGGTGAGTTTACTATGACCAATTTTCTGCAAGTATTCATTACATGGTACTCAAAGTCTGAGCTATGCTTCTCAGAGATGACTGGGCAGGGCGTAATGGTGGCCTTGAGACTTTATGAATTCTGTCATGGACTGCATGGTCTCACTGTCTGCTCTTGAAATTCTGTGTGTGTTTCTTGCTGGAGCAATCTGTGAGAAGGAAGAAAACTGGTTATTGGTGTTGGGAGCTGGTCAAAGTGATCACAACACAGAAAATTAGAGTGTTTGAATCCACTGACCCCTGGCAAAACAGGGGTACCCATGTCATTTTTAACAGATGCTTGTCTAATTTGTTCTTAAAGGCTTGCAGGGATGGAAACTCTTAATCTGCAGATTATATAAAAGCCTAAAAGAGACAGTAGTCTTTTAAATATCAGCTTTTGGAAGAAGAGAAGAATTCAGGTTTTCCAGGTAGAGATGGATCACCTGAGAATTTGCTGAAGTTGCCAGGACAGGATTCTCACTAGCCACCAGTGACTAGGGCCCCAGAAACTTTAGGAAAGTGGACCAGAAGGAAGGTGGGATGGAAACCTAGTACTGAAGATCAATAACAAAATAGCTTCTAGTAAGTGTACTCAGAAAGGAAAAAACAATAATTCCAAGGCAGTAAGCCTAGAAAAAGAGATCTAGCCTAGGACTGTGATGACTCTTATTCCTCTGAAGCCTCTGAAGAGCACAGTTATGATGAAAGAGGATCTACTGCAACTTCCTATAGTAACTTCTCACATGGTAGTTTTTTTCTATTCTGGGAACTATAACTAAAACTATTTTGGCAGAAGAGATATATCCACTTATCATGACAGGCTTTATGACAGGCTTTATGACTTATTAACCAGAAGCAACAGAATGACTGAGACAGCATCGACAGCAGCAGAAAAATTGGACGATTGCTCTACTGGGAGTACTGTTTGTGATCTAGTATTTTCCAAGGGAATGTTATGAGACGGAGGGATGAATTTCATATCTATTTTGATGCCCAGTCTGTAGATGAAATCTGGGATTGTACTGCTCTATTACGAGTACTTTATTATGATTCTAAAAACATCAGTCAGTATATATCTGCCTGTATAGGGCACAAAGTAACTCCACCAGCAATTGTTCACCTAAGGGTGACCTAACAGTTAAAAAATGTCTCTTTTGAACTCATGTACAGAAATAAGAGGGGCTGTTAGACCTGACAGTAAATGGTCAGAACATAGAATTAGAAAAAAATTTAAAATGCATGCTTTGACAAAGATTTAAAGGAAGTGAAAATGCATATTCGGGCAGTAATGTTGAAGTTATATCATATGCATCTGGGAAAAAAATACGAAAACTCTTCACTCCTGTATAGGTAACCCCAAACCTATTAAGATCCCTGGGCAACAAAGCAATATCATGACTTTAATAGTGCACTCCAAGTCAAATCATCAAGCTGAGCTCTGCTCCATAGATGTGCTGAGATCCTCCTATAAGCGTAATAGTGGCCAGCTGGAGGAGGAATAGAGTGTTTCCTTTATGAATAGTGCCAGTGGGAACAAGGTATGGCTGGAGATGGAGATAACTGTCAGGATGGTCAGGAGCAACATATCGATGTGGATGAGGTCCCGCATACACTGAGAATAATTTTGTCTGAATAAACTGGGCTTATACACTTCAGCGCTCCTAAGGAAGGTACTTAAAAACACATTTCTATAAGCCTCAAGGAGATACAGGTAAAGTAGTACAGAATATATAGTAGTATAAAAATAAAGTAGTACAGAATATGGAGGACAAAGCCCAGGATTATGAGATCAATCAGCCCACAGAAAGAAATGCCACCGATACCGCTACCAAAGCACCTACAGAGACAGTGCTCTGTCTTAGAGAACCCAAATGCAATTAAAACTTTCTCTGACCCTCATAGAGAATTATAGGACATATGATAACTTAATGGTGAGTTTAATCAAGGTATGGCATTTTTGCAAGTAAAAGTTCTGGATGGGCACATGGCAGCATTGATATTTGAGGATTCTACAAATGCCACCTCACACTTTGGAGAGAGGGTCTCTGGGGCAAGGAGGCCCAGTGAAGATGGTGTGCTATCAAAAGCCAGGGGGAGGAGTGACCCAGGCTCTAACTTGGGAGAGATGCAGCTGTAATTAATTCTTTTCAGATAAGTATTCAGAACATTTTGCCAAAACTAAATATCAGAATTCGAATTATTTATTTTTAAGTGCTGACAGTGTGCTAAGTACCACAAAAGAGAGAACCCCTGTTTTGAGAGGCTTCCAAAATAAATATAATCAATTTTTATTTTTTTTCTGGAATTTGGCCCAATGCCTATTAGTAGCCAAACTGTGATACGATCCTAGACTTAACGACATACTGTGCTCATTTTCCTCTGAGAAAGATGACTGATGATAATGCTTATGAAGAATTTCAGCTCTATTACATGGGGACACATATATGCCCAGACTGCAGGGCCACGTGTCATTTGGGAAACAAGCATGTATTCAGTATTTTTCAACGTTGAGGTACTTGTGCTAATGACCTGACTTTTGCTGGTAATATTCGCATGTGTAAAACTCACCAGGAAATAATTAGGAACGCAAGATGAAATCTTGACCCTGTGTGAGTTAAGAGGAATTTTCCTTTTGAATTAGAAGTCGACAATACCTCCATTTTGCTAGGTAAAGAGCGGTCAGCTTCTTGTTCTGCTTTTGTGCTGCCTGTGTCCAAAGCCTACAGCTGTAGTATGGAATTCTCTTCTGCCAACTCATTAAAAATAAGCTCCAAAAAGAAATCTTACCGTAACTGTTATATAACCTAAAACTGCACATTATTTCTTGGTCTCATTTTTTGAGTTTGGACTGATCTTTTTAATTAAAAAATTAAATCAGAATTTTACTGAGCAAAAAATATGAAAAGGTCCTCCTTGATTCGGTCTCATAAATTGGTGGTTTAAATTTAATTCCACAGAAATCAACGGAATTATATCAATGTATGTAATAGAGAATGAGAATCCAGATTTGAGTATTTATAGGAAATTCAGTTACATGCTATCTTTGTGCAATATAGTAAACTGCTGTTACCTTACCTAGTAAAATCTTTAGCACGCACATAAGCAGGTACGTTTCATCCGTGCCTTTAACAGGGAAAAGTGGCAGATACTTTTAACGTGTTTTACTTCATCGGATTTGAATAGGGTCTTGTTTTTGTGAAATCTGGCTTGAATTCAAGTTAAAACATTGTTTGCTTTATTTTTTTGTCTTCCTGTCCTTAACTATTCCTTTGCAGTGTGAAAATACCACAGCCTATGGTTGATGTCTTCATCACAGTGGAATGCTTTTAAACTTAATGAAGAGTTGCAATAAATCAGTACACTTCATTCTGCTTTCTATCATCAACACATACATACTTTCTTAGGTATTAATCCCCTCAGAGATTATTAGAAGTCCATAAGATGTGTTAAAAATAATTATTATTAACTTTGAAAATGATTGTACCTGCTATCATAACTGGTAGCTATCTTGTCTCCAATGAAATCACATTTATACATTATCCATTTATGAATTCCTCAGAAGAAAAAAATAATAATAATTCCATAGTTTATGGCATTTAGCCACAGCTGTGCTTTAGGATGCTGAAGTTAAGCATGTGCATTTTGTGCAGAACTGGGGCCTGAACTGGATGACCTGTCCAAGTAAGGACTTTATGTCATCCTGTGTTTGCTGGGCACCTCCTACAAAGCACTCAGGTGCTGCAGGACTCTATAATGATCATAAAAATATGCTGATTTTGATTTTTCTGATGCTTCGTAGTTCTAGAAGTGGTAAAATATGCCAAGGGTAGGGCTTTTCCCCGCTTTGTTTAATGGTTTGAAACTTTTTTTGCTCAAAACCCACAGTCTGTCATGGCCATGAGGGCACTGATGGTCCTGTCTGTCCCTGCCTGGTCCCACCCCAGGACACCATGTCTGCCCCGCAAGGGCTGGCGGCCTCAGCAATGTCACAGCAGGGACGGTCTCCAGCTCCCCACGTCCCACCCTGCCAAGCTCACATCCCAGCACAGCCTCCCCCCGTCCCTGACCCGGGGGGTGCCCGGTGCCCATGGCTGGGGCTGCCCCGCTGCCCCCCAGCTGCCCTGCACCTGGCTGGAGTGGGGACAGTAGCCCCTGGACGCAGCCAGCCCCACTCATTTGGTGTCCCACCACCACCACTGCACGCAACTGTTCTGTCCATAAGTAATTATGTCTCATCGTGGCTGCAGACCACTGCTTGGGGCTCTGGAGCTCAGCCTGAGAAGACTGCTTTAGAGAAGGAGGCTCCACACCTCATCTCATCTCATCAGGTACAACAAATAGGCGCAAATAGTTTAAACCCAAACGCTGCTGTTTACTTCCCTGAACTTGGAGAACTTTTTATTCAAATCATTATTTTTCAGTCCTGTCTGTATGGTTGTGCAAAACCCAGTCAAGTGGCCCCATCTCTTCTGAGCCACAGCCTTTGCAAAACCTGAAAGCTGGACGTGCTGGGAGCAGGGAGCTGGGCAAGTCCTTCTGCAGCCACTGTTAACTCCCAAATTTGCAGTTTTACTATTGGCTTTGAGCGTTTTCTGGGCAAACATGCAAGTCAATTCCTTTTCCTCAATTCCTATTTGAGTTTGGTCATCCCCTTTTTTTTTTTCCTACCAACATAGTTAAATACAAATTAAATGTACTGTACTTGAAACATGTCTTTTTAAATACTGAGAGCGATGGGTAGGGCAGGTTGTTGTATTTAGTTTCAGGTTTTGCTTCTTAAAGATAACAAGAAAACTAATAAAGGGGCAAGACATTTGTGAAAGTAATACAAAAAGCCAAACAATGAGAGTGTGTTCATTATGACTGAGAAATTTTTACAATATATTTGCTTACAGGGTTGTCCCTAACCAAGGTTACTAGCTTCTTAAAGAGGTTACTATGGAAACAGTGAAACAGGGTTTCACAGATTTCTTGATTGCCCTTCTCAGTTAGGCTTCATTATATTCCTTGTTGAAAAATAAACTATGCAATCTCTACAAATAAACAAGTCTCTCTTTGTGTGCAATAGGTATTTAAGATCGTAAATAACTTCTTGACATCTTACGTGTTAGAAGTCCATTCAATGGTTTATGTGCCATGTGGATACAACATATTTTATGGGATTTTTTGGTCTAGAAACAAGTTTAATGCCACCTTTATTTGTGGCATTATTACATTATAAAGATACATAATATATAATAAATAGTATTTATGTTATGTTACGTTACATTATATTTATTATATCATATACATCTCCCTGAGGGTGACACTGGAGCGATGTCCACAGGACATGTTCCACCCATGAAAAGGGGTGACCCTCAGGAGATTCTGCAGGAGTTCAGTTAATGTCCAGATGCTGCTATGCTTTCTTCACTGGAGGCAGATACTTTGGAGATCAAATCAGATTAAGGCCTAAATCTGTAACTTTGTGCTTCGTCTTTCAAGTGGTGAATTTAGAAATTAAGTTAATTGGAAACAACTCTTTCTAGCTCTCCTGGTTAAGAAGAAATGCTCAAAATATGAATTTGCAGTAGCAAATATAGTTTGCAAAAGTCTTGAGACACCCTCTACTGAGAACCATAGTTTATCGCTGTATTCTCAATCTATCTGAGTAGATTTTGCCTATTCTTTCATGGAAAGAAAATGCAGGCCGTGCAGCATGCAGGGCTGGCCTTTCCTCAGCGTGGTTTGGAGGCAGTTTGTGAAATCAGATTTTTTTGTGTAGCACTATTCCCTGCAGTGGCTCTGGATCAGGACAGTCAAGCGGTGGAGTAGATGGGACAGACAGTGTGTAGGCTCCATCCATGGAGGTTTCAAAACCAAACCAGATATAGCCCTGTGTAACTTGGTCTGACCTCAGAACTGATCCTGCTTTGAGCAGAAGTTGGCACTAGAGACCTCCTGAGGTCCCTTTCAACCCTTCATTATCTTATGATCCTATGTTTCTGTGGGAAGTCCTCCTAATCTGGACATAAGGAGGATACCAAGCTACAGCTTCACCAAGGAGACTATTGAGATGTCTGGTCCACTCACTTTTTCCCTACTTTAATATCAAACATGTTCTAAAAGATGGTTAGACCTTTGAGTATAACAGGAGCAGGTCACTCCTCTCAGTACTTTTGAGTACTGCTCCAGGAAAGAAGCACTCCTTGAAGTCCTTTGAGATGTGAAAAACAGCAGTATGTTGGATTAGACACACAATGTTTCCGTTTTTTTGTTCAGCCATGGGTGCTACTTGTAACTGTAAATGGAAGTTGAGAAAGGTTGTTGAATTTCAAACAGGTTGATTCTGCAGTACAGCAGTTTTGGAACTTTTCGGTGGGTTAATGTTACTTTAATGATGATTGTGAGGCAAGTCATCTGCCCTGTACAGCAGACTGGAATTGAGAGTACTTTTGCATATAAGGAAATACTCAGCAAAAACTTTCCCCTAATAGTCTTAGCTTTGAAATGCCTACCTACTAATCTTTCTTTTGCAGATGTACAATCTAATACATAGGCTAAAAGATTTCCAATTGTCTCTGCTATCTATATATGACATCTCTTTGTAACGGTTAAACCTTAGGCTTAACCAGTTTTCTCTAAAATAAGGCTGATAGTCAACATCTGAGCTCATTTGGTCGTTTGCAGGTTTATACTTTATATATGCTGATTTAGAGATATGCTGGTTACCTATAAGTTTACAATTAGAGCTTTACTGTCTTTCTGTGGGCACTGAACCAGATCAGCTGCATTGGTTCACTGCCCCGTAGTTCTCACACTGAAATACATAAAAGAGACGAGAGAACAATCTGCTGGCTTTGTGTGAATTCACCATCAATTTACATTGAAACATGGGACTTTGCCACTAGCTTGCTATTTGTTTCTCCACAGAGATAGCTGTGTATCTAACTGCTGACTCTATTGAACAATTGCATTATTGTAATACTCAAATTGCTCCTAGAGGCCTATTTTAGCCTGATAAAAATTATAAATGAATAAATTAAACTGTGTTTCAATATTCAGCATTTTACTACTGCTAATAATTTAGGAGTTGATTTCCTTTGCCTATTTTATTAATGTATTTATAGTACACAAGGAGTATGCAGAGGTTTAATTACTTTTTATTTCCAGTGCTTACAGAAATTAAAATTCTGCACTGGACCAAATGCAGTGCTCAGAACAGGACATAACTTAAGACTTACCCTTAGTGGTGTGTGCAGGGAAAGGGTTTGAACCTCCTGTGACGGTCCTGTTTTCTTATTTAGTCTTTAAGTCTTTTAAGAAGCTGAACTGAAAAATTTTAAGTATTAAGTAATCCTTCAGGGTTTCTAGCAGAATCTAAACAGTTTTTTAGGAATACATAATAGCAAAAATATCTCGACAATTTATTAGGTGTAGACGCTCTTTTAGACAGGCGCAAAAAAGACAGAACTAAAAAAGAAACAGTCAATTTGTCAAAACCAGCCTGGTTTGAAATATATGCAACACAAACTGCAGAAACTTCTTGTGCTACAGAGGAGAATAAGTGCTGAACAGAAAAGGTTAGCTCTTATCACAGACATCATTTAAACCCATCTTTTATAGTGCCATAGGTACACACTTTACACGCTTTACAGGGTTATAAAAAGTCAAGGTGCTTACCCTGGTGGGTTTACAACCCACCACCATGTGCTTAAGCGCTTTGATGGATCAGGCCCTTAACAAGAACAAGCTCACAGTGAGATGAAGTAAGAACGGTACTGAGGGAGGACCGAAGTGAGGTCGTTAAATGGGAAGCAATGACATTGTATATATACCCTGAGTGAGAGAAGGTCTCTGCCCCAGAGGCTCACACCTGGGGGACGGTCCTGCAAGAGACATGGTGTACTCCGGGTGCCCCAGACACGCCTCGTTCCTCCAAGTATCTTATTGCTATTGAACAGTGCGAGGCTTTTTGGAAGAAGCACACACCAAAATGTAAAGGAAAAAGAAGGTTTTTCAGTGAATGGGGAAATCCTTGGCTCAAGCAGAAGGTAAAGCACTGCAGAAATAGGAAAACTAGACTTAGCTGAAAGGGAAAAAGCCACTCAAATGACCTATTTAATATTTTTTCAGATATTAGTGGACAGAACTAACGCAGACCCAGTATAGTTTTTCATGGAGCAGACTGCAAAATTGAAAATAGTGGTTTTGCACAGTTTGCAAAAGGAAAAAACCAGGGTATTTTTTACCTGTGCTTCCACACCCAATAGCACACTTTTCAGCCATGGTCTCTTTCCTCCAATCTGTTTCTCAGCCAAGTAAAATAAAAGACCAAATTCAAGAGTGAAGGAGAAAGTTAGTAATCACCAAGAAAGACATGTTCCCTTCATGCTATGACAGCCACGGCATGAATCGTGTGCTGCTCAGCACTTCTCCACACTGGGGGGAAATAACCTTCCAAACAGCAAATGGGCTTTTCAAGGATGTGCTCTCAAACCAGACCTGCATCTGTCCAACTTCATCCTTCTGAAACAGAACTACCAATATCAGATATATCTGTTTCCTCGTAAAATCATGCCTTAGCAATGAATGGTAAAGACACTAACATTTGGATGAAATTATTTTGCAACTGTTTTCTCCAGCTGACAATTAATCTCCTCAGAATTCTTAGGTAACACTTTGAGAACAGTAGGAACGTCATTTTTTTATGATAAAGGGATATAATACAATGGGGCTGATCTGTGATGGAGATTGCCACATGTACCTAAATAAATCAAAGTGAAGAATAAAAATTACTATGAGCTTCACTATACAGTGCTTCAGGCATCCAAAACCTACATATGCCCAGTTCCTTATGCTGTCACCCACACGAGAGCTGAGGATCCAGGACTGTTGGAACAACCTCCACAAGTAAATTATAAAAAAAAAAAAAAAAAAGAAAGTAGGAAAACTAGCATAATCAACTCCTGTGCACTGCATGTCATACCACCAGAACAAAAAGTGCTCTCAGTCACACAGCTAGTCAATGATGGATATGTGTATTGGACCTTGTCAGAGTCCTGTGTCTGCCTACAGAGCCATTAACCAATTTTCTAGTGTTGAAACCATAGCTGCTGAAGTAAAGCCTTAACTCAAAGAAAATTAATTCCCAAATCCTCTGGCTGCAAGTCCTAGAAGGGTAAATATCTCATAATAACGGAAGAGATCTGCTATCTAGATATTTTAAGTTAATATACTGAGGAAACAAGCGAGAGTGAAATGGCTAGCTGTCCAACGTAACTCTTCCTCCCGAACACTCATGCTTTGCAGGTACCTGATCTTCTCTAAAATAGGGAACTTCTATGCATCTCAGCTATTCATTGTTTTGAAAGTGTATTACTTAACACAAATGCAATTCAGAGATTGTAATGGCCCTAGCACAAGTAATAAAGGTCATTCACTCATGTCTGGAGCATTTTTGGATCTCCAAGCCTGGCAGTTTACCAAGAGAAGAGGCTGGCCAGTTACATGGAAACCAAGAGCAGAGGAAAATCTTAATGTGCTATCTGATTGGCAGCCCAGTGTACGACTGAACCTCCTGGAGCACGTCAAATTGTCCTAGGAGATCAGGGGACGGGAAAAATATCCTATTCCTAACCACGGTCTTTCAACTTGCATGGACTGTTTAGACCTCAAGGCAGGCCTAAAAGATATGTCTGCAAAGCTCAAACCATTGCCCTTCAGAATTTAAGATATGTTGGCAATATCAACCAGTGTTTCAGTAAGATTATTCCCATTAAGTTACGGTATATCTCATAAAGGTGATGATGAACTATCCTTTGATAGCCACAGTCAGAGAGAAATGGTGTAAATCCAGCTTTTCTGCATTGTTTTGAAGGTTTTCATGGACACACACCACAGAAGTTAGGTGACATTGTTGATGCTCAACAGTGCAGTGCACAAGATGAACACAGCTTTCAACCTGTGGCAAACTTGCAGGGGTTTGAAACATGAGAGTGAGTTACACAAGGGAAAAAAGAGGGAGTAGCTGCCAGGAAAACAGCACTATCAGAAGAGCACACAATAAAGCAAAGTATCCCCAAATCTTCTAGTATCATCTGTGGGACCAAATTTAGCACTGACAGTTCGTGGAGCTCTGTCCGTACTCATTGTACGGGTTGATTATCACAGGCCCATAACTCGCAGTTTCCAGATCAGCTGAATGACAGATTGATGTTAATTGTTGGTTATTTTATTTACTGTAATCTCAGAACACATTCAATATTTTTTCCTGAAGCTAAATTTAACCCCCCTATATTATCTAGGGAAAATAGACACAAAGCTGCCTGCTAGTGAGGGTTATTCCTTGCCATGCCATTCCAAGAGACATCCATGAAAAGCCCTTGGCTCTGTAGTTCCTGCTCTCTGACAGCCTCTAAGCACTTGCATCCTTTCTCAGTTGCATCTCTGCACCAGATCATTTGCACTCTCTTAGTTTTCAAACAGCCGGTTCCCAAGATTTGTGTACCCCTCACACCCCATTTGCTGAAGCATCCAAGAGGCCTAACACTTCCAGCACGTTCATCAAATGATGCAGAAAGATTTTCAGGTGGTTCTTATTCCAAAGAAAGGTGCAGAACTTCACAGAAGTGACAGCCATTTTCGATAAATTAAAATAAAAGATCTTTTATGAATGATATCCAGTAGAGGAAATTCACATCGTGAATGGAAAGCAGAAAGAAAACAGATTTAATATCTCTTTGCCAGCAGAGCACTGTAACTTCAAACCTTAATTAAACTAAATGCATGACTGAATTAAATATATTGTTCTGAATGATCCTCCAGGTCAATGAAATTATTAACTGATTGATCTGCAAAGTAGGACAGGCGATGAATCAACCCAAATTTACTCAGTTTTCACATCACACCCCCCCCAGTGTAATTTGTTCTCGACAAACTGGGTAAGTAGATAAAAATGGGTAAGGCATTCTGCGGATAGCCTGCAAAAGTGCTCCTTCTGTTTGTGCTAATCGTGCCTAGGTGTGTCTCAGATTAATGCCAGCACCTTTTTTTTCCATGTATATCTTTGGGATGCTGTGGGGAGGGGTGTAAATGACCACAAGAAAATAAGTAGATCCAAGATATTTTATTCAGATAACCTAACCTGTAACCCCCCTGTAAATAAGGGGATGGTTACAGGGCCAACATCCTAGATTTCAGCATACCGTAGCTTAATAGCCCATTCAGTTAGTTACTACTCAGACGTTCAGAAGCTCTTTCAGAGAATCAAATATTATATGACTATACTTTTAATAGTGAATCAAACCAAAAAGAAACCCAAGCAAGCCCCCAAAACAAATATTCCTACACACTCTGAAAAAGATAAGAGACACAAAGGAGAACTAAATCTATATTTGCAATATTTCCATTGCTTTTCTGCTAGCCACAATTACGTTTCTGTAATCAAATAGAAGGTGAAAGAAAACATATCGCAATGCCTGATGCTATAAATAATGCATGAGTGGCTGTCTGAAACAGTGAAAAACAGTTAACAAACAGGCCGGTTTTGTGAAATGTAGTCCTGTAATGCTGCCAAAGACAACGTCTGCCTAGATTATCTGTGTTGTAAGGGTTGGCTGTGTAAACTAAAGTCACCTGGGGACACGTTAAATTGTACTCTTGAAGGTCTTAAAAATGTTCAAATGCTTTAGATCGTAAATCAGCATCTTTTGATCACTTATTTCACTACTTTTTTGGTCTCCGAGCCTGCCAAATTTCAAAAGGTAAGTAGGGATTGGAAAATGAAAGAACTTTTAAGTAAGGCATAGCCCAGAAATGATGACTGTTGTGAGTTTTGTTCTTCCTTGTGAATTGACACAAAATGACAATTAATTAGGGAGAACTGTAAAACGCAACTAGTGGTGTCATTCTCTAGATTGAGGTTTAAGGCCACTGGGGTCACTTACGATCTCGGATTTATTTTCAGAATGTCAGAGTGATTTAAGAATCTGGTGTTTTATTTTCAAAAGCAACTCTCTTCTGTAATGAGGTTTAGGTTCCAAGATCTCTTCTGAAAACATACTTATGTACTTTGATGCATTTTAGGGTACATAAATGTAGGTTTCATATCTTTAAAGCAAAGTGAATTTAGGTGCCAAAATGCCTTCAATTATTTTACTCTACCTAGCTCTTGAGACCAGAAATTTAAGCTCCCAAGTCACTTCTTTTTTAAGGATTTTCCCTCACTTCACATCCTTCTGATAGGATTAATTTCCAGCTAAAACAAGATGAATATTAAACCCATCATATATAAAATATATATCATATAATATATTAAATATAAATATTAAACTCAGTGAAATTCTTTGGGTGCATTTACGTGGCTAAACCAGTTCATTTTCAAGTTTTACATTCCACACATTCTACTTTGCAGGAAAATGCAACACAGAAATGCTCCTTGCGTTTTCTTTGAAGAATAATCAGTCACACTTATTTCCTTTTGAATCCTTATTTAATAATTCTGCTTGTCTACTGAGGCAGGGGTTGGTGCACACTGAACACGAGTCCATGCTAGGTGAAAGCTAGTGCTCAGCCATTGGCATCTTATAATAAATAAATCTGGCACAGCAAAGGAAAAAATCTGTAATTCCCATAGCTTCCTGGTGGCATCAAATGCTTGCATCTTCCCATGGTGGAGAAAGACAGCCTTGGCCACAAACCTGCCTGCCTGGGCAGAGCCCTCCATCCCATATCCTGCAGCGCATCATTTGACAAAGGTTCAGCAATTAAATCATCTGAGTTTCTCCATAACAGAAGCAGAGGAGGTGAGTGGCGAGTGCGGGTGAGTTGCAGACAGCTGAGCAGACAGGAGCCACAGGGCAAGGACCAGGGAGGGTGCTGCTCTCCAGGCAGGAGACGCCTCAAACACTGCTGCTGGGAGACCTCTGGAGGTAAACCATCTGGATTTGACCTATGAGTATGGAATATGCGACCATGTTTGTAACAGCCCTTAGACTGTTGCAAGATGTATGAAATATATGACAGAAAATTTAACAATACACCAAAACAGAAAACTGTGCTTGTCCCCTGGAAGACCGCAATTTACTCATTGGGGGGGAAAAAAAAAGTCTTAAAAGTCTATTCAGTCCTACCTTTTGCTTTGTTTAAAACTCAGGTTGAGTATAGTAAGTACAGGGTTTTTTCTTTCTTTTTTTATAATTTTGTATAATGTTTCTCTGCTGTTAGACCATAGCCTTTTGAATGATTGTTGAAGGCAGTGTTTTTAGCAGTTAAGTTGGAAACAAAACAGAACTGCACTGCTTTTTCTGAGCAACTCTGATCTCACACTAGTAAGGGTTTCCGAAATTGGTCCTGCTCCTTGGTGTGTGTACATAAACTGCCTCTTGGTGAAAAGGACTGTGTGACATTTAGTTAAATGAGATTGATTACATTAGATTATACAGATTCAATTAAATCATCTGTTATTCTGAAAGCAACAAATTCACACTGTTCATTAGGAATGTGAAAAACGGATGTTGTATGTGCCTTCCTTTATAACTTGCTCTGTTACAGTCCACCAGGACATGCTGAGCTGTAGCACAGTATATGGGTTTGGATCACATCAAATACTAAAATTAATCTTTATGTATTCTGGTTTTCTATGGAGATTTAGGCCCTTCCACAGCACTGTTGCAAAGTCAGAATGCTAAGGAGACGGATTTATTTTGTTGGTTTTACTTAGCTTCTATCCTTTGCATCTGCAAGCAAAAATTTCAAAGGAAAACTCTTGTTCCAACGACCACTAGAAACAACATTTCAGAAATCAGAAAAGACCCATGCAATTGCTCTCTCATTCCAGTCCAAATTGTTTTGATCAGTCCCCCCAGATGCCCCCAAATGGGGACCAAAAGCAGCAAACTGCTGTTTAGCCAGCAGTATGTCATCCTCGGTAATACTGATGATGCCAAGGCAAACCAAAGCCTACAAAGCCACACAAGGGTAGAATGGGGATGAGACCTCGACTTTACTCCTGCAGCAAACTGACCAGTATCAGAAATTACTCCCCACAGTGGATCTGGGAGTCTTTTACAACTGCGCAAGCATTCCAGAAACCATCATTTTTACAAAGAAAATACGATTCTTCTGTCTGATACAAAATCATCTTCCATATCCAGTAGACAATTATTTCCTGTATGGATTCAATGGGCTAAAATAATCTATAGTGGAATTTTATGAATTATTTAAAGGAAAAATCTCTCTTTTGTTTACCTTTCAGAGTCATGTAAGTGATCCTTCTGCAGGGATCGTAGCTAATGTGCTGCTGTCTGTTGTATGCGATCGTGGAACGTGTAGGGTCCAACCAGTGTCTGCTCAGAGGCATAACCTGAATCTTTGAAATAAGTGTTTCTTTATACTGTAGATAAAGTAATTGCAAGTGCCTTGATAAGGAAGGTAATTGTAGCTGTGACTGAGCGTACCGCTGGTAGCTCTTTATTAAGCAATAAGACAGCACACTAATCCCTCTTTAATCTTGAATAAACTCTACACTTATTTTCCTGGTGATGGTAACAATCATTTTGAGCTCTTGTGGCGTTTCAGTGTCATACTCCAAATAGGAAATCAATTAACTCTTTGCTTTGATGGTAGTATTTAAGTCTATATTATTAATTTAAACCTTACTGACTGTGGATTGCCACACACAGTTAGCTTTAAGATGCATGCTGAATCAGGCTCCAACAAGTACACAGGCTGAGTTCCCTTAATATTTGCAGCTTTAATGCAGTCAATTAAAATGTGATCAAACGATAAATCACATTCATGCATTTTGTTTACTTTTCTATGAAAAAAATAAAAGCAACAGCTTGAATTTATGAATCAGACGATCCTTCTAGAGATTAGGTAACTCAGAGTCCTGAAATCAAATCTTGATCATATTTTTAGGGCAATGAATAAAAATTATTATCTTTTCTTCCTTTTTTTTTTTTTTTTAAAACCAGTTCCTTAGAATAAATGCTCGGTATAGTAAAATGGAGCTCTGATGTTTAGAGCCCTGGTGTATATCAACCCTTACTACCTTTTCATATAATGTGAAGTGCAGCAATCATTCTGTGGTGTCAAAAACTGTTTGGGCTGTAAGACAGATGGGACTTTCAAAATGAAATGTACCTATGACTGTTTGCTACTATATATATAAAACGTCTCATTTAGTCTCATCTGTGATTTTCCAAGAGGAAAATGTTACCACAAGTAATTTATCTCAGTCCTACAGGTTCGGATCATTGAATGACCAACTCCAAACAGGTCTAGCAATTGTGTTTATATTTTTTGGAATAAAACTTTGGCTTTTTGCCTAGTTTATCATGAACACTTTCTTTAAAAAAAAAAAAGAACATAATTAAAATAAGTATCTCATAACAGAAACAAACAAATATTTCTTTTTTATTCCAGGCTTTGTTGGTTGGTGGGAGTATTTTTCAGACCTTAGTTTGGCAAGGGGTATATGTAACTTCAAACCCTGGAGTCAGGTTCATCAATGTAATACATAGGGCATATATAAAAATGCAAGTAAATATATTTTTCAATATATAAAAACTCAAGAAGGTCTTTGGTCAATAGGACAGATGTTTGACTACCACATCAGGTGCCTGTTTGAAGCTCAGAGAAGGAAGAAAGGGAAGGCAAAGGTTATTGTGTCTGAGATCAATCTAAAAGGAGACTTTTTTAAAGGTATTCCCTTGGGGAGTGAATTTTCTGTATCCCTTGATACAGCAGCTTCAGCAACTAACTTTGCTGTTAACTCTATAATGGAGATAAGCAAGGGGGTTTTATATCTACAACATGGGAAAGATACTCATTTTAGAAGAAAATGGACTTTTCTCTGTTTTTTATGTAACAAAGTCAAATATATTTGCAACAATGAGGACTGGATGACATGGAATAAATGTCAAAGCTTTAATTTTGTTTTCGTTTAAACTAAGGCTACCTTAAGATAAAGTTAAATTCTTTTTCTGTGTACTAATTCACTTAAAAACTATTCACTTACTGACCTTTTGCAGAGTATAAGGATGGTTTGCTAGAGGACATGGCTACAATGTCTGATTCCTAGGCGTAAGAGGCACAGGAGTCTTAAAAAATAAGCAGAATACCGAAAGCATATAAATAATACAAGGACTTGCGATGCATTCCCTATGCTGTAGTTTGTATGAAAATTCCTGCAGTGCTCACTTATGCATAGTAGATTTTGTGGGTTTTATAAATATTTTAATGAATTACTATTGTTCTCCTGTAAAATAGCAATTTTACTCTTTTAAATTATCTTTTATTTACTGTCTTCTTTCCTCACCACGTCCTTCTCTCTGGAGTTACCATTGGTTTTTTATATTTCAGGATGTAATTTGCTCTGTATTTTTGTATTTAAACAGAAGTTTAAATACACTTTTCCACATACTTGTTTAATTGTTGTGTGAAGCTTTCCCCCTGTGTTGATGCTTTCTCTTAGAATTTTAAATGCAGTAATCCAACAAATGGTGGATAATCCTAACTAAACTGCCTGTGAGGGAAGAAGAGGGTCTGACTATAAAAGTGTCTTTGCTGTTACTAGGGGAAACATTTTGTTCCTGGAAAACACCTAAGAGAAAAAGAACAGCAGTCCCCAAGAGCTAATTAAGAAACATGTCCTACTCTCTATCTCCAACTGCCAGCCCCAGCCGCTTATGCTCACGGAAAGCCGCACTCCAATTACAGCAGGAACACCAGCATGCCGGCGTCAACAGGGTGAGGCATCGCTCTGAGAGCACTGGATGAAGAGTGGGGTGTTGAGAGCTCTGTTCCCAGGCCTGTGGGTAATTTACTGGTACAAAACTACCATTGGGGCCAGTTGTAGAGGACTGGAGCTGAAAACAACAAGCCAAGCATCAGGGGGAAAAAAATCAATTTACAAATGACAGTTGCCAGTGGTAGGGAAATAGAAGGTTCTCAAATAGTGATTAAAAACTGGAAATTATGCTTCAGAGCTAAAGGAACAACAGTGCTTTGTTTGCTCCTTTATGGTACAAGTTTTTCTAAGTACCACTTTCGAAAATGGTATTTTAGAACGCTTAATCCACAATCAAACTTCACAAAAATCACAATAATTTCATGCCCGATTAGCGGATTTCTGGCTTGAGGAAGCATGGCCATACAGAAACACGGACTACTTCATGTCATGCTCCTTCCCCTTCGCTGGTTTTCTCCCGCTCCCAAGCTGCACTTCTTTCTCTTTGCCTTTGAGCCCGTGCCCCCTGCACTGTGCACGTCCCCACCACGAAGCGCAGTTCGTTACAGGCCAAGGTCACGTTTCTGCAGAGGTCGCAGGGTCACCAGCATTCACATTTCTTTCTAGCCACATGTCATTTCTCTCTTGGCATGGAAAAAATAATTAGCTTTCCCCGTACGCCCCCATACTGAGAACAGAGTTCTTCATTTCCTTTGAGAGGAAGGGTGCTGCTTCCTTTCTTTACTGGGTGAACATCAGAAAATAAAAATCATTACTGGGTTCACTCAATATATTTGTCAGGAGATATTTTAGCTGATTTTTTTTTTTAAGTGAAGGGAAATTCCTTTCACAGCACATTGCCTCACTAATGCTCAATCTGATGTTCAGAGGGAAAATGAAGGTGAAAATGGTGGCTTTCACCCAGTTGAGGTAGGAACCTTTTTAAGGCCAGATTCTAAGAAGCAGGGCAATTTCCGTTACATGGGTAGTTCCATTTATTTTTGCACAAAAGTCTGTATGCAAGAACATAAGACCAAGACTAAAGCCTTTTCCACTGCTTTCAGCCAAAACCATTATCCAGACTTCTTTCCCTTTCTCTAGGACCTTCTATTCCTAACAGACCAGTCATCATCTATTGCCATCTCAACCTACTACAGACTGGATGAATTTGGAAGTGAAAATCATGATTCTTCCCAACTCTAGCCATTATCCCATGTCTTACCTGAAGTGTTCAGCTCTACGTAAACGGCAATGGGGATGTTCCTACACACAGCCCTCAAATACGGGCTGTTCATTCACCACCTCAGTCTACCTTCTTCTGGTGTGACAGTTTGACTACATCCACTCCATAGTATTAACAGATTATCAGCAGATAGATAAAATTTCTCTGACTTAGATATTTACGTTTTCTTTACTGGAACAATGTGAGAGTCTCTAAATCTATGCACATGCAGATGAACATCAGAAGTCATTAGTGATATGTCCTTGCCATAAATTTCAGAAGGATCAGGAATTCACCCTATGCCTCTTAATTTCTTTGACTAGTTGCCTTCTTTATTTCCTTGAGCTGGTCTTTACTAGAGTGATATTACATATAATAAAGACAAATTTACATCACCGAAGAGTACTAAAGAGTTTAATTACACATTTAGGATGCAAAGAACGTAATCCATATTGTTGGTTTATGCTAACGGCTCTTACGAATGTCTTCTAGCACTGCCATACAATACCTTCTGTCATTTGAACAGTGCAACAGTCTTTCACAGATAACTGGGATGTTTTCTTCCATTAATTGAAAGGCCATAACTTCCCATCTCACCTACTACTTGTCATTTGAGATACAGCTATTTTCACCTTTCAGGGATGGCCTTCTCTTTAGCCATAATAAGCCAGGATACTCTTGGTTCAGCTTTTACTAAGAAGTTCAAGGTAACGTCATCGACCAAAATTCTTAGCTCAGTTCCTCCACTAAATTTGCTTAATTTCCTCAAATGGAACTAGTCTAATTTACACCACAGAACAGAACTGATCATGTTTACTGTTCGTGCTATTAATTCAGGGCTTTTAAAAGCTCTAGTCAGAGCCCTGTTGTGGCTGGTGCTTCTTGTCACACTGATGGCATAGCCCCTGATTCACAGCAGCTTAGTAGTAAAGTCTGCGATGAAGCAGGCCTGTAAACCTGAGCTACATTTATCACTTCCCTATGTAAATTCATTGTAACGACTTCCACAGGCCAAGTTGAGCCAGCGCTCATTTGCCTAAAGCTGGCCATGGGTTAGTGGCTCTGCGGGTGAGAAGAGGCTGATCAGCACATCGGTGGCGAAATGATGCCCCTGTGTGACTTAATAAGATGCTAAGTAACCATCAGTAGTGACTTCGAAATAAAAGGCTGCACTGACATTCCTGACAGGTCAGGGAAAAATGCCTTCATCTTGGACTTTAAGAATTGAATTCAGTCTTCATATTTAGTAAAACGGCTTTCCAAAGGGAGGATTCATTTCTTTTTAATGTGTATTTTCCTGTAACAAGGGAACATTTAACACTACAAATGCGTTGCAACTAGAGAGATTTCCCTCCTTTCTGACTATAAATTTAACAACAAGAACCACTGAGACTTATTACTTTCTCAAAGAAATTGATATTTTCAGCAAAATTACCAGTCTTACTCCTCTCCTCCCCTCCCCTCCTGCACTGATATAGATTTAAACTTCACAGGACCTTATCTTGCCTGGTGGTTTTGGACTCTGTCTGATCAATAATGGCTTTTGTGAGGAGTTTGAGGGATTGCACTGCACCAAAAATGCAGGCATGCTGGAACAAACATACTAATCACCTATTAGGAACTGCAGTAAAGAAATGGACTGAAAGCTGTTGATTTAATTCATTATTTCCCCAAAATCCCTGATCCCACCATGTCCCTGTCCTCCATGGTTTGGTTTCTATAAAACAGGTTCAGATTGCAGGATGGAGAATCTGACATCTCCTAATTTATGTAATAAGTCAGGAATAATTTAAATGAAATCAGTAGTTCCATTGTCTAGAAGCATGAGCAGAATAAAACTTCAACAGTTTGTGCTCTTAGGTGTGCAAATGTAGACTTGAAGAATGTTTAAGGAAGTTAGCGCAGTGTAAAATCATCTTTGCCACATATTTGTCTGAACTGTTGAAGATCTACATGGAAAATTAAAATCAAGCAGCACTATACTGAGAATTATTAACTTTAATAATCTCAGATCTATTATTTCAGATCCAGATATGACCAGACTTCCAAGAGTTGAAAGTAAGTAAGTTTCTATAGCTTACCATGAAGCAGAATTGTGTACAAAAATAGTCCCTTCTGCAATGCTTAAACTTCATATTTTGCTTATAAACATAGCGAAAAAATATATTCGGTCTTTAGCTTTGCAGAGGAACAGCGGATGAGAAAGGGAAAGGGCATTCCTTATTGCTTCTATCTCAGCCAAAGCTCCCTTCCTTCCTTCGCAGTATAATTTGAAGAAGTAAAAGAACTGCTCAAAATAAATGGGTCCCCAGTAACCAGTGCGCCCACTGCTCAGATCTGCGCAGGATTAATTAATTCTTCTCTCCTATGTGGAACAAGGGGCACCGAGCAAGGGGCATTTGCTGGATCCTGGGTCGTAAGGCCAGCTTCACTGCCAAGAGCAGAGGAGTTAAGGCCAGATTTAAGCATGTTTCCTCATATTGAGTATTATCGCCTCTTCCCAAGTAATTTCATTGATTTCAGTAAGGAAGAATTGTGGACTGAAATGCTGCTTGGCATTAACAAGGAGAGTGGAACCTGACTTCCTAGATCCTCCGCTTTTAATAGAGCTACTTAATTTTGTCTTATACAGCTATTCTTTTTTAATTCTGACAGCTGTGCTTTGCCTTACGTGCCTTCAAAAGGCAGAGTGCTAAGCTAGCCGAAAAAAATGCTTCACAAATCTGACATGTTCAAACTATCCGCATCAAAAGATAACTTTTTTATCTTCAATTTATTCTGCAAAAAGACTCTGGGGGGTTTATTTCAAAAAATGAAAAATGGGCCAGCAGAAACAGTGGTGTACAGCTCCTATTTATCTGTTTTACAGCTATCAATTTGATTGCTAGAGTAGCGCTGGAGAAACCAGATGCTTTCTTGAACATAGTGTAACAAACATTCTATTAATACAAAGTGAAAATAAGTTTAAAACAGAAAGAGAAGCCTGAGATGCCAGATATTATATTATATTTTATTTTATGGACAGTAAAGGATTTGGCTCCTGAGATCTCTTGAATTTAGCTGCAGAGGATACTGCTCCTGTAACAAGGAAAGCAGCGTGGGCTTTTAGTCGCTGTAGCTCACACCTCGCTATATTAATGTAACCTGCAGTTGATTTCGGTGTGCATCCAGGCGTTGTGGGGGTTGTGGGGGCAGAGGAGAGGGCACGAAGCTCGCTCTGCTGCCCGGGAACCGCAGCCCTGGCAGGGGCAGGGGCTGGAGGACAGCCACCTCTCACACCGGAGCGCGTTCCCTTTTCCCAAACTTCCTCAGGCTAAATCAAATACACTTTCTAATGGACTGTTACCTGAATTATCTCATAAAAAATTCAATGTGTTCTAGGCACCAGAAGCACAATTAAAAAGTCTTCTCTAATAGGAAATCAGGTATTTTTAACAGCCCATTTCTTTGATCACAACAGTTAATTTAACCACTGCTGTCTGCTTCACATGGGCTGTGATCATTGAAGCTGTTCTATTTTCTGAGCAAAATGGGAAGTGCACGTAGGTACCTCTGCTTCTGTTACAGACACGTTGGAACAGCTTGGAGAGAATTCAGATCTGTCTGACGATCAAATTACAAACCAGCAATAACAGGATAAAGAAACACATTTGATGCGTTATTGCAGTCAAGTGAGAGCAAGGGCAGTCATTAGAAGTCATGTGTATCCTGTCCTGCCACAGCTTTTAGAAAAATCAGAGCTCACCTAAAGTTTGTAAGACAACTAATTTTTTTAAAAATTTTTTTTTCCAACACTAGTTGTGTTTAAGGGATTGCCATCAGAAACAATCAGTGGAAACTTAAGCAAATTCCACAAACAGCAAGTAAAACAGGACTTTCATGATATTTGAAAATTTCTCCTTTGTGGTAGAAACTCTAGACTGCACACATGGTGCCTTCAGGACACCAACTGAGAATAAAGCTGCTTTCAGAGGCAGTAAGTGATTTCATTCTATTAATGTCCAGGTGATTTGTGGTGCCCATTACAGCATCACTAATGTGATGGCAAACATTTCCTGGGCATGCCATGTTTTCAATGTTCTGCAGAACATAGTCAGCTCAAGTGCTTGTACAGTGCCTGATTGGAAAAGACAGCCCCTGGGGTTCATTCTTTTCATCAGTCAAATACTAATTCTGAAACAAAAGGGGATCTTTTCATTTCCAAAGATGCTGAAATAAACATGGTGTAAGGGAGCAGAAGGACAGAGTAAAAGAAGCGACAAAGCAGGTGTATAAGTCAATAGAAACAGTCACAGAAATTTTCTATATACTATTCCTTTCATATAATGTTTGTCATATGTTTGTTTCTTATTCTTCCTAGTTAAAAAAGCAAGTAAATATTTAAACTATGTGTATATACGTGTGTCATCATTTAATTATATTAGAAAAAGCAAGGGCAAAACAGGGAGGCTTATAGTTTGAATGGAAAATGGAGATCCTCCTGGCAAATATAAACAAATATGCCCGCTGCAGACAAAGCCTTCAAGGATCTCGCTTGACCGCTGCCCTCCTCCAGGGAAAGTGAGTCAAACTTTATCTGTCTAAAGCTGAATAAAACATGGGGCTAACCGATCAAAGCACATCTCTTCCTCATTGTTTTACTCCATGGAGAGAACAAGGAAGCTATGCCTCGCGGGACTGGAAAGAGGCAGGTGGCTGCCTGAACCACAGCCTTCTCCACAGCTCCCAGCCCTGGTGAGCACCAGGACCCTCTGCGTGATGGCACCTCATCGCTGCCTGTCACTGGGAGAAGCCCGGGCAGGGGCAGCAGACCTAAAGAGCAGGCTCAGACTCTTCACACACAGAAGTGTTAATGCTAAGGAAAGTGGCAGAGCATCTGCAGGAGATGATAACTGGGTGCATGCTGGCTTGATAAGTCAGAGGCAGCAGTGTTAGAGCTCCCGACAGGACTGTAGGGCTGGAAAAGCCTGGTTGTGCAGAGGAGCAGACAGGAGAGACAGATCCCTTGCTTCTGCCCGTGACGCACGGGGCGGATTCAGAAGGCTGTGTTTCCTAGGAAGAGTGCGCTGTGAAAGCTCCATGTAGGTCAGTGTGTAGCGTTTCCTGAGGTTTCTCTCTGAGGCACTGCAGCAGGAGTGCAGGCTGCAACTGCAGATGAGACACAGGCTCTGTGATACACTGAATGAAGCTCTGGAGCACAATGAAAACATGTAAAGGGATGAGCGCAACTGCAGGTCACTGCACAACCCTGCTAATTAGCCGTCTTTCTCCTACTGCCTTACGCTGCATTCACTTCCTACTGACAAAGAAAGTAAGATTTGGTTTGTCTCTTTAGTGGTATAGCAGAAGTGGCTATTGAGGAGCTGGAATAATTATCTAAAAGAATATGATTTTAGAATGAAAATATTATCACTTTATAAACTCAACCAAGATTTGGATTCTATGTAAAACAAGAGAAATTTTAAAAAGGATGATAGGGTAAAATCAATATTGATTATTAGGAGTAAAAGTGCTATAATTGAGGCCATAAAACCTTTTAAGATCCAGATAAAATTTTCCAGTAAAGCTACAATAAATTATTCCTAAAGAAGTGAATATTTGCATGGAATTCAATGTCATTATATCAGAGCCTGTTTAATGAAAAAAAAAAAAAAAGAGTATTACTAATTCTGCCATGAAGGCTATTACAAGAGGAGGATTAGTGCGGTTATTTTGGCAAGTTACCTTTTTCTACTAATATTTCATTGCATTCTACAAGAATCTACTTTTTCAATCCCTTAAAATGCTTTTAAGATCTCACTTTTCATTGCTGCTTGTTTTTCTGCTTCTTAGACCTTTCAAATCTGACATATTAGCTCCCTTATTATAGCTCAGCAAGAGCAAGCCCTTTTAATTTATGGAGGACCCTAATTTTTATAATCTGATATCAGTACAGGCTGTAAATCTTTTTAACGATAAAATAAATGGAAATCTAACATGGCATTTTTGTCATCACTTCTTTAATAGTTTCTATCTAATTTTTTTTAGAGTTGTGATAAGTAGAATTATGCAAAGGAATAAAATCAACTAATATTATGAGTCTACATTTACAGTGTTTGGGAGAAGACTCATGCATTATTCCAGTTTTATCCCAAAATTACTTGAAGGTCATGGATTTAACTGATAGCATGTACTGGTTCTTTGTTGTTCAGTGGACATATATCCCAAAACTTTTAACTGCTATCAATTGAGGAGCAGCCATCACTAAATCAGCTTATATTTTTCACCTACATACAGTCAAATATTTGTGATTGCTGCCACAAACACAGACCTTGCTTCAAAATCAGATAACACAAAAATCAGATCTTCCAGACATGGTGGGGAAATCATCCAGAAACTGAAGCTGAAGGAGACCACTGAATCCTGATGGTTCAGGGATGCTTCGTCCTGCAAGCTGACTTATAAGGGGCACCTGTAAGTTTCTATGTGAAAACGAAGGTTGCTGTCTAGGTTGCTGTCAGCCTAGAAAGCTCTGTGCTGCCTGAGATCCAAATGTCTGAAAGACTGTTCCTCCTACCTTTTTGCTGGTAAGATCAGTGAAAGCTCCTCCGTACAAAGGAGAAGAGGCCCCACGCTGAGCTGAGCATGACTTCTGAACCTTCACTTCTATGAAGTCTGAAATAGTTTCATTCTGATGGGCTTCATGGGACAGGGAAAAGCTCTTTTCTTCAGGATGAGCTGTTGATGTTGTTAGATGAACTGTTAGTTTAGTTGTCAGGAATTATCCTGCTTTGACAAGCTGTGCTTAGAAATATTATATGATGCAGGCTTTCTCTTGTTACAGTATGTAGATCATATGATTAATATTTACATTCGCTTCACTGAATTCCATAATTATCACAGTGGTCGTTTTATATTGCACTAAACTTCAGATGCATAAGAGTCCTCTGAAGGACCATATTAGTATGATGTGTGTGTACACACCCCTGGATGGGAGGAATTCCCTTTGGGCTCAGCTGAAGAGCTGGGCTGCTTTATGGTGGTATCAGCCCTCTGCATCTCATGCTTGTGTAGAAGGCTGAACCCGCCATGCCATCATGTGCCACGTAAGCTGGCGTGGCCTCACATCAGGGAAAGATGTTATATATGAACTGCTCTGGGACCCCCAACATAAGAAGGACATGGACCTCTTGGAGCAAGTCCAGGGGAGGGTCACGAAAATAATCAGAGGGCTGGAGCACCTCTGCTGTGAGGACAGGCTGAGAGAGTTGGGGTTGTTCAGCCTGGAGAAGGCAAGGCTCCACGGAGACCTTGGACCGGCCTTCCAGTACCTAAAGAAGGCCTACAGAAAAGATGGGGAGGGACTCTTTATTAGGGAGTGTAGCAATAGAACAAGGGGTAACAGTTTAAAACTGAAAGAGGGGAGATTTAGATTAGAGTTTAGGAAGAAATTCTTTACTGTGAGGGTGGTGAGACACTGGAACAGGTTGCCCAGAGAAGCTGTGGCTGCCCCATCCCTGGAGGTGTTCAAGGCCAGGCTGGATGGGGCTTTGAGCAACCTGGTCTAGTGGGAGGTGTCCCTGCCCAGGGCAGGGGGGTTGGAACTAGGTGATCTTTAAGGTCCCTTCCAACCCGAACCATTCTATGAATCTATGATTCTACCTCCCAGCCCACCCACAAAAACCTTTCCTTGTATGCTGCCCTCTGCCTAAAGAGCAGCACCCATCCTGCTGTACTAGACTGCTCACTCAGTGATGAGCAGCGACTTCCAGGATGTGTGGAGCCATGTGGGCATGGAGGTCCTCATCACCGTGCAGGCACGGGCTCCTGTAGGATCATCTGTTGGACTTAACAGTGACATTTGTGAGAGAAGCATTTGTCTGAATGCAAGGCCTTCCTGCAGACGGATCTGCACATGGGAGTTTCTCACCACAGCATGCTGAGAGCATGGAATTTTTCACATCGGGTTCTTGTGGTTTCACACCACGAGGTATGAGCCTAACATCGTTTGGGGAAAAAAGTCAGGATGGGAAACTGGTGGGTGGGTTTCATTAAATTAATTGGTGGTAAGACAGCCTTCTGCTCTGCAGCTCCCGCCATCTGTACCGCCTTTCTTTATCTCTCTACCTCATTGACTCTCAATCTGATTTCAAATCTCAGCTGAAAACATCTCTCTTCTACTGTGCATTATACCCTGTAATTTCTCTTTCCTGTTATTATTTCTTATATATCTCTAACGTGTTTTCAGATGGAGCGTAAGAGTTACCACACGACATTAAGTGAGGCAGCACTGTTATTTTGATCTGCATCAGGCCAAGAAGCAGCAGTGAGCATTTTTCCCACTAGAATATTAATAGATTTAAATTACCCAGATGCATGTCAATTGTATCACTTAATATGTACATTTCCATTGTTGGTTTAATGAACGATTTTGCAGGAGGCTTTTATTGCTTTTACTTGCAGTACCCCCTCTTTCCTCTAGCAGTTGCCTTAAATTAGAAACTATTCTGAGTGTTAAGCACTCCAAAAACTGGTGGATTTTTTGTGTCACTTGTTTATAACAGTGTACCTCTACTGCAATGAAAAATATCACTTTGGGCCATGCACATATGCCTAAATAGCACTAATCTAACAAATTTAGGTGTCTCAGACTGTAAAGCTCGAAGGCTTCGGCACTCAGTGTAAAAGTACCCTTACAAAGAGGGTTGAGCGGTGTATATGTTGATGATGATGGCACTTATATGCTGCAGAACTTTTCAACCAGAACACATGGGAATTGGGGGTGGAGACGGGAAGGAGGTGAAAACAAGTATTCATATTGTGGCTCATAATAAATCAACTGTCTCACATTAAATCAGGGTATCTGTGGGAAGGCAACTTCCTAATGGGCACTAAAACTGCAATAAACTTTATCATTCCAGTATTAAAAAAGCAAGGACCCAGATTACAGAACAGTTTGTTGCGGTCCAGATAGGCCAAACCCTGAATGGTGGTCATCTGAGTGCTTAATGGGCATCGCGCTGACAGGGATTTGCTGTTACAAATAAGTGAAGGAGTCAGATCAGCAAGTTTATAGGGAGAAGTGGCATTTTATTAGAGCAATTGCCGTCACTGAGAAAAAAAAAAGACACTCAAATTTCGGAGTGCATAAACCCTCCTTCTGGTCTGAAATAGAAACTGTAAATGTCAAAGAGCAACAGCTCGTACTGCCCCCATGTTGCTTTTTCCTTGGATGACTCATGGTCTCTCAAGTGACTACCAGTATAGAGACCACTGTGTAGAGATGGCTCCATAGGATCATGGAATTGCCTAAGTTGGAAGGCACCTTTCAGATCATCAACCCAACTCTGACAAAAACCATCACTAAACCATATCTCTGAGCACTGTGTCTGCCCATCTTTTAAATACCTCCAGGTATGCTAAAGTGCCTCAACTGCTTCCCTGGGCAGCCTGTTCCAATGCTTAATAACCCTTTCAGAGTAAAAATTTTTCCTAATATCCAGTCTAAACCTCCCCTGGCACAACTTGAGGCCATTTCCTCTTGTCCTATTGCCTGTTACTAGGCATGGGTTTCCTTTTCCCTGGATCAGGGCTCTCCCTTCCCCATGTGACAGGACGTGATGGTTTTCTGTAACTGTAACTTCACGGTAGGCAGTGAGCGTTCACCCCTGCCCCTGCGTATTTCAGATCTGCCGCACAACGGAGCCATTCAGCTTAAGCTAAGGTCTTCCACCTTGGAAGCAAAGACGGAATTTAATGGCTTCTCTAATAACATCAGCGATAATAAGATGTAGTTTAAAAGAAAGTGTGTGTGCAAACCCCACCTGGCTGCCTTGTCTCCCAGAGATAATGGTAACTTCTAGGAAGACCTTTGAAAGTGTCAAGGTATATGAGCTTATTACTAAATGGGCTGTGAACAGATGTTAGGACATTTTGTTATTTCTGTATAAAGTAGTCTTTGTGCGAGACCTATGAATGCGTTTCCTAATCTGGGATTGTCCCAAGCAGTTCAGGACATGTGGTAGGGTAATGTGGAGTGGACTGAAATCACTGATCATAAACCATCTTGAAAAGAAAAATATGTGTGTTTACTGCCAGAGATTACTGAGAGTAAAAACCTGTTTTAAATCAAGAACTGGAGCCATTTCAGTTCTTTAAACTAGCTTTGTTTTAGCCTGGAAGTTAGCACTGCTTTTAAATCTAAAGCATCGGATTTAGCCCTCTGTAAAAGCAAAGTAGCATAATAATTGAAGTATGATCTTGTTTATGTACTTTTTAAACATGGCCATCGACACTGTGGGATTATACCTTTTATGTCATATACTTTGATGAATAAGTTCTTATAACATGCTAATAGCAACCGGGGGCCTGATCCTACTGGATTTTACACATTCCCTGCTCTATTTGAGTTGATTCAAATCGGAATTGAGGGCTCTACCTTGCTAAACTTCAGGGTCCATTTGCTGCAATTTTCTTCTCTGCTGTTCTATTGAACCTTTTATCTGCAGAAGGTAAAAAAGGACCTCAACAGACAGATGGTCACCTTTAAAGTGCAGTCATCTTGGATGATAACTATTCTTTTAAAAAATTGCTGCCTGAACTCTTTGATTATTTCTAAGCACGTCATTTAGATCTCCTTATAGAAGCCAGTGGATTTCTGAGAATATTGCACACAAATCTGTTAATTAGCTTCCTGATTGTCCCCGATCAAGGCAACACTGCAAGTTGTATTTTATGGAGCATTATTTTAGTAATGTTTTGTCATGGTTGGTCATTTCCTAATACTTAGAAGTGCTTCAGTCAATAACTGTGGGGATATGTCTGCTGTGAAGAGACATCTGTTTACTCAATAGATCTTTTTATTTAATTTTTAATAGAGCTTTTCTAATTTGGCTTGACCATTTGTTGTTAATGCATTTATAATGATTACAGTAGCTATAATTCATATCTAATGATTTTTTCTAAATCTATAAATATTATTTATTAAAAGATAAAAAGTCAATATTTCTTGTAGCAGCCATTACAAAAAAAAGTCAGCTGGTGCAAAATGAAATAAATATGTTTCACGCCTGTACTGCAACAGATTAAAAAGATAATCCTAAAGAAGCACTTTTGATACCAATGGATTTATGTTATCTACCTACTCAAATAATGGAGAGTAGAATTTGGCCCTTACTATACTCTGTTGCAACACGGTGAAATTTCTGCACTGCATATTAAAAAAAAACACTAGATTTTAGCAGTTTATAAAAAAAAATAATCTATAAAAGTGAAGCTGATTTTATCAGTTTTATAAAACAACTTGAGATACAAGAAGCCAGATTCTGCTGTCTGCTAGCCTGCTGTAGTTCAGTGGTTAGACGAGTGGTCTATAAGAAGGTACGGGATGAATTCTGCTATCAATTACACATTTGGGCATTTGGAGTAAACCTAAGGAAGTTAGTGCAATTTAAAACTGCAAATAAATATAGGCTCAAAATCAATTTCTTCACTTACCTGCCAAAATCGAGTTCAGCATTCGACATACACAGCACTTTTTCCACCTAAAGAATTCATAGCACTTTACAAAGGTGAATTAATATTACCCCCACTTAAAAAGCTGAGAGACTAAGACAGACAAGTGTGTTGGACAGAATCCATGGCAGACGGCTGGAGACTGAAGATGCATTTTTTTCACATCCAGGGGATAGATTTGTTTCCTCACTCCTGTACCTGAATTCTGAAGGAACACTGAAAAGATTAGGAAAACACCTATAATATGGGCATGTTATGTTTTCTTTCTTAGCATGGTATCTTTTTAATCAATTTTATACAAAAGGAGAATAAGCGTGTGCCTTATTCACCCAAGTGATTTTTTGGTTTTATAGATAATGCGACCCAATAGTTATCCCCCAGGTGCCGAGCTCACAGCTTCTACTTGGTCAGTGATGAACTACAGCCCAGTTTGGTAGCAGACTTAATTACTAGGCAGTATGCAATTTTGCCCTGGGTGAACTTGTACTCCTGGGCCCTATTCTGTCAGTAGAACCAGGTAGGAAGCGGGCAGCTTGATGGAAGTGGGCAATTTGCTGTGGACTGATGGAAAGTCCAACAGGGGCTGCTCTGTCTTGCTATGGGAGTCCCATAATTTGTCCCCAGGATGTGGTCAGTCTCCTCTGAAAGGTGTCAGAAAAGGGCAATCTCACAGTGATCTTTACCCTGTAAAGTAGATTTACTTACCTCAGGCCAGTTCTTAGGTGAAGATTTCTCCATCCTGGGTGACATTTTGGTTGTAGACCTAAGACATTCCTCTCCTTTTTAAAATTCCCAAACTGCTATCAGTGACTGAGGCAAACTCTGGCCCCTCTAAACCACCAGTCTACACAGTTGTGCTGAGTCCATCTATCAAGAGGTCAAACACTAGTAAGTTATAAAGCTCAGCTTTGCAAGACGAGCAGTTCTTGTAGATTAGCATTACAGTTTCATGTATCAATACCAATCCACATGTCAGCATGTAGTATCTCTTATTTTCAGTATTTCCACTTGATATTTTTCTGTATTAGGTAAGCTTTTCCAGTAAGGTGCTACTTTGATTATTTCCATATTAAAAAAAAGGACAGCTGCAGAGATTATTTCAATTTATATTAAACAAAGCTGTAATGCAAACTGCGTAGTTTCTGGCCATTGGTGATCATGCTGTAGAGCAACAACATAGGGGTCTCCGTAACAACATCCGAGTCATCCTCAGACACCTCTTATACATAGAAAATGTCTTTTTTCCAATCCAGCTTGTGTACCAGCCTCAGCAAACACCACCTGCCCTGACTCAGAGTCACCTATTACCAACACAGATGTTCAGATAGTTTCACCCATCACAGATAATCATTAACAAATATTTTTGTCCACTGATTGCTCAAGTTTAGTTATACCATAGAGTCACCTTGCTGCAAAGAAAATGTGAATTCTTACAGGTTCAAGCACGTTCTGCAATAAGGTGACCACTCAGAAACACAGCCGTCTACATTAGATAGTTGGCTATCCAGGGGAAATAGAATTTACGTTCTATTTTATTTTAATGCACACTAACAGATGTATTAGAAAATATAACCTAAGATCTAACTGCTTTACACCTGGAAAAGTAAAAACGCATACCTGGTATTTCTGAAATTATACCTAAATAAATAAATAATAATAATAATAATAATAATAATACCACCACCAACAACCTGAAGATAGATAGACAACATTGCACTTGACCAATTGGTTAAGCCGTTCTTGCTTAATGTGTGCTACCAATGTATGAAACACAAAAAGAGCACGACACTGAATGTGTCTGAGGGCTGCTTTAGGCTGGTGGAGGTGCCCCGAATAGCGAGCAGCGGGTGATCTAGGCACAGACGTAGGCAGAGGTGAGGCAGAAGAGCAAGAAGGGCTGAAAGGGGGGAGAGGGTTGGTAGGGCCGGGAGGAGGCACAGCAGAGTCTGCGGCCAGGCAAGTTCACAGCTCTGCAAAAGGGGCTGAAAGAGGACCATTCATTGGACATTTTTATTAACTCAGCCATGCTCACATCCTTCTGCCTTTTCTCCCCATGAGCATTTTTGCATTTGATTTGCCCTGACATGAAGAGAGCTGTATGTGCAGACCTTCATAGTAACTTTGCAATTCCCTCACACTAGAAGTCAGGGAAAGGATTAGCATTATATGACATAGTGTTACCAAAGCCAAATACAGCTCAGCGATTAGTTTCTTGCCAATATTAATCCACAAATTGAAACATTCTTGAAAAATTGCTAAGTCATTACAAGAGACAGATAGGACTGTCTGGAATCTAATCAGCATATGGAACAACCACAAACAGGGAAAACTATTTTGTTTGGGTTTGCTCAGCTGAAACGGGGAAGGAGAACATAGCATACTGAAGGCAAGACACCAAACATAATTTCTGGGGTGGAAATAATTGGTCAAAGTCATGAGAAAGAGAAATTAGTTCAGAAGAACAAAAACCACTCAACAGATTTAATGTTGACATCTGTTGAGGGTGGTAATTTGAAGAATGCAAAAGCACACTAAAAAATAAAGTAAAATAAAATAAAATAAAATAAAATAAAATAAAATAAAATAAAATAAAATAAAATAAAATAAAATAAAATAAAATAAAATAAAATAAAATAGCTCAGTTGCAAAACCATAGAAGTGAGGGGCAAGATAAAATTCTGTGACACTTTTCATGATCTTGATTTTTGTCTTTGAATTTGTCATAGACCAAAAAAACAATAGAGAATGGAGAATGGGCTTTTGTTACTTTGCTAAGGAAGTTATCCGATGTTATCTTTAGTTATCCTAAGAAAATCAAAGTTGATTTCATTTAGCTATTGTTTTTTGCAAGGTTTATGAAATAATATAATTCATCTCTAGACAATAACTAATTATTACTGATTACTAAGAAATAAGTCAACAAAGATATTTTCCTGTTTACATTCTTATCAGACTGTATCAAGACCATCTGTACTTTCAAGTCCTTTATCCCAAGGGACAAATAATTTGTGTTGTTCGTTGAGTATATACATGCAAACATGTCATTTGGATTTGATGCACGTTTACAAAGCCAGAGCTCGAGAACTTAAATGGGAAAACAAGCATTAATATACAGGAAGAGAAGCTTAAACGTGCAGTCACGGCAGATAGAAAAGTAAATACTTCAGCGAAATGACTCTGCAAAACCATTGTACTGATTGTACTGCATCCGTGTTTGTATCCGGAAACTGTTCTAGGTGTTATCATTTCTATTTGCTGCTGATGCTTTTGCAGACGCCCACCCCAGGAGTGCGTGGGTGTTTGTGTGCGCGTGTGCCTGTGTGCGTTCATGTGAGATCTCTGCTCACAGCGGTCACAAATGGCCCCAGACGCAGAATTCAAATCTGGATCTGGGAAGGGAATGAAGAGCTATATAAACTGGACATTGAAAATTTTAGAGCATGCTTATGCATAAAGACCCGAAGCTGATGAACGGCAATAGGCTTGTTCTCTGTGCCCCCCACTGTCGTCAGCAAGCAGACTGGTCTCGCTTCCACTTCTTTCAGTCTCTGCTCCTTCAGACACTGCTCTTTGCTGAACCTTTTGCCGCAATTGGAAGGACTTTGTCCTTCCCAGCAGGCTGGGATTCTCAAACTCCGAGCTCATTTCCTCTCTGCTGCTATTTTCACATCCCACCCTTGTGCCTTTGCTCTCACATATTGCTGGAATGATGGTGGTAGTGATGTGAGTACTTTCTAGTGCAGCTCTGGGGTTGTTTTTCTTTTTTCCCTCCTTTCCTTTCCCTGATTTTCCTGGCTTCAGAAATGGATGGTTCAGGAAAAGGCAGGGCGTGCTGGGGGACAGATGCGCGGGAAGAGAGGTTTCCTAGCAAAGGCAGGCAGAGCTACCGGGGGACAAGCCTTGCCCCACCTCGCGCCAGGCAGGAGCTGCACCTTCCCTGAGCACGCAGGACTCTCCCCGCTTCCCCTTAACCTTTGGAAATGACATACCCATCCTGCAAGTCAGCAGAGCGCCCAGTCTCTGCTCTACAAAAGACACTGCAAAATAATTTTCAAGCACTACACTGTTCCCCTCCCAAGAGTCAGAAGTGTGAGAGGCCACTGAAGGTTACTAAGCTTTCCTTACATTTATTTTTGCTCTGTCGGTGGCTTTACTGTGATCTTTTGTTTTATGGCTACATTTTAAATTCTTCAAAGTCTCCTAGCATAATAGGATCTGCCATATTTTGGCACTACCCAGTACAAAATAGTAGTTAATAAACTACTCTGACTGGACTGGAGACTGTCTATACACATGCCTTTGTATATGACAGCCCCGCCGTGCCCATGGGGATGCAATCACAGCTCTCCAGGAGCCAGCAGAAACGACCTGTTTGTATCTGCTGACCTTTGGTTTGATGACAGCGTTCTTCTGTTTAATGAAATTGCAGTGCCTGTGAAGCTTAGATACGAAATGGCTACGTATATTTTTTCACCTTCATCATGCCCAAAGTATAAGAACCATT
The DNA here is from genome assembly GCF_964199755.1 of Larus michahellis. Classification (NCBI taxonomy): domain Eukaryota; kingdom Metazoa; phylum Chordata; class Aves; order Charadriiformes; family Laridae; genus Larus; species Larus michahellis. The sequence continues at coordinate 33,710,121 of NC_133902.1, forward strand.
CTCGAGTTGTGCCTTATGTGAGCTACATTATGTTAAAAACACAGCTAATTCAAAACGGAGTGAAATACCCTTTTTAGCTGGTGGAGCAATGTGGCTCAGTTGAGTAAAAGCCCTTGGAGGGCTAGTGGGAGATTATGTGTCCTGAAGAAGTAACAGGCTTCGTTGTGGCAGTGAGAGCTAGTGTGCTGATCACTGCAAAGGCTTGATTAATGGAGTGATTAAAGCAGCAGAGGGTTAGTGCTCTGGCAGCTGGGGCATAGGAAATGGGCATGGAAACTACTGGGAGAGGGGAAATACACAGCTCCAGAATCACAGGGCTGACTTGCCCTAGCAAACACTTTGATGTTGGAGGTGGGGAAGGATGAAACACATCAGGCAAAAAGAAAAAAAAAACCCTCCCACCTCCCCTTCCCCCCTTCCCAGCCTTATGCGTACAAGGGAAAGCCCCTGACTTTTGGCTCACTTAGCAGAAGGCAATAAAGCGTCCTATTACGAGGCTTCCTCTGATGTATCGTAACTGGTCTCAGGCTCCAGAAATCTGATCCCTTGGAACAAAACTTACAGTAGATGCTAATAGAGCCTCTAGCCCAGCAATGCTACACACAACGCCCTGCATGGGCCCAGAAAAACTTCTAATTCAGTCACATCCTTTATTCTTCATCTTTCGAACTCCTTGGCCTGATTTTTTTTTCCTAGGTTACTCCACTTTTAAACAGAGGTGAGCCAAACTCAGACTGCTCGTGCTCAAGGATTGAATTCCCCCAAGGCTACAGGCTGAGAGCCAACTTCTTTCTTAGGTCCTTTGCAAGGGCAACAAATCTATGTGTGGTTGAGTTGGTCCCATTAAAGATAAGGATCATCTGCAGAGCTGGAACCTGCATCTGGAGTCAAAATTCCCAAGGCTCAAAGGGTTTAGATCAGATGTCTGGGAATGGAGCCCTCCTTTTTCGCCTTAGACATCTGATCTAAAACAACTTCAAACTTGTAACTCCGTTCAGATTAACCTCAGCTGTGAGAGGCCGGGGGACTCACATTCTTGGCTTGGTAGTATGACTTCTCCATGCCTCACATCACCACAGTTGATTAGAAATACTTTCTTTATTAACTTTCAGCTCCTGTCTCATGCATGAAGGTTAATAGCCAGGAATATTCTTAGAGAAGGCACCTTGTGTTTAATAAATGACGACCAGGATGGGGGATGAAAAGGGGAATAAAATTCACCATCAGTCCGCTAGAGGGTAGCTCCCCTCAGATCACAGCCGAAAGCCTTCAGCCCAGCCCCAGCCCCAGCGTGCTGGGCTCCCCTGCGCTTCGCTTGACGTGACAAAGCGGCATTAACAGTCTTCCTCGCCTCCTGTTACCCTCAGTGAGCTCCAATTTCTGATTTAATAACCACAACAAAAACATCAAAATTCTATAATGACTCTCCTGGAGAAAGATAGGAAAATTAGCACCCAAGAACAGTACGCATCTGAAATTGTTAGACCTTTAAGCAATAGACAAATGGCCACTAAACAACGGCGTTTTAATATATAACCTGAATTAACAAGTTTAAGTCTCCTAATTTTATATCCCTGGTATATTATTTATGGTATTTGTGGGCTACAAACATTGATATGAAGCGGATAGTTCGTGTGCATTATGTGGGAAGCATCTACATTATATATAATGCATAAAGAAATCTACACAGCCTTCAGCATGCCAGCTGTTTCTGTTTATGACACTGAGTTATTCATGAAATCCAGGAAGACATTTTGTAGTAAAATACGCTACCTGCTTGCTTTTAAACTGCTGGAGCTGTCTGTCCAGCGAGCTAAATAATTAAGGGAGCGATGCGAAATTAAATATCACAGTTCAATCCACCTTTTCCCTTCATCAATCCTTTCTTGTAAGAGGAGCCAGGAACTAGAGAAAAATATGACTCACAGGGGCTGTTTAGGTGTTGCTATCGTATGTACGGAAGGTAAAGAGAATGATAATATGCCTTTCCTGCCTGTAATAGTGTTCACCGTAGCAAACCTTCCTGCTTGTTACAGTAGAGTAAATGGGGTGTTTAATTTGGGATTCAGTGTAGTCTGGAGTCAAGGTGCAGCAGTTTTATTACAGAATACAATTTTATTGGAGGCTGAAGATTTAAATTCCGCCATACACACATATATACATGGAAGTTCTGCTTTGCAGCTACAAGCTAATACACACGCACAGGCTTCTTGTATGTTAAACATGCTCCCTAATTTTTCAGTTTGAAGGACCCCAGGAATTATGACATATTTCTGCATTTTCTAATGCACTGAGAAACCTTGTTCGAATGCAGTCTCTTCCAGCCATCAAGAAAAGAAAACCCACGCACGCATTCAAAAGGAGCAAGTGCTATTTTTCATTTCCTCTTTAGATTTTTGACAGTACCTGCAATGTCTCCAGTTCATGACCCCCAGAAAGAAGCTTTTGGGTTTGGAAAATATTTTCTTTGTTTAGCTTTTCTCTAGCAAACAGCAGCAAACACCACCACCCCCCCCGGCCCGCTTCCCCCAGAAAGGTGTTTAGAACATGTAATCACTTTTCCTTTATTTAGTCTAAATCTTAAGACAGAAGTCTTTCAATAGAATGATTTTCTGGCAAGGCCGCAACATGATGTATATATTTGGAAATCAAATTATTTAGAATTATGACCGTGTCATCAAAATAAGCCATTTTGAAATGCACCGCTAGCTCTCCAAACAGATTGTACGGGGAAAAATTGGATAACACTTGGCTTAAGCACTTAGAAGTCCGTAAAACCAAAACACTGGGGACCGTTTCATTTCATTTTCGTCAAAACACAAGACCACCTCCACCGGCGGGGGGGCTGCGGGCGGCGGGGACCCGCGAGGGGAGCAAGCCCCGGCCCCGGCCCCGGCCGCGGCCCCGGCCCCGGCCCCGCTCCCGGCCGCCCGGCGCCAGCCGCCAGGTGGTGCCCGCAGTTTAAGGACATCTGTCCGCTCTTTTTTTTTTCTCCCCAACCCCCCCACCCCCCCAAAGATCCAGAGAGATAAATAACATCCGAGCAGGAATCCTGCCGCAGACAGGATATTTAACACCCGCGGATCAAAAAACGTCAAATTTTTACCTACCCCGGTACGATAAACCCGGCTTTAAGAGCCTTGTTATTCCTAGATTTAATAGCTTAGCCTTTTCTTTTTTTTTCCAGTTTACAACCCTTGCAAACCAAAGAGAGAAAAATAATATTGTTGCATAGACCATAAATACTGTTGCTGTGGTTCTATTTTATCCAGGGGGAAACTACACATAGATTCTCAAATGCGAGCGTATTTGTGTATCATCCATGGTGACTGGCTCGCTGTGAAGCTGCTTTCTCTAAACGCGCTACGGTAGCTGCGTACCTGGGTGAAAGGAAATTATTTCTTCACAGGCAAAAGAGGATGCTCATCCTGCTGCGGGGAATCACAGGCAATTTCCATTTCGTTAGCATTTTCCTAATCCTCTTTTGTGGTGCTCTTTGATACCTAGCTAGTGGTAGCCCAAGGTCACTGCCTGCTTTGGCTGCTGTTTTACCAGCAACATATGTACTCTGAAGTGTGGGGTAAACTGTTTGTATCCAACTATTAAGGGGAAATTAGGCTGAACACATCTCTTACAAAAGAGAGATACTGATGGTCCAAGTATTAATTCCTTTATTCGCATATGCACATAGCTTTAGAATGAGCTAACGCCTAGATCTTGCCAATGACCTCAACCTTGATCTGGAGGGACGGTTTATTCATGAGCAAAACATTCATTCTCCATACAAACTGGTCGTGGGACTACTGCCTGTGTGACATTTGGTCCTCTATTGATAAACACACAAGACACCAAATTACTGATTTTGTCCTCTTACCATTTGGGGTTGTATGTCACGCACGCAGCGCTGCGACTACTCCTGAGGAACTTTAAATTAGAAATCAGCGTTTAGTGGCTTTGCAGATCTCACAGAGGAATTACGGGCAGTCCTGAGGCGACCGAGGGCTGTGAAAGCACAGAGAGACAGGCACAAAGGCCAGCACCGGCGAGAGAAGCCGGCCTTTTTTTAGCCGGGGCGAGGGCATTTTTCATGACCGCACGGCGAGTGTATTGCAGGTCCCTGTTCATCAAAATCACAGGAACCACCATTTTGCAGTTCACATGCAAGAGCGATAAAATGGTGGTTCAGAAGGGCTAGCATGCTCGACTCGGCACCGGAGTTCCTCTGCTCACTCAACAGCCCGGCTCTTTTTCTAATTATTATGAAATGGCAATAGATTTTAGATTAGGAATGAGACAGGAAATGAGGGGAAAATCCTGTGTGCATCTGGAAAACACACAGGGTAAAAATTAACCTTGAAGCTCAAAGAAAACAATGTATGTATACATGTGAAAGCAGTCTCCATATGAATTTTCTAATAACTGTAAGGTATATCTTCATCTTAAAACTTGTAACTTTAGGAATAGCACAATATGTGCTGTTGGGATGCTGCAGAAGCCAATGAAGTCATTTTAGAAAATAAACCCGTAGAGCAGAAATAATTACATTCAACTCTGAGCAGGAATTAGCCTGGCACTGCAAATGATGAACCTTGCTTTATAAGAAGGGGACTTTTTAATATGATGATTTGGCAATTTGGAGGGATGGTTATTTTCATTTTAACAGGCCTCTGCTTAGTGTATGTCCCCTTGGGGATGTAATGAAGGTTAACAACTTACACGTGGGGAGAAGGGATTTTAGTGATTAGGGAAATTGCAGGCTCCAATTTATGTGAGCGTGTATGTGACAGAGGGAGAGGGAGAGATTCCTCCCCATTTCAGACACTGCTGCACAAAATGTGTGTGAATGTGAAACATTTCTGGGGAAAACCCATATGTAATATAGATAGCAGCCCGCCAGGGCCTGAACTGAAATGGCAAATACTGGCCTCTGGACCCTTCACTGGTGTCAGATCAGGTGTCAAAGCAGGGGAGAGGCACAGATCACTTCCAACAGTGCCTCAGCATGATCTTACCAAAAGTCTTGCCCTGACAACACGATGTATATTACATATTGGGCTCAAGCAGTGACGCAACTGGCAACTTAAGAGAGACAGAGCTTACCCTCTTTCTCGTCTCTAATCCAGTAATGTTTTTCCATCAAACTTCCTATGTATTCCCTGCAAACTGAATTCAGAGCTCAGAAGAGACTCCAGCTGAATTTTTCGCTGTAATGTTTCGCTTTATAAGATTTGTTATTAAATTACTTTATAATTGATTTGGTATTAAACAGCAAATAAGAACTCTACTTTCAACCAAAACCAGCTGTCCACTCCCATTTCTGTGCATTCTTGACCCAGTGTGACAATTACCAGGGAAAAACATCCCTTTGCAATATTGAACGCAGTCCTGCGCCTGGACATTCAACAATATTCATTGGCCTATATAACGTAAACAAGAGCAGTTTGTTAGCCTAATAAATCCAAGATTTGGGCTGAGAAAAAAAGGTGCTGTCAATAACCCTTTAGCCAGATAATAGAAAGGGGATTATGTGATTATTCTGTCAAAAAATTAGGTTTCATGCTTTTAATTGGCATCATATCCTGTCATGGGTCTGTAGGGTTTAAATCACAGTCCACCATGTTAGAGTGAGAAGGAAACCTAATAGTAAATCCTTTCATCTCAGAGCCTGTAGGGTTTTTATGTGAAGTCCTAATTTCTGTTAAAATACTTCCAAAGAAAGACAACAGGAAACAGTAAACATGGCAACACCACAAATATACTTTTCTGATGCACTATTCCTGTCAGCGTTCAAAGAATAAGTTGTACGGGCTGGAAAGGAAACTGCTGTATCATTAAAACCCAAGCAGGCTCAAACAGCCACCCTTTTGTAAAATGGCCCCCCTCTCCACCGTCTCTCATAAATCTTGTTTCAAACTGGGCTAAAGCCGTGGATTGACTTCGCCTCTTGCAGTAATGGCTTGAAACTGTTGTGCATCACAGTTCCGTGTTCAAAGGGAACCAGGAGTATTTAAAGACAACTTCTGGTGCAGGATGCAATTATAACTGACAGCCAGATGTCCGCCCTGTCTGGTACAGCACGCCTAGAAGAGATTGCAAATGGTCTTGAGACCTTTGGATCTAAACAGGGCGTCCGAGTGAGTGATACGCAGATAAACAACAATACCACAAATCACTGACACCAGCCGAGGGGTTGCTGGTACTGATAAAGATTTTAGATGTCGGGAAGCGGCTGACCCTTCCGCCCTCCCCTCTCTTATTTTTTACTGTGCCAAAAACAAAGTATGTTAGTGGAAAAGGACTCAACCCACAAAGTGTGTTTATATATCCACCGCCAGAAGTTCATCTTGCGAGGAAAGTCCTGTAAGTAACTGTTTAGTTTACAAAGGTTAACTGGACTGTAGTGAAAGCTATTTGAGATTTTGATTAAATTATACGTCTAGAATATTTGCAGCAAGTTCTATAATACAGGGTGTTCCCCCCAGGTGTATTACCTACTGAAAACATTTTTAAATGGACTAACACTAAAAAATGGGCCCTCTTCTGTCTCCGGTCTGAATAGATTATTATGCATACGAGGCACTGCTTTGATGTCAAAGTATGTTTCCTATAGTACGTGTAGGAATTTTTAGAGATTCCACGCTTTTTACACAGCATCCTATTTTATGTATCTTTTTTGAAGTATGTACGCAGACCTACTGACTTTATGAGCACAGGCTTACATGGCAGTACACTGAAAATTGTATAAAGGTTTTGGGAAATCAGCAGAAACCACTTATCTTCATATCCTTTACTAACATTCAGTATGAGACCAACCAACTCAAGGACTTTAGAAGTACCTGAAAAGCTTTCATTGATTTTCCATGGGCAGTGGATCAGGCCCTACCTGGTTCTGGTGACATTTTTAAAATAACGTGATGTTAAAATGACAAATATTCACCGTATCACAATGTTAGGGGAAATGGCTGAAAAGTTTAGATGGCAACAATCTGAAGCAGTGAAGACAAGCAAATAATGTGGGCAAAACATAAGCTAATTTTTCAGACACTTTACATGTAAGTATTCTATTTGATTTGCCTTTATGATCACCTTCTTCCTGTGATATTGTTACTGTCTTTTTAAAATATCTTACTGATAAAAATTTTATCTGCTTTGAATTATCTTGTGTTTTGTAACGGGATTTTGTAGAATTTATATTTTAAAAAAAAATAACAGAAGCTGTCCAGGAGACATCTTTTTCTTACATCCCAGTGAGAAAATTCACTGCATCACTTTATCACAGGTCTTCACTGTGTCACAAAGACAGGTCTGTGCAATATCATTAGAATGAAAGATAAGGGACTCCATAATACAAAGATGTCATCACTGATGGGAAAATTCCAATTTTGAAAGAGGACCCCATTCCAAATATCAAGCTTGAAGGATTTAGTATCTTGAAACATTTTTCAGGTTGGTTCAATGTCATTGTGATAAAAAGGATGTCACTTAAATCACAGCAACCCGATGTGCAAAGTTGTCCTGCCGGATGAATTGGCAAAACTTTTATTCACCAAATTTCAACGAGTCTAAAAACTGACCAGACCCTTGCCTGTTCCTTGAGCCAAACTTACTTTATGGACTTTATGGTGAAGGATGACCAAAACCTTTGTAGCTTCCATTCCCTCGTTGGCTCTCTGCTTGACTCCCCTTCCAACCACAGGCACTGATTTTTTGGACATCACCATTTGCGCATCTACTGCGGTTGACCCGTCCAACACATACTGCTGTAAACTTTTCACTTTATGGGCAATAATTTTGCCAAAAAAAATTATTGTTCTTACCCCTAGGGCATGAGAGACTTGAGCTAAGATGTGCGCACAGTCTGGGAAATTAGAAACACAGTTTTTCACTGAAGGTTCTATGAAAGGTGGAGGTACCTCATGGCCACGTTCATCCAGCTCAAGTGGCGATTTGCCCTGCGAAGGCAGCAAGGCTGGGCAGTGCAGCACCAGCTCAGGCACCGCGGGCTGTGGCGCAGACATGCCCCAGCACACCTTCACGCCAAGAGAAAAAGCCCCAAGCTTATGCTCTGCACCAAGAAACCACTGCATTAGTAGAAGTGTTAAAGCATTGCAAACCACATCTTTTCTAAGTGCGAGTGAAGATGAAGGCCCTGGCATTCCCCAAGGAAAATAAAGAGTTGCCAAGAGTATGGGTGTGAGAGGAAAGGCTGTCAGGTTTGAATCTTCTGTGAAAAGCCAGATTGCACGGAGGGAGGGACCTGGGGCCTAGTGATGGCCGTATTTTGGCCAGCATTGAAGTCTGTGAAATAATTCGTGACAGGCCCAGGAAATCCTCTGGAGTCTTCTTTAAATCAAACTAGCACATGAACGAGTGATGAGTTTTAAGCATTCCACCCTCTTCTTCAAGTTCATCATTTTAATAAGCTTTGAATGGTCACACAGCCCAAATACATTTTGATGTGTTGAATTTTATTTTGTTTGTAATAGTTTTTAAAGCTAATGATTACTGTGTAATATTATGTATGGGACTCTTCTTGGAGACAATCTTTATTTACACAAGAAACTTTTAAAGAGCTACTGCCAGTGTAACATATTCATTGTTACAGCACTTCTAAATGGTATTTTAAGATCCTGGTAATTCTCATCGATATGGGAGATATAAATATCTCCTCACCCTTGCCTCGGAGTGCATCAGGAAAGCAATTCACACAGATCAAGAGGGAGAAAAAAGCCTGCAAGTAGTATCAGCCCTCCCTCTCCCCTGCCAACCATCCCAGCAGCGTGTCTGGGACTGAGCAAGGAGGGAGGGAGAAGCAACATGGTCTGAGAGACCAGGGTGGGCTGTAGACACTCACCGTAATGCTCCCTAAAGGCAGGATTTGGGTCAAAAAGACGATGCTTAAAATTGCCCGTGTCCCCATCCACACAAAGGATAACGGAGCACAAGGGAGAGGAGGGCCGTTCGCTTCCCTGTGCACAGCTGCTGTGCTGGTTCTGCTCCCGAAATCCCTTAGCTCCCCAACGCACGCATCGCGCTGGGCCACGCGTGACACCCCAGCTTAATCCCTCTGCCGTAGCTGCTGCTGGCACCCATGTGCCCGCGAGACCTGTGTGTTATGTACCCTCCCCGCAGAGGCTCATTCCCCGCCACACCGCGTTTTACATAGGAGGGTGCAGGCAGTTTGCTGTAGGAGTTTTCGTGCCACCTCACCTACTCTGCTAAAGGGCTAGGCTGGTAACCTCAGGGGTATAAAGTCATCTCCCTCCTTCGCCATTCAAATCTGTGAAGCCTTGGAGATATCATTTAAACTCACAAGGCTCTTTTAGGCAGGTAAGGATGAAAACAAGCCATGTGGATACTGTGAGAACAGAGCACTGGGTGGGATTTCCGTAGGGACCTAACTACCTTCAAGCTGTGTGCCTCACTTTCTCCTGTGGAAAATGGTTATAAAGATAATTCTGTACCCAGCAAGTTGCAAGGTGCTGTCCTGCGGTAGTGACCAGAGCAGCACTGGAGCAGCCAGAGACTTCCCAGCTCTGGCAGCACCCTCGCTGTGGTTGTCACTCGCGCCAATGCCTCACACGCAGAAGGCACAGGGCAGGTACCGGAGCGTTAAACAGCAAAACAGCCCCGAATCCCTAAATGTTCAGCAGGAGGAGTACAGCAGTTTGGTAGGACTTTCCACTATAAGGTGGGAAGTTCTCCAGTTGGGTTTGCTGTTTATAAGTCCTCTGGCTAAGAATTGCACCTTGGGTTCCTTGTAGTTATTCTGAGTCAGATGTTTCAAGGCGGTCATGTTAGACTCTGTTTCTGTATTACTATGGTTACCGTTAATAAAGTTGTCTCCATAAGTTACCAGGAAACAGACAGTAAAGAAATGTTAATGTTTTCTTGAGAACCAGTAATGAGATAGATAGATATATATGTAGTGCAAATAAAGGAAAAGAAAAATGGGACTAAGCCAAAATAATAAAGAACATGAAATGATCCTGTAACTACCACTCAGCTTAAGAACTTAAATGACGTTGCATTATAAATGATAAGCAAGACAGCAAACCCCAAGCTGTGTCTTGAGAACTATAAATGCTATCCCTCTCTGGTCTCAGCCATAAAACCCATAGTCTGGAGCTACTGCTTAGTCCCCAGGAAGGGTTTCTGGGCTTTCAAAATTACCACACTCATCAGAGGAATTTGGGAGCCAGTTTGTACTTCAGATTAGCGTTCAGAAAGAAAATCCAAGGACGTGGGTAGTATTGAGTTAGATAGGAGTTTCATTGATTGAATAATCTATAGCTGCAGAAAGTACAGCTATTTTTCTACTGAGTTTCACTTATCTGACTTTCTTCTGAGGAAAGCTTTTATGGGGTACATCTATCAGTTTGGACACAGAGGCGCAGTGCTCATTGGCGTATGTCCATTAAACTATAATAAAACTGCAATGCAGGTAGCATTTCAACCGTCTTATTTTTATATACTTTTATATCATTATCTTCATGTACTTTCATCCTTTTATACATCTGCAGTATACTAATCACTGTAGCAGATGACTACATGGGAACGAAAAGGCTAGTGTTTTGATAGGAATGTGGTTTTTTCCTCAATTTGATGACCTAGTCGGGAGCTCCAGCCTCACTCCCAAGCCAGAAACTTCAGGAATTCTCATAAAAATTCATGAGACAGGTTAATTAAACTTTGCTGTTATTTTCTGACTTCCCTTGAGCTCCCCGGAGTGCCTTCACTGGAAGACCTATCTTGGAAGATCCCATCACCTAGGCATCAGGCATTCATTTGGGAGGTGGCAGATGTGGGGTCCAGTCCATGCTTGAATTTACAGAGAAGGGATTGGCTTATGGTCCCCTGAATATCAGGTAATAGTAACCAAGTCCTTGGAAATGTTTCCATCGCTTTGGTGGACCCATATTTTTTGTTACATTTTCTCCTGATTTGTGAAATGGCAGCTTTCAATAAGCAAATTATTTGTCAACCAAAAAAATAAATATAACAAACAGCCCTGGAAAAGTACCTATCACTTGTTTTGCCAGCAGTTTTGCGGAAAGAAAATTAAAGACCTGATTAAGTCCCTTTAACAGATTTCAGAAGGGGATTGACTTTGTGGATTCATCATCAACCTTAACTTTGTTTTCAGACATTTGAATGGGATTTACCTGCACAAGTCCCACTCTAATCCATAGCAGTTACGTGACTAAAACCCAAATGGCTCCCACAGAGCTTCCTGTCTTCTTTAATTATAGACTTCTGGATTGATTTTCATAATTTATTGTTTTCATAGTTGTTTTATAAAAAAGTCTGTTGGCATGTTGCATCTAAATATGCAAATGTTGTTAAACTACTATTATTCATTCCATCAGTCTGTAGCACACCATAGTCCAGCTTTGTGCTTTTGATAGTACAAAGTCATCACAAAGCTCAGAGGTGAATGCCTATTAATAACTAATTAATCATGACTGCACTTTCAGTCTCATCGTGGACAATGGCATAGGTTCCACTGACTTGAACAAGTGTAGGATTTGGCCCATTAAAATGATTACTATGTATCTTCTCACTTTCACCAGAGCATCAGTAGATTTGGCAATGTTCTGTGTGCGGTGAATATGCTGCATTTTACTAGTGCGCTTGCTTGATGGCCTATTAAAGGGAATAACCGGGCCATACACAGGGCTTATGTGTAAATACAGTAACAGAGCGTCCACAGATTTCCTCCTGGACCCACGTTCCCCATGTCTCTAATAGCATCTGCTGTCCCTCCACGCATAACTAACCTGACAGTGCCCATTGGTGTCTGAGGGACCTCTCCTGGAGCTGGCATTTGTGCACGCTGGGGACAGGGCCACCTCTAGTCATGCTGCTTCCTTAAATTATTCCACCAACGTTGTCCTCTTTCAGCCAGGACATTCTTGCCATCCTTGTACACCTCACCTAGGCGCCAGCCCAGGTCCAGTTACTGAATCCTGCCTCTGTTTCTGTTTCCATGATGGTGGGAATGGCAAACCTGCTTCCTCAGGCCTTCTCTGATGTTCCAGAAAAAAACTGAACCCCCCAGGAAAGGGTTAAATTAGTTAAACGCTTCATTGATTAAACAATCTGTGTCATGTTTACATATTTATACTGAAGGCATTTCTAAGTTTGCTCTTTCTCTCCAAAGAACAATAGCAAAGGTTCCTCTTCCCAGGTTAACAGTTTCCAGCCTATCACTTCTTTCATCACATCATCTCAGCCTGCAGGTTTCCAGTTTGATGGCTGTTAAAGGTTTAAGAAGTTTAAATTGACCTTGACCTGCAAATATATGATTTACAGCAGATGATATTGTTCTGGAAAAACAAAACTTCTGTCCTGGAGCTAAACTGCATTTAATGATTTATATTACTTCTCCTGGGCCAGGTTCTGGTGTATTTACTAACACTGTACGTTATTTTAACTCCTCCAGAAGCCCCATTGATTTTGGAGGCACTCTTCCAAGGTGAGACAGATTCACAATATGAATAAATATACCAACATGTGGTCCGCTAATACATTGTCATGATTTCGAAGATAAATTCTTTGATCACTTCTAACCTTGTCTTCAGGTCTGTTTGTAAAGTCCCTGCAAATTATTGAAATGGATTTTAAAAATGCACAGATAGTACCTGTTTTCTCTAAAAGAAATCCCTATTGGCAGTATCATGAGATACCTTGGAATATGCTACATATGTTTGTGCTGGAAGAAAAAAGTCCTCCTTCTACTTTGGAAATTGTGAAATACATTCTAGTTGTGGACTTTAATGGGGCAGGTTTTAAATTGCAGTGAGTTACAAAATTAATTGTAAAATGATGAAAGAGTATCTTCCTGGTGTCCCTGTGGAGCTGGAAAGTTTGGAGCAATGTGTGTAAAAGAGACAAGACTGGCACTGGAGTGTTCCTGGTATCATTGCTGCCTTTTGTCTTTTTTGGCATCCCCTTTCAGAAACAGCAGAGAAAGAAAAATATGAAATTGAACACAGCAAATTTAATTATAAAACAAAGCCACCCACCTTGCTTTCAGGGTCAGGAAGTATAATTGCCTCCTTTTGACGCAAGAATGAGTTTAACAACATATGTTAAATGAACAATTATTTAAAATAAAAGGAAATGACCTTAAAAACAGCTGCAGTATCTCAGGCTGTAGCACCGACAGCAGTGCAGAAAAACAGCCCATTGTGGAAGGAAGGCAGGCGCACAGACGAGAGCCTCCCGCAACCCTACCCTTGCAAAGACAAAAGCAGAAAGCGATCATTTCACAGAATACTGTAAAATATCTCGCTTCTATTCGATCTCACCAGCTTGTTCTGCCTCTGATTTTTTTATTTATGTTTGTTTATTTTGGTCTTTCTTTTTCTGATTTATTTATTTTTTTGGCTGCGAGACCAAATCCTGACGCCCAAAGCCACTGTTTGCCGCACAATGGCACGATGACATTGGGTGTGTTCCAGTAAGTCGTATTTTAATGAATGTCGCCAGCAGTGGAAACGCAGCGGAGCCGGCACATCAGCCCTAGATGCACACCTAAGAAGAATAAAAAGAAAAGAGCTTTTTTTGCGACAGAATAAACCCATTTTTCTTGAAGCCGCCCTGCATCACATGACCGAGCCTGGAGCCTTTAGGACAACGCAGAACCAGCCTGCAATGGGAAAGAAATTAAGCAGGTCTGTCTCCTCCTCGCACACGCTTTTCAGCCTGTCGACGCGTTGCCTGTCCGTATCCCTCACAGCGCATCTGTAGAGCCATTAAATTGGATAATCCCTCTGGCCTTTGATACATTTCTGGACATGATTATTTCATTACTCGCAGTATATCAGTAGGATCATAATAAAAAGGACTTCTGACAACCTGCCAAGAGTTTTGTGGCCTTGTAAACACAAAAGTGCTCTAATAAAATTTTATTAAGTGTTAAAAAGTCATAAAAAGTGAAATAACATAAACTACAAAATTTACTGTCCTCAGCAAATGCTGAAAATATCGTCCATAGTAAAATTAAATTAGCATGTAATAGACAGCGTGGCGGTGTGGAGTGGGTTTAAAAGAGGATCCGGGGAAAAAAAAAAGAAGAAAAAAAAAAAAAAGAATGGGGAAAAAAAAAAGAAGGGAAAAAAAGAAAGGGGAAAAAAAAGGAAAGAAAGATTGCACTTGAACTAAACGTGGGTCGCGGGGGTTCAGTTTACGGCGATCCGCGCGTGTTCCCGGCCCGAAGGGCCGGGCGGTCCCGGGGCGCGGCGGGGGCACGGCGGGGGCGCGGGGCGGCCGCCAGGCGGCGCTGTGGGAGCGGGAATGCGGAGGGACCCCGCGCGCCGCGACCCCCGCAGCCGCCCCGCAGCCCGCCGGGAGCGACACCCCCCCTCCCCCCCGTCCCAGAAATGAGCCATTTACGGGGATTTTGGCGTTTTCAAAAAAAAAAAAAAAATGGGAAACAATGCGGGTAGGCGCCTGGCGGGGCGGGCAGCGAAGGAGCGGGATGCCGGCGGCTTCGGCCGCGCCGCTCCCCGCCGCCGCCCCCGCGGAGGGGCAGGGGGTGCCGCGCCGGGGGCCAGGCGGCAGAGAGTGCTGGCCCTCCGTGCCTGCGGGGGCCCCGCCGCCGGAGCCAAGTAAGTTCAGCCTCTTGCATCGCCGTCGGTGCTGCGCAGGGGACGGGGACGGCGGCGGGGACAGGGACCAGCACCGCCGCGCACGGCCGCGGCGGGGCGGGGGGACACGAAGGGACGGGCCGCCGCCGCTCGCCGCGCTCCCCCCGCGCCGCTCCGTGCCGGCTGTCGGTGCGCCGGGGAGGGGACACCGCTTCTATCCGGGCTGGTTTTGTCGCCGTCGGTGGCCAGCGGTGGGTTGCGGGCACCGAGGAAGCGGGTGAGGCGGCGATGCCAGGTTGTCGTGGCGTCGCTGCCCCCCGCTTCGGGATATCCGTCCTTGGGGCGGGGGGCTGCACCCGGGATCTACCTGCGGTCGGCCGGGAAGGAAGTGACCGCCCTCCCGTCACCAGGGAGCCGCTTGGCGAAGCCGCCCCGAAACTTAACGCGGGGGGAAGAGCGGGGAGGGGAAAACAGCAATAAAATAAGGAAACTGACTTCAGATTTCTGGGTAGGAAATATTTCAAGTTGTCGTTTTATTCAGGTGAAGAGGATAACTGGTTCTCATGTGGCAAGGCTGATGTTCAAGGCCAACTACTGTACGAAAAATAGTGAGTTACTGCCCAAGCCGGGCTTGTCTTTGAGCTCGGGCTGGCGCCCGCGGTACGAGCGGAGCAGCCCCCACGGGGAGCGGGGACCTTTGGGCAAAAACTGGCTTAAAGATATACAGTATATGAGCGGGAACAAAGAGCTTTGTTCTCGCTAACGGGGAGGGGGGGGAAAATAACCATCAAGTTATTTTTAGTAGAAATTCTAACTCTGTAAAACCGCACTTTAGTCATTTTGGATCTATACACTGGGTATTAAGGTAGGGTCACAAAGAAAACCATAAACACTATTGTGCTTTATTTTGAGCCGTCTGAATTAATGGGACAGTTGTAGGTAGAGTGTAAAGTAGTGCTTGCTTTAGCCCGACTGTCTTAAATTAAGACCAGTTTCTAAAAATAGGTCTTTCTGTTTGTACATAAAGTTGGCTAGACCTGTGTGCATATGCAGACCATACAGCCATAAAGTGTATATTTATCTCATTGATGCAAAACTTGTAATGTTTTATATACCCTTATGTTCATCACCTCTGATTAAAAGAATGAGGATATTACTGTGTAATTCATATATATATATAGACTGATAAATTACAGAAATAAAATACATTTGAATAAATAGCAAAAAGCTTTGCTTTTCTTCCACCTCAGATTTTTGTATAAATTTTCAATAATTATACAGTAATGACTGCAATTAGTAATGCTCACAGAAAGAAGCTGTACTTTTTAAGTCGAAGAAAATGACCACATCACATTGTCTACAGCACTTGAAAAAAATCTGAGCTCTAAACCATCTATGGAAATACATAAGTTTTCAATGAACGCTAAATAATGATTTTCTTTGCCCTCTAATTAAATTTTCAGTCTTCTGTCACCAGATATAATGTAAAGACTGCAAAAATGCAAACAGAAAGTGTAGCAGCAGTGTGATCAAAGCTTTGAACTTATATGAATTAAAAAGTCAGCGAAGCATTACAGAATTCCACATACATGTGGCTAAGGTGTGTGCGCGCCTACATGACTTTGAAGAGTTTTTAAATGGAATGAAGGTTTGGTGGAGTTAGTTTGCATTGCTGAAAGACTCTTCGGGATCAATTCTAATATTTGTTGGATTTTGGGAACATTCCCAGGAAATCCCTCTTTAGGCTATGGTGTGCAGAGCCACACCGCCTTTATTTTAAAACACGTTCTTTAAAAACCTAACTCTGTCATCTGGTTGATCAGCTGTTTGCTATTTTGTGCTGCGCTCTGCCTGAGCCCGTACGTGTACAATATCACTGTGTGAACAATCCCAGTTGTTCCACGGAGTTTACGGACATGAATCAGGGTACGTGCTTATGTGTGTGGGTTTCAGCGGTGAGAGAAACTTCTTTTCTTTTCCGAAATTTAGCATTCTAATTTATAGGTTTGAGTACGCGGCATGACTTTTGACAACTGAGTTTTTCTACCAGCCTAACATGATGTCAAATTCCAAAAAAAAAGATACGATAGGCGACTACGGGTTGTGTTTAAACGGACACAATGGCAAATGGGCAAACCTCTGACCCTGCGTTGGGCAAGGCTGGAACTCACGTTGTTTTCAGCCCCACTATTTTCAATATCCGAGGCTGTGCCTTTGCACCTCCATCTGCCCCAGGCGAAGGCAGGAATCCTGCCCAGGGAAGTGTGCAGTCTGCCTGTCAGAAGGGCCTCAAAGGGCGAGGAAAGAAAAAAAAGCACAGCTACAGCAGGCCACGATGCTTGCAGCAGGCGGGATGGATATTGTCTGGGCTCGGGGACCGGGGCTGCACATGTGTCACTTCTTTCGCAGGGTTTCTTTAAGTGGTTGCAGAATTTAAAGGCACGCACCATCCAACAGAGGCCTATCTTGCAATACATTAACCAGATCTTTCTGAGTTGATTAATGGCTTCAGGCTTTTGTTGTTGGATTTTTTTTTATTTTTTTTTTTCTACTGTAATACAGCTGGGCCCTACGCTACAGAAATAGATAACGGATGAAATCTTGGCTCTCCTGAATTCAGTCACAAAACTCATTGACTTCATTGGAGCCACGTTTTCATCAACTGCATCGTAATATTTTCTATCAGCCATATGGAGGAGATTTAAAATTGGCTTTAGAAGAAATAGAAATTAGCTCGTCTACAAATGATTTGCATGGGTTGTTATCTGTTTGGTTTTTTCTCCAGGTAATATAAATGGCAACACTAAGCATAAAGTGCCAAAAAGACAAATAGCTGTATAACGTTTTGATTGCCTGTAACTACGGCATAACTTGACTGAAATATTAACTTAAAATCAACAAGGTTGGATTACTGTATGTAAGACCACCAGGTCTGATCTGGACGGGGCAAGGGCCTGGGAAGCCATTCACAGGCGCAAGGGGCTATTTACAGTTCATGACACTCTTTAGGGCCACGGAGATGTGAAATTGTGTGTCTACGATGCTTTAATGCGAGAGGCAGTTACTTAAGCGGGAGAGACCGTATTAATTCACAGCCCTCACTTTTGCACATTTAGCTTATTGAATTGTGCTTCCCCTTGATATTTTAAACAGATGCATCATAATGGACTTCTTAAAATCTGATTTAAACCATAACACCAGGAAGTACAATTTTGTCAAAAATGGAAGGGGGGGGGTGGGGGGAGAAACTGCTGAACTCCCAGCCACTCCCACAGTCGTTTTTTCACAGACAGTTTTTTCTGATCCGTTAGCCTGCCAGACAAGGATGGCACCTATCCAGTGTAAATATTACATTTTCGACATTTGGATGGTGTTTTAAGTAATATTTCTCATCCCCTGAGAAGGTATACTTTATAAATACAGTATTATCTCCAATTTAGAGCTAGATTATGGTAGGCTGTGACTTTATAATGCAAAAAATATTTAAAGAACTCTGTGTATGGACTCACTTACTGTAGAATAAAACTTCTTCCTTTCAGTTATTTAAATTTACAGTGAAAATGACTTAAGCACAGCATCAAACACGCTTTTTTTTCTGGAATAGGGAGGATCCAGACATGATTTTGGAGGAATAACTCCATGTGTAGACAAGATTTGTTGCTACTGTTTAGCAGCATAATCTGCACTGTGCATATCTTGAAGTGGAAAGCCACACTAGTGTCTTTGGGACCTAATATCCTCATTGGACTAAACTCATCGCTGTGTATATTCCAGTAATATTCCACTGACAGTGCCAGATGCTGACAGAACCCCGTGTTGGAAATAATTATGAAAATTAGTTGATCCACATCCATCGCAAGTAGTGGAACTTCTTAGCGAAATAACTTGTTCTGAAATTCCCATCTCTATTTTAAGTCCTTCTCTTTCTCGTCAAAGGGAAAATGGGCAATATTTGAACTGAGCCCAAATAGATTTCTTTTCACTCATTACTCTTTTAAGTCAAAACAACGAAGCTGGTTTGTGCAGTGTTGCGTAGGGGAGGAGGAACCGTGCCCAGGCACGGCAGTCGTATCGCAAGCTTCGGGCTGGTGTGGGTTTACACGGCTGAACTATATGCCCTGAGATTTGTGTTTACAATGAAAAACCCTGACCTATCTTTAACTACACCGGCATTGCTTAGGACTGTTTTAATATATACCAGATACAGTCCATTAAACTGGAACAAATATAATCCTGAAAATACTAGCTTCACATTTTCCGGGTTGTAGGTAATTTTCCATACTCACAATCCGCTGTTTTGAAAGAATGTCCTTATTTCCTGACTTTGAAATACAGAGCAGTGGTTTTGTCTCCTGCGTAGCTTCCCCGCCTTACCTTCAGTTTGTGGCTCATGGTACTTTGTGTCTTGGTTCCTATATTCACCCACCACCAATAAAATGTTGGCTGCTGCGTGATTCTCATTTGCAAGCCGCTTGCCTGCTGATATCAAACTTGTAGGTCTGGTAGTACAATAAAGCCTAGGTCGCGGAGCCTAAGTGAAGAGGGACCCTGACACTCACCTGGCTACGAGAATAAAAAGAAATTGGAGATTTTCATAATGGTAAAGAAAATTCATGGCTTTCAAGCTGTTGGAATTGTTTTACCACAGACCTGAAGGAGAGACAGGTCGGTGGGACTGGCTGACTCCTGGCTTGTGACCAGAGTTGGAGAGACTCCCCGAGCTGCGGCAGCCACGGTGGTCCCCGAGCCCATCGCTGCCCCGGCAGTGCCCCAGCGGGCGGGCAGGCGGCCAGGGCACAGGCAGCGCGGCTGCGCCAGGTCCTTCTGGCAGGGAACCGGGCCTTAGGTTTCCAGCCTTTGTGGCTGCAAAAATAACCTCGCACACGCGAAGCCTGAATAAACTAAGGAGCTGGCAGGAAGCTTGGAATAATGGTTCTGAGAAGTGTGAATTGTGCCCATCAAATGTGATACCTGAGAGGCCTGATAACAATGCATTCAGTGCAAGACAATATGAACTACTCCATGACGAGCCCTGTCAACACAAATAACTGGCTGAACTGCTTATCCTGCTGGCCGAGTCCGTCCATGTGCAGAGGAAATGCAAACTTATCAGGCCTCCTGCATTCCCAGGGAAAGGCAATGTCCCAGTTTGGTACCAGGACACCTCATTCCTGTCACTCTGCTCCCTCCTGTAGCATTGTGTGCTGTGTTGAATCAGCAGGTACTTGGTGTGCCCTGTGAGGGAGGTGAGATGGGGAATAAGCAGAAGGAGTACAGGTGGATCTAGTACTTCTGTCTTGCACTCAAGAATCTGGCTTATGCCCACATCAGAGTAAAGCAATACAGGATGATGGGGAGTGCTGTAGGAAGAAGACGACTGATATGTTTAGGAGAGTTAGAAATTTGATGACTAGCCAGAGAGATAGAAAATAAGATACTGAGTGACAGATACCTGCTTTGGCCTTATCCTAGTGTGAGTAACGGTGAGATCATTAGTCCCTTTTTTTTTTTTTTTTCCTAACAGCGGATGGAATATTTTGTCAGTGGAGAGTTTTGTCTGGGAAGGGAATTTTCCTACACAAACCATACAGCCAGTTACAGCAAGGTACCTGGCAATCTAAGTCAGAAATGGAGCTGAATGTATGATAGGGGGTTGGACTAGATGACCTTTGAAGGTCGCTTCCAACCCAACACATTCTATGATTCTATGTCTTAGTCATTCTGGACAGTAAAGTCCCCTCCTCTTGTGTGACTCTTCCTGTAGCGGATGAGCTAAAGATCTCCTTCTGAAACGTTGTAATTTTCGGACCCTGGGCGCAAGAGCTCAGGATGGATCCAGCCGCGTGAGCTGGAGCCCCTCTGCCACCCCGCAGTTCTGCCTCGCTCCGGGCTCTTTGGCAGCACCCACCGAAGCACCCACCCACCCCTGCTTCACGGTTATCACGTTCAGCCGATTAACCAGGGAAGTGTCTTGGCCGCCTCAAAGCACCCATGACTGTGGTGCATGCAAAGCTGGCAGAATTTTGAAACCAGATTGGAAGGCACATCCCTTCTGGTATATACTTACACCAGAACTTTGTGTGAGTAAACTGTCGTCCATTCTCTGCCTACTATTGTTTAGAGCATGCCGCATGTGAAAGCCAGAGCCGTCGGAGTAGGAAGAACAGCTGAAACATCTCTAATGACATCCAGTGCTAAAAAGTGCTTTGAAGTTGTATAGCTGCTATTTCTTCTCTATGATTTCCAAATGCAGGAAAAAAAAAAAAAAGAAATACCAATGTTAAAAGCATCAGTCAGTCCATTTAATTGGACAGTAGTTGTCTGTGTCATTTCTTTTCTTCTTACGATGATCTGAAGTGAAGAGGGGAAAGCAGAGAATTTTCTTGATGGTTATAAGACATGAACTATTTACTTCTGAGACCAAAAAAACCCCCTACATAGTATTTGCCAAAGACCAAAGGCCGACATATTTAGGTATTTTAAAAAGTGCGTTTTTACCTAGTTATGTATGAATCTTAATGGTGCGCCTGACTGTGATGTGGATCACTGAGGGCCTCTAAAGTTCCACCACCATTTTTCATCATCATCCATCCATCAGTGACACTGTCACTTTGAAATCTAACAAAAGTTTGCTGAGCTTAATTTATTCCCATTCCTATCGGATCGCTGTTATCCCCATACAAGACAGGGCCAAAAAAGACTATGGGCTCAGCCTTAATGAACTCACTCCTCAGACCTTGCCGGTGCACTGGGGGCTGCAAGTTGCCGTGCCCCTTTTAGGAAGGCCAGTAAAGTCCTTGGTGATCTGCTTGGCCAGTTTTGCCAGCCAGTGTAAGAAAATCTGAGTTTGGCCGAGTTTTAGCTTTGTCAGCTCTGAGGTGTGATGTGCGGAGTGGGAGTGGGATCAAAGCCCAGGGCTGGCAGACCCCCTTCCGAGCTGGTTGCTCTGACCATTGCACACAAGCTCCTCCTGAAAATGCTAACAGAAGATACCCCTACAACTGATGGGGACTGCGAACACGTAACGCTGCGATATCTCCGATATATTGCGTCTGGACCTTCTAACAATCCTGACATTCACTTCACGACTCATTTAATGTGTATTTTATTGTGCATTTTAGATCGTGACTTACTCCATGGGAAATGGTAAGACTATCTGCCAAAGACCAGATTCTGCTTCCATGACTTAAATAAGCAGGTCCTCCAGTTGACTACGGTAGGAAAGTTACTCCCCAGCATGAGCCGAGCCAGGAGAAGGTGAAACCCTGGTCCTGCACTTATTTCTGCAAGCTCCAATGAACACAGTGGGGCTGTGCATGGCCAGTGGTTCCCATCAAAGGGCTGGAGTAGATAGTGGTACATGCCTTGGTGTGTGTTGTAGCTGAAGTAGTAAGATTTACATACTATTTCACTATTTTTACTATTTTACTGTTTCAAAGCACTGAAAGTACTTTGAAGCTTTTATCTGGTACTGTCCCACATTTCTCATTTCTTGTATATACAAGTGCAAGTTTATAACACTCTGTGTCAGCTAATACATTGGAAATCGAGGGCATATCTGCAAGAACATATAACAGCACAGTAGGTGGAAAAGGACTACAAATCTCACCTGTTACTCTGCCCAGTGACACAGAGAAGAGAAAGAAAATAGAAAGAAAACTGCTGACTGTTGAAAGAAAACTGCTGACTGTTGTATGCCGACATAAAAATACTAAAATACAAAGCTGCTTATGAGAGTTTCATAATAAAATCCTGTCCTGATAATAGTTTCTGTTTTGATTTTGTGCTTCTTGTGGCTTTAGTGTATCCAAACCATTTTCATTCATTGTTAAAGACATATTTCCTCTTGTGATTGCATTTAGGTACAACTAAATTAAAGCTTTCTGAAATACCATTGCCTGAAAAAGAGAACTGTTTATACACTTTTAAGTATAGCCCCATGACTGACATCTCTAGCGTGTTGAAATAAATACACAAATAAAGTTAATCACTGCATGGTTTGAGCGGTGAAAGACTTGCTGTAACTTTTATGTATGACTACATTACAATGTCTAGATAAATTGCCTGATGTAGGTCAGTAAAGTGGGACCAATTCATTTTTGTCTATCTTAAAAAGGGCTCAGAAAAGCATGATTCCTCATCAAACATCCACTGAAAGACAACTCACTGTAATACACTCAGATAAAAAATGGGTTCAGAAGGGGAACATGCTTCTTTATCTGCTGGGTCCTAGTCGTCCTTGACAGCCAATGAAGAGTCACGTAAAGTTTACATTAATTGATTTTATTGTTAATCTGCTTGAAATTTTGACAGCCAAAGGAAAAAAAAAGCCAAGCTGAAAGACACACAATCACTTTACAAAGTGCTTAGCTGTACAAACATGCTGTTCTTCCAGAGAGCTGATCACCAGCAAGCTGCAGAATGCTCGTATAGGTTTTGCACACACTTTTCTTTAGTCTAGGGCCACACAGACTGTCCATATTTTACATTGCTACCTCCAACCTTTCTATTTCAGCACTATGGGTTGTGGTGTCACGTTACTCTGGTGCCGAGTCCATCCACCCCTAGCACCTCCCTTCATGATGTGTCTTCTCCCAGCAGTGCTGGAGATGGCCTGTAGCATAAGAAAGCTTTCTCAGTATGCGAAGATGTCGACACAGGTGATTTCAATGCAGAACTACACAAAAAAGTCCTTACTGTTGGCATGTGTTCATCTACGTTTCATTAGCAAAGAGGGGAAACTACAACGTAAATGAAATCTCTACTCAGAGGAGACTTTGGTAGTTTCCTTAACTTCTTTTCTGGATGACTGATGTTAGAAGTTGTGTGATTACTGGGCTAAATTCTATCTGATTACCACTTTAACCTCACTCCTCTACACGTATTGCTGTCAATAATATATACGAATAGTCAGCAGAGTAGGATGTTAGTTGTGTTCTGGAACTAAGTATTATCCGCTTATAAAAGATTTCAGTGACACGGCATTGCTAACCAGAGGTGGGCAAAATGCTTCAGTCAAGTAGTTTATTTATCACAGTTTTGCATAAACAGAGATTTTTTTTTTAATTCCCCAAATGAAATAAAACTTTTTTTGTCTTCAGATGAACCGTCTGTTCTTTTTGGTCTTTAGATTCAATCCTAAAAGATAAATCAACACACTTCTAATTGTGCAACATTTCTGAATATCTAATACCGATCTCAGTGAGTTTGCCGTGTACAGCTACTGTGAGATTTGCTTGTGCCGATTGTCAAGGATGGAGGTAGTGCTTATGTCGTCAATAGCAAACTCTGTTTCTGAGTGTTTGGTTTGGAGGGAGCCCATGTCACTCCCGCCCGCTGATGAAGCTGTTCCACTGTGTTACCCTGGTGTCAAAACGGGTTAATGCCGTGTAGCCGGTGGCCATCCTTTCTACAAGAGTAACATTTTTAAATGAAAGGTCCTGACAAAAAGAGAGGGATGAAATCCTATCATAGAAAGGAGCTTTTCTTTGCTTGCTCCCATTAAGTTGCCCAGCTCATCGAGGACAGACCTTCACTGCATGCACACATCTGGCCCAGCCTCTCTTCATGTAACATCATTCATCATGACCTGTCATGTTCGCCATGCTGCCCACATTCCCCCAGCACACCACAGAAAACTTTCCTCTCTCAGCACCTTACATTTCACTCTCTCGTAGGCATCCTTTGTTCATTCTAACAACAAAATGGTGCCATTCAGGAGCTGTAGCAACATAATTGGGAGCTACGCAGCACACTCCTCCCGTCACCGAGAGGCCTGCAAGCGCGTGACCACACTAGGATTGCTGCGGTGTCATGCGCTGCTCCAAAAAAAAAAGTAAACTAACATTTTCAGGATGCTTTTGTGTTCCTGTGATTTTAAGAATGCTTGGCAAATATTCATTCTCTCCACCATGCTCAGTGAAGTCAGTCCAGAGAACGACAAACAAGGCAATCAGCAGTGAAACTCAAGTTTCTTCTTCCTTTTAATTCATTGCACTCGAGTCTGATAACTTCCAAAAATGCTGATCTCCCCATTCTAGTGATTAAATATTAAACTTTTTATTTGGTGTATGTTAGTAAAAAATAGAGGGAACCTGGAACGAATGAATGAAACTGAAAACTAATGAAATAAGGAAAATGCTGGTTATTAATGAATTGGTAGGGCAACATGCTGGGAAGTATTAAGTCTCTGTGGAATATGAGGGTAAAAACCATAATTATACTTGTCTCATTGCTGCTATATAGTTGCTGTGAACCCTGGTGGTCCAAAGCACTATTTCTGCTCTTTGAACATAATTTCAGATTTTTCCACTTCATACTTCAGCCCTGCCAGCGAAGGAGGCCAGTCCATTGCAAGTTTATGACTGTTGAGACCAGAATCATGCAGACAGAGGTTTCCTGCTGCCTATGAAAAGGGCGGCTACGAGGGCAGTGCTTCCCAGGTACGACCTCCATGGAGGGAGCACGGACAGGACCATCAGGCAGCCCCATGCCATTGATAAGTTGGGCCACTCCTCAAAGGCTTATATTTTAACTGTTGTTTTTATTGCATTTGCGTCTGCTGGGTACCTGCCCTAAGCCATTTATAACAGGTTTCCATCACTTCTACTTAGCTCATTATCAATGAGGACATGGGGAGAAGCTCCTTATTTGTATACTTTAATGCCCGCTTCAGTCAGTTCATGAGTTGGCAGATAAGGGAAATGTGAGGTACTTGCTGTCTCCTGATCCCTTTTACCCCATTGTGGTTCTTGGTTTTTTGTTTGTTTGTTTTCTTCTATTTCTACTCTTCTTTCTTTTTTCAAGTTCGTCTTCTCCAGCTGCCCCTCAAAGCCTGCATTTTGCCTCCGTCTTATCCAGCACGCTTGCGCCTGCTGCTTTCTCTGCTGTCTGCTCTAGATGACAACATTAAACAGTCATTCTCCAAAACAAAAACGTTATTTTTTTCTCTTAATTGTCTCCATACATCCCGTCTGTCTTCTCAGTCATCTCAACTCTCTTATCTTGTCAGGCTCAAAACCCTGGCACCATCATTAGGTCTCTGTTTCCTTTGGCAGTATCTATTCCACTACTCAGTACTATAGACAACCTTTCCCTAGTACCTCTGTTTTCAACTCTTTCTATACGTCTTCTTTCTATACATCTTCTTCTCTTTGTCCAGACTATGGAGTGACTCCACTCTGTGCAGGCAGCTTTTTCTTCACAGGGCTCTGTCTATATTTGTTTAAATGAGATTTCACCTCATTTAAAAGTTAGGCACATAGATGGATAGGCCAGTGGGTCTGCCTAGCAGATCAACCCATGCTCCCAAAATAGGGTAGCATGGCAGAAGAATATGGCCTTATTTTGGACAGTGGTAGCTGCACACACTTAAGCTTTGTGAGAGGCAATGAAATTGCATGCAAAATCTGCACCAGTATTCCAGGTGTGGTTTTGACCTGCACCCTGGTTTAATAGGCAAAATGGTTACTGTTTGGTGCTGTTTGGAGTGATTTTTATCAGCTGCCTATCACTGGAGAAGTGTCCCACGGGTACACCCTGCAGCGAGGTGCTTATGCTAGTACAGGTAGCAACACAGGGGAATCCAGGACCACAAAAAGAATAAACACAAGGCTTCTGGGAGGAAACTACAGAAACATAATCACTGGATTTAAGTTCTCCTCTTCTCCCAGCACAAGAACATTAGCTTCTGGCAACAGAATGGCCAACATCCCTGGCTGTTTCCGACTGACTGTAGTGAAAGCCCGACGCTGAGCCCTTAGTTCATAACTCAGCTCTACTTTCTTATGTCCACGGCTACCTCCCCTTTCTTTTTTCCAGCTGTTTTATTTAGGTTATTCAGGGCAAGTGTTTTTCTTTCTACATCAGCCTGGGAATCACCTGGATCACTCTTGGAGTTGAACAAATAGCAATTTACTCAAAAATAATAAGCTGTCGAGGTTTACTAACACAGCACCAGCCAGTTCTGCCAGCATTACACTGTAGACGAACAGAGCATTGGTTAACAAACACCAAGTTAACCTACATGTTTCAGAAGAAAAGTTATTTGGTTAGGATCTGTGTTCTTTCCTCAATATTTGGCATGCAACAATGCCTGTATCACCGTGCCACGAGTATCTTGTTGCTGGACTATGACACAGTCCATGCGGCACAACGGCTATGAAAGGTGGATCCTTCCAAGACATTTTATGCTCGTCAGGTTGGCAACAGATTTGTGCTGGTGACGAGACTTGTCTGAGTTGCTGAGCATTGCAGGCCTGTTTCTGTTTACCTTGCCAGCCCATTTGCAGCCAGCTGTTCTCCAGCAGGAGACAATGTTAAAGCAAACACACACATGGAAATTGTCCGTAATAATTAAGATCCCAAGGCAGCAAGTCCCTTAAACACGTGCTTAACTTTGTTTAATGAGGTAACTAGTCTAAAGCTTCTCCTGAAATGTCTTCTGCAGTTGCCCAACCTATTAAAATCTCCTCAAGCTGATAAAGATGTAATTATTTTGTTTTTCCGTGGATGTGTCATCCAATAATGCCCACATGGCGTCAGAGTGGGCATTTTTCTGCAGCTGTCCCAGAATTTCTTTCATAGTTTTAATTCCTTTCTCCTGTTGATTCTTTGACAGTATTTCTGCCCGCCAAATTCTCAATTTGTTGAAAATTAATTTTCTCACTCTTTGTATCTTTTGTTATTTAAAAATAGAAGAGTCTTCATTCATGTTAATAACACTGTTTATACATCTTATCTCTGTACCCAAAGATTTTAGTGCTTGTGTGCTTTATGGGAATAAGTGTGCTTAATAAATGTGTTTAAATATTATCATCTCAGTCATTATCATCAGTATTTAGGAGACGAGCTTCCCCATATTTTCTTGGTATGCATTACAAGATTAAGAGTTGTTGATATACAGAAATGGGAGTGGATATCTGTAGCGACTAATTAATCTTGGAGGCAACCTACCAATTAAACAGATTATAAATCCTGATGTAATAAAAGGTCTTAAGAGACATGACTTCAACAGTAGACATACCCAGTCATGGACTAAAACATTTTTCTGAGGTCTTGTCAGACCTTTTTTGCTCCTTGTTCTTCCAAATTACCAATTTGGGTCTGCCAAGTAAGTGAAGTACTTTGGTAAAACAGAGTTGCCCCCATGGAAGAGAGGGGTTTTGGTGGGTTAAGTGGATAAAGCTTCAAGGACATGGAACGTAAATGTCAGCTCTCCCCAGAAGGGTGTCACTTGTCAGGGACACCAAAGCAGAGGTTTGATGCACCTGGGCAAATCAGGTCCACCTGCAACACAGGCAGGTTCACGATAACTCTGCTGGAGCTTTCAGATAGTACAGCCCTGAGCTCTGAGTAGTTTGCTTCTGTCTAATGCAGAGACAAGCAAAACCATCAGCAGTTTTAGAGGTGGAATTGTCTAAGAGGAAGAGATGTAGGAGTCTGACCAGTCTTTACTGCAAACCTTTTCTGGCCACAAACTTGAGGTAAAAAAGCAGATATAACGCTCATGTCAATTTTATACGAGTTTCTCCACTGTGTTCAATTTTTACGCTGCCTGGTACAAAATATATACACTGAAAGTCACACTTCTCAGGATCTGAGTACCAAAAACCTCTCATCACAAAGCTTGCCTCAGACAGCTGTATGTGAGCCAAAACCTCCTGCTTGATTGTTGCCTCCCGTGCAAATAGAGACGAGCTGAGCTGCTCCTTTCCCGTCCTCACAGACTCCCCAAACCTACCACAGTGGTCTGAGGAAATACCAGAGGGGACATCTCAGCACTACACTCTCTGCCTCTGTGGAAAAAAACCCATGTCACCAAAAGAAGGAAAAAAAGGCTCCGCAACGGTTACTGCCAAATGCCGTTAACCTGCTATCAACAAAAAATCTACACCATGGCATGACAACAAATCAATGTTTCTGTGTATGATGAACCATCGTGGAGCCATCTGCTCGCAGTGTGTGGCCTGCGTCTCAGGCTGCAAGAGTGTCTGAAAAACTTGTTGCGCATTTCTGAATGTCATATCTCTACTACAGATGTTTCCATCTGCATAGGAGTGTGGTGCTCTGCATCCTACGTACCACAGCATTTGCAGATTTTCAATCTCTTTAACAGGTGGTTTTAATCATGCTGGTTGTCGTTTGCAACCACCATTCCTCCCCTCATGACTGGATGGCATGAGATATATTAATGTCGGTAGTTCCTTGCTGCAGCAACTTTCAGAGGACCTCAGCCTTCTTGAGGGGCTGTAACTGTGTGACTTTCCCAAAAGACTCAGTTTGTGACACCTGTGTCTAGCTGAAAAGCCTTTCAAATGCAAACTCTGTACTGGCTTTGAAGAGGAGCAAGGGCTCTCAGTCCCGTCTTTCCTTGCCTTACAACATTTTCACCAGCCTGATTTCCTTTTGTTGATCCACATCATGCAATAGATAATTCAGCAATTGTCACATCACCTCTAAAAATACATACCGTTGCCTACAAACCAGGGAATATTTTCCTTTGAAGTCACTAAAAAGCACACAAGGAAGTAAAGATGGGTGAGAAAGATAAAACCTTTTGGAGTTTTACTGACCTTCCCATTGAGGGTCTGGTGTGGATCTGTGTGGTCACCCATGAAACGAAGCCCGCTTGTCCCCATTCCCTGTGACCCCACTCCCCGTGACCCCACTCCCCTTCACTCCTGGGCTTATCTGGGGCTTCTTGCTTTTAACAAGAAACAAGACTTCCAAAGCAGGCTGTGAATAAAGGCATTGTACTAGCAATGTGATTTAAATAAAATCATCAGAATGAGCACCTTCAAGCTTTCTAGCACTCAGATCCAAACTTTGTACTGTGGCACAGGCCGGGCAAGGCTGGTCTAGAACAACAAAACTCTAACTTCATATTTAAATGTTGATTTCATGTTGCAATGAATGAGACGAATCTAGCATGTAGTTTTCCTACTTATTGTATTTTATCATTTTGATGATAAATATTAAGCTCTATCCTGGGGCAGAGAGCAAGTCAGGAGGGACGTCTTGCATGGCACCCTGTCTTCCTGCAGAGGTAAGCCCATAGTTAACCATTCAGAAGAACTTTTGGACAACTCTGTGGCAGGGTCTCCCCTTTTTCACCCAGGACATAGCCTGCAGGAGGCTGTCTGGGGGATGCAGTCCCGGGATGCACAGGGAAGAGAAGGGGGTCCCATGGGAGGGAGCTTTCTTCTCACCCTGAGCTGGACCAAGGAACGGGCAGGGCCCTGCCACAGCCCTCGCCTCAGCAATGACAATCGTTGCTGGTGTTGTGCTGGAAACCTGCATGAGGGTTTTAGTGCCACCATGGCAAGGGGGAAAAAGAGACGGTTGCTAATTGCTGTGAGGAATGTCAATTCATCCCTCTTCACCCTCAAGAAGACCCACACTGGGGATGATGCAGGCATCTCCTGCAGCTCCAGGCTGTCCCGCTGCTCAGGGCACCGATCCCTCTTTCTGTTTAAAGGGAATCTCAAAGAGGAATGTGGGAGGAATCCCCAGAACAGAGAGTCAAGCAAGAGCTAAGAAACCGCATACTGAATTTCAGTGTTGTGGAGGATGTTCCCGCACAAAGCCTCATCAAAATCATAAAAATCAAATTCTAGACATTAGGAACTCTTAGCCAGCACTTTTAGACACCGTGGATGCTTATTACCATGTCCACATTGTAGGGTTTTTGATAATCTATGATGTACCATAGATAGAGTCACAGAGACTTTACCTACCTGCATTTATCATTCTGGAAAGATCATGTCTATTAATCACAGATAAGAGCGCAGCCTATTGTGTCCCTGACAATTAGAGCTCTCTGCCAGCAGAGCAGACGCAAATGCCAAGACGAACGAAATGTAAGATCTCTTTACAGGGTTTGGGGTTGGGTTTTTTTCAGAAAATCTTTTACATGCTATGAGTAGGGTCTTGAATTTTTGTGGTGTTCTGCAAGTGAATCTAAGCAGCTCTAAGTACCTATGCCCAGGGCAGGGAAGGGAGGGCAAAGACCTGTTTCTAGGCGCCACAAAAATATGTTTCAACTTTAAATAGGATTGGGGGTTGCCTTGCTTTTGGGAGCTGTGCTAGAGACAGCTCATGAAATACGGGTTTGAATATACAGGAGCTGACCTGACGCCCCAGCAGTATGCACACGCAAGTTCCCTGCTTTCAGAGGGAATGACCTGGAGCTGGGAAAGAAACTTTGTTCCAGGCCCATAAGACTTTTCAAAATTTTTAACAGTTTGCTGCTCTGTGCTGGGATAAGACCAAGTCACTTTGAAAAACAAAAAAAGAAAAAAGAAAAGCCTTTGTATAATGTGAGTTAAAAAGAGAAAGAGAAACCATAACAAAAAAGCAAAGGGAACAAATAAATGGATAAACAGGTCATAGATGTGATCGGGGGTTCTGCTGGTCATGCTGGGAACCGTTTGAGTGGTTTGGAGACAGCAGACACTTCCAGGCAGGTCTCGCCTGTCTGTGACCCTTCTGCTAGGCTGGGCTGAGTCTGCCTATTCTCTTTTATCCATTTTTAACCACAAAATGAAGCTAAGAAACCTTTCCTGACAAAGGAGTCATTGAAACTTTCCCTTGAAAATGTCTCATTTTGACAAATAAGCATGAACAAATTATCTAATCAGAAAGTTCCCAGCCATTGGAAACAACCTACCCATTTATGCCTGAGCAAGATCAAACCTTTCAGCATTTGGTTATGCATTTTACAATTTAAACTTCACTTTGCCTAGACAAATAGTACTACGAAATAGTATTTTGACTATTTTTTGTCAGAATAAAGCGTGTTACCTATCTCTTACTTAAACAAGGTTGCCATAGGAAAGTGTCTGAACTTCTTCACCTGGCTTTGCTACCTTCCCAAGAATTAAGGTAATTTTAAACTCAGGAACAGAATTCTTCTCAAGCTCATTGCATTGATCTCTTCTGTTGAAGACTCTCGTGCTCTCTTGAGGGCAGATCTCTAGTCTTCATCTGTGAAGCTTCTAGGACATAAGACTGTAAAGCATTGATGCAGGGATTATGAAAACTGCTGTGGGTTCGTGTGGTTCCCAGTGCAAGGGGGTCTAGGTCACAACTGCCTCTTTCCGGACTGGAGCAGCTGATGGCACGTGCTGGCAGCTGGCACCCGGGAACCCTGAGGAAGCAGCTTTGGAGTACTCAGGGCCCCCATCAGAGCCGTGCCCTTCAGTCTCCCTTCCATGGGAAGATGAAGGTAAAGGAGAAGCTGGGAGAAGAAAACCTGAGCACATCTGGGTCTTACCTGCAGGAGCCTCGGAGACCACCGGAGCAGGCAATCCCACCGCTGGGTGCACATTCCAGGCATACTCCTGGGCCTCCTCTGTCAGATATGGCCTTGGGGGCTGCTTCAGTGCAAATAATAATTTATGACAGCAGCACATGGGTACATCTATAAGAATAATATGTACATAATTAATATAGGCTTTCAGAGTGTTCCAGTGGCCATAAACAGCACTTTAATTTGTTCCTTAATTTCCCCGAAGAAGTTACGTGCTATATGAGAAATCTTAAAGCAGTGTTTTTCAAGCCCTAGGAAGACATACAGTTCTGCAAAGAAGACAAAAATTGCTCCAAATTTTTTTTTCCTGTGAACTGACTTGTAATTTATTTCTGCCAGTGTTCTGAACTCTGAGTGAGCTTGCTGCTGGAAGACCAGAGACAGAGAGCACATTTTGAGACTATTTGTTTTTCGGAGTTTTACAGGTTGGAAGAGAAATAATTTTTACTCTTGGTTGCTATATATTTCCCCCATATTTATTTTCAAATCAGCTGGGTTTTCTGCAGAAAACAGAACTCTCCTTTTCCTTCCCTTTTATAGAAGGGCATATTTATATTTTAATTCAGGAAGGTTGCCATTTGGAGAGATTTAAGTTCTAGGAGCAAGGTTGCAGCATGTGGGATTGGGGCAGTTGTGTATATTCTAGCTCTGGGACAGGAACCAGAAGTATGGGCATTGGCTTGCTTCTGAATAGAGGAGCCATTGACATTCTGGGTCCTGATACAAGCTTTTCCAAAAAGCATTATCCTTTTGCATACCACTTTCCCAGTCAAAAATCCACCCCCTGCTCCTGCGCCTGCTCTCGCTGCAACGTACATTTGGAATGAGTCCACTGGCCAGTGCAGTGGCATGAAGGAGGAATTCAGCTCCATGGCCCTCGTTACTTGGGAGAGGGACAAGCGGTAGCGAGAGAGACCCCACGTCAGGCAGGGAAAGCTCTCAGTGGAGCCAGTGCTGCTGAGGAAGGAGCGAGGTGCTACGGCAGGAGGAACAGAGGTGGGAAGGGTACACCATGAAGGGAAGAGGAGGAGGGTGGAGCTGAACTCTCAGGAGAATCTGACCTCCTGAGTTAAATGATATTTTCCCCTTAGAACCACTTAGATCTGCACGCTCCTCCTCTGTCAGGCAGGATGTGAAGAACTCAAGAGGGCTGTCTTATGACATCCCTACATGGTGGACATTTCTCAGCAGGAAAGCCTTCTTCCAGAAAGCATTTCTCAGAAAAGAAGTATTCCTGATGCATAGAGCCTGCTTGCAAACAGAGTCTAACAGAAGGAAACCCCAAATCCATTGGACCAAAATAGTGCTTAGCTTCTGATTAATGCTGTTCATTTGTTTTTTACCACCAAGAGTCACAGCTTAGAAAATTTCATTTTCTAGTAATTTTTTTCTGAAAATTAATTACACACACAGCCACTACTTTTGTTTGGGGACTGTTAGCATGATTTTTAAGCCAGTTTATGAAAGCAAGCACTTTGTTCTAGGTAGGAGGATGACAAAATTAATCCCAACTATGGCATTATAGATGAGATCTGAAGTAAGTACAGATGTTCCTGTTTAGCTAAAATGGTAGAAGCAGCATTATTACAGCAATGTAAACATTATTTTCTTTCTGTAAAGGCGAGCATTTTGCTCTGCGGTTACTTCACCCTTGTAGATCAGAATTTATCTGACCAACGAAACCCTGTCATCCCATCAACAGATCCTGACCAGGCATGATATCCCGTCAGGACTCTTAAGAAGCTTCTGACATTCAAAGGAGAATCATGAACATTATGGGTGTTATAAGATAATGGTAGTTTTTTCATTGTTAGGTAGCGTAAGATAGGTCATTTTAAACTGTTGGTTTTCAGGTGAAATTTCTCCCTTATGACCACCTCAGAAAAAATAAAAGGCAAACTGACAAGCTG
Organism: Larus michahellis; assembly: GCF_964199755.1. Taxonomy (NCBI): domain Eukaryota; kingdom Metazoa; phylum Chordata; class Aves; order Charadriiformes; family Laridae; genus Larus; species Larus michahellis. Next base: position 33,743,936 of record NC_133902.1, read on the forward strand.
ATGTTAACTGAAGCTTAGGGGTCACTTACAAGCTCTAGTTCTCTTAAAGTTTTTGATTTAAAGAAATTTACTTTTAAATAAATAATACTCATGGTCAATTGAACCCTAAATAATCCAGAGCCTTGAAAATGTCCTTGGAACGAGAAGGATTTCTCTATATCTGAGAAATGCTTTCAGAAAGGACAAGAGTAATAATGAAATCTGTGGAAAAGACAAATTCATGAAAATTTGTTGGAAGCCATCGAATGTGGGTCCGTAGGTGCTTTTCGGAAGTGGGAGTGTTTGGGGTTTTGGAAACAGAGCACAGCTCTCCGTCACTGAGATGCATCAGTGCCACCTCAGCAGAATTAGAGTCTCATGTCTGTTAGGTGGCCTGTGCGAAGTGAGTTGTCAGCGTTGATGCCGTTCGCAGTTAATAAGGGCTCATCGTATGCATGGCATCCTTCATTGTTTTACACAGGAATTTAGGAACTGATGTGGCTTAAGCTGAATCATATTGTTGGGGCAGGAAAGTGGAAGTCAGATGTTGTCGGCAGCTAATCACAAGGCGCTTGAAACTCTTAAATAGATGAAGCAGATTTGTGTCTGAAACAGTGTATTAACGTTTTTACTAAAATATTCTTTCACTATCATTGTGTTCAGGAGCATGTACACTTGCAACAGCAGGTGTGCAACTACAAATGTCTGAAAATTCAGCAATAAAATGTCTGGAAACTACAACACTGACAACTCATTTCACACAGGCCACCTAGGAGGCATCAGGTGCTAATCAACTTCAGCCTTTGCTGAGGTGATGTAGTAGAGTAGGTCACTGAGTTGAATGAGTAGAAATATACCCAAAACCATTGATGATATATGGTTAGAGACCGTAAGTATTGCTAAAAATATAAATTGAAGTTACATATGGGGAGCCAACAAATAATTTGCATCCTGAAATACAAAACTCTCTTTTACCACGCCACACACACATTTAAATGGCAATTCTGGGCGGAGGTGGAACTAGCCATGCTCCAGTGTTCACCCAATACAGTCAGCACCCAATACAGCATCACACTAACACTGTGCCTCTGCTTGCACTTAGCCCAGAGTGACATCCCTGTGGTAAATTACTTGTATGAGCAGAGCGAAGGTGCTGGGTGTAACGGAGACACCTTAAAAGGACATATTTAGGAAGTCTGCTATGCAGCCGTGATGCTGACAATGTTCAGAATTGGTAAGGGCTGTGAGGACCATGTGCCGTGAAAATCAAGGAAAGACAGTCGGTCAGAAGTAACTGATTTGTGTCCAAGTTCCCCTGCTGCTAAGTATCCCCTGCTGCATAATGCAAGCACAGGAAGAAGTTGCACGGGGTATCAGCTGCATCTTTGTTGAATCAATATGCATTTAGAAATCTTCTGAGACTCCACCACACTGCTCCATATGAGTTCTTCTTCCTACTGAAATCTTCTTATCCACATCTTCAACCTTTTGTTGATGTTCTTCCTCTTCCTACACTTCTCCCAAATTTTACAGGGAAAAAAAAAGTGTCATCTCTGCTCATACAGCTGGAATTTCACCCCTTTTCTGAAAAACATCAGGAAAGAAGGGGCAGATGATTAGAAAATCCCCAATCTTGTTTTGATGTCAGTAAAGAGTTTCATGTAAGTTAAAACAGCAGTTCCAAGCATAGAAGGGACTCTGTGTGACACTGTTTTTATTCAGAACATTTGTAAATGTTATGTAAGCTGAACTGATCTGCAGTACCTAAACTTTTCATTGCTCTTAACGGCAGAGGAAAGAAGATATTATAAATATGTAAAATAAGGCACTACTACATTAACATAAATAACTCTAATAAATTGTAAAGCCCTGTAGAAAACAGAAAACTGCTAATGGAATAATGCACATTTGTTGATTCTTGGAGCAGACACTGGCCATACATCTTGCACCAAAGCAAGTGCTAAGAGCATCAGCACGTAACAGCATTATTTAAACTTCTTTTATGGGTGAGATTAAATAGTCATCAAAGCAGCCCATACTGAGCCTGCTGATTGGTTCCAACAGCCACTGATTCCTTTTTCTACTTTTTGTTTGCGTATAAGAGACTATCACAGGAACTTCAGTGTTTGGGGTTCTCATTAATATTTACATCCTTAAAGCAGTTGACCACCAGCTTACCAATAATTAAAACTGCCCTTCCAAAAGGCCCGGCCCAGAGGTCAAAAGCGCAAGACTAAGTAATTCCCTTCTGTCATCCTGCCTCACTCAAGCTTGCCAGACACTCTCAAGAAAGGATTATCATGTGGTCTGTCACCCCATTTCTTTGCTGCTTTGACCAACAGAGGCATCAATAAAATGTATTACAATGGGCAAAACGTGGTGGCAAATTGTGGCCCACAGGAACTGAACCAAACCCGTCAACTCGTTGCATGTAGAGCGCTGAATATAGTGACAAGATAAATGACAATTACTTATGGTCACTCTGTTCTGACATGGATTTGAATGAAGAACACTGGCAAAGGCACATAATTATCAAAGTTCCTGCAAAGCTGGTTCATGCTGGTATTTCACAAAATGCGGGTTTGGATGTAAAGACCTTGATTCAAACATTTTCCCCTGCGTGTTCCCGCCCTCCTTGGGGTTGCTCACATTCTTAAAACTAAGGCCAAAAGGTACCACCCACCCAAGCCTTCATCCTGGTAGGAACACCAGGAACAAAAGGTAACCCACTCTTCTGGGAAGCAAACCTATTAAATCACATACATCCAGACAGGGCACGTGGAAAGTCAAGTGGAGTCGCTGTACTCTGATATATTCTGCAGCTTTGTAAATTGGGCCCATCCTTTCCCATTAGGGAACGAAAATACTTTAAAGCCAAGTTACAGGGATGAATTGCAGATTGAAAGTTCTTGGGTTGTTGATGCTCTTTAGGCCAGATAAAACAAATAATAGAGCTTGATGGAATGGAAATGTCCATATTCTGCCATACATTGAATTTGTTTATGGTTCACTTGGCACAGATTTTTTTTCCCCTTTGGCACTAAATGGACTTTTAAACTGAAAGTGAATTTTGATATTAAAAAAGCTCTGCCTGTAAAAACAGACAAATTAACAGGAATGAGCACTTTCACACAGAAGAAAATGATTCATTAACTGCTCTTTCGCCATTGTACAAGAGCCCATTTTTGGCTTGTCCTCAGAGAGTCCAGGGATGCTTATGATACAAGCAACGTTTAGAAAAACTTCATTACACAGAGAAAATTCCAGGCTTCAATTTTTCTTCCTGAGAGAGTTTGGTACATGCTTTATTCTTGGGGGGGGTGTGGGGTGTGTGTATACACACAAAATTAGGTTCTAGCAAAGGGAAAGTGCATTTATGCAAAAAGCAATTCATCAACCACTTCTGTGCTCAGAATTCACTGAGGTAATTTAGATACTTTAATGGCAAGGTAGTTTAGGTAAGGTATGCAATAAACGTTTCCCCCAACCCCTCCAAACAGTTAGAGTAATGGGAAATGTGCGCTCTAAATGAATCTTTTCAGTAAAGTAATTCTTGTTTTAATTATTTATCAGTTGGAAAATATGAAATATAATGACATAGCAAACTTCTCTGGAACCTCTTCTCATGCTGAGGGAGCACTCTTACATTAGCCGGAGTTTTATGCTGGCTGTAACTAAAAGGCTACCATAATGCAGCGTGTGGCACTAATCTGTTTCTCGTAACATTAAATGTGCAGCAAGCAACTACCACGATGAGGAGACCCCTTGGATCTATTATTTGCAATATTTTCACCATGGCCTTGACCTTAGTGATGTCAGGCATATATTACATCTCCGCTATAATTTACTATTGACATCACGGATTAAATTTGTTGTTTCAGCTAATGCAACAGAGCAAGCAAGGTAGATTGTGAAACAAAGCCAGCTGCTGAAATACGAGGGTTGTCAAGTATAAATTTACAAAAGATATTCAGACTGAGCACAGAAGACAAAAATAAATGGACAGAGAAGCTGTTTTTGACAGACTGCAAAGGGCTAGAGACTTAAACTTGAGCATTGTAAATCCAAATGTCACAAAACACTGCTACAGAACGTGAGACATGTCTATTTCTCAGGAATATAAATGGTGATATGAAACCAAACTTTCAAGACGCTGTGCATTTTTGAAAAGTCTATCACTATCTCCTGATAAGAAATTCAGTGATCTTTTCCTCTTTGGTTTAAAAGCAGGGAAATTCATCATTTAAATTCACTGACCAATATAATAACTGTATTTGGGGCAGGCACATTATAAAAATAGCAAAAAGTAAGCTTTATATAGTTTTCTGGATTTCTAGAGAAATACATTACACTGACTGATATGTTCTCTTGGTAAAATTTAGCCAATCACGTCTAATTAATTCTTATTTGGGTATTCGTACCCAATAAGATAGATGGCATTTTTTAGCCAAGTTGCTTGGCTGTGGAAGAACAGCGCTACATAAAAATAAAATATTTTATTATTTCCTACATGCTATGTTATCCACATAACTCAGGATGGGTTCTCTTGCCAGGGATTTACTGCGGTTTCTAGAATGACGTACTACCTCACCGCCTGCCATCAGGACTCAATAAAGCAAGACGTCCACGGAGCGAGGTGGGCAGCGGTGCTCGCGCGTGCCCGCTGCTGAGTCCGGGGAGCATCCTGCCATCGCTTCAGCTTACAAATTCCCAAATCATGAATTGAGTAACTGAGGCTGAAAAAAGAGGAGCGGCATGCTGGCTGAAGCCTCCACCTTGGAGATTTTCAGCCCCGTGTTTGACTCAGCAACAAGCATGCGCTTTCTTATTTCTTTACAGCCTGAGGGAATAAATCTAACTTGAGGAAATTAAACTCTGACTCCATGACCTAAATAAGTTGTCAGCACAGATTTAAGAGGAACATATCACAGTCACAGGACCGTCAATGAAGGAACTGTGGGTTCTATCAAAATATAAATAGAGGGCACCGTCTGGGGATAAATGCAGAGACAGGAATGATACCTTTCTGTGTGATATTTGGAATACCTCCAAAACAACTGCACTTTGCAGAATGCTTTCCTCCAGTGCAAATCTAGTTGTGGCCTGACAGATGGGATGGCTATCTCTAGCAATCGAAGAGCAGAGGATGTGAAATAATGTCTGTCAAGAGCAGGCTTTGTTTCGAAGGGGCTCATGTTTTCTTGTTGGGTTCTTTTGCTACTCACAAGTCCTCATTTTAAATAAAAATCGGGATGGGTTAAAGCAAGGTTTTGACACATGACTAAAAGCGGTGTTAAGACGAATGGTCTTTAGCTTTTTCCTATTGTGTCAAAGATGCTGTGGGAGATGATCAATGTAGGCCAGACCCAGAGAGGTTCCACGCATCGCTGCCTGCAAACACCTCTCTGGAGCAGCTCAGATCCACTGTGCTGCAAGAGGTAAGAGCAACAGCATGCCGCCTGAGCTTAGCATTAATTTTGATTCATTTTGCAGATCAAGCATGAAATGCCTTTTGTAGTGCTCTCTGGTGCTAAACGATTTACACCAGTTTAGAATTTTCCAATCTTAGCATCAATTACTTGTGACAATTCCAGATAGCTATCTAATTTTGGCAATGCAGTATTCATACCTAGGGCTTCATTCAGCCTATGTATTGATTTCCTCTAAGCTCTGCTTTTCTGGGAAAATCTTTTACACTGATACACCTGGCCAGCAGATGTGGCTCGGCTATTATATGTGATGCAATTAATCTGGAAGGCTGGCGTCACAGGACTTTCCATGATGCTGCGGCAGCATTATTGTGATTCATTAGTGTCACTTCCTCGGCAAGTTGTAATTGGCAGTGCTATATTGTTTCTGTAAAAAAAAAACCCAGCCCCTATGGTGGTAGGAAAAAGAATGGCATATTTTCTTTTTCGAGGAAAACAAAGGTTATCCTTGTTTACACATCTAGTGTAGATGTAAAATGAACACACTCCACCCTTAATTTACCTCTTCTACCTCACTGCAAAGCCTAGGTGTTAGAGGACGGTGCTGAGATGCATTCACCAGACAAAAAGTGTTTCCTATTATTAATGGCTGGAGGAGCCCTCTGTGTAATCAAAGGGCACAGCTGCGGTGATATACGGCCAGTGACAAACGGAGAGATCTTTCCTTCTCGCTGCTACAAGCTCACCAGCTTGCAGCCAGCAACTTCCAGCGCTGTATATCTGCAAGATAAATAGCAGGAGATATGAATATACGCAGTGGTTACAGTCTTGAAAAGTATTGTTATATCCCACACACACAATCATTCTAAACATGACTCGAGTGCATTTTTCACAATTTCAGAGCTATTCTTGCTGTTTGTAAATAGACACAGTTTCTGAGCAGAGATTTAAAACCCTCTAACAGTGCTGCTTCCCGAGGTCTGGTTCGGGAGCGGGTGCCGTACAGCTGACGGTGTCAGCACAGCAGCTTTCCTGAGATTCATAGCCCTCTTTTGCAGTGACAAGCAGCGCCAAACTTATCTGTGAAAGGAATCAGCTAAAGAATATACAAGAAATCATTTTTATTTCTCTTATGCACCTATGCCAAAGCAATCTGAGGGAAGAACTCGTTCTCTTTAAGACGTGCGTATTTAAGAAAAAGCCCTGTTAGCAGTTTCTTCTGTAGTTGTTTCTAGTTACATTTCAGTCCTTTCATTTTACAAAGCCAGGTACGCTGTGTAGTACCATTTCGTTAAGCTAAGGATGTGTCGGAACTGAGGCAAAATTAGGAAGCTAAAAAGGGAGCAATTGCCGGTGAAAAGTAAGGCGAACAAAGGTAAATAGAAAATGATGTGCCCTTTTGCCTGGTTTGACCTTGTTGCTGTCGGTATAAGTGGGTCCAGATTTCCACAACCATGAAACTAAAGCTGTGGGTGGGTAAGACCGGCCCTTCCACGGGAAGAAGGTGTCCCCACGCACACGCAGGCACACGAAGGAAGTCGGTGCTGCTCCGTGACCTTCCAGTGAACTTTCTAGGAGATGCAAAGATCAGCCAAGAAGGCAAAGGTCAGCATTCATGCTGGTCACAAACAAAAATCAGATTTAGCCAGTCACTGGAAGAGTGTTTCTGGGCCGGTGGATTACCTGAGCAAAATACTAATATAATACATTTTGCATAGCGAAAAATTGACTCAGTCGGTGTTTACTGTCTCAGCACGGCTCAGTTTTGCCACACTCATTCGACAACTTGTTAGAAGTTCTGTTCATTTTTCCCCTGTAATATATCTATGCAGGAGAAAGATGGAGTTAAATAATATGAAGGAAGTGCCACAACGTGAGAAGAATCTGGGAATTCAAAGTGAGCAGTGCCACTGCCCATCTTGTGAGACACGAAAGTACAATCTGAAGAAAGGAAATTACGTGTTGATTGCCTATGAAGAAAAACATTGAGTTAAAAGCAAGACAACAGTAAACAAAGTCTGCAATTTCAGTTGTAATTGACTTCTCCGGCCTCTCACACAGTACTTGGTATCAGATTATACCACAGTGGTATCTTTGTTTAAATCGGGGGGGGGAAAAGATCAGAATGAAATATACAAGTAATATAATCCTACTTTCAGCAGGTCAGAAGTGAAAACAAATGTGGTGATTTTGCTTCTGCTGTAGCCCGAGGTGGACATTTGCCCAAGTGACAGCGTACAAGATACACTTTGGCACAAAACTCCCATTGACTTCAATGGGGCCCTGATCTAACCCAGACACAGCAAGGGCTGTATCCTAACGCAGCACAAACCCCTAAAGCAGCACAAACCCCGGCCATATGACCGTCTTTACTACAGTGGGCTGGGAGGATCTTGTTCTAAGACACGAGTTATTAGGAACATTATTGTGTTTCTCCTTGCCTTTGCTTTTCTCACTGGCGCAGTCCAATAAACTAATGCAAATATAAGTTCCGCTTTGGGAAAATGATGAGTGAAGCTCAAGAAGGATTAGAGAGATGTGAAATTTTGGTTACAGGTTGGAAAGGATACTTTTAGCTTGCAAGAGTGCACTTTAATAATGGCAGGTGGCAGTGCACTTTAATAATGGCAGACACTCCCACCTAACAGACTATGAAATTTCTCAATACAGCTTTCCACTCAGAAAGTTTTCCAAGTAAAAGTAAAAGGAAAAAACTTAAAATATTTTGCCCATGCATGATTATTGGTGACTTCAATTATTTCTCACGCTTACTCTTTTCTAGAGTCATCTGGATTATTCTGACCACTTACCCATGTCTTTTAGCTCCTAAAAGAAATGCCCTTTCACCAGTAATTGCTCACTCTGGGGCTAGTTTTGCTGTGCTTTCTTTTGTTTAAAAAAAATAAAAAAGATGTTGGGTTCGTTCTCCAGCTTTTGCACTAGAGTACGAGTGAAAATGTTTCTGCAAGAGCCAAAGGCTGCAGCTTTGGGGCACTTCCTGCCCGGCCGTGGAGAACTGAAGTGCTTTTCAAAGCGTCGCGGAGCTGTGTCAGGAGCACTGAGGCTGCTTTGTGCCGGCCCCGGCAGCGGGAAGGCAGCTCCTGGCGGCCGGGAGCTGGTGTGGACAGATTCCCGCCTGGACCAGAGCTGGGCTGAAGCTTCCAGCTTCTCCGTGAAGGGGTCTGGGGAGCATGGCCTGGACGGTAATTCTAGATGAGGTTTGGGCTGGGATGGTGAAGCAAGGCATAAATTAGACAAGTTCAAGGCAGGCAATATTTAATATACATAATACAGGGAGGGCTTAGAGCCAGGGATACTCTTCTGTCTCCGTTGCAGAGCAGAATAATGGAAAATCCGATCTTTTCATCTTTCTGCAAACATTTTAACTCCTTTTAAAGTCTTTCTAATGATAGCATTTACTTCATACTCCTGCCAGCACTGCTGGGTGTGGGAGTGCTCATAGACCCTGAAGTGGCTGCGGAGCCTCTTCTTGTCCCATCAGCCAGCAGAGAAATATTACCCAGCAGCAAATAAGTGGCACTGGCCAACTTTTACTCAGGGGTATGAAAGCATCTTGCCAGGGAACACTCTGATCTACATGTACTGACTTTTTAAAAAGCTGGAAGAGTCTGAGAGGACTGTAAAAGAAGCTAAGGTCATGCAAATGTTTTAAAATGGTAAACGTGATGACTAATAGACATTCAACCTATTAAGCTGAAAAGAGACGTCGTCCCAGTCTTGGAAGCCTAACATTGGAGACAATCAGTAAATAATTAAATGACGGCAGCAGAACATTCATCTCAGCACATTTGCGGGGAAGTTAAGTCTTGTCAGACAAGTGTGATCTCAGTTTTTTTGAGAAAATAGCAAGTTCTATTGGTAAAGTTAGAAACGCCAACAAAGCAACATGCTCTCGTTAAATGGACTAAACCAAACAAACAGACAATATTGAGTAGCTGGGAACTGAAGGCCACCACCCTCTGCTGAGGCCCCACAGGCACTGGCCCCCTTGTTCCCCCTTGTTCCACAGCGGGGACGAGCCTGCAGAGAAACTCAGGGCCCCAGCATGGATTTGGGAATAATGGTAGCCAAATAAAGGAACACAGACTTTCTGTACAACGTACAGAGGAGGATGTGAGAACAAGAAGACAAATATACACAGCATTAACTAGATTTCAGAAGGTGCTATTCTACCTTCATATAGCATTAGTGAAAATGCTCATGGAAATTTTGAGTCAATTCTTGAACTATATTATGAAACTAGAAAAAGGTTTAAAAAAAAAAAAAGCTCAAAGAAAAAGAAGAGTCAGGAGAACATGCCTTAATCTGTGAAGGTTGTCCAAGAAGGAGTTAAAAAGTGACTTAATCAAAGTCTGCAGGTATCTACATAAGGAAGAGATTTCTGATAACAAATAGCTATTTAGTCTAACAGAAAAAGGCACAATAAGATCCAATGGTTGGAAACTGCGGTACTTTCTCTAACGTGGGCCATTAATCATCGGAACAACCTACCGCAGGATGTGGTAGATCATTCGAAGTCTTTAAATCAAGACTGCATCTTTACAAAAGAAATTCCCTCTCTCAAACAGAAAATCTGCATCTGATGCAGAAACTGCTGTTTGGGGTTTGCACCCTGAATTGGTTAAGGATTGAGGTGAAAGTCCTTAAAAATCTATTAAATTAAAAAAAAACAGCTTGGTGTAAAAAATAGTAAAGGCAAATAAGTGTCATAGGGCAGCATAACAGATTTGTGTGGCTTTGTCACTAAAACTTGCACAGATGTTTACAAGAACAAACTTCTGGAAAAGAAGCAGAGAGGGGAAAAGAAAAAGGTATTCTTTCTAAAATATATGTCTTCTGTCCTTTAAACACAGCGTGATAACGGTTTTTGCTTGAAGTTCATCTCGTGGAGTTCTGACTGTGCACGGTGATGGGCTCACCAGTTGTTATTTATGAAGCATGGATTCTTGGGCATGGTTAAAAAATACCAGTTGGTCTTCTTTCAGTTAAATCCCATTCCTTTGAGGCCAATTTAATCATGCCTGAGAGAGATCTGTAGAACAGAAGCACTTTGAGTTTCCTACAGAGAAAAAAGGAAGACACCAGCCCGGGGGAGAGAATACGGCTCTTATGTCAAAAAGAGCAAACGCATAGGGTGCAATTCCACGGCTATACTTTTGAGTTCAGACCGCCTAAGTTTATGGCTAGAACTCCCATGGGGAGGGGCAGGAGTATACGAGGATATTCCCTACTTTTTATACTAATAGCACTAAGCATTTATATAATTCCGGTGCTCTGCTTTGATAGGACCTTCTTCCTGCCGGGAGCTGCACAAACACAGAAAATAAAGGAGGGAGAGGACAATCCATGCACGGGAAGGGCGCTGTAGCCCAAAGCCTCTAGCAGCCCGCACAGAAAACTTGAGCTGGTCTTTCAGGGCTGCCGCTGTGACAGAAAAAGTGCTCTGGTTCCCTACCTGCTTTGAGCCCGCGTGAAAAATCTTCCTCTCAGATTTTATGTATGGTTTTAGCCTCTCATATGCAAACAGCTGCTGGATGAAAGCGTCTGTTCCAAGTTCACTGGGCTTTTCATGATCAGAGAATAACAGTAAAGAGCTGCATTCAGAGATTATGCTGGCTTTGCTCCATCTGTCCCTTGGGATCCAGTAGTTATGTCCCTAACCCTTCCGTGACCTAAGCATATGTAATACATGTAGCATGGCTTGAGATAGGGTATGAGGAAATGAAAATGCATAGTGATATACCTGCTGCCTGCTAATTTGTTATCTGCGTGCCAACGAACGTGGCAGCACAGCTGCACGTGTGCGTGCGTGCTCCGTGTGTGCGTATGGGCACGCCACACATGTACACCATCTCCCCCGCTGGGATATGACAGATTTCCAATTAAAATTGGCAGCTCCATGGAGTAAGTCTTTTATGCCTGTACTATTCCTGGTAAACCTGCTACAGTACAAATAAGAATCAGTCGCGACGCTTCAGCAGAGTTCCTACTGTCAAGTCCTTAAATTCATTAGCCATTTCGCATATTTTGCCATTCGCATTGTTGGATCATTCCTCCTCTTTCCATAAGCTTACAAAAACAAACAATTACTTAAGAAAATTTCTAGGGCTTTTCTCCCCACACAAGGCATTTTTAGTCTTCCTTTTTCTAGAGCCAGCTGTTGGGCTGAGCAGTGTTTTTTGCCCCCCAGGGTCTGTGTTTCACCAGCAATGGTAGCCAGATGAGGCTGTTCCAGGATGACACAAAGTACCATCTCCATGGAGGCAGAACATCTCTCCGAATTACCCCATGAGTGCTGCTGACTAGAGGAGGCAGGGAGAAGGCAAGAGGCTCAGCTGCTGTTCAGCATGTCACAGCACTGTTAGCCCAATCCGCCAGTCATCACAGCCCGGATCCCACACTGCAACCTCCGCAGGCTTTGAATCAAGAAGCCTTAAGCGTTACAGTGCTTTGGGACTGCGTGTGCAAGCGTGTGATTTCTGGGTGTATGTTTTAATTTTGTTTTGTTCTGGAAATACCAAGTACGTCCTTTGAGACCATTAGAAATGAGGTTTATATAGACATGGTAAAAGACCACTGTAGGCAAGGATAATAAAATGTGAAATTATTATGAGAGACATAACAACCGGTTTAAAATAGGAAGTGCTGAGTTTTTCAAGTTCAGCAAGTATGATTATTTTTCTCTTTCATTTTCTGAGCGCCTGCGAGTATATAGAGTCCTAATTTAAGAACTGGAACAAACTGGGTTTGCTTATGAGCAAGCAATATAAACTCATCTATCAGACTCATCAGTACGTGGGCCAAATCATAAATTACCATCTCACTGTTGGCTTTAAGAGAACAGTGACACTTACCCCATGTGAGGATGTGACCCTTATTTTTGAATCAGGAAAGCTAAGAGCTTTGCTTCTGGCAAGGACGACTGTAAAAGGAATCATTCCTAATGCAATCTGCCCTTGAAATAAAGCTCCCTCTCATCTGCATTCCCTGTGTCATCTGATATGGGCTTCAAATATAATATTTGCATTGTTTTTATGACATTGTTGGGACGGGAAAAAATATTAGCAACATGATTCCTAACAAAATCTGCATGAAGTCATCACACATTTGACTTCCTGCTAGACATAAATCCATTATCTTCCAAACTGTGTTGCTCACATGACATTCCTACTAAGCAGCTGCAGTTGATAAGAGCTACTCTGCATAATTTGCTTTGAAGTATCTTTGAGATAGGATTAACCAGATGATGAGCTCTTTTTTTTTTTTTCCCCTCTCCCTCTTTCCCTCTTTCTTTCTCGTCTCGTCACTGTTGTTGTTGTGTCATCATCATGGCCCTGTTCCTACAGAAAGGTTTGTGGACTGCAGATATCCACGTGATATATGTACACCTTGTGCACAGATTGTCTGCGTCTTGCCCTGAACGTGTTAATGTTTGAACTGCTAGAAATAACACAGAGAAATCTGAAACTGCTAAAATCAGACAGTGAAAAGCCACTGCAGTTAGCCAGTGTGAGTACTTGACAATACATCTGATTTACCAACAAATGACTGTTCTATCTGTCTTTCCATCAGCTTGCTTTCAAGTCCAAGTATGCACTGTTTTTCAATCATTAGCTTTTGAAACATGATTTCATTGGCAAGAACACTTTGGCATTGTCTGAAAAAGAGATGTGTATTGAGTGAAAACATCTCTGTCTTTCGAGACACTGAATTGTTTTGTAGCTTCTTCCAAGGGATGGTTCTGTTGAGTGGAGAACCACATCTTTACCCACTCGTTTTCTGCATCACTTGTCATACACAATGCAAAGGAAGTGGCTATGAAAATGCAAATGAATATCCTCGTCTAAGTACTGCTAATATGATAGCATGTTGTACCTCTGAATGGCTCCGAAAATTAATGGGCACCATTCCGAACTGTGGAAACATGAGCTATGGTGAGAAAGCTGGAATTCAGATTTACTCCTTCTTCCTTCTCATCTCCAATCCTTGAATGAAAGAAAGAAACATTTATAGGACGCAAGTTTAAATAGCTTAATCTTATCAGCTTGGGCTTGGCTTTTTGTTCTTCTATGTTCAAATGAAGCACCTCATCAAAATTAGATTAAGATGGTAAATAAAATCAAGGTCAACTTTTTATTAACTTTTGGGTTTTACCTCCCCTCTGTTTAAACACATTGGCTCTGAAATCTCCCAGCCGCAGCCGCTGGATGTTTAGAGGCAATACTGCAGACTTTTAGGTTTTATGGATTCTACAAGAACAATATAACATGATACTGACAATCATAAACAGATACTAAGTTGTTTCAGTTTGGAAACAATTGCAGCCATATAACCCTTGGTGGGCTCTTTTATATGAACTTTTATTTTTCTCTGTACAATGGCTAACATGGGAACTATCCCCCATCCAATAGAGCAGCTTGTATTTGCTCAGGAAATGGTTAAGTTACAGCAGGTCACCCCTGTTACTTCATGGAAATGCTTTGATTTGTCTTCCATACTAAAACAGTTAGAGTCATTTGTTTTACCAACAACTCCCCTCAGAGCAGAACCTCAATACTAACTTAAAACAAAATCAACTTCACACATGACTTTGTCAAGAAGCTTATTTCCATCTCAGGAGAGTTCGAATTTCATAAAATCTGGACACAGTGTAGTGAAGAGGACAGACTTTGGAAATGTAACTTCCTTGCTTTTTGCTGCCCGTACTGCCCAGTCACCCGTGGATTTTTCTGGTGACATAAGCTCAACACTTTCCTAAGCGTATAAAAATGCCTGTACTTGACCAGGCTGCCCAGCTCGGCCATTACCAAGAGGGCACCGGGCAAAGTACTGGTCGTGTCTCTGACCTGCATTCTGACTCGTTCAACGCCTAACCTCATGGACGCCTCCACAGCAGTCACACTTAAAAAGCACTTTTGGAAAGCTTTTGACAATTTGAAAAATATTCGGCGTATCTAAAAACAGGGAATAATTCTGGACTGGCTAATCACTTTCAAAATGGGCGAAACATAGCTGCGGCCCCCAAAATCCACTGGTGAGGCAACTTAAAGATACAAACAGGAGCAGGTGGGTGGCAAACATGAGGTTTGGATGTATCTTATTCCACCCTTCTCTGCAGAGTCGTATGAACATGAGGCTTTTTACTGCTAAATTTGAGTAAGTCCTGTAAGGAAGAAAACCCAACTAAACAAAACAAAAAAAACCCCTGTACCTCCTGTCGTTTAATTACTGTAGTTTAATGGTGATAAGTCTAATTTGTCCTGCACATCTAGATCGGTTGAGAACACTTTCTGGACTTGAAATAGAGGGAAATAAAAGATTTCTCTTTGTAACAATTTCAAAGCACTTCGCATTCACCACAAACCGCCTGCAAACAGTAAAGCTCAGAATACCAGCCTGTATCAAGTCATTAACCTTTTAGGACTCAATCAAAGCAGTGTTGTGTGACACTTTATTAATGAATGCTTTAATGTGGTATATAAAAGCTAACAAACATGGAAACTGGCAATGATTCATCAAATTTAATATTCCATCAAACATTTCATTTCGAAGACTGACACTTTTTAAAAATAATCCAATGGAATACAAGTTCAGAGGAGTGCCTTTAATGAAATTCATCCCCCTCTTTTGAGGACTTTTCAAGATTGTATTTAGATGCCCAACAAAAGCAAGAAAAGTGCATTAAAAAATTGAAACAGTTATGCGACCTTCTAAATAACACTTGAACATATTTTATGGAATCTGTTGTGAAGAGTGAAGGAAGTTGTCCTTATAAATACACTTGCAGTTTAGGTCACACATTGTCTGCAGTCATTGCTAGGAGGCAAAAGCCTGTTGTAAAACAGCTGGGCTTCTTGGCTTGGGGCAAAGGCAAATTCCACAGTCAGAAACCTAATTAGACACTTTTGGAATTCACAGCACCCTTTCACGCTATGACCTTTTCCTTTCTGTCTTCCCCTCTCTTCTCTCCAGCTCACCCCCATATGTCCTCCTCCCCCCTGCCCCCCCCGCCCATGAGCATTTGATCGTCTCCTTACTAAATATGTTGCTTTTTTGCATAAATACTGTCTACTGGCCAAATTCAATCCTGATGGTAATATGAGCAACTTGGAAGTCAACAAGTTTATGTCATGGCTAAATTCATCCCTGTGATCCATTTAACTTCTGAGCGACTCTAAGCTTATCCAGCCTCCTAAAAATTTCCAAAACCATGGGCTGCAGCGAAGTGATGTCAAAGAAACAGCTTTATCGGTTCTAAAATATTTCAGAAGTCCCCCAAGAATTCTCATCTTGCCCTGAAATGAAAAGCAAAATATTCTGACTTTTTTCAAAACCCACTGAGGCATGGTTTAACTGTGCCCCATTGCCAGAGTATTCCACCCGGATGCGGAAAGCCCAGGTTCAAATTCCTGGAGGCACTTGAACCTAGGTCTTCCACGTGTCCCAGGTGGATACACCAGCTGCCGGCCCCACACGGGCTTCTTTTTGGACTGAAGTAGCAATTCTGTTCTGAACCTGAACGCTTCTCATTGAAAGATGTGGCATATCCGCAAAGCATTTTTCGTATTGCTGGATAGGTATTTCTCAATGAACAGTGTATCACCACAAATTCTCCAACCCCCTACATCCTCAGACAAACACATTCGCACACTTTAATTTAAATGTTACTTGTGTCAAGGGGAAATAATATCCAAAAACACCTAAATACAAGAATCTTGGCATCTTGTAAAATAAATGAGCAACTGATAGAAATGAAAGGCTATTAAATGCCACCGAAGATGTATAATTTACAGCGAGACTACTATATATCATTTTCTTAAATTGTTTTGATAACGTAAGTTGTAATTCTTATCCAAACTCATTTCCAGCCAAAGAGCATGTTCCCTCACATGGATTTTTCACTTAACTAAAAATTGCAGGATTCATCCATTAAAAAAAAAAAACAAGTATGATAAATAGGATATTCTAACCGAATTGGGTAATGGAGAACTGCTGTGCCACTCCTGAGAAATGTCTGTAACTCACTTATGCCTTCTGGTATTTGTATAGCATGGTGACTCATGAATCACAGAGTAGCTATCATAAAAAAAACAATGTCTCTTTGACAAAAAAAATACATTTAACTCAGCTGAGATTTGCAGTAAAGATTCATGCCTACATTTTTAAAATCACAAATGCTATTATGTTACGCCTGGGGAACTGTTTTTGTAAACCTGTGCACTTCAGTAGTAGACTTCCTATTGCAAGTCCCAGAAAGCACCAATGAATGACTTCTCGCCATGTTCCTGGAAGGATTATTCTCATTTTACAGACGGAAAAACTGAGGCAGAGGAGCTCAGTAAGGTGAGCAGGGAAGAAGTGAAGATCAAAGCAGAGGGCAGGCGTAAATGCTGCTTTGAGCAACTTGCGCCTGCTTTCCATGGGTGCCTATTCCTCCACCGGGGACCTTGCTTCCACTCCAACTACCCACCAGCAGCACCTTTCCTCTAGCTGCCCTTTTTCAGATCAAATGGGCTTTTTAGACTTTTTGTTTGTTATGGAAATACATTTTTTTCCCTAGCCAAAGACATTCTGATATAGTGTGGTTTTGTGAGGAAAGAAACAGGAGGGTTTAGGCAGATTTTGGGGACAGGGGAAGGAGAGAGGTGCCCACCACGGGATGTCAGTATGCTTTTGTCATGGCTGGGAATGGTGAAAAACGGTACTTGTCACAGTCACTGGCAGTGGGAAAGGGAAGAAAACAGCTACAGGGAGTGCAGGGTGATGGCCAGAGCTGTGTTTTCCTCCAAGGAAAAAGAAAGTTCACCTCTCAAGGCTTGCAGGGTAGAGGGTAAATATCGGCTGGTACTTGGAGAGTGACAGAGGTGCCAGGTGAGAGGAGATCCTGGTGGAACAAAGACCCTATATCAACAAAGAAAGAAACAAAAAACACAGGGCTTTTTGTGACTTCAAACACACACAATATTGCCTCTACCACCGTGACTAGCGACGCAGAGTCCTGGGCTTCTCCATGCCACAAGGAGCTGCACGTGCTGGCCACAGATGCCGGGCATCCCGGGCTGATCTCCAGCACGCCCCAGCCCGGACTGAAGGGATGCAGCACCTCCCTCAACCTGGGCCCTAAAAACATCTCTCATTTCATCTTCCAGAACAACCATGTCTCCATTACATGCTATTTCCATTTGCATGAGATTGAATATTTAAATCAGAGAAAAAAATTGTTCATTATCATTCGCAAGTATCGTTTTAATCGTAAGCTCAACCTCAAAGCAACACTAAGCGTGCGTGATTGCTACCTGGTCAGCATCATCAAGGTCCCCTGGAAAAACTAATTAGTATGTTACTATATATCTGCGTGGCTTGGAGATAAATGTTGCTTGCGTCTCCTTCCCTAATGACAGAATGGAGACGGTTCAGTAAAACACCCTACCTCTTAATATGCAGGGTTTGTTGTAGGAGCAGCTCAATTCATATTTCCACCAGTTTGATGGTAAGTGAACAGCAGTAGCAATATTAATCTGCAGTAACCTGTCAGTGAACTCTACAGCTAATATGATGTAGTTATGATTTTACCATCAATCAGAACTGAACAGGCCCTGGACAATCCTTACAGCACTGCCTCAAAAAATCTAATTGTGCAAAAGCTTCATCGGTTTCCAACATTTCTTTTTTATCTGTCACAGACTTTTGGCCTACTATACAACCTTTTATTATTGGTCTTATTGCATTAGCTTGTTGGACAAAAAAGAAAAGGCTAAATCTAAGAGTTCCCCTGCATTCCATCATTTGTTACCATGTGGGATCCTATTTGACAGTTCCATATTATTTTAGATTTAGATAAATATTATTAGGACATATGGTATTGCGTGAACTTTTGAACCACTGATTGCCAATGTATAAAAAAAAGGCTAGTAATATTCCTACCTCTGCACTTGTATGTTCAAATGTATAAAAATAGATAACAAAAATGGAATAATTAAGCTGTAACACGGGACTGGATTTTAGACAAAATGCACACCCAGACTTTTTTAGTTAATTGTATTCACAGCACAGAAGAATAGTTCAAAAATGAATTATTAACCACAAACATGAACTTTCACAAAAGTTAGAGTTCTACTAGTAATTAAGATAACTGTTCATTATTCTTTTCGGGCATTTTTACTACAACCATCCATTATGTAGTTTTGTAGCTTAAATTAGACGTGTGCGTGTAAATATCATAAAAGAGGCAGAGACAGGCATTCCCAGCGAGAATCCCTCTTTCAAACGCTGGCCATAAGAGATTACAACTTGCGGTAAGATACATTACAACCATACTATTTCTGGTGAGTTTACTATGCAAGAAGTTCTGGTGTAACTTTTGTGATTTTAAACATATAAAAACATCAAGGAAGATGAACTATTAACATTATCTGTTTAGTCATTTTAATCTTTTGCATCTTAAATGTAATCAGGCTTTTCAGAACTGAAATTGCTAATCAGCATGTTGGATAAATGTTTCCATTTTAAAATGTGCACATTTAGAGATAACAGCTGGCTGTAAAGAATATATTTATATTTGTGATTTAATGTATCACAAACTTTATATTTGATTTCATTTAGCTTTACCAAGAAACTGGGAATATTTTTGCTAGCACGATCTATTTTGACAGCAGTTTTACAGCAGCAGAAAGGCACAGAGTAATAAATGAGGTGTGCATACAATGCATTATGTAGTCTTTAAAGCAAGCATGTCTTTTTAACAAAACAAGGTTTTTTTACACAGTTTCAAGTGATTTCATCCCTTTCTAACATGAGCTCAATTCATGCGAAGCAATAAAGATTGTGCATACACAGAACACAGACGATATCCACTTCTGCACTACAGCGTTCATTAATTTAGCAAACTGTATACAGAATTGAGGGAAAATATTTTTTTTAAAAGAACTCTTAACTTCAAAGAAATATTTCTGACTATATGAACATCAAATGAATAGCTGAGTTTTAGCCCTCAATCAATCATAATGTAAAGTAATTGTAATCTAATAAAAATAGCCATACAAAATAAGGAAATGGCTGTTGCATCCTGTCAAAAACATGCAGGAATGCAGCTTTGGAACTACTGAGAGAGCCGAGGTTGTAGAAAGACAAAAACAGGATGTTAAATTCTTACGACAATTGGAAGCAACTGATTTTATTATTTTTTTTAAGCACCTACCACCACCCGTGATAATTTGTTCAACTGCCTCTAGGGGGTTCTGTGCGACTGCAGAACCCCACAATTTTAAGAGCACCTAAAAACAGGTTATGGGAGATAGAGGCAGAAGAGGAGTGAGATGCAGTTACGCTGATGTTGAGAATGCCCAGCTGCACCCTAACGGCTGGGAACGCGACTGCTACACTAGTGTTAGTGCCCTCTGAAGCGAAAATAGCAAAAGAAAGTTCTTCAGAACTTCAGCCCACTTCAAAATGCATACTGTCATTATGGTAATAATAGAAAAATTAGTTATAATTAATATAATTACATTAAACTGCATATATTAATTTCTTAGGCAACTGTATTCAGAAGCCAAGCACAAAATTATTCACTTCCCTTTATGTTTTTAAGAATTATTTAACTTCTTGGTTTAGAACACTAAGGAATGCTAGTTTTGCATCATAATTTCATATTCCTCTTTTGCAAGAGGTGAGATCTTTACTGCCACATGCTAATTCTCCTCTGTAGTTCAAGAATCAACTACAGCATGTTATATAGGGTTCCTCCTTATTTAAGAAAAAATCACTAGACTGTAAAAAATGGAATGAAAAAAAATTAAAAGTTAGTGTGGTACAGTGTGTCATGCCTGGCCAACCACAAATACAGCAATAGAATTATAAGCTCAGTTGGTTAGAGAACAATAAAGCCACATCCATTAAAAAGAGTTCAGAGATTAATAACAGTGTAATTAAGAAAAAAACTCAAGCCATTCTTTAATGCATATTTTAACAAGAGTAACAACATTTGGGGATTTTTGTCACTAACAACAACTCTGTTAGTCTGGATTTTTCAAACATGAGAACATGTAGTCAGGGATCCTGATTTTCTCCAGAGAAGGTCAATGCAGGAAAGGCTGAATATGACCAGAGCCTGCTAAATTATTCTGGTTTTTATGATACCTGTAGAACAGCTCCCTTGTTGCAACAATCCAGTCCTCTTAGTCACGGCTGTCACAACAGGGTGACTTTTACCCAGATACACTCTTAGGGGAATTGACAGAACTGGGGTATTCAAATAATTCAGATAATGAGGGCTTTTTAAACCTTTATTATGCACATCACCTCATTTTATGTAAAAGGGAAATAAATGAAGGTTCTAACTGTCACAACTTTTACTGCAAATTATAAAACACCTCTTGCTATTCAGTAATTGGGAGGCCCTATTTCGGCAGAACACTTAGAGATATAGTTAATTTTAGGTAATTTTAAAGCCAGACCTATCCATTCTGCAGAAGAGGGATGGACGAGTCCAGGAATCAACATCTGGCCGAGCTGGCCTCACAGTTCCTAGCTAGAAGAATGCTTGAGAACATTTATTTTTGGACATGGTCCTTCTTGTGATGGAGTAACCCGTCCAGGCAGGGATGTCATACCAGCGAGACAGCTACCCTCTGCCCCCTGACACACTTCCCTTCATCCCACCTTTGCTGTTCTCCCTCTTGGGAAATCTGGATTCAAATGAGGGTCAGCCCAAATCAAATGAAATACCCTGCGGTTTAAGCTGTCTGGGGGACTTTGGGGAAGTTTTGTCCTGGTCACAAACCACAGTCACAGATAGCCCCCACCGCAAATATGCTGTAACTGGGTCAGGGGTTTGGCGGTTCCTGTTGCATGGGAAAGCTCTCGGACAACCTCTTGAAAACACGGCCCTGCCTTCCTGTGTATTTATGGCAGGGAAATTGAAATAAGATTAATAAAAACAAAGCAATGGGCCATAAAAGGGACTGCAAAATGCGGAGTGAAATTTGATATTGCCCAGCTCACAAGAGCGTGTTATACTTTAGAGAGAATACCAGTTACCCGTTAAGGCACTGTACCTGCACATACCCTTTTTGCATTGTACTGTGACTGCAATACGAGTCTGAGCGAAACCGTAACCAGCAAGCGGGGCAGTAGAATTTTAAAAGTCGCCCGGTTAGACTGTGACAATGACTCATAATAGGTGCAATTTTTTGTCAATTTTAAACATATTTTTGAAGATGTATGTGTGTTTCAAGACAGTTAAAAACAACCTTTTTTTATTCTCAGACTACTAACTACTCTATACACATTACACCAGCTACTACCTCTTTCATCCCACAAACCAGACATTTATCTAGGGAAAGCAGGTGAGCAGGACAGCATCCCCTCAGCTTCTCCTGACCAAGAGAGAGTATAACAAGTCCTGGATGTTCTGAACACCCCCAAAGGATCCCTTTTTAACTCATTTTTTCCAAAATGCCATTCAGGAATGGGTAACATGCATACATGAAACACTGGCATATTACAAATATATATATATATTTTTTTGTATATTTGTCTCAGAGTCTATACAACCATGAACAAGTCAAGAAAGGCTTCCTTGTGTTAGAAAAATATGAGAAATCAAAATTCATTAAACTGAAAACAAAATGGGTGACGGTGAATTAAACATGTCCTTATTAATTTTAAAATATTCATTTCAAAATATTTCCTTATTGACCTTAGGTTGGTATTGAGTTAGCCTGAGTTTCAAAGGAAAAGATTGCTTCAAACGGTTTTTGTTTTCCATTAAGAAAACGTTGACACAATTCCTCTAAAAATTAAAAATTTTTCCCAATACTTTCTGAATCAAACTATTTTGAAATTGACCCTTCCTTGAAATCATCTTGTTTGCAACAACACACTGGTTTTATGAGAAAACATACCATTGTTTTCTCATGCAAAGCTCCGGACCAGTCTACACGTGACTCCCTATTCCCTTGTGAAATCCCAGAGAGAGAGGATTCCCGTCTTGTCACACATTGGGTCCGTTGCTTAATATTTCCATGAAGTGGGTAGACAGTTTGGGAATATTTTTAATCTTCCTTTATACATTAAAAAAAAAAAAAGAAAATTGCATTGTGTGCATAATGCAATAAGGAGATTAATATCAAGCTTGAAAGGAACACTAACAATAAAATAAGATTCATAATCAGTGCATGAAAGCTCTTGAAACTAGCTGCTCGACTGGCTATTTTCTGATACATTGACCTTATGTACACAGTGAGGGCAGCGAACACGAGACTGTTCTCCATTCCCATCAGAGCTCAGGGGAACGCTTACAACCACAGCCCATCATGCAACCTCTATGCTTTTATTCGAAGCCAAGAGGCCAATAGCTTCCTCTGTAATTGAGCTGAAGGACATTTAAAAATAATTAATAGGATTTGGTGCAACTAGTATTATTTGTTGTGTTGTGTGTGTTCTAGTTTTTTATTGCCTGCTTCCAGAGCTTAAAGACTTTTCTTCGGAAAGGTTGAATACCAACTGTTCTGAAAGCAGTCCCAAGGCAGGGCAGAATATAAATAGCTCTGCACGCACAACAAGCTGAAGGCTCCACAGAGGCGAAAGTACATCAAGTAATTAAAAAATACTGAATGATATAAATAGGGAATAGCCCTTTACAGTTGTAGACCCTATATATTAAAAATACTATCAGGATCTGAGTTGTTTTTAACTATCATGCTGATGGGAGTAACACATAAACAGGAAGGATAAAGGCACGAGGGGTAACAGTCTGTTCCACAAGCAGAAACCCCCCCGACGCAGGTCCACCTTCCCCACTTCCCCTTGAGGAAGAAGCAGACTTTTGTCACCCCTCTGAAGAGCACGTAAGCCATATGTCCCCTTCCTACAGCTGCAGATCGACCAGCACCACACGCCTTGGCAGTCTGGCCCCACGCCGCTCTTGTCTTCTGTAGTCTCCAGAGGACCTAGAGCTGCCAGAGTGATGGGCATGGGCTGGACACATGGCTGGAGTTTCCACCACCATCCTCTTATTTATTTACTTATTAGACTGCTATCTACACCATGACTGCTTTATTTTCACAGGGTCTGGTTTCTCCATACTCTCAGGGGTATCCACAGGAGGTACAAACCCAACCACGTGTGCTAGCCTTCTGCAACAGCCCTATGATACTTCCAGGTCCTCACCCATAACACAACTAAATTCTTAGTTGGAAACTTTCTTCTTGGATGCAGGTGTGAACTGCTGATTTTGCCAGCATATTAAAAACCACAGATTTGGCTGTTTCCCCCAGATCATACTACAGACCTCTCCCTCCTGCATTATTTAGGGCTAGAGTAACTGCTGTTGCTTCACTGAGGGATGATTACCAGACTTAGGGCTGAGGGTCATGGGACAGAGCAAATGAGGAATGGATGTAGACAGACTCGATGCCAACCAGCTATCTGACTGCACAGTGGAAAGCTGTGATTTTATTTTGCTTTTTTTCATGGGCCTTGCAAACTGGGATTGACTTTCTTTCTCCACAGGAATTCCTGACATGTAACCAATGCACAAGGACGCCTGAAGTCTCACCAGCCCCTGAAGGTTGTGTGCATATTCTTCTAAGCAGGACCCTACCTGATGTTGCAGCATCATCCATCACATCAGCAACCACCCCAGCTCTGGGGACACGATCTCTTAACACAGGCTTTGTTAGCTAGCTCTCCAGTGGCACACACCGATGGAGATCAACAGATTTCATAAAACTTCCAACAACAGACAAGAAGGGGCTTATCACAAACTAGGGCACGTCCAAACTATACACTGATTTGAATCAATCAAAAATCTGGCTGATTATATTTATTATCCAGATGATGTTCCCTGCCATAGAATCTGACGCAGGTTACCTTTTGGATTAAAATGAGACTGAGGACCCTTAAATCTAGTTTTCACCTCCTTTTAAACATATAAAAGGGGCAGGAGCCCTGAAGAGAAACCTCGTGTGTGTTGGTTTTTTAACCTCTTTATTTATAAATGCAAGAGCAAGCATTCATGCAGCACAAATATTCTAACAACTACCGGTGGAGCACTGTCTGCTGTATCAGAGGAATAAAGAGGGCTGATGGAATGGGGAGAGTAATTTACTGTGCACTGGTCTCAGCTGCCAGTGATTGCAAAGGGAACTCAGCAGATGTTTTTTTGATAAAGGTTGTTTCTTGTTGCGGCAGCAGCAGCCGCAGCAGCAAAATCCATAGCGTTATTCTGTAGGACTTTGCACATCATGATTCTGCCATTTCAGTTAATCTTAACAGCTGGAGGATAAAAAAAAAAAATGTTCTACTGCATTATTTGAAATTTGTCATGTTGATTTAGTTTCATTACTGTTATTAAATTTTATTCTGGAATGGTTTACATATCAAGAATACATAATGGGTTTCTGTGTGGCCTGGGATTTATTCCTTGAATGAGGAAAGGACTCTACTGTGACAAAGTCATAAAGCCTTATTGACTTGATCCTTTGCCATGAACACAGGATTCAGGGAGTTAGACCGAATATTAAATTGATATGATGGTTGTATTTTCATCAGGAGAACAACTCCTTCCAAAATAAAACCCCACAGTAAGTCTAGATCTATGGAATTATTTTAGAAATCTGCTATTCCCAGGCATGAATAGGAAAATATTCTCCTAATTAAGAATTTTGTAGGCAATAAGGGTGATGTGAACCAACACAAATATGCGTATTTAATGTACTATCCAGATCCTGAAGCAAACTAAAATAAGATTAAAAATGTAACAAAAATAAAAAGTGCATAGACATATGGAAGGATTTAAATATGCAAAAGGATGTTTCTAAACAAAGAAGTACTGAACACAAAAAGGCCTATCATAATTGAAGTTGTGTTGAAAGACAAGATGAGACAATTGAAATCCTACATCCAACCAAATTGAAATTACAGAGCAGAGGATACCCCAATTTGATTTGAATTCAGCTTTTGGATCGATTCGTTTCTAATGGGACCGCTCACAACTCAAAAAACTTTTGAGTTGGATCTAAATTTTGTGGTGTAAGCCAACACTTAAATGTGAGTGACTGCCATTTTGTCACATTCCTGGAGGGCAATTTGCACATAGGAGAAAGTTGCCATGTCATATAATGTAAATTACTCAAGATCGCATGTCACCTCAGAGAGATACAACTCTTGCTGATTTGTAAATTAAAGACAAGCCACAAAAGTTCCTAATTCCTTCACAACATAACTACTCATGAGTTTCTGCTGAAAGACTGCCATCAAAAGGCAATAAATCTTCAGGAAATAATATCACAATGCTAGCTCCAAAGCACTCATGACTTTTTCCCAACTTTCTCTGGAATATTTCTTCCAAAAGAAAGCAGATGGCAAAATACTCAGTGGGTCAACTTTTGTGTTCAAGCGCTCCCAGGGGTTTCTATTAATTCGTCTTGTCTCCACGCAGCCACAGACAAGAACAGAAATAGCTGCCCATCCTTCCTTAAGAGCACCACATTTTCCCTTGCTTCACTTTATCAGAAGTATTATTTGAAACCGGCGTTGCTATTCAGTGTACAGTGATGCAGAAGCATGAGAGAAAACAGAAAATAACTGAAGCGGATTTGCAGATCCAGGACACGTCTGGGTCCAGCCCAGATCCATCCTTCTCCTCGTGAAGCCCTTGGACAGATGACCTGACCTTGCTGCTCCTCTGGCCAACCCAGCCACCCAACTGGGCAAAACCACGTCTTCTTCGGGAGTCATGGACCGCTGCCGAGTTTCTCAAGAAGCTAAACCACTATAGAGCACCAGATTTATTTACTGGTTTACTGGGGAAAAACAAAATTCCTTAGAGGGGAGATTTTCAGAAGAATTCAGTGCTGACCTCATTCTGTCACTATTGATGTCAGCGAAACCTGCTGAAACAAAATAAACCCAGTGATGGACGAGTCTGAAAATCTCACATGCTGTAAACCATGAAGAAGTTCACGGCAACTTCATTAGCTGCAGTGCTGCTAACAAACAAAGCCCGGCCGGGGTTAAGGGCTCTGGCTGGCAGCAGGCAGGGGGAGCATGCCGGGCCACCGCAACCCCCTGGGGTGGTGTCCACAGCCGGGTGGGCGCCGGAGACGTGCGCCCGTACGTGGGGGAACCGCCATCCATGGTGTTTGTGCCGAGGTGCCAGGCGTTGCCAGGGGTGACAGCGCACACAGCAAGGAACCGGGGCCCACACAACGCGGCAAAAAGCGTTTCAGCCCAAAAAAGGAAAAGATCGGCTACAGAAATGCAACAGCAGAGGCGAAACACAAGAGATAATCAAATGTTAATATAACCGCATTCCTCTCCAGTGTGAGGAATAAACATCGGAAAGCACAAAGAACATGTTTCAAGTAACAGAGGGGTTTTTCTAACACTAAATTCAGATAACTCAGGTTCAACTGTACAAAGACCAGCAGGAGAACAACCACAAACCTAGGGAAGCAGCTTGGTGACACCTCCGCGCAGGAAAGCCGTGCTGCCGGGCGGTGACTCCCCACTCTCCCCCAGGCTGCTCCCAGTGCCCGCGGGCACCATCAACCCCCTCCAGCCGAGAGCGAGGGTCGGACTGAAATATTGCCGCTGGCACTGACCAGACACCAGGTTCGAGCAGCCCGCAACTGGGAGGCATTAAACCTTTATGCCTCCGCACGCACCAACAGCATCTGCACAGCTGTGCGAGGGAAGAGGGAAGGAGACCCACACGACACCTATTTTGAGTGAAGGCAAAACACCCAACACTTAAATGTTGGCTGCTCCATCTTCAGACCACACACATCTGCCGTTAGTCACCTAAATCCACACTGGGTTTCAGGTGCTTTCATTTCTTGAGCTTGCACACCGTGTGGAAACAATACCGAGCTAGTCCCAGGTTAAAAAAAAAAAGAAACTAAATTTTAATAAGCACACAAAGCTGTTAGCTTGACAGTCCTGTTTTCCATAAAACTCACATTCATAACAAGCAATAAAGAAGGAAGCTTGTTGCAATATAACCCATGAGTCTGCCTAAAACATAGATCTGAAGAGGTCCCCATTAAAGGTAAAATGTAGTGTAGGCTTCGTGCCAGATCAGTCTTTTGTTTCTTTTCAATAAGAGAAAGAGTGCCAACTATGATAAAGTTTTATAAGGAAGTCATCTATTTTCTAACAACATAACTGTAACTAGCCGTTCATTACACGTAGGCTCTCAACAGCCAATACTATTAATTGACATCTCTTTCTTCATTGCTCAGTAAGCCAAGAATACATATTTTTTCCGATCTGGTTTCTAACTCAACATTGATATTTACTGCATTCCATATAAAATTAGACATTCCTTTGTTTAAAAGGATAGAATCAAATGAGAGCCAAAGACCTGGCCTTCTTAATGTGGTACTTTTTGCAATTTTTATCCATTTCTTTCACAGGATTCACAAGGTTATAGCACAACATCATTTGACACATGCAGAATAAGCACACATTGCTTTGAGTCCGTTCAGCATAAGCACGACGGATTCATAGCACACGGAAATCAATAGCAGACTTTGCCTAGGCACTACTGAACTTTGGCTGCATCCGAACAACACACGGTGGGGTGAAACAATGGTTCTGTCAATTAACCAGTCTACAGTGCACTGCTGGCATGGCTGAGGGGACTACGGACAACCATTATAGCATATTCCAGAGGAACTTCTTTTCTGAAATAGTAAGCCCTCCCTGTAATTAAATTAATCACTGTAAAAATATCCCTAGTAACATAAACTTAGATGTTGATAGAACCAGCCAGCACCTCAAAAATTTGCTCTATCCAGGAATATAACTCAGAATGGCAAGTATTAGAAATGTGAAAGAATTACGAGATCAGATCTCATGCCTTTTCCCTGACGATGCAACATTATTTCCTAGTGCTTTTGTGTGCTTGTTGTTGTGTGGGTTTTTTTTAATATATCTAATTGCAGTAGTAAAGTAGCTTGGGTAAACAGAATAAGAAAGAAACTTCGCTATAGGTCTGGTTTGCCTCACTGCCAGCCCTTTGCTTCCCCATCTTCAATAAGAGAGATAGTAGTATCTGTCTATTCCCCAAGACAGTTATGCTGATTAGTTATCACTTACCAAAATCTTTCAAACTGAAAGAAGTGTCACGGAGGCAATATGAGACATAAATTGGTCTTTCACTGTGTTTCTTAGTTCCTTTTTGTGTTGAGAGCCAAGACTCGTTTCTGATAGCTATCATGTTCTGCTCCTTCTCTCATCAATTATTTGAAGAAGTTACTGTCATCCAAGGTTATGTTTCTAATGATTTTTTCAGTTGTGTAATTTAAAGAGTGTAAAATCACTCAATTTCACCTTATTCTGGAGATCACTAACTGTAATTATACATGGAAATGATGAAATGAAGGAAAACTAGATATACTCTAATCCACTTTCGGGGTCTAGCACAAGAAATCCTGGTCAGTTACGCTTATTTCAAACAGTGTAAGTTCACCAGTACTTCAGCACAATAAGACTGGCACCAAGTTATGGTGCAAAAGTTTGTTCACAACAAAGATTTCATTTTCCTCGCACAGCTGGTGGAGCTGTATTAAAAAGAAATTATTCGCTTCTGACTACTCAGACAATCAAGTATTGCAAGTTAAATATAAACACACCTAGAAAACAATCCCCAAACCAAAAGACACCCCACCCCAAAACCTCCAACCCTCTCAAATCAACTGAAAAAAAACATATTGCAAAACTTCATGTTAGCCAAAGAGTTCACAGGGATTGACCTTGACTCTTTCAAGGGCTTTTATAAGTGTTCTTTGAAGAAAAGAAATACTAGTGAGAACAGATCCTTTCACACATGAGAGGAATAAACGAAAGACTCAGAAATGGCTCTGACATCAAGTTCCTTTTCAAGTGTTTCCTCAGTGGGGAAAACCAAGAAGAAACGCCTGGAGCACTGAGGGAGGGTGGGATGAGAATCCTGTGAAAGAAACTGCAACAACTGATAAGGGATGCATAAGAAAACACATTAGGGAAATGTGAACAAATAAAAAAACCTGGACAACCAACCTGCATCCTACAGGACTTAAAGCAAATTAGCTAAACTCCTTTATGTTCACTGTGCATAAGCCACATAACTGAAAAATTAGAGGAGAGGAAAAGATTAACATTACCAACTTTAACAAGAGCAAGGGTACTGCAGCCAGACACTCTCTCGTAAATCCACTTTCTGTTCCTAATAGTCACTTCAGACTTTAGTGAGCCTTGGGACTGAGCCTTTAGCAAGGACGGGGAACTATCGCAAGCGCAGACGAGCTTTAATAGAGGTATGATGTTGTATCTCACAGCATCTTAGCTGAAAAAGTAATTCACATTGACTTGGCCATTTCCATATGGCTTTCAAGTTGCTGAAGTAATGAAATTACAGGAAATAAGCTGCAATGTAGCGAGGTGGTGGGAAGTGTCTCCTGGCTACCATGTGGATGACTGCTAGGAACAGTCTTTGCCCGGACTTCTTTATTAATGATCTGGAAAAGGGAGTGCACAGCACTTTGATGAAACTCACAGATACGAGTATGAAAGACAGAAAGATCAGGGTACAAAGAAAATAACAGAGAATTTCCTACAGAAGATAGAACCCTGTAAAGAAAATAACTAAATGAGACTCGGCTTTGAAAAAATGCAGGCTGGGAGAGCATCTGAGAAGGAATAACAGGAAGGAGAAATCTGGGATGCAATAATGATGAAAGAGATCGAAGGGAGATAGCTCATGCTAAATGACACGAATTGGCAACATGATATGGTGTGAAAAGGCCAGTACAATATTGGACAGAGTAAACAGTATCACATCACTGAGAAAGGAAGAAAGAGCCACTTTCTGTGTGGTGCCAGTACAGCTCCACCTGGGATATTACACGCACTTCTGGATATTGACAAATTAGAGAGTTCAGAGAAGAGCACCAAACATGATCCAAAGACTAGGAGGATTGATTTATGAGGAGAGATTAAAAGAGTTAAATATATAAATTGCTTGGCTAAGAAATGATTAATGGGGGACATGATAACAGCCTACAAATATTTGAAGAAGACCACCAGTGAAGGAAAGGCAGTTTTCAGCGGGATTTGCAGGGAACAGCAAAGAGCCCAGAGAGTGACAGAGAAGCAAAAACATGTTATGAGTATCAAGAAATGCTTCCTGAACATGAATTATGGTAATCTGTGGAACAACTTCCCCAGTGGAAGGGAGAGGGAGCTTCCACTTGTGGCTTTTAAACGCAGATTTGAAAAATCCCTTAGGAAACATATGTGCCCACAACTGCAAAGCTCTGGATTCAGTGATCTCTCTGATACACGCCAGCTTGGTGCAGTCTGCGACTCGCTTTTCTCCAAGGAGATGAATTGGGCATAGGAGAAACGACTGTATTTGTAAAGACGCTACATTCTTATTTGTGTTTCTCCCTGTGCTGTTTGCTGCCTTGGCATTCATCAAACTGAAATAAAGAATAGCTGCTGTTAGAGAAGTACTTCTATTACTTGAGGGTTGTGGTGAAATTCTCAGCACCGGTCTTACCACTGCATGCAGACAACAAATCAGCAGTCTGACATCCACCAACCCTCTCAGTGACTCAGTTGGGTTTTTGATGAGCTACATTCAAGGTAAATATTAGATGCAAGTGCATCTTTTTAAGGTGAAAAAATAACTGACTTCTCTGGTTATGTCAGGAAGCTCATGGTTGGCTAATAACACTGGAGAAATGATGCGAGCCTGGCAAGGCATGGAGCTGGAAGGTAACTGGAATCCTCCTTCATCCAGCCATGGGGTGTTATCCAGGCAGACACAATGCCATAACACGTGTCATGCAGCAGCAACAAAAGTTTTAAATCTTGCAGCTCCCTTTGCTAGATAAATCTCCTAAAGTTAGATTAATTGTGAGTCTTTCATCTTCAGCCATCTCTGAAAGGCCTTATCTTTATCTCTGCTTTCAGAGGTCCATAAATTTCTCTGTGTTCAAAGGCTCCAACCCTTCCCCCAGTCCCTCTCTAACTCAGATGTCCTCAAACTCCAGCACCACTGGCAAATCTCTCTGTATTTAATCCCCTTAAATTATCTCCCCCTTCATAATTCCTTCCATGTCTTCCACCAGTTTCCTTCCACCACTTCACCTGCTCAGTTCACCCTTGCTGAACCTTTCTGGTGGCAACTTCCCTTCGACCAAAAACCTTCCCATCATGGGAATCAGCATTGCTACTTTCTTTTTCCCTGCTTCATCTTTCAACTTTGCTGGTCACCTGCCTGTGTGCTGCTCAGTTTGGCATACACCTATTTTCAGGAATTCCCTGCAGCCACCAGGGTTTAATGGTTAAACCAGATGGTTTCTGAACCACCCTGCTACTAGAGACCTAACAGATTTAAAGGCAAAATAAATTTTAAAACCATGACGTTTGTTTGAATGGTTTTACTTTTACTGTGGACATCTTTTCCCCCTCTCCAGAGGCAAGATTATCCGTAAACTGTTGCCCATGGTCATGCTTAAAGCATTCACTGAAAAAGCTAGTGTGAAATATATTCAACTCTGACACCTGCTTTCTGCTAAGTAAGGGGATTTAAATCACTAAGCAAAAATGGATTTAGTTTCTAACCAGGCAGCTATGTTTTCAGTGTCATTTTTCGTCATGTTTTTCTACATCGGATATGACTGATTCAGGTGGATCAGTCCCTGTACAGTAGGTTACCATAATTATGCACTATACCCATTTCAAAATTAGTTCCAGCTAGTTAGCTTCACTGCAAGACAATTCACACTGCCAACTGAGAATTCAACCTAGTTTGATGATGGATTCATATAAACAGCAAAATCCATTATTTATACACTGTAGGAAAATAAACTCCCTGGCTGGCCGGGGATATGAAGCATGTGAAGGGTTTTCATTTTAGATGGTTAGAAATTTTAAACTCAAGCAGCTTTTAATCAACATACCATTGAAAACAAATTTCAGCAATTGCATTTCTTATTCAGCAGTGGTACAATGTAACTGAAAATAGAAGCTCCAAAAGCTTTATGGCCTATTACTCTACATGTGCTTATAATAAATTAGATGTAAATAGCAGTTATTGTGTACCAAGAAAAGCAAGAAAAGACAACCAGTTTCAATAAGCTGGAAGGGCTGAGAAGAGGACCATTTCTGTCCTACTGTTCTGAAATAATTCCTGTAATTCAAACACTCACAAGTATCATTGTTTTCTATTATTATCAAGTTACAGTAGCATCCAGACGCTCCAGTCCCATAGTACTAAAATAGTTTTTAAAAGGCTAGCGCCAGTTACCTAGAACTAGACATCATTATACTTTAATTATTAGTGTCGACACCAAGGCTCTTGGCTGAGAGGAGCCGTAGGAGGTGTGCCGAGGGGTGATCAGGGCTGAGGAGTACCCTGTGTGCCAGTGCCCAGTGAAACCAAGGTCTGCAAAGGCCGTTGCCATCTGGGCTTGAATAGCCACAGTTACGAGACTAAAAAGGAACTAAGAAAGTCTTCAACCTGGAGGAGTAGAGCAAACATATGCCAGAGGCCTGCCTATATAATATGGGACCTAGCATTGGCTGGGAGGACAAAATTGTTCCCTTTGGACTGATTCTGAGGGGAATGACACATGTGTTTGTGGCAAAAATTTGTGAAGTTTTGCTACAGAGCCATTTGGGGTGGGCCACTGGCAAGACTTAGGGATTGTGAATTGGAATAAAAATCACAGTGAAATAGTACAAGAATTAATATTTTATTTAGTGAGTAATTATAATTTGTCAGAAGAAGAAAACTCCACCTCGTCCAAAGGCAATTTTACAGGAGTGATTGCTCTGACACGAGCAGCAGGCAGCAAGGGAGGTGCCAGCCCAGGGGAAATGTGCACGGAGTCATTGGCAGGGCATGCACAGGAAGAAAAAATCTAAAAATTCAAGTGAACTCTTCAGCGGAACAGCAGACAGCATTGCAGCTGATGGCAATAGAAATGTTTACCAGACAGAAAAGCCATATGTGCTTCTTAGACTGGACAGTGATGCACAGAGCAAGGCAGTGCAGGAATCGAAATTATTCACAGTAACAGAAAAGCCAAAGGAAGACAACAAAAGTCTATTACCGGGTAAAAGTATGTCAATTCTATGGCTTCCTCAGGAAAACCTCGTCACTGAAGAAGCAAAGGACAAAAACAGCTTAAGAAAAATCTCAGGGTATTTTCCATAGCATAGTGAAAAAATTGCACCTTTTCCAGTTTGTTGGTTATTACATATATCTCCAGTAAGGAAAGGCTCAGGGGTACATATTTATCTTTCTCCATTTACCCTCAGATGAAAGTCAGTGGAAATGAACGTCTGGCTTTTAGCACAAGGTGGCTGGCGGTGCAAGTTCCCAGCACCTGTTGCCAGTATAAAGGAGAAATTTATCTAGGATTTTGTTTAAAGCGACTAGAAACGCGTTTTCTTCTGTACTGAAAAAAGTTAGTGAGAAGAACAGGAGAAGGCTAGTTAGGCACAGATGAATCTGTGAGAAGGACTGAAGTTGTCCCATGCTGCTTGAAAATGAGAAGTGACACTGAGGGAAATCTAAGACCCGACCTCACATGTGCCAAAATCAAACTAAATCAAGCAAAAGCCCAGAAAGCAGTGATTCCTCAAAGGCAAAGTAGGCATTGGCTTATGTAGGCCAGAAAAAAAGCTATATATGCTATGTTTTTTTTCTTTCTTCTCCAAGCCAGCCCAAAGAGAAGATGTTATAGATGAGTGTATGCATCAAAGGCATTGAATTAGCTGTGATGCAGCTGACAAAACTATAACTGACAGCAACATTATTTAGTTTAAGTAGCTTGCAGTTAAGTATAGACTTAGACATAATTTTGCCAATGGAACAGTTCCCACCCTAATACTTTGGTAGGAAATAGTGCCAGATTAATAAAGAGCTTATTGAAAAGCAGGCAGAGTCAGAGCCTGATCCATATTTAGAACAACCAAGTTCCAGAGCAGCACCAGTGATGCATGGAGCTGTCACCTGAGGACATTTTTTTCTACGGAACACCGAAATCGAGACTAGCTACGTTATTAGACACTGGAGAGTTGCAGAAATGGAGGGTGAGATAGCAAAGCAAACTCCTCAGTTAAACTCAATGTTCCCAAATCCATCTCCTCCCAGAATAAGGGTGAGAGCTGGTACTGAACTTCATGGGGATTCTGAGCTTCCTGACGATTGCAGATGTGGGGTTTTTGCCGCAATTGCTATATAAGTAACCTCTTCGTTTTCTTCCATACATCGTCTCCACACCCTCTGCAGACCATCAGCTTTGCCAGTTGTTATCCCTGACCTGATCCATTCTGTCGACCTGCATTACAGCCCTGCTCTTTGGTATCTCTGCTGTGCGTGAAAGACAGTTATTTCC
Source organism: Larus michahellis (assembly GCF_964199755.1). Lineage (NCBI taxonomy): Eukaryota > Metazoa > Chordata > Aves > Charadriiformes > Laridae > Larus > Larus michahellis. The sequence continues at coordinate 33,778,764 of NC_133902.1, forward strand.
TTTTATGTCATGCAAATAAGGTCAGCCACATATTTATTGCAAACCTGTAGCGTACTCTGGTTCGGGGCCCTTTCAGGTACTGCATTTATTCAAAACCGTGCATTTGGAACATGAAACTTGTTATGTATTCACAGTGTTCAATTTAAGTACAGCAGGTCCTGTTATTTTTTCAAGTGCTATTTCAGAGGGGTTTTTTAATTGTTGTATAAATAAAGAGCTAACCAGGAGGTTGAGCAAATACTGTGACTTTGTCTAGATCGTAAGCAGTTTTATTCTTAGAAATATCCAACTGTAAGCATATTTTTGTTGTGTAAAAGAGACGATCCAAACAGCATAGAGATATTTATTTCCCTCTTTTTCCCTGCTTACTGCAGGCGGATGGGCCTAGATGACTTTTAAAGGTCCCTTCCAACCCAACACATTCTATGATTTCATTTCTGCAGAGATGGGTGCTGGGTGATTCATCCCCAAGCTGGCACACCTTGGCTTATACACCCCAAACTTTTGTATTTTACAAAAACCTACTAATTAGCATACTATACTTATCATTGTGATTTCACAATAAGCTCCTACTGGCTACTTATATTCCCGCTTAGAATTAAAGGCATAGCACGTTTGTAAATCGCTAGGCCTGCTGGCTGAGTAGGGGTCTCACCTAGAGGGCCTACGGCTTACGATCTGGAGGTGTGCTTTTCACATCGTTAACGAGCTACGCTCACCGAAAGGCCACATACTTTATTATTTCCACCACTTTGTGACACCCCGCAACCTTGCGGTTTTGAGGGAACGCCCCAGTTTTCCCGAGCGGGGTTCCTCGTGTCGTTTTGCCGTCCACCGGCTGACGCAACGCAGCGGTTTTCTTTGGCCTTTCCTCCCCTCGCAGCACCCCGCCTGCCCCGCCGCCACCAACAAAATGGCGGAGGCCCGGGGAAACCCCGACCAAGCGCGGTCTGCCTTTCTCTGACGTCACAGCCGCTAACAACGCGGGAGGGCGGGGCACACCTCTGACGTCATGGGCGTCACAACGCGTGAGGGTGGGAGGGAAGGCGCGGCGGGGGGGGGAGCCACACGCGCGGTGGCGCGCGGAGGCGCCGCTGGGTGTCGCTGTTGCCGGGCGGCGGCGCGCGCTGTTGGCGGGCGGGGGGTTTGGGGGGGGGCATCAACACTACAAAGGGCGAGGCGTTACTGTGAGCGCCCGCCGCCATCTTGTCTCGTCGCCTCCCGTCGTGTGAGGAGGAGGCGGGGGCGGTGCCGAGCGGAGCTCTCACCCTCCGCAGGGCGGGAGAGGCTGCCGGTGCTGTCGCCCCGCTGGTCGCGTTCTGTCGGTTGCTGGAAGGCCCGGTGTTAGCGGCTCCTTCCCGGCGGCCGCCGTGTTTTCCCCTCGTCGGGGAGGAAGGCGGGCGGCCGCGGCAGTGGCTGGGCAGATGTGAGGAACAGCGTGTGGCACAAAGGAAGGCAGCCTGCGCTCGGGGGAGGCTTTGCGAGCAGCTGGGATAATTTGCCGGAAAATTGAATTTGGGGGCAAAGAGAAAATGAAATCAGGGACAGAAAAGTGATAAGAATGCTGAACAAGGGCTTGTCCTAGAAATCACAGATGAAGACGAATTTCACTGGTGTAGAAACAGCAGAGCATGCTGGGCTGCCTCACGCTCAGAAGCAGGAGAGCATGAGGAGCTGGTGTACGGTGTAAATGCCCAGCAGGTGCTTTTGGTTTTTATCTCTTTCTTGAAGTCAGAGGGGAGTCAAATCTGAAAATTTAACACCCTTTCCCAGTCCCTTTGTGGGAAGGTCCCATTGAGAGCCATTTTTCATCACGTAACTTATACCTTCCTCCACTTTATCCCTGAATTTGGTCCTTGGAGATGGGTTTAGGCCATGCCGTTGTTGAACGTGTTTGATGGCATTGTCTGCTCCCGAGTGGAAGATGGTTTCCCATCCCCAGAGCAGCCCTGTGTGACAGGATGACATTCTCCTGCCAGTGACCCTCTGCTGAAAGGAGGATGAGGACAGTACCTGCAGCAACGTGTGGCAGGTTCATCACGGTGCTGTGTGTCACGCTTGGTATTCCCTCTTAAGGAATATTCCAGGATTATCGTGAAAGGGGCCTTCCTGGCTAGGGCCGCTGTTGAGCAACAGGCCATGGTTAGATGGATGCCTGCGGCACTGCCGCTTGCAACCACTTGTGTGTGCAGGGGTATTCTAAACACTTAATAAAAAAAGGTGAAAAATGGAAATTAGGAGATGAGAAACTTGTAGTAGAAATTATTTGTCATGACAACTATGTGCGAAGGTGAAAGATTGTCAATGCCTTAGGCAAGTAAAGGGCCTAATTCTACTCTATGGACATAAGCTGCTGATTTAAAAAGGTAGATTCAATGCAAACCAGTGCAGAATCAAATTTTTTGCCCGTTACAGGAAAACTACTCAACCTGAATGAGGGTTGAGTTCAAGAACTAGATGGTGTCTCTTCCTGAATTGTTCAAAATCACAGAACAGCTACAGCAAAACTGCATAGTTCAGCTCAAGAAGCATTTTAGAGGCAGGCTCTCACCTTTGCTGTGTGGGATTTTCTCTCTGGGGACGCTGCCACCATTAGAGAGTAGAAAAGGGAGAGGTTCTTGGATTTATGCCCTTCCTCCTTCGAAAACTGAGGTGGAGGGGAGCAGAATGCAGCCTCTCATTCACGCCCTGGAAGGTCTTTACACAGCCATAGCTGTCACCAGCCAGACACCACAGGGCTTCTGGTCTATGATGCCTTAACAAGGTGTAGAAGGAACTAGTGGCAGTTTGTTACAATATAAACAAGAACACATTCTTCTTCTGCCCATCTCCTTTCCTTTTAAGTCGGTGAACTTTTCAAAGCAGCTGACTATGGCCCTTCACCTGAGTTTACAGGGAGAGGTGTCTTGCATCTCTTGCATCATTTATTAAAATGAGAGGTTTGAAGAGCACTGCGAATCTCCTTTGGAACTCTTCTCGTCACAGCAAACTGCTGTGTAAATTCAGCTTTAAAATTTTGCAGTTCAAATGACAAATCTACATTCATCAATACCAGGAGCACTGATGCAAGAAGCGTTGGCAGTCTATGAGAAGACATCTTACAGTAACAGCAGGGACAGATTGGGAGCCAGTTGTGTTTTGTTTGTTTTTTCCTCCTCATACACACACAGAGGCACACACTCAGTAGTGGTTTACTCTGGCAGCAAATCGCAGACAAGTGTGTAATGACAGGCATTTCTAGACAGGCCTAAATCATCCCTCATGGTTTTACCCATGCACTTCTCATGCTTGTTAAAAGTATGAAATTTGCCAGTTCCAGCTAGAATTTAGCTAGAATACCTGCAAGTTGAAAATGTCTTTATAAAACAAAAAAACCAACCTGTTAAGCTGGTGTTGGTGGCCACCAGCCTGCTAACCTTCAGTTAAAGCTGTTGGCAGCTAGACTGAATGCTGCTTAACACAAATCAGAAAGTGCAGATACCTATAACAGGTCTCAGGGAAAACATAAAACGAGTACCGGGAGGAATTCATTAATAGAAGTTTTTCTTTCATTTTTATGTTTTGGCTAATCCACCACATTTAACAGCTTTACCCATTTCCTTGTTTTTAGGAGTGAGCAATCACCTCTTTTATGGATATTCTAAACCCTGCTATAGGAATGGTGTCAGGGTCCCAAAACCTGCTGTGTGCAGTTCGTGTCATGGACTGACGTTAATAAAGGCACAAAAACAAAAGAGCATCTTGCAACTACTGCAAAATTGGACATATTGAAGCCAATCCCTACCCCCAAGAATGTGTAACTGTTTCTCTACCTGACAGATTAGATTGGAGTTCATCAGGGAGTTGTTCTTTTTCTTACAAGTGTTAATTCCAACCTCATTTGTGAATTTATCCATAGAATAAATAAAACATAAACAGCAGCAATGTGAATATTCACCCAAGGCATGTCCATCTGGAATAAAAAACCAAAACAACTGTGGCAGAGATGCTATCTTCTGCCAACCCAGCATGTAAGATATACTGGTGACAGCAGTCTTTATGTAAGAAAATCCCTCTTAGAGTTTTTATGTGTGTGACGATCAGATGATCATGCCAGTCCTTTCAGATTGCTGAACTGAATTTGAACAGGCAAGCGAGATTTCTTTGCCTATCAACCAGCAGTCGTAGCAATTGTCCTAGGCACAGCAGTTCTAAATAAAATCACAGATGTTGAAGTCTTCCTCGGTTTTGCTGCTGATAGCAGAACACAGCTTGCTGCAGCTGATTTTCTGGTGCTTTCAAGCTGGTTTTGAGGGCCATATAAAAATAAGTTGTTTATTTAACCCCAAGTAAGCACAGAAGAAGGAAGTCTTTTGCACAAATGGTGAAGATCCTCAATCCAGTCCCTTTAATGTAGCAGAAAGGAGTCATAAAAGTCCCAGTTCTGCAGCGAAAGGATTCCTTTGATGTAAAGAATGTGGAATAGGCTTTGTAGACATCTTCCAAACTCCAGTGCACGGTGTGTGTGCTGAGGAGCAGGGGTTCTAGATGGAGGTGCTGTGGAGTCCAAGCAGTGTCTTGGCCCCTAGAGTGACTGAGGGGGGAATTGTGCAATTTAGACAGTCCTCTGCGTGACTACAGTAACTTACCAGACTTACCTAAGGCTTCAGAATAACTCAGTCTCTGGACACCAGGGAAATTTTTTAAGCCACTTTATACCTAACGTTCCAATCCCTTCCCAATAATTTCATATGTATTATTTAAGGATGACAAAGATCTTGGCCTCCCCCATATTCCTGGAGCAATTGCATTTCATTCATACAGAAAGCCTTTCAGTATCAAGTAGACTTCAAACGAGCTATGTTGCTTGCTTGTTTTTCCACATTATCCGGTTTGTGTTCAGTGCAGCTATTCTGGGCTATTTATAATTGTTTTCATTTCTGGTTCTCATCTGCTAGCTCTGTGTTTCAAGTGAGTGGGAATGCATTCTCTGTAGTGTTTTGAAGAAAAGATTTTTTCCAAAATTTAGAGTATGACATTTCCTTTTCTAATACCACAGGTAAAATCCAGCCTGTAGGAATGCAGCTGCCCAACCTCCCTTATCCTCAGAGCCACCTACCTGAATGTTCGTTGAGCCAAGTCCACACGAGCAAAGGGGAGATGCTGAACTCATGGAGAGGTTCACAAGTGGCAGGTGACAAGAGGTCCCAGACAACCTACTGGTCCATTGTAGGGTAGGGCTCAAATAGGCTGGGGCATTCCCTCCCTTACTCCCATTACTGGGGTTTCAGATTAATCTGTAACTCTGATTAATTCTGGTTATGTGGCATAGCCCCAACATGAAAACAGCATTCAGGTCAAGAGAGACAGATCTCCGTAGAAAACTGTGGCCATATCTAAGACAGCAGAGGAGTACTAGGATTTTAATATGAATCATTGACCTGTCTAAAACCTGATGAGATGTGTGTTTGTGGCTCAGTTCTGACCCTATCCCCATTCACATTAATTTTTGGAAAGCTTTTCCTTTCATTAGCAAACGTGTTCAAATTCTAAATTGCTGCTGGCTGGAACTGTCCCACTTCAGTTTCTACAAAGAGGTAGCTGCCAAAGCATGTATTTTCCACTCACACAAGGACTCCAGCTTCAGACATGATGGACACTTTTTTTTTTTCTGTCTTCTGCTTCTCCAACAGTAGAATGTTCCACAGAAATAGTTTGGTCCATATGAATTTCCATGACACCATATTGCTTTTGAGCACAAACAGTTCCCCTGAGCTGGTTGGCCCTGGACCATATAAAGGGTATAGAGGGTGTCCCTGGGATAGGAAGGGTTTGATTTATAAGGAATAATGAGAAATAACCATTTAATGCTATGGAGAATGCTATGTCAAAATTCATTTACATTCCAGCTGCATAGTAATGGTCTTATTTCCAGAATCTGTAAGACAGTAGAGTAAGTATCACAAAACATCAAACCCTTTTGTATCATTTTACAAAATATGCTGGTTTGTGCCAGTGATACAAAGGACAAGAGGAAAAAATACTTCCATCAAGCTGTGCTTCCTGGTGTTAGTGTGTATTCAAGTGCTTCCTGATATATTTAGAAACAACCAAATGAATGACAGAAAAATACGGTTTATAGTTAAGGTCCCTTATTAACACTTAGTCTGAGTGCAGAATAAGGAAATACGCAAGATTCTGCAATGAATAAATGAATATTTAACAAATCTGAATGAAGATAAATTGAGGAAATCCTGTTATAAAGACAAACAAATAAATCTTTATTCTTTCTAACGTAGCCAATAGCTCCACATTGCATATGACAAGGTATGCTTTATGTAATAGGGTGAATATGGATTGCTAACTATGTGGAATACAGTTGAATTGAGAAAATATCTTTTTAAATTTCCATAATGGAGGAAGGCAGCATGTCTGAGGTTACTCACATTTTAGATTATTATTACTGAAGACATTTTTTACATCATTAGTTTTTAATATAAATGCTGTTTACTTCCACTTTACAATTTACATTCAGTTTGGAGACAGAAGATACAACATGTGGTTGCATGGAATGCAGGTTCTGTTAGAACTAAGCAGGTATTTTACTGAATATTACACATATATCTAGCAGAAAAACAGATTACATTTTTCATTAAATAGCCTATCTGTTCTAGTCTTCTTCCTCGTAAAAAAAAAAGCAACATAATAAAGTCAACGAACTAATGTTTTTTAATATGTCTATTTGGACAAGTAAATTTTCTTTCTACACTGACATTTAACAAAAGATAATTATTGGAAGTTCCAACAAAGCTGTAACTGACTGTATTTCTTCCCCTCTCCTTTACACCCCTATATAGATTCATACTTTTTTTTTCCAAAGGAGAGCATTGTGTAATGCTGCAGAGGTAGTTTTACATAAAACTGCCATATAAATTGTGTCCACTAGGTGGTCCTTAAAGACGTATTTAAGAATATTGGTTCAGGTTTTAAGTTTTCATATTTAAGTACATACAAATGAATGCAAATACCTATTTTAATATCATAATTAGCAGCCAAGGCTAAAGTGATTGTAAACATTTTGCTCCCTTCTCCCATATTCAATGTGTTCATCAAAGATAAATAATCTGAAGAATACTTCATATAAGATTCTACTATGTATGTAAGTCCCCAGGCTTCTTAAAAAAGCAAGTCATTCAAGGGATTTCAGCAGGGTAACTCATAGAAGCCGGTCCTATGTGCGTGAAGAAAACCTCATTTGCAGCTCACATACTACATTTATACTCCAGGGATGCTGAACACTTGGAAGTAATGCATTTCATTGGCATTGCAGTGATGTTGTCAAAAGTTTAAAAAAAAACATAGTAGAAAATAGCATTGGTATAGCAGTCAATAACAATACATAGCACTGACAGGAAAGTACTTGTATTCCAAGCACAAGGCTCATTTTACTTTGAGAAGCTTGAGATTAAATATGGGGATCTACCATATGCCTGCATCCTCCTGTAGAAGGTGGAATGCCATCAAAACTCAGCTGGTGTGGAGCCACAGTGAAGTGTTTGAAGCAAGTGACTTCTCTAGACAGCTAGATGACGGAGAGCCACTTCTGTTATTCCCAAACTTGAAAGAAGTATCATCATTACAGATGGCACACGCAACTGAAGAACTCCAATTCCCTGAATGTTGTGCAACAGAAGACATTCTAACAATATCCACTATCAAAAAAACTGAGGGGTATCAACAGCAATAAAAATTTTTCTCACACTTTGAGCTTTAACGATGACAGAATTCAAATAAAAATATGTAGCAATTTACACCCACTGAACAGGCAACGATTATGAGAACCAGGTAAAAATACTGATGTCTGTCTCTCACATATGCCAAATGAACTTGGCATTAAAACTTTCCCATTATGCAGTAGACACATTTTGTAAGAATTTAGAAACTAAACGTAAGAAACAAAACTTTTCAAACATTTAAAAAAGTTATATTCTGTGGTAAAAAGGGAAACTATGAGTCCATGAAATAGATCTGCATCCATTATGGGCCTTTTTTTACCATGTTGCTGTAGTTTTTTAGTGCAGTGATGGTAAATTTCTAAATACATTGTATTTATTTCCATATTCATTTTCTACTTAGTTCTCATTTCAAGTGTGTAAAGTATGATTGCATTAGTCTTCACTGGTTCATAGGAAATGTAGCACGGACTGTGTCTTTTTATTAATGAAAGGAAGAATAAGAATGAAGTTATGGAATGTAATGAGGTTTAGAAATGAATTTGCTTCATCTTCTAGCAGTTCTGCTGCAAATTATGACAAGATTGGCAATTCTAAGCTGTGTATTGCTTGTAATACAAACCATGCCTAATGAAAAAATGATGTAATCAAAAACTGTAGAAAGACAGGAGACTCAGTATTCCTCTCATTCCTTATGAGCAGGGCTTCTTGCTATAAACTAATGAATTTACTTAGGTATTAGAAGAAAGAAGTTAGCAGTATAACAGATAAATTGATATATTATTTATAGAGTAAGAGCATGGGGAGAACAGGTATTTCCTTCTTGTTGCTTCTTCTTATATCAACTGAGCTAAAAAGTTCAATCTAGTAACAATATTTTCCCAAAATGCTTCACAAACTGAAAGAGGGAAATCACTGGTTGCTCCAGTGACCTTTTGATAGTCCAAACTAGCTGTTTGATAGGCTGTAGAAATTTAATGCAAGAATTTTGGAGACCAAGCATGCTATGTGATGCTGTGGGTAAAGTTTAAATTGGAAAGATTATTTAAATTGGCGTGGAGTCAAGACTAAAACCTTCATAGGAATTAGAGAAGATACTAATTTTTGTAATTTGTAGTTTGTGACAAATTACTGTTTAAAGGAAAACATGTAAGAACTGGGCAAAAAAATTGGAAAGGTAAATCCAAGAAAACCAATTTCAAATTTTGGTATTCTGGTAAAACATATTCAAAGCAAAAGTGTCGTAGTAAAGAGAATAAAGAAAAAAAAGACACAAGACACAGAAAAACCAAATAAAAACGCTTTCCCCTTTTTTCCCTGCAACAGTGGCAATACTTCCTATTTGTTCAAATCTTTGTGTAGTACAAATAAATATGGCCTTTAATACAACAGTCTTTTCACATTAAGCTTCTGAACAGGGAATTATCCTCCTACTCTGGCTTCTAATTTCCTCTTCCTGTCCCATATATAAAACAGCTGGGTGCGGTTGTCTGATGAGACCAGCTGCAGTGGTCTCCCAAGCTATTTTACCCCTTCCTGCCTGTTGCACGAGCTGTGCTCAATTTAGGGATAAAGGAGGGAGGTGAGTAATTTTTGGTTTGTTGGTGGGGCTTTTTTGTTTTGTTTTTTTTTTTTTTTTCTTCTTCTCCTCATGGCTGATTTAATCTCAATTTTTCTAAGCCTCTCAGAAGTCAAATGAGTACTATCACTGTATCTGTTCTATCAGAGAAACTGAAAAGAAAATGTAGTAAGGAAGGAGTAGCAATTCAAGAGATGCTTAGAGAGAAACCCCAGAGCCGAAGCTAGAAAAAGGATGTTTGTAACTCCTTCTGATTTAGAGTGAGGTGGAGCTACTTCAGTTATATGAAGAAAGAAAGGTTTTCAGCCAAGCTGCAAAAGGATGAGAGCTGTGGGGAGTTTCAGCTGTGAAAACAAGACCTGCTCTGAATGTGAAGACTAGAGAGGTCGAGGCAAAGAGAATCTTCTCAAATTTGTGACATAAAGAGGCTAGTAATCAAGTGGGGTAGTTCACTGTGATTGAGATCAAGACATGGTGGGAAGTGCTTAAAATATAGGAAGAAGGAAGAGCATAACTAAAATTATGCTGGGCTTCAGCTGGTGGCCACACATCCATTACACTTCAGTGATGCCAGTTAAGATTCCTGGTATGAACATGGGGAGTCAACAGACAAGTCTTTAGTCTTGAAAGGAGGCTGAAATATATTAAAGGATAACAGAATTTAGATGTGGCACAGAGCAGAAGTCCCACAGAAAACTGGAGGAAAGAGTGGGAGAGTCCTTCTAAAAGATTAATTGAAGAAATAAGGCATTTGGGATATGGTGTTGTCAATGAAATTAGGGGTGTGAGGAGGTAAATACTTATTTGAGCATACGCACTGAGAGCGTGGAAAATAATGGTATGTAGAGGGAATCAAAATGGAATAAGTGGCTGTAAGATTTGTCTAGGAAACGATCGCTTGACTCTAATGACAGCATCTTTATTGAAATGTGAGGAGGAAAGCCAAAAAAAAAAAAAACCCCAGGTCTGTGTAATGGTACTGACAATACAGAATGAGATTAGAGATGAAAGTCAGTTGTTGTGTTTCTGTGTTGTTATTTTTTTGTTTGTGTGTTATAGGAGGAAGAGATTGTTCTGTATTTCCATTTTAAGAGTAAAAACAAGTGCCATGTGAGCCCAAGGGGGAAGCTCAGGAGGTGGTCATGGGCTGGCTGGAGGAAAACAGATGAGAAACTTGGGCACCTGCAGCAGAGAGTATATGGAAGAGACTTGGGGGTAATCACTGAAGGCAAGGGTAAACTGATAAGGGGAAGACCGAGTCACTCACCGTCAGGCTTCTTTTGAGAGATTGTCACAGTCTTGTGCAGTGAAAAGGGAAGCAGAGAAAGGCAAAGATCTGAATTGAGGTCATGGGGATTGAAGTCCAGAGACTTCTTTGTGCTGGGAGAGGTGTTCTGCTGGGACGAGACCAAAACAGGGAAGAATAGGTTTGTGGTGGGGAAAGTCATTCTGGTCACAGGCTTTTGCCAAAGACATTCTTGAGCATGAGAGCAGGGGTGGAGGAAGCAGATGTTTGAGGGACTTGGCAAAGTAGACAAAAATGTTGAGGCACAGAAGAGTTAGGAGAGGGGGAAGGAGGGAGCAGCATGCAGTGAGAATCACCAGCAATGGAGGCGGGTGCTTGAGGGCAGATGCAGAGTTGTCTGCCCTTTGCTGATCCTAGGCAGGCCCTGCATTTGAGAAATGTGAATTAGTGAATAATAAGAACGCATCCAAATATAACAAAGCAACCTAGCGGCATCTGTCTGGAAAAATAATCAGAGTCAGAAGGGTAATTTTATAACTGTCAGTGCAACTCATTACATCAGCAGTGAAGAGCCACGTTAGGGTGTGCGGGGAGAGAAGGAATCCCGAGAACGCTGTTTCATTCCGCTGCTTCCCAGCAGACTGCCATTGCCCGGGGGTGCAAATGGGGCAGAGAGGAGAGAAGGAAGCCCTGGCAACCGCAGGCAGTGCAGAAGGTAGAACAGAATGGTCACTTAAAAATAGGCTTTTTTAAAAGCCCATACAAGAGCATCCAGTTTTCCTTGGGGAAAACAGTCGGTTATTCTTGCACCTAGTGCAGCATCCAACTGAGACAGGGTGCCCTAGATGTGGGGAAAGCTAAATAAACAGGCTCGCAGCTGATGCGTTGACCTCTACCAAATTAGAGAAAAATGGTCTCCAATGACATCATACAACTGTTCCTCACATATTTTTCCGATGTTTCACAACATGATGGTATTTCTTAGCAGCATGTTTCCCATCAAACATGGATTCCCATTTTATGAACTCTCCCTCATTTTAGTAAGAGAAACATGATTTGGAAAGAGTTTGTAACAAAAAAAAAAAAAGCTAGCTCTGTCAAACACATCTGTAAACATTCAGCTCTGCTTCACACAAGGGAGTTTCATCTGTGAATGCTGCATCTAGGAGTCAAATGCAGAGATGAGGCAGGATATTCTCAGCACCTATTTATAGAAGAATGTATAAAATACTATAAACTCTGCCACGTGTGACCAAAGCCACATGACCCAAATATGAAACTATTCGCTTGAGCCCATGCAAACAGCAGAAGCAAAACAGCTTAAAAAACAACATAAAAGCACCATCAGGAAACATGACAATGAGTCCTGTGTCATTTCATGTTTCATGCAACACAAACCTGACGCCTTACACCTTAGGTTGCTAGACATTAATCAAACATACTGCCACTTGAAAGGATAATGCTGTCGAAGGAGAGAAGCCTTTTGCATATTCACTTTGTATTCTTTAAGAACTGCAGACCGAAGTAATGAATGGCATTTTAGACAATTTTTCACATGCGGAGCCAGTGTGTCATACAAAATCTCTTATTCCATACCACGCTGTCCTTCCATGTTATGCTGCTTGTTTTTCAGTACCAGGATATCCTTTATTACTTAATTTTTTTTTTAAAGATTACTTTTGGGCAAAAGAATGGCTTTACTGAGCTGAACTGCTGTTAGTATTTCTTACTGCAGAAGCAGCTGTAACGGCTATGTAAGCATTGTAAATCCCCTATCCTTTCCTTCTGACTTTGCCTCGTGCTTTCCCTAGAAGCATGACATTTACTGACAGCTCATAGTGGAGCTGGGAAAAAGTCCTGGTTTTGCTGCTTGAGAACAATTTCAAAGGATTCAACCAAGTGTCAAAGTCAGATTGAACAGAAAAGTGTCTGTTCTATTGACCTGTTCTGGTGGCTGTGATTTGTAAAGAGCATAGATAGGGCAAATGCAAAATTATTTCCAGTTCTCAAATGCTTAAGCTCTGATGAAGCGTGTATTTGCAAATTCCTTTTCTTTCCTCACCATCCCTCTCTCCGATGTCCATGCCCTCCTTTCTCAGTCCCTGCCCTCCTCCTTTTTTAAGACAACCAGTTTTAAGGCTGGAAACTTACCAATGCCTATGTGATGACATCTCTGCTAGCAAATTTTTGGATAAGCACGATGTGGTCCATGATCTGGGTTTCACGTGTCCATGCTGAGATCACTCATATAATGCTTTGCAAAGCATTATAGAATTGTTGCTGGAGGACGTGGGCCATAGCCTTGCCTGACCTTAGGATGCAGGCGCGGAGGAGAATTGCTGAAGCTTGGCTCTTGCTTTAGTCTGGTGAACTGAAGCACAGGCTTGTCCGATCAGTTTGTATGCCAGGCAAGTTAGGATGACAGCATGGGTTCAGACTTTAAATACAACCGAGACTGGGATGCCTCTGGGTCCTCCCTACTTACATGTTTTTCGCATGGTATGGCTTCTTCAGTGGGGAACTCCCCCAAAAAAGATATATGGCCTGACACTTAGCAGAGTGGCAGGCAAGCCTGTGGAGTCTGCTAAAACATTTGTGGGAGTCTGGAAGCACTTTAGAGGCTGATAGATAAGAAGTTAGAAACATCTGAAGTTTTGAGGAGGAAAACAAGATTTATGGTGACTATGAAGAGCAGGAAATCGAAACTGTTAAGAAATCAGCTTCAGGTCATCATAAAGTTCTGATCCCTAGTTTCACATTAAGGAACAGAATACTACTAGAAAATCCTGCCTGTGGTAATAAATAAAATTAATAATTAGCTACTATATACTGGTTTTCATCTATAGATCACAGTGATAAGAAGAACACAGTGAAAGTCTAATTTATTGCAGCTAAATAGTTAACTGTTAAACATTTCTTTTTGTGGGACTGTAAATTCTACCTGTTGACATAAGCTCAATCTTAGCTGCTTTCTGGACTTAGCTGCTTTATCGTTTAGAATTAACTCCTTGCAGACATTTTCAAGAGTTATTGTTTCTTGCAAGTGTATTATGAAAAGGAGAAATCCCAAAGGGGAGAAAGAGAAATAAACTGGCAAAAGACTTGGGCACTAATTGTAACCATGGCCACGTTTATTGTTATACAAATCAATTAGGACCATATTTTGTGAGTCTTAATTGAGGAAAACTGCCATTGTTTTTTATTGCAAAACTTGGTCCTAGAGTATGTAATCTTTTAATCAAGTTATTTGTCTACCACTGTAGGAAACACTTTTTTTAGTACACTCTAAAAATGTAAGATCATGTTGCAAAGTGTACCTACTGTACATCTTCTTAATATAGGTAATAAAATTCTGAAGTGCATGTTGAAACAAAATGCTAGTGAGAATTCTTGTATTACTTAAAGGCTTTGGAATTTGCCCCATATTTAACCACAGATTTTGGCCTTAACTCTGAAAAATTATTAATAATTTGGTGATCCTTTGTTTTTGTTGTCCCAACTGAAGACCTTTCAACCGAGCTTGGGGTTCAGGCAATGAAGAGCAAATTTGAAAATTAAGTTCTTTACCGTTGTCCAAAATTGATTGCTCAAATTATTGGTCAGTGTTGCATAACATACATTTATAAATATATCTTTTAATACCTAATGCATGTGTCCACATTACTACAAAGAATTACTGCAAGCGTGAAGAAGACACATAAGACTAGGATGATGTCTTTATTGTATTTTTAGAGAAATCCAAGGGATATCCTTTGGTGTAGGTTTGTTTATTTGAACAATTAATAGGGATGTATGTCCCTAAATGTGGCTGGAAGCTGCACTTGGAAGCAGGCCAGAACCCACACATTTAGACATATCTGATGGCTCAGTGTGATCGCAGAAAATAGACTGGTGACCCATAGCTGTTGGATCTCTTTAGAGAATTGTGGAAAAAAGGAGTCAGGTGGAAGCATGGGTTTGAATCTTTGATTTATCTAAGTCATTGGTATTTTTGCCAGACTTCTTTTTCAAGTCTGATGAGAGTCATATGAAGAAGTGTGTGTCCTTTTTAAGTTACGTATGACAAGGATACTGACTGGTGATAATGCTTATGTTTATTGTGGCCTTGAACCAAAGCCAAACAGATGTCTTTGGAAAGTTTGGATGCAAATGTAAACTTTGAAGCCCTGAGTAATTCTTGATGTGATAAAGGTGTGTTAATGTACTTTGTACAAGAAGGACTTCATAAAAAAAATATATCAAGGAATTTCCCCTGCCATTCAGTGAGGTCATGCTGGCAGCCAAAATGATTTGTCTAACATGGATGGTGGCAAACATGCACTTTTCCTTTTTAAGGAAGAATAAGCTGGAAGGGGTGAGGGTGGCAGGGATCTCAGAGGGAAGCAGGAGGTCTACCGGTAGCATAAAAGGAGAAGGATTGCAGGAGGAGGTGCTGCTTTGGTGATCTTTTTTTTTTTTTTTTGGAAGGGTGAAGGGGAACTTCTAAAAATAGTAAAATATGATCGTCCAGTACTGGCTTTTGTTACCATCACCCACTTGAGTTCTGCTTTCAAGATTTATTATATCACTCTTAAATCTCTTGGAGTCATTACAATCTTGCCTTTCATCTAGTCTGTATATAAATAATTGATCATCATAAGGATTGAAAACTGTGGAAATGAAGACAGCTTAACACAGATATTCTTTATGACATCAATTACAGGGGGAATCATTTGATGAGAACAGAGAATATTTCAAATGGTACAATAATGCTAGCTCCTAAAATTACTTTGTATTTGAAATGAAACGTGTACACTGATTGGTTCTGTTGCCAGTTTATGGGGAAAGTAGATTATGGTTCAATGAAAAAGATGGTTAATTATCTGCACACAGGGCTTGCTTCACCCCTCCCCTACTTCTCTTTTACACTAGTGTAACTCTGTTGAAGTCAGCTGTGTACAAATGGTGTAACACAGTGGTGAATCAGGCCTATATTTTGTAAGTAATTTATTGCAAGCATTTGCAGTACTGAGAGAGGAAACGTTCAGGCGTGTTCGCTACTGAGATTTAAACTCCCTGAGCGTGTGTTCTGTTGGCAGCAGTCACGTGTGATGGGCCAGGGGTGTCATAGGGTTAAGCACTGAGTACTACAACAGTAGCTGAGCACATTTATTGTATTAAAACCTGGTAACATGCTAAAATACTGTAAACAGCATCATTAAGCCTGTTGAAAGGAAGGCGAAGTTCAAGTGATTTTTTTTTTTTTTTTTTTGGAGATACTTAATGTAGTGTTGACTGGTGAATTTATATGTTTGGCCTGACTGGAGAGGACACTTCCTCTCCCTTTTGTTAGCTGTCGTGTTGGTATTTTGAGTCATTCCACTGTTCATCTGTGTCCAGGCGATAGGTGGTTTGGACCAATATTCCAACTAAAGGGAAATGTAGCAGTATTCATGCCGTTCTAGGAAGTGTTCGGTGGTGTCTGGAGGGCTTGTCTTCTCCTGTGCCTCTGGTTGCTAGGAGCACACTGAACACGTGCAGAGCGATAATAACATCTTATTTGATCTGTCGGTGGAAAGAATGTCATGCCAAAAAAACCCACTGTACTTCAATCTGTGTGAACAAGTCATAGTGACTTTGTTGTAATGAGTACTAAAAAAAAATAATCTTAGAAGGTAATATGTTAAGAGTTGGGTTTTATATGAACCGCTTCTAGAACTAGACAATGTCAAACAGAAATACTTCATGTAATTGTTTTATGGTGGACAATCCCAGGAAATGATAGGAACTGAGCTGCAAAAGCAGAGTTACGTGGTGAGCTTGAGCTCCTGTACATTTGCAGTCACTGAAGAAGGTCCCAATTAGCGTGAGTGAGAAAGGCAGTATTAGCTCTGGGTGTGTTTCATGTATTTTTCAGGAGAAGTATCTCTAGTTTGAATTTAGACATGTATCTGTTCCATTGCTATCTAATGTAAATTCCTTTGGCACAGGGTTGGCATGGTTGTATATTGTAACTGCAAAGTTTGGGGAACTGGAATGAGAAAGATTCCAAAAAACCTTCTGTTCCTGGTGATAGCTAAACATTAGCATTTATCTTGCTGAGGATCCAATTCAGCAAAATACTGAAGTGTTTGCTTTGAAATCAGGTCTTCAAACTGAAATATTTCAGTACCAGTTTTCCACAGATACTGTGTGAATAATTAAAGTATAGGTTGTGGTGGGGGCTCCTTCTGTCACAATATTATCACAATAGGTCCGAAGAGTTCCTTTTCTTATTGTTATTTATTCCTTTTAGGACAGACCCCAGTAGCCCGCCTTACTTATGCTGTCCATGTACTAGTATCAGTAGGTACAAAACAGTTGGTTTGCAGGCAGAGCAGGGATATGCAGGCAGCGCTTGGACGCCTTTGGATGTTTTAGTCTATGTTCTGTAAGGAGTTTGAAGGAGATGCTGGATTATACTGTGAAACACTTTTGGATTTTATGGTATTGTCTTAGACAAAATATTTGTATTCCGGCTCTTTCACAAGCGAGCTGGCACCAGAATTTCATCAAACCTCTGCTTCCAGATAGGGTTTTGAAAGGCCACAAAAGACCATTGGCTCTCCCAATCTAAAGTGATGTCTGTGTAGCCAGAGAAGAATATATTGACATCATTGAGAGGTAGGAACGATGACCCACCACTAAATGTGAATAAGTTCAGCATGGAAGACTCCAGTGCTTACAATGCATTTAGTTCCTTTATGGAATATTATTTATTGTGGGTTGTTTTTTAGAATTCTTCTCCCTCTACTTCTTTCTTTCATATCTTAGTGGTGATCACATCTAGCAACAGCTGGAAGAACATCTGCGTTGCATATTGACCCTGTCAGTTATGCTTGTGTGAAATCTTATATCCTAACGAATATCATTAGACTGTTTTTGCAGAAGCTTTTGTGACCTTGTTAGAGATAGCATATTATCACGGGTGAAAAGGAAAAAAAAAAAAAAGGAAAAAGAAGTAGTAACGGCGTACAGCCATGCACAGCATATGACTGACATATAATTTCAAGATATTGAGTTAGAAGGAGAGCTGGGCATCCAGACATCGAGACAGAAGATAAGGGAACTTTGTGGGACAAAGAGAAGTTTAGAGACAGACTGGGCAGCAGAATAGGTTGCTTGAACTAGCTGGAAAGAAAATGGTGCTACTATCATACAGTAGCAGCCATTTTGAATATTACTTACTTGCACATTTTTCAGGCCAGTCTTGCACAAATCACACTCTGAACAAATTTCCAGATTTTGGTACCAATGAATTGCATATAGGTGGTTCTTAATTGTAACTTTACGTAAAGTTAAATGCATATGATTAATGATAGGGTTTCATTTCCAAGAGTTTCTGATTGCTTTAAGATAATGGGAACCACAAAGTGTAATACAATATCTTGTTGATTTAGACAGTAGTTTATTTTGTGTATTTCTCCATTTGAGAGACACTCAGGTATGAAGAACAGATGTGCAGATGTTAGCCTGGTGTGTAGTGTGCCCAGAGGGAGAAGTGTAGGTCAGGGATGATTTTTAAAACAGATTTCTTTTTAAGGTGTGGGATGTAGTACCTTTAGGGGTTATCTTTCTGAAACTTCTAGATGACATTTCTAAATTGCTGCTGAGAAAACAAGCCCTTCCATCTCCATAATATCAAAAGGAAGCTGTGCCTAAGAAGTAAATGTAATATCTGTTCCCACTGCTGACAGATGTACTTTTTGTTTGCTATTTTGGAAAATGTTCAAAGTTGTTTTTACGTTGCAAATTGCAGCAGTGTCCTCTGGGAAAATAAGTATAACACTTTTAAAGTTGTGTCATCACAGTTACTGACTTCTGCAACTAAAGGTATAAAGTTAAAGGTGAGAAAGCTACAGTATGTTCAATTGATTATGAATAGTGGTGGACATTCATATTCTAAGGACATATGCAAGAAGAAATTTGAAGACAGGAAGTGGAGATGGCCTGTGCAAATTCAAGGACAAGTTACATCTTGTACTGAAAAGTACTGAACTTTTTCAGCCATTCATTTAAGAAACTAAATATAATTGTAATAATGCAGCCTTTTAATGTCCTTTAGTAATCTCTAACCCTGGATCTGTATGCAGTTTATAAAACGTAGCATTACTTTATCAACTGCAGTGGTATATGTGAGCCCAGATCACAGGCTGGGACACTAGTTAGGTGTCCACTACACTAGGTTCTGTGCAGGTGGGACAAAACCAGAAATTATACTCGTAGCCAAGACTGGGTGTTAGTGCAATGCAGATAAAGGTTACACAACTCTGCTGTCTGGGAACACACGTAATCCTGGGTAGAACTAGCAGAAAGTCTGTCAGTCATTGAAAATTTGCCCCATCTTTAAATAATTATTAGCTGACACTCCCAAGGTGGGTTTCATGTCATCAACTTCAGCTGCCTGCTTTTTTTTTGTCCTGGAACGTGTCCTGAAATGGAGGGATGAGCTAGGGGCACCCCAGCAGTGCCTTGATCTCTCCATCAATGCTAAGGGCAGGATGGACAGCCAGCTCAGATGGGACTCTTGGAACTGTTAGACAGCTGAAATTAGGTGAACCTCAGCCTGCCTTGGTAAAAGGGGACCTGTCTCCTGTTATTATTTCTTGCTCACCTTTTTTTTCACTGAGTGTCCAGCTTGTTTCAGACCCTTCCTATGTTCAAGGACTGATTGCTTTCCTCTCCCCACTCAATACTTTAAGGATTCCTTGGCTGGCTTACTGTGCAGCTTTGAGCCTCCTGGAACATGTGGGTTTTCAGGCAGGAAGGTGTCTTCTAGCAAGGAACTGCACTGGTCAATATTTTCCTTACCAGCAATTCCCCATCTTCTCCCTTTCTCTGCAGAAGAATGGCCTGAAGACACAGATGTCCATATGGTGTGACTGCATTGGCTGTGTAGGTTCTTCTTTGCTACAGCCTCTATATTTTATCTCCCTTATCTGTATTTAAA
The DNA here is from genome assembly GCF_964199755.1 of Larus michahellis. NCBI lineage: Eukaryota > Metazoa > Chordata > Aves > Charadriiformes > Laridae > Larus > Larus michahellis. The sequence continues at coordinate 33,798,269 of NC_133902.1, forward strand.
AAAAAAAAAAAAAGGCAAGGGGGCAATCATGGGTATAGCCCACTTGACAGGGATGTTTTAGGCTAAAACTATTAATGTTTGTAAGGCACTTGGAAAGCCTGTGCAAGTATAAACTTTGGCGCTATTGTAATGTTCATTGAGAGCTTCTGAAGGTGAACAATGTAATTCTTTCAACAGCTTTTGCACATAGAAAGATATGACCCATCACTAAATTATTGTATGAAGTTAATTCAACAAAATAAAAGTTTGATTGAACTCCTAGACCTATTGGGCTAATAAGAACTTCTTCTTCAGCTAGCTCCTACAGCCCAGATTGTCCAGATAGCCTCATAAAAATATAAGTAATACTCCTGTAAAGAGGGAAGCTGAAGTACCTCCATGGCAGAACTTTCGGAATTCCTCTACTTGCTTTGGTTCCTTTCCCATTAAAATCATTGGAAAAACCTGTTCTTGACTTTAAGGGGAGCAAGGTTAAACTAGCACAGAATGTTTTGAAAATTCCAAACTAGTAATTTAATCTTTGGATTTAACCATAATGGCCCTTGCAAATTTTTTTCCAAAGCTGCACTGAAAATAAACGATGTGTTAGTCCCTAACAAATGGTCCTTAGTAAAAGCATGTATTATGCTTGCTTTGAAAAGTCATTTATTTCTTATGGTGGGTTTCTGATTCAGCTGTCTCCCCAGCATACTGTTTTAACGTTTTCTCCCTTCTAGGAGTTTGTATAAACCCTGCAACTTGCTGCGTTTCTTTACAGCAACACATGTGCATCTGTGCATAACAACATGAAGAGGATAACCTCAGACTTATTAGCACGGTTGTCTTCAGATTGAAAAATACTTTCTATAGGTTCATTTCTTAGAATCAGCTTCCTGATTTCTTGCTTATTAAATCATGTTGTGTTTATGAAATAAAAGACTCCCAGGCTGTCAGTCAGAACCCTAAAGCCTTTCGCAGACCATAAATTCACATTCCAGTAGTTATAAATAGAAAACACTATTGCAATGGTTGTAAAACTCTCTCTCTGATGATTGTATGTTGTAGTGCACCAACAAATCAGAAAAGGAGATGGTTGGGATACTGTTGTCAACATCTTTTTTGCTCAGAATTTCCATCAAGCCAATAAGTGAGCTTGTGCTGATGATTTGTGGTATCTGTTATCACCTTTCGTCAAACTCTGAAGAGAAAGGAAATACAGGATATTCCAGATGGGAGTTGGGTACATGTGTGCTGAGGAATCTGTTTGTTTCCTCTGATTGTTAGTGAAGGACAGTGGGGGTGCTCTTGATTGTTGCGTTATTTTTTGTGCTAATGACCATATTCAAGTGACTTATGTTAATGTGCTGTAATTTACAATTCTTTTGGGATGGAGTGTTCATCTTTTCAGTAATTGTTGCTGCTGTTGTATGCTTTGCAACACTGTATATTAGAAGATGCAGAAATTACTCTGCAGAAGTGTAAATTTCCTCCTTTTAACTGTGATCCGATATTCCCCAACTTTATTACTCTTGGAATAGGTCACACTAGGATACTATCTTCTGTGGTGTCCTGGTTTAATCAATAGTAATATAATTTTCAGAACGTGTTTCACAATTAAGTTTCTGGACATTTTGTTAAAAACAGAAGTATTTGATATCGAGAATTAAATCTGCAACATGCCAAGGTGTTTTTTTCCTCAATAACTGCTGCTGTGGAATGGTGTATATCACTTTTGGTTTGGGGTATTCACTCACGAATCATTCACACTTCTCATACATCAGCCGCAGAAGAATATCTGTACCCAAGTTGTAGGAGCAATGGCAATCTACTGAAAATTATAAGAATGACACAGCCTGTTCTGGGACGGGCTGTTTAGGTGAGAAATTAAAAAGGCAATATAATACAAGCTGAGATGCAGAAGCTGTGCAAAAGATAATTGAAAAATGCCTGACTGCATAAGACCAATGATCAGTCTAGCCTGCTTCTGTTTCCAGCAGAGGCGTAGAAGAGACTGTTTAGGGACAGCGTGCAAACTTCGCCACTTCTACGGTCTGTTCTCATACTCTCTCAGCATCACAGCTGGTGTGCTAGCGATGTTAGAAACCATATACCTGAATAGTCTTTTCAGTGTTCATGGAGCCATTTCTCAGGAATTTGCATCATTCCCACTTGAAACTGTTGATACTGGCTGCCTCAGCAGCCTCCCATGGCAGCAAGTTCCAGAGGTTTAGTACTCGCTCTGGAAAGTACTTTCATCTGAATTAAATCAGTTTCCTATTAGTTTCATAGAGTGTCCCCTATTACTCTTTCTAGTATTGCAGGATTTTATTCTTTTTGATCCTACTTGCATTCAGTTATCCACTTTTTTCTGATATTGTAAACTATGATCATATCTCCTTTTTGACGTTCCCCTCTCAACGGAACGGTCCTAGACTCTGTCGGAGACACTACATCAATGAGATAGTTGCTCTGTCCCGTTGACGATTTTAATTGGTCTTCTCTAAATCTTCTGTAACCTCATTACAGAATAAAAAAAAAAACAAACCTCTTACCTATGTGCTGCAACAAGTATGTCAAGCATGAGGCTCTCACGAGCAACCTCAGCAGTAAAGGTGGAAACGAATAGTTCACTGAGCATCTGCGATGGCATTATCATCCTTCTTATGTCTTTGTCATCAACTGGTCCCACTAATCACAAGATAGCATCCTGCTTTTGATGTGTTCAAAGAATGTTTTACGATCAGTTTGGGCATCATTTGCCAAGTCTTCAAATTCTTTTTTAGCACTCTTTATTTCATGTTTATATTTGAGCTGCTTTATTTTATGAGATTTTTCTGTCCTCGCTTCAGAAAGCTTTCTGTTGTTTGGGTGTTTTTGTGGGTGGGTTGTGTTTTGGTTTTTTTAATGCTGATCTGCCTTTGAAAGCTTCCTTTGCTATCCTATTGAGCCATCCGTCCAGAGGCGGTTTGGACTGCTTTGTTTTCTTTTTGGTCTGTGTCACACACATTACCTAAGCTTCTAGTACAGTATATGTCATGGCTATCAGGCTTTCTGTAGACTTCTTGGCCTTTGAACTAGCCCTTTCAGAGTTTTTGGAGGGAAGAGAGTGGGAGTTGGGTTTTACTTTTTTATAATTGCTAATTTTTTTAACATAACTTTTCTTGAAATTGAATAGCCACAAACTAGACTTTAGCCTTCTCTCTTTTTCTAGTTTTAAGCCATATGATGATGACTAGTGCAGAAGACCTTTCCCATTAATAGCTGTTGTCCTGTGCACCATTTTAGGCTGACTCCAATATGGTTTTTTTAAGCAGCAAGCATTTGCGGGTCCAAAAAATTAGATTTCTGTATCTTAATGAAGCATTAACTCAGTCTGGTGAGGTTAGTTGTAGTCTCTTTGAATTTGTACCTGACCTAAATTTCCAGCTTCTCTAATTTCATGAAGCTTTTCCTGAGCCAGTGATTCTGGCATTGCTCTAATCAGAAGGTTGGTGGCACAGCTATGTTAATAATAACATTCATGCTTTTCATCTACAAGGATTCCATTGTGCTTCTTTGTTCCCCATAACATTTTTAGGCTGTGCTACTGTATAATATCCTTCACGTACAGTGCCTCTCCCTGACCTGTATGTCCTATGCCATCATTCCTATCAAGTAGGTAATACCACATCTCATTAGTTTTCCTCCTTCCCTCACACTCCAAGAAGCCTATTGTAGCAGGGTTGTCATTTGGTGCCAAGCATTTTAGCTCCCTCTCTAACTCTTTAGGCTTGTAGCATTAATGTAGAAGTACTTCCAAGCATTGGCCTTACACCATTGCTTACTGTTGCCTGTGCAATTCAGTTGGCATGGTAGGCAGTCTAACTTACTCTTCCTTATTCACTGAGACTGAGCTGCGTACTTTCCTCCTGACTCTTTTAGGAATGCGTTGCACTTTTGTTATGACCACCTCATAGGTTGCCTCAGTCTGAAATGAGGGCTCCTGCCCCTATTGGCTTGACCCCTGCTTCTAGGTTTGATGCTTCTCAATGACTGTTTTAGTTTTCCATAGCGATATGCTGGTTTTTATGACGAATAGGCAGCCCATCCATCCTGCGCAGGTTCCAGATGGCTCCCTGGGTCCCAGCATAGCCTCCCAGCATAGCCAAATTCCTGCTGTCTACACTATCATCTCCTCCATGCCCTGGTATCTTGTCTTTTTGGCCTTGAACATGGCTTTTTAGAGGATATTACTATGGAAGTCCTGCCCAGCTCCTTTTCAGCAGTCCAATTTTAACCTTCACAACAACCCTTTTATATCACAGTACCAAAGTGGACAGTTACTATAGGCTTTTCCCCTGCAACCTGGATATAGTGTGAAAATTCCTACCTCTTCACCTGACAGACGTTACCATGGGGTCTTCTTGGACATCAGAAACCCAGATATCTGTGCCACAAAAAATAATCTCCTACTTCCAGCTAACTCTTCCTATCTTTGACAATTCCCTTCTGGCGCAGAAGCACCCTGAGCATGAGAGGACACAGTGACAAAGACTTACTCTGTGGATTAAGAAGACAACACGGAATCCTTGTATCAATTTGATGAGTAAAATTAAGGTTAATTGTACAGTCATTAATTTCATAAGCACCCCATATAAGCTGCTCAGTTCAGCTAATGTTGCAACATCACCAGGTAATAATAGTTTCTTTGCACTCACAAGAGATGCTGGTGCCCAGGTTGCCAAGCATTAGCCTTGGGTGATGCCTTCTGATTAACCCAGACTCCTGGCTGACTGTTGCAAAGGAGTCACTGACTTGGGGACATTAGCCTGTCCTGGGCGGTGCAAGCAGCAGCAATAGTAGGCTTGAAGGAAAGACGCATTCAAGGGGTCTCTGCAGGAAACAAGAGATTCACCACTGTCAAAGGATACTGAGGAGAAATGTGTTTAAAAAAAATGTTTCAAAGAACAAGAAAAAAGGGAAATTGTCCTGGTTTCCCATATGGAAAGCAGCATTTTTTGGTAAAATTTTGGCAAGTCTGTTCAAGGCAGATGAGGAAAACTGAAGTCAAGGGTTAAAGTTGGACATTCTGCTTTGAGAGGGAAAAAAAAAGACAAATTCACTTGGAATGAAAATGTATTTTCATTGCTAACATAGGAAATTTTTTTATTTAATTTGAGAACTTATGTCATTAGCCATAGTGGAAGCAGAAAACACAAAACCTCTGAAAAGATTTAAAACCAATGCAAATCTTTCAGATTTTCATTAGAGAGGAGAGTCTCCGGAGATAAAAGGGCTTTCAGAACCTAAACACCTTTGGTGCTTCAGTAAACCAGCCCAAGTTTTGCCTGAGAGCTGAAAGATATTCCCTGTGGGTCCTTTATGCTCCTGTCTGCAGAGTTGATTGAGTGAATATGCAGCAACAAGGAACATTCTTATACCCTGTGTCTGGCATTTGCTGGCTGATATTTTTAACTTAAGGCAGATACAGTTCGATAATGTTGCTTGCACAGCTTAGTAGTATTCATCAAATACGGAAATGACTTTGATAAATACGCCTTGCTGCATCTTCACGTTTTAGCAGCAGTCATGTTACGTTTTATGTTTGAAGAACTCAAGTGTGGACTCCTGGGAGGGTGTTAAATCACCACTGGACTTTGGATCCTGGAGACAGAGTTAAAACACTTTAACTGTAAAGTCTGCCTGAAGAGTCTATGAGGATTCCTTAGGTAAGGTGGCAGGAGATAAGAATTCAGAAACTTTTCTGCTTTGAAAAGGAAAACACTTTTTCAGCCTAAATAGGTGTAGTTTTCTATGACGAGCAATGTGAGGAGTTTTCCTGACTGAGGGCCAGCAGGCTGATGGACATCTTGGTGGGTGGCAGGGGCAGAGAAGCGGTCTCCAAGCTCTAGGGACAGACAAACAGGACCTTTAATTTCTCCCCCCTGCAGACTGTTTGACCATGTTTTGAGTGTGACATCATAGAGATTTCTCTGTGACAAAAGTGGGTGTATCTAAGTTGTCGCCTATTTTCTCTAACCAAACGAAACTCAGTGCAGACATTTGTGTTACTGTTCAAGCACTGAAGGCCACTTTCAAGATCTGCCTCTTGACATGTCTTCATTTTAGCGCCAGCTACTTTTAGCTGATACATCAGTGATATTAGATCCACGAACATAGTGATTACACTTTTTTAAAAGTAAAAATTCAAACTAGACAACAGTGTGTGCATGTTTTTTAATAATAATTTTCACATAGCTGGAGTTGCATTTGCCACAGGGATGCTTTGTGATCATGTTTGAGTGAAGAAATGAACAATGATACCAGAAACTGAAGGGAAAACTGGTTATAATGTCACAAGCTGTAAAGAATTTAGGTTTTGAACAGCTCTGTAGTAATGCATTACATATTTCCTGTGTGGGTTGATGTTTGTGCTAAAACCTTTCACTTTTTGTGAATATTTTCATGGATTTACAGCAATTACTCAACTATTTACAAGGAACAGAATGTGACCCCCATTAATCATAACTAATCAAATTCAGCATGTTCAGTCATAAAATTTTCAGTCACTGTTTTCACTGCTTTCATCTTTATTCATATTTTCCAAGTTAGTCATGATTCATAAATTAATATTTACAGCTACCACGTGCTGGTATCTGAGAGCTTTTTCTTTTTTTCGTAGACACTTAGTTTAACTGGTACGTAGCCTGGAGACATGACCCACTCTAAGCTAGAATTGCTGTCTTTCTGGGAAATTAATGTTTATGCAAATTGCAGAACCTGACAGCTCCTGGAGATGATAGTCCTTTATCTATAGGAGAGGGAAGAAAAGTAGGGCAGAGGGAGCTTGCGCTGTGTCTTGTCAGTGAACCTCAGCTCTGCTTTGAGGGTTGAGGGAAACGCACAGCCTTCAGGTTACTTCAACTTAGTCACCTCAAACTGCTGCCATGTAGCAGGTAGTGTGGTACGGTTTTTTTTAACTTTTTGAAGTCATTTGGTAGAGGACAACTGAGTACTCACTTCTTATGGTTTTCTCTGTAGCAGTTGTTAAGATACAGTAGGAAATCTAAATGCAACTAGTGAATTTGTCACTGCTGGCTGATGACTGGTGCCGCTGGTGGTTTGAGACCTGCATGGCGCTAAACAACAGAGACATGCTGTGCCCTGGTGTGTACTTGAAGAAAGGCCATTAAGAGCTGAAATGTCAACAGTGACCCCATGCACCTGTAATAAATGTAAGCTTTGTAATTAGTAGCAAGCTGTCTCAGAGGGCCACAGATACACTGAGATTAATTTTCACTATGGTGTGCCCAAAGTTCTTGTATAACATAAGGCAACCAGTTAACATTGTCAGGAAAGACTATCAAGTTACGGCATGTCTGGCTTGATGACAGAGCTAGACTCGAAGATCTCAGTGGCAGCAACTGTCTTTCCATACGTTTTTCTGGAGCTCACCACACCCTACGAGTGCAGAACAGAACAGCTGCAGAGGCACACCTCTATTGTGTGTGTCTCTGTTCCTCTGATTCATTATGCATCATACTTACTATAGTAACCAATATTTCCAGGGTAAAATAACACCAAATGATTCCATGATTCTATATATTTTTTTACTTATAAGTGCTGTAGGTGCCAGAAAGGTAGTCAATGAACACCAGCCTGCAAAAAATCAATGCACTGAGGAACTCTTCTGCCTGTCCGTTTCAGGCTTTCCTGCTGCCTGTGAAAGGCAGGTGGCTCTGGGTTCATATAAAGAAGCCTCAGATGAGGGTAGCTGACGCTGGAGCACACTTTAGGCAAAAACGCCGTTCAAAAGCTATCATAAAGCACGTCTAGACTGGAATTTGTAGTTGAAAGGAAAAACTATTATCCTTTGGGTTGAAAAGTGACCCATGGCTTTAGGCATTAGTGATTTTTGATAAATGACCCGGTCTTCCTTCTCCCCCGTGTGGGAGGCAATTGGTTTCCACTGTAAACCTGAACTGTAGACAACTTGCTTTATCGCATTTGTAGCAAAGGTAGCATAGTCTAATGCAACAGAGGAAAGAGGGAGCTCTTGAAAATGTCTTCCATGTGGTTATTTGTAGAAATAATCTGAAATAACAATATAGCGCTTCAAACTTGAAACGTGTAATACATTTATTAACATACAGGATCTTTTTTCTCCTATTTTATGAAGTCGTTGTGTTTTCATGAAATATATATTAGCATGATTTTTGGCTTGTTATAAATGGGACGTTGCTATCGCATATGAACTGTTTTGGTCAAGAGCCATGTTAACTGCCCCATCAATTACACTTCTAAATGCCTGTCAAATTAAAAAAATGCAGCTCTGGGCCCCTTAGGGTTTTTCCTTCTCTTAGGCAAAGACTTTTTTGTTTTCGCTCACTACTTTTGATCTCCTTATCATTCTGGAAATTTTCTTGCTTGGGTTTCATTTTGGGGGGATTTGGGTTTTTGGTTTTTTAAGGAGAGAAATATCTTTGTGTGGGAATCAGAATGAGCATTGTGAAATCCAAAACTCCTTGGGATGCTGAAAGAGTGAGGCTATTTAGAATTTCTTATGGGTGAGTTACTATTCTGAAGGCAGCATTTAACGTGTTTGGTAGAGTAGCAAAGTTGCAAAGGTAATTGCTGTTATATCTTATTCTGTATGTTTAAAAAAAAGGCTTACCATACTGCGCAGTGTATGTGTTAGCAAATGTTGCCATTTCAGCCATGGCCAGGCATACATTTGCATATAATTTCCCCTTAGTATATTTTTGTGCAGAACTTTTTCTGAGACCCTAAGACAAAATATCTATGCCACTTCAGAACACACAGGTACTTAATTATGTATGTTCAGTAGACCAAACATTATTGAAATGGATGTGGTGGAACACAGCTGGAGTTAAATGAACTATTGTTCTCACAGGGTAGGCTAGATTACAAACCATGAAAAAGAAAAAAGTTAAAAATCCTATGCTTTTTAATGGCTCCAACTACAAGCCTATCTCAAGACAAGCAGCTGGCAAACATATGACGTTTTCCCCCCCCCACAGATCTTATAAAAATGAATTTCACATTCATCCAGCCATGTCTCTCTAAGAGTGCCTGCTGGCACATCATTCCTGAAGGAAGCGGTCCATCTGGAAAGGTGGTTAGGGGGCTGGCAAGGCACCAGTCCTAGTGCAGAGACAGTGCACAGTGACGAGGAGCAAGGCACCCCCAGGGAAAGCTCAAAGCTTGTCCCCAGCCTCTAATGCACAGGTATGCAAACAAGAACCTGATGAGGGTTCTCTGCAGCATTGCTAAATGTTCTTTCCCTCCCAGATAAGATACCAGTAGATGGGACAAGCTCAGTGCTTCCTTTTCTACTTGTACTGCAGTACTCCGTAACTGACGGTGCAGGACGGTACGACTGTATGAGAACCTCGTGTAGTCCCGAGAGCCTCTGTGTAACATTATTTGGCTTATACATACTTTATTATGTTTGGCTGTTGGTGAGAGTCAGATGAAAATTATTTCCAGATTACAATAAAGGAACTTCAAACATAATAAGTGTTGTTAGATCATTGACCATATTAAAATAAAATTTTAAAAGGCTATACATCAATGTTCAGAGGAAACTGTTTAAAAAAAGAAAAAAATGTGTAGCATTATTGGCCTAAAGATACTGCTGAACCTTGGGAAAAGATTTGTGCCACGTTTCTTATGACACTAACATCACGGAGGATATAAACCAGTCATTGGCACTCTCTCAAGAAACACATCACTGTAATTCATTATAACAATACCACTGTGATATTTGTTCATAATATTTATGAAAGCTAGGCTATGAAAACAGTATGCACTGACTGTCAGTGGTGATGTATCATTCTTTAAAGGAGAATATACATGACAAAATGTTTTAAATGAACTCTAAAAATATACTGGTGAGTTAAAACAATTTGGCTGGTCTTGCGCTTCATGCCAGGAGGGGCTTCCCAGGATATGCTTCTGGATGACCTTTTTGAGGACATATATCAAATAGTCATGTATTTATTATGGTCCCAGTCAGTCTTCAATAGCAATGATGAATGTTGTGTAGCATACATAGTCATTACAGCTCTGTGTAATACTCTGCTCAGTTTCCAGTTGCTGTCTTTTCTATGGAAAACAGAGGCGCCTGTGTCATGTCAATCCAATAAACGCAACTTTTACCCACAAAGTGTTCCCAGTGGCATAAAGCTTTATCTGTGCTGGTACGGATGCCAGGAGCCCTGGAAGGAGGCTTCTGCTCTGCTTCCCCAGTTGTGTCTGTGCCCAACAGAGTCCGTCTCTGGTGAGTCTGGAGGCTTTATAAGCCCTCACAGCTTCCAACAGCATGCTGGGATTCACTGCAGTTCTGACGTCAGTGTAAACCTGTATTTTTTTTTGGGGGCACTGAATAAAGCAGCACACTTCTATGGCTGAATGATCCTGATGACATGCAATTTTTCCGTCTTCCCCATCAGCATTGAGGGGAACATAAGTAGCATGAATGTTCCGACATTTGTTGCAACCAGGAATGGGCTCAGTCCAGTTCCTGGTGAGAGGAGGTCAGCAGCCCTGAGTAAGCTCAAGCACAAGAGTAGGCTTCATCCTGAAGGTGCTGAGACTGGTCTGAGGCTGAGCACCAGTGGCAGGCAGAGCACATGTTATTTTACCACTTCACAAAGAGGTGAGAGATTTCACAGTGGTTTTGGAATGTAGTTTACAAGGAAGGGAAGTAGAAACCCCAACCTCTGTCTTTTCCTCGTCTCTCCAGAAAACCCTCCTGCTCTGTCCACCCTACTTCATTTCTCCCCAGCCGCTAGATTACTTGCTGTGCTGGGGTGAGGAGGGAGAGATGACAAGCAGAAGGAACAGCAGTCGCCTCTTACCATCATGCACAAAGGCTCCAAACAGAATTCACGCTTGTGTCTGGCAAAAAAAGTGGACAAATCTAAAATGACTTTTTCAGCTCAGTTTCCTGGATTCACTGGCCGTTGCATGAAGGCTTAGATTTGAGAACAATAAATACCATCACTGCAGGAAGCCCCAGATTTGGGTTGTGTGCATGCACAGCTATTTATGAATCATCCATTTTTACTTAGCCACTTCCATCTAAGGTAGTTGGCTCAGTTTAATAATGAAGTACCCTCTGAAGAAGTCCTCTGCCAGATCAGCTTATTGTTCTGGGAAAAAAAAAAGGAATCTCAATTCTAGTTTTCTGAAAGACTTTTTTAAACCAAAATGATTTAGAAAAGATAAGATAGATGCCACACTAGGCTTAGTGTGTGTAGTCAAGGGCTGCAGGTTAAAACCATAAGAATGGCAAGAGGGAAAACAATGGCAAACTGAGATGGGATTAAAAAAAAACAGTAGGAAAAGCAACTAAGAGACAGTGGATAACAGGAGGGGAAAGATTATAACTGGAGCAGAGATGTTTATGTAATGCTTTGTGCAAAAGAATATATTCTACCTTGTACCTTTAGCTTCTTCTCTAGCACTCTTGTCTCTCTCCATCTCTATTTATACCAATAATTATATATTATTTTTTTGTTATCCATTTCATCTCATGGGCTCTGAAAGTGTAATAATTTTTTGCCACTTTTTTTCCAGTTTAATTAAATTTCATGTTTATGCATTTCCTTAAATTGACATGGCTCATTGGTGTGAAAATTTCCTGTTCTCTTTCTCTACTGAGTGCGTTGTTTATTTGGAAACAATACCAGGTATTAAGAATCAATGTTCAGGTACGTGCATTTTAATCATATTAAGGGCTGGGATTGCACCTATGCCAAAGGTTACATCCATGATTCTAGCTGATAACTTAGACACGTAATTGCAAGTACAAATAACTGCCCACATATGTAATGAAGTTTCACCTGCAACACTAGAATGAAGGCCAAGGTGAAGCTGGCCAGGAGCCAAGGCTGTACCCTTCTATTTTATTGGTCTGGAGGAAATAAATGGTATTGCTCCAGATCAGGCAAGTAAGAAACTCAAGACTCCTATTAGCAGTAAGGAATTGTTAGCAAATCTTTCTGGTTGAAATTGTCAGCGTCCTTGAAAGAAAAAATGAAAAATGGAAACCAGTACACATTTGGTAGCAATTTGGTTCCCTTTTGAGCTTTAATCAAGAAGACTTAGTAATCAGTGTATCAACACTAGTGATTACTTCAGTCAGAATAATTAATAGAAAATATGATGTTTAGATTTAAGTGTAAAAAGTCAAAGGATTTAAAAGCAGGATGTAGATTAAAAAGAAAAGACTGAATATCTTCATCTGAGCTAAATAATGGTTGCTTAATATTTGCATACAAGTCATGAAAATTCACATATTGGGCGGTTTGTAGGTAGAGAATATGTAAATTAACAAATAAAATGTAGAAAAACCAACCAAAACTGTTAATGTATATCAAGCACTCTATAAACACCCTCCAGATGATCTCATGAGATCATCCATGCTCTTGAATAAAAATTCAAAACAACGGCCAACAAGATTTCAGTATCATCCAGTCTGAATTTCAACTCCAGTCTAAGTTTTAAGCTCTAGACCCACCCTAATCTATTTGTAGGCATTTTTTCCTCTCAATTAAATAAGCATTTTATTTTTTGCAAAGCAGAGGGACAAGGATATTTTTTATACAAGTATTGTATAAATGGCTGAGGCTGTGAAAAGTGCCTGCATGTCAGCTGTGTTCAGTGGAGAAAAACTATGGCTGTTGCTGTTTATTCTGAGTATCAGTAAACATTTGGAATAACAAATACTTGTTGAAAGAAAAGAAAAGGGGAGGGGGGGGTGTGCCTTATGCAGGATTTTACTGTCAAACGGCATATGTAGCTCTGATCCGCTAGAACATCTAGTCATGCAGAAATAACAAGTCTCTAAGGGAGCATGTTATAAGCCATATTATTCTAGAAATCTTTTGACCTGCAGGAACTGATGACCTCATTTTCCATTTCCAAGTGAGAGGGAAGTTTACTTTGTGAATCGTGAGAGTTGTGTTACTTTTGAGCTTCATGTTTTCAAATCACTTCTCTTCCAATGACTTTGATCAGTCATGAACTATGTTAATGGATAAAAAGCCGGTTGTGTGTGGTTCTTCACCTCCATCCATGCTCTTTATGAAGGTTCTTTTCTTTCTTTTCCAATCTCTACAATAATTTATAACATTCCTTCTTTAAACACTCTACTTTCTTAAATGGCAAATTATATTTCCATGACCCCTTCTGTATTAAGTGCGAAGAAGAGAAAGAAATGTTTTCCAGCCAAATGAGAGTGCTCTGTCTCAAGCTGAATTCTAATAAATGCCTACAGTTTATAATTGATACTTCCAAGATGGTCTCAAGGAATTTAAAACAATCTGGAATTTAATAGCAATCAACAGAATCGAGACGAAGTGAAACTATTACACTGAACTTATCGAAAAGCAGGGTTTAAATTGATGCTGCATATTATTCATTTTGACAGCTGCAAATTCACATTAAAGATAGCAGAGACCAAAAGACAGCAACTAGAAGAGGAAATGCTAATTTATTACTTACAGAGAAACAACTCTGAAGCTAAGCTGTTCAGTTAAAATTATGGAATACTTTGCATTTCCAATGTACCTTTGATCCATAGAAGCCCCAAAGCACTTTTTGAATTATAAGTACAGCCTTAATTTCCTATCATACCAGGTGATAGGCAGGTGTCTCTGGAGTGGAAATCATTCAATAGCAACCTTACTCGCAGACAAAATGAACAATTTTTTTAAGTAAAATGGCATGAAAAGGTTACATTGCTAAAGCATGTGTCCTCATCATGCTCTACTGCTTGTGTTAGAAGAATGGGGAATGAAGAAATCGAAAATCCCTTCCTAACTGCACTACTGCTTGGTGTATGATTTGAGACAAGTCACTTAATTTCTTATGCTTCACTATAGAAAGGGAATAACGCTGTCTAATTTCAGTGGTGGTGTGCTAATAGCAAAAGAACAACATAGTGAATTCCTTCTTACAGGAATTGTATCCCAGCATTTGGGAAGGCTGAAGCAATACAGCTCTAAGAATGCTCTGTAAAATTATTTTAAATCCTTCTGGTGGAAGAAACATGTAAACTATGTAAATACAAATTACTATGTCATTTAGGAATTTATAGGCAGGGGGATGCAAGGCTGATGTTTTGCTATGCAATAATTTCAGTTTCCTGTACAGGAATAGAGTTATTTCCAGCATTTGTCACTTTAGGGAGGTTCGTATGTATGGGAAGACTAAACAGGGGTGTTACACCCATTAATTGATCAAAGTAGCAAGTATTCTTAAACCATTAAATCTCTAGTGATATTGTGAAATGATATACTTTAGTGAAATGCTATGGGATGCAAGCACAGCGCCCTGTATCGATTGAAGAGGGGATTATCAACTTTCTGAAGCCTTTGAACAAGTCATAGCTTAAAGGCTTGATGAGGCAGAGAAGGATCATTCTGATGATATCATGCTTCTAATGTTTTGTTTCATGGGTATGTCATTTGATTCCAAAGCTATAGTGTGCATGAAAAGTCCTAAGGCTCCATTTTCTCTCTGTAGTGTATTGAACAATCTCTTCACTGACATCTTAATTGATTAACACTGTTGCTCCAGATTCAATCTGATGTCTGTTCCACTTAACATTTTGACATCTGCTATCTAGAGACCAGCGAGGAGCAGGCTGAGTACCTCAGGAGGCTATGGGATTTGTCCTTTCCCTTTGGGAATATTTTGTAGGTAGCATTACTGTCACTGGTGTCCATGTTTGCAAATGCTAAAGACTGGGGCTTTTGAGTCGGTACCTTTGGTTAATGACAGAGTTACAGAAGCAGTGAATGTAAATATTCAAATATTACACTCTGCTGAGCAAGTCCTAGGGCACCCCTAAGACATGCACAGTCAGAGATCAGGGCAGTTTACAGGGCTATAAAGCTCAGACTAAATTCCTCAGACTAGTGCCTTCTCGTGGGATCCGGAGATACAACTGACAGAGTTGGCTCAAGTGTATCGCTAAGAATAGGCCAAACCACTTAAAAAATTAATGAGCTGTATGAGTTTAGGACTACAAAGATTTATAGGCTAATGGATAACCATCAGAAGGAGAAAATACTGTATGAAAACAAACACTGGGGAAATTTAGAGCCCTTATGTCTCTTCTGGCGTACACTGATGTAAATCAGGATTAGTTGCACTGAAGTCACTTGACTTAGAATAATACAAGGAGGAAGAGATTGGATAATTTATGCTCACTTTGCAGTACCACACAGATAGAATTAAGTGGTCTTTTTTGGAAATGAGAAATGGGTCTTTTCTGAGCCGTTTTGCAGGGGATTAAGAATGGCAACCAGATGCTTCACTCAATGCAGATTTTAGATGGGGAAGAAACAAACCTTGGGAGACTCTTACGGTATTTCTCAAGAGCATGTGCTATGTTTTTGCCAGCTATAACTCTGTGAAATTTATATACACTGTGGACTATATTAATTTTCAAATAAATGTAAAATATACACAACAAGAAATTCTGATAGCTTCCTATAAACCCCCTAAAATAGGGTGTTTTCTGTAGTCAGCCAGAAATGCAATAGATCCTACAGCACAGCACAAGAACTTTGCTGCTTATCCCTGGCCATTCACTAACTCTTTGTCTATTTACGAAACTACTGCTGTGTAACTACTACTACTCAAAAGGAAACCAACTGTTCACACTGGGTGAAGCCTCCATGTCTAGAGTCTTACCCTGGGAATTGACCCCTCCAGTCAGGGCAAGAAAGAGGTGTGTGTCCAGCCATGTAATGCCTTCCCCAGCTCCAACACCCATTTAAAAACAAAACAAAACAAATACAAACACACACAAAAAAAACCCCACCAGACAACCAAAAACACTTCAGTAAAGGAAAATGAACTAGCTGGGATCATACGCAGTGTAGTAGGGGAAAAGGGTGATGCATCAATGCAGAGGCAGGCCTTTTGTTGAAAAGTATTTTGCCAAATTGCTTTTCTATACATCAAAAACTGGATTTTGTTTTTCTCTCCCGCTGATGGGCAATTCCTCCTGCAAATAGGTGCAGTGGTTTGAGGGAGGCTGCTCTCACAAATGCAATCCCATGAATAATCTATCAACTGGCTGGTAGATTATGCAACGCAGCTAAATTAACAAGATGCTGGAGCAGCCTAAGTACATATTCAGTCTGGACACAACGTTGGCTTCCAAATTATAGTTTTGTTTTTCATCTGTTTTCTAGGCCATCAAACCAAAAATACACTGTCCCTTGTTGCACATGCAACAGTCAGTTCTCAGTAAATCCCAGGATGCATGTGAAATCAGGGCATTTGTCTTAGAAGCATTATATTACAGGTTGAGAAAGTGTGTCCTATTGTGTGATTAATGTCCATTATTCAGGTAACTGGGACTCTCTAATGCTGAGTTTGCTTTATTTTCCTTCCTTAATACAGCAGTGTGTTTTGGAAACCCATCATCCTTTTGAGTTCAGGAACATGCTGAAGGTGATTATCAGGACCGCCTCCATTCATGCCTCTCAGTTATTACAGAATTAGGGCCAGATGCATGATGAACTTCAGCTTTTATTGATAGAATAAACACCTTGGGCATCTGTTGGGCTTTTGCTGCCATTATCTCCTACTGCAGCACAGCTTTTTTGGGTAGCCCCGTCTCTTGTAACAACTTGCACTTTCAACTTTCACCTTTCAGGTAAGAGCATCCGAGCATCGCTCAGCATGACCGGGTATTTTGTAATCATTGCACTTTAGTTTTTAAAAGTTCCTCATGATCTAGTCGCACAGCCACCACCACCACAGGCTTTCAAACTATGCAGACACATAGCTAGACGGCAATTCAGGGTGCAGGGGACTTACGGTGTGTGGATACAGAGAGAAAAGAAGGAAACAGCAAGGATCAGGCAAGGAGAAGACAGCATGATGCCCGCTTTACCTCAGGCCTTGCTGCATCTGTGTCTGCTCGGTGAAAGTGGAGAAGGAAGGAAGAGATTTCATTATGGAAAGGTATAGTTCTGCACTGGTACTTCTCATCCCTTCTCGTCAGCTGGGGGCTGAAGCTTTTTTTTCTCCCGCTCAGGGACCCTTCTCTGCCCCTTGCCTCCTAGTGCTGGCAAGCCTGTCTCCACCACCACCATGGGCACTGTGGTGGAAGACTTCTCTGAGCTTCTCGGCTATGGAGGAGTGAAAGGCAGAGCTGCGGGTCAAACACAGCATCAGCAGGCGGGTTTTTATGGCTTTGGATCTCGGAGTTGAAGAGATATATGACTTTCCTGGGAGGGGAGGCAGGAAATCACCTCTGACGGAGATGCTGGTGGAATGGAGGTGGGGTGGTTTAGAGAGCAGCTCTATCCACCCGCCGCTCCTGAGATAGCACACTGGTTGCTCTGGGCAGCCCCCCCAACCCAAACACGCAGGCCTTCATTGCTCCATCACGCGGCGGAGAGGCTTCGATGGTGCCAGGAAAAGAGATAAACAGGAGCAAGCTAATATGCCCCTTCACCTCTGCTTGCAGCAAAGTGCTCTTTGGTGTAGAATTGGGGGGGGTCTAACCTGAAATTCAGCAGTTCTCAAAAGGAACTCTGTCTTGGTATTCAAGCCTGCAGTTAAACTTCTTAGTTAAGTGTGAAAGTAAGTAATTTACATCTAAAAAGTATGGGGGGTGTTTTAAGTGTTGTTCAGGGCATAAATATGCTTCAAACAATGTTAAGAGGCTGATTTAAAGTCAGGAAATCCTAAGTACCAAGGTAAACTTAATTTACGTCGTTCTGCTTTTATGTATTTTGCAGTTTAATTTCAGATTTGGGACCAAAAGAAGCAGCCTTAACCCAGATTTTTCTTGTTAGTTGTTCTAATGTGGCTTAAATATTGATTTATTTTTTTAAGTTATTGTTAAGTATGTGACAAACTATTAATCCATTAGTGAAGATATTGATATTCTCAAAGATGTTCCCTAATCTCCTTCAAATATTGATTTAATATTATTATAGCATGGCCAAATACTATATTACTCTTTATCTAAATTAACTTTTTTTTTTTCAAGATATATTTGAGAAGGAAATGTGTGTTTATTGATTGTATGAATGAAATTGCTTTAATTAAGGAAACAGGCCTACTGCCAAAAATGGCATACATGACTATTAGTGCAGGCTGCTTCCTACAACAGCCCAAAAAGGCATCATCAAAAGCAGATGCCTAAATTAGTTACAACGTACATCCTGGCCAGACAGATGCTTCAGATGCTTGGCCATTTGTAGGATAGATTCTCTTTCCTTTGAAAGCAAGCTGGGGCACAGTAACACTTCAAGGTTTTCTACTAACCATCATTTAAGATTGTTCAGCTTTAAATTAAGAATTACTTCAGTGGAGTTTGAATTTCTTGTCAGGAGATTCCCATGTCAGCTTTCAGCACTCTCATTTAGATTAGTACTTGGAGTAGAGGATATGGGATACTTAAGAAATGTTAGAAGTTTCATCTTTTTGCCTGAAAACACAGGCAAAAAAAGTGATGACAGTAATGACTACTGAAAAGGAAACATCAGGCTGTTGTGCTTTGTTTTATTTCATAGCAACATTCCAGTATTCTGACTTGCTTTCACAGCTTTTAGCCTCAGAATTAGTTAGAAATCCAGCATGGATTTCCAGTGCTATTGCTACCTCATACAATGAAGAGGAAGTCCTCAAAAATGGGTGGGAATCTACAGTTTAGTAACTTCCCATAAGAATGTGATTTTGGGATGTTGGGTAACTGAGAAGTTTGTGTATTTTCTGAATCCCAGCTTTGTAGTTAATGGGGTACTGTACTCAACCTTTCTATGATGCATTAGAATAAAAAATACTCCAGATGTAGGCATTGTGGAATGTCTTTTCTCCACTCAAACTGGAAATCGTTAAAAAATACAGCCTCTGAACCCAGCCCCCGCAGCTGAGAGTCTTGAAAACCTGGAGGTGGGACTTAAAAGGGAGAATCCCACCACAGCAGGGGGTATTACGAAGTGAGCCATGGAAGCAGTGATTATTGATCAGGGGATGTCCTGGCAGCGGGGGTTGCCTGGATCTGTCTAGCTTTGCCTGATGTGACAGTCCGGTCCCAGGAAGCCTTGTGGCCTCGTTGGGGCTGTGCCATGGGGTGTTATCAGGATTGAAACGGCCATTCACTGCTTGGCAAGAACCAAGCTTAGCTGTGATGCCGGTGATTTGGGCTGTAGCATGCTTGCCCTCGGGAAGATGTTGGCCGCTGACTTGTGCCTGCATTGAGGAACGTTCCTGTGTGTGAACTGTATGGAGGGGATGGTGGTCGTTCAGGAGAGCACATATAAGACGAGTTGTTTGTATCCCAGCCACAGGAAAGCACCTGTAGGGGATGGAGCCTTCTCTGCTGAGCCAGCTTTCCGACAGCCCATGAGACTGTGTCTGTCCCTGTGTAGCAGGGAATAAGTATAGCGACATATGCAAGCAATATATGTGACAGGAAATGTGGGAGAGGCTGCAGCTCTGCCCTTCAGTGCTGAGGGGTGGTAAGCATGCTTCATGTCATGCTGCAGCATCGGCCCCAGCACTGTCATAGCTGAGCTTCACCCTAAGGTGGCTAGGCTGGGCACCTGAGATGTTTTCTAAGGCTCTGAGCTGACTGCAGCAGCCATATTTAATTTAGCCTTCTAAATTAAGGTTTCCTTCTTTACCTTCACCGTGAGGAAATTATGACCTTTGGACTAGATGACCTTTAAAAGTCCCTTCCAACCCAACACATTCTATGAAATGCACCTACAGACCTTCCCTCCTTGTTCTCTGTATGTTATAGATGTGTCCATACCAGCAGAAGACATTTCAGCATAAAGTGCCTCATTGCGTGCCATGGGAAATGGAAGAACATTTCTTCCAATATTCCAAATGGAAAACAGGAAAGTGTTTTTTCTGGCCTTTTTAATAAACAGAAATAGGATATTCCTCATTCTGGCAAGATAGAGTGTGGCTAGCCATGGGAAATACTGAGCTATCAGGGCTTAAAAACTTATGCCACTCATTTTTGGTAGAACTATTTTAAGCAATGGATAGACACTCTTGAGGGATTAGCTGTTCAGCTCCATCTCCTGAGCTGTGCCCCGTGGGGTTCTCTGTGTGACAATGTGAAAACACACTGCTGAAGTGTTGACCTCCTCTGTACTTGCAGGCACCCTCTCCCTGAAGCCATGAGGTTTCTGTATCCTCTGTGCATACCGGCAGGGGACGATGGTTTCGGTAGTACTTATGGAATGACTTACATAATTGTCACTGTCTCATTTTTGTAGACTATGTAAATGCCAATAAAAATCTTCCAACCATCCTATATGGCTATAATGTATACGTATTATAGCTGTAAATATTGTGATTGGTATCTTAGCACATAATGTTTGCTTAGACACTGACACACATGCACAGATGTGTCCCTCCTATTGAAAAGTATCCAGATATCATAAGGACGCTTGCAAATCCAGTAACCAGTAGCCAGTATTTATTGATGATTTGGCATATGTTTGCTAAACATATACATAAGCCTTGAAGAAAGACTGTGTGAGGGGTCCTCGAATCAAGACATACAACCGGCAGCTGCTTTGGGTTAAATCATTTTAGAGGTTTAAAACCATACTGGGGATTTGAGTGCTGTAGTACACTGAGTCACCAGTAAGGGGAACCCTTTTTGCAGTAAACCTTCAAGCTTTTACTGCTTTGATGGAGAGTGTGGTCATAAAGATAATGTGACATTTTGGTTCCAAAAAAATTATGTTTAATCAGAAAGCGAACAGAGATAAGCCGTTTAAAATGAAATCTGAATTACAATTTCAAATCTCTTTTTTTTTTTTAACTTCTCAATGAGATTGAATAGGAAGTGTGAATGAACCTGCATAATGCAGGCGTTAACCCTTACAGCCAGCTAAAGAAAAGGAGGAAAGTTGATTTTGACGACAGGCTTTAAAACAATGTGAATCAAAACACCCCAGAAAAGTGTCTGTCATCAGGCATTGTTTTAACAAGAACAACAAATGGTTGATTTATTGCTTGAAATTATGTCATCATAAGTAAAATTTCATCTGTGGCCAAGTCTTCTAACTCCAAAAATGCAATTCTGAACCTTAGGCACTAACATTCTAAATATTCTCGAAAGTTATAGTTTTCAGTCAGCATAAAGATGACTCTCGATACTGTAAATGCTGTAGAAAAACTCCTGAAACTATTTTAATTAATCTATGTTGCTGTACAGTCAATGTTATGTCAGGAGAAAATTTGTATGCATGTGGATCTCTGTTCACGTAATATCCAAAATCACTATAGTCTTTAACTGTCATAGTAGGTGTATTTTTATATTGCCCAGACAAATAAATATGTTTTATTGGGATAAATAGAAATTCAATATTTACCTGACTAAATAACCTAATTATAGATTTTCTTATACAAAATGAGCAATTCTGGAACTGGTGTGATGGATTGGTCTGAGGGAACTCCTCTACCTGTCCAGCGCATGCATTTCTATTATACATTTAATCTGGAAGAACATATTATGTCTAGTCAGATTTACTTTTTCACTACTAAGTACCTAGTAACTAACTTTATGAAACCGTTGAATGCAAAGATTCAATAGTACCCATAAAATCTGTAAATAAATACCACTGTAAATCTAAGGCAAAGTTTCTGCCATGCTTTCTCAAGTGGCCTTCCCTCAAGACTGCTAATTAGCCTCTCTGTCTAACTTTGAATACTCCATAAAGGCACTATGCTGATTGATAGTGCATCAATATTAATTAATAATTTAACACACTGTTGGAAATTTCCTCTATGTGTAATCACAGTTCCAGCTCCTTCTAAACCTTTCTCTAGCAAAATAGAAGAGGAACATCATTTTACTGCTTTCACCCTATGTTGTTTAATCTCTTCTTTGGTTTGTCTGCAAATATTTGGAAAAGTCTCTCTTGGATACTTCTGAAAACTCATATGGTTCATATGGTAACGTAGTTCCCTTTCACAGAAGTGCACTGCTGCTCCTAATTGGAGATACTCCAATAAGCTTCATGTTTTATTTATATGCACTGTACATACGTGAAATGCTGCAAAGTGTCTGTGCTCTGCTAGGAACTGGAAGTTTGGCTTTCAGATAGGGCTTCTGTGGGCTATCCCACTCTAACCTGTGGATCAGCTGGATGTTACTGCAGGGGAGGAGCTCTGCAGCTCTGCCCAGGTGGCCAGGAGCTCGTCAGAGGCACAGTCCTGCCAAAAGGCAAATTGTTGAGAGTTTGGTTAGTGCCCAGATTCCCATAGGCATTTCTGAAGCAGTCTATCATTTTTATCATAATGTAGTTCAAGACAGAATTATCCAAATTTTTAATGTCACTCTATTCTAATCAAACAACAGGTGCTCCCTAGATGGGATAGAGTAGCCCAAATGCTTTAACTGCATTTTCACATTGATCACAAATCACTTCCTAAAAACATCTTTCTTTCATGGGAGTCTCTTTGTAACACCATATAAACACTTCTGTATAAAAATGATTCCCCAAAAACTTACATTCAGGCCAATATCTGCTTTGTAATTATGAGGTCTTGACACAAGTGAAAAGCCAGACCTCTGAAAGACCCTCCAGGTAATATACATGAGAGAGAAGGGATTAAAAAACAAAAAGGACATCCCAGGTGCATTTGGATGTAGCGTGCAGTGCCTGTCATTCAACTAATCTTATCTGCGTTGTCCCCCTGTTGTGGGGAAGTCTGAGGATTTGCAATTCATTCTTGTTGCAATTCATTCCTGTTGCAATTCGTACCGCTCAAAGCTCATACAATCATTCTGTTTTCCAGGTGGCTGTCAGCACCTGCGATGTTGCTGAAATGTCCCCAAAGGAAACTGCCTTTGCCCAAGACAATAAGAATCTGCAGGTTTTTGGTGACAAGCTTGCATTGATTTTGTGTGTGCCGCTTCTCTGTTTCCTGAATGAGAAACCAGCGTGTAGTACCAGGCACAACGATCAAATACCTAGCACCGAGCAGACCTTCCTTAGGGTAGGCTTTCCAATTCTTAATTATTTAAATATGTTAGATGAACATGTGTGTTCTTAAGCAGTGTTCAAAATACGTACATATATATTTAATTTATATTAATATTTTATCTTAAAGGACAACCTCTTCAAAGCACAAGTCATTCTGATCTGCAGGAAGTCTGACCTCATAAGATGACTGCCCATGTGAACATGGGGAGACTAGTGGATATTGTTTACCTGGACTTAAGTAAGGCTTGTATCAAAGTCAACCGTAGTATCCTTGTAGGTAACATGGTAGATTCGCCCTGAGTATGTGAATGTTAAGGCAAGAGGAAAATTGGCTGGTCTGCCAGGCTCAAAGGGTTGTGTTCACGGGTGCAAAATCCAACTAGCAGCTGATTCCTGGTGGCATCCCTCGGAGACTGACACTGGGGCCAGAACATTCAACATCTTTATTGACAGCCCAGACCGTGGGACAGAGGGCATGATCTACAGGTTTGTGCACAACACTAAGTTGTGGGGAGCAGTCAATACGCTGGAGGGCAGGGATGATATTCTGAGGGACCTTGACAGGCTGAAGCAATGGGCTGACAGGGGTGTCGTGGGTTTCAGTGAAGGCAAGTGCAGCGTCTTGCAACTGGGACAGAATAATCCTATGCAACCATACAGACTGGACAATGGAACTGGACAGTGTTGCCCAAAAAGACCTGAAGGTCTCAGTAGACAAGAAGCTGAAAAGGAGACAGTGGTGTGGTTTTGTGACAGATAAGGCCAACAGCATACTGTACCATAATAGCAAGATTGTAGCCATATGGACAAGGACAGCAATTATTCCCACCGCATCTGGGCTATTGTCTCTGGTTTGTGGCTTTCTGGCACAAAAGGGGTGTTGACGTACTGGAACGAGTCCAGCAGAGGCCACCAAGATGGCTTCTAGAGCACCTGCCATATGAGCAGAGGCTGAGGGAAGTGGGCTTATTCAGCCTTAAGAAAAGGAGGTGGAGAGGGGATCTTATTGCTGTCTGCAATGATCAGAGGCTGTAGAGAAGACAAACTCTTCTCGGAGGCACACAGTGATATGACAAGAGGCAACAAATGCAAGTTGTGACACGGGAAATTTTTATTAGATGTAAGAAAAAAGAATTCACCGAGAGGGTGGTTAAACACTGGAGCAGGGGCCCAGAGCGGTAAAGTCTCCCTCCTCCATCAAAACTTGACTGGACAAGGCCCTGCGCAGCCCCATCTAGTTGGACTTGTTTTGAGCAGGAGGCTGGATCAGATGACGTCCCAGAGGTCCCCTCCAACCTAAACTGTTCTATGATTCTGTGATATTGCAACAAATTCCTTACTATGTATTGACAGAATCAGTCAATATTACTCTGTTAGAGCCATTTACAAGGTGTTTTGTCAAAGATCTGTCTGTCTCCATGCTACAGATTAATGATGTTTTCATTATCAGGCTATGTCTTGTAGAGGAAGTAGCTATCTGTAAAATACAGTGTATTTTTTAAAATGAGGATGGAAAAAAATATAGGCCAAGGACAGGCTCTAGCTGTTATGTTAATTTTGCTAGAGACAGGGAGGATGAATTGGGCCTAAAATGTTTTTCTGGTCAAAGCAGAACAGGACTTCATGGTGAGAGCAATCCCATCGACATTGCAAACATAATCAGAATTCAAGACTTCATCTTAAAACATCTATTTGATAAAGTCTGGGTATTGTAGGTTGACATGGTATTTTATATGAGCTTTAAATTGTGTCAGAGATCTCGTCATGCATTTGTACCGTATCCCTGTAGAGACATTACAGTGTTGATACATCACGACACTTGCACATTTGCATGTTGCAAAAGATGCTGTTTAATAGTGGCTACGTATTTCCAATTAGTGCCGTGCTGCATTTTTGTCTGCAGAAGGTGACTGACTTCCCCAGGACTGTAGGTTTTAACCAGGAAAGAGGAAGAAAACTATTACAAATATAAGTTAGTGGCTAGGTCCCCTTTACCTCTTGGGGTAACAACAGGCTGCTTTTGGGGCAAAGCAGGCAAACGGTTTCACCGCGATGATACCATATGTGTCAGACTGCTGAGTAGGAATTTCTCCCTTGTATTTATTATGTCCCAATAGCGGGACATAATAGGATTCGATAAACAGAAAAGCCTGTGGCAGAAAATACATTGATAGTTTCAGACTCCCCTGTATGCTCAAAGAAAGTTGTTTTTTTCCCTCTTAACATTAATGTAAACTTCATAATCTACATAGGCGATATAATCAAAGACCACTTGGATGCAAGAATAAATGTAACATTTTTGTAATATGGCTGTATCAAGATAACTGTCCTTAAACATTACTGGATTTTCTGTTAAAAATAGTCATTGTTTTTTTACAAAGGGAAAGTTTAGACCCTCTCATGTCATCTAGACTTTTATACTGTGTTAGAAACAGCCGTTCAGAGCATAGTATTTCTGCAAGTTTTCCCATGAAATTGAGGCTTTTTTTTTCCTCATCCAAACATAGGAATGTCATACAAGAGACCTTAGCTAGGAAAAGAAACCTGCTAATACTGACAGTAGCTAGAATGAAGTGAATGCAACACCTGTGTCAAGTCCCCCTGGTTGTCACAGCCTTTCCAGGTAGGAGAGACCATTTCCTATTTAGAAATGCATGGAAATATCTAAAGGCATCTATAGTTTTTCCGTTCCGTACTGGTCTAGAAGCACCATAACAGGTAGCCTTGCTCATCCCAGGGTTAGTTCTGAAGGATTACTCATGTAAAATAGGACTGATCTTGGCCATAATGGTTGTGTGCTGGTCTCCAGAAAGCCTGGCCAAGCAACCTTGAAGCTTAAAACTGGTTTAAGAGGAGTTTAGTTATTTGCTGGGATTGGCCTATGTGAATAATCAAGTCTGATATTTTTACTGGTTGGATTCCCTGCAGACTACGTGAGGACAGAGAATTCCACAGATAATAATATGTAAACAGAATATATATATCATAACTCACTGAATGCAAATTTTCCCGGCACCTCCTATTCAGAATTATCATAGAGTATACTCTCTGACTCCTGCCACAGCAAGAGCTACAGATTAATTTGGTGTTGGCCAGAAGGCATTTCCCCTCCTCTTTATTAAGGCTGCCGTGTTTCCGTTTTGTGTACATCTAGGGGAATGAAGATGTAAATGGAAGCATTTGGTTACCACCTCCGACTCATTTTCATTTTCTGGATCTTTTTCCTGATGTGTCTTTGCTATAGTGGCCCAGTAGACAGGTTACTTGAATGGAGTGATGGGAAGACTGTGTGTGATTGTGAATGACAGCTCAGCACCATACCGAATGGAGTTGAAACAACGTAGAAGTTGGGTGTAGGTGAGTCAGTGTAGAAACTGACAACAGACTGTGGGATGTATGGGGGGTATGGCCTTTGATATGGTAAGCTACAGTATAGCGTTTCCATGCCAGTGAAATACCCAGTCGGTATTCCCCACGGTGGAATACAAGACATTCATTCTCAGGAATGTGTATTTTTCTGCTGCATACCAAGGCTATTCAGCATAATGTGATCTCTTTACAAAAGGAAGGGGAAGTATCGGAAATACACCCGTGGCAGCGATCCCCAGGGACGGAGCGAACAGACCTTACTAGAAGAGGCCCAGAACACAGGAGGGTAACAGGGAGCGCCGTTGTCACAACTCATGGGAAATTAAAAGCACTTATTTCTTTGTTTTCTTTGGATTATTGGGTCGGTAGTGTAAAGGTTATGACGAACTTCTAGTAAGTAGTTGCCCACAGGAAAGTCATGGCTTTTTTAATGGTTTCTCTGGTGCCAAATGCTAATTACAAGACTGTAGATTGTAATTACAAGACTCTACGTCGTTCCTTTCATCTTCAGGATATCCCCACATTTGCAAAGTAGCAAGTTAGATACTGTGTTCATGGACAAAGGGATCAACCGCTGCGCTCCCCAGACCTGGGAGCGGTTTATGTTTTGTGGAGCTGAAATGTCAGTCATGCCTCAAAATAGCCCCACATTTCAGTTTCTTCCAGAAGCCCTCTCTAGGGAAAATCCTGAAGTCGTTCCCTGCTCTCAACAAGAATTCACGCAGACTCGCCTGCGCAGCCTTCGCAGGCATGTCGGCATTTCAGCCCCACGCATCCCCTCGCAGCACTCACTGCCTTCTGCTCGCAGCCTCTGCATGGGGGAGACGCAGCATGGTGACCCACGGATGGAGCCGCGCGTCCCCCTTCATGTCAGAGCCACCTTTCCCCTCGCTGCGCATCCTCGCTCCGCCGTCCTCCTTGCTGTGCTCTTTGTGCTGCCTCCCGGCTCCCTCCCCTTCGGCAGACGCGTCCCACCTCTCCCCTGCCTCTGCTAGCAGCACCGCAAAATTGATCTGGCTCCAGAGCTCTGAAATACCAGCAAGGGACGGGGACGCTCGTCAGTTTGATTTCTGCTGCTGGGCTGATGGGGAAACAAAATGGAGGGGTGTGATGGGAGAGAGGAGAGCACAGAAGGTGTAGGAGGAAGGCTAACGTCAAGAGTGAAGGGATGGAGAAAAAGCAGACAGCAGAAGAAAGGGAAGGAGCTGTGAGAGGTGGGGAGAAATCAGAGCATGAATAAAAATTCCTTCACTAATTGCACAGGAGGTGGAGGGTGAAATCCAACAGGAAATGGTACAAGTGGCTTTGTGGCAAGAGTAAGGGGAATAATTAATGGAGATTTCTTGTGAAATAGGAAGAGGAAAACTGACCTGCTCGAAACAAAGCAGGCAAAATTGGGAGGTACCGCAATTTCACAGAGTTCAAGTTTTCCTTATAGATCTGTCAGCAAGGACTGTTTCATACTTGGCAACATCAGTAGTATCAAACCTGAGAATTCAAAAATCACAACTCTAGCCCTCCCCAGACAATGAAATTTTCTTTAAAGTAATAGATTTTGGGTTCTCTTTATATGTTTTTGATGTCTTACATACTTGAACCCTGTTTTCGTGGGACTAAAAAATAGTGTAAAATACTATCTGTGTTCTTCAAGAAATCACTGGAGTTTGAGAACTGAAGCTTTATAAATTCACCACAACTGGTAACGAAATCATAGGAGTTGGTATTTCACTAGGCTGTGACTAACACTGACGGTATTAGATTAGGTGAGAACTCCTGTGGTCCAGGCACATTTTATTATCTACATATTTGATGGCATGCTGAAGTGGGTCTGTTTCCTGTTTAATCTGATGCTGTGCCTTGCTACAAGGGTAACTGATGGTGCCAGAGGACTTAGCAGCTCCTCTCCCTGAGGAGGAATGTCAGTGAGCCAGTGCTGAGGAGTGCCACAGAAGTAAGACCGTGAGTGAGGTGAAGGGATAGAATCACAGGATAATCATGTCCTGGATGGATAGTAATACTGCTTTCCTAACCCATCTTTGAAGCGTGGTAAGGCAGTGGTACCTATACAGTGTTTTGACGTTAACATGGTAATACTGCCAAGACATTAATCTGCAGTTATATTTTGATTTCATGGCATCTCTTAATACCAGAGTGACTGTCCGGCTCTCCAAGGTTAATTATCCTCGCACAAGAATACTTCATTAGCATCAGTATTAGGTTCCCCTTATCCTGGAGGTGTTCCTAAAATATCAAGCTGAACAAGCAAAACAACAAGTAAACCATAAATTCAATGATGGTCTTTAATAGCAATCATCAGCTTTTACTCGCTGGTGAAACTTCAACTGAATGCCTTTTTATTGGTAGCTATATACGTAAGGAGTAATGGTTCTAGCTACTAGTGTTACTGCATACTTGGGAGACCATACAAAAAATTCCTTAGTTTAGAAAGTTCTTTCTGCTATAGATGCAAAGGGCTTCGTCAGTATAAAATGCTCTAATAGAGAGTCTCTTTTTTTAACACTTGGACTAGGTTATTCGCTATGATAAATCTAATTTCTGGACAAGATAGAGACTGATTGGAGCCACAAGCATAAATAATGGCAGGAGTGAAAGACCTTTAGAAACTTTTCTGCAGCCTCTTCTCCATGTGAGGGGAGAATTTTTCTGAGATAGACGCCTATCAGCATGGACATTTAAAAATAAAACACAGTGGAAACCCCACCCAAGCCATATGCTCCCCTACATACACACTTCCTCAAGAGAGGAGAATGAAGCAAAGATGATGGATGTTAGTCTTGTCAGTTAATGTGCTACTCAATGGAGTTTAGAAGCTATGGGGATGAAGGCAGTTTAAGAGCTTCTATAGACTATGAAAGAATAATTCTATCACTGCCAAAGCATGTAACACCTGCTCACTCAGGGGTTCTGACATCAGAAAGACATTTTCGGCAAGGTCATACAACAGCTTCACATTAGGGGAGCTCAGATATGATAATTAAAAAATCATGATAAAAGCACATTAAATAGAAAATCACAATAAAAATTGACTATTATGGTGAAAGTTAGGTAGAAAATAGGACCATTAATCTTCCTCAAATGAAGAAAGAAGCAACCTAGCTGACATCAAACACCTTATTAGAATAAGCCATCTTTAATTAGTTAATGCAAGCCAACTTACAATGTGTTTGTTGGTCCATCCCTTATTTACTAATATTTATGGACTTGAGCCCGTGAGCTGATTTTTTTATGAGATAGTGATGCCTGGTACCAGTACATACAGAGGGAACAAAAGACCAACCATTCCCATTCACTGTACTAGCTAGTGAGGATCCTCAGAACGGTTAGGAAGATGTCCTTCTCTGATGCTGCTTGGAGAGACTCTCCTGGAAATGGCGCAGATAGATTTTGAATCAGTCAGATGAGGAAGGGGAAGAGGGAACTGAATCTAAACTTTCCACATGCCAGAAAAATCTTCTGACCTGTGAACTGTGATATATATGGGGAGTGTTAAAAACAAAAGGACACACAAAATGGAAACACCTATGAATTTTTTTAAAAAGACCACATAAGCCTGCTCTCCTCAGTGTTTCCAAGTGATTGGAGGTAGGTGACCCCTGCTCAGCACGCTGATGCTGGAGATCCCATCTGGAGGTGGCTGATTCTCATTTGTTCTTCCAGTCATCAAAGTCCTGCATATGGGTTCAAGGTACCAGGTCAGAGTCCGTGGAAGCCCCCGACTCCTCAGTGTCATATCTTCTTTTGGTTCTAGCCCTAGTCCTCTGTAAGTTCAAACATCCTCATTGTCAGTGCAAAACTCTTAAATCCGTTTCAAATTACACAGGAAGATGACCAGTTCATTAAATGCTTCAGCGAGATTTATAGAGAGACCTAAATGCACTTTGTGACTGATCCAGGACGCTAATTTCTCTAGGTTTTGTTTTTAGAAAAGCTTACACTGTTATTACTTCTCTGGTCAAAGGTTACGCTTCCTGCTCTCCATCTATGCAACCGGCATGTAAGTGTTTTCAGATATTAGTCAGATCACCTTTTTGCAAGAACCACGCTAGTGAGAAACTGCCTGTAACAGTGAGCAAAGTTACGGCTGTATCAAGAAGATGTGTCCCAGTCTTCCTAATAGTTGGGACTAACGATATCCTTTCATAGTTTGAGAAATTGTGGGAGTCTTTTTAATGTACCTCTGTCTACTCATACAATTATCATCATTAACCATCATACAGGTGGCCCATATCACAAATTTTAAAAAATTGTGTAGCTATAACCACCACTAATAAAACCTACAAAATAAGGAAAAATACATGTTTGTCCCAGGAGAGTTTGTACGGTGTGGCACTGAATCCCTTCTGCTAAGGGGATAAGGCCGTTAGTCTGCAGGAGCACGCGAGCTCCAGCATAAGAGTTAACACTCCATATTTAACAAGAAATTTTTTTTAAGTAGCTGCACGATCATTTGTCTTTTCTACTTGTTCTAGTTCTTTTCTTATTAGATGATCAACTCTGAGCGTTCATTGTGACAGAAACCCGGTGTGTTTGAAATACCAGAGGGAAGATGCTCTGGAGCTGAGCTACAGTTCTTGGGCATCCACATCATCTCAGTTCATGTGTCTGGGGTGGTTTGGAATAATTTCCGCTCTGAACAGTGCTTGTGTTAGCTGAGTAATGCTCTTACTCTACTTCATCTCAAAAAAAACAGCGTCTCTCTGTGCTGCCCTTTCTTTGGTTCCCTGTCCAAGCTGGTGCAGCGTACTTTGTGCTGGGTTGTGTAGAATATTTCCTTCTCCTCTCTACAAACATTCTTACTGAGGTAAATAAGTCCCTTAAAGTAAATAATAAGGCATGACAAAATCTGCCTTTACGTGTAGGTGGCGGTAGTTCCCTCCTTCAATTAACTTTTTTTAAGGTAACTAAACAAACCTTTCCAGGCCCATCCACTCCGCTAGCCACCTCACATTCTTCATCCCAGTTTTCATCTTTGTTTCTTCAGACAAACCCTCCAATCTTACATCATTCCCCTGGGGCAAACTTTGAAGGTCAACTAATTTAGCAGAGTGAAGTTTAATTTGCTGAAGGAGGGGATTATTAATTTGTTCTGGTTCCTTTTGTTGATTTTCCTGGTTTACTATAGACAAGTCACAGATGCATATGCAAAGGGCCAGGGAAAATTAGTTTCAAATATCTGAAATGTATATGTTGAAATGTATATGTTGAAATGTAACACTCATTTTGTCATTGGGGATTTTTCGCTTTTTGAAATTCTTCGTGTTTCTGCTGGTGTCCATTTGCTGATCCCAGAAACCATTGCTTGCACAAGCACATCACGATCATCAGCTCTGAGGTTCATTCCTGATAAATCAGACAGCAGCTAAAAAAAAAGGAGTAATTTATACAAAATTAACTCCAAAAAGCATTATATTTTATAGAAAATATTTTTGGTGATTTAGCATGGCAAACTTAAGTCCTCTTAGGACTTCTGCTGAGAAACAGCCAGTAAAGACCTCCGGTACTTTATGAAGTTGTATCTGATCTAATTGTTATACTTCCAAATCTGTAATAGCTATCAAAGCTATAGACAAAAGAGGATCCCAAAAAGCAACCCCAGCTTTGCCTTGCGTATGCCTCCGGGCTCATTGCGGCAGGGCTCATTGCTAGAACGGGGCCTTTGGTGGGTTACAATGAGTTTGGGTTAGAAAGCAAAGCTGAAGTGTGGAGCTAAATCACAGCCCAGCGTGTTCTGTAAATTTTGTGTTTTGCTCAATCTCCAGCAAGACCCTTTTTCCCCAGACTGTTAGCTCTTCAAAGCGGGGACGCTGTCTTTGCAGGTGCTCACGTGGGGCCTTATAGGGCATGGCCCCCATGCTACTGGTCCTTATTTCAAAACAGGCAGTATGTGACGCATTAGCTGCTTGGTTATCCTTTACTTCATCCCCATAGGAAGCAGTGTGGATCTCTGTGCAGGGCGACAGCACAGGCTGTGACCTGAGCCCTGTGTGCTTTTAAGAGCAGCAGCAAAAAGTCACCGTTCAGCGCGCAGCTGCTTCAGGTTCCTACTGAAGTTTTCCTAGGAGTGACACTGGCAGTTTAACGCAGCTATTGATGCCTACCCAGTAGCATATACCTCCTCTGAACACAAGCTGGGCATCTCATGTACACCACTCAAATAATTTTTTTACCTGGTTTCCAGTTTATGTTCTTATACCAGCTTTTCCTGGCCTAGAGGCAGCCAGCACAGTCCTTGATCTCAGGGTAGCAGTGACAGAAAACAGACTGAAGATTTGTCCTTCAGCCACTGCCACTGCTTTTATTAGGATAATCCCCAAGAATCCTGGGATATTTAACCACAGGAGAGCTGGAGATAGAGTATCACTGATGCTCTCTCTGCCATGGCTGTAGAATTTGGCCAGTACCTATGGAAAAATATATTTTGTTGACGATGCCAACTTCTAAAAACATAGTGACAGTCTTAGAAGTTCAGTGTTAATGATCTATAAGCACACCTCACAGAAAAATAGGAATTTAAGAAAAAAATCTCATTACAAATGCTTTTGTGACTGAAATTAATGAAAGTACTGTATTAGTTGAAGGGAAAATATGACAAGATTGTTTTGTTTCATCAACATGAGCATGGGTGAGAAACCTGCAAATAATAACAGCTGAAAGAAAAGCCAACGAGTGTTTGCAGGGAGAGGTAGGACTTCCAAACATTCAAGTTCAGATGTGAACTTCTGTGCATCCGATGCTGAAGAATTCAAAAAAGAAAACCTTGTGTAAGGGAAGAAATAGAATACGATATAGCGGATTCCAGCTCAGAAATTCCATAGGAAGAAGACAACAAATGTTCTGCTGCAGGAGGAATATTTGGGGCTTACCACAAATACCAAACGACATCAGTGTTTTCAGTGCTGTGTTGACAGAAGTGCCAGTTGCTCTGAGCTGTGTTTGCACGCCTCATGCTCATCGTGGTATATCACTACACGGATGTTTTGCACCCAAAAACATGGAATTTGTTTAAAGTCATCTTTTTGAACTATGTTTTCAGCATCACAGGCTTGCAATAAAATGGGAATGGTTGTGAAGTGAAAAGCAAGTATGGCTAAGAATGTCTCCACTCAACAGTCTGCCTGACTGTTTGAGCCGTATTTAATTCTGCCTTAATTTTGACACAGCACAAGAGGTCAAGAAATTTTCTGAGCTGAGTTTTACAGTTTGTAATTTTAGAAGCAGCACTGAAACACAGATAACTGTAGCAAGTTATTCACTATTTTAAAGGCCCTTTTCTGCCAAGCATGTTTCCGGAGGAATAGCTTGAGATCCGCATACTTTATGATGATTTAGGTGACTTTAATCTCTGATGGTTTCATAAAGTTGCCCACACCAACTTGTAAGCAAACATTAAGATGGAGTTCATTTGTTTGTTGGCATTTTTTTCGTTGATTTCTCCACTAGTCCATATAAACTCTTGTACTGTCCTTACCACACTATCTGAGAACCACCCAAAAGTGCGTCAAACAACATGACTAACATTTCACATGTGGTTTGTTCTTTCTTCAGTCCTCTCCTTGGGGAGAAAATTGCATGCATAATGGAACATTTTGCTTTGGCAGAGTTTTATTGTTTAATTGTTGCTTTTTTTTAAAGTCTATGGCATGTGTTTATTTGAAAAATGAAGAATTATGTCTTGTTCTTAGAGCAGAAGTTGGTGGTATTTGTGCTGATGTTTGCTACTACAAAAGCTTGTTCTTGGCTGACTCTTGAAGTTTTGGGTTGTTCAAAACCAAACATCATCCACTTAAAACACGGCCTAGCGTCTGAAACTTCACTAGCTATCCTCTAGGAATCAGGATAGGCAACAGAGGATTGGTTTGATGTGCTTATAATAGCACAACCTTGGGTTATGGCCAATCTTTCTGGTAAATATGAAAGTATTGTGGGATCTTCGTTGGGTTCTTAACATGGTGTCTGCTTGGTACATCAGGCTTCTGTTCCATATTCTGCAACCACATTGTGAGCTTCTTTTGAAGCAATGTATTGATTTTAAAATTGCTCTCTTGACTTCTTCATCATTGTCCATTTTTATTTAATTGATTTTCTTTCTACATAAGGTTCTGGAGGCTCTGTGAAGTAAAAGGGGGAAAAAAAGGCAAACAACAGCCAACAGCTGGTTTCTTACTTCTGGTTAAAGATCCCATGGCTTTTCTCAAGTATAAGCTGATAGTGCTAATTTTCTAATAAAATTCTGTTTGGTTAATAATGTTTTTATACCCTGTCTCTAAACTACGACTGGATCTGTGGCATCCGTATTCGCTTCTGTTGTGCCTTTGTGGTGTATTGCATGGTGCTGCTATGTGTTGTTAAAACATTTTATTGCTGTCCTCTTAGGGATTGTTTATGCCAGGCAGAGCGGCCGACACGCACATGTTTGTGTATACAGCACCCACACACATTCTCACTCATACATAGTCAGTAGTCAGTAATAAAAGCACTTTGCTGCTAAATAAATTGAAAATAGTATTAATGCAATAAATGTCCAAGCAGGATTGATTCTGTGTATTTTATAGCATCTGCTATTGCTCTCTGTTTTGAAGCTACTAATATGTTCAAGTCTGCATAATGTTGTTATTTCCAGATGCAATACTGGAGCTTGTCTGAGAGTGCCAATATTGGCTTGTTTTATTTAGTATTACGTTTAGGCAGAGATTAACCACTCAGTGTATGAACAATGTCTTGCAGTCTACATTTCTAATGTATACGTTAGTTATTTTCAGTCACTTGTGTCCATTTTCTATCAACTGCAGAAAAGGTCTATCTTCCATTCCTTGAATTTAGCAAAAACTACTGAAACTCAACATCAAAGCTCATATGGAGGTGTTATGAGCACAGTGATGAATTTAAAATTATGAAAACCTACTAAACTAACTCTGTAGTAGGAGAAACACCTTCTTGTCCCCCTCTTTGATTTCTGTTACATTACAGGAGCGTAACATGACATTATTCTGTATTTACTCTTTCTATCTATTTCATTTACAAACATAAGGCACAAGAAAGCAGTGATTAGCGTATATAGGTATGGAAAGACATGTTACTGGTTAATGTAATGAAGCAGCATAATTCATTCTTTGCTGTCTACATTATGTAGAGGGAAGCAAATGTGCATTAATCATGCAGAAAGCAGGAAATTGAGATGTATGGAAGGGAAGAGTGATATGATACAGGAACCCATCCCCCAGCCTCACAGAGCTGGCAACAGGTCCATTTTTGAATAATACATATTTTGACAGACAAGTCACTTGACAGGCAGGGCTGACCAGAAGGGATGTAAGGAAGCAGCTACTTATTAACAAGAAAAAGGAGGGAACAAAGCGTTATTACATCTAACGCAAAGTAATACTGACCCGGTTAGCATCTGCTAATGCAGAGGTGCTGACAAACTGGCAGGTTTTCAGAGAGCAGCCATCCACGGGGAGTTTCTGGTGGGTGGAACGTCCCGCAGGCGTTGCTCCCAAGGCTAACGCTGCTCAGCGTGGTTGGGTCCCAGCTCCCTGACAGCCCTGCTCTGCACGATTCCTGCATGGAGAGATGCGGACGGGGAAAGGTGAAGGGGATCACCTGTCCCTTGAGAGAAGTGCACGTCCCGGGCTTGCAGCCTGCTTGCCGTCTCAGGAGAAGCTGTCTGCAGTTTGTCCTGGGGCAGAAGCAAAGTTCAGCCTGCAAGATGCTACCTGTGCGAAGAGCGAGGGTGCGGGCTCCACAGCCTGCTGGGGCAGGAGCAGCCAAAGGGCAGAACTCGTGCTGAGACTAGAGAAGCGCAGAGAACTCTGGGCTCCTCCACTCACCGTGCGGGATGTGCACCCACGCTGCGCGTATCCACATGGCTCACAGAGGGAGTACAGACTCATTCGATATCTGCTGTGCCAAGCAGAGCGGCACTTGCGCGTTTCTCCCTGAAACTCTAGCTCCTGGGGTGCAGGACCAGCTTGGCGCTCGCTGTGTCAAGGCAAGCAAGACAAAATCCTGGAGTCTGCTCAGCTGGTCCCTGTCAGAGCCGTATCTTGGCATCCTTCTTCTGTCACCTGTTCCCCAAGGCACAGCATCACAGCAAGGCCAGAGAGGCGGTATCTGGGGCACCCCCTTCCGTGCTGGACTCCGGGCTCCTCCAAGAAGGGGGTTGCACATCCCAGAGAGCATCAGTGCTGTTTTGACAGGCCTGAACTCTCAGTTCCTGAGAGCTTTCACAGGGCTGCTCTCACTTCATCACGTGGTGCTTTGCTTAGGAAAAACGGGAGCTGAGTGGGAGCTGGTCCCCACCCTGGTATAGCTCCATTTTAACCCCTCTTCTGTTGCCAGTGGTGCCAGTTGGTGGAGGTGGGACATGGGAGTGAAAATCACGACCTTTGCAATCACAGCACTGATTCATGGGCTCTGTTATTCCGCACTGGCCAAGGCAGATGTGGCTGAAGGGGCCCACCATATGCTTCTGCCTGATTAAATTCCAATTCACAAAAATGTGGCATATGACTTTTATATATACTTTTATATACATTTATACATACTTTGAATTGAATAAGGTCATAAAAATGATGAAGATTAAACATAAAAGGAAGATCACAGAAAAGGCAACTCCAGCTAATGTTCACCAGCCTAGCATGCTCAGTGTTACTTTTTTAGCTGCTTCCTATTTTTCCACTAGTTGTCACTTAAGGAAAGTTAAAATAATTTTTCTTTATTATGAGTCTCATAAAAAACGATCACTGTTTATTCCATTGCTGGTTTATTTCCTTCTCTGCTCTCAGCTCCGTTTTTTTATACCTGTCTTGATTTTAGATTTAGTTTGTGGGAATTTATTTTGCTTTTCTATTTCCCCAAATTCCAAGGTGCTTTATACTTAGAAGAAATCAGGTAGATCCTTCCAAGGTAAAAGATATTTATCTTGCCTAGGTAGTCTCATACTCAGGCAAATAACAGGTAATAAAAATAAATCCATATGGAGAAAAATGATGCTTATGAAATCATAGGCATAAGCATTGGGTAACTCTAAGCCCTTGTGCTGGCTCTAGGTAACAGATTTTTACATTTACTTTGTTATTAATTATTTTGGGGCTGTTAACTGAGAGCTGTGGTTCAGTTTAGTGACTCACAGGACTAGGCTCTGTTACCTTCCTTGATTTTGGTGGCTGTGCTCTCCTTTCTCTTTTCCCATTCTCCCCATAGGTTCCTTCACACCAGGACAAAATCTGCAGGTCTGTAGTGTTTTGCTATGGAAAAAATATTCCCCATGAGCCCCTGGATGATATTTCCAGTCACATTTTTTGCCACGTCATTTTGTCTCCAGCTGCCAGAAGAAATTTAAAATGCATCGTAGTCACTACTCAAACTGATAACATGTGAGAGGTCCAGCAGAAATTGTTTATAAAATTTCTGACACAGTATGTCTTGTAATGCTGCTC
Organism: Larus michahellis; assembly: GCF_964199755.1. Lineage (NCBI taxonomy): Eukaryota > Metazoa > Chordata > Aves > Charadriiformes > Laridae > Larus > Larus michahellis. The sequence continues at coordinate 33,836,076 of NC_133902.1, forward strand.
TGTGTCATGTTCCATAGTTTTATGTCCTAATCTGACATTATGAGATTACATAATGCATTCGATCTTTAAACAAGTATTCCTTTGAAATGTTTGACAGAGTTATGGCACTTCAGGTATTATTTCTTATTATGGACAGATAGGTCAAATCTGCAAACAATTTAATGGCCATACATCGCTACCCTTGTCAAATCAATCCTCCTAGCAAATGTGCTATCGGTGGTAGGAACATTTAGAAGCCTAATCCTTCAAGGTGCTAAACATACTGGTCCTCTTAACTCCGAGTGGAGCTGAGGGCTCTCAGCACCTCGCTGGAGAAGGGCTCCAATTAGCCTGCTTTTATAGTAATCCTGAGTGCATGCACTTCCTGCACGTATATTAGGATTCAGACTGCCCTTCAGATTTACTTCATTGAAACCTGAGAAGAAGCTGTGCAACTCTGGACTAAAATGGCTCCATATGCTTCTTGGCTCCAGTATGTGCTGAGGATTTCTTTTTTTTTTCTTCCTCTCAGCTGAGAATGCTGCCCTCGGTTCTGCTGAGCTTCAGCGAAATGTGGTGTTCTCATTAACACTTTAACCCTGATCCCAAATAAATTACCTCACGCCACCATTTAGCTTAGCAGCAGCAGGCAAATTGAAAGGATTTGAGATGTCAAAAGGCGACCAAATTTGACCCCTGAATCCTAGGAATGAAGTGTTTCCTTGTTTAAAGAGTTGGAGGAAAGAACAGTGCCTGAAGTACGCACAACCTTGTGGAGCAAACATTGATAGGATTAATTCCTCAAACAGGTTGTCCGAAGATGGCTTGGCAGATCCGCTAGCTTCCCTTGCTGGAGCACTGACCTCGTGCTGAAGTGCTGTCCGTACGGGGAGACCGTCGGCCTCTCGTTTTATCTGGCTTGCTGCGTAACTCAAGGGGACTTCCTCTCTGGCTCGTCCCAACGGACAGAAGTCCTAGGGAAGGGAAGAAAGATTGCACTAAGAGCCAGATGCTGGACCTGTCAGATTTCCAGGGCACCACTTCTACTTTTTTTTCAAGGTATCACGAAAAGAGCAGCTTTCATTTCAGAGAACCATAACAACTGCCGTATTCCTGCTTCTCCCCCAAGCTGTCGTACCTCCTCCCTGAAGATGTATCACAACGTCCTAAGGCACTTTTACTCCCTCTCTGCACAGTGGCCAGGCCAAGAAAGGCCACCAAGGGGGACAGCCAGCACAAATGGCAGCCAGTTTCCCCAAACCCAGCACGCGTGTCCTGGCTCCGTCTCCTGGCTGCTTAACCAACACCCTTCGGACGTGTTTCTCTGCGAAACATCTCAGATATGCAATGCAGGGCTGAGGGAGAAGGAGACGGGGTCGTGACCAAGAAGTTTGGGAGGGAATGCGTGCGCCTGGGAGGCATTGGGCGGCGCAGTATGTTCCCTCAAGCCTCACGCAGGTGCACTGAATAAATCAGCCCCAGATTGCTTTAAAGTATGCACGAAATTTTTTGTAGCCAGGGGAGCATGTAGTAAGGGTGTCTGGGAATGGAAGGAGGGTCAAGCACCAGCTCTGTATTGTTAAGAAAAATTAACATTTTGTCTAAATCAGGGAGTATATGGTGATTGTAGGGAGTCTCAGATGGTCTTGGAGCACCAGCTGAAAGTGGAAGATGATCAAAATGCAGCTCTGGAATTGGACCTTGTTCTTCAGCCAGAGTTAATAGGAATAATACGCAGGCTGCAAATGATGATTTGTTTCTGACTCTGCAGAGCCCCGCTGTGAAGAGCCCTGGAGCCATGACATATAAAAAAGGGGAAAAAAGACATTTAAATTGGCACAGAGAAAATAAATTCCATGTCCTAATGCTGACAGTTTAAATATGTAATTTTTTTTCCAGAAGCCACTAAAATAAATGCTGTAAATAAATAGTTTTAAATACTTCTTTGCTGTAACATGGTGTCCCCATTTGCTAAGAAGGCATTTGTGTTCATGGAGGAGCCAAATCAATATGCACTTATTCCAATATAAATATTCAAATATTCCAATATAAAAGTTAATTTTATAGTAACAGATCAGTGGTGAAGTATTATTTAGCTCTAATACCATGCTGGTGTTGAGTAGTAATGTCAAAGCTGATTTTACCATTTAATGAGAATGAATCAGCACTAAGTGAATAACGAGAAAATACCTTTTGTAGTGCGTTACATTTATGTAGTTCTTCCCTGTTTACCTCTTTCTTCTGAAGTGTTGTTCACTGTGTTTTCTTCTTGCTATTCCAGTTTATTACAGCAGTATGAACTCCTCCTGTATTGACTGAGTCTGTGTACAAACACACATGTACACACATACTGTCTTGAAGCTGATTTGAATAATTTTGGCTCATGAACAACTATCTCAGGAGTGCACGGTAAGTCTCAGTAAAGGCACACTATGAAAACAGAGGAAGTTTCTTATTAAATATTTCCTAATTTGTTAAATAATTTGGGATTCTTTTAGGAAGTTTGTAAGAAGGGACATTTCAGAAATAAATGGAGTGAAATTAGAGCATTTTGCTACTGTTTCTAATACGCAGGAAGATATATCATCTTATTTCTGCTTTTCTCAGATAGGTGTTGGTTAGATATGCATGGTTAAAATTACCTCACATTTGTAATTATGAGACCGTGGGTTGAATTGTTTATTGTTCTCTAAAATCTTAATCAGAACAGCTGAGATGTGCTGTGGCTTAAAATTCTTTTCTTAATCAAATAAAAATGTTTAACCATTTCTGATAACAAGCTGAGAGCAAAATAGGTTGGTTTGTTCCTGTTAAAAAAAAAAAAAAAAAATTAAACAGACGTCGAAAAACTTTTCCATGCACTGTCACAGGAAAGTTGTCAGGGTACTTGTTCTGCTGTTCTGCTACTCTGTTTGTTCCTACTCTTGCGAAAAAATCTACCACACTCAGCAAAGCCTCCAACAAAAGAAGGGTAAAAAACCAAAAACCTCTGCAGTAAACTAGTAAAGAAATTTAGTTTTTATGAGCTTAGAGATTCAGTAGTGTTTAGTAATGCAGTCTCTGCAGATGCCACGGCACTCGTCACTTATGGTGCCTGTGCCTCGGTGAAAGCATCATCTCCAGGACGCAAGTGAGGGTCTCCTGCAGAGCGGCCACGGGGCCAAGACCCTGTGGTGCAGCTGCATTTTATACAAGTTACAAATGATTTAGAAAATTATATCTTCTAATAAAGAAATTTATTTGTTACAATAATTTGGCGATTTTTCATTTTTATTATCAAAACTGAGGAACACGATATCATACTGTTTATGGTTTAATCCTGTATAAATAGTACTCAGAATTGTGTATATGTATCATCTTCAACTGGCAGAGCGCTATGGTGTGTGCTTAATTTTAGGTGTGTGGGTAACTTCCATGGAAGTTAAAGGGAATTTTAAAAAGTGTGCTTTGAATGTTTTGCCAAGTATGAATAGATACCCAAGGAGTACCTCAGTCAAGTTTACTTGCATTCCCTTAAATATAAACAAAGGTATTACTTTAAAGTTTTAGACACAGGTACCATTTCTGCAATTGCAATGATCCATAACAGCAAAACGTATCCTATGGGCTTGAGAAAGCGTTTGGCAGTTGAGATTGTCTGCATGTTACACAGTCGGACAGATTATCTAATGGTTTTGGCCATACAAATCACTGAGTCCTAAACCTATGATAACTATAAGTAAGAAACAATTTGGTAAGTAAATGCTTTTCTACTCACAAATAACCAGAAATACCACTTCACAGTCATACTCGGTAGAACTCAGCCATGTTATTAAATTTTATCTTTCCTTTTTCTTTGTATGATCTACTGATTTAAATATTTAAATGACTGCTAACAGTTTAATATAGGTTATCTTGATCACACAGAAATACGATATGATTAAGTTCCTCGGTGTACTTGGCTGTATCAGCTCTCGTATATCCACTTACAAGGCTATTGTCTGAACTCCTGAAAACAAGAGCTCAATGAGGGGTTTCTTTTGTTGGCCAAGTAGCCGTGTTTCTTCCCGGGGAGATGTGGAAGTGCAGGTATACCCTAGGGAGAATTTCTTTAGAGATGCATGACCAAGAAGTTTGCCTTCTAAAGTTCCAGATAGCTGAAGCAAAGAAGGACCAACAGAGAGTCACAGCCTCAGAGCTGCTGGCAGGAGGTGACCACTGGCGTCTCCAGTCCAGCTCCTGCTCAGATCAGGACTATTGCCATCTCCAGATCAGGCCAGCCGTGGCTTTGTAGAGTCAAGTCTCAAGACCTCCGAGAATGAAGATTTGGCAGCGTCACTGGATGACCTGTTCTGGTGCTGCACCACCTCCAGGGGCAATGTAACAGTGCTGGTATTCAGCAATGTGATCAGCTAGAGCCAAAGGCCCAAGGAGGTCACTGCCAGGTGGTTTAATGGAGGTTTGTAATTTACTTCTATTCAAATTATCTACTGGCTCCCAAAGAGAAGGAGCAAATCAGAAACCAGGCCCCAGGCTGGCTTGTCATTTTTGTAGCCTTAGTTTTGTCTTTTCTGAGACTTTCACTTACTAGTGGAAGTCTCCCAACCGCAGAAGAGTTTGCCACAGAAGCAAACCTGGACACTGCACTTGGAGTGGGGTGAGACTGACGAGGGTCTCTTGCATTAGAGGGTCACACTGAAGTACCTCTACGGCTTGATCCAGCATCACCTGGCGAGAGATGATGTGAGCCACATAGAGCAGATTCTAGTCTGGAGTTAATTCCATTTAGCTTGAAGTCTGTTGTGATCCTGAAGAGCTTAGAAATGTAAGCATTACATTCAAATATGATGTTGGAAGCAGGTTGTTGCTTGCAAGTTTGTTCCAGCCTGCAGGCCTGCTACGGCTTGTAAATTTAATTTTAGCTCTGGAACTTGCTCCAGCTTTGTAAGGTTAGTGAAACCCTGAAATAAGCCGGATTTCTTACATGCACCATGAATAGCACGACAGTGTTTTCTTAAGAATTAAGCCTCCCCCAAAAAAGTGCCCCCCAACACCAAGGGCTTGAACCAGGTTTTCCCGCCTGTCAAACACGTGCAGGGCCGTTGCTATTTGATAGCAATTAACTCCCCACCCCTCTCCTCCCAGCAGCTCCAGCTTAGCTACAAGGATTTAATTAGTGAGTCTTTCCTAGCCTCAGAAAGCAGGAGACAGGAAGAAGACCAGGAGCCAAAGTTGCTCGGTGCCGTGGTTTATGTCGTGCCCTGCTTTGCTTTGTCTCTGCTGCCCACGTTGTCAATAAACCAAAAAAAAAAACCAAAAAACCCAAAAAACCCCATGTTTTAACAGTTAGAGCAGCATTGGTTTGACTAACAGCCTGCTCCTTGCAAAGTATTTATATCTGAGCTTATTGAACATTCATTATGTATCAGACTCTCAGCCTTGTAGAATTGATCCAGCAGAGGCTCGCCGCACCAGCCGGGCTCCTGCCGTGCTAGTTGAGGAGCGCGTTGCTTTTTGCTTCCACGCTCAAGCCAGGAGCGCAGCAAAAGCTCTCTGAGGCAGCCTACCAGCGAGGGCACAATAATAGCTCTTTTCCTGACCATTAATTCAGACATCATGCAATCAGTCAAATGAATCTGTCCTCCTTTGTGGCTCTGGTGGAGATTGCTGTCCTCTCAGCTCCAATGAAAGGGACCCCGACTCGGTAGCCTGTGTCTTCCTTTAATTAGAGCCGGTGATAACCCACGGACGGGCTCATTTTGCAAACAGCCATATATCACACGGCCGCTGCTGCCTGGCACCGGCAGATTGCTGTCTATAAACAGAGCACCTTTGGTATGAAGACGGCGAGCATGGGAACACCCCGTGAGACCACAAATGCAGCTCCCACAGCCCTCCTCTCCGAGGCTGTCCCACGCAGCCTGGCTGGGGTTCCATGGGATTCCCGAGCTTTAGTTTTGATCCCGTGTCAGAGCTGAAAGTGGCACGTCGGCCTTGAAAGAGGAATTTGGAAACGCCTGTGTAGGCAGTCTCGTCTCAGCACCGAGCTTAGCTGCTCCAGAGCAATCCGCATTTTAAGGAGAAACGGCTTTGTCAGTCCATCAGCTTTCCTCCATTCGTTGCTGCTGCATGTTTTATGTCACCACCATATGACAAAATGAATGCTCCGTATTACAAAATTAATACTGGGAGTATTTCCTCTGCATTTTTATGGACTTTATTTGTGCTTTGTTTTCACACGATTGTCTCACTTTCAACTCTAGAGAACGAATAGTATTACTGTCGAGGGCAGACAAGCCCAGAATTAATCTGATTTAATGTTTAATTATGACTTGTGATGGTTTTTTTAGATTACATACCAGCATTGTAGAATGCCATTTTACAAGCCAGAACAGAGAGATGTGCAGTGAGCTGGGACACCGGGAGCGCTCCGAGACCTCTTTCAGCTGTAGCATCAGCCGTGGCGTGAGGTTCAGTTTAAATTGCCGTTGCTCTAATCAAGGGAGCAGGCACAACACTTGGACAGGAAGCTGAAAAAATAATATAAACTTTAAACCTGATCTGAGAGCACCCACCTGGATAGTTTTGTGTCAAGCGCAGCTTGGGCCTCCCAGCCTTCCTCTTTGGCAGCAGCCGTTGCCTGGAAGGGCACCCGAGCGACTGCTGCGAAAAGGAATGAAAAAGGAGCTGAGAAAAGATCACAGCACGTGTGTTTAGTATCATCTATGTAAAGGCGATGGAGTATTTCTGTGGCTTCTTTTGAAAGCTGGCAGGGCTGGGTTTCCCCTTGAGCGTACCCAGCTGCCTCGTCTGCAGAAATCCTCGACAAAACCCATGAAATTTTTGCCTCTCTGAAGTTTATGGTTAAACTGCATTTGGCGTCAGCGAGCAGGAGGGGGTGAGACTCCAATGTTCTCTTAGTCTTTACCCTCTGCGGGCCCTGTGAGCGAGGGCAGGGATCTGGTGATGCCAAAAATCCCCTTGTCCAGGGGCAGCCATGGGAGGGGGGCGGCTCTGCAGCCCCGGCTTCGGGAAAGGGCTGTCCTGAGGAGCCCTGTGCCCAAGGGATGGAGCCGGCGTGGCACACGGCAGTGCCAAGGTCTGCCTTCAATGCCAGGGGTGACCTGAAGATGTTCAGTGCGGGCCTGTGAGCCATCCCTGCCGAGGAGGACGGTGATCGCGCACAAGCGAAATGGGGCTGTCGTCATTGGGTGCGGGTCTCCGGCAAGGGCATTTCCAGGCTTCCTCATCTGTGCGTGCGGTGAACTCCTAATGCTCAGCACTGTCTAGGCATCAAAATCAAGAGCAGGGCAGCACCATCCTGTCAAAGACGGGCCTGTGGGCCCCGGGGTAGGGCTGGCCTCAGCGGGGATAAGTCTTCTGCGTTATTCCAGAGTGGGGAGGGAGCTGGAGCTTCATCCTCAGGTCTAGCAGGGTTGGAAATACTCAATTTCTACTCCCTTTGCTCAGAAGAAAAAAAATACTTTTATATTTCTCTCTTTTTCTCTTCTTTTTTTAACTTGGAGAGTGACGGTGATAGCGGAGCTAAAGGGTGACTAAACATTGAATGCAAATTGTTTCATTTAAAATAGGGCTTACAACCTCCCGGCAAGTTCCAGACAAATTGTTTCTAAAAACTCCTTATTAAACATTGCTTATTGTTGTCCACATTTGAAATTTAGTTTACGTAAAGATTTAAGGGCAGTGCTAAATAATTACATGGCAGGATAATCTGTTCTTCTTATATATGGTTATAATCATTTAAAAAAATCTATCTCTCGAGTAGCTCAGGAACAACTATTCTTCAGCAGCTATTTTGGGTCAACTCAATGCATAGTCTATTAGAGGTATTACTTCTGCTGCAGAGTAATGAATCATATTTGCAGTCAGGAAGTCACTGGTGTAATTGTCACTAAATATAACGAATGCAGGGCTATTTAAAGGGTTTCAGGATTGTCTGATGTTCTGGAAGACGCTGTTTCTCTGCAGAGGAATGGTAAAAGCCCCATATTCCAGGTGCTGTCAGTGGTTTAATACAGAAGAAAGGGAGCTATCAGGATTTGGGCAACGGGATATTGTCGCGCTTTTGCCATTCCTACAAAAAGTGAAAAGGGGGCTTCTTAATTTGGAAATTTGACTCGTAAACTGGGTATAAAAGTATAGCAGAATTCCTCTGCATATTAAAGCCTAGCTTATCCATTTTAAAACCATTCCCTTTGATTATTTATTCTGAGTCCTGTGTGAACACAGGACTAAACCCCATATTGCAAATCAAAGCAGAGACTGAAAATACCCTGAAAATTCCCTGGTGCTTCATTTGACAAAAAGATGGATTACAACAAAGTCCAGAGTGTTATTATTACCACCTACGTGAAAGATTGTTTCTTTTATTTGTATTAATTACTGATTAGCGCTTTTTGTATCTTCAGCTCTTTCAGATATTTTGAATGAGATGTATTGCTCTCTATAGTTTCTTATCTAAAGGGAACCCTGACAGAAAACTGGTATCTCAGCCACCGTGCACAAGGAAGTCATTGATGCGCTCAGTACTGCAGGGAAAACCCTGGCTGAGATTCTTGGGAGAGGTAAAAATAAGTTCAGATAATACCACAGACAGCTAGTTTTCCACCCAACAACAACGCCGTGAGTAAATACGGCAATTTATTTTAAATTGGGGTGCAGAAGGGAAAAAGGAGCTGAGCGCGTGGGGCTCCTTGGCCCCGTGGTTGCTGGGGAGCAGCCGGAGGCTGGAGGAGGGAAGGGGGGCAGCCCCAGCTGGAGATGCCCCGACACCTCCTCCCAGCAAGCGGCCGATGCTGGCATCCGCTGCTGGAGTGATGCTCGGGGTCTTTTCTGTATTTGGAAAGAAGTTCAACAGAGTGGCTCCTGCCCCAGGGAGTTTGCATGCTAAGTGGGACAGAGAGGGTGCAGGAGATCTCCCTGCCAAAGGCTTCGTAGACAGTTTGGCCTCTTACTGCCGGGTCAAACGTTGAGGGTCAGACAACAGCCCTGGGACTTGCAGCTGCTAATAAGGCTCTTGGTCGTTACAGCCTCTCAGCTGGGAGGGTGTTCCCATCCCCATCCTCTTGGTCTTGCCATTCAGGATGGGCCAAGGTGTTTTCTCTGCCTGGGAAAAGGCACTTGAAAAAGCAGCGGTTACATGGGCAGGTGGAGGAGGTTGTGCTTAAGAACCTTAAAAAGTTACCGAGCCCTTGCTTGGCCTGTGGAGATCTCACGATGGAAAAATCCAAGGCAGGAGGTTGCCAAGAGTTAGGACTGCACTTCAGCATCCTATCTGAGGAGAAGAAAAGAGGCTTCCTGAGATTCAGGGTTCTGGCTTTCATACACTTCGTGCATAAAAATGATCACGACGCCTTGGATGCGAGGAAGCGAGGCCGTTACTTAAGGTATCAATTAACACAAGACCAATATTTTGTCAGGTGACTGCATGAAATGCAGTGAGCCTTTCGTGGCCTGGGTTTTGTTAAAAAGGGTAGTTTTAAAATAGCCCGTTGTACGTCATCAGCTGATCTGTCATTTTCCATAATTCATGAGCACTGGGGCAAGATTAGACAATGGAGTCTTAGGTGAGAATTCATTCATTTCCTTCGTGTTTTTAGAAATGTCAGAGGTGTAAAGCTGAGAATAATAAAAGTCAAACTCCTTAGATATATCTACTGCGCTAGGAAGAATATTACTCTGAGCATCTCTGATAGTATACAGTGTCTTAGCGTGCATGTGTCTTTAATTGGTATGCAAGGAGTTTATCTGCTTTACTGCCTGCACTTATCAGAAAAGATATAAAATGGGATGGTGATAATGGCTGCCTTCAAAGAAAAAGATATGTTCTTTCAAGGGTGTAAGTGCAATAAATCTTTCTAGTTTAAGGGCTCACTGGAAGGAGAAAGATTCTGTTCTGCTGACAACTGAATGTGGGGAACTTTCCCAGGGGAAAAGAAATCATGTTTCTCTATTCAAAATATAGTAAAAAGTCACTGAAATATGGTACTCCAGAATGTATACTACAGTATTTCCTACTAACTCCTTTACCAATTAAGACACACTTACATACAAATACGTTTCTCAAACAGTTAATAAAAGGTATCTGGCCCTGCACTTGGAATATACTTGTAAATAACTACCACAGTAATCTGCAGTTCAAAGTCATAAAAAAAAAAAAAAAGCCTAAAAATAAGGAGTCGACTTTAGGTCTTTTTTAAACTGTACCACAGGAATTAATTTGCCTGGAATAAAAGAGAGACTGCTGAGTTCATTGCTATTCCAGAACCATTCTGCACGCCTATGAAAAGCAGAGTTAATCCTACAGGCACCTACTGGGTCTTGAAGGGCTCTTTGGTGAGTTGAGAAGAAATCAGTATATTTATTTTAGAAAAACCCACATTATTCATAAGAATCCAACGTTGCGCCTGACTGTTAGGGAGAAACAAACCAGACAAGGGTGTTTTAAATTGATCTGTCACTATGGTGCTTTCCAGCGCTCACTTTGTTCGTGCAGCCAGAAACTGATGTTAGCATGAATTTAAATAATTCCTCTGGCCTTGAATAATGACCGCGAAAGTTGAGTAATGGTATCTAGGAAATATCCTAACTTTTGAGGAGCTGCCGCTTAGCTAGGACTCTTGGTTTGCTCCTCATCTCCCCCTGCCCCTAATTGCAGGGAGGTGCTCTGCACAGCCTATGACTAAACATAATGCAATTTGATTTGTGTTGCGGTGTTCCGCAAAGAACAAATCTGTAAAATTACAACATGTGAAAGCTTAACACAATGATATAAAATGGCAGTGGCACGGTTCATATCTTAAACTGACAGACTGATGGTGATTATTGCAAGGACAATGCCCTGCATATGTCAAACGATTTGCAAATAATTTATGTCACCTTATCCTCCGTTATTGTTTTTGCAGAGGACATAAACTGTGTCACTAATATTAAACTGTCGGCAAAAAAAAGCCTACCTCAGCTTTTTTTCCTAGCTGAGAACGCAAAGACATCTGCGCAGAGACAAACATGCATATGGCCATCATTTGTCCAACATCTTACGCGTTGTGAAGGTTTTTTACTTGAAATGCCAACCTAGGTGGCAGATGATGTATGTGTTTCTTCAGTCCTGTGATTACCAGCACAGAGCTGCTCTGCGGTGCTCTTCACCTCATCAGTTCCACAAGCTGCACTCCAAGGTGTGTGAAACATTTGCAGGGAGATGGCATCTGACATGCAGCACGGCAGAAGCATTCTGCTGTGAATATTTGACGCCGGGTGTTGTTCAAATCAGGGTCAGATTCTGACCTGGAGAAATTAGTGGGGGTAGAGATTTAGCACTACAAAATAGCAATTTGAAAACTGGAATGAATGTATTTTAAAGAGGGGGAAGCAGAGGAAAGTGGTGCTGTCTCCGGGGTGACTCCCAAGGGGCTGTAAAGGAGAGAAGGGGGAAGGCTTTATAAATGACCTGGGCTTTATTCTTTTGGAAATAAGCAGAGGACAAGGCAATCTTAGTCATTTCTGTTTGTTAAGTTGCATTATCTCAGCTGCTGGGTTCTTTGTTTAGGTTTTGATGGTTCATTTATTACTACCAAGAAATGCCTTTGAAGGGTGATTTTCAGAGGCCATTGTGGTTAAAAAAGCGGCAAAGAATGCGGTGGGGAGGTTGGAGCGTGGAGCTGGGAAACCAGCCTCCTGCTCGAGATTTTGCCCCGCTCACATTTGGGACAAATTACTTGCAACTGCTGTGGCTTGACTTACTCTTCTGTCAGGCAGGTTTTTCTGTCTGACTCATCCACTTGGCTGAGTTTGCCAAGTATTTCGTAATCGTTGGCTAGAAATCACTCGTTTGATTGCAGGATCAGTGACGTTTCAAATGGGATGCATCAAACAGCTTCTGTTGGCTTCAGTGCAAGAGATGGCTCCAGTTCGCTGTGGTGAGGAGGACAATATGCGGAGAAACTCACTGAGCTGATTTAAGGATTGAAAGGGAACTTCATTCTCCTCTTGCTACTAGTTTTTCCTCTTTCAGAAGCCCTTTTTAAGCGTTTTGCACTTTTAACGCCCTCAGGAGTGAGGAATCATCTCCTTGCCTTTCCGAGCTTTTCTCAGCCTACTTCTCAGTAAATCACAGTTTATGACTGCATTGATAATTGTGTATTATTGTAATATAAAAATGCCAAAGAAATTTGAGAGAACTGCATTATCCAAATGAGTTTTAATCTTACTTTCCATTTTTCCAGTCTTGAATTTTGTCAAACTTCAAAAAAAAAAAATTAACACCGGAATTGTTTGTGATTAGCGAGTTAGGAAAGCAGATTTTAGGCATCATAGTTTATGGAAACACAATGTGTTTCCTGTGGAAGCAGCATTTGGACCCACCATAGGTACACAGAGCAGAAGGTGGTAGGCTTGCAGGACGCTTCTCTCTGCCTAAACAAATCCTGATGAGGTGGTTTTACGGGCAGAAGGAATCTCTTTCAAAGGGAGGAATGCAATCCACAGGCGTGGAAACCTTTCCTAAGGGTGAGCCCTCTCCTTTTCCCGGTGCAGGAAGACCATGAAGCGTCAGCAAAGGCAGGGGGGTCACCAAAGGACATCAGGGAAGAAGGGGCAGCAGGACAGGCCCCAGGAAGATGCACTGAACCAAAGGAAAGCACCTCCATAGAAATGGGTCTGCAGGAGCTCTCCTCTGTGCGTCAAAAGTATTTCCATCGGATGACGGGCAGCGTTTTCCACAGCAGTGTTTTTAGGCTTTGCTACAAGCGTGCTTTGGCATCACAGCAAGACCTTTGCACTCACACTTGCATGTAATACACAAGCCACAGGCACGTCTGGGATCATTACACACGCATGCGGAAACCTACCTGCCTTTTACAAAACATTATAACCTACAACAAAATATGCTGGAGAGAAGTTTATTTAAGTAGATAAAAACGTACCCTTCCCATAATGCCCCCAAACTAGTGATCTTCATCAACTGGTTCCTTAAACATGCCACAACACACACTTCGAGCTGCAAATGAAAGAGATCATGGAGATAGTCAGTAGTCTCAGCCATATACTTCTTGGCTAGGAGGCATCGTAGATCAAAATGCGACGCACTTCTGAGGGAAGGAGTCGACAGAAACTGCAAAGGAATTTTGGAGAGGAATTTACAGGAATCATGACAGAAACAGCAGTGGACCTAAAGGGAAGTTGTTATTGTCTTGACAAGAAAAGAAAGTGGGCAGCTCTTAATCTAACAGCCCGAGTGATAACATCTGAGAGATGAAGGATAATTGTTACCAGATAATCTCAGGCAACAATCCTGTGCATCAGCAACAATACTGTTCATCTCAGCAGTGAGAGAACGGTGTGACCAGTGATAGGTAGCTTCGAAGTCAAGAATACCTGGCCAAAATTGTACTTTGTAGCCAAAAGTACAGAGAGATGTCACCAGCCATGAGAGGATGACAGACAACCTGAGAGGTATGAGAAGGGAGGTGGACTTGCTGCTGACAAATCTTTGTCAGGAAGAAGTGGTAGAAGGTGTAAATTCATGCTGAGAGAAGAGAAACTTGGAAGAAGAAGATGCTGTGGGGACTGGGTCATGCCATAGTTTGACCAGACCAGCTGGGTGACGGCTGCTCTTTCCAGCTCTGCAGAATTTGTCATGGCTAAGCTGCACCGCTTCCTCCCCACAGCGCCTGCAACAAGGTTCATTCAGATACCTCTGATGGCTGCCCACTTAGCCCAGGAAGGTGGTCTTCTGTTTGCAACAAGCCTTTTGCTGCTGCTTTTATTTTCTATGAATGATCATCCTTTTCATTCTTGGTTCAAATCTTTGTCTCTGAACGGAGGTCACAAACCCTGGAAGACTGATGGTTTGAACAGTGCTTGCAGGGAAGGTGACCATCATGCCCTATATCCTCAAGGTCTCTAATTGTCTTCTTAAATGCAGAGTAAACTGTTAGGTTAAAAAAAAAAATCTAGATGAGAGAGAATTTATGTGACATAAATTTGCTTACAAAAACGTCTATTATTGACAAACTGGGATACTGTCAACATTAAGCCAAATAGGAGAGGCATGAGTTCACGTTGACCTCTCGTGTCAGGGCACTATTTCAAGTCAGCCTCTGGGCACGCTGGCTTGGTGGACAGGAGTTACTTTGGCTGCCACAGATGTCAGCAGGGCCAGTCCGTCCGCGTCAGCAGCGGGAAGTCCTTCACCTCGACTTGTACCAAATTTGAAGTCCGCAGCAACAGACAGGAATGGTTGATGCTCTCTATGGAAGAAGCCCATGCCTCCTTTCCAGCAAATCAATTAGTTGCAGCCAAAAAGAGTCTCTAAAACACCCACGAAATTGCACCCAAAGTTTCTACTCGCTTTCAGAGGTGGCGCTTCTCTCCCGGGCTGAATTCTTCAGCCGTATTCAAGGCTAACAGTCAGTTTACATGTCATTTATGAACCCAGAAAACAGCGTTTCTGTGGGCACTGCTTCGCCATCAGCTCCTCGGCTCCCCACAATGCAGGGAGAGGACGTGGTATGTCGGGGTGCCTTGGTGGGTCAGGGCTGTAAGAGCACACACAGCCCACATTTCAATGTAACCGCTTCTGTGGCGGCCGACCCCTTCCCTATTTACATGTGAAATACTTCTGATCAGGTGGCTACAATTTGCAGGCTCTTTTAATCCCGTAGGTGACTAATGGCCCCAGTATGGGTAGTTCCCTGGGTGTAAACTTAATTCTGTTTATGTCGCTGATTTTGTTTCCTGCACCTCTATTATTGCCTTCACACAATGGTGTTTTGCCAGGCTGGTAACTGTTCCTATGGCAAAAGCGTCCAGCCTAGACAAGCCCTAGAAGGTTAAAGTCATTTCAACGTTTTCTTCCGAGTCGATTACACAATGGGCCCTGAGCTCCCTGCCAAACGCTGCTTTTTTCACAAAGTCGGCGATGTGGGCGTGAGCCAAGCCTTGCAAACCCATGACGCAGAGGAGCGCGTGTCAGCAGTTAGCGACTGACAGAAGAGACATCAGCCAGGAAAGTTTCAAACTACATCAGGGTACGTAGCCTGACTTTGCTTATGCTTTCTACTTCCAACTTCCAACTCCTACTTTTATCCTAAGATCAGATAACGAGTAGCACTTTTTCTTTGTAACAATTCATTAATCAGAGAAATGATCCTTGCTAGTGTTTAGATGTTTTACTTAATTTGGTACTTCTGGCCTGCTGCCCCAGTAGTGCCAAAATTATTATTTCTCACCCAGCAGGTGATAAATAACAACTTCAGTCATGATTAATACCATGAATTTCTCAACCTGACTAATGCAAAAAACTTCAAACCTGCAGAACAAGTGGGTGCTAATTGTTGTGAGAGCCATTGGAGCTGCACTCTGCTTGTAAAGAAAGAAAGCCACAGGAAATGAAGCGTTTTTTAGCAGCACAGCTGATCCTAAGAGGCATCATTAAGTGCAGCTCAGCAGCATTCTCCATGTGAAGGGCCATGCTACGCTCTTTTCTTTCGCAACGCTGAGCTTTAACTACATTTGAGAAGCAGGAGATTGCCAGGTTATTTTTTCCTTCCTTGGGGAGGAAGAGGGGAAATAAAATAAAAGGCAGAGACGATAGCAGATGACTATCTCATTAGCTCCACTCAATGCTATAATTTTTACTGGTATGTGAAGAGTGATAGATCCCAGCAAAAGCTGCTACCACCAAAGCTCCTTCACACAATGTCTGTCTTGAAATCTCATCTCATCATCATAAAACATAGGCAGCACCAGCGACTGCCCACTCCAGGAGAGGGACAGGAAAACCAGGGGCTCAGGAAGGGCTGTCAGTTGGAAACAACGATCCAATACTTTGAGCAACCTGGTCTAGTGGGAGGTGCCCCTGGCCATGGCAGGGGGGTTGGATGATCATAGAATGGTTCGGGTTGGAAGGTACCTTAAAGATCATCTAGTCCCAACCCCCCAGCCATGGGCAGGGACACCTCCCACCAGACCAGGCTGCTCAAAGCCCCATCCAGCCTGGCCTTGAACACCTCCAGGGATGGGGCAGCCACAGCCTCCCTGAGCAACCTGTTCCAGTGCCTCACCACCCTCACAGTAAAGAATTTCTTCCTAATATCTAATCTAAGTGCTCCCCTTTTTCAGTTTAAAACTGTTACCCCTCATCCTATGTTAAGGTCCCTTCCAACTTAAGCCATTCTATGATTCTATGACACTACAAATTACTCTGTGGCTGAAATCCTGGCCAATTTTGAATCACAAGCTGGTTTTCCACAGCCTGTGGTAGAGCAGGACGGTTGCTCCATTTTCTGTGCTGTACCTGCAGCGGTGCAGGGTACACGGGATCCACAGGTCAGCCGTGCATACAGTGCTGCGCTGTCAGGCAAACGAGACCTCTGCAACATCTGGAACTGGCACCACGCATTTCTGATAGGAGCAGACACCATAACCCACCACCGACACGACCAGGTAACTGTGCTGAGCAATATTAGTCCCTTCCAGAACTCCAAAGATGCGTCTTGGGCATGGAGGAGCAGTCCTGTTTTCACCAGGACTTTCCCCATTGTTTTAGCTCCATCAGGCAAGGAAAGCATCTGCTACTTTCCAACTAGCATTTGTCTCAACTTGAGCATCTCCATACAAAGCTATTACTTCGTGGAACAAAAAGACTGCGAGAAGCAAACCACCATGGGCAAGCGGTTTATCCATTGTTCAGACTCGGTAATGTCTATTCGCTTGTAATTACGCGTGCTTTTATGATGTTGTGTACTGTTTTGGTTGAGTGACACCTGCAGTTCCTGGTGGGGCAGGTTCAGAGGATGTACGTTAAGCCACGGTGCAGCTGCTCCTGATAGTCTTTCTGTTAGAAATCTAATTTTTGTCTTAATTTTCGGACACTTAAGAAGTTCCAGCTGTCTGCTTTCTTCACCCAAAATAGCCTCTGGAAGCCTGGCGTTTTTGAGCTTGAAAAGCTAGGAGAAAAAAAATCATCATCCACGCTGTCCTGCTTACATGACACAGACCATAAGCCTTCGTGGCCTGGTTCCTGCCTCTGGTGCAGCAGTTGCGGTTCAGTCATGGGAGATCTAGAAAAACACACAATCCAAGGGTGAAATTCTCCCAGACTGCACTTGCACAGCCTTGTCTACTAGAGGGCCACTCAGCCTAATAGAAAGCCCTCTTTACTTGGCCTTGGTTAAGGCAGGTTGTTGACTCACTCAGCTCCCTTGCTATAAAGGTTATTGGCTTTGAGTTGGGGGTGGTTTAGGTTTTTTCCACCCTTAACTGGTTTTATTGCCGGTCTTGTTTCAGTTTTTCATTCTCTTGCTGGTACCATGCACAGCTCTTCAGGAGCAATCAGCATCAGTGTCCTTTACAGGACTGCGGCTTCCCAAGAGCTACAGCAGGGCTGATCAGCTCTGCTCCTCGGCGCTCAGCTCAGTCGCTCTGCTAGCAACATCATTTAAAAAAAAGCATAATGTTTTTTTTGTATTTATGAAACACAAAGCATGTCCTTTGTCCAGGATTTTAACAGCTATTTTCAACGCTGGCAGGAAAGCCAAGATTTTCCCTGTGGCTTTAAGTTTAGGTATTGCCTAGAACGCGGTGCAGCCTGAACTACAAACCAGCCCTGTGGCAAACATGCCGTACAGAAAGTAGGCTCTTCAGTCAAGGAAGTAAGGAATGCTTTTTTTCCCATTTAAATTTTGTTTTACTAATTAAGTTATCAAAGTCACACACAAGGAACAAGAGGTGGTTAAACCTTCAGAAACTATTCAGTTTAGCTTCCAGAGCTCAGTCTCTGCTTGTTCTCTCACTTCAATATTGAAAACTCCGTGTAATTTGCCTGTCTCTGTATCCTTAAGTGCAGTCTGAGTAGCTCAGATAGATTTCCACAAGCTTTGTTTGTAACAGATCAGTATCTTTTGCCGAAGCCCTTCCACAGCATTTATTTTCTAGAAGAGACATTCAAAGTGGGTTAATGCATATGGCTACCTCGGTGGGGTTTTTTAATCCTCTGAAGTTACAAAGCTTGTTATATGTTACCACACAAAATTTGCAGTAACTAGCACTTCAGCATTCAAAGTGTGGTATTACCAGTGCTTGCTCTGCCTCACGGAAGCCTTGCCAAAATAGGAAAACATGGTTTAATGCAATGCTGTTTCAAAGCAGTTGCTGAAATTTGGTTACAGGTTGGCTAATGGGCACTGCAGCCTTGAAAGAGGAGGAATACGTGCCCACTTACGCTTTTTCAGACTGCATATAAGTTAATGTCTGTGCATAGGTGGGCTCGGAAATCCATTAAGTAAATTAGTTCAGTCTAGTGGTAGGAGAAGAACTGCCAAAGCCACAGAAGCTAGGTTAAAATCTTTACTCATGAACGGTGCACTGTAAATAGCAGGAGGTAAAAGGCAAATTTAATTGCTCTGGATTAAGACACTTCAGTTTTCACACAGGATTTTCCCTATCCTGCTAGCTTTAGAGACTAGCCTGCTAGAGAGCGGTTTTCTCTCAAAGTAGCGTACATCATAATATTCTCGTCAAACCAAGAAAATCCCCACAACAGATTATTTTCCAGTTTTTCCAGAAGTTGCATTAATGCAGAAAAGCAGGTTCGAAAGAAACATCTGGGTTCTCAGCTACTGACTGCTTTGATAGCAGAAATTGTCACTACGCTGTCAAGAGCTGATGGGTTCTAGTTTGAAAAGGTATTCATCGTATACGTCTGAAATTTTAAGACTGAAATGCAGGACGAGGGCAATTTTCCTCTCCTGGCATGAGTGATTTGATAAAAGGCCAAGACCCCCTTACACATGAGTCCCTCCGCGGATTTGACTCCAGTAGGATTCCTGTACCAAAAAGCAGGCACTAGGAGTTCAGCTCCATTTTCCAGTGGAGCTGACGAGAGTGGTCCCCGCAGCAGAAATGAGTGAGCAGTGGTGGTTCCCGAGCCACAGAGCCAAGAGAGACCCAGCCAGTCCGAGGTACGCAGCTGCTTTCTGTTCAGTTCCTAAGAGAGAAGGAAATGACAGCCAAAAATCTCACGAGCACTGCATAACCAGTTCAAGCCATTAAGTATTTTGACACTGAAGGGTATAGTCAAAAAAATGTATTTCATAGTAAAAAAACCACGACAGTTCCAACTAGCCAAGCATCCTGAGGTCGTTCCTACCTGGGCCCTGGACTTCCCGAGTGTACAAGGACTGCACATTCCCAGGGTTGTTGGCGCTTTTGGAAAAGCATCAAGTACAACTGACGAAGCAGAACAGAGTGGTGTCATTTAATGCGTTTGAAGAAATACTAGTCAGATCAAGTCCTTGCCTACAAATAGGACGTCTCCCTTGAAAAGCTCCATGTTGCCGGGGTTTTTGGAGCACCGCAATGATATTTCTTTGTTTACTGCTGTATTACTGTGCCTGCATGGACCGCAGGGTAACACGGAGGCAGGAGCAAGGGATGTCAGCCACAGGCTCATACCAAGTCCTTGTGCTACGAGAACCACCCCAGCAAGTACTCCAAAGTTCAGAACCAACATTAACATACTGGAAGTGGAAACACTGAGACAGACGCTTATTCAGACGCAAATTCATTTCTTAAAGCGCAAGACAAGCTGAAGATTAAAACTGGGGAATCCTAGGAAGAAAAAAAATGTAAATCCCAAAACCAAAGATGAACAAGAAATAAAAACAAAGGCAGAACACACATATGAAGAAGTAATGACAGCCAGGAGCTACTATGACACAAAGTAAGAACTGACTGAATAAAATCACATCACTTGTGTGCTGCAGAGCTCCAAGACATTTTTGTCACCTAATTCCTGAATGAATTTTGTCTGAGGCAGGCAAACTTAAGATCTCTAATAAGTCCTTTCATTCCCAGTTTAATAATTCTAACCAGTTTACCATACAACTGTCTTCCAGGTGTCCTGACAACAGGATCCCACTCATTAACTACACATACATAAAACTTAGCAAGAAAAGCATTTAGAAAGATCAGAGAGAAACTTTTTAGAATATTTTATTTTTTTTTAATACAGATATAATATTTTTTCCAAGGTCACTTTAGAGTAAGTGGCATACAGGCTATTAAAATGGAAGTGCCCGTGCAATCATTTCAGGCTAAATGTGCACAGTATATTCTACAACACAAAAACTGCACGTAGAGTTTTTTCTTGCTCCAGAATGATTTGGCAGCTTCAAAAAGCTAACACACATTTCCATTCTCAAAATCAATCCATTGAACAACAAAACCCAAAACTGAAATGCAATCCACCCCAACCAATGTGCTTATCTCAGTAAGGATCTCTTAGCGGAGCGGGCTGCGACAGTTGCAGAGCTGTCTTTATCATGACCCTCAAAGTACTGCTGCTCTATTCGCCGACAAAAGGCTGTGAGATTACTGTAGTTTTTCACCTTTTCAGAGAGTTCATCAGTGGTGAGCTGAGTAGTGAGGATTGTGAACAGATGCCCAAATACCAGCGCATCTAATTCAGTTGGTCTGTAAAAGCAAACAGAAGGAAGAATCGGTATTTTGGAAGGCAAGTCCTGATCAAGGAAAAACCTGCTGTTCTGAATAACTTCTCACTAGCCACGCCATCTAAGAATTGGGAAGAAATCAGGCAACACTGAACTTACCAAATGCATGAAAACTGTGCGTACAGTATATAAGCGTACTGCTAGTTCTTAGTATGGCATCTTTCTCTGCTTTTGGCAGCTTGGAAATGTGGAAATAACGCTTCCTAGAAAGGCCAGAGTTACTGATCCAATAACAAACCATGCTCCACCTTTTAGTTCTGTAACAAGGGCAAAACGCTTATCAAGTCTTTATGGGGTTTTTCTTTTTCCTCTGTAGATGTGTATAAAAAAACCCAGCTATCATCTCACAAAGGGAAAAAGAAAAAAAAAAAAGGAGGAGGGGGAAGTATAAAATCCCTATTCCCTTTTTGTGCTTTTCAATAGTCGGGAACTATTCAACCAATAAGAAAAGGAGCTCCAGCATGACAGCAACTGAAAACATTGCTTTTTTGAAAGGGGACACAGACGAAAACAGGTATTTTGGGAAACAGTGGTCTACCCTCATGCTAATTCAGTTCATTTAGAGCTGCCCCTGATGTGAAGAAGAGAAGCTGTCCTGGTCAGCATGGTGGGATGGACATTCACTCCCCTGTACCTAGCAGAGAATGTTACTCAAGAAATACAAGTGAAGCTTTAAATGTATCATTTTTAACAAGAAACTACCTGTATAAAGGTGTACATTTGTAGCCTACATAAGCTGTAGTAGACTCTGTAGAGAAGACAAGCAGAAGGAAAACTAAATCATAAATAGAAAAAAAAGAACCAAACAGAAACTTACAGAAACTTTCCTTTTAAAACCTTTAATAACTTATTTCTGAAATTTCATGTTTATATTCCAGTCACACATTTGTTTTTCCTCAACTAATCACGTAGCATTAAAATAAAACAGTTTTCCACACATACATATAGATAGGTGGATAGATATCTGTATCTCACATTCGTGGACGTAATATTTCACTAAAGAGTAACTTACTGCTTATTGAAGAAATATGGTTGCGTTCCTAATCTCTGGGAGAGAGCCTGACAACACTGATCTACATCTTCAAGCACCTATCAAAACACACAAGAGATAAAAGATCCATATTGTCAGGAAATACCAACATTGCAAAAAATAACCTCCTTACTATATTTGCGCTAACGGTGGGAACAAGGAACATACGATGTTGGAACATCAAAAGCTGCTAAAGTCAGTCAAACCTACGCAGCGGGCAGGCAGCTAAGTGTTACTTAATCTAACATGTGATGTAAAGCAATTTTGATTAAGTGCTTCCCATAACATTTATAACTTAGCTTAATTAAAGCTACTAACTTATACCTCAAAACTCTGCTTTGCCTTTTTTTTTTTTTTTTTTTCTTTTTAAGGCCTCTGACAAGGGAAGCGGCAATCCTGCAAAGCACGTATTAACGCCATACAGGAAGTGGGGGCTGTAACTTACAACCTATTTTCAGGACTACGGCCTAAACTAACATCAGCAGAGAGGTACGCTCATGGTAAAACATCCTTCCTCCCACCCCATCGGGTTGCACATAATTTAAGATTTATTGCTGCTGAAGCCAAATACCCGACTCCAGATAATGTTTTAAGTACAAAATATATTTTTTGCTACATCCGTTTCAAGAAAGTGTTACTCTCCAAAGCCTTTTTAAAAAATGGGTAAAGAAAGAAGCTTCACTTTTCATACTGACCTGTTCAAGTGTCTTGCCGGCCCATCCAATGGCTTTCATCTTTCGCCTCACCTCCCATTGCTTCTGGTAGGACAAAATGCGGTTTAGAGGCCACGGGTAAGGGGAGCCGTACCTCGGGTGAGTAATCTTTGTTTAGAAACAGAAAAGTACTGTGTTACCGTGTAAGAAAATACAGATACCTCTATGCCCAAAATAGCTAATATTCACATATTTCTATCGGAAAGGGAGCTGTAAAAGAGAAGGCGGGTTGTGTGATATGCTGTAATTGTTTGCACGGAATTTACAGTTTGCAGCATAACCATTTAAAACTATCACTTCAGAAACATATACAAAACCCGTATCTATTTTGTAGTCAGCTACCTCCAGTAATGACACAACTTCCCTAAAATGCATATGCAAGCAAAATTAAAGTGAAAAGACTGTATCATTAATGGTTTAAACCTCAATGTTTCATTTATGAGTAGGGACTTGCAATTGTGAGCGAAAGTGTTTTCTCATTAAATTTTAATTAAGATAAATGCTGCAGAACCACTCACCTCCTCTACTGTAACATCATCACACCACTGCAGATAGAGCTAGGAACAGAAAGAACACTTACTAAAACTTCCTAATAAAGGAGAATACAGAGACAATCATTTCTCACTAGTAGAATTTTCTTTTTTATATTAGATTAAATTTCCATTTCATTCCTTCTGTTAGGCCTCTGAATGTAGAAAAGAAATTCAAATGGGAAGGCAAAAGCCCAGTTGCTAGTCCTGACTTAGCCAGCACCAGGAGCAAGCCGAGACCCGTTGCCCAGACTGCACACAACCCAGTGCACAGGTTGCCAGCCCTCAGCCACCGGCAGCTTGCCAGCATTTCCAACACTGTTCCTACACTGGGATCCTGTCACGTTAACTGGCCACGGATACGAACTGCAAGGGAACCCAGCCACCCGCTAGATGTGCTGTGGAAGCTAAGAGCGGGGTGCCTGCCCGGCTGTGGGACAGGGTAGGATCCCAGGAACCCACCGGCATTTTCCATCTGTGGAAATCAGTTACTTCTACAGCTACATGACACACTTCAGGTAGATCAGGGGAATCATTCCCATGGCTTCCGTCTACAGGAACGTTTCAGCAAGCGATCCATAGGGCCCAGAGAATTTATTCTAACCTCAGAAGTTATTATTCCATTCATTTATTTCATTCAAATAAATTTCAAGTCAAAAGTTGACGACATAATCTAAGAACGAGCAGTATTTCCAATATAAGGAAAAATCCTAAAGCTTTCTTGCTTATAATCACTTAGGTAAGTGTGCAGAGTTTTGATGGTTTACTGTACCTCTGCTGTCAAGAGCATATTATTGACTAATTCCATGTAGGCTTTCATCTCAGCTTTTTGGACTTCATCCAACCCATCACTGAGAGAATGGCCCTAATGGGGAAAAGAAAAAAAGAGACACACATGTAAGAAAAGATATTGGAATATTCAGCAATGCCTGACCCAAGGGCCTCTGAAGTCAACGAGCTCTGGCTCAGATCCTGATCTCTTACATAGCTCACTAACAAATTACATATGCAATTTTTACATATAGTGTCCTTTAGAACTAAAAAGAAGTCATCATAATGTAGCATAGCTAATCTACCAGAAATTTACACTATGATCAGTTATAGATGAACGCAGTTTGAGCACACAGCCTCCTGGTTAGTGTATCTCTGTGGCAAGAAGTAAACATAAATTTACATCTGTGGTACAGCTTCATCAGCTGCTCAGCGAAAAGACAGTATTTTTAAAAATTGGGGGGGCGGGGGAGGAGCCAAGGCTAATTTGAACTCTATCTGACACTTCAGGATTTAAACCAGTCAGTTCTGGGTTCAAGAGTGCTGAGACCCAGAGACAGGGCAGGTAGAAAAAGTCTCAGGAACTGGCACTGGTATGCAGCTATCCCACACAGAATTTACTTCCCGAATTTGAGTAAATGACAAAGAAAAACATTTCCACATCAACAAACTCCTATTACAGGGTATCCTTCCTTTAAAACGGCACTAGATTTCGACACTGTTTTAAGAAATTAAGTAACATTCCAGAAGAGCACCCCAAATCAGCACAAGTACTAAGGAGGATTAACATGCTATTCAATAACTGATGAAAACAACGTACTATTACCTTGGCTTTTACAAACTGGACTATGGGCCCAAGCTCAGATACTACTTGATTTCCCACGTGAATAAAGGGTACTTTGCCTGTAAAAGGAGAGAGGTATTTTAGTAAGAGCTTTTTATACCTGTAGAGCATCATTTACAATTTTCAAAGCAATTAAATATTGCAGGTACACCTGAACATCAGGTTTTTTTCAAATGAGCAGAGATAAAGCTCTAACATACATCGCTCACCCAGCAAATGTTTGTAGTAACAAACACCTTCCTCCTGATCTTCCTCCTCCTGACCCTCTTTTACATGAAACACTTGCAATTGTGTATTTCAAAGTTATTGAGATCTATCGACTCGTACTTTAATAATGGATTTTGCTTTGCTGGAAAGACTTAATTCAACGTTTCTCTGAAGTACAGCTGAGAAACCCCAGGAAAGCAGACAGGGCCCGTGGCTAGTTTTACAACACAACGCGTTCCCACCCTCCCTGCTAACCCACGAGCAGGGAAAGGGCTGCCGAAAGGATGACGGGAGAGGTGGCGCCATGCCCAGAAAAGCAAGCAGGGGGAAGTGCAAACACACAGGCAGCCAGGCAGGATCTGAACTCTCCCTCCTCCAGTCCTTCAGATTTCCAGCAACTGGACCAGCCGGCTCCTGTTGGCTGCCCCAGACTTCACCCTCTACTTGCCAGCTGGTTATATTTGAGCCTCTGTGGTCCTGGGGTCAGAAACAGGTTCTCAGTATGAAACCCACAGCTTCACGATCTTGGGGGCTGTCAGGGGGAAGGAGCTGCTTCCTCATCATGGAAGCGAAATGGGTTTAAA
This sequence comes from Larus michahellis, assembly GCF_964199755.1. NCBI lineage: Eukaryota > Metazoa > Chordata > Aves > Charadriiformes > Laridae > Larus > Larus michahellis. The sequence goes on from NC_133902.1 coordinate 33,861,247, forward strand.
GCTTAATATTAGTAAGGCTCAACGTCCAGTCTCTGAAGCTGAGCCCTGAGGGTCCAGCATGGAGCAGGGCTAAAAATGACCAGTCCTCAGAAGGAAACTGGGAAACAACTGTGTCACTGGTAGAATTTTTGGGGGTGCGAAGGGCTCTCGAGTCTGCAAGCACCACCATCTCTGCTTGGTAACTTTTCTTACACGCAGAACTGAGCCAAAGCTTTAAGCAAGCCCTGTGACAGCCAGCAAGCCACAGTTGCCTTCTGCCCCTTCTTCCCAGCTCTCAACGTGTGAAGCTGAGGGCTCCTGCTCCAATCCACCCTCGCCAGGTTGCCTGTCCTGCAAATCTTCATCCAAGTGCAAGGGATGCACATCAACCTAATATTTAAAACTAAATCTTTTAGGATTATTTACATGATTGAAGTAATCCATAAAACGGAGATAAATGCTGGATGCTCTGTATGACTGCAAACGTCCTCAAGCCCAAAGGCAGTAACGAGCCTGCCCAGCGCAGTCGGGCACAGCACCCTTTTACCTTCCCGCCCCGCGCTGTGGGCAAACTCTGCTCCCGACAGAGTGCCCAAAGAACAAGATCAGTATCTGCCTGACCCCAAATATATAATTAGCAATACATTCACTCCTTTTACCGAAACACAAAAAAACCTTCTGTTCGGCAAAGCTGAAACACAGTTCATGCTAACAGCAGATTCAGTCATGGTTTTTATCATGAGGTTCACTTCTCACTGGCTGCATCAGCCTAAGGGTAATAAATGAAGTGCATCGCACCAACCAAAGCTTCATCTGCATCCACACGCTGCATGTCGCAGAAGGAAACACAGACACCTCTGTGCTGCAGAATTCAGCGGTTTCAGTCAGACTGTACTTTGGTATCATACTTTAAACTCCCTCAGAATGGGTTTCGTCATTACAACAACTATGAGATAAATAACCTTCCCCCCAAAATGATGAGATGCAGATCTTTGTCTGCTGCTAATGTGAGACAGAAGGTGGTGGGGAGGGAGAAAGGAACAAATGAAAACCTTGTCTGAATTATCATTAAAGAACCAATATAAAGAAAGGAAATGGGGCAAGTGAATAAAAATAATAAGGACTCCAGGAGTAATGGCACAAAGATGACATGTATTTCTACTCACATTTAAAATTCAAGCAGTATCATTTTTCCCTCTTGTGCTCCTCATTTTCAGCAGAAGGAACCGTTCAGACCCACATCATCAGATGCCACCAAGCGTGGCATCTCCTGCACGTGCAAGATGCCCCTCTGTGCATGCAAGATGCTCCTCTGCGCATGGATTCAGCATTTCAAAGCTAGCTTTATTTACTAACGAATAATTTATATACCTCTGTATTTGGCTGTTTTTTTCACTGCTGCCCAGCAACTGTTTTTTTTTTTTAAAAAACAGCATGATTCCACTGCTTTGAGGAGAATACCAGTAGCAGCAGCAGAGCCCATACAGCTGGCAGACACATACTGACAGGCACTTCCATGTGGCAGTCATCAGCCAGAGCCAGGTAATCAGTAAATAAGTACCTCCTCACACAACAAAAATCTGTGAAAGAGTGCGAGGATTCCCAGATTTGCATTCACCAATTCTCTCTGGTTTTCAGTCAATCTTCTGGAGCCAGCCTCTGGATGTTTTTAGGCAACCAGCAAAGGCAGGGTCTGTACCCTTCTAATACTTAATTCTGGTGGTGGGTTTGGATTTTTTTTCCCCAATCTCATGGATCAGAGGAAGATTTAAAACCTCCTGTCACCCTTAACAGTGTCAATGGACCCTTCAGCCTTCTCCTGTATCAACATCCTGGCAATCATCTCCCAGACAGGGTAACAAAAGATACTCCTCCAGTGTTGTCTCACCCCAGCAACGGGAAAATATAACAGCACTCACTGGAATATTCCCTGGATGCAGAATAAAACCACTTTTGGAAACGCAAGTCTTTCTGCTTCAGGACACAACTCCTCTCAGGCATTTTAGAGGTTTCTGACAGGTATTTGAAATGTACGAATGCCATATATAGGTACTGCAGTCGCAGTTACACATTGTGCCAACGTTACTTTGCATTTGACTGTTTTAATTGTTTACAGAGGAGAAACTGCACTGGAGAGGAGGGGGGAAGGCAACCCACACATGGTAGCACTGACCGACTGTTATCAGCAAGACAAGGCGCAGTTGCCATGGTATCAAAACGGAGGTATAACGTAGTAATCTAAATGAAGGCCACACTTACCAGATGGGGACATGTACTCGGCATTTGCCCTGCAAACCACCTGGATTGGCAGATTGCACATTTGCAAAAAGGCCTGGAAACAAAGAGTTGCATTTAAAAAAGCATTAATACACCAGTGACAAATAAGAATGTTCTTCTCAACACACTTGACTATGTTTTAGCTAGTTCTTAGCATACGCTTATGAAGTATAGCTCCTTGCAGACTGCTTTTAGGAAGAAAGAAGGGTGGGTTAAAGAAAAACAAGGTTTTCTAACTTCCTTAGACAACTGTTTATCATCCAGTCATTAACTGGAATTCTTCTAATGAAATTTCAACTACTTTTACTGTTTTTCTTCAAGATGAGCAAAGAAGCAGTACCTAACAGAAACAATTAGTGCTGTGGCTGTACAAAATGAAGTGACATTTTGCCCTTCCTGAAAATCATAGTACTTACTTCTCCTGGCCAAAGCTGGCTAACCAAGTTCACGTTGTATAACACAGCAAACATATATAGCACCTTCCCACGTTACATTTACAATAGCTGTAATAGCAAGTTTTGCTCTCTGATACTGTAAGTGCATAAGTCTGCTTTGGGAGGAAGTATTTACTGTCTGTAATTTATGTGAATCATGGAGAGCATAAGTGATCGATTTACTTTTTCTTTCTACCTGTAACCTCAGATTCAAAGCATTCTTAGTAGGATACCAATTTTTGTCAGCACCTGCCATCACCACACCTTAGTGTGTTTCTGTTGGAATAGCAAAATATCAAGAAAAATACTTGCAATTTGAACAGAACATGGCAAATAAGGAATTTCTTAAACCTCTACAGTCTCTAAACTCAGCTGAAGTCCTGTCATTCATTTTGTCTTTGCAATTAGACAGGTCAGAATTCCAGATTCCAAAATGATACCTATGTATTATTTTACCACACAGTGGCTTGGAGTTAAAAAAACCTACATCAAGAAGGCCATCACCATGAAGAAAAATGCTGCTATAACTTGGCACTTTCTACAGAAGCTTCCTCTGAGCTCTTCAGATTGCCGGATCTAGCACTATGCTGCACGCTCACAGCTTTAAATGTAGGCATCTAATCATAGGCATCAAAGTAACCCAAACCTTAACCTTGAGATCGCTCACCTCTGCACTAAATGAGACTGTAAGGCATGACCTAACACTGGCATCAGCCCTGTTCCTAACCTTCTGGCTTCTGTAGTACCCATCGAGCAAACAAAAATAATCCAAACAGCCCCTTTCCTTTCCCCTGCACTCTTCAAGTCCTTTATTCCCAAACCCTAATCCAAGCACTGATATTAACTCTACCCAGGGGAAAAGAAGCCAAAAGCTTTGGTCCTTTTCCAACCACATCCAAGAAATGCACGGTCCATTACAACACTTGGCTCTTGCAGGTTTAGATGACCTAACTCAAACCCAAATCTCAATTTAAAGCAAGGAACTATGGTCAAGAGCTGCTAGGCAAGATGCTGATTACAGCTGATGAGAGCCCGCCTCAGAACTCCAGAAGCTCTGCAGAACCCACCACAAACCTGGGTTTCTACACCTTTTGATTTCCTCAGCCTAACTCTAATTGGGAGCCAATTATTATACATACACATGCAGAGATATATATAGAGAGAGGGAGACAGAGACAAAGAAAGGGTACTAGTCATAGTCCACATCAGCTAAATACTCCAAGTCCTGCACTACTTAGCAATAAACTGGTCACTAGAGTGCCAAAACCTCATCCCAACCAGAATCTCTATCACTGCAATTATGACACAAAGAAAATATACAAAGCACTGCACACATTTGACACCACCCCATTTTCTAAGTCTGTGCATCCACCAGAGTCCACCAAAAATCAATGCTCTTGCTGTCTTGGCATCCCAATCTCCATGCAAACAGACCAATTCTTAAACAGGAATTTAAGACGTTGGTCTGTCTCAGTCCTAAATCTTTGCCTGCTACCTCTGTACAATCTAGTAATGCCCAGGCTGTTCCTGTTCCAGCTACTGCCATCATGTCTTCTGCCCAAACCAGGGCTTCATATGCAACTTTTTTGGAAATAGCTAAGAGACAGGAATTCAGAGTCTTTGGTTTAGATTATATACACTCTCCTATGCCATTGCTGGACATTGTGTAACCCACCAAAAACATACACTCTAACTCAACTGGTACACAGCCTTGGTTCTTCTGAAAGCTCTACCAGTAGCTAACAACATCTCCTCAACACTACCGTGCTGCAGTGGGACTGATGGCATCAAACAACAGTTTCAAAGAATTTCATCTTTGCGTGGGAGAGGACTGAACTTGTACCATGCTACTTAATCCTTAGCTGTGGAGTTCCACCTCAAAAATTTGTGACGTTTCCTTTGGTCTAGGCGTACCAAATGAATTTCCTTTACAGTAAGGCACCAAATTAACTCTGCAATTCTGCATTAAGCTAGAGATGAATTTTGTAACTGCCATGTACTATTCTCACTGCAAGCTCAGAAGACGAAAAGTCTGAACTGCACTGGAGTTAAGGCAACACATGAACAACTGAAAAGCCTGTAAGCACAGATACGCATTTAAGCAAAAGGAGGTGAATCAGAGAACTATTTTTACTTTCTCGTATCAGCATGTCAAAAATGAGACATGCTCACACAGAACACAGGTTACATGAGTTGCTTCAGCAAATTACTGCCTACAGTACATCTTATAGTACATTTGCTCCTACATAGTACAAGGTTTCTACCAAAATCCCAGTGTTGTGACTGTGAAAACCACTCCTCAGCATAGAGGCTAAACTATAAATAAAATCTTTTCAGTGTAAAGAGTTCAGCCAAGTTTCCATCAAAAATCTGAATCTGACCTTTCTCTCTCTCCTTCTTCTCAATAAACAACCACAGAACGAGAAATACCGACCTTTATTACATTTGGCAGGGAAATTCTACCTCGGTCTCTGGCCTAGTGCAAAGGGGATTGAGCATACGTTGCCATTTCGGCATCTTGGAAATGCAAACCCGCTGGGTCAGTGTGCCTTTTTTGCACTTCATAAAGAAAAAAGGAGAGAGGAGGTTGAACTAGAATTGAGCTCTAATGCGGGAACAAATATTAACTAAATAAAAACATTCATTACTCTGCATGATAAAGATTCTAGAAAGCTTAGAAATAAGTCAGTCTGCCCCCAGTGAGGTTTAAAAAAAAAAAAAAAAAAAAAAAAAAGGAGAGAGACCCTAAAGTAAAGACTAGACCAAAAACTTGAGAAAATTTCCTTGGGATAGTCATCTCCAGTCTCCAGTTCCAATTAACATTTTGTAGCTGGGAGACAAGAACTGAGTTTGAGAAACTGAAGAGTGATTCAAGATTAAAACTGGGCAAATACATCTGGTTCTGGGCTCGCCCCAGCAGTCCTCCTGAAAGGTTCAGAAACGCTGACCGCTGGAGCTGCCTCTCTAGCAGCCTTACAAGGCCCATTCCAGCAACCCCCTGCAGCATCCAAGTGCCAACACCTATTCCACTGCAGCCTTTGTCCACAATTAGGATCAGCTTTAATATGAGTGGTGAAATAGTAATTAAATACAAAAACAAGAGAAAACAACAGTGAAAGAGCTGAAGACAAAACCATGTAACGCCATGGCCGGGGGGTTGGAACTAGATGATTTTTAAGGTCCCTTCCAACCCAAACCATTCTGTGATTCTGTGAAATAAACCTAAAAACAAAAAAAAAAAAAAAAAATAAAAACCTGCTATTAAGCCTTTAAAAAGATAGAAGCCCTGGGAATTGAGACCAGTATGCTGAGCTCCAATTTGTATCCAAAGCATGACCTATTCAATTTTAAGTACTCCTTAAATATTGTTCTGCAGGAAAATGAAGGAAAGTTCCACAATATGAGAGAAGTTTAATCCTTACTGGATCTACACTGCTGAACTAATCATTACCTAAAGAAGGAGGACAGTATCCGTTTCTTGATCCAGCTTAAACTAATGGTCCATTGGATAGCCTTCAAGTTGACAACAAATACACGTCAAAGAGGAGACAGTACTATCGCTAACTATGAGAGTTCAGCCTAAGAAATAAGCTTTGCAATTTACAATGCTATGAGAGTACTCACATTCTTTCATTGACGTGACTGACAGGCTTTGGAAATTATTAGTACTAACAACAAAGGTGGTTTTTACTTTTCCAACACAGTGAATGTATTTCATATTTACAGAAATTATGGTTTCTTTTAGAAAGAGATGGACAAGGATCGTGACCAACGCATTCTTATAAATATCCACTGCCAGAAAACCTCAATTTTTTTTCTAATGCATTCAATTAGATAGATTTGATTTTAGACAATAACTGATATTAGACAGTAAGTGGCATAAACTATCACCAAAATAGTTGAAATTGTCACAGATCAAAGAAATCCTACAGAGAGAATACAGGACAAAGCAGTAATTTTTGTGAGTCTCCATCTCATTTAATGCTTTAGCCCAGTGATCAAGGGAGGGTTTGTTCCCTTTTTGACCACTCATGGAGAATGTCAAGAACGAGCACATTTGGTATGCAGATGGTATCAGACCACCATAGCTTCCAACCTTGATAAATGATGCAGTGGAACACTGATTATTCCAGCTCAGATCATCTCGTTTCCCTTTGGGTACCTCACATATATAATTTAAGCAGGCAAGTAAACCCTTCCTTTTCTTTTGAGAGAAACCATCAGTAAATGGGAGTGAGCTCAGCTCCTCTGAGTGCTTATGGAGTGAGGAGCAACAGACTGAAGGCTGAAACCACCCCAGTGCAGTTCTGCTGAGATTTACGAAGATATCAACATCCCTTCAAAGACACAGCATCAAAAGCTGAGCAATCAGAAAGATCAAGGGCCCCAGCTTATTCTAGTACATCAGAGATTATTGTTAACATCATAAATTTGGCGTATCAGTTTAAAATGGGACTGAAAGGGGCCAACTGAATTCCAAGTGACACGTAAGCTAGTTAATCAAGCCTGTGTGAAAATTCACCTAAAAATGGTATGCAAGACAGTAAACAGCAAAACTAGAAGCAAGACACTTCGCTCAGTACAGTCTAACTGTCATACCTTGCAAAGACACTTGTAATTACGAAGTACAGCATTAAATTTCCTGCTCTCTCCCCTCTGGAAAAAAAATGTACTAGCACAGAATGAACAGATCCTCCAGCACCTAGGATTCTCACGCAATAATACCACTGTAGTTGCAGTTCTTCAGAAGGGGGGGGGGGGGGAAAGCTCTCGTTTCTGTAGTAAAACTGGTACACATTACTTCATCTGAAGTTTTCCAGTTCAAAGCAATTGTAAAGATGTCACTGAAAATGTTTATTTGTACCTTGAAAACAACTCTTCGAAACAAACTCTAAGCAGGGACAAAAGAACTGAATTCCTGCTGCAAAGGATATTTTTTTTTTTACGCTTAACACCTATCCGAACTATTTGGATCAATTCATAGAGGACGGATTAACAATCTTATTTCCCCTTCCCACGTTACAGAAGATCAAGAGATGACTGCCCAATAGACTTTACACAAATAAAGGAAACTTCATTCAAGCACAAATATACAGAATTCACTACAACTGAAGGACATCAAACCAAAACGCTCAGGCTTTTAAAAGGAATGAGTAATTTCATGGCTCATCCCAGTTAATGCAGCATAAAAAGCAGGGTAATGAAATCTCAGATTGGGAAGAACAGAGTTTATTCCCCTGGCATCAGCAGGAGTGTCTCCTTTATCCATATGTTCCACTGATTATTTGCATTTCTGTAATTTTAAAAATAGAGACCCGATTTCTTGTGCGGTATCGGCATTGGTCAATGATACAATGTCTGCCACAATAACTTTTCTCTAAGTTATTTCTGGAACAAAGTGTGTCCTTTCTTTTGCTGAGGTTAATGTGAGAAACTGATAAAGGCATTAAAAAATAAAGATTCAGCTTAATAGGGTCTGTAAGCTTCCCTCCCACGCATGCTCTCTGCCTCTCTTCCCTGCAGGCTAACGCTCTTCCCCTCTCACCCTCTTCCAGGCTCTCTACCTGTAGCATCACCTACTCTTCCAGCACCTGGGAAGGAAGAAATGTGAACAATATGTTTTTAGCAATGCTACCTCTCTTCTTCCAGACTGAAAGCACCAAGTCTACAAAGTCGCTACTGCCTCTGTGCACCTTGGTTTTAACAGGAGATTTTGCTGTCGGCAGAGGTGGAGAGGAGAGAGAGGAGAGCATCTGCAAGCCCATGAGAAGAAACACAGTACAGGGAGGAGAAAAGGTGCCACCAAATTAATTGCATCTGTCCTTCCCTGCCCTCCCAACATCTACTGTTATAGACTAGGGAAGTAAGAGTGTGGGAGTGAGGACAATGAATTGAAGAAAAAGCATGCAGAAGCCTCTTGGTGCCTTTCCTGCCCTACCGCACGCTGATCCACACAGGACTACGGCTCGCCTTGCACTGCCTGCTCCTCCCAGAGAGTAGTAGCACAAGCCACTGTCTTCAAAGTCAGCACAGAACAAGCCAGTTCATTTTTTTTGCTGTGAGAGAACGAAGTATCAGCAGCTATGTGAAAAGGGCTGATAGGAAGCTTTCAGGTGACACTTATTAGAAAATTAATCAACAATCTTATGCCTATCATTCATTTCAATCACGGCAGGTGACACCTCCTGCCAGAATTACGGAGTACATTTATAACAGCAGCGTTGCTTAAAGGACACAATCAACTTAAAGATTGTTTTGTTTTCTTATAGCCTGCCCAATTTCAAATTCAAAATGCAGGTAGTATGTTGGATTTCAATTATCTAAAAAAAAAAAAAAAAAAAAAAATCAGAGCAATCGCCTTGTGCTGCTTTAGCACAGTTCAAAAGCCCAGAAACCACAGCCAGCCACTGGGCAACTCACGCCACCCTCCCCTTCCTCTTCTTCTCACACCACTGACATTCTGATCTCCGCTGCTGCTGCCGCCCTCCAAACAATGCAAGAAAGTGATGCCATTGTGTCTTCCTGTGATGACAAGGGTGGAAAATGACTGTGCACGAAATACAATGGGAAGGAATAAGAGAAGGGAGGGGGGACTTTTGTATTTATTCCTACAGTTAATTGTTTCAGGTGCCATTTTTACCCTTGCTCTCCCTTCCTCTTTGCCCTCCCCAGCAAGGGAAGGGCTGTTTGGACACCATCAGTTGGAAACATAACACACATCAGGCAGCGAATCACCCCAATAGAGTTCCATCACAACGCTCTCCCTCTCCAGTCCCCTCTCAGAATAATACATATGAGCAAACACATATACTCATTAAAAATGAGTTACAACTTGATGTAAATCATATCCAGATTGCAGTTTCTGAGATCAGAGGCAAGAATGAAATTACTTATTCCAAGACTCAAATAGTTCACAACTTATGTCCCCACATGAGGAACACTATTTTCAGATGGCACACTCCAGGCTTCATTTGAAGAAGATATATTCGCGATTAGTTTTTAATAAAGAACGAGCCATTCCAAGCCATCTCTTATTCAGCAGCACTTCTAAAAGCACCCGCACAATACTGTTGCGAAGAAAGAGTGAGAGGCGTTTTCTGTTTTCATTCTTACATTATTTCTTGAGCATACAAAGGACAATATGTGATGACAACTAAAGAGTTATTCTTTACTTTATTGCAGGAACACATTGTAAAATTAAAAACCATGCAAATCTCCAGAATAATTCAGTTTTCATATCAAACAGCTGCAGACCCTGTAACCGAAATAGTGTGTCTAAGGTTATAAATGAAAACTGTTCAGTATCATTCTTTGAGTGACAGATTAAATTCCTAATCCAGTTATGGTAATGGCCACATTTGTAGTTTAACATAAATTAAGAGCTTAATTATATTTGTGACTATTTTAAACAAAATAACACATTCCTTTGTACCTGTGAACGTAATTTATAGCAAAGCCACGTTCATTCTCCAAAACAATCTATTTTACACTGCAGCACAATACTGCTCTAATGGTATAATGTAATTCTTGTTGTAGAATGTGGAAAGAGTAGATTCACTGGTAGCACAGAGGTTTTGAAGATAAATGAAGATGCTATTCATTCAGGGGTAATTTCATCTTATAACTATATGAAAGATGTTTCACTCACAAACAGTACCTGCATGGCTTGGGATTTAAGCATGTTTTCAGCTACAATGGATGCTGCTAGATTGATTATGTTGATACTGCATTTCTCATCATGAAGAATTCCAGCTTTTATTCTCTTTTAAAAAAAGAGATTGTCAGATTTTCATTTCAGTACTAAGCCTTTGTTCAAGCCTCAGCAACAAGTTCAAATTTCTGCTAATGTTTTGTCTAGAGAAAAAACAAACCACAATTCATACACACACCCAAAAAAAAAAAAAGAAAAAAATCACAAATCTGTCAAGGGCAATTAATCATGCAAGATTTACACATTTATTTGATTACTTGTTGAAGTAAATAAGCAGTTGGTCTGTGTAACACAATTTTAAATTGCCCAAACATCCTTCTGTCATTCAGGACTAAGAACAGACAATTCTAAATGCACTTTCCTGGAATATATTAAGACCATTTACAAGGACATCAATTTCACAAGCAATTAATACATATCTTAACATAATGAGCTGCAGGCTCTATAACCTCAGGATAGGTATGAGAATTGCCACAATCCTGAACGTTTTAGGCAGCCTTTTAAGCAAGACTCTGAGACTACCTGCATAAAGGTTTCAGAAGAACCTGTAATAACAGAGGCAGTCTCAACATCCACATTCCTCCTCCTGACAAGTTGGAACAGTGCACAGAGATGCTCTGCGATGCCATTTGAGGCGGGAGGCCTGGCTCAGCGCAGCTGTATTAACCCCCTCCCTCCTACTCAGCCACACGAATTCCACCCAGGTACTAAAAAAAAAAAAAAAGGTTGAAGTTGTGAAGTTGTTTTGTTATGGAAATGTAGTTGTATAGTTGCTTCTGGGTTTTGGTGGCTTTTTTTTTTTTTTTTACTATGATAAGACTGATAAGCAGGAATGCTGTAAAATGGAAGCTGTACAATAAATAAGCGAAGAATGGTTTTAACCATGAGTGATGTTACCCAGCAAGTGTATGTATTTTCATTAACTTAATGGGAACAGGGCCGAACATCTCACAAGAAGAACAGAGCCTTCCTTCTACATACAATGCTCTCTTTCCTGTAGCTGGATAATCATTCATGATTAGTATTTTCCCTTGATTTTAATTCCTTTACAGTGAAAATAAGATTTCATTCAGTATCAAGATTTTACAGCTTAAGACCAAATCGGCTTCACTTTCAACAGGACTGTATAATAAACTTGAAGTTAACAAACAAGGAGTGCAAACACCAAGATGCACCAGTGATAGCACACTACATCATCTGAAGTTAGAGTTGCATTTTCAGCAAATATAAAGAATCTGAACCCAGCAAAAGACACAGGAATTGTTAATTTAGTCTGTTTCCAAGAACAACAATGGGCAGAAGATGAATTAAAAGACAAACAACAAACCAACCCTACCAGAATCAGTAGAGAGGTTCCACAAGATCAGAGGGATTTTTGTTTGATTGGGTTTTAACTACTGAAGGCACCACCACAGTTACTCAGCAACTCCCAGAAGACTCTGTCCTCCCTTCTCTTATCCCACACGTAGCTATAGTCAGGAGTCCAGATTTCGTTGTACAACGAGAAGTCATAAGTCTGATCATTATTAAACCAGCAAGAGTCAACCAACTTCCTATGTTTAATCTGCAGCCCTCACCACTCAATTCAAACAAAATGCCTGCAAGAGCCTGTTACGCCTACACTGAGAGGAACTTGCTCTGCTGTCTGCTTGATCTCCTCTGTTGACAAGAGGTACATGAAACGCCATCTCTATTGCAGGGTCATCAATTTTAAAACAGTCAACTTTTACTCTCGCCAATCAGTTACTATGGCATTGGATTTTATTCTTTATTTTATATGTAGCTATCTGCATATAGGTCCTCTAAGAGCCATCCCAGAGCAGCACTATGAAGAGGTGCTGTAAGCAGATTTTGAGAAAGATGTGAAAGACCAGTTGCAGCACTTCAGAGTCATCTTGTGAACCATGTTCCTTAAAGATTTGATGGTGGCTGATTCCACATGCTCTTTTGATCAGAGGGACTCAAAATTCTGATGCATTTTCACCACACGGAAGTTCAACAAGTCACAAACAAGCTCTGGTGATATTCACATGCCCCAGATCGGTAACAGAGGGAAAAGGAACAGCAATAGTGGGGAAAAAAGTCCCAGGTACCAGCTCCTATTTCCCCTCCTATCCCCCATTCTCATTTCTTCCTTGGGAAGAGAAAAACCCCCAAGCCCCCAAAAAAATAAAAATAAAAAACACCAGCAAAAAGATATCCAGTAAAAAGATAAACAGGCTCTCAACAGAATAAAAAGTAAAATCTAAAATAGAAGAAACCCGGCAATTTCCTTATGCAAAACACACCAGTATATTTAAAGCTTTCTCATCACTAAGCTAGTGATACACAAGTTGTGTTTCAAAATGCATCGAAGACACCAAGGATAGCTATTCTTTCGCAGTCACAACCATGTTACACAGATTCTTCAAAATAGATATGATTCCCCAATACAAAATTGTTCTATAAAGTTTAAGATCAGATATCTACCAGAGCTATCTTTATAGTCATGGCTACTATCAGCTGTCCAGCTAGAGAATATTGAAGAAAAACAAGCATTTTTAATATATTATAGTTAATTTATCATCTAAGTGACATGTGTAGGATAACAGACTGGAAACGGTAAAGCAAAATGATGCATTAGAAAAGGAAATTTTAGGGTTATGTTGTTGCTTCTTTTCTTTGCGTTTTAAATACAAGCCACACCTACACGTATTGTTAGATGGTAAGAAAATTCACGAGAACCACGAAAAATACAGTTGCTGAAGTAAAAAAGAACACCGAGATCGAGAGAGCAACAAAAAACACTTATTTACATTACTGTGAGGCATGATGTAAAACACAATGCCCAAATAAACACTGCCCCATTTATTTGGTATATCAAAGATGAGTCATCTTTCCAGCAAAGGATAAAGGTACCTTTGTGCTGTGACAGAATTTACTCTTAGAAGTATTTCCTAGATTGCCGGACTAGAAGGAAAAAAGTTAGAGATCCTGGAAGTAGTACCACGATCAAATGATCCCAGCCTTTTTACTGGTAATTGTCAGTTACCGTCTCCAAGTGTCCCACTTTGGCTAAATGAGTTGTCACCTTTTTGGACAGCCCTCGAAGATGACTTGCTCTAGCTGCTCTGAGCCAAAAAGCAAAAAAAAGGGCAACAGTGCAATTCCCTACTATGCAAAGCTGCAGAAAAGTTATCTGAAGAATAGGAACCTTATAGACATCCTGCTCACCACCACTTCTGACAGCCAGGCCCTCTCTACTAATGGGCAAAACATCCCCTCGAGATTTGGGGTTACTGAACCTAACAGGTTAATGGAGTTTACACAGACATCACACCACAGAGGTGCTTTTAAGTCAATTAGAGATGCAAGTTTGTCAGTTATATGGACTATTTCTAAAAACCACATCGGATCTCAACTCTGTATACACGATGAAATTGAGAAAACCTATGAGAGACATATAAGGACTTGATGCCCAAAGCATGAAGCAAATATACCTCGAGTTTCGGGCAGTATTAGCTTTGAGAATTAAATAACCAGCAAGCACCATGCAAGATGTTACAAGAGGAACTAGCATACCAAGTGACAAAAGATGGGAACCATGCACAGTTCCCAGAGTAGGTAGACAAGCAGATATTGTACAAACACAGACCAATATAAATACGTGTACAAGCAGCAGCCCTCTATAGAGGACTCTCAAAATCCTCATGCCCTTTAGGCTCTGGCACTTCAATGTACAGCACATCAGATGTGGGAAATAAGTCAGTGATTTTGACAGAAATAATTCTTAAATTATTAATTTAGCTAAATACAGTTACTTCAGCCAGATACCAATAAGTAAAAAAAAATAAAATGAAATTAACATCTTTAGTTTAGAAAAGATGACATTTTACCTGAACAGCAAGGGAAGATGCATTATCAGAAAGCAAAATTTGTTCCTCTGTTGAAAGAAAAAAAAAACACCACAATTAAAAAAAAAAACAGTGCCCATTTAGCTACTGACCTGTAAGTCATTCTGGGTTGCATTTCTCACGCATAAAACAAGGAGCACATATATAATTATTATGCAGCTGGACTAGAAAACCTGTGATATGAACATTAAAAAAAGAAAGAGGAGGAAAAAAAAAAAAAAGAATACCAGGAATATTTCTCCTGCAAACGCAATTGCCTTTATCATACATTACCAACAATGTACAATAAAAAATGCTCACAACTAAAAACCAAATGCTTGAGTTTTATGCCAATTACTCTTCTTCTAATCAAAGTTAAATAAAGCTGCATCTTCATAACTCCTCTGGCTAAAAAGTAAAAGCATTCAGACACCTATAAAAGCGGCTTGCACTTAATATTGCACACTATGTCTAGGTCTGTCACACAAAAGAAAGATGACAAGTTCACTGCAATAAAAATTCCATGCTTAGAAGACTAGGGCTGCTACCTATTAGTCTTCATTACTTTGCAGTCTTCTGACAACTGTAGCAGGCTGCTGAGCCCCAAATGGGGGCCATAATGTGATCTGATGATATATGAAGAGCTGCTAAAGGGAGCCTGAACCATCCTAGCCTATACATTTTAACAGTTCCTTTTTACTGAGAGCCCACTTTACCACAAGACTTCAAAAATCTGCTGCCTCAGCTATTGGTGCAGTAAATCTGCCAACTGTGCCTGCAACCACATCATTTTACACTGCCTACAGCAGCCAATATAATGAGTCAATAATAAACCAAGGACCTTATAGGCCATGAATAGCTGGTTTATACCGGCAGATGCAAGAGTAGATAAAACCTCTGACCAGACAAACAACACAAAGGACTCTTAACAGTTTCTGTGCTTCCTTGCAGTTAATTATCTTAGTGCATATTTAATGTGTTTTCTAAAAATAATTATTAATTGCAAAAAACAGTGTACCCACCCTTCAGTTGCTGATACAACGCAGCATTTTCAGGCCAAGGCTCTGCGGCTGTGGAAAGAAGATGAATTAATTAAGCAAGGCAAACAACAATGCGCTTGCAGATGCTAACTGAACGCGTTACCTAGAGCAGGAACTCAAACTGCAAAGACGCTGACGCAAGATTTAACCTGCCCTAAAAAAGTCCCCCTGTCACTCTCTCCTCCCAGACTTCTCTCCTGCTCACAGAGGG
Organism: Larus michahellis; assembly: GCF_964199755.1. Taxonomy (NCBI): domain Eukaryota; kingdom Metazoa; phylum Chordata; class Aves; order Charadriiformes; family Laridae; genus Larus; species Larus michahellis. Next base: position 33,876,771 of record NC_133902.1, read on the forward strand.
ACAATACAGAGAAGAAAACTTAAGTCCCAAAATTTAATGTTGCAGGAAAAGCTAAAATTCAAGCTACGTTACAGAATGGCCTTGCAATTCTCCAGCAGCAAAAGCTGCTACTTTCCCTCCACCATAAAGGCATCCTTGTGCACATTCTCATCACAATTCTGGCCACTCTCAAGAGCAACTACTTATTAAGGTACTAAACAAAGAATTCTGGAAAGAACAGAACAAGACCCAGAGGAGAGAGGCACAAACCTCCAAAATGAAGCATGAAGAACGCTTTGGGGAAATGGAAAAGCTTTCCGCCTTTTAAAGTTGTGGTCAGCGGTACTCACTGGTCCTCTATAATACCCACAAAGCCAGCTGCTTGGGCATGTCAGAAACCTACCCACCAGGATGACAGGGACTACCTATTGCTTTGAATGATGTACTGGTCAACCCTAAAATGGGAATGTCAATACGCATTAAAAAAACTGCATCATCACTTGTTCAAAACAGTTGAACAGTTGTTAAAAAAAAAAAAAAAGGCAAGGAAATAAAAGACAATCACATCTTCCAGTTGAGAACCGTTGCGCTTAATCAATCATACACCACTCGGATTTACGGGAAGGCAAAAATAATAATCAGTACTGATTTACTGTAAACGGTAGCATTAAGATAACAGGTCATCGCATTGTTTTGCCTCCATTACACTCCCTGTTAATGTCTGATTAAAAATCTATTTTTAAATACCAATTAAAACCTTGTGTTCTATCCAAACTAGCTATTTGTAAACAAAAATTAATGCTCTAATCACATAATATTTTTTGAAGCAATGATGTATATAAATAACTATGTGTCATTCAAACAGAAATATGCCTCTGGCTTCAGTAAGGTCGTTCTTTGTGTCTTTGCCCTCAGAACTCAAAGAAAAAAAATGCACAATTTTCTAACTATCATTCTTTTTGGATACTCAAAGTATTAATTTTTATGGAAGTAAAATAGAACTGTAAAGCTTACAACACTGTACACAGTTTTGCAAAGGTCACTACCTCCAACATTAAGGCACAGAGCCTATCAAAGCTATACTAGTATGGGCATGAGAAAGCAACTAATCACATTTAAGTGTCATGAAAAAATGTATTATGTTTTATTGTAGCAGTTATTGGTTTTACACCCCTCCATTAAAGTTTTGCCCTGGAGTAAAAATTCTTGAGGTGGAAGTACATTTACTTCTTTAAATAAAAAGAGACTAAGATAGTGTCTGCGGTACTTAAACAGCCTTAACTGTTTAAAATAATTTATCTAATGTACATTTCTTCAGGTCCACTAGAGTCCTGCAAGAGCAAATGGAATGAGAAAATTAAGGATGTTATTACTATACTTTAACAAACTTATCACTGCTGGACTCTGAGATACTTACAGAAATAACTAAGTCACAAAGGTACACTGATCGCATAAATACTCTAGCCAAACAGTAAAAACATCCTTTTTACATGCCCAAAATGGTACAGAGGGCTTCAGACTGAAAGGGCCCATTTCTGCTGAAAATTTTTGCCAGATCGTCTTCAGACTGAAACGTCAGATTTATATGTAATTCTTGGATTCCGGACCAAACTGAAAGTGGCCTGCTTTTACACAAGCACGTGGCTGAAATATTTCAGGCCCACAAAAATCAAGTGAACTTCTCATTTTCCAACAAGAGCTAGGTATATTCAAGAAATTCAAACTACTAATTTCGGTCTGATCTTGGCACTAAGCTGTATGCAGCCGTGGAGATATAGATAGACAGACAGATAAAAACAGCTTCTTGGCACACAGAATCCAAAAATACACCACTGCTATAAACCAAAACACACGCAGAATATTTTTTGTAACTTGTTTCCCTTAAATTTTCCTTCCACATTCTACTGATCACATACAGATTTTCATGAATCGTATCTGCTGACCCTCATTTTCTTAGTCATGACATAAAGTCTTTATCCCACCGTCTTAGTATAAGCAGGAGCATACACCCAACTTGAGGGAAGAAAAGGACAAGAGCAGTTTAAAATCTTTGCATTCATTCATTCACAGTTTAGTTGTGTACTAATATATGTCTTCTGACAAGTAAATGAAGCGAGGACAAACGGCCACATGAAAATCTCAGCCTTTGTTATTAGTACACCTTAAACGCCAAATTTCAGCAATTCTAAGAGAATTAATGAATAAGACACCATGCACTTGGCACCTGATGGTCTCCAGAGGGAGGTGGCAATTTTGACCGTGTTTGAATGAGGTGGACAATTGCTAATGAGCCTTGAACCGAGGCCTTCAGCTCTTTGCACGCAGACCAGATAAAAGATAATTGGTTTTGCTAGCACTGTACAGGCTGGCTTTTAAAACAATAAACTTCACACTAAGATTCACGTACTATTACTTATATCCTAGAAAAAATACTCTGCAGCATGCATTCAGAATCGCAAGTGGCAGATTGTGTTCCGACGATACTGGAGGTATATACACAAAGCCTGCACAATTCTCTAGAATCAAAGAATTAAATACCTACTATCTGTCCCCTATCTTTCAATTTCTACTCAGTCTTTTTCTCCCAACATTTTTTTCTGAGGGAGCATGAAGTTTGAATACACACTGCTATGTGAGAGGTCCAGGTTCGTAAGGTGAAAGCTGAATTCAAATGCCAGCTCCGAAACCACCTTCCATTAGTTGTAAGGTGAAAACGTGCAATGGAGAGACACCAGAACCCCACTGGGGGAAGAGAGGAGGAGGAATTGCTGAAGGGATGTCACATGCCTCCACAAGAGGAGAAAGCGTGTAACATCTTTAATGTACGGCAATGACTCTTGCCTTATGAATGTAGGTGAAGACATAATTTGTAGAATAATAGGCACTAATATTACACGCTGCTTCAGTTCTGTCATATTTCCAATCCATCAAGTTGATTAATGCTATAATAACTCCTCACAAACTTATCATTTGTGCACTAATGAAGTCAAATCCAGTTTATCCTTCGGCAACTATAATCTTCTGGTCTGTAGATGTTCGTTTCCCTGCTAACCACAGCTACTGGGGCACTAGGTATATAAAGAGAAAATTAACAAATGTGATGTCAATTCAGTTTCAGAAGCTTTTCAACACAGAATCACATTTACGTGTTAGATCCTACGCAACAGGCGTTTTTACCATTAGCTGCTCATAGGATGAAATAACTGCCATAGGAAGTATGCCCTACAGGAACAGCTTCTCTACATATCTTAGGAATAAGGAACTATTTGGTTCTTCCTCCTGCCTCCATAATCAGAGGAATTACTATTGTGTGGTTTTCAATGGGCCTGTCTCTCAGGCTTGCAGTCTTTAGTAAAAGTTGTTTTCCCACCCTACTGAAACTTTTCCCATGCTTAAAGAATTCAAATATTTAGTCTTTCATGTGGATTGTCTGCTATTTGTTTAGGACAATCAAACCTCACGCTGTTGTCTTTCCCTAGTTCTCCCCTACCACACTGCTAGTTTTAATGCCAGTTATAGGAAACAACCATCTGCGGGATCAGTCCTCCCAATCAGGTTTGTCTGAAATCAGCTTTGAGTTAAAAAGTTACTGGGAAGTGAGAATTTAAAGGGAGATGGACACAGAAAACGTCACTGCATAAGCCTTGTTATCTTAGGAACTGAGAATTCGGCAGATGCAGCATTACAACAACTGGGTAAGTCAAATGGCAAGTAGACCACCTACATAAAATCTTCTTTGGTTTTGTGGATGACTAAAAATGCATGAAAATTTCAATAAGCTCAACGTGTTTGTTAGTCAAAATGTTTTACTTATTAACAGTTTAGCATAGAAGATGCAGATTTCAAAGTGTTCTTAGGTGTCAAATTAAACTTTTAGAAGAAAATTCTGTGAACTAGAGTGTTGCATGTTCCCAGTGGAGTTTTAATTACTTGGGTTTGTAACTATCTATTACAACAGATTCCTAGACTCCTCACCTGTCATGTCAGAGAATGACTTAGAAAATACACCATTTTTGCTCTCGCAAAAAAACAGAATGAGGCATGACAGTCATGTCAAATTCTTTGCCGCTAAAAACATACTGCATTATCAGACTTTGTAGTGAAATGTTCTACTTGAGCAGCATTAAGGCCAGAGACAGATATTCGATTAGCATTTTGATTTCAGTGTTTCCAGATGTTTCAGACTGTCATTTCAACAGCAAGACTTTATCCACCCAAATACTTTTGGGACAGCAAGAGAGAAGAATGCACGTATGCTGTAAGAAGAGACATTTGAGAGTGCTGGACCCCACTATCAGCAGGGGATCAGCAGCTCACCTGAGGCCTACGCACATCTCAGTTCCAGCTAATGCTCTCAAAACAGGACATACTATACTCGCACAGAGGTGAATTTTAGTTCAAAGAATGAGAGGCTGCAATAACATTCCCCCAGTGAAGTCTGTGCAAGAGGAAGCACCACATTCCCAAGATACTCTGCAGTGCCTCAGCCCCACCAATTCCTTGTCCAGGATGTTCAGAGTCTTTTTATGAGCGTACAAAACTCAGTTTCAACTCCTACACTTGGAATTACTGGGAAACTATTCATCCTCTGTCAGTGCTGCCTGGATGGATGGGGGGAAACAGACATTTTCATCCACCTTCCCCAAGCAGCTTCACGATGATGAAAGAGCTGTAATGAAATAAATGGTTTACAGTTATGCCTTTAATCCTGTTACTTAAAAAAATAAGACTCTGACTGTGAAAATGAGAAGACACAAAATACTTTGCATGTTAAATTGTGGGATATGCTAAACGACAGTTTAGCAGTTTCAGCGGGCTAGTATGAATAGCCAGTTTCAAGCAGTAGGGTGCGCGGTGTGGTTTGCCGTGCTGGTCTGCCACCCATTTAGCACACTCATTGTTAAGCTGCAGCATTCTTGAATATCAGGCACAGACAAACGCCAAATACCTCTGGATCCAGGCATTAAGGTGTTCCCTCCTGCATGGGAAATTAAGTCATCAACAGATTAAAAGTTTTTGCAGGAAAACACTCAACTTGAAATTAGGCTGTTCGCAGCTCTTAGCAATACCATAGAATTTCGGTGGGGCAAGAACATTTTTGGAAGGCAATGCAGATAGAATTAATTTTCTGTTACAAAACTAGCCTATGCCTAATAAGAATCAAGGCTAGAGAATTAACACTGAATGTTACTACCCTGTTGATTACTTCTCAAGTACTGAAACTATACAATGAGAAGTAAATCAAGACAAAATCTGCCCCAAATCTCCTAAAAACTAAAATTTACTGAATTCTCAGTATGCCAGCATTTTATCCTTTGACATCCTCTTTCCGTTTCTGCAAATGAAGTACTCAGTCAACTCCCAATCTCTTCCATGCACTTCACTGTGCTCTGTAGGTGAGGCTTGGACCTGTCCGGGGAACATTTGATCTTCTCAGACAGAGCAATTTCCTGAAACATTAAGAAGTTTATGGATCATACAGAAATAAAAACGACTACTTCTCTGTAATCATCACATTTGCAAGGATCGGTTTCCATTTTCTTATATTCTGCTTAAACACTTTGATATTAAACTTGCATAAAAAGGAGGAACACTAAAACATCTGTATTTACCAGTTTGGTTCACATGGCATTAAAGGTCTGTTGAAACAGCCAACAGGCAAGATATCCTCTATTAAAACCAAAAAAAAGTTGGCATTAATTTGAATCACTGTATTGCAATATTACAGCTGGAGAGATTAACTTACACATTATTTCCACATAGTTTCCTTCAGCCTCTCCCTAGGTACAAATCTGATTAAATTATAATGAGATACCTCGAAACTGTTTTCTCACAAGAGTAAACACTAAAAAAGAAATTCAGTCTTACATCTGGGCAACATCCACATCCAACAATGTTACTTAGAAGTCTCTGAACATTTTGCAGCAAAGATCGTAACAATCACCAGGAAAACAGTTACCCTTTTTGGTTTCCCAAGATGAGTGCTATGGAGGGAACTGCTGCTCACTATGCTCTAGATGTAGTAACCCAAAGAATGCTATCCCAAAGAACACAGGATGCTATCCCACAGACTCCAGAAGGAAAGAGGATTATTCACCCCTTGATGTCAAGATGCAACAAAAAGCATATAATCACTTCATTCTCTTTTCATAATACAAGTCAGTCATACCTGCAAGTAGCAATACGTCGTTTAAAAAGAACATGCCAGGAACCGATGTGTTTCTAAATCCTTATTACAGGAAATAAGCGGAGGGGTGTACTTTGATAATGCAGTGAAGCTGCAGCCACTTTGGAACCAAAGCAGTTAAAAAATATACATCTTGTAAATTAACGGTGATCAATAAAGGAAGCAGGAGAAAGTTGTGAATTAGCTGCCTTAAGACCCACCAGTTCAACCCACCCACACTGAGTACAGATCAATTTCATGTAATTGGCCTGATCCTGTAAACTAACAAGGGCCAAGAAAAAATGAAAGCATCAGCAACTCCCTGGCTCTGCTGACAAAGGACCAAGAAGTGTTTCGTAGTGCCTTGCCAAATGAAAACTGACTTTCACACAAGTTAAACAGTATGCATTAAATCATGTAACAAATAATTACATCATTTGGTTAAATCCATCCCAGGAATCCTTCATAGAGATACTACAATTCAGATAAATCATGGCCGTTCAGTAATTATTGATCAAGCAGACTGTCAATGTAAAGACTCAATCTCAGCAGCAATTCTCAAACTTGAGTTTCCTGTGGCTCCACCACTAAGAGAGTCTGCGTGTGACATTACTGCAGCAGTCATTTAGTGTGACACAATCTGCTTCTTCACCCTCCAAGCAAGCTATTAATTGATGTATTTAAGCATTAGTCCAATTCTGTTACTGTCTTTGAGTCGACTTTCCAGAGCGTACACATCTGCGGTTCAATCCTCCAGGGTGCTCAGTGCTCTCACTGCTAGGGGAGGCCACAGGAGGGAGATTGCTCAGCATCTCTGCAGAATCACGCCTCCGTCAGAAGACAAGGCCAAAAAAATCTCAATAAAATCAAATCCATAAATAAAAGTTGTTCCTAAGTCAACATCTGGATTTCCTCAGAAAAAAATCAGACAGTGCGCCAGCTAAATGATCTCAAAAGATTTATTTATAAAGTCCTGACAAGCTGGAGCTATTTTACTTATTCCTGATATTCAGCATAAATGTTTCATCTCGAAGAAGCCCTGTAATTCTTAATTATAGCTTTTTATAGATCTCTAAATCAATCTCTTCCCTTTGTGCTACTTAAGTCCCTTGCCAAGTGAAACTTCAAGCATAGGAGCAGTGAAGAGTAGGGCAGTGGAGATATGATACTCATGAATGCCTTAAGTGCATTACTGGACTAGGATATTTCTTAGCTATGTTATCTACATTTGTATACTTTAAATCAGTCCTCTGAAAGCTCTCCTAAATTGAAATCCCCTCTTCTCTGTGGTAGTCCGAACTCCTCCTCCCCTAAGGATGTTTGGCAGTCTGAACACCACTTCTGCAAAGTGCCCCAAAGGAGCTCCCTGCTTTCTCATCCACAGCACCCCTACTCTGATCCATGATAGAGATCCTACACATCTGTCCCACCAGACAGGACCTCAGTATCCCATACAGACTCCAAAAGCTACTCCACACACAAACAAATCCTGCTTACCCAGCCCTGGCCCCTCTGGCCTTTTGTTAAGGCTCTCTTTTCATTCCCTCTTTCCCTACCTCACCCACAGCCCTGAGCGCAACAGTACCAGGAGACACAAAGTGATGACAACAGAGACTGTCTGTGCCAAAGTCTTGCAAAGGCACAAAAAGAGATGAGATTTCCAGGCAGGAAAGCTCTGCAGGGCAGAAATGCAAACAGTTAGCCCTGGTGTCATCAGCCAGCCAAGCACTACCAATAGCAATGGGCAAGATGCTGCTTTAGGGCTCACAGTCCTAAGCTGAAGTCAGCTAAAAACAGATAATGACATTTGCAACAGCACCTCTCAGGCTTTTCCTCACCTCCAGGAAACGCTGCAGACTCCCTGCTTCAAAATCTGAAAACGTTTATCCTGTTCTTTTAATCATATACTCAAGTCTTCCTCATTTCTTTTCCAAGGCTTTCAGGGAGCACACTCCAATGCATCCAGAGTTTCTCCAAATGGCGTTCAGATGCCAAAAAAAAAAAAATACACATGCAGTTGGACTTTGAAGCCAATGTAATGCTTGCATCCTTAGCAAGAACTTCCAATTTCATTATGCAACAGCTAGAAGGTAGAATTGTTAAAAATTCCCACCTCTCAGCATTTTTACTTTCCAACTCAGTATGCACATTCCAGTTTTTTTGGTTGGACTTTTTCCCTCCTAAATGAGACTGGTATCAATTCTTCCTACAGTCTTTGTAGCACCATTGTAATTTTTTCCTTTGATGCTTCCTATCCTTCCTACATATTTCGTAGGTTTTAGTACTACACGTAACTTCTTCCAGTTTGTATTAAAGCATTGCGTTCACGTTACGTCTATGTCATCTTCTTAATAACTAAAGACCAGAATTTAAAAATAATGATAAAAATTTCAGAACGTGGTGTGGACTTTGTCTCTGTCCTCCCCATGGCTTGTATGCGCACCTGCAGTTTCTCACTCACGTTCAAGACAGAACAGCTGAAAATGCCCAGCAATGCAGCAACATGCAATGCCTGCTCAACTACAGCAAGGAAGGACAGCAACCAAGCTCTTTCACTCATTCTTGTTTTGAAAAGGAAGGGGCTTATAGGGTCCAAACCTACAGGAAGAGACCAGGTTAGTGCCTGGGGACAGTCAGAGAACAGAGCATCCAATGACCAGTGAGAAAGAGAAGAAAAATCTGGTTCCTCCCCAAAGTCATTCTTCTATGACCTCCTGTGAGCTGAACAGTTTGGCTCCTGAACAGCACTCACATCCGAATCGTTCTACAACTGATGAAAGCTCACTTGCAAATCAAACTGGACAATATCGAAACACGTGTTACTTCTTGTTTACTAATTTTGTTACCATTATTTCTAGAGCAATCTAATTTCTGGCATGAGAAAAGAAGACATTACTTCAGCAGAAAACATATAACAATAAAATGCTGATTAGAGAAAGATTGCTTAGTCTTAATGGAGCCAGAAACAACTGCAGACGCATACTCTATTATAAACTGTAATTATATTGCTTCTTAAAAACAAGAAATAGCAATATCTCAAAATGAAATATGTACTGTACTATAATAATTGTGAAAAAAGTCATTCTTCCCCTGACCTAAAAAAAGATTAGATAGGCAATCCACTCAAAGGATTGGTTCACATCAAGCCATAAAACATTTGTGTCTGAGCACAAATTGGCAAAAGCAGTGTTAAGAGACTTGTTTATTGAAAATGAACATGAGTTAAAGGGATTCCTTTTAGTTTGATTAACAAAAAAAAAAACCACATGTAAAAGAACGCTGTAAGATAAAATCATACAGCCTGACAAATTTGGTATTTTCAAATCACTTTTGGACTATAAGCACCTCTGCAGCAGGCTTAAACAACCTGCACTACAGACAATCTATTATTAAGCAAGAATAACTATTTTTTTTCACCTTACACGTGCAGGAAATGTGTACATGTGCACATTTTGATGCACAAAATGCATACTCGGTTTAAATTTTATGTGCAGGAACAATTTAGGTGGTCAAGTTTCATTCCCCCTGTATTTGTTCTCAGCCAAATTGCAGCTTGTCTCAATACATAAAACAGTCACGTCAGAGATTTATTTTTGCTCTGGCATGTCTCACTGGAGGTAGACTCACTAAGAATGTAAAATATCTAAAGGCAGAAGGGCATCTGTTTTTCGAACTGCATTCATTTCCCTTAGTATTATAACTAGCCTAAGACCCTTGGACGTAACTCAACAGCAATAAACAGAAGTAATTTTCCAGAGATCAAAGGACAAACAAGGATATTATTTTTCCCTCTTTTTGATCACTGATCTAAAACTAATGTTTTGGGGGAAAAAAAGTAAAGCATATTGAGTAATTTAGTGATCAGTTAAATATCTTTTCAACAATCTTTTATGGATGATTTGAACAGTCAGCTTCTCACAACTACTTGAGTTAGAAAGATTAATGTTCTGGACCACTTGAAAGCTGGCACTCTAATTCTTCTTACAGTATAAACACTCATTTCCTATCCTGTTAATATGTGATTGATGCTGAGCCACTCTAAACAAATTCTCTACCATATTACCCAATTAATATTTTCTACAGTTCAGAAATAGATGATTTAAAATGTGACATAACATGCTTGCAATTCATGAAGCTATGGAAATATTTGTTTATTATTCCTTGAGACACAGCATGAACCTCTCTATATTTCTAAATAAGTGAACAGTTGAATGGCAGTAAAGCTTGCGTCTTACTCCACGTAAGTGATTTAGTCATCGTTTTGTATTTAATCATTAATGCAGTACAGCAGCAGACTATGCTTAGCATGTTCAAGTGAATGCACGTTGCACAGAGAGGGTGCTGAATTACTGCAGCAGTGCAAGCGGGCTGAGCAACTGACGGTCACCAAACAGCTGAGGTTGGAAGGCACTTCTGGAGGTCCAGGGTCAGCTGCAGCAGGTTGCTCAGGGCCATCTCCAGTTCTGTGCTGAGCATCTCCAAGGATGGAGACTCCACAACTGCTCTGAGCAACCTGCTCCAATGTTAAACCATCCTCACAGTGAAAAAAGTTTTTCCTCACGTTCAGATGGTATTTTCTGTGTTTCAATTTGTGCCGAGACAGTGAATAGGCACGTCAGAAGTGAATGCATAAGGTGAAGGAAAGGTGAAGATAGGCACTACTTTTAAAAAAAAAAAAATTCTAATACATACACAAGCAGGTCAGTATGTAAAAGAAAGCTACGATCCTCTTCTCTACTAAAACCCTCCCCTCAGCTTTTAAAACATTTCTAGAAAACAAACTACACTGGGATGATTGTCTTTGAACACCTGCATGCAAAGACCCAGGCTTTATAGCTGTTACGTCTTAGAGCAGCGGCAGTTCATCGCAACTGCCACAACAAAGTGACAGCCTTCACAAACAGGACCCTCGATGACAAGCCAATCAAAGCTCATTTTTATGGACATGGAAGAAATTATCAATCATTCTTACATTTCCATCCATACATAAGAGAAAGGCAGTATTCACAACCACAGATGTGGGGATAAGGCGCTATTAAAACACATGTCATTGTTAGGAGGTATTTTTTCCTTGCAGATACACCATTTTTCTTCCTCACAAATATTCTTATGTTTGTGGCACATTTATATCTTATTGGTACCAGAATGAAATATCTTCTGTGTCTGTGCAATGTCTCAGGAAATCTAGAAGTGTGGCGGGTGTTGGCCAAGATCCCAGACAACCCTTCTTTTTTTTTTTACCTAGAAAAATCTTCCATATGAACAAATTGAGTGATTTTGACGCTATTTAGTTTCAGCCTGGGACTGGTACAAAATACAGATGAGCTAGGAAGGCCATGACCCACTAGCAATGGTATTTTTTATTTTCAAGGCAGATAACTGCTTTTGACACTGATTCGTTTTTGGGAAAGCAAAGGCAATGTCATAATTTTGTTTTAAAGAATGATTCAGTGGACAGGTCTGCAACAAGGATTTGTACTGTACCTTGAGTCACAGTACGTAGCTGCGCATCCAACAGAAGTACAAGATTAATAAAATAAGCACCAACCCTTTCTGCTCTGCAAAAACAGAGGAGCACTGCCAGTATTTTTCTATTAGATGCCTACACATTACTTTAACGATAAAAAGAAAGTGAGCATCACTTAACATGTGACTGACATGTAAAAGATAAGGTGTTACTATTTTAAGCGTATTAAATTGTAGGAGAGTCCAGAAGTACTTGAGCAGCTCTGATGCCCTCAAAGCACCACCTTAATAGTACAGTTGTTAACATAAGAGTCTGAGACTAGATAAGCAGCATGCAACTACCCCAAAGGGGAGGCAAGAGTCTCTCCAGGAACAGAGGAAGAATGCTTCAGCAAGGAGGGAAACAGCCAGTTGTTGCAGAACTTTCTCTTCTTGTTTCCAGTTTCTCAAACATGCATTTTCCTTACATTATGCTTAATTTGGATCTGTCATTGCTGTATTCCACAATAAGTTGCTTGTTTAGAGGGAAGATGTGAAAAAAAACCCAGCACTTTAAACAAGAAAGCAATGAGATGCCTACAGACAGTATAGTTTTGAATTTGTATTAATAATTCCAGAAAGAAGTAAATACCAGCAAACTCTCACTCTAGAATATTCATATATTCAATATATTCATATTCATTCCTCTATATCCATCATATAGAGGAATGCAGCAGAATCAACATCTACTCACATAAGTCATTATCCTTGTGTTTCCCAATGTAAATAAAATATTCTAAAGAGATCATAAAGGCTAGTAAATGTAATGAAGCAATGCTGATCGTGACCTTATTCTCCACAACCTGAGGATCCAGGGCTCTGGCCCTTAGAATGTAAGCATGGCTTGTGCTAATGTCTATGAATTAACAAATGACAACCCAAGAGCCCAGCGTAACTTTCAAGCTTGTCTATGGGTACCTCTGCACACTCAGATTCAAGATCCACCACCTCCACTTTACCTAGCCGTTAGGGGCAAGCCTGCTCTGGCAACTGTACATTCATAGTAGAGAATCCACCTTGGACTCTTACCCTGGGGCCTCTATGAGTGGCAGAAGACCCAGCCCCTGGGGAAAAAAACACCAGTTTTCCCCTCAACAGGTCAGTAGCAATTAAAACGCTGTTTCCTTGCAGTATCTATTGCTTGTGAGCTCGTGAAGCAGCAACAAATCAGGAACAGAGAACAACAAGTAAGGAGAAACTGGCCAATCCACTGATTTTCAGCGTGCAACATACTAAATGCATCTGGAACTTCCTAGCCAGGAATTATCCGAGGTGCATGGTTTTATGGTTTTTTTCCTTCAGACCAGATTAATACGATTTTTTGCTAAATAACTCCACAGTGATACGCTGGTGATTTCTGGTGTGGGACGAGGCTCACGTCCAGCTTATGTGGCGAAGCCGCAGCAGATGACAAGAGCACTAAGAGGTAGGAAAGTCACCCTTACGCTCCTCAGCTTCCTAGGAGCAACACTGGAACCATGGCACGAGCCCATGGGGAGCCGGGAGAGGACGGCACCGCACCGAGCTCTCCCACAGTGCGGGACTCAACTCCAGCTGCTGGAATTATAAATAGAGCCGGGGTTTTTGGGCCGCTGAAGAGAAGGAAACAGTTTTAAAAGACAGAGAACTTATTCAAGCAAAGATGCACCCTAGCATAGCGAGGAGTTAGGGGCTCCCTAAAGGAGGGGACCCAGTGAACCTGCTCTGCGGGGCGCTGGGCAGGGAGGCCCGGCGGGCGAGGGGAGGGGAAGGGGGCCCGGGGAAGGGGGCCCAGGGCCGAGCTCCCCACAGCTCCCCTGCCTCCCGCCTTCCACAGCCGCCCCTCCCCGGGGGCGCCCGGCCGTCTCCCTCCCAGCCCCGTCCCGAGGGGTCACCCAAGGAGGGGACGGAGGCCGCCGGGGCTCTGTCTCCGCACCCCAGCGGGCCCGCTCCTGCTCTCAGGCCGCCACCCGGAGCGCGGCCCGGTCCCGCCCGCTCGCCCCCGCCCCTCACCGGCCAGCTGAGTCACGAAGGCCTCCGCCACCAGCGACATGTCGCCGGAGGGAGGGAGGCAGGCAGGCGACAGGCCGAGGGCACGCACAGGAACTCGGGGACGCGCCGCCGGGGCAGCAACTGCATCCGGGGCCCGCTCCGCCCCCGCCGGCCGGGGCGGGGCCTCCGCCCGACGCCGGTCACCGTGAGGGAAGGCGGGGAAGTGCCGGTGCTTGGCGGCGGCAGTCGGACCTGCCCTCCGCTACGGCGGCGGACATCCGCGAATAAAGCGGGATTTTGGGATATACGCGCCTCGATTTCCCGGCTTCGGGAGGAAGGGAAGGGCTCGGGGGTCCGGCACCGGGGCAAGGAGTTCTCAGGATTGCACCCATCGCGAGAGAGAGAGAGAACTCCTCAGCAAACTTCCTAATTTATATTAAATGTGATGTTCATGGTATGAAATAATCCCATTAACCAGCCTGGGTCAAGTGCCCGGGTCTCGCTTCTCCTCATCCCTGCAAGGCTCGGAAACACTGAGAGCTTGAATCCCATATAGCTGGCTATAAATTAAATATTTTCCCAAATTCAGGCACTAGAGTCTTCTAAAAGTGCAGTTTTCCCCAAGCATTAGAAGATAAATTAGTCTGTGTCACTCAGACCAGGACACACAGAAACATTATCCAGGGCGCAAAGTTATCCATGGTGTAATAATTATCGTAACTTGGAAATACAGTCACAGGGGGAGTGAAAAAAAAAAACTTCAGTCTGTCAAACGAGAGCGAGAAACAGCTGCCAGTACGGCGATAGATGGGAGTATTGATAACTCTGTTTGCCGTGGGCTGGCGGGGCAACAGGCACAGCTCCAGGCAGCGAGCAGGGATGAAGGCTGTGCCCGGGAAGCGATGGTGTTTCCCACGGGACTCAAGGTGGGTGTCAAATACTGCGGGCACTTCAGCTTTACAGTGGTAGGAAAATTAAATATGTAGGCTATGGTCCTACAGAGAGGAGTCAGGGGCACGGCTGCGCTGGACCAGTAGAGAAACATCCAAAAAAAAGCCATTTAAAAATACTGTGGCTCAGGCAAAGGCCCCAGTCACGTGGAATTTCTACTGCTGATGGAAACATGCTCCACATGACATGTAGAGGGTATGTGTTAAGGAGCTGCAAGGCGCAAGCTCAGACTATTTTACATTTCTTTTTGATGAAAGAATCCCAACAGGTGGTTTTGGGAGTTGGGGCGTGTGGTGTTTGTTTCTATTTTTAAATTCAGTGTAGAAAGAGCTATTGGGAATACGGTAACCAGCAACTCCCAAGAAAGCCATCTTTGGTTCCTCTGCCATTCATCTATGTGGAGCTCCGACACATGTGAGGGTTTAACCCCATTAGTTCCCTGAAGATCACAGAAATGACTAAATATGGTTTAGAGCCTGAAAGCAGAAAAAAGGCCACCCTCGAACTGCCTGAAAGCACCACACTAATTGCAAGTTAGAATTCTTCCCTGACATAAACGTGAACAAAAACGTTAGTTCTGGCTATACAGCTTTGGAATATATTGCTCCCCTGGATTGGTTCAGAACAATGTACCAGCTGGACCATTAATTTTTTGACCTTTAAAACACAAATGATGGAGGAGAGGCAAGGTGGGCATAAAATGATCTGAGTCTGACAGGAGGCTGTTCTGAGAATCTTAGGTGCTTTCTTTACTCACCATACTGAGTATCTTTTCAACAACCTGGTACCAAAATGCTTCCTGAAGTGTTTTGGGGACAATAAAGGACTCAATAAAGGGTACAGCTGCCTTTTCTTCATCCCAAGTTAAGATTCCAGATGACAAACTCTGCATTTTGGGATGCGCACCTTGCCTTTAAACAACGATTAACTTCTTAGTCTTAATTCTATAATATAAAGGCTATCCTAAGTTTGGAAAAATGCCATAAAATTAAATTACGCATCCAACCTGTAGATTGCAGAGAGGATAGTGGATATGTGAAAGACTTGTTCCGTTATTCTGCAATGCCTCTTGATCCTCGCTTCTTCAGCCACACTTTAATCAAAATTAAGAATATCTCATTTTATCAAATAGACTTATTTTACTGTGAAGGACAGATAACACAATGATATTTCAGTCTTGTAAGGTAAGATCTTAAATGTTGTAAGTACTAGAAGGTATGGAACAAAAATAGAAATGTATTAATGTTTGCAAAGTATGTGAAAGTCCTCTGGTGACATTTACTATTGAATCACTAAGCACCATCACTAAATATATTGTTACGTGGTAGTGGAAGCACGCTAATAGAGCAGCAGTAAAAGCAGAAGAGCCAATAAATACATTGGAACAATGGACTGAAAACAGTGATGTGGAAGAAGACTGATTATTTTAAAATTATGGTGAAAGCTACATTTCTAGTTACAGTTTTAAGTTGAATAGCACCAAAATTACAGAAACTCTGAGCAGTCTTGAAGTTGAGTGGCTTTGTATTAGGAGATTACAGCAGTCTAATTTAAGCTGGTGTGTCCTATTTGCATCCTTTCACCACCAACAGTACTTTGAAGGCTAAAAACATGAGATGTGGTGCAAAAGTTGCCCTGATAAGGCTGAGGGTGAATTAGATACAAACCAGGCCAAATCCACATGTTAGCACACGATTAAAGAGGAAGGTTTCTCTGTAGAGCTCACTTCGATACAAAGAGCTCGTCTCCAGAAACGGAGGTGGATGATGCAAAGTAAGTCAGTGAACAGAAATTAGCAAGTAATACAGCAAGCATCAACAAATACATACCAACAGAAATCTATCGACAAATCCAAACAGTTAGCCAAAACTTGAGGAAAACTGAGTTTTCCTCCAACATGTGGCAGGACACAGATGCTCAGGCTTTCTCTGGGACGGGAGACTGGGGTGGTGTTCTTTGTTTCTGCATTCCCAGTCCTCTTCCCTGCTCCCACTGAAAGGACTCTTTTAGCAAATCAACTTGTAGGAAATCCTCCAGGGAGATCTCCAGTGATGACAGATAGTAGCAATGAAACCAACTCCATCGCCACCTTCGCTTTTATTGAATACACCTCTCTCCTCTCCCGGCTTTTTGAGGAAAGGCATCACTCCTGTGAGCCTGGCGTACTGTTTTCTCATAGCCCATCTCTCCACATGGGCTGCCTTTACCAGGTAAGGTATTAATTGCTAGGGTTAAACTCTCCACTGGGGAAACAGGACTAGGCCATATATATATATATATATGCTCCATTTTAAATAGAATGGAAGTTCAATAGTATTAATCTTCTGCCTTGAAAAAAAAAGGAAAACTGTTCTTGCGAGTTACCTTAATATTATTTAGACAGCTTTTAACATGTATGTTTAATTTGTATTGTTCTTTTGTTCCATGTTAATATTTAATAAAATATATGGCTATCAATAGTGCATACCTATACCTGCAGTGTAAGTCCTTTGCAGACAGAATTGTTAGGAATAGTTTTACAAGAAGAATTGGGAAATGGCAATGAAAGACTTTTGGTCTCCAGCATTTTTTTAAGCTGTTTGCTTTTTAACACATCCACTATTGCTGGCCATTCAAATTGCTGTCTGGCTGGGCAAGTGTATGACAGGACGTAAGATGAAACAAGTCACCAGAAAGTGAAGGTATTTGAATGAGCTTCTCCAAATTTGAGTTCTGCTAGCTGTCACATGCAGTTCTCAAGTTCATGAAGCACATTGTAGGCTAACTCAAATTTAAGGTGGATACAACAGTATTGTGTGCCAAACACTGATAGCAAACATTTCTCTTCAGAGCACTGTTGAGGTGGTAGAGGACACCATCCCTGGAGGTGTTCAAGGCCAGGCTGGATGGGGCTTTGAGCAACGTGGTCTAGTGGGAGGTGTCCCTGCCCAGGGCAGGGGAGTTGGAACTAGATGATCTTTAAGGTCTCTTCCAACCCGAACCATTCTATGAATCTACGACACTGCAGAGTCGTTCTGCATTGCAGAATGACTTTTCTTCATCCCAAGACAACCGGCTGGGGCCACATACTGCTCGACAGACCTCATCAGAGCACTTAGCACACGACTGGGGACCTCTGCCCAAGCTGCTGCTCTCCATTTCCATGGAGCAGGTCTCTAACAAGCCAGGTCTTTCCAAGACGCAGGAGGAGTGCTGACAGTCGTAGATTCAATTAGGAATGGTTCTCTCTGAAAGAGAACTGCGCGGAAATTTCGCTGATGACTGAAACCTCTGAATACTGCTTGTGTGGTACGGCTGGTGTTTGAGAATAAGCCAAGTGGTAGCAAAAGACGGCAAACAAGCCAGCACTGAAAACGCTTTCTCCTTGCCTGGCCCACGGCCAGGCTGCCCCTCTGGTGTAACTTCGGGCATCCTGGGGGCTGCTCTGCATTATGCTGCCTGTCAGTGTCCTTAAAAAGCTGTTATGGCTGCTGGGAATCTCTGCAACGAAGGAAGACTTGAGTAAGTCCTTCCCTGCCAACACATCCAGTGCCAGGCAGCAGCAGGAGGGTGTTTTTAGCATGACTTCATGCCAGAGGTTCTCTGTACACTAAACAGCCTGGCAAAGTACACAGAGCAACAGAAACAGATGGATCTGGACCAGCGTGATCAAATGGATCTCACAGGGAATTTGGTATATCTTTAAAGCAAGTGTTTTCCTATCAGCCATTTCATCCAATCCACTGTTCTTCAGTGTGAGGAATGGTGCCAAAATTGCCCCCGAGTTGCAAGTTTTTCAGTTACACACACGGTCCTGTGAGTTTACTAAGGAGGTACCATTTTATATGAGAACCTGAACTCAAAATTGAGGCCAAACTTTCACCTCCGCAGCTTCCGTGCACTTCCTTGGGAAGTTGGCATGTATGTCTTGTGATAGCATCCATGATGGAGTAAGAAAATAAGTTGGTTTTATGGCACCTCAGGTGTACCTTATATTAGATTTTCACACTATGATAAAGTTAATTGCATGTTGCTGACAGTATTCTCTTATTTTCATAATCAGGCAGGTACAAATTTTGGTCTAATATTGCATAAACAAGATAAGGTATGATTTCAAGGAACATGCTTCTGTAAAAATGGAATAGTCAGAGTATTAACACTAACCACTTTGCACTTATGGAAAATACTGCATACTTAATTGACAAATCAATTAATGCTGATGCATTTCCAACAACTTACATGAGGATAGCAAGAGTTTTCGTAGCATTTTAAGAGGCACAAGAATAGCATTTCTGAAAGCAAACAGCGCATCTCAAACTGTGTATGAAAACCATTAGATGAGTCATTTTCCCCTCCCTTTCTCACCTCCTTTCTTGCCTTCTTTCATTCAACACGGTTAGACTTTCAGGGGTGCCAAGTCTATTTTAGCACTTCTATCACTCTTGCAGCTGCACTGAGCAGCCATCAAAGCAGTTGTGCAGAAATCCCAGCTTCACTGTTTTACTCACTGGAGGTGTCAGCTGGCTCTTGCATATCCCTGTCATTCACAGCAGCTCCTGAGGAAGCCTTCCCCATGCTCTGAAATAGCTAAGATCTTGAAGTCGGACCTTGATCTTCCCAGCTTTACCTTAATTTCCGTGTGGGGGGCTCCACCGGTTGGCAGGGCAGAGCCTCTACAGCCACAACCCATCTCACTGCTTTCAGCCCAGGGCATCAGGCACCTCCATGGGGACAAGGACATCAACTCACAGGTCAGGATCCAACTAAGCAGGAACCATGGCAAGGCAAAGAGGGCAGTTGCTCTGGGCTGAGCTTTAAACGGGTCCCCTGGGATGATGGACATGGTGCAGTGGGGGTCCCAAGTGGGGCTGGTCAGGCCCATCAATGCCCCCAAGACCCTGGCAGTGTCTCAGCTGTACATGGAGCAGGCTTCTCCATGCAGGTGGTGGATTTAGAGCAATAAGTTTCACATAGCTTATGCTAGATGGGACCAGGATTTGGCTTTTAAACAAAATGTCAGAGCAGGGGGGCCTGCAAGAAGAAGCTTCCACAAGGGAGACAACAGCTTCAACAGGACTTTGCCCTGGTTTCCCCGCCCATGCCATGCACAGGTCTGCTCTGCCGCCTTCTGCCCTCACAGCCAAACTGACTCTACCTTTGGGTCCCTTGGATCAGGCCTGTGTTAACAGGCTGCTTCCACACTTCTCTGTCTTTTATTACTCCCTAATTGACCAGACACCAACAAATCTTTTTTTTAAAGCGTGGATCAGGGCTGCATTGTCAAAACGGCACGAATGTCAAAGCGGCAATCATGACTCCAACTTGCAGTAGCGATGGCTGTAAAGGTTTGTTCTAATATTTGTATAGCTCATACTGCAGCAAAATCCTGATCCATCTTGTTAATGAAAGTAAGAATAATTGTTCACTGTTTGACTGTAGGCATTGGTTAGGCAAGTCTTCTCAAACTCTAAAGATGTTATCTGGAAAATTAAGAAACTGCAATTGAACTCAGTTTGTGGACAAGTGTGGTAAATACTGAGGAGGTTTATTAATTCATCAAAGCTCCTTCTGAGAGGGACTAAATCCTTCTCTGGAGGCCGGCATAGAAAGAATTAACTTTATTCTTCTTCCTGTAGAAATGATCACAACTGCCTACCCCACATGGAGGGAAGAGGCAGCTGTAATGAATTATTTATCTGTAGCACGCTGTAAGAGGGATGTGCTGTGATTAATTGTAGAGCTGGGCAGGAAATGGTTTCTTTGTCCCAAAAGATTTTTGAGATTAAAAATGTGTTGCTATTCCACACTGGGACAAAACCAAAACCCTTTTAAAATATCTTAGAAACAGAAAGCGAGCAAGACCCACCCACAAAACCCCTCATCAGTCATATGCGTAGGACTCTTGTACAACATGAAAGCCCAACAGAAAATTTTAACACCTAAGAAGAAAGTTTGGTAGAGAATTCATGAGGTCCATACCACCCCATTCAACCTCCATACCCCCGGGGACTGCTCTAGGGAGGCGACCAATGCTGGCGCAGGGACGTGAGCCTTGTTGGTCTCACGTGAATGCTGTCTCTGCTGAACTGGGACAGGGCTTAGCTCTTGGCTTTTCATGCTGTCCATCTCACTTCAGCAGAAGAGTCGTGACTGTTTCTACCTGATTATTTGGTCCTCAGAGAAGCAATGCGTTGTTTATACTGACTTTTCTGGTTTTACAGCTAAATGCTGCAGAGCTGAATGACATTTTATAAACTTTTTTGCCTCCAGATGGGAAACCTTTTTTAAAAAGCTTACATGGAAGTGACTTTTTATTTTCTGAATTATTTCCCCCACATGTCTCATGAATAAGAAGCTTTTATCTAGTTTTTTTTTGTCAACACTTCCAGTTTAAACATGTAGCCTGACCATACAGGAGTGCCCTGCTATATTTTTAAGGGAGGCTGGGTATTGATTCACTATATATGACATAGTAGAAACTTCAGAAGTTGAATCTACTCCATCTAAAATCATTGTCTTGTTCCATAAAAGGAAGAAGAAAAGCTTTGCCGTATCTTCATTACAGCTGTAGAAGTTCATACTTGACATAGTTTCTCCCCAGGGTACAACTGTGGTAAGGAAAAAAAATTATGCTGACTGAAATAACTTGAATGTATATAGATTAAAAACACATGGTCTTTTTAGTAGTGGGTATGAGTTGGTGAGGCTGGGTACCTCCTGAGATTTGTGAGGAGAGGTGGCAGATCCGATTGATCCTTTTTCTGGCACCAGTAGAAGGATGTGAGAACAGCACCAGGTGTCTCCTTTGGTCTTTTCTGAGACCAAGCAGCCAGAAATAAAAAGTAGTGCAGCAATTTCAGAATATTTTGCAAAGAATATGCGCTTTGAAGCTTTTTGAACACTGGGACATGGGAAAGGAATCCCCGATTGAGAAACATTTCGGGCCACATGAGCCAGATTCAGTTTCCACGAGTGCGCAGAGAGGCTAGCTGAATCCCAGCCCAGTCCAGCTAGCAGCCATGTGTAAGCGTGACATCCCCAATCCATTACCACCTCCTCTCAATTCCCTGAAGGCTGGCAAAAGTTACAAGAGTAATGTTGTTAGGATCTGAAGCCTTCTCAGTCAGATGTTCAGAATTAAACGTGTTTAGTAAAATGAGTGCCTGGGCTTGCCAATATATCTCAGCTCTGGGACAGAAGATTTACAGATGAATCAGATGGCCGAGTGAGCCTGAACTATCAGCACAGTTGAACGCAGACAGAACCAATGCAAAACCAGCCCCAAGACTGACAAACCCAGCAAATGTGAGCAATTTGTGGCACTGTTTGTATGTCGTGCGGCCACCAGTGAGGCTCAGGCTAGCCTGCAGCTGATGAAGGCTCTAGGAAACAAATTGCAGGCTGGCAGTGACCGCAGATCTGCGCATCCCTGTCTGGATGTGACCGCTGCCGACAACATCCAGATATGCCATCACCTTTTTTATTAAATACAATTGATTTTAAATTTAGGAAAAAATCTTCAGAAGAACAGGCCAGAGCCATGCTCTTCCAGTTCTTGAAAGCACGTCTGTCTGCCTCTGGGTGGGTGAGCTCTGTTGCAGGACTTAGATCACTGGTGACAGACACAACAGCATCATAGATGACACTGACAATATGCAGACAGGATGAAATGCCTTTTTTTTTTTTTTTTCCTTTTTCTTTCACATTTATTATCAGCCCCAGAATTGTGGTAGTTCTTTTGTCTGGTGGCTCTTGCTGTAACAATTCACACCTGTGAAGTCCCAAATCAGATTACCAAATCTATTTGATTTGGTACTACATTTGAAAAGCAACCAGAAACACCAGGTGGTCCATTTCTTGAGTGAGACGTGACATTAAGAGTGTTCAACCGTCCTGTCCCATTTTTTTAACTGTCTGCCTGGTCACATTAAAATGAGTGTCACAGTGCTGGCTACAATTACAAAATTTTACAAATCTTTTACAAATCTGTTATAAGACATCACCCTGTTGTGTGCAGTGTTTTGGGGTCTAGTCTCTCCAGCATGAAAAAACGTGTTTGATAAACCATTGGTGTCGCGTACCTGCCACACTTACTCAGATGAATTTCTAAAGGGAAAGATAGATGGTTTTTTATGGATAGGCTTTTAACACTGTTTGATAATTATCATTAGATTTGATACACTCAGATGTTGAAGAAAATATCACTCTACGTAAATGGTATAATTTATAAATCCATAAATGTGTGGCGTTTAAAAATAATTATTCCAATATCTATGCTTAACATATGGATCTGATACTAGAGATTGCCAGGATTGGAAACCGTTCCCATTATCTGAACAGTAACTGGGCAAAATCTGATCTGAGTAGTCATGAAAAAATCTAGTGAGTTTTTTATCTATTTTCAAATACCACTCTAAACTTTATTGTGTTTAATCTAGCTCACTTGTTAAAGGAACATAAAAAGGGGCATTAGGAATGTAGATTTAGTGTAACACAACCATTAAGATGAAGAGTAATGGCTGGAAAGCCCTAGCTCTCAGGTTCTTCAGCTATACGAATGTCACCAAAATCATATTACTGGCACGCGGGTGTTTTTCATAGACGGTACGGGCAGAAGGAATGGTTCCTTTTACCCAGCAGAAGCAGCTCTCCTGATCCACTGAATTCACACATGGGTGTAATTTTATGCCCACCCACAGCAGCACAGGTCGATGCATTGTAAAGGTCTTGGTTCCCCGTGTAAGGGCAGAAGCACCCAGGTTACGTACGTCCCCCATGCTCCAAGGGGCCAGACTGCTTGGGTTAGACCCTTGGTTAAACATTTTCATAAGCCACGATATTCCATCCTAGTGAAAAATGCCTCGGTTTCCAGAAAAAAAAAAAAAAAGAAAAAAATAAATTTATTGTGGTTTATTATTTATAACACTGTGCTTTCTGATGAAGTGTAGTAAAAAGATTGTTTTCCAGGTGGTGGGAAGTCTGATAGGCGGGTAGAGAAGGAACTGGCTGTATTTGTTTGTGTATTTGTTTGTTTACTAAAACTGCTGGTTTTCAATCTGCTAATCACCAGGGACTGTTGCCTCTTGAAGAAACAAAAACACAAGAAAAATAAAATTGTTTATGAAAAGCTCTTTTGTGGGCCAGTGGTCTACATTCTTTCAGTATAAAGGAAGCCTTGTCCTGCTTACAAATAGTTCCCAGGACTGTATCTCCATCTGAGATTTTAGCACGTTACGCAGGTACAAGTTTAAGTCAGGGAAGATTCACATGTTGCACAGCTGAGGGTTACTTTGTTCGCTTGGCTGGTGCTCAAGAACAGCAAATTGTTTCTGGATAAAACTAAAACACAATAAGACACTAGGTCTGGGAAGTATCTTTTCCTATATCTTACCCAGAATTATTTGGAGAGGATTTTAGACATATGGTTGGGCTGGGGGGTGAATAACAGAAATTTTTACGGTAGGGAGCAGAATGATTTGTCATTTGGTTCACCTTTCTTTCTTTCGAGAGGGTGCCTTTCCCTGGCTAAAGACTCCTCTAGTTCACTGACATTAGGAAAATTCATAAAAAATGATGGTTTAGATTGAGTGAGACACATATACATATGTAGCCAATAGAAAAGAATGCATTTCCCCTAAACTTCGGTCACCTCTTCATGATAAGCTGGTAACAACCATGTCTTATTTGGGGTTTCGCTCCATACCTCTTTCTCCTTGGTCATCAGGGATTTGCAAGTGTTCTCGGGATTTCCTTGGAATTTAGGCTAACAGAGC
Source organism: Larus michahellis (assembly GCF_964199755.1). Classification (NCBI taxonomy): domain Eukaryota; kingdom Metazoa; phylum Chordata; class Aves; order Charadriiformes; family Laridae; genus Larus; species Larus michahellis. The sequence goes on from NC_133902.1 coordinate 33,901,095, forward strand.
AGGGCAGGACAAATCATAAGTATGATTTATTAGCTGTTAGAAACAAGTGCTTGGAACTACAAGGAGGTCTTTCCATTTTGTAATTTTGCCGGCAAAGATTTTTTCTTAAAAGAAGTAATAGTCTGTTCTCCTCTACTAATAACCTGTACCGTTTTATGTGTAAGCCACTGTTCCAGGTTTTACCAATAAATAGAGGAAATGGCACACTTTTAAAAGGAGATTAAAATGTGGTGATTGGGTTGCGTATTTTTGTTTTCTGGCTTACTGCTGTGCTCTTTCATGCTCAAAATAAACCTGTATATGCAGCTCATACCGTAAACCGGAGTCGTCGGTTTGAACCCTCGGCAAAGCGTTCCCTGTGCTGTATTTGCAAGCAATAACATACTCCTTCAGTTCTGCATGGGAAGCCAGACAAGCCTGGGTTCTTGCCGAAGCTTGGTTTTCAAAGAGGTGTGATTTTCTGTTATCACTTAACCTATCCGAAGGATATGAAATCTCTACACTCACATATACTGCTTAGGAACAGTCATTTTACAACCCTTTTTTCTCCTTGGAAGCCTTCCAAATCAATATTTTTCTTCTGTTTCAGGCAAAATGGGAACGCATAAAAAAAAAATTATTTCGTTCATATCCCTTTGTAGCCCGTGGCCTTTTGAGCAATAGTCAGTCGGCAAAAATTAATATATGAGTGAAGGAGAATGGTCTTTCTGTGGTTTCTAATGCTGTTTGAGGGAAAATAAGGCCAGGAAATAGTATTTTCATAATTTGTGATAAATTATATGGTGGTCGGTATCTACTGAGGCAAGTCTGGAATATTTCATTCGCATTGCGGTGAGAACTGCAGCTTGTACTCTTACCTCTATCTGCCCAACCTAAAACCTGTTTGCAACCGCCAGGCATCAGATTGAACATGTGTGAGACACAACTCTTGGGATTAATGTTAAATGAGTGAATCTTAGACCTTATCTATCATTTATTTGTCTCATGTGTGCACACATGTATATCACAGGCATTTTTATTTAATTATTCAGGAATTGACACGTGGCTTGCATTAGCTCCTTCCTCTGGGTATCCTGCTGACAGACCAGTGCGAAGGAGCAATATCTAATCCTCATCCAGCTGAAACTGTTTGCGAAGAAGAAACATCCTATTAAACTGGCCCTGTCATGTGAGCAAAAATTACACTCAATACTAAGCACCGGTTCTTAGAACAGAATATAGTTGTGTTCATACCAGCAAATTGATTCAGACTGCCATAAAAGAGTGTAAGGTTTCATCTTAATTTGCAAGTAAATCTCTATATACTCAGGCTGTGTCATTTTGATGGATACAGAACTGTGCACTGCTACAAGGCTGGCACAAGTATTTATTTATTCAGGAAAATATACAGCATGAAAACATTCATTATAAAAGACTTAGTGTGCTCTAATGGCCTGATCCAACACCACTGAAATCAATGAGAATCTTTCTTCCCATGTTGGTGGCGCAGGGGCATGCCAGTGGTGTGGAAAGTGTTCCTCTGGCCTGAAGTGCCTAGCACAAATGTCAAAACCATTAGGAAACAGAAAGGCTGACAAACCAGCAACCCCATAGACATGTGACAAATTTGGAGACAACTGAAAACACAGCTGTTTTCTAAAGTTCGCATGTGAACCATATGCTCTTAGAAAGATGGGTTATTCTGGCTACATGTCTATACTTATTTGTTGTTTAAAAAAACAAGGAGTACTAGCCAGAGACTTGGTAAAAATGTACCTTAAAAGCAACTGAAAAAGCCTGTTTAGTACTTGACTTTCCTTTAATATTCAGCTTGCAAAAAAAAAAAATCATTTACTTGAATTTTCATGAATCTTACCATGAATTTTGCTTTATTCTTCTTTAAATAGCATCCTCTCAAAAACAGGTAGCAGAATTATTATTTCCTATTTTTTAATGAATGATCAGCCTGCTTGTTTGGTGTCATTACTTTAATAAGGAACTGCAAACCACGGATTTTGGCTGCAACTAGTTTTACACGAGTACTTCTGTCCTGAGAATTTTTCAGTGGTAACCCATAAAGTGAAGCAGGCAGGGGGTTGTGAACTGCAACACCCGATACAGAACAAAAACGTCCCCGTGTGCATGCACAACCACCAGCCTCTGGCTTTATTGTACTTTCCAGGTACAGCCGGGGTATAATGCGTAACCAAACCCTTCTGTCTCGGGAGGTCCTCTCCCTCAGATGCTCACTGCAGGGGGACCTGTCTCCCTGCTGAGGAGGCCTCCTGCCCCCGCTCAGATGTGGGTCTGCTGCTGCAGCATCATCCCAACATGCCTGTCCGGCTTTTGGGACCACGCTGTTTCCCGGGGCTCCCACCAACCTCTGCTGAAGCTGCCATCGGTGGTGGCTTCCCAGTCCCTCGGCAGAAGAGACATCTTCAAAAGAAAGCCCAGTAAGCGGAGGGGCGCCTTGGGGAATGGAAGGTGGTACGGAGAATAAGTACGTCCTACATTGCAGACTTTCTGTCTTGAGACATTCATTTTCATCTCTCTGTGTTTCTTTTGCCCAGCAAGCATCCAACAAGGACCAACAGCTTTTGGTGCCTGGGGCTGGCTTCCAGACGGTGACCAAATGCTTACTGCTCCCCTGAGATCCATCTCGCCTGGTGCTGCAATTTGCTCTTCAACCCAAAGTCCAACACCCAGCAGAAATCCAGACCAATGAGGAAGTTGTCCAAAATCATTTTTGTCCCACAAATAAATAAAGTCACCTTCCCATAAATCCAGATGTCGCTCCTCTCCACACTGCTGTTATGCTTTCCCAGTCACAGACAGGAAAAGAGTCTAAACTCGGGTCCTTTGTCCGCTTTGATACTGTTATTTTATCTCCAGGAAAGATGAAATCAAGAGAAGTGAGGATCACTGGTGAATTTTGCACTTGCATGGGGTAATCAGTCATTGTCACTCATTTTGAACAAGTAGCCCCAGTAAAAGACCCAGGAATCCTCTTGGACTTTTGCTGGCAGAGGTCTGTGGTCAAACCCAAGCATCTTTCTGCACTTTAACAGCTCTTGAGGTTTTGCATGTGGTAAGATCTGTTGCAAACTGATTTAATGGGGTGTATTTCTTTAACCATAAGATACAATCAAGCCTGGATGACCCGAGAGTCTGACCCTAGATGCCATAAGAGGCTATATAATGCCTTGTCTTTGCCCAAGCACATGCAAGAGATGCTAGAAGCCAGCCAGAGCAGCTGCTGGCCCGTGCTGGGCAGCCCAGAGCCTCTGCAAGGAAAATCCCAGCACCTCTGCAGTTTGAATGGGAAGAGGTGCTCCTCCTGAGACTTTATTTGTTTTAAAATCTTCTCTCACAGTTACTAAGCAGATATTGGACTAAATCAGCCACATCAGGAAAAGGAATGGGAACAAATGAGGAAAAAATGCAAGCATAAATAGCCTTTTTTTTTTTTTTGCAGCAATTTTGCGAAGGGAAGGGCAAAAGACAAGGGCACTTTTTTTCAAAAGGGGATCTTGGAATCATGCTGGCAGCGGTGACCATCCCTGCCCCTTTCCCATGAGAGGACGTTTTCCCTGCTCTGCCTTTTCGGGGTGTCTCCCCCTCTTCTGCATGAGCTCTGCCTGAGCTTGCGGATCTCTCTTTTTAAATGCAAAACGAAGAACGGGTCGGGAGCTTGGCACCCACACGCACCAGCCCCGCGGATCCCGGGGAGCTGGCGGAGCTGCTCTCTGCTCTCCCCGGGGGGAGCGGCAGTCCCCCGTTAGCTCGGGGCTGCGCCAGCCCGCTGACTCGGCCCGCCCCGAAACGGAGCAGCGCTTCGGGCTGGCACCTTTCCCTGAATCCTCACAAATAAATCTGTAAATAAGTTGCAATAGCAAAAACAGCGGGGCCGCATGTCCGCGGTCCCGAGCGAAAGGACACCTCGGGTGGCCCGCCGGCCGCAGCTTCCAGCCCGGCCCCGACGTCCCCGGCAGACCCCTCCGTGGGGGGCGGCGGGGCTTCACGGGGGGCCGCCCGGGACACCCATGGGCGCGGCGGCGGGGGCGGCCAGCGCCTCCCGCTCCCGCTTCTTCTGCTTCATGCGGCGGTTCTGGAACCAGACCTTCACCTGGGCGTCGCGGAGGCGCAGCGAACGGGCCACCTCCAGGCGGCGGGACCGCGACAGGTACCGGCTGAAGTGAAACTCCTTCTCCAGCTCCGTGAGCTGCCGGGTGCTGAAGCTGGTGCGTGCGGGGCAGGCGGGAGGTTCCCCCCCGCACGGCGCCGCGCCGCCTGCAACGCCGAAAAACACCGCGCTTCAGCGGGGAGAGGGGAAGGGAGCGGGGCGGGGGTGGGGGCAGGAGGGGGGGCAGAGAGGAGCCGGGATGGGAGCAGCCCCCGCCCGCGCCCCGCCGCCCCACTCACTTCTCCCGGGCGGGCTCCGCTTCGCTCGCATCCACTCGAAGGTGCGGGGGGCCGCCGCGGGGGCCGGGGAGCCGGGGGCGGCCCCGGGGCAGGGCGAGAGGCGCCGGAACCCCCCGCTGCCCGCGCCGGGGCAGGGGCAGGGGGGACCGGGCTCCGGCGGCGGCGGGCGGCTGCTCCCGGGGAAGATGGACGTGGCGAAGCCCGGCGGCCCGGCTCCGCGGGTCGGCCGGTAGCCGGGGCCCGGCGCTGCCGGGGGGGCGGCCGCGTACCCCGCCGCCCCCGCACAGGCAGGCAGCGGGGGGGCCGCGGCGCTGGACGCGATGCCCAGAGCCAAGAAGGCGCCGTCCCCACGCCGGGGGTAGGGGGTCTGCGGGGCCCCGCGGCACAGCCCGGGCGGGAAGGCGAGGGGAAAGTACCCCAGGTCCATGGCCCGCGGGGCAGCGCCGCTCCCCGCGCCCCGCCGGGGCAATAGTGCCCTAATATACGGCCGGGAGCGGGGCGGCACGTCCCGCCCCGCGGCCAATGGGAGCCCGGCGGGGGGAGCCCGCTCCGGGGGTCCCGGGAGCCGCCGGGTCCCCTGCCCACGCCCGGCTGCCCAGGGCCGGCGTGGGGCTGCGGATGGGCAGCCTCCCCGAGCCCTGCCGGGACCCACCCCCCCGGGGACAGGGCCGCTCGCTCCGGGCTCGCCGGAGCCGCTTGCCGGGAGTTTGGAGGGTGGATGGGCCAGCGCTTTCCCGCTTCCCGAGCTCCCGTCTCGGGGCAGCTCTGCCCCCTCCCCTTGCCCCGCTGCCGGCCAGGCCCCCGGACGCTCCCACGGGAGCCCCCGCAGCCCGGGGGAGCAGCCGGGGGCGCGGCGGGCTGCGCAAGCACCCCCAGGCTGTCCGCACCCGGAGGGGGGGGGTTGCTGCACCTCACAGCACTTAATGGTCTCGCTCCATCAGGTAAGTGCTCTGTAGCCTCTCAAAAGTGAATTCCCCGGCTCACCCCGTTAATGGGCTTTCATTTTTCCCTTGGCGATTCAGCATTGTTTTACTGAGCGCTTGCAGCTGGCAGAGAGCGCAGCGAGTTGCGCTGCCCAGCCAAACCCTACAGCTCTCTCTCTCTTGGTTTTCAACCCGCCGGAATGGCAGGCAACAGGAACAAGCGTGGAGGATGTGAAGCCCGGACTCCAAAAGTAATCACCTTTCCCTAAATGTCTCCAAGTGACGCTTGACCATCCAGTCAGAGCTACAGGTATGCTTGATATGAATAACGATGGATTTCATCCAACTTGTCAGCTGATAACTGTGTGTCAGTGCAGTTCAGAACAGCAAAAGGGTGCACTGGGCAGAGCATGCTTGGGCTTTGGTGACTTGGGACTGGACAGACAACACAAAGAAGGGCTACATCATGCTGCTCCGAATTAGACACGTAACCTTCTAAGTCTTAGGAGGTGGATGTGGACTCAGCTGTGAAATGCAAGGATGGTACTTTATCAAAAAAATATTTTATTTCTAAATAAAAGCATAAAAAAGCCCTCATCCATCACTCATTACCTTTCACTCAACAGCCCAAAGAGGTCTACAAGCTCTTGGCCAAAGTGCTGCTCACTGTGGCCAGGAAGAGGCCACAAATTTTGCAAGGATCAGACATGGTGCGAACCACCCAAGGGCAACCAGGATTCCCAGAGAAGGAAAAAATCCACTGGCTCTTTTGTGGGTTTCAGAGTGCTGGGCTGGTGTCAGGGAAGGGACACTGTGGGGAGACACAATCAGAGCGTTTCACTGAGTCAGCCTCAACTCTTTCCCATGGAGACTTGTGCTGTGCAGCTCAGCCACAACTAACCCACAGTTACGCCCAGCTGATGGTTCAGAGAAGTCCTGGTTTTCTTTCCCGCAGAGGCCCTGAGAGGACACATCCCTGGGACAGGCAGGCAGGCACAAGCCCACAAGGACACAGGAGCTCTTCCCTGCATACGGGCTCTGACCAGCAACGTGGCCTTCTATCAGCCCCACTTTCTCCGCAGCTCATCCAGCCCTTCTGCTATTAAGCAGCTATTACAGAGCAAAAGCTGGCTGTGCAGGTTACTGCTTTAATGTGCCTGGGACTCGGAGCCTACAGACAGAGCAGTCACTGTAAGCCCACAGAACTGAAGTTAGCTGTTTTCCAGACACAGATTTGTTCACTGTGTTTGTTCACAGGGCTGTGCTACCCTGCCGCGCTAGTAATGGGGTATCACCTACATTTCCATTGCCAGAGGATGCAGGTATAAATTAGAAGAACAGTTTAAACCAAATACACCTTGTCAGGAAACTTGCATTTTGAAGGAGAGGTTAAATTCTGGATGATACAAACTTGCTCAGCACACTCATGGCCATCAGAGCAGTTTGGAAAATGTCATCTTCTGACAAAACAGAAGCCTGGGAACACCAGGCTTTCTCTTTAGCAAAGAAAGGCTGTCCACGCAGGAAAGCATCTGTGCTCTTCAGTCTCCCCTGCTGTAAAAACTCCTGCCCGCAGCGAAGCAAACAGCACTGGCTCCAGAGGAGGGCGGCCACTTTACTTGAGTCTTCTGTTTGCAGAACGCAACTGGTTTAATTACACCTAAAGCTGTGTTTTAAACGCTGGAAGAGCTGTCCGTGTTCACACCAACATATGATCTTTCCATTCACTCAGCTGGATTCTGTTACCAAGTTTCTCATTCGTTACCTGTTTGTTTTTGCAGGACTGTTCAGGGATGAGGAAAGCAGAAATCAGTGGCTAAACACCAGCAAAGCCTCTCTTGTTGCTGCTCTGCCTTTTGAGGGGGGGATTAAATTTTCTATGCTCCTGAATTTCACAGTGTTCAGACTTAAACAGCTAAGTCCCAGTGATATGAAGTTGAGTGACTGCAGCTGGTTTTTTGCGAGAGGTCTAATGGGAAAGAGTCCCTGGAAGCCAAAAAAGGAATAGGAAAAGTGGGTTAAAAAGAAGAGGGAGGAACATGATGCTGTCAAAGACAATTTGAGAATGGCTGGGAGGTTTAGGGATGTCTCTGCAAGCAGTGCAGTGATGGCATGAGCCAGGGGAGCTGCTGGGGCAGAAACCTCTGTGAGAACAATGGACCAAGCCAACCCCTGTGCCACCACGCTTCTGGAAACATCTGGGCCACTGCACAAAGCCCAAAACAGACACTGTGAAATTAAGACATGATGTAGGAACAAACCCAGCCAAAAAGCCCTGAGCCCTGTTGGGTGCAGACACCAGTGGTGCCCTGGGGAGCCTGCTTGAGCAGCGCACGTGTTGAAGGCAGTGGCAGCCCTGAGCCACAGGGACTACTTTGAGGTTGGGGCATGTTGCCTTTCCTCTCTGGAGCAAGCCACCACCCTCTGTGCTTGTCACAATAACTAACGCACTGAAGAATCAACAGAGCCCCCACGAAAATGATGTGGAAGGTCTGGTCCAAGCATGACCTTGTCCTTGCTCCTCTGCTGCCACGACGCTGCTGGCTGGGGACAGCTGGTTCTCAGCGGTACGTGGGGATGTACGTCCACGGCGCGGAGACAGATGGGCTGTGAGTGGGCATCCCAAAGAGAAGTAAGCAATCACTGGGGTTTTAAGCAGTGGCCTTGTTAACACAGGCAAACTATCAAAAGCCCCTGGGAGGAAGGCTATTGGAGAAGAAGGAGGAGATGATCTGGGGCGTTTATTTTGTAAAGTACGAATAAAACCAGGGATGTACAGAGACCCCGGGGCAAAGAAGGGGAACCATCCTGCTGGTCTTAGGGAGCCAGACTCAGCTCCAGCACAAGCACAGCCCTTCCAGGCAGGAAGGGCACTTCGTGCTCTTCCTGAGGAAGGTGTGTTTCCCTCTGCCATCAATATTTCCCTGCCACAAGCTCCCCTTTCCTGTCTGACCCTGACCACCAGGCCTGGGACAGGGACCTCTGCTCTCCTAGTACGTGGGATTAACTATGAAGATCCTCTGCATGAAGACAAAGAAGAGGAAACTCTCTCCCTCCTTCTGTAAGGATTCCCCAGAAGAGTGATTCCACGCTGGCCCCCGTGCCATGTAATGCTCTGTTTCCTGTCCTGTGGCTGTGAATTTGGTAGGAAGGAAAAATCACACAGAGGTATCAAGGTAAGCCATGCTGCTGTGTGCAAAACAGAGGTGTCAAAGGGTTTGCAGACAAGATTTCTGCCATGACTAGCCCTTCTTGCTCCCAAAGATCCTAAAAGGTGGCTCAGGTTCCTTGGAGGAAAGATGGACACTACGCACCTCACTCAGCATGGGGTTGTCTACCCTCCCCCAAAACTTCTGCTGTTGCAAGAAAGACTGCACATCAGCAAATAAAGAAAAAATGAACCCAAGTGTTCAGACTATACATTCAGGAGTATTTTTACCCGAAAGACCTTGACCCTGCCTAGTACAGATCCCATGCTAATTTAGTTCAGCATTGTGCTTATGGTCGTTGCGGCTGAGCCTTTCTGGGGTTCATCTCAGAGTGGTTCAGGGACCTCTGGGACCCTGGGCTCTGAAAGTGGAGACAATGGAGGTAGAGACACCTCTGCTCCCAGTCAGCATCTGCAGACGCCTGGGGATGTGCAGGCACAAACACTTTACCGTGTCTCCTTTTGCGTCTCAGCTTTTGTGACTGAAGGGGCTTGGTCCTGTCCTGCTACGTTACTCTAGGGCACCGGGACTGGGCTCTGCCTCTGCTGGCTGGAGTTTCTGATCAAGTCCCAGCTGCTTCAGGCCTGGGCAGAAGTAGGAGGAACCGCTGTCAAGTGAAAAGTGCTCATCATGTGATTGATGACCTTTAATAGACCCAGCCCCCTCCCTCCCCTGCCAGCCCCACTCCCAGCGAGGACCACAGCATACCCATTGCTGCTGCTCATGTGGGAATGGAGAGCCGTTCACGGTTCAGGGATTAACCTGCTGGTCAGTCCCTGGAAAGTGGCTGCAGCCAACAGAGCTGTGGCCAGCCCATCTCGCACCTTTTTAAAAGCAGAGGTAGACGGTTCATCAATACATATATAACATCACGTGGTGCCCAGCCAACCACCGCAGCCCTAATTGCCCCGGCAGCACCAGCCCCTTTGTGCTGCCTGTCTGGCTCCAGCTTTTGTTCCCAGGCAGGTCTGCGGCAGTGGTGCCAGACACCCGGGCCTCTCGGCCACACAGCGCACGGCGCCTTCGCCAGGCTGCCATTACGTGTGGCCGCTGGGCGCACACGGCAGGCTGGCAAGTAGAAGGATGGCATCGTGACCTGCAGCTCCTTCCCTCCATCCCCAGCCAACAGCTGTCAGTGAGGCACCCTCCCAGCAGCAGCCCAGCAGCCCCAGCCCCTTTACCCTCATTTTTTCCCTAGCGGAGTAGTCCCTTCTGTGCCTGGACCTCCCTGCAGGCTGTTTCCTAGGGCTTCCCATGGGGCTGGAGGGGTGCAGAGACCTCAGTGGTGGATCCCGCCTTCAGACTTCTTGCTGTGGAGCTCAAATGTCACAGCTGGTCCCTAAGAAAGTCAGGGGGCTTCTAGTTGGTGCTGGTGAGCTCCCTCTTTCTTAGCCAGCCTCCCCCCAGCCTGTCCTTGCCTCCTGGGTGTGCGGCCAGCTGCCTCCTCTTCACCCATGCCTGCAGCCCCAGGCAACCCAGGGGTGGTCCCATAGTGGCAGCCATGCGGGGTGCCCCAGGGTCCCTCCCCAGCCTGCTGAGGGACCAGGGCTGGGAGCCTGCCGTGCTCTGCCCAGGGAGCACTTGCTAATGGAATGGGAGGCATTTGGCTTTTTTTACCCATCCCCACAAAGTGGCACCCGCGAGACAGGGACATCCTTGGGAGCCCCTGACTGTGCCTGCCCAGGTCCCCCTGCCGGGGTGCTGCTCACCAGGCCATAGACAGAGGGACATGGATGGGACCCCCCTCAAAAGAAACAGGGTCCAAAAGGGCAGCTCAGTCCTGTGCTGACTGCACAGAGATGACACAAAGCCTCTCCTCTTTGCAGCAGGGAAACTGCTGTGGCCCCATTAAATGGTGGGTTACTGTAAGGGCCAAATCAACAAGTGGAGACCCAAAACCCACTGATTCGAAGAGAAGAACCTGCACAGCCTTGCTGATGCTCGGTGCATCCCTGACGGCTCTCAAGCAGTGCTGTCGGCAGCTCCCCATCCCAAACGCTGCTGCAGCGCTGCCGGCATTTAGAGGCCCTGGCTCAGTGACCCTGTTACGGGTCTGGAGCAGATGGAGGGAGCAGGGAAGGAGGTGAAGGGGTGCTATGGTTCCTATTTGCAAAGAAAGGCAAAGCCGGGATCAGCCCCAGGCCTGGCTTTGGCTGACGAGTTGTGTTTTAAATGGGTGACCGGAGCTTAGCACATTAGAGGCTGTTGCAAAGGAGCTGAGTTCCTATTGAGTGTGAAAGGGGGTTGTTTATAATTTATGGGTTTTAAATGATGGGCCAAGAAAAAGTCTGGCTTGTGCCAAAGTGTCTCTCTCCTCTAGATTGCTGATGCTTGTACAAACATTGTAAAAATGCCAGCGATCTCGCTAAAGTAACATTACTTCTAATAATTAGGTTATCATCACGGGCTTCTATCGCGTTACAAACGAGACGCCGCTGCCAGAGTCACGGAGAAGAAACTGAATTTATTTACAAGAAGATTCCCCCTCACACATGCTCCTCCTCCTCCCCCACTGGAAACCAAGTCTGCAAACCCCATCTCTGCAATATGAAAATAATTCAGGACAGTGTGCCTCATAACAGCGTGTTTGTGGTCAGGGTTCCTCTGAAACTCCCTTCTTTCTCAGATCTGGGGAAGGGCTATCTATAAACGGCCTTTTCTTTCTTAACAGATTTAATGAAGGACTAATAGTGTAAGTCAGAGCAGACACTGTTTGAAGAACAGCCTACAGAGCACGAAGGTGGGAAACACTTGGGGAAAAGCACATCGGGTTACACCGAGGATGGCCCTGCAGAAATGGTGACGCCTTGCCGTGTTGCAGATGGGAGCGGGTGATGCAAAACACATTGTGTTTTCAAGAACACACAAAAAAACCTACATGGACAATTTCATCCGTGGGTACATTGATTACAGAAAGTTTTGGAGATACAAGCATAGATAGATATATATTACTGGAATATTATAGAAGTATAATTCACGAGTGATGTTCAGCCTTATTTTTTTGCATTGTTTGTATGTTTTCTTTACTCCTGGATGGAGCTTCTAAGAAAAGATTTGCGTGAAAACTTCCGCAGAAAATTTTAAGGCTCAAATGGTTAAAATATGTCTCCGAACAAAGTAGTTTATTCTGTTCTGTTTGGTTTACAGATCTACAACACATATGTCCAAATTTGCTTGGGTAAAAGTGAAATTTAACAAAAGATACACTTCTCAACGTAGCACGACATTGTTAAAATTGCACAGAGGGCAAAATAAAACCCTAAGTAATATTTTGAATCATTACTGTCCAGCCAAACACAAATACCAGAAGGCGAGGAAGAAAGCAGGGAGGGAAAAGAAAAGAACAAGAAAAGAAGGACAGAAAACTTGTCTGTGTTGACCAGAATTGGAGGAGTTAAAATATTTCTCACAATAGGAATGCCAGGTCCTGTCATTAGAGGATGGAGTAGGAGCTGCAGTGTTTGTCAAACTGGGAAGTGGCGCGTCAGACGGTTTGGTAGGGAATACAGAAGTTCGGATTAATCTTTAACTCGACACTTTTAGAAAGAGATAAGAATAGTCTTCTCGGAGCGACATGTACCGTCAGGAAGAGATTTTAATGACAACGTTTACAAAAGAAGGATCTCTGTAAATCCAGCGAGGGATTCAACACAGCCGTGTAACTAGAGAGGAGGAAACACGAGGGTTCAGAGCATCGTTCCTTTTTTTCTTTTTTTTTTTTCTTTTTTCTCTCCTTTTTTTTTTTATTTTTTTTTTTTAATTCTCCCCCGTGTTAGTTGTCCCGTTGGTGGCAGGGGGAGGCGGCGGTGCCCCCCCTCCGCCGCGGGCAGAGGGGACGGGCCCGCCCCGCCGGGTGCGGGGGGGAGCGCGGTGGCAGCGCCCGGCCGCTGCCCGCACCCCGCCTCCTCGGCGGCTCCCCTTCGGCTGTCTACATCTGATTGTCAATTTTCTTTCAAAGTTTATTTTTATGAAAAAACAAGAGGAAAAGCTCGGGCTTCCAAAGATGTCTAAAAAATTGATTTATGGTTAGTATAAAGACAACAGTATAAATAACAAAGGAGGCGGCAGCTGCTGCGCGGATTGCTATGGAGACCCTAATGAAATTAGCGCTATCAGAGGGTTTCTAATTTTTTTTGCGTTCTAAGCTTCTAATTTCTTTCCTATTTCAGATAGCCAGAATGTAACTTAAAAACAAAATTAAAAAAAAAAAAAAACATAAAAAAGAAAGAAAATAAAATAGCCCACCGAAATAATAATATGTGCGATAGATACCCAGTCAATAAATAAATGTTAACCTCACCGAGGTTTTTGTATGCAGGATTTGATCTGAAACAAGATGGCCAAGGGCCCCGCTTCGTAGGTCGCCTCCTCAAAGCGGCTGCGCTACCAACTCAAGGTGGCTTCACCCGGCCAAGCCAGCTGCCAGCCAAGCCACCGAGGCCAGCCGGTTAGAAATAAATACTTTTAAAATACTTTCGCTATTATTTTTTTTAAGTGTAACGGCTCTTTGTGTGATGCCACAGTTTGTTTTACTCTATTAATGACTTACGACTTGCTGTCTTAATTAATCCTTACATAAACTACAAACACCAGCCACTGTTACAACTGTTCAAGACTACTCTCTCAACTAGCTCAGACCGAATATACTAAATAGGTGAAATGTAAATCACCACGGACCTGAATCGCTCTCCCGAAGTATTGGTGAAGAAACTCTACAAATACCCACATAAATACATTAAGACGAGGATAAATAATCAGTGATACAAAAATGTCTCGCTTAAAATAATAAATACATATCGTTTAGTCCGATGCGATCCTTACGTTACGGAAGAATCCATAAATTAACTTCTCTGAAATAAGCTTACGCGCGGGCGAGTTCCCACCGCTCACGACTGGTCTAAAACACCTCAGCATGACGCGCTGCTAACGCTACGGCATCTCTAAGACTTACCTTCAAGTACATCATTACCAGCTTATCAGTCCCTCGGTTTGCAGTATATTGCACTGTCATGCTTAAAAACAGCTCTAAGAGAAAGGCTCCTGCTCACGGACCTACTCGGGGCTGCGGAAGAGAGAAGGGAGCTGCTAGGGGAGACACATCCACTAATACTGTTGGCACTCGAGAGCAAAGTCACACTGTCCCGTCAGAAAAGTGAGGTAATGGAGAGGGGAGCGGGCCCCGCCGGCCGCCGCCCCCCCGCTACAGATGCGTGAGCTTGGGGGCCTCCTGCATCCGTCCCTGAGAGGTGTGGTGGGAGGAGAGGTCCGTGTAGGTGGGGTGGGGGTCGCAAGGTCCGTGGTGGTGGCCGCCGGGGATCTGGGCGGCGCAGCTGTAGTCCACGCTGGCGGAGGAGGGGTGCTGCAGGTGCCCCAGGTTGAACATGGGGCCCGAGGCCGGCATGGAGTCCACGAAGTTGCCCCCCACGTAGACGGGGCTGCCCTGCAGGCTGGGGTTGGCGAAGCCGCCGCCGCCGCCGCTCTGCATGGGGTGGGGGTCGTACTCCGCGCCCGCGTAGCGCTTCTGCTGCGGCAGGCAGCTGCTCAGCGGCGCCGTGTAGGCGGCCAGCCCGTACATGCTCTGCTGGGACTTGGCGAAGGAGGTGGGCGAGGGCGCGTCGTAGCTGAGGCTGTTGACGCTGGGGAGCTGGCTGGAGTAGCCGACGTGGTTGGGGCCGCTCAGGGGGGGGCTGCGGTCCGGGGACTGTCCGACGGGGGAGTGCATGATGCCTTTGGCTTTCTGGTCCTTTTTGTACTTCATCCGGCGGTTCTGGAACCAGATCTTGATCTGCCGCTCGGTCAGGTTGAGCAGGTTGGCCATCTCCACCCGGCGCGGCCGGCACAGGTAGCGGTTGAAGTGGAACTCCTTCTCCAGCTCCACCAGCTGCGCGCTGGTGTAGGCTGTGCGCACCCGCTTGGACGCCGGCCCGGGGGGGCTCTTGTCCTCGCAGCTCTCTCCTGCGGGGAAAAGGCACAAAGAGACGTTGGTCCCCCCCCGAAAGCCCCCACCACCACCACCTCCCTGTCCGGGGTCCCTCGAAGCCCCGCCGCCCCCTCCCGCTCTGCCGGCGCCCGGAGAGGGGGCGCAGGGAGCCCGGGGGCGGCCTCCCATCCCTCCCCGCCCTGTATACACACACCCCCCCGCCCTGTATACACACACCCCCCCGCAGCTGCCTCCCCCCGGGGGCGCCCAGCGGCCGCCCGTCCAGGCGCTGCCGGGACCCGTCGGGGCCGCGCCTGCCGCCGCTGGGCTGGCAGGGGGAGCGGGGTGGGAGCCCCCCGCCTGCCCCACCTGCAGAGCCCGGTAGGGCTGGGACCCCCAAGCCGGGAATGGGGGCGGTGGTAGAAGGAGGAGAAGAGGACAAGGCGCAGGGCCGGGGGGCTCAGCCCGAAGGGTTCATCCCGAGGGGCTCAGCCCGGCTCCCCGGGCGGGCAATAGGCCGGGGCGGGTGGGAGGCATGTCGGGCTACCTGAGGGGGCGCAGGTGCTTTTCTGCTTGGAGTTCTGCCGGGACTCCTTCATCCAGGGGAATATCTGCTTGCTGAGGGTGGCGGTGGCCGAGCCCGAGGAGTTGGGGCCCCCCTTGGCTTTTTTCGGAGGGGGTGCGCTCGGAGGGGGGTTGGGCGGGGAGGAGGGCGGCAGAGCCGGGGGCTGCTGCTCGCCGATGCCCGGAGGCTGGCTGCCCCCGGGGCCCCCCCCGGCCGTCCGCATGCAGCTGCCGCTCAGCTCGCTGCCCTTGTGGGCCGGGGCGCGGCCGGGCGCCGAGCCCTGGACGGAGCAGGCGGAGCCGGGGTACTCGCCGTCCAGGCCGGCCTGGCCGTAGGGCTGGTGGGCCGCGCCGTAGGGGTAGGCGTCGGCCTTGCTGTAGGTGTAGCCCCCGAAGAGCCCCGCGTTGTCGTAGTAGGCGGCTTTCTGCATCCTCCGCTCTGCGATCGCCGAGGCCCGCGGCCCCCGCTCAAATAACATTGACCGCCGCCCCGCGCCTCACGTCGTCGGCCCGGGCCACTCGCAGCCACCTGGGGAGGGGGACAGCGGGGACACAAAAGAGACCTTCAGTGTGGGGGGCACCGGCCGGGAGCCCGTCACGCCCTGCACCCCAGCACCCCACGCCTCGGCTGGGGGAGTGGGCCCGAGGGCAGCAGGGAAGGAGCGGGGACACCAGGAGACACCAGGGAAGGACCAGGAGACATCAAGGAAGAAGCAGGGGAGACCAGATTAGGAGCGGGGGATATCAAGGAAGGAACAGGGGACACCAGAGAAGGACCAAGGGACACCGGAGAAGGAGCAGGGGATATCAAGGAAAGAGCAGGAGACACCACAGAAGGATCAGAAAGCATCAAGGAAAGAGCAAGGGGACACCAGAGAAGGACCAGAGTCGCTAGGGATGGAGCAAGGGACACTAGAGAAGGAGCAGGATCACCGGGCAGGGGTCAGGTCAAACCCGGGAAGGACCAGGGCACACCAGGGAGAGAGCAGGGCACGCTAGGGAAGGACTAGAGGACAGCAGGGAAGGAGCGATGGTGCTGGGGGAACGGGGACACATTGGCAGGACTTCCTAGAGGCCACTTTCTTGGGGCATTTGGGGGAATGTTTTCTTGCTTTTGTACTGACCGTTCCCGCAGGGGTTTCTCTGGGCGGGGGCTCTCAGTGAGCGCGGCGAGGCCGCGCTGGGTGATGTCCCCAGGGACCCACAGGCCCGCTTCGGCCGAGACCCCCCCACACCCCCCCCCGCGCCCCCTCTCCCGCCCGGCCGCCACGCGTGCGCAGGGCTGACATGATGGATGGAGCCCGGGCTGCGGCCGGGCAGGGGCAGAAAAATCCCGTCCCCTTTGTAAACCCGGCCTCCTTCTTCCCCCGGATTCCTCCGGAGTTAAAGTATAACCGGCGCCATTCACTCCCTTCACTTTGCACTATAAAGGAAGTCGCAGGTCAGCTCCCCTATTTTAATTCGGTGATGAATTAAATTCCCTCGTCCAACGTTTCTCATCCCTTTTATTTGTCCCCAGTAGGAAGAACCTGAGGCACTGGAGATAATTTTTAGGGGTTTCTATTTTTTTTTTTTTTGCAGCCTGCAAACTTATGGCGCTCCCCTCCCGCCCCCGAGATCAGGCTGCTCTGACCGAAAACGCGCGGACAGCCCGGAGTCCCCTCAGGGCAGACGTTTTGGGGCAGGGTGCTGTTACCTTTCCCCTGGCCGCACCCGAAATTTCTCTGCGCTTGTTGCAAGATAGAAACTTGTCTGCAATTTTGTTGCGGCTTTTTAATATTCCCTGCTCTTATTTTTCTTGCCGGAGAGGGGTTTTCTCCGACATTTTTAGGAATTTTGTAAATTAGCACATACTTCACCTGGCAATATAGGCCTGAAACTCAACGTATCTTAAGAGTTCAATGTATTTCTGCAGGGTTTAAGCCTATTAACATACCAGAGAAGAGTAGCTAGAAATGTTTTAACACTGTCCGATAATTATCATTTTCCCAACTATACTTAAGAAATACTAACAAGGTACGGCTCTTTCTCCTCTAGCAATTGGTACTGCCAAGTACCGCTGATATGTTCTCTAAAATTCACCGGGAAACACGTCTGTATAACTCAGAATAATCTCAGCGAGCTGCGATCCGCGGCCGCTCTCGACGATTTATCCCCTGCCACAAAACGCCGGGGTCCTTTTCTTCCCTGAACAAAAGCTTGGGATGATCTACGAAGCTGATGGAAATGGGAAAAGAGCTATTTTCCTCTCCTGGCAAATTTGAGTATAAAATGTCTATGGAAATGGACGGTGGCGATTCAGATGAGTTTTAATGCGCTGTGATAATCTTGAGGAGCCTTTGAAGTATTTTTTTGTGCAAAATAACTCTCTCTCTCGTTTTCCACTTCTGTCATCTACATTTTTGGGAGTGGTCTGGACTGAGGACTTTTGTTAGCACAACACTGCCTTAAGCGTAGGTTTTTATGTGCCTTGTAAAATATAGTTCCCAAAAGAATACGCAGAATCTTAAGAAAGAATATTGCTGTTAAGCTGTTAAAAGCCTTATTTCTTTTCTGAAATACCAACTGCTTGTGAACTCTGCTTGAACCTAAAAAGGAGGCTATGGGCCATAAATCACATGGACAATGCTCAACTGTTTGGTGGCTCATCTTTAGATCTTAAAAAGAGAGAGAGGGAGAGAAAGAGGGAGAGAGACCTTTCCAGGTTTTGATTTTCCACGAGTGCAGGGCCCGGGGTGATGTTTTTATAGGGTAACACCAAAGCAGGGGCTCAACACTTGGTGGTTTGGCCAGAAACAGCCTCCAGGAAAAAAAGAAAAAAAAAAAAAAAGGAAAAAAAAAAAGTGACATCCAAATGGTGAGGCCGAGCCGTGGGAGGTGGGTTCGGAGGCACCGAGGGTAGGAAACCGCAAAGTATCCATGTCTGCGTTTCAGATTTCCCTTCCTCCTCTCCAGAAAGGTTAACCTCATCTGAACTGCTAGGCGTTGCACACGATAATGGGGGTCTTTGTCCCGCCACGGGTTCACAGCGCTTTTGGAGGTTACCGACCCTCTCGGGGCTCTGTCTGGGGGAGCAGCCGGCAGCCCACGCACCCACCCGCCCCACGCGTGTGCGCGGAGCGCGGCCGGCCCACGCCGACACCGGCCCGGCGCTGCCAGCCGCTTCCCTCCCGACACTTCCATATTAAGCAATGCTCTACTAAAACTTCCACTACACTTAATTCTGCCTAGGATCAATATCTAATATGATACCGAATAAATAAGAGGCGGTGAGAGCGGCCGGCGGAGCGGTTATTAAAGCAGCCGGAGCTCTCAGGGTGCATATCAATGCACCTGTCATTGCGGTTTGTAACAAAATTTATGACTGCTAGCGCCGTGGCAGTAAACGCTCCGGCCAGGAATGAAAAGGAAAACACTTCCCAAGCCCCGGCACTTTCAGAAGTGCAAAGCAGCCGGCGCGTAGGAGGGAGCCCGGCAAAAGAATCCCCCGCTCGGCACGTTTCCCGGCGGCCGGCCCGGGGCAGCCCCGTATATAAGGAAAGCACCGGAGCCGCCGCCGGACCCGGTGGCCGCGCCGGGCGACGGGCAGCCTCTGCCCCGGGCGGGCCGTCGGGCACCTACTGCCTGGGGCTACGCCTGAGCCGGGGGACGTGGGGGTGGGGGGTGTCTCGCCTTCGTGGGGACTGAGAGCACCGGGGATCACGGAGGAGCGGCGGGGGAAGGGGGGCTGGCTGCAGCACTGAGCGGTGGCTACCGTGGGGCCTCTTATACCAGCCCCCACTCTGGGGAGCCACCCGCTCCCCCGGCTGAGTCCAGGGGCTTGGCTGCTCCCCATCTGGTCTGGGCTCCCTCTGGCCACGGGCCGCTCTCGGAGGGGCTTTCTGCGGACTGCTACCGATTTGGCGCGGAGGGCAGCGGCAGGCCCCGGGTGTCCGCGGCGGCGGGGGTCCCCGTGCCCGCCGAGCAGCGCTCCCCACTCCGTGGGGCCGGGCTGTGTTCCCTGCGAATGGGTCTGTCGCGCTGGGGGAAGCGAGAGACGGATGGAAAAGGAAATTTAGAGAACTCACCACACTTACGTTTTTTCTTGATTTTTGACTTTAACTGTGTGGGTAGGATCTTCAGGTTCCTTTGGATAATCCGTGGGCACGGACCTGCAACAGAAGTGAGAACCCTCAGCGGAAACTGCTTTGTTTTGGACTTTCTTCCTTAGGACTTCGTTAATAAATGCACCTCTCGTCCGCAGCCCCTCACCGTGTCTCTCCGTCCGCGTCAGATCTTTTACCAGACAAAGGGCAGATGCTTCTCTTCATTTATTAATAGCGCTTTGAGAGAGGCGGGGAGCAAAGAAACGAGCAAAATACCGCGGCTGCGGGCAGGACCCGAGCAGGGCGGCCTGCGGCAGCCGCTCCGCCAGGCCCCGAGCATCGGCCGCGGAGCCGCCCCTGCCTCCTCGGGCCGCCCGGGCCGAGGCGCGGAGAGGCAGCGCACGGCGGGACGGGAGCGGCATCGCCGGGGAGCTGCCGTCACCCCCGTCGGTGACAGCCACCGCACCCGCGGTGCGCTCCGCGGGAATGGAGCTAGCGCGGGTCTCTCTCCTTTCCTCCCACCAGCCCCCGGGTAAGACAGAGAGAAAGATAAGCGAAGAAACCCCAGCGCTGGAAATAAAGCCGCAAATATTTGCGGCTCCAAATGAGCATTTTGCATTTGCTGTGTAACATGTCGACTCAGGACTTTAAGAATTTAAGAGAGCCAGAAAATCCCCCACAAAGAAGCCCAGGTCATTATAAAGACGATATCTAGCCACCATAAGCCTTTGAAATGACCTTTGGCTCGTATAGCAATAACTCACCACTTAATGAACAACCAACGGAAGCGCCTCCAATAGCTCACAACACAACAGACCTTACAACTTTCCACCAAGTCTTCTCTCTCCCTACCCGAACCCAGTAGGATGCAACATTCCCCCTCCAAATCACCTTAATTTATGCTGGCAAACTGGAGTTAAGGAAGTGGAGCTTCATGATTACACATGATGCTCACTCAGGTTCTTGGCCCGGGCCTGTCCCGGTAACGTCTTATATAATATATTCACGTGGGCGTACGTCAACTTTAAGTGCTTTATTTTTTTTAAAGAGGGTTCATTAGAAATAGCACTTTAGAGGGTGTGTGAAGGCAGCGTAAGTTGCGTTGCACCTTAGCCCCTGAGCGGAGAAATCATAATAGTGCAAACCGAGTCATTGTTAGCCGCTGTTGATTAACACGGTAAGTTTTCATTTTGTGCCTAATTAATTATCGACTTCTCGTCCCTTTCCGAAGAGGCTCCTCAGCCTCACACGCGGTAGCCTTTTTGCTCCAGACATGCTTTGCTTGGTGAGAGCTTGACCAAATACTGACATTTCCACGGCCACAGGAATAGCCCCCAAAGTTTGTTCTGCCGAGAGGGGAGTCCGGGCACGCCGGGGTTGCGCCCTGCTCCTACACAGCCGACCTCGGAGAAGAAGTTGCCAGAGCTAAAACCCAGGGAAATCTTTAGAATTATTCAGGCGTGGGCCCAATATAGGTATTATTGAAATTTTAGGTGAAGTTATAAGTGAGTGCTTCCATCGAGCCAAATGAAATGCTGCTTGCAGTAATTGGATTCAGCTGACTAACTTGGCAGGCCAGCAGCTTGGAGGCATACAGCTAAGAAAAATGTTCACTGCCTTTAACTTCTGATCGAGCAGAGCAACACGCAACAGAAAAGGGGTAAAAAAGAAAAAAAAAAAAAAGAAAAGAAAAGAAAAAAATCCACATAACAAAAAACCACCCCACTTTCTCGCCTTCCCCTCGCCTCCCTGTCCCGCGGGACACCTCGGCCCCCGCGGAGGACTAGCCCGGGTGACTCGGGGCGGGCAGGGTCCGGTCCTGCTCGCCAGCACAAAGCCGGGCTCTACGCGGGGACTCTAATAAACATAACCGAGAGTTCCCCCGGGCTCCAGGCAGGCCACAAGACAGCGTGAAGAGGCGCTCCTGGGAGAGCCGGGCTGGTTGCAACAGCCCAAGAGGGAGCTGAGCTGCAAATGTACGCGGGGAGGCTGTGTGGCCGCTTCCAGCCCCCCCAGTCCGCCCAGAGAGGCACCGGTGTCCCCCCCCAGGCACCTTCCCACCGCCTTATTGATCAAACCGCACAAATGCAGGGCAAGAAACTTCTCGGTTAGATAAATATCACGCCGTGCTTCAAACAGCGTGTGTAACTCGAAGGCACGAGCATACCGGTAATATCAACACTAAAACAACTGGGGGAGGAAAACAACAGCCACTGAGGAACACGAATGGACGGCGAGGGGAAAAAGGTACGGGTAGGCACTTGGCAGGAATATTTAAGAGACCCTATGTAGGGGCTACATTACCGATGAGCCTTTTTTAAATCGCCCTTTACAAATCAACACGGCTACCCCCTGCCCCGCTATCCACGGCAACGCATTAACGTGATGCTCAATCTTACTTTGGCAATGGGGAGCATCTAGCAAAGTTGTCTCTCCGTTGTTTCTTGACTTCTTTGTAATTCCCTTCCTGAAACCACCGAAAATTGGGGATAGGATAGGGATAAACGTCTTCCCCTTTGGGATGGAGTCCACTTTTTTTTTTATTTAAAGAGCATAATAAAAAGAAGATGCAGCTTAAAACGTCCAAGGAGGTGGAGACCAATCCATGCATTTCCAGCCGTTATGGGCAGAGATTGCAAACAAATTCCAGACAGTCTCTGAGTAAAGGCGATAATGCAGCCCCTGTGGTTAAAGGTCCCATTTTGTCATGCAGTTGCTTACCTGTGTATCAATTTATCATAAACCTGGGCTCCTCACTTTTCAGGATCTGCGCTTGCAGTTCTTAGAACATATCCTTCACCCTTTGTCTGCAGACAATACTCTCCTAAACGTGATCTTGCGGTTTTACAGATATTTCCACACACCAGAATTCCCGATAGAACGAAAAGAGGCTCAGGCTCAACTACCAATAAAAGAGAGCGAGTGGAAATCGGAATTTGTTGGGCTTTAAAAAAAAAAAAAAAAAAAAAAAACAACACACAACCCTTTAGCCATCAGCCTCCAGGAACCAAAGGCAGCAATTGGCCGGCTCGTGGTTTGTTTTGGTTTTAAATCGTGCGGCCATTGATGAATTTGGGGGGCGAGCAGGAGAAACCCCTTTATAATCAGAAATATAGGCACTGCCTTAAAATACAGGCATATTCACCCACGTGACCGCGGGAGCAGCTCGCCGGGGCCGGGGCTGCCGCGCTCCCTGCGCCCCCGCGCAGCGGGGCTGCCGCGCCGGCCCCCGCGCACCCCTCCGCGCTCCGCGCACCGACCCGCGCCGCCGACACCGCACTCCTCCCGCAGAGTTCCGCGCCGCTCCGCACTGCTCCGCGGAGGCCGGCGGCGGCGGCGGCGGCCGCACTTACGCGCCCCGCGGGGCCGGCGGAGCCGGGGAAAAGGTGAATTCCGCGGGATGATCCCAGGGCGCAGAAACTGCCGACGGAGAAAGAGGAGGTATTTGGGACCGGCTGCAGCTGAGAGTCTGCGCCAGGGGCAGCTCCGCAGCAGCGCTGCTCTGGCGGAAAGGCGCTGGAGCTCACTGACTGGCGAGCGCGAATTTTTTCTTTCTCCTCCGTGCCGGGAAGATGCGGGGCAGCGGGGACTACCCCTGTCTGGAGGCTAAAGAAGCGTTTGGGGGGGGGGGGGGGGAAGAAACAACAAAAACCAAAAACCCAAACCTCATGACATTTGTGCGTGTGTGTGTCTGCCCTGAGCCTGCCTCGCTTCTCCGTGTGTGTGAAGAGACATAGAGCAAACCCGATGTATATCCGTCATGTGTGCCCACAAAGCTTCCCAACAATTCCAGTTCGGCAGGAAAAAAAAATTTATATTAGCTCCTCTGTTTGATTTTTTCTAACATATCTGTAGCTATAAATACACCACACCTAATCTAACATCTGCTATGATTTCATTACCATCCAAAGCATGGGGATGTGACAGTAACGTATTACCTTACAATACTAACCGTAAGTGCATTGTAACATTTATCTAAATTACATTGCTTTTCCTGACTTTGCAAACCAGTTATAAAAAGATTGGAGTCCAGTGATGGAAACATAAGTTCAATGTAAATTATTGTGTACGGCTTCGGATTTATAATCCTATATTTCTTCCAAATGATGCACTTAAATCTCGCCTCAAGTAAGAGGTAATGGTTCTTTATATCCTTTTCCGTCAGCCATATATTTCGACGTCTGGGTAGTTTTGCAGAGCCCCCCGCGCTCGCGTGTCTGTGTGTACATACAGCAACCCCTACACGCACAGCGTGTTCTGCATACTTGTGTACATACACACAAAGCCGAACATAATTCTGGCCGCTGTTTAGACATTTTGGATGACGGAGAGGTCTTTCGCTTCCTACACAAAAGTGCGAGGGAGAAGTTGGGCACCGGTCGAGCAAAGAGCACGAAGAGGATTCAGAAGAAAATGCCTTTTTGGAGAACAGTTTGGAACCCCCCCGGAAAAGAAAGCCCCACAGCCCTCGGGTGTCTTTAGGGCTTAAAAAAAGAAAAAAAAAAAAAGCGAAATTTAATATGAAAATGGAAGACGGCTGAAAGAAAAGAGCACCTTCGCCACCGTCACCAGAATTAAGACATCGTAAAGGGAACTGAAAAAAGTATTAAGGAAATGTTAATCCTTTGGCTGGTGGGACTCCAGCTTTGCGTGAATTTGTCTCCAGTAAAGGATCTAAGACTTCTTCAATCGAAGCATATGTTCATAGAGCAATAAAACAGAAAGATTTACAGTCTCCGCCCGCCCCCCAGCAGCCTCGCACCCTTTCAGGAATTACTTATGATGATTTATAACAACAACTCCGGCAATTGTCAAACTGATAAAATAGCCCGGGCTATATGCGGGAATAAACGCTCTTATGAAAGGGCTGCGATTTATGTTCGGGTCCGTTTTACTGCGTGTCTTGGTGGAGTTTGGTTTCTTTCCCGGACCAACGGGATAATATAAAACTTCATTGATAAAAACGTAGGAGTTCTCGTGAAGTAGCAAATCTGTTCCTTAGTCACTACCAAAGCACATAAACATTTGTCATCTTTGAATAATTGAATTAATGTGTTATTGTTTGAATGTATAATTCATAACATAGGAAACTTTGTCTCTGTCCTGCCACCGAAACGGAAGTAATAAAAAGCTACAATCTAGGGTTTTTTAGAAATTACTCCAGCAAGGGATAATAAAGAATATCCTGTTTGCAGAAAGTATTTCCAGCTGACTCTGGGATTTCACAGCGAAATCTCAGCCTCCTTGTCCACATTCTACGGAGTTTCTAGAGAGTGGTTTTGTATAAAAACACAAATCCCATTTCCCCCTTAGTCCGGGCTATTGATCGGGGGCTTGAAAGGCGATGATGCCCCGATGCTTCGGTGCGGCTGGATGTGCCCGAGCTCCTCGGCTGCCGGGCGGGGAGGGAGGGCGGGTGGGCGGCCGGGGCAGGGCGGGAGCGGGCAGCGGGGCCGGGATCGGGCGGCCTTTGTGCGGGCGGCGGAGAGGAGGGGGGGGAAGGCGCTGGCTCCGGCCCCGCTGACAAGAGGAGCGGCGAAATTTACGACCCGGCTTGCAAAGGAGCTGAGGGCCTTTCCCAGCCGATGGGACCGGGCAGCGGCTGCCCTGACAGCCGCATTGTTCCTTCCGCGCCGCTCCGCGCCTCCCCGCGCAGGCGGCCGCCGCCAGCGGTCAGCCTGACCTCCTCCGCGGGGTTCCGCGGGGCTGCGCGGCGCTCCGCGCTCGCCCTCTTCCCCCCGCTCCCTGGGAAGCAAAGGTCACCGCTTGCGCCCGGTCCGGCTCCCGGCCGCTGCCGAGCTGGAAATCAGGAAGCAGCGTGCCCTATTTGTCAAGCGTTTGACAGCTGAGTTCATTAAGGCTTAAATAAGAAGGAATAAAAGTAAAAAATGTTTACGTACCGGGCGTCTCTTTTTCGGCAGCTACCAAAGAGCTAGGTGTGCAGAGAGAGGGACTGCACCCTTTGTATATTATATTCTTGGGATCTCTTCAGTTTTCAAGTCTGATAGAGTCCTTTGCTTGGCAGATTAATGACGACTCCGTGTTTCTTAAGGGACGTGCTGAATTAATTATTTCGCAAATCACGTGGTCAGGACTTGTAGAAATCTATTCTTATCATCTTCCTTGCACTTTGAAATTCTGCCTGTTATGACTGTTCCTAGCAAGATTATTTTGGTCTCTAGGCTTGGGGAGGTGGGGGGAGGGAGGGGGAAAAAAAAAAAAAAAAGGAAAAAGAATCAGGGGAAAGGGCTAACAAACATGGCCGTTGGAAGCGGTGTAGCTCTGCACCGAGAGGTCCCTATTTACTGTACTGTACAGTGAGTGGGGTTTGCTATTGACTCTGCCTTTCCTCTTCATTCTTACCTTAACGACTAGTGGTGATATAATATACAGAACTGTATTGATGTATCGGGGGTAACAGGAGGAGCCATTAAGCAGCAGAGAGAGAAAGTATAATCACAAAATGCGCCTCGATATTTAAACTTAGCGAGCGTGTGCAGAGAAACGCACCCGCAGCCTCCCCTCCGCGCTCTCCAGGCAGTAGGGGCACATCCCTTATTCTGCGCCCCACGCTCCTTCCCCGGCCTGAGCAAGAGACTCTTCTATTTGGACTCGTGCCTTGACCACGCTCCAGGAGAGGACAAGCCCTCAGTGACAAATACTTATGACAAAAATAGTGCCATCGACTTCTCCTGGCCAGAGGTATGTGTTGTTGTCTGAGGTGCTTACGCAGGGGAGGGAAGAAAAAAAAAAAAAAAAAAAAAAAAAGATGTTTAAGATGTTTGCCTTAGGTGCACGGGAAAGTTTAAACTCTACAAGTTTGTGTTTTCTTGTGATCTTTCGTTTGTATCGGCTGAAAAAAGTGAAGCTTGCACCTCAGAGAAAGCTACTCAATGCATTTCAGTTTCAAATTTCCATTTCTTTTTCAAATTGGTTTCTTCCAGGACTCACCTAAAAGGCACACATCTGTGTGGGGATCGAGGTGACTTCAGGTGTGGCTCCTTGCCTGCTACCACACACGCATAAATCCGGGAGTCATTCTAGGAGGGCTTGTTAAATGCAAAGCAGTAGCAAATGGATGACAGGCACTTTTAACTGCAGCCTAAATGTAAATATAGACTCCAGCTTGGCCTAGAGTCACACCATTATGGCTGGGGCAATCAGCAAACCTGTTCAAAGGGACATTTGGAAGGATGCTATGCAGAGTCACTCATCTTTTAACACTGATGATGGGAGGGACCAGCATGTTCACAGAAGAGAGACCCACCTTGTAAGGACTGTTTGTTCAAGGTACAAACCAGAATCTATTTCTCTACACTTTTTATTATTTCAAATGTATATGGAGGGCTTACATCAAAACTACAGGCGACAATTAGTATAAATAACGCTTTAATCAATGGCAGCAAAACATAGGTAAAGTCTATAAAAAGCATCACACTTTAACAGAGATGAGAGTATTGCTGGACAATGCGACCATTTAACAAAGGCTCTAATGCACAACATTTCACCCATGATAAACAAAAATAACCATCTCCCCTTCCTACACAAAATAACTCTGGATGAGGGTTAAAACCCAATAAAAATAAACCCCAGGTTTGTTTTCCACGGGAGATAATGACCTGTGGGTCCTTCTGATGGTTACTATAGACATTCCTGACCCTTCAGAGCATTGGCAGCTGGAAACTATTTCTTTTTGGTACTTTATGCCTCCAGTTCATGTATTCTCCGAGTTTACAGCGCAATTACAACTATGTAAACTTACAGTGCCCCAGCCTCACTCAAAGGGGACTTGCGAACAGGGTTGTGAGAGCTGTGCCTGCTGAACCCAACACTCGTCCTGGAGATATTAACATTTCAAAAGACAATGAGACAAATTCTGCTCGCAGCTACGTCCCTGTTTGACTTCAGTGGGCGGGGGAAGGAAATCTGGGAGCAGAATTTGGCCCTTTAACTTCGGGAGCCATCTCTGTCGATAAGAAGCACAAAGCAAGGATGTGCTTATCCAAGGCCATTATTTTCCAGCACTGTACCACAGATGCCAAAGTTGGTAGCTCTCTGTCGAATAACACGTTTGTCCTGCTCGCAGCCAACTTATCACAGACTTCAAGTTAAACAGCGGGGGTCCGGGAGGGGGATTTTCATGAAGAGCAGCCAGAGTGGGTTTTCTTTTTTTCTTTCCTTTTCTTTTTTTTTTTTTTTTTTTTTTCTTTCCACAGATTCGTATGAAGAGCAAAGGGAGGGCTTTGGACAACTCTGGAGACGAAAGGCTGCTACCGCAGGAACGGGGTGTAACAAAACTTGAAAACTTGTCTCAGGAATTCCCTCCTCAAGCGCTGCTGCTAGCTGCTCTCCATGCCAGAGAAAGGGAAGGGTAGTTTGGGTCCAAAAGGTTAAGGGTTTAGAGGTCACTCTTCCCGGCTGAAATACAACTAATCGAATAGAAAATTTGTCCTCTGGGTGAACCTGTTCCTGCAATTTAGCCGAACTTCAGTAAAATACCTTTTCAGCTTCTCAACGTGAAGGCGTCAGAAAAAAGACGTCTTTACTATGTATGAACTCGGTGCTTTTTGTCATAGAAACAATGATGCGAATAATGCGGGAATATCCATCTTTAATATCACGACGTGGAGATATTCAAGTATTGCCATGTGCAAGTCTGAGAACTGGGCTAACCCTAAGGAAGAACAAAGAGTTTTCTCCAGGCTCTAAAACAAAAGGCCAAGTCTTACAAGACACTTCGCGGACTTCTAGGGATGAGAAAAGGGCAGAAATTAACCGCTGGCCACAGTTAATGCTGCCGAATACACTCCTGTTGAAAAGCTCGCCTTTTATTTTCGAATTCATTCAAGCCCATTTTGGCCAGTGTTTTCCCGAGCGAGCCCAGAAAGCAGTGACTCCTCGGTGGGAAGCACCCAGCCTGGAGATGGGCACGTTAACTTACCCCCTACTCTTTCCACCTCCCTCCAGCGTTCGCTCTGGGTTTCCTTCTTTGCCCCCTTTTCTCTTTAATAAAAGGATCACCTCGTTACAATTTCGATGATGTGGTCCCTCTCCCAGGCTGCCCTGAGGGTACAGGAGATAAGGGTTGAGCTTTCAAATCGCCCGAGCGGAGGTGTAAGTGGTTGAGGGAGCTGGTTTGGCTGGGTTTGTTAGTCACAACGCACTAAAACTTTGGCACGAAGCAGCCAGGGACAAATCCGTGGGTATTAGACCAGCTCTGCTCCCATCCGAGCCTTTCCCCTTTCCTTGAAAGCAACTTGCTGAGATTTCCAACCATTGCAGTCATGTGTCGTGGTTTGCTTAAAAACAATCACTTTCTTCCAAAAAAAAAAACCAAAACAAACCCAAAGCAAAAACACTCAACAAACCAAAATAACCCCAAAACAAAACAAAGCAGCGACACACATAGCCTGCCTCTCTCTTGGGCAGAAAGTAAATTTAAAATCTGATAGAAAGAATGCATTCAGCTTTGAATGGCCCAGGTTATATGAGAAATATCAGAAATCGCACTAAATTTTCACTCTGGGGTTTCCTTTTTAGCTTTTTTGTTGTGGGAGTTGGGGGTTCTGTGGTCTTTTTTTCTCTTTTTTCTCTTTTTCTTTTTTTTTTGTTTTTAATTTTTAAATGAGGTATCGATGGTTTAAAGTACAGCGCTGAGCAGAGCAGACTTTGGAAACAGATTTCAAGCCTGTTAGCCCTGGATGGCACACGGTAAGGAGCAGGGACGCTTTCCCTATTCACAAAGAAGGAAATTCAAAAAAAGGGACAAGAAAGTTGTGTACGTTCAAGACAAGTAAACATTATACATGTGTTTATGAGACTGGGAAGGAGAAATACTGTATTTCAGCTCCCTTTCCCCGTTTTTGGTTTGACTATTTTTCTTTTTATCTCCACTCTTCTATGTAACAAATAAATAAATACGCTAACACTATCGGTACATAAAATAACCCGTTTTCACTTAATTCCTATGCACATCTTCTGAGACGTTATGGAAATGAGCAAGTATTTTCATTACACCAAGAAAGGTAAAGCAGCACAAAAAGTTCACAATTACTAGCCTTTATGTTCAAATAAAAGACTATACTATAAATTTCCTGTCCTCAACTTGTCCAAACGCATCCTCCCGAAATTGCATGGGATAAAAAGACAATTAAAAGTAAAAATCCCAGAATAAAGCATCAAACCTTCACTTTCGAATTCCACACTGAAACACAGGACAGTTTCATTTTCAATGATTTATTACTTTTTATGGACAGAAGGTCTCGTTTAATATTTTCCCAATTCCCACTGCCTGCATGATGTTTCTTTTTTTTTTCTCTCCCCCCCCCCCCCTTTTTTTTCCCTTTTTTTTTTAGGTTGTGCTAGCAGAGGCAAATAAAATAAAGTCCAAAGTAGCGTCATTTTGTCTCCTTTGTACAACAGTACCTTAAAGAAAGATGACAATTTCTCGAGTCCTTAGCTGCTACATGCAGGTTCTGCTTGGGCAGTGTCAGTTATGTACAGTACTGGTCAGAAGCGAAGGATGAAATGGAAAATTTCACCTCTTCTACAAAGTTGTCAAGTCAGTCTGATGGTCCTTGGAACCAGTCTGTAAATGGGGGTTTGAACCAGAGGAAGAAGACCTGCCCTTCGTGTTGGGCAGTTTGTGATCTTTTTTCCACTTCATTCTTCTGTTCTGAAACCAGATCTTGATCTGGCGCTCAGAGAGACACAAAGTGTGGGCTATCTCGATACGGCGGCGCCTGGTCAGGTACCTGTTAAAATGAAATTCTTTTTCCAGTTCTAGGACTTGCTGTCTGGTGTAAGCTGTGCGGGAGCGTTTAGGTTCCCCTCCGTTGTAATTGGGATTCACTGGGAAAAAAATACGGAGAACTTTACAAAGCTAATCTTGACTTGCCGGTTCGACTTTACAAAAGAAAACCTTACGAGCTGCGAGCATGTGGCCGGGCTGGATTCGTCCCAGTTGCTTACAATGGACGGGCTGCTCTCCCCCTCATTTAAGGCAGGCACCACAGGCAGCTTAGGTAGGCTGGGAGCCTCTAGCAGGCTCCCAAAATGGAGTTTTCTCCTGCACGGCAAAGCCCCGCATGGCCAACGGCCTATTTCCTCAGCAATAAAAATTTATGACGAGTGTAATTGGCTACCTCGGCTTAAAAAAGCTCGTCCCCGAGTCTGACGGGGACTCGAGCGAGCCTCGCTGAGGACGATCGGGAGCGGGGTAAGAAGAGCAAAGTAAGAAGAGGATCCTTACCCGAGTTAACATGGACTTTCTTCATCCAGGGATAAACTACTGCTGGCTGCTTAACTGCTGACCCGTTTGGGGGTTTGAGGGCCGGCTGCTGGCTGCAGGCTCGCGAGTTGGACATTGGAGGCGGTGGACAATGCTCTGCTTGGCCGGGGAAGTGGCTCGCCGGGCCGGATTGCTCCTGTCCGTGACCCCGCGGCTGCACGGCAGAGCCTTGGGCATTGCTACAGCTAAAGGGCTGCTCGCTGTAGTTTGACCGTGGGTAGAGTCCCTGGTGCTGGAAATCAGAGCCCTGCGAGGCACTGTAGTACTCGGCCCCCTGCTCGCCTAGGTAGCTATTCTGCAAATATTCCTCGCAAGGAGGAAATTTGGGATCCACATACTTAGAGTTCACCATATACGAACTCATGGCCATTAATTTCTGAAGGTAGAAAATACTAATTTTTCTCGTGTTGTCTTTTTTTCCCCCTGCCATAGAGCCCTCCTACTTGCTGTCAACTGAATAAAGTTAGGCGGGCATGTGACCGGCCCGGCCAATGGGGAGGCGGGAGCCGATCACCGGATTTCTCCGCAGCTCAGCATTTCCACCAATTTCACTCAATAATATCCCTGTAACCGACTGACCCCCCCCTCCCCCCCTCCGGCGGGTCGCACACCCCCAAATCAGGTACCGGAGGTGTAGGGGTACTCCTGGGGCGGCGCCCCCACCCCACCCCCCCGGTACGCAGGTAGGGCCAGCCTTTTGTCTGAGCTGGCTTCCCTCAGCCCCCGGTGGCTGATGCCCCGCCGCCTGGTTTGCCAGCCACCACCGCCACCGGGTTCGTTACCTCGGTTTAAATAAAAAATATCGAAAGAAACACACGGAGCGAGGAGCCGAAGTGGGATTAAAAGGGAGGAAACTGATAAGGAGGCGAGGAAAAGAAAAGCCATCAAAGAAGAGGGTAATATGATGTACAATAGCTCTGTCCTGTCTTTGTCTCGCAGAGGTCATCCAAAAGTTACCAGAATTTAGTTCTGCTGAATAAAATTAGGCAATCAGTAACTTCTCATTCACTTTGCGAGCCTCAATATATATGCGGGCATACGTATGCGCGCACAGACGCAACCGCACACGTATATGTGTAAATCTATACGCGTATGTCTGTAAAATCACACAGATGGCAAGAAACCGTTCACTTTTAACCACTAAAGTTCAATCAATTGAACTGGAGACGGCATTTAATTAGGCTAAAAATATCACGGGTTTAATGAGATAAATTCGGTCTTCATTCATCAGTATCATTCCTGGAGCACAAGTAAATACGTTCCAGTGAGGCGAATGCTGCTTTTGCTGCTGTCGTAAATATTTTGATGCGATCTGGACCCTTGACAGGAAAATTTTGCTAACGGCTGGCATATCTAGCTAATTTATGAGTATCTTTTAAAAGATTCATTCACTGATTGGTAGATAATTTATTTTGTTTTCCTGAAAATTTGTAACTTCTGGTGAGATTAACTGTTTAAATTCACCGTCTGTCAGTGAGAGTTACGACTGAACGACAACTGAAATTTTAAGAGACGTCCTAAAACCTGGCAAATAGGAGCGAGGCAGCAAAACTTTTATATTTTCTGAGTGTTCAGCACGCACATGCCTTTTGATTCCTCCAGTATTTAAACTTCTAACCATTTGCAGAAAGGTGAAGTTTTTGCATCGACCATATATTCCCCTAGAATCGAATCTGTGACTATATGAATATCACACAAATTCGGTTCTACAGGGTATATATAGACAACGTAATAACATTCTGTTTTCATCTACAATATAGCAGGTCTTTGCAATTCTCTTAGTCTTTACTGTCTTCTGAGGAATGCAAACTATTCTGCTGGGACTCAGTTCTGAAATACGGATTTGCAGGAAGGTGGGATTTCAGAAAAGATTCACGCTTGTTATTATTGCTACAATCGATCTATACGACTCTCCACCAATTTATAGCGACGAATTTCGCCTACCAAATTCTCAGAAAGACCTGCTGCTCACTTTAAATTCTCTGCCGTTTACGTCCTCGCTACGGAAAAACGGACGTTACCGGTCAAATTGCGCTATTTAGAATAATAGTAGCTAAAATCATTTAGAAAAGAGTCTTTATCTATTTAGGCTAACATGAATCAGAAGAGATTTTTTTTTTCCCTAATTAGAAACACACACACCCCCAAATGAAAGAGAATTAAAAAATAAAAATAATAAAAAAAATCGAAACAGAAGTAAAACAGCCGAAAACAGAAACAGCGATTTCTGGGGAAAAAAAAAAAAAAAAAAAAAAAAAAAAAGAGGAGGTTAAAGGCTGGAGTTAGTTGCTCTCGGGAAGCAGAGAGTTTCCAAATTTACCTTCATCCCATTATGCTGGTCTAGCTATTATCCCTGCGAGCTGCCTGTGAGCCGCAGCCTCGCACCCTCCCAGGTTCTCCCCGCCGTAGCGTTTATGGTGAAGGGCAGGGCGAGAGGTCAGCCGAAATCATTTACAAACATATCACAAAGTTTCATTATTTTTACTTTGTCGACAGCAGCACACAGGAGTACAAAAGTTCATGAATTGTGTCTGACCCAGCTCCTCACTGCTGTCCTGCGGTCAACCTCTTCTCCTTCCACTATTTAAAACAGGCACCATAAGGACAAATAATGGTGCGGGTGTGATACATCCAACCACTGCGGAGGGCAGATTTGGGGGTGTTGCGTTTATCCGAGCGATGTGTACCGGTTTGTTTGCCTGCCTCCAACTCCCAGCTGCCTGAGCTGGGGGATGCTATTTTTAAACATCTGCTTTCTTACCGCTGCGGCGGTGTCTTCTTTACAGCAAGTGCAGCTCGAAACGACTTTGTGTCCCTAATCTCTTCTCCCCCCCACCCCTTTCGTATTATTTAAATCTCTACCCAACTATTTTAAGCGGCTCGCCCCGCTTTCTCCTCCTTTCTCCGAGGGGAGGGGGGATACCTCCCCCCCGGGGGGGTTATTAGCCACCCGGATGAACAGGCAGGGGGACACTCCCCGCCCCCCCTCCCCCCCAAAAAAAGCGAGCTCGCCTTTGGGGCAGCCCCCGAGAGGGGACAAGCCCGCCGAGGGCTGCCCGGGAAGAAGCGATGGGGCTGGGGAAGCAGCAGCTCCCCGCTCTGCTTAATACTACACATTTTCATATTTGTTAGACGCTGTGACCTGCGTTTCACCTTATTGCACGACTTGCTCAGACAGGTCAAAGCCAAAGAGTTATTGATGAACAAAAGCGTTATATATTCACCTCCTGTTCAACTGCCCATACAAAATGCTTTTGATCTATCAGGCTTTTTGTGTTCTGGTTCATAATCAGTATGCTAAATGTACGTTGGCAGAAAACAAGTAATCCATACATTTAGGGCCGGCCCTGTAATAAAATGCCAAGGGCATCTACATAGCGCAGGGCTGAGCTACGGGGGGAGGAAAGTTACCTATGGAACACAATTAAAACGCAACGCTGGAGGCTATCCTTTATTTCGTATTTAAAGGGCTCGAAAACCAATATCGCAACGTAAGGCAAAAAAAAAAAGGAAAAAAAAAAAAGAGAAGGAGAAGCCTGGCACAAGCAGTGAAAGAGATTATTTATCAGCAAGCAGGAAACAGGGAGAAACGCAAACAAACACAGCTCCGCTCCTCTACACGCTCCCGCTCGGAGCGGGGCTGGCAGAAGCAGGGGGGGCAACGTGTACCTAATGGACCTCCAAATACCGCGGGCTTCCTTGTCCTCTTTGAGAGGCAAGTCGCTCTCAGTCTGAAGCACCGGGACTAATGCATTTAGCTCCTTACTGCAGCCAGAAAGGTCCAACAGCATTTCCTGCTACACACTCCTCTGATGCCCTCCCCTCGTCCCCCCCCAGCGCAGCTCATGCGGGACCATGAAAGCCCCCTCCAGTAAAAGGTTGCCCTCCAAAGCTCAGTCACCCATTCCCCTCCGTGCCTTCACAGCATTTTAAATCCACGTTTGAATGTCCCTTGCCCGGAGAGACCTAGTACCGGAAGATCGGAGCCACCGCCCCGCAACGACCCGGCTGCAGCGTGGGCTGGCCCGGGCTGGGCTGGGCTGACAGCCCCAGTGGCCACCGCCTCTCTCGCCCTTTCACCAGGCTGTGCCCAAGGAGGTTAGCGTTAGACAGCAGGCACAGCTCGGCTCGGCATCCCGTCTTGGAGAAAAGAGGGGGAGTAGCCAAGGTCCGCGATCTGCACGGGGAGGCGCTGTACAGGTCCGCCGAGGTAAAATGGAAACGCTGCTAATTGCTTCAGAGGTGCTCAGGAGCAGGAGGACACCTGTACAGCCCGATAATAAACCCTCGGGAGGCTGCATCTCTACTTTTAATCCTAGCCAGGATTACGACATGGTACCACAAACCGACTCCACAAGAGCCTTCACATGCTGACATAGCCTTTTTTTCCTTTTTTTTTTTTTTTTCCGTACCAATATCCAGCAGAGATACACCAGTTTTAATTCTTCCAGTCTGAAGAGAAGAAACAGGATTTTCAAACAAAGCAGACTTTACAAGAAATAAGAGGTTACTTACCGTGGATGTCCTTCCATGCTGCCGAACCTGTTGCAACAAAAACGTTTGTTACTGTTGTATTCCACATACGGGTGATATTTCTGGAGAACAGTTACAGACCACATTTGATAGATGAAGGCAGAGAGGAGCTGGTGGTAAATCCTGCGAGCAGCGGAGTGGTGGGGTGGAAGCCCCTTCCGAGTGAGGACCACGTTGCATTCAGGCAGTTTTTTTATGAACACATGCTTTCCCTGTGCCTGGGGTGTGATCTTTCACTTTTAATATTCATAGTCTAGATTTTATACCAGCTAATTTCTAAAGGGACGAAAAGTCAGACCTCCCTCTTTCACTGAAGGAAAAAAAGAATAACAAAGGCCTTTTTTTTTTTGGGGGGGGGGTTGTTTTGTGGCAATCCAGTCACTTACAAATGAAATATTGAGATCACCTTTGCTAAACCATCACCCATAAAATGTCACTATATGCCATGCAGCATCGTATCCATGCTTAGCACAAAAAGAAACACAAATTTTTAAGGATAAATCTCGGATTACTCTAGGATATGTCGCCTTTAAGACCACCTAATTAACCAAACAGTAACCACGAGACATGCGTCTTTGTTTGCATTATAGAAGGACGGATTTGACTTGAACTTTCCTTCAAATCTTTTAATAAATACATTCAAAGATCACATTAAGGAAAACAAAAACACACGCTCCGTCTACTGCTCCTGAAAGCCATCCTCTATTTTAGAGTAAAATACTAATATAGGGGGTTTATTTTCTGTGAGCGATTTTTCACCCCTTCTATTGCCTTCCTAGGATACCTTAGCGAGTTATTGTATTACATACAGAGCAATTGCCTCGGTATCTATAGTTCACCAGACAGAGCTTCCCAAGACTATTTTTGTTAAAAAATATATTTTTTTAGTTCTGCCCGCTCTTGATAGCATTCAGAGCTTGCGAGGACAGTGGAATAATATCAGCATTTCGTCACTAAACATTCCCTTACCGTCCCTTTCCTTTTATTTTTAATAATAATAATAATAATAACAAAAATAATAATAATAAAGGTTAGCTTCGAATAAGATGTCCCATTAAATTCAGAAATCTCAGACGGGGAGCATCCCGCTCATCCCGGCGCTGCCCTGGCCACCACCTGAGCTCTACCTGTCCATTTTCCCCCAGCAAAGCTGTTCCGCGCTGCCGGGGGCAGCAGCGTTGGTGCCCCCACTCCCACGGGGGCAGTTTTCCGGGGCACAAAGAGAGCCCGAGCGCGGCGGTGGCAGCGGGGATGGGGGATGTCTGGTGGCGGACTTACTGCGCTCTCCCCCCGCGGCCGGGGGGACCCGGGAGCAGAGGTGCCTGCACGGCCGCATTCCCGCAGACGGTTCCCTGCTAACACTTTCCCGATTACTGCTTCCAGGAACGAAAGCATCTGCACTTGTATGCTCTTAAACTAATTTATGGTGGGAATTATATTTTGGCTTGTCAACTCTCAAGCCATAAAACAAAGTTTATTGGAATCACGTGCTTCTAAATAGCCACTCAGGACCTATCTCTGCGGAACCATAAATAACCTTCAGCTTTAAACTTTTATTCGCTAAATAAAGGTTCGCTGAATCTGTCCTGTAAAACAGGACTGGGTCGGAATAGCGGGGATGGGCGGAAGGTCAGCTCCGCGGCGTTACGCCGGCCTTTTTGAGGAGCGTGCGGTAGGAAAAGCTGCTGAGAGGGGAGTTAGAGCTCCCAACTTGCTCTCGAGAAGGGACCCGGGTGCATTTTGCCGTGGGTACCCGTTCAAACCTTCCTGTGCCTCTCTTAGGGTACAGGGAAGCCCATCGTCGGGAAAAAAAAACCAGAGATACTGCGGGGAAAGTGGGGGGTCCCTCTCTCCTTTCCCGGGATGTTTATGGCATTTTAGTCAGGCGCCCCTGGAAAATGGTTTTGACTCGTTCGTCTCCTGAGCTATTGCTCGGGCGAGCTGTGCCAGAGGCTGCGGGCTCGCCGGGCACCTGACAGACCTTTGCAGGCGACCAAACTGCTGGAAATAGCAAGGGCAGCGGGCTTTGGGAAGGGAGAAAGTGTGAAGCCTGCCACAATGAGATCTTTGAGGACTGGAAGTTTAAGGAGGGTTATAAAACAATAAAACGGCCCTGGTGTGAAGGGAGCGGGGTGTGAGTTAGCAAATGAGAATTTCAAGGAGCCCGAGCACAGGAAGTCAAATGTCCCTGGCAGTCACACAGCATAAAGGAACCCGGGCATCAGCTCCCAATCTATCATGGCTAAAATGAGCAAGTTGGAGCGGCCAGCAGCTCCTGGTGCCTCCAAAGGAGGGGCTTGTCCCTTCCCCAGCGGGCGGGGAGCCGCGGCCGCCCCGTCGGGGACCAGTGGCGGACAGACGCGACTGGCCGCTCCCCCGGTCCGCGGGTGCGGATGCACCTCCGCCCAGGGGCTCAGCTCTGAAAAATGAGCCAGCTTCAGCTCCTTGATGGGCGGTGGCACCAAATGTCATCAATTGGGTGGTGCCCGTCTAACGCCAGAATTAAGTCCCTCCTGGTCTGCTCTTACTTGATCTAACACGACAGTTAGGTCCCTCCTGGTCTGCTCGGTCTTGGCCATTTCCTACCGAATCTGGCTATAAAAGTTTGAAGCTGACTAGAAGGGGCAGCTTTTCTCTCGCCGTACTCTTTAGGCAGCTCAAATCACAGCTGATCAATTAAGTTTTCTCCAGAGAGCAGGAAGCGTCCTGATCACCTTTCCTGCTCCTACTTCCCAAAGCAGGGTTATTTTGCACTCCGCTGTTGTCCTTGCTCTGTGTCAATACTTTGATCATACGACATAATTTTCGTGCTTTATTAATGGCCTAAGCTGGGGAAAGGCTCTTTCTCCCTGTAGCCTCACTTGCCCAGGACAGCTGGCAGGGGCAGCGCCTAAGGTGACATTTCAGCAACTTTATCGGGCGGCCGATGAAAACCTGGGGGATACGGCCAGGCGCCCCCCGGCAGAGGGGTGGGCTGCCCTGCGTGGGGCTGACCCGTGGGTTGCTTTCAGGTGGGGCACGGCCCCTGCTCCCAGCCCCGGGCAGGCAGGGGAAAGAGCTTCACGGGGTTGTACGCCACGCTCTGCTCAGGCACCCGGGCCTGGGCACGGCAGCCGCTGGACGAGGCTCCGCCGCAGCCTTCGGAGCCCCCCTAAACCCCCCGTCCTCGCTGTCCTCCGGGGAAATGGCTTCAAGCTGCAAGAAGCCAGGGTGCTAGTCCCCTGGGAAGGCAGGCAAAGAGGCTACGTATCGGGACGTGAGGGGAAGGGTGCAATGGGGAAATCCAAAAAAATGTGAGGAAAACAGGCTGGGACGACAGGAACCGCGTTGTGGAGTCCAATGCATTTGCCCCGTGCCTGGCAGCCGGTGCTGGGCACGGCGGAGGTCCGGTCCCGGGCAGAGGGGGCCACACATGGGCTTCAGCCCCTGTGCCGGTGGCGGGGGGCGTCACGTCCCTCCCCGCGTGTCTGCCATCGCTTCGGCTCCCTCGGCCCACCTCGTGGGCAGGAGAAGCCCACGTTTTGGAGGAGACAGGGCACTGTCCCGTGGGTGCAGGAGGAGCGGAGCAGCGGCGAGGCTGGCGGCGTGGCAGCACGGCGGGCGACGGAAGCATCAGCCCCTGGCAACCGGGACGGGCATGTGCTTCGGGAAAACGTGTCGGGGAGGCTGGGGCTGGGAAAGGTGAGGCTGCGGGACAGCGAGGAGTTGATGGGTGAGATACAGCTCCCTGTGATCTAGGGGCAAGATGAATCTTTCTGCAACCGAGTAATTCTAGCCCTGAGATTTTGAAAAGGGAATTAGGAGGATTTTCACATTTCCTATTCTAAAATGCAGATGTGAAAGTTGACTTTGAAGCTCTGGCCAGTTCATTCTCTAGGCTTTTATGCGAGTTCTCATATTCGTGGCTGACGATCTGGAGACGGATAAGATGTGGAATGAAGTAACCCAGTAACAATTGTTTTCCCTCTGGTAATTGTTGCGATAAAAGGCTTGGGGAAATTGAATCGCATGTGTAAGCCACCGTCGCTCTACATGCTACTTGACAGACATGACGACCAGCATCCTACCCCGAGGACCACACCGCCAGAAAATGACAGGCTCCATCTCTGACTTTGAAGACCTACTGAGCGCCTTGATAGCGTCCAATGCATTAGCCCTCTCTCCTTTTATCCTAACCCCGACCTTTCTGCAGTCACCTCACCGCCCATGCCCTCCCCGAGCAGGATGTGGGCATGCAAAGGCCCCTGCCCGCAGCACCCCGCGCCCGCGGGCAGATCCGGCGG
This sequence comes from Larus michahellis, assembly GCF_964199755.1. Classification (NCBI taxonomy): domain Eukaryota; kingdom Metazoa; phylum Chordata; class Aves; order Charadriiformes; family Laridae; genus Larus; species Larus michahellis. The sequence goes on from NC_133902.1 coordinate 33,940,303, forward strand.
CAGCAGAGCCCCGGAGCGGGCAGGGCGGCGGCGAGACGCGCCCCGACATCAAACGGGGGCAGCGGCGGCGGCACCCCGGGTCCGCGGGGGAAGAGCGCGAGGAGCACGGGGCAGGGAGGGGAGGCCGGGGGCCGTGGGAGCGTCTAGCTGGGGCAGGCACGGCCCGGGGGGGCGCCCTGGGGCCACCAGGGTCATGTCCGGGCACGGCTGGGGAAGATGAAGCCTGGAGGCAACAGGTGAGGCGGAGGCAGGGAAATGTGCCGGGCCCCGGCTAGCAGGGGGCAAGGGGGGGATGTGCGGGGGGGCCGGGGGCTCTGCCCGGGGGAAGGGAGCCGACGAGGAGGAGGGTGCGGGTCGCCACGGTGCTCTGGCACCCACATCAAAGGGGCAGAGAAGGAAGCGGTGGCTGCCCGACATCAAAGGGCGGGCCGGTGACCGGGAGGGCAGCGGAGCACCCGAGGTGAGCCCCGCCGGCACCGTGGGGAAGTCAGGGAGTGGGAAGGTAGTGGGACAACCAGGGCCCAGCTGGGAAGGGCCCCGGGGACGCCGGAGAAGGGTGGCGGAACCCCACCCGTGGCCCCCGCCCGCCGGTGGGCCTCTCCCGTGGGCAGGCGGGAGTCCTGGGCCCGGGGTGAGCGGCGGGGGGCGGCGGGACCCTCGCCCAGGCTGGGAGAGCGGCCAGGCTTGTCCTACAGCGCCTTCTCCTGGAAGAGGCCGTGGAGACAAAATGGCTGGTGGAGGTGGCCAGGGCCTGCCGCGCCCCCGGCGGCCGCTCCGCTCCTCTCCGCGCCCCAGCCCGGCCGCCCTGAGGGCGGGAGCCGCGGGCAGGTGACCCCGGCCAGGGCCGTCGGGGCGGGCGCCCACCCGCGGGCAGCGGCGGCGGGGCCGGGCGGGCGGCTGGGTTCCCCACCATCACCCCGCACCCTCGTGGGGTCTAGCTCGGGTCGCCCCCGCGTGGGGCGCTGGGTGGGCGATGCGGGCTGCCTCCCCCCGCTCCTCGCCGCCCCCTCCCCCGCGGGTGATGGGAGGCGAGTGCTGGGTTTGGGCAGAGCCTGCTGCCGCTGAATGCACTTTTATTGCCTCTTGTCTCTGGCAGAGACCCTTCCTCCGCGCCCCGCCCGGCCCCCGCGACCTGCTGCAATGTTTATGGTGCCTCATCTTTTCCTTTCGCTTCCTGTTTTTTCCTCTCCCGCTCCAGCAGCATTGAGTGCCGCACTGCAGTAGAGCCGTAAATACCTTTAACAGCTGCCTGCCAACCGAGGGGTGAAATACTGTCTTTGTTCGGATTTTTTTCTGCCCCCAGCGCTCATAAAACACCCCGTGAGAATTATATTTGCTTGGGGAAAGAGAAACATTATTGGGAAATAAACGAATCGGCGGGATTTGCTGTTCTTAAGAGCGCAAAACCAACGTGCATTTCTTTGCTCAGTCTCATCGGGTTTCCCGGGTCCGCAGTTCGCATCGCCTCCCCTCCTCGCACCAAAGCCCTGCCAGACTTGGGGAGCAGAGGCTGCACTTCTCCTCCAGGCAACTTGCAGCAGCTACTCGGTAGCCCAACCTGACTTCCCAAATGGCAGCCGGCGCCAGAGGTACCTGGGCACTGCCAGGGTGTGCAGGCTGCCATTTCCTGCTGGTTATTTTGTGGTGTTGTTCTTTTGCTGCCTGTGCGTCAGTAAAGTGTGGGCTAGGGATCGTCTGTTTCCTTTCAACAACAACAAAAAAATGAGATGAGTCATAAATTCTGTCGAACACGTCAGGAAAACGAAGCAGGTGTGAGAAATGTGAATGTGAATTCTGTATTCCAAAAATTAAAGCACACCAACACATCTACACTCATACAGGCGTCCATGTTATATAGGTGTATAAATATATATAAAAATACAGTCCTCATGTGCCACATATATACACACATATACATACAGAGTTTGTTATGAATACTCGCAAACACATAGGTATATTTATGAGCATACACATACTTATGTGTGCTTCAATGTTAATGAAAGAAATTAAAGAAATGGAAAAAAAAAACAACAAACAAAACCAAAAAACACCGAAGACCAAAACAAGAAAAAGAGAAAAAACAAGGAAGGAAGCCGTTTAGGAAGGAGAAAAAGCCAAACTCCCTTATAAACCAGCAGGATCATAAATGCATATGTGTATCCGCATGTGTCAGCATATGGACCCGCAGACACACACATGCACATTAGAATTCGTTAGAACATCCTGCTTTTGTTTTCTTCTTTTCCCCCAGGCTACGAATAATTTCAAAACAGCTCAAGGACGAGATTTTTCGAAGTTTTTGGGGAGATTTACAGCCAAGCAGCTATAATTACTGTCTCACCTAGGAGGGATTCTGAGAGTGAAACCTAACGCAATACATACTTTCCAAGTTATTCTTGAAGACTGTTGCTATGTTGAAAACGATTCCTCCCAAATAATCCCCAGTTCCTTCAGGGCGGTCGGCTGTGCAAAGAGCCAAAGCATGAGGGAAAGCATCGCTGACTGTAGCGGGACTCGGGCTTAGCAGGCTGCGGAGCTGCTCGGGGATGGATTAAAGCAGAATTTATTCTGCGGGTTCAAGATATGTACCTGGGGCACGTCCCACACCTTTCCACCCTCGCTGGGTATCCTTTAATCAGGCATTTTGCTTTACCGTTAAATTAGTGGCTGCCTTTGAGGTAAAGGGCGATTCGGTAAATTCCTGCAGTGCAATGGCACGGTGCATTTCCATCACTGACCAACGATGTAAACACTAAATACCAGGCAGCGGCTTTTCTACTGCCCATTGATATTTTGAAAATGAAGAGGAGATGAGTAAAATATATGCACGTTCAAAATAATGCACTTCAAAAGAATATATGTTCTACAGAGAGAAGCAGGGGTGTAGATACATATATACACGTATATAGGTAATGGACTATGGATATATACACATATATAGGTAGTGCAGATAAAGTTTTCTTGACTCTTCTATCTCCTCTACATATTTCAAAATAAACCTGGGAGTTTGCTCGTGGTTTGGTGGGTTTTTTCTTTTTTTTTTTTCCCCAGAACTCATCCCCGATTTAGCCCCCCGTGATTTCCACGTGGGTAAGCACCCGTGCTGCAGGGGTGCACTCCCGGCCGCGGCTCGGCGCAGCCCGCTCCTGCTCTGCCCGACGAGGAGGAGCCCGGGGCTCCGAGCTCGGCCCGTCTGCCTCCCGCCGAGTCGATGGGAGCCGCAGTCCCGGCTCCCGCACGGTACAGCGGGGGAAGGACGTGCTTAAACCGCCCCGGCGGGGCGGGCGGGGGCTCACCGGAGCTGGCCCCGGGCACGGCCCCCGGCCCGACCGGCTCAGCGGGGCCGCCCCGCGCCCTCCGCCCCCGCGGGAGCGCTGACCCCCATTCTCCTGCGAAAACACCTGTTAAGCTTTAAAGTTACGCGACCGCCCTTCCGCCACGGGGGAAAGAAGCCACAGCCTCACCACACCGCGCTTCAGACTTGGCAGGGGGGAAAGCACCCCTCAAAAAAAGGCCTTTTACTGGAAGAAAACCCGCTGCCTACGCGCACTGCTCCCCAGCCTTCCGCCCCTCGGCGCGGAGGGTCGCGGATCGCCGCGCGACGGCGGCCCGCAGCGCCTTTTCCGCTCCAGACCGCGCAACAGCCTCACGCACCCCGCTGCACGCCCACAACTGTTGTTAATAACATCGATAATTACAATAGCAATAACAGCAACAGTAATAGCAGCAGCAATAATAATAATAATAATAGCAATAGTAATATCAAGAATAAGGGGCTGCGAGGGACAGGTGACCAAGCGGGGCGGGAGGAGAGGGGAGCCGGCGCCGTGCCGCGGTGCTGGACGGTGCGCGGGCGCGGAGAACCGGCGGCCAGCCCGAGGGGAGCCGAGTGCTTACCGGTTCGCGGCACTGCCCGCCTGCGGAGGAGCCCGGGAGGGTCGCTGTAATCCATTTTGCGCCCGCGTAGCAATCCTTGTGCCGGAGGAGATAGCGGCCGCGGGGGCAACAAGCGGCGGAAGAGGAGCGGGGGGCTGGAGGCGGCGGGCGCAGGGCTCCGCGCATCCCCCCGCGGGCGCGGGAGAGGAGGTGGTGCGGGGCCGAGGAAATGTCAGCGCGGCGGTGGCGGGACCGGCCGCGGGGTTTCGGGGAGCGGGACACAAACATGAGGGCGACTGCCATACACCTCAGCCTAGACAAAGGTTAGGAAAAGAGGGGCTGAGGCTCTCTGAAGGCAGAATGCAGGGGGAAATTCGCCAGGGAAATCAGGAAAAGGCCATGAAAGCGCTCGCTGCCTGCACATGACCAGCCGCAGCCAATGACGAGCCCAAATAGGTCATAAAAAGGTCTATTACCAAGTTGTAAATTTTCTTCAAACAAAAAGGAATTTACTGCAATTCCTTGCGGATTTTGCACATACTGCTTCCCAGCGCCATGTTTCTTTTCGCCTGCGCGTTGCGTTTTTACTGAGGACTCGGTCCCGCCTGCCCGCGGCCTGCGCCCCCCGGGCGCAGTGGCGGGGCCCCGCGGGCGCGGCCGGGGCGCGGGAGATCCGAGCGGAGAGCGGGGCAAGACCCCGCGCAGCGGCCGCGGGGCCGCACAAAGAGGCGAAGACACCGCGCTTTCCCGGTGGGACTGTGTCTTGCCCCAACGAAAGGGGGCTTTACCCTCATCCCCCCCCACCCCCGCTCCGCCGGGCCCCAAAAGAAACCGCATTTCCTTTAGCGCCCACTACTGAAGCCGAAGCCGTCGCGGAACTAAAAATAGTCCCAACGGCTTCCCCACCCCAAGCGTGCGGTTCCCACAGGTTGCGGCGGGCGCTGTCATCGCGCCCAGGCTGCCCGCAGCCTCCCCGGGAGGGGCTGCCTCCGCCCCCACTAAAACCTTCCCGGGGGGCGCTCGGACCGGGGGCACCAAGAGGGAAAATACGATTCTTAGAAAGCACTCGAAAAGGCTAAAAGTGGCCCCGTGTCCACAGGGAATGCTCAGCTCGGAAACGGTTTATTGTGGGTGTTTCTTGCTCAGTTTTTGTTTCAGGGAATAGCCAGAGCCCTCCACCAGTGACTCCCTTGTTGATTGTACCTGCCTCGAAAATAGAGCTAACAAAAAAAAGCTAACCTAAAGGCGTAGAGTCTTTTTTAACCCGCTGTTTCAGGCAGTTGCACCCCCGTGTATTTAACACGCGTGCAACGTGTCCCTTGACCGAGGCACCAGCACCTTCCGCGGTGGTTCCGCAGCCCCACGGCCGCGCAGAGCTGCTCGACGTGGGAACGGAGAGATTCCGCGGAAACCAAAGGCGCGGTACTTCCGCACTGCGGTCGTCGCAAGCGGCCTGTCGCCGCCGCGGCAGCCGCCACCCGCGCAGCTCCGGCGTTTCTCTGCCAAAATACCGCTGCTTGCTCCGGGGATCGATGGCTCCGGTTTTACCGGGGGTTTGCTGACCGCCTGGGCCAATTTCTGTCTCGCTTTTCTTTTTCTTAGCAAGTCTCCAAGTACAAACTAGGGAGAGATACAGCTGCCAGGCTACGGGAGGGAGTGGGGGTGGAAATACATTAACAACTACAGGGGTATTTTTTTTTCTTATTTTTCTTAAGAAATGAGACCGGGACGATCCCAGTTACCACTAGGCCTTCGCAAATGACGTGTGCACAAGGAAGTTAGTTTTCGCCTGCGTGGCTGCATTCCCAGTCGGCCCAGGGAGCGCGACGCTAACGGAAACTTCGTCAGGAATATTTTAATTTTATTCTCTTTGTCTGGAAATTAAAAACAACTACGGCAGCAGCTCTTCCCCGGACAATTATTAGCCTAGGAAGTGCTCCGCTCGGATGCGAAGGTCTCCGTTATGCGTTCCCCCCCCCGCAGGCACTCCGGATTTGCAGCGGGCGGCACCAGCGCGGTTTCCCCGCGGCAGGGCCCGTCGGGGCCGCCCTGCCCCCAGCCTCGGCCGCAAGCCCAACAGAGGAAAGAAGCTCATTCCCTGCCCGGAGACCCAATGCCGATGCCATTGGCAGTGGGGATTATTTTGAAAAGCGAGGGGGTTTTTTTATGCGTCAAACGACTTGGGTTTCCTTAACCGCGCCGCCATCAGCCTCACATCCTTCCTGGACACTGGGGGTACCGGTGTATTTATGCAAATTCATGCAGCAAAATGTTTACTTCACTGCTTTGCTGCAGTTTCCCCGCGTTTACAACCTTTAACCAATTACGCGATTAAAATAAACCGAGAACAATAGCTCCGCTTGCTTGTGCCTCCCTCTAGAGCTGGCGCTTTGCAGGAGTGGAAGCGTGCCTGGCTCGGAGGGGGGAAGAGAAAGGGAAACGAAATGAACCAAACCCCCCGTGCAAATCCCAACCCCGGGGAACGACGGTTCCCTCCGTGCCGTGCCGGGTCCGTTCCCGGGAGCGGGTAGGTGGGAACGGTGGGTTCCGGCGCCCGACACCTCCCCAGGCCCCTGGATGTGAGTTTCCGAGGGGGGCCCCCGCTCGGCCTCTGCTCCTTTCGGGAGCACGCTTGTTTCTGAGGCAGATAATATAAATTTGTCGTGTTTGTCGCAGCGGCTGGCGCGGTTCCCTTCGCGGAACCGTCACTCACGGGGGCGTGAGGCGGTGGGGAAAAAAATGACGCAGAAACCTCAGTAGGGATTTATACCTCATACCTCAGCCCTCTCTGCCTGCTGTTCCTAAAAAGGACTGCTCTCGGCCGTCCTCTCAGATACCGCGGTCTGCGGGACCCCGCCGCGGAGCGGGAGAATGGGGAGGGAGGGGAGAGGGGGAGATAAATTAAACCGTTTTACTGATGAGAGCGGACTTCTCTTCCCGCGGCGGCGGGGAACCGTGCGGCAGGCTCTGCCCTCGCCGGCTGCGACCTCCGCTGGGAAACTCACCCAAACCGTGCGATAAATTTGGGGGGGGAAGCCCTATTTTTTCCTTTTACGCGTCTTCTGGGACGACAGACCATTACAGCTCCCGAGAAAGCCCCATCCAAGGGCACAAAAGCTTTGCATTTCTCTCCTCGTCCGCCATCCGCGGGGAGGCTAGGCCCGGTTTGGCCGCGGCTTGCATGGCGGGGCTAGAAGCCCCGCACCGGTCGGGAGTAGCCCTCGGGGCTGGCGGGGATCCGGCGTGCGCCCCGGTCCTGTCTCCCCCCAGCCGGGCTGGCAGCGGACGGCGCGGCCGGTAGAGAGTCGTGTTTGCCGGCAGAGGCCCCCTCTGCCCCGCCGCCCCGCAGCCCCGGGGAGGCAGAGGAGAAGGCGAAGGCAGGGCCCAGACGCACACGTCGAGGGGGATCCGAGGGCTCGGCCGCGGCGTAGGCTCAGCCCGCAACTGGGGCCACCGGCCCCGCTGCTTCCACCCCGGCCCCGCAGATCCCGTGGCCGGCGGCCTCCGAAATGTCGGTGGCGGTGGCAAGATGTGCAGGCGGCAGGGAGCGAAAATCAGGGTTTGTATCCAATCTGCCATTCCCAGGCTCCACAGAAACTCCCAGCATGGGAGGAAGGACGGGGGAAAGGCGCAGGAGGGAGTTAGTCCAGACGCGGAGAGGCTCTGAAGGTGGTTGGGAGGAGTTGGGTTACAAAAAGGATATCAGGAAGCCGATACATTTTTATATTTGAATAAATTTGGTTTATTTTAATCAAATATCAATAGCAGAAGGTTAAATATATTTCTAAGGTCTTTTCTTCAAATTTATTAGATTTATTTAATTTACTCAACATAAGATTAGAACAAGAATTAAAATAGTACAAGTGCACTTGTCTTGATTAATAAAGCGTTGTTAAATGTCTTGCTTATTGGTATTTGTTATTAGGAAGTTTATGTCGTTTCCCGCAATCACCATCTTTTAAGATTGCAAAAAAATATATATTTTTATATATATATATCATTAGAAATGTATTGCTACAAACTCTGTATCAAATTTCCAAAAGAAGTAGATGTACTGTTAAATCTAGAGATTGTTCCGGATACAGTTAAAAAACAAAACAAAACAAAACAAAACCACAAACAACTGAAGCACCCGAAGCAAAGAAATGTCAAGCGGAGGGACACGGGGTCACTTGTCTCACGACAGGACCACGTACAGGGGGAGACGGGCCGAGATGTCGGGCTACGGCGCCGGTTATTTTTGATAGCCTTTCTCAAAGGCTTTTAGGGCAAAATTTAATTCGTCTGGCCTTCATCTCTGTCTTCTTCCAGATCATGTGCTTCCTTTTTGGCCTCCCCTTCCTTTCCCTCCTGTCTGGAAGCGGGGAATTTGTCCTTGTTGTTCTCTTTTTTCCATTTCATCCTCCTGTTCTGAAACCAGATCTTTACCTGCCTCTCGGTGAGTCCTAGTGCGTGGGACACCTCGATCCTCCTCTTCCTGGTCAGATAGGGGTTAAAGAGGAACTCCTTTTCCAGCTCTAGAGTCTGGAATCGACTGTATGTTTGTCTTCCTCTCCTCCTACCCGGCGCTGCTGTTTAAAACAAAAACACAGGGTTTTGGAGGTTGGTGTGGCCGTTCAAAACAAGGCGCAAGGCAGGGAGCGAGGGCTCGGGTCCCTCTGGAAATCCCTCGGGGGAAGCCCCACAGAAACGCAGGGGGAGAAAGCAGAGGCCACGGAGGAACCTAAAGCTTTATACACACGAGTGCGGGAAACATAGCGACAGCAGATGCACGAAGATGCAGACGCTCTCCCCCTGGACCGAGTTTACGGGGTCACTTTATTATCTGGCAACCGGCACCCCCCGACCCCTGCACCCTTCCCCTTCAGGCAGCGGCGGCGGGAGCCGGGCGAGCGTGTCAAGCTGCGCCTCTGTGTCCGAGAGGCGACTTTAAGACTTGGGGTGGCAGCCGCCTTCTGCAGAGGTTTCTGTTTGCTTACTGTATCGCTTTATTATCGCAAGCCACCGCGGCGATAGGAATCGCGGGGAGAGAGGCAAGGGAGAGCGGTAGGCAGAGGCAGGGAGCGAGAAGCAGAGAGAAAGAAGCGGGAGGAGGAAAAGAAAAGTTTCGAACTCAGACGTGAGATGGAAGCAAATTTTTGACTGCGTCCAACCTTGTGGTCTCATCCAGGGAAACATTTGAGCAGGAGACGAGCTCTGATTTAAGTGGTCTGGTTCCTCGCCAATATTAGCACTGGACGATTTACAGTCAGGATATTGTACCAGCTCGGCCTCTTGCTGTGTCGTAAAAATCTGCTGTCTCTGTAAGTTATCGTATCCGTAAAATTTAGCGGGCTCCCCGTGACAGGTAACCCCGCTGCAGGGGGCAGGAGGCGGAGGCGCGGCGGGGGGAGGCGGAGGCGGCTGGTAGGCGGCCGTGGGGCTCCCCCCGGCCGGCTGGTAAAAGTCCGGGGCCGCTCCGCCGCCGCCCCCCGCCCCGCCGGGCGCGGGGTGCGGGAAGCCGGCGGCGGCCGCGCCGTTCCCGTAGAGCAGGGCAGCGGCGGCGGCGGCGGCGGCGGCGGCGGCGTGGCGGCCGCTCACCTCTGGCGCGAAGTGACAGTCGTAGTAGGGGGGATTGATGGGCTCCCCCGCCGCCGCCGCCGCCGCCGCTGCGGCCGCCGCCGCCGCCGCCTTGTACTTGGAGTACAGCGGGTTGACAAAGTAGGAGCTCATCGGGGAGGGGGCAGCGGCGGGCGGGGGCGCGGGCGCGGGCACGGGGGGCTGCTCCCGCCGCCGCCGCCGCCGCCGCCGGTGCCTCTACGCCGCGCTCATGCCGCCGCCGCCGCTCGACCGTGCGCTCCCCGCTCCTGCTCTCCGTGTATGTGGTGACCAGGACTGGAATATAATCGCTCCCAAAATGACCTGCCTCACTGCTTTTACTATTTCCTATTAGGCACACAGCAGCCCGCGCACGCACACGCACACGCACACACACACACACACATGCTCATGAGCTCAGGGGGGACTTTTGGCTTCAGTTTACATGTGCCGCTCCTAAGGCAAGAAAAAAACCCGGCCCAGCCCTGCCCGGTTCCACCCCAGCCGCGGCGGCCCCGCTCCCCCCGCCGGTGCGCTCTCGCCAGGAGTCGCCGCAACCCCCGCCGCGCAGGGGCGAGGCGGCCGCGCAGATCCCGCGCGATAACCGCGGGCGCGCTGCCCGGGGCGAGGCCGACCGGGCCCGCCCAGGCTGCGCTGCCCGGGGCTCGGCTAAGCACCGTACCGCGGCCTGCACCGCCGGCCGGGAAGGGCAGGGACCCGGCCGAGGGAGCCGATGCCCGGCCGAGGGAGCCGATGCCCGGCGGAGGCAGCTGGGGGTGTCGGCGAGAGCAGCTGGGGGGGGTCCGAAGGGCGGCAGCGTGCAGCGGCCGGGCCCCGATGCCCGCGGGGTCTGCGGGTCATTTCCTTGCAGGCGAGCAGAGCGCTGGGAAATGAGATGCACATTTACCCTTGACGCCGTGCACGCATGGCTGAGGCTCCAGGTTAATTGATACTTAATGGAAATCATGCCTATGAATATACTTTCCATCATTTCACCCTTGGTGGACGTCATTACCCAGGCAGAGAGAGGGAGGGGAAAAAAAAAAAAAAAAAAGAAAGAAAAATGTGTGGGTGAGCGGTTAGCACCGCTCGGGGACGCGGTCCGAAATAAGCGAGCCCTGTTCTCCGGGAGGAAGGAAGGAAGGCGCTGCCCGGCAGGCTCGGCGCTGCCCCGGCTCCTCGGGCCGGCCGCCCCCGCGGGGGGAGCGCGGCCCGGCCGCCTGCCCTCTCCCCGGGCTCCCAGAAGCGCCGTCTCCAGTCCTCTCTTCCCCGCTTCTTCCTGCAGTGGGAACAAGCTTTTCGGACAGACACCCCCCAGAAGCTCGAGTCCGCCCTATTTTGAAGACAGACGAAAAATGTAGGTGAAATATAATACTGGCCCCGCCAGAGCCACGTGTGACCGTCTGGTGTGAATTGACAAAAAATATTTGTGGTTACATAAAAGGCATCGCAAGCTCCTTCCCCATCACACCCCGCTCCCCCCACCACCATCCCCACCTCCGTGCCAATTAATTCGCTTTGTCTAGGTGACCAGCCCGGCTGCCCCGCAAATGAGCGCCCGGATGGGCCCTGGGGCCCGCAGCGACACCCCCGCCTGGGCAGGGTCCCCGCGGGCCGCGGGCACAACATTTTGGGAAGCCAGCGGAGGCTCAGGGACCCTCGTGTATCCCGGGGACAGGCTGGGGGGAAAAGAGGCGGGGGAGGGGAGGGGTGAAATTTTGGGTGCTACAAGAATAGGCAGCAGCAAAAGCTCATCGGAAGGGAGTAGGGGCGAGGCAAGAGGCCAGGCCGGGCAGGGCGGGAGCGGCGGCAGAGAAACCCCTGCGGAGGGGCGCGGAGGAGCGCAGACGGGCAGGCCCGCCCCCCCGCCCCTTGGCGTGCTCATCCCGCCGGTGCCACCAGCGAAACCCCGGTGTGTGTGTGTGTGTGTGTCCCGGCGGGGGGGTGAGGCGCGGAGAGCGGGGCGCGGGGCGCGGAGCGGTGCGCGGGGCGCGGCGGCGGCGCTCGGGTGGAGCGCGGGCGCCCTCTGGCGGCGCGCGGCGGCGGCGGCAGGCAGCGCCCCCCGCCCGGCGCTGCCCGCGCCGCCGCCGCTCCCCCAGCCCCGGTGCCGGGAACACGAACGGCCCCGTCAGGCCCCGGTGCCACCGCGGGACACTCTGCGCTCCTCAGCCATGAGCCGCTTTTCCTTTGATTTCTGGGGTTTTTTTGGGTTCCATTTCTTCCTCTCTCTTTCTTTCTTTCTTTCTTTCTTTCTTTCTTTCTTTCTTTCTTTCTTTCTTTCTTTCTTTCTTTCTTTCTTTCTTTCTTTCTTTCTTTCTTTCTTTCTTTCTTTCTTTCTTTCTTTCTTTCTTTCTTTCTTTCTTTCTTTTATTTTTTTTTTGCCGGTCGGAGTTTACAGAGCCATTTTCTTCGCACATTTCCATGACCCTCTTTTTTCTTTTTTTTTTTGTTTTGTTGCTTTTTTTTTCCCCAGCGCTATAATTAACTACATACAAAGAATGCGCCTCGTTTACACATGGCAGCCAGGAAAGACGCCTGAGCTTTGAAGACCGCTGCTATCGCGTTTTCGATCATGTTTCCCCCACATATTACACCGCGAATTCTCCGTGTGTGGTAGTTTCGGAGTTAATACGGGGGGTTTTGTCTCGAACATGTTATTTTGTTTGCCCGTGCGTTTATGTATTTATGGATTGATTTATGGAAACGAAAGTAAAGATGAATCTTTGTTCGCCCCCCCTTCATCCCACATGCCTGTGAATTATTCGGTGTAATGCGTGTGCGTGTGCACGCGACTGTGCATATGTACCAACATGGATTAACGCAACCAACGGATAGGAATTAAATTATTGTTCGGTTTGACACTAAAAATAATTTCCACGGAAGAGCAGCGTTTCGTCTTTCAAGACGTTTGGTTTTCCTTCTGCCATTTTGAAATAAACGCACATAGTATTAGAAATAGGTAAACAAAGAGGAAAAAAAAATAATAATAAAAAAGAAAACATATAAGGTAAAACCTGTCAATCTGCCTGAAATAAAATACTGAAAAGAGATGGTGGTGGGCTTGGTGACAATTTCTTACCAGAGCCTCTACTGGAATCAACATAATAGTGTTGCGTGGCAAGAATCCTGTTTACGTGTTGTTAGTTATAGATTACCCTCCCGTCATGGTTATTTTCGAAAATATGAAGAATAACACCGTAGGATTCGTCGCAGTAGAATATCCAATAAAATACATTTCAACATATCAGTGGACTTTGTAAAATCCCTCAGTTTCCTGACCTTCGGGTCCTTTTTGAGTCTGTTGCCTTGGCCCAACGCTGACATATTGAAATTTATAGTCCAAGATTTTAAGACCTAGTTTGTCTGCATTTTTTTGCTTTTTCTCCCCCCTCTAACAAACACAAACATCAAAATAAGGTGGTTTCAAAGAAAAGCGCCATAGCATATCGTAAACTCATTAGGTCCAGACGTCTAGCCATCTCAATGGTTTTATTATACCACGGTTCTTCCTGTTTTAAAAGAATTATAGGTATCTTCTCCACAATGGATGGGAAGCAATGCAACACCTTTTCCTGGCACTGCATGCTTTTGCCCTTTTTTTTCTTTTTTTCTTTTTCTTTTTTTTTTTTTTGTTTTTGTACAGAGGTAAAAAAACATAAAACACCAGGTCTCTCAGCTCTCCCCTTAATCTTGAATTAACCGAACTGCTCGTAAATATTTACGGGTCCTTCATTTTAATGGTTGCTCTTTAAACAAAGCATTTTTTACAATGAACTTCATCTCAATTATCTTGATAAAGTCATGTGTGTTTATAAATGCAGAAGGCATGAGGCGCGTTACTAAATGAGCTCTCGTCAACAAAGCTGAGCGTTTGGAAGCAGCCGTGTGTCCCCCCCCAACACCCCCCCTCCCCCCAGACCTTCCCAACCTTCAGATTAAAGAGCGCAGAGGTTAGAAACGGGGAGGGGATAAAAATTAAAAAAGAAAGGTTTTGAGCGAATTTGCATGATTTTTCTTCACGGGCCCGGGAGGACGGGTGCGGAAATATTTCCTAAATTATCCCAAGAGATGGCTGGTGTTTCAAAGACCGCTCGCACCGCCGGCAGAGCGGAGCGGTGCGGCAGTAGCGCGCACCTACGCGGCGCGGCCGAGGCCGGCCTCTCCGCCACTGACCTCCAAGAGCAAATAGCCTTTAGGCGAAGGAGGCGGGGGAGGAAAGGGCTTTTCCTCCGGCCTTTGTGGCTGCCAGAGGTGCTGCTGCCCCGGCAGCGCGGCCGGGCTCTCCCGCGGCCCCGGCCCGGCGGCGCTGGGCCGTCGGCGGGATGCGCGAAGGCTGCGCGGGGGCTGCGCGGTGGGGTCAGCGGGCGCGGAGGGAATCGCGAGGGGTGCACAGATTTCTCTTCTCACCGCAGGGCTGTCGTTCGGTCACGGCAGACTTTATTGTGTAATAACTGACAACAATTACAACAGGTCCGTAGTTCGAGACACGGGGTGGTTAATTAATACAACAGTCACCGGGGGCAGGGACGCCAGCTAGCCGAGGGACCGGGAGACGTTAGGCCTATTGCGAACGGCTTCAAGGATGAGACAACCTCCTAAAAGTGCACTAAGAGGGGGGGAATAGCTCGTGGCCTCGCGGTGGCATCTATTGCGAAGGAGCGAAATTCAGACCTAGAAAGCAGAGGTTTTGGGTAAGGTTTCCTCTTGGTTAATCGTGGACAACTCAGCACCCCCATTGATTTAAGCGGCTGTAATTTAATATATATTTTATTATCGTAATTATAATTAATTTCCTTACCTTTATTTTGGCAAAGTAACTATCTAGACTACATCACTTTTAAGAAACATGTCAAACATTTAACATCAGATAGAGTTCCCAAAGCTAACGTGCACTCACAATATCATCAACCAAACGGTCTGGGAAGGGCGGGGGGGGGATGAAGCGACTCTGCAAAACACGTTGGCGAGCAAGACAAAATTTCCCAAAATACCTGACATAGACCACGTTTCACTTCTATCTAAAAAAAAAAAAAGGGGGGACCTGATTGATTTAAAGTTCCCGGGGTGGGGGGGCACGGGAGGAGGAGGAGAAACGTATGGGGGGCTGAGAGGGCAGGGGAAGAATAAAACCAAACAAAACAAAAAAAAAAGGCAAAAGCCAACAACCAAAAACCCAAACCCAAAACAAACACCAAAAGCCCCAAACTCAAAACTAAAATAATATTCCCTAACTGCGTTTCTACCCCAGCGTTAGTCTCCTTTATTGCCTTTCTCCTTGTTCATCTTTTTCATTTTCATTCTTCTGTTCTGAAACCAGATTTTGACCTGTCTCTCTGTGAGATTTAAAATCCTAGCTACTTCGTAACGGCGGTCTCGGGTGAGGTACATGTTAAAGAGAAATTCCTTTTCCAGTTCCAGAGTTTGATACTTTGTGTAGGGACAACGCTTTTTCCTCGTTGAACGAGCGTGGATCCAGTTTGCTGCAGGGTTATCTGGAAGAAGGGAGGTATATAGGGAACGGGGCGGGGGGGGAAGAGAAAGGTCGTTAAATTAATTTAACGAAGGATGGACTGTTTTCACAACTTTGGAGGAATTATCATAAAAGCCTTAATGCCCCAGTCTGTTTACTGTACAAATGATGTCTTGATGGTAGGTGGTTATGTGGAGTCTTTTATGGGTGCTTGTTGCTGCTTGCGCTGGGGTAGGCGTCTAGACGTTTTTATAGGTTAGTAAAACTATCAGTTTTGCACATTCGAGCCTTACAGGTTTCAGCAATAAATCAAAGGGGCAATTTCTTTCTTTCTTTCTTTCTTTCTCTCCCTCTCTCTCTCTGTCTGCCCCTCTCTCTGCCTCTCTCCCTCTCTCTCTCCCCCCCTTTTTTTTTTTTTTTTTTTTTACTTACTTGGGTCAAGTTGCTGCTGTTTCTCCTCCTTCAGATCGCTGCTCGGGCTGGGGTTGTGGCTGCAGGCGGCGGGGTCCTTGGAGCTGCCGGCAGCCGCCTTCTCCCGGGGCTCCTGGAGGAAGGAGCTGCACGTGTACTCGGGCACACCGATCCCCTGGGACTCCCGGGACGAGGAGCACTCAGTCCTTTTGGAGGAGGAGGAGGAGGAGGAGGAAGACGAGGAGGCGGCTGCTCCCGTCTCCGGCTTTATCCCGTAGTGGCGCCCGTTGGAGGAGCCGGAGCTGGACGCGGAGCCGCCGCTGCCGCCGCCGCCGCCGCTGCCGCCGCCGCCCGGGAAGCCCGGGAAGGGCTCAATCCAGGAGCGCACGTAGCGGCCGGCGTCGGCTGCCCCTAAGTGGGGCTGGTGCATGTAGGGGTGGTAGATCCCGGTCATTGCCGCAGACGGCTGAGGGTGAACCGTGGACCAGGAGGTGGAGAACACGGTGGATTTTGGTGCAAAGCTACAGGAGGAAAAATCTGAACTCTCTGCAACACCTGATGGCCTGGAGGTCGCACTGTGACCTCCCTGGACGAATCTACTCCCGTAAACTTCTTCGCTTTCATGGCCTATGAGAGAATCGACATAATAGTTACTTATGGTGCCACTAGACGACATTTTAGGCTCCCCTCTTAGTCATATAAAAGGTTACACTGTTAACTGTATATGATACCCTCCCGGAGAACAATCGTAGTATTTTGCAGACTGCAACCCTCAACCATTGGTTGCGGAGCCCACGTGATCATATTTACCAATACTGCGAGTAAATCAATCCGCTAAACTGGGGCTGCTGTGATTAAAAAAAAAATCATCATCAACAACGGCCCCGCACAGCGCGCCGCGCCGGGGCCGCCCGCCCTGCCCGCCCTGCCTGCCCCCTTGCCCGCTTGCCCGCCCGCCCTGCCCTGCCTGCCCGGCTTGCCCGCCTGCCCGCCCTGCTTCCCCGCCTGCCCAGCCCGCCTTCGCTGCCCGTCTGCCTGCCCTGCCTGCTTGCCCGCCCGCCCGCCTGCCCTGCCTGCCCTGCCTGCCCTGCCTGGCCGGGGCGCGGCGGGCGTGGCCGCGCTGGCAGCCCACGGCCGCGGCGGGCGCGGACTATTTCTTCACCTCCTCTTGAGTGATTTCTGCCATTCATTTCTTAATCAATGAGAGGCAGGGTGTTTAAATAAATCCAACAGCCTTGGCTTGCTAATCACACTCCAAGCTGCTGAGGAAACCCGCTGGGAAAGGGGGATTCTTGCCTGTAAAAACAAACCATCGCAAGCTGGGACTGTAACGACTTCTCATAAAACAGGAAAATGTTACAGTAAAAGCACATTGCGGTACTTCCATATTTCAGAGCATGTGCGGGTATTATTATCCGCTCCCCCCACCCCCCTCCCCGGACTGAAAGTTTCCATGGAAAGGATACACTTTTTAAAAGAGATGCCCATTGTGTTGTTTTAAAACAGGTGGAAGACCTCTGTAATGATTTTATGCCTTTCAATAAAAATTTTATGAGGTGTATTTGATTATAGATTAATGTGTCCCTAATAAAATGGACGGATGGAAACAGCAAAGCCTGTGTCTCCGAGCACAACTGACGTGTGGCTGAACACATGCTCCTGTATCTGCCAAACTTTGGGGCTACACAGCTCCAAAACAGCCCCCCTTAGGGGTGCCCGGCACGGCCCGGGAGGGGACGCGGGCAAGCGCTGCCCGGAGGAGGCCGCCCGGCCCCGCAGGCAGGCGGGCGAGCAGGCAGGCATGCAGGCAAGCTGCCGCTGCCCCCCGCTCGCCGGCAAAGCTGCCTCCTCCGCCCCTAGTTCAGGGGGAGCCGGGCCGGGCCGCGCTGGCCACGTTCAATGCCTACGTGAGATTTTTTTTTTTTTTTTTTTTGCCCCGCTTTGCTTTCTCTTCCTTCCCTTCCCTCCTCTCCCTTTCCTCCCCAGCCCGGTTGTCCTTCCCCGAGCGAAACGGTGCCCGGTTAGAATTGAAATCTCGGTTACCCATGGTCTTCTGCCCACGCCGGCTCTCCCGGGCGAGGGACGGTGGCTGTGCCGGGATCTGGAGGAGACGCAGAGGGTTAGTGCAGAGCCCCAGCACGGCCCGCCGAGGGCACAAACAACAGCGCTGAGAAAACACTTCCTACTCGCGGCCCGGTGTGAGGAAGGGACTGAAATTCCTGTTTATTTAATGATTTATTACTCTCTTAGGTTGTTTTCTTCCTTTTTTCTTCTCTCTCTTTTTTTTCTCTCTTTTTTTTCTTTTTCCTTTTTTTTAAGCTTTTTTTTTTGACATCTCACTTCAGCATTTTCCTTTGCGTTTTCGTATTTCTCTCATATTTTTTTTTTTCTCTAGAGGCTGGGTTTGTGGTATGGCGAAGGATTGCCCCTCGCTTCACACAAATATAAATTGATAAAGCAGGCAGATTAGAGTGAGCCTCCTTTTTTATATACGTTAAACACTTGGTATGGAGCCAGCTAATTACTTTCCACTGCTGAAACTTCTTTGGTGATGTAGCGACTGTCTTTAGAAGGAAAAGAAAAGACGTTCCAAATGTATGCAATATTTAAGGGGGGGGGGGGTTGAGCACTGTTTCGTTGTTTGTTTTCGAAACGAGAGCAAGCACAAAACACCTACGTACTTGCGGCTCCCGCAGCTTCAAAATGGTGATGCTTTGGTTTGAGGAAAATATATCTTTGCCCTACGAGTAAACGTGCACATGAGAAACTATTAGCTTAAATTAAACACCAGCGACAAGAGAGCAAAACGCAACGCCACCAGCTGCAAAATGAGCAGTATCAGTGCCACCAAATCAGACAACATTGGCACTATCTTGCGTTTAATTTCTTGATTTAGAAACTGCTTAGGGGAGGAATGGGCGTCGATTGCGAGCAGGCTGGCTTTCCAGCGCCAACGGTAGCCACGCTGTTTTTCCAGTACTGTTTGAAGGTGAAAGTATGCCCAAGTATTTGCACTTCAATTTGGAGTCATGTTCATTTGCAAGCCATTTGCAGTTCTGCTTAGTATTTCTGCTCACACAGGCACTCACCCGCTCTCTCTCACCCACACGCCCTTCCTCAGCTTCCAGCGCAGAGCCCTGCTAATAACATTTTCCAGCTATGTACAGAAAGGGTTAAGAGTCGTGAACTTCATTCTCTGAATGTGTGCTACTAAAATGGAATTGCGGGAAATAAAACGATCTCTGAGCGAACAGAAACGGTGCAGGGTGACAAAAGTAGGTCTGAAGAGGCTGGTGTACTTTTGTAAGCACGCTTGGGAGCGTTTCTGCTCAAAAAAAGCCAACCCTGCCAGATGTTTGAGGGAATATTTTCCCATCCACCATCTTCTGAAAGCTCTTGAGCTGACCAAGAACCAAAGTCCTTAACATTTACTTATACCCAGCTTTGCATTTGGTATGATGGTTTTTTAAAGCGAGTAAAGACACGAAATCAAAGCCTACACATTGTAAGCACGCAGAGAGACTGATATTTTTTAAATCAACATACGAACGTCAAATAAAATGACACACATATTGCTGACAGCTTGTAGTAGAAAGATTTTTTATCACTTACCATTTATGAGTTGATTGGATGAGGATGTCCAGTTTAGGTCATAAGATTTTACTACGTTTTTCTTTCTGTTTTTTTTTTTTTTTTTCCTTTCTCTCTGTCTTTTTTTTTTTTTTTGCATTCAGTTTTTCAGACTGCGAACATCACACAACATTTTATCAATTAATCATTTGTTTACAGGCACAATTATAAATGAATTAAGTTTACATCATTTCCCGCACCAGTCTCCACCCCACCCCTAAAAAAAAGAGGAAGGGGAAGGAAAAAAAAAAAAGAAAAAGGGGAAAAGAAAGAAAGAAAACAAGGCAGGCACACACAAAGACCAGAAAATGGCAAAGAAGGTACATCAGTCCAAAGAGCTGCTGATAGAGAAAGTTCAGGAGACCAACCTGCATCCATACTTTAAACATTTGTAGAAAACCAAAGGAACCGCAGTAGTTTACAGAGTTTATTGCATTATACATGCGAACAGAACATGCACAAGAAGGACATATTGCTGCTGAACGACTACTATTCCACATATGCACCACAAGGAAATGTCTACAATGGAGAAGAAGGAAATATTCCATTTTACGAAGGACAATCTCTAAGTTCATTTGCGAGGATAGTTACATTATAATGTGCTTCTCTTTCCCCCCGCCCCCGAAGTTTTCCCCCCTTCTTTTTCTTAAAGTATTGAATGTACTCAAAACGTTATGGCCCGTGTAACAGCCCCACATAAATACCATTTTGTTAGTAAAAACATGAAAAAGTCACATTGCTTGGATGTTCGACAGTTCCAATAAGTTAAGACCAAATGATAATATTCAATAATAGTTACCCTGCATTACGATGAGAACAAAAATAAATTACACGTGCTAGGTTTTATATATACTCATCATAGTAATACATATTCACTTGCAGCGCTAAAAGAAGGACGAAGAGTCACATTCTATCAGAAAAACAAAACAAAACAAAACAAAACAAAACTGGAAAATGCCGGGTTTTGCCAGAGTCTCTCCTGCCTTTAGCAAGTGGCGGTGCTGTGCCCATTCCTCACTGGTGCCCCCCCCCGGGGTTAGGGTTTAAGAGAAGGTCAGATTAGCGGTCAGTTCCCGGATTCGGTTCTCCCTGCTCATCTTCTTGAGCTTCATTCTGCGGTTTTGAAACCAAATCTTGACCTGCCTGTCAGTGAGGTTTACGCTCTTACTGATCTCTAGACGGCGCTCTCGAGTGAGATACATATTGAATAAGAACTCTTTCTCTAATTCCAGTGTTTGGTGTTTAGTATAAGGACACCTCTTCTTTCTGCCACTCTTTGCAGTTAGCCAATTGCTTGTTGGAGTATCAGACTTGATTTCCTCTATCAAAATCAAAGAAGAAGAAGAAGAAAAAAAAAATCAAAAATACCTCAGGCTGTTAGAGTGTACCCTTGGCCATGACCCCTCCTCTGAGTGTCTGGCAGATATGGTGGATGTGGGCATTAAAACACAGCTGGGGCGAGGTGTGGGCACAGAGAGGGGACCTTCTGCCAGGCTGGGGTCGCCCGTCCCCGCCACACGGCACCCTGCCTTGCGGCTGCCCCGCTCGCCTGCCCCGGCCAGAAATGGGCTTGCAAGTTTTCAGCTGGCGTTTAGCTTTTCAACAATATTTAACCTGCCATCAGCCCCATGGCCACTTTTTAACGGGTCTAGCCTCGCCATGGCCGTCTCGGGCTCCCACGACCCTTGCTACGAAAATATCCCAATTACAAAATACCCTCGCACGGTATTTTGAAGCAGCATCCCCCCAGCCATCAGCTGAATTACACAAGCACACCTAGGAGCAGACATAGACGTTTTTCCAGCCAAAAAGATATACAAGAAATTAACACCCTCTGCCTCGATTTTTTTTTCTTTTTTTTTTTTTCAATTTTCCTTTTAGATTTCCCCCCCACGCCACCAGAAAGAAATCTGCCCCACATCAACCTAGACCTAGGCTGTTAAATATAATTCAGATAAAGAGAATCTCCATGCACACGTAGGGTAAAAAAATCGACCTAGAGGTTGCAAAGTACATTTTGATAGGAGAAAATTTCCCGTTTTGGGATTCTTCGACACACGTCGTTTGAAAGGAAGGCTTTAGTGCACTTTTAAAAGGAAAATAAAACCAGATTACCGCCACCTTTAGCTTTCAAACGCATTTCAAAATACTGTTGCACTTTTGGAGACCAACCCAAGGTTATCTAAAGCACCACATTGAAATATTCCACCTTTGGACCAGGCAGACAGCGGGCTGCTGCTTTCATTGTGCATTTGTTTCCAACTTTACCCAGACTGGTAGCACCTATTCCTCACCTATTTTAATAGGATCGTAATTAACTTTAAATGCAATCAAACCGCAGTAAGGCTCAGTGAAAAAAAAAAAAATAATAGCAATAATTAAAAAAAATGATCAGCGAAATATTACGAGAGAAAAGTTGAGCTGGTCGTATTTTACAACCTCCAGACCTGCTTTTTTAGAGATATGGGTCTGCTTTTGGCTGCTGCAGCGCATTAAGGAGCACACGGCTATATTCCCCGCATCAGAGAGGCGGTCTGCATGCACGGGAGAGGCAGATCTCTACAGAAAATCTTTGGACCCTTTTGTGTAGCATTGTTTTGCCTGCCAAAATCTTCAGAGACACAGCACCTGCAGCCCGATACTCCTTAGCATTAAATGTGATGGCTGTGATGCTCGTTAGTATATTCGAGCGTGCTTTATGGTGCTGGCGTGTTGGAGTTACACCACGGCACGGCTTAAACTCGGTAATACAGACCTTTACTCTCCTTCTCCTGGACTTCTGGGCTGGACACGGAGCCTTCGGGCAGGCAGCTCCGCTCGTCTTGCAACGTGGACTTGGGCTCGGGACTTTCCACTTGAGAGACTTTAGCGGTGCTGTCTTGGTTGTTCGGGTTTTCATTCATTTTCTTTTCCAGCTGAAGTTGAGCAGATATCTGCGGTTTGGAGCTGCCGCGAGGGTTTAACTGTAACATTACAGTTGAACTCGTTTCAGGGCTATTATTGTACTCTTGGGTTTTCCCAGTGGCGTAGGTCTGGCTCAGTCTAAAATATCCTGGGACGGGAACCTCGGGGTTCTCAATGGGGCATGATTCAGACACCAGCCTCTGGTAGGAAGGGACGTCTGCAGAAATGAGTTTGGATCTCTTATCGGAATACATGCAGCAATTGCTTTCTTCTTTAATATTTGTAGTGAAGGAACAAGTGGGGACCTGCTGTGTAACAGGTTGCTCTATTCGACAAGATCTGTTCGGGTCTGTCCAAGTGTCTACTTGAGGTATATAAGGATGTACATTCATACCCATATTTTGGTGATTAACTTCTCTTTTAGCCAGAGACGGAAGGAGTCCACAGGTTTGCATCCCATACGTCCCAATGTCTGTGCTAGGTGGCATATACATGCTGGCGCTGTTGGAGTAGAAACTGTCACTCCTGCACGCACTGATGAGAGAATCTACTAAAAAAGTATTAGCGGCAGGAGAGCTGTTGGGAAAGGACATTTTGGGGCGGAATTTGAGGAAGAGAGATTGTGTCCTTTGTAGGCTGACATCTCTAGGAAAACATTCCCGTGTAATTGCGGATGCCTCCGCGCGACCACATGACAGCCGGGCCAATGGCAGGGCCCGCCGCCCCGCGCCCCGCCGCCCCGCCGCTGACGCGCCCCGCCGCGCCGCCCCGCCGCGCCCCGCCGCGGTCAACAGCGCCCCCTAGGCCGCCGCCGCGGCACCGCACCGCCCCGCCGCGCCCGCGCTGCGGCAGCCCCCCCCCTCCCGGACCCCTCCGTCCCCAGCCTTCCCACCACCCCCCCCGCCTTCACCCCTCCGCGGGCGCGGAACCTACCCCAACCCACCCCCCCCCATCGGAAAAACCGCGCCTGCCAGCCATGGCTGCGCTACTGCCCCCCCCGCGCTTCTGACAAGTGCGGGGACAAAAGGTTGCGGGATTTATTAAGGCATATTAAGGAGAATCAGGGGCGATCAATAAAAGCCTCATCTACATTCTTGGGCTACTTGGTAATTTTCTTGCTTCTGAAGCTTTTTCGAGAGTTATACCCTCTGTTGCCGCGCACGGGAAGATATTTTATTAACAAATCAATCGAGACTTTGTAAAGGATAAGATTAATAGTTAAGATTTAGCATAATGGCGTTCGCGTTATGAATTATTGAAAATTATACTATTGATTTTTTCCCTCGCTGCTAACCGAGAAGGTCAATTTTTGTTTTAACACAAATCGTCAAATATTAAAAGCTAGACTTTTGTCATAACTCGAGTTTTATAGGGAGGCTACATTCCTAAAATTATTTTACAATGCTCTCTCCCGACCGCCTGGGAAAAAAAAGAAAAAAAAAAAAAAAGTGGGGATTTCACTTGCCCTGGAAACTGAAAGCATCATAAAGATAATTTCTTCTTCTGTAATATTGCTCATTAAAAACATACAGAAACTCGTATCCTCGCTGCAACTCTTCGAGCAACTTTTTCTTTCCTTTTTTTTTTTTTAAGATGAAGAAGAAAGATAAGTGCATCTGTATCATATATATATGTATGTATTAAAAAAAAAAATACCGAAGGCAACAGTAACTGTCTACATGGCAAATCCAATTTTTCCGTCCCAACATTTTAAATGTGTTTTACTGTTCCCCCCCCCCATTTTGTACATATTTACACCCGAAGCTATTACATTTTAAGTAGTGATGGTACAAACTGTTTATTAGTCCTTTCCTTTTCTTTCTTTTCTTTCCTTTCCTTTTCTTCCTTTTCTTTCTTACTTTTTCTTTTCTTTCTTTTTATCTTTTTTTTTTTTTTCTAGAGTGTTCTCAGATATTTCTTATCTGGGACGCATGCTGTCAAGGACTCTCATCCAGACAAAGTGAACTTGTTGATAATTTTTGTTTCGGATTCATCCGCCTGTTTATTTTGGGCCTTTCTACCATCATAACACCCTCTCGGATCCCCGGGAGCAGGCAGCACGTGAAAGGATTTTAAAAAATTTAAATGCGTCTTTCGCACAGCTGAAAACATGCGTTTTCCACCGGCGTGGATTTGAATTTTCCCCCGTTTCCTGGCATTTGGATGTTTTGCACTTTACCGCACACTTTACACTGCTGGAAACAATAACCCTATTTAAAATTTCGCTGTGGCAATGAGACAGACCTTTTAAAACCTTATCGCAGCTGTTCAAATACAACATCATTGTCAGGTTAAGAGCCGGTCTCTTTTACAGCCGCAGCCTCCAGCTTCTGGGTTGCCGGAGAGTTTAAATATTACCTTAGTAATATTCGCTCGCTTTCGAGATCTTTTCGCAGCATCCCCCTGCGCCTGGCGCGGCCCCCCCGCCTTGCCCTCCCCGGGCACGCTCCGCCGCCACCGGGGGCTGAGCAGAGGACCGGGCTTTTGGGCGAGATGGCTATTTAAGATCATGATCAGAGCCATTGCTAAGATTTGCCTGCGCCGGGAGAGAGAGAGAGAGGGAGAAGCTGCGGCGGAGCCCACGACGCTCCCTCCGAGCCCGGCGTTTCCCCCCCTTGGTTTTCTAGCAATTTCCTCTTCTTCAACAACAGCCCGGACAACCCACAGAGTTTAAAGAAACAAAATACTATTTTCCTTGACGCAGTTTAAGGCTCGACTGTTAAATCTAATCAGGAATTTTATGCCCATCAAATGGCTCTTTCATAATCTTTATTTACACTTTAAGAAAAGGGTGTCCCAGAAATATCCCGGCTGAAGTATCAGCCCAGAGGTTTGCAGCGGGTTTCGCCCAACAGTAAAGTTAAAACAATAAGCAAATGCTGAGCCGCTTTCCACGCCAGCCTGGCTGGTGCTAGGGAAGCTCACTCCCTGGCTCCTGATTAGACATGAGGGCTCTTTGATTTTTTTAATTGAAAATATGAATTTCTTGCATGTCACTACACGGAAACTCAGATGATGGCTGTGAGGATAATGATTTAAATATCGTATTCAGCACTGGCAAACAGCTCCGTAAGACCCTTCGCTCACGATAAATCATGAGGGTTTTTAAAAACGGGCAGCAATTTTTTATTGAAAATGAACAGTAGGAAAGTTTAAGTTTGATGTAAATAGAAGTTGAATAAACATGCGAGAGCCACTGGGGAACTGGGGACTTAGGCTCTGGGCATTTAATGTCACTCTTGTTTTAAATCATATTAAAATGGAATCAAGTAATTAACATTAATAAATAAATCAATATTGTGCAATAAATGAGATATACAATCTACATTAATATAAAGGTTTTGCTCTCAGAGCCCCATATTTTTCCGAACAAGGGAGGAAAAAAAAAAGAAAACCTCAACCAATGGGTCCATGCAGATGTAAATTACTGTTTGTAATAAAGCATAGGTGGACATTACAGTTTTCTCCTCTAGCAAATGTCAGGGCTAAAAACTTGAGGTTACCAGACGTGGCAGCCGGGCTTAATTTTCACTGCCTTATCTTCCTAAACCTTATTACTGGTAATATGATTTTTTTTTTTTTGTCTCGGCTGTGCTGAGGATTCTCATAGTTGCAATTTGCTGTGTTTGTGTCTCGTTATGGGAGGGGGATGGGAGAGAGGTACGAAAGAGGCTAGATATTTTGCAGATGCCTTCAGTAACAAAGGTACTGCGAGAAATATCTTATTTTTAAAACAGGCGGGAACCCAGGAAGCTTTTAGTAAATTTCCTTTCATTTACTCGATTTCAGCATTTTATTTAGGGTCTCTTTAAACGCGCGGATTGTATATTTTATGCCACGCTGTTATATTGCAGGGATATTGAAGAATAGTTTTTGTTTAAGGGAAAAAAAATTGGCTACGATATTGTGTCCTTTCTTCTTTTAATAATGCAACTGTCACGTTGCCCAGATTTCTATGTGCCATATTTTCATAGAAAGAGTCGGCGTCTGGGCTGAGGGCTCAGATTCCCTGGAATTTTTTGACCGAGGGCGTGAGGGGGGAGAAGGAGGGGGGGAAACATACTGATGACATTATGCCTTTTCCTAAATATGAAAGCTTATAAAATAAACAAAATAGCACGCTGGCCATTTCTCCAAAGGCGTTATTTCTGAGCGTGGGGATCGCACAGTAGCACTGACTTCGCCCGAAGCCTCAGCCCTTCCCCTATTGTATTTCTCTATTTCTCTGGACACAGAAGTGCGTAACTGATATGATGAGGTTTTTTTTAGCGTGTAGTTTGGTCGCCGATTCTGCCCTTAGCCTCAGTATTTGGGCTGCACATTTATCTTTCGGCCGATTCCTGCCGCATTTGCAGCTTAATCAGAAAATAAGCAAACGCCCTTTTTGTTCCCCTTAAAGGACAAGCCCAAAGACGTTTGGAAATAGCTCACAGCTTTTTCTGTCTAAAGGAATGAAACAGAGAGAGGGGTAAAAAACAAAAAAATTTTTGAAAAAAGTGTAAAAGATGTAGACTCTCACAGAATCATCACTTTTACACGATGATTCAAAAAAGAAGAAAGCGGCGTTTCCATATCCCAGTAAACATTTTTTTTTTTTTTAATTAACAGCACATCCTGCCTCCCATCACTCGTTCATGTTCGCTGAGATCGGCCTCACTGTTATTGCGAGGGGTTAAAGCACCTCGTATGGAGACTAATGGGGTTGGGGTTGGTGTGGGCTCTCACAAGGAGCACTCCCACGCCAAGAAAAACAAACAAACACAAAAACTTCGCTAAACGTTTCCCTCTCGAAACGGGTATCTCCACCGAGAGACCAGGGGCTTTTCCTTCGGGCTCCGGCTGCGCCTGCGAGGGCTACCTTTGGCGTCAGGGATCCCGAGGATTTCAGATGGTACAATGCCATTTTATTACCGACGGAAAGGCTATTTCTAGGAAACTGTTAACAATGAACTTCTAAAAAAAAAAAACCAAAAACAAAACACCAAAAGAAACCCCAACCACCCAGCAGACAAAGTGCCAACAAATGCTTTCACGAGAGACGGGGCTTTAAAAAAATGCGGAGTATGGCTGAGCCAACGAGAAATAGATGTCGATGAATTCTGCAAATAAGCAGAAAGCAGCGAAGCCCTTTCTGTCTTCAGATTCTGACCAAAACTGCGCACTGGAGGGAAAAAAAATAAAACAGAAAACCAGAAAAACGGAACATGCTCGGTCACTGGAGAGCGTCCAGGAAATTCATAAGCTTCCCTTTAATTTTCTAATCTTTAGTTTCATTTTAATAGATCTCCATAGTACTTTTAAGGAAAGGGATTTAATTCAGCAATGCCTTGGCAAGGTGATGTTCGGATATTAAAAATATCTTCTTTTCGCTTTAGTCTCTCTGTCTCTCTTTAAAAAAATAAGCACTCTCAGGATCTAACGTTAATCTCGCCTTTAAATAAGGTATGTTTTTTAAATTATGATTTCTGTACCTAGAGGTTTATTTAAGAAAAGCCTCAAATAAGAATCGAAGATAAACTGTGGAAACGCATGGTTTTTATATTACTTTTGTTCATCCGCGTTAAGGCTGTCTTAAAGAACTAAATAGATTTTCGTTCTAGGGAACGAATTCTGAATATCACTGGGTGTTTTTCTTTCTTTCTTAAAATTATGGGATTTTTTTAAAGCTCGGATGCATTATAAAAGATTACGACCCAAAAAGAAAAAAAAATTCTTTTAAAGTGGCATATTTCTCCAGCACGTCACGGTTATGGGTTATTTGTTTAATAAATCTTTTTGATGCTTTATTTTCTCATTTGGAAGGCCCTGAAATCTTATCGTTACTTATATATTAGATATTTTATTAGCAGTGGAATTATTATTAGGGGGGAGAAGCCGGTTGAGCACCAGGAGTGCTGTGGGCATTGCAGCACATGGGCGCGCCCTCCTGTGGCCGATGGTCGCCCAGCACCGGGGAATTTCTTCCCCTCCCAGGCTCTTTCTCCTCAGCTCAATTCTCTCTCCCGTCATGGGTTTTTTTCCCTTTCTTTTACAAATAGAAACTTAAAACTGCTATCACTGAGCATTTATGCAAGATTAATGCCAGGGTGTTTCGGTTTCCGCGGCCGCCTTTTGCGGTGTCTTAGCATTTTAAAGGCGTAATAGTCCGCTAAAACAGGCTGCTAAAAGCGCTGCAGGAAACAGAAAAATCAAACGACTCGTTCTCGCCCTGTGGATTAAGGCTGGGGAGAGGCAAGAGAATTTTGCTATAAGGTCAGGCGAAATGCTCTGAGAAATTCCCCGCGACTTTTGCGCATTGCTAATTAATGGGCTTTGTGGGCAAACGCACAGCCGCAGAAAAGCTGCCAGGGAAATATCCTCCTTCTCCCTAAATTACGAAGCATTTCCTACAGCCCCCGCATTATTATTATTGTTTTTAAGCGAAAAAAAAAGAAACTAATTTTTATAGAGCTAAAACCAAAAATAATAAAAAAGGCGATTTGAGGCGAATTCCCGGAGCGCGGAAGAGAAAGGGGAGGGAAACAGGGAGCCCGCCGTGCTTCGGATGGCGGGGACCGGAGCGGGGGACGCTCCCCGCACGCCGCGGAGGGCTCACCTCGACCCAGCTGGGATTTTTCTCTGCGTTATGATGCATTTGCTAATATGGCCAGCTATGCGGTAATAAGCGTGTGTGTGGTTGTGCGTGTGTGAGAGAAAGAGAGAGAGGGAGGGAGGGAGACAGAGAGAGAGAGTGGGTGGTGGTTGAAAATAACAGAGGAACCTTAAGGCGCCTAATTATTCAGAAAGGTTAAAGGTGATGACCTTGACATTTTGGAAGTTCAAAGGCAGACACTTATGTTTTTCTTGCTAAAGAGTTTAAAAATTATTTTTTTTTGGTCATGCCTCCCTCCGCTTCCAATTCTCGATTTTTTGAATTATCGGCTTTTCCTGACTTATTTGGGCACTTTTGCCTTCCCTGCGCGCGAGCGTAGCGAGAGCCGCTTCGTCCTATTCAAAAAAGGCAAATTCTTTTCTCACTCCTCGCCTTTATTGCACATTGCGGAAATCTCTTTTTCACCCACCAGAAGGTGTATAATATAACCCAATTAAGCTGTTTAGAACCTCGGGTTTTATGGTGTTGTCTAGACAGTTCAAGGTTTTGTAAACAGCCCAGCCAGGTCACGCAAGATAAAGCGCGGCGAGGCGCGGAGCGGACCTCCGCCGGTGCCGGCCCCCGCGCAGGGCCCGCCGCGGCCGGGGCACCGGGCTGCGCACCCCGCTCCCGGCCCAGCTCCGCGCTCCGCTCGCCCTGCCCAAGGATGATTTTTCAGAGCTCCATCCCTCTGCCTCCAAAGCTTTTTTTTTTTCCTTTTTTTTTTTTATTTTTTCCCCCGCTAGTGCCAATTGTTTATAGCTCCCTCTTGTCTGACTCGCTCCGAGCCCTCCGTCTTTCTGCCTTACCCTTCACTAACAAGTAAACAGTCATTGGCGTTGGGAATTCTGGGCTTACTGGGAGCCTGACGAGTTAAAAAAAAAGGGGGAAAAAAAGCCTTTTTCGTTGCTTACAGCAATTGTAGTACCATCAGAAGTGATGGGCTGCAGACAGCCATGTTGGCTCTGCCTCACAGCGAACAGGGAAGGTTGCACATACCTACAAAGGCAGAGTTAGACATCTAAACTATTATTTATTTAAAATGCATTTAAAATAACCCGACTAGGCTTCCTCCCGTTATTATTTAGCTGAACTTGGCTCTAGCCCGGGAAACGCTAGGATCCTTCGGAGATGGAAATCCATACAGTGCACGGAAGTTATAACCTTAACTTTACTAGAAACCATTTATTCACATGAAAAAGACAGTGGCCCATGCTTTTGGATGACAATAGAAACATATATATATATATTTTATATATAGCGAACGTACATTTACCATCTCTTAAATAAACCGCATTCACTTAAAGGGAGGAAAGTGTTATCCTAGCTCAAAAGCAACAACACAGCCCCCCCCGAACTCAATGAATTGTAAGCAAAAACTACCAGACACACTGCAGGTCCATTGCTGGTACTGTGGGAGAGGAATAAAAAGCACCTTTGGCGAGAAACACTTGAGAGTGGACAGTTGGATTTACCCTAGTTTTCCCTTATCAGGAATCTGCTCCGCCAAGCCCCGAAATCTCCAGTGGCCATTCAGTGTATGGAGTTGCACATGAAAATGAAACTTTGAGTTCCGCAGGGTGGATGTGTCACGTAAACCAATTTATTTTTGCATTCAGATGGCAGGTCAGAGGGACCGAGATTTGTTTTTCTTCTTTCTTCCTTTTCTCTTTCACTTTTTAAATTTTTTTAATTTTTTTTCCTTTCTTTTTTTTTTTTTTTTCCTCAAAACAAGGGATTCCCAGTGAAATATTGGAGTCGATCTCTGTTCAGTTTCTTTTCTTTCATCCTTCGATTCTGGAACCAGATTTTAACTTGCCGGTCGGTGAGGTTGAGCATTCTGGACAACTGCAGTCTTTTCTCTTTGTTTATGTACACGTTGAAGAAAAACTCCCGTTCCAGTTCTCTTATCTGATATTTGGTATAGGGACACCTCTTTTTCCTTGATCGCTGGGGAATTGCTGAAATTCAAGAGAGAAGAAACTGATTTATGCTGCTGCTACGAACACGCTCAGCTAGGAAGAGATCAGAGACTTTGTCAACATCCCATTGCCTGGAAAGCAGCCCTCTAGCAGTTCAAAAAAATATTCCTGGGGCTTTTACTTTCTGGGCGACTTAGCAAAAAAGAGAATATTTCCCAACTTCTCCTTAAAAGAGAGCACTTCGAGCAATACAGAGAGATATTTAAATGGGCTGGAAAAATTCCAAGTTTCTCAAACTCCTCTCACCCACCCACCCACCCACCCCCCCCGCCCCAAACAAACTAAGATCTTAAGCTCTAAATCGAAGGCAGCTCTGAGCACTACCTGTGAAATCTCCCCATCTTCCCCCCCCAAATCAACAATTTAATAACAATTAATATCCTCTTCCAAGAATACCTTAAGCCCACCTAAATTGGTTTCCTATCGTAAACACGCTTTACAACGGTAAAGGAAATCTTATAGGATATATAAAATCCTTTGGATGCTTATAAAATTGCACATAAAATGCGGCTTGACAAAGTGTTGGCCTTGTACTCTTGCCCCCAATTTACTACTGATACCTACCTGAACTGTTGCTCTTCTCTGCAACAGCCTCACCAGAAGGGGAATCGGCGCTGTTTGCTGGTGTCACTTTCTTCTCTTGGCTGGAAGGT
Organism: Larus michahellis; assembly: GCF_964199755.1. Taxonomy (NCBI): domain Eukaryota; kingdom Metazoa; phylum Chordata; class Aves; order Charadriiformes; family Laridae; genus Larus; species Larus michahellis. Next base: position 33,971,437 of record NC_133902.1, read on the forward strand.
GTTTTACTACAAGTGCTGTTCTGGGCTTTCAAGTCGCCCTTCTCCGCGTCCCCCTCGCCCTCGGAGTGCTGCTGGTACGGGGGTCCGGGGGCTGTCTCGTAAAACTGGTCGAAGCCTTGCGGCAGGATGCCGTTCCTCCCCACCGAGCTGTAGAAGTTGGAGGCGGCGGGAGACGGTCCGTGGTGGCCGCAGACAGGGTCCGTTTTGAATAACATTTCCGTCCTCCTGTTCGCAGGCTGCAGAAAGTCTCTGTGCATCACCTCTTCAGCTGAGTAATAAGGAGCATAACTGCCCCTATACTGCCATTTGCTGCGCTCTAATCCGTATTCCCTGAATGCTACTTCGCGCACAGGTTGGACATGAGGTAAATTAGAAGAATAAGGAAAAGTCATTTGACAAGACGAGGATTGCGACAAAAAAGAGGGTTTCGTCGAGAAATCTGAGGGTGAGACGTAATAAGCGCACCCTGGCAGATACATATTGGATGTGCCGTGACTGCAATCGTCAAACTCAGTCATGTCTTCCTTTTTGCGATTGCAAGCAACCAGGAGGCTTCAATGCATTGAACAAGATCCATCTATTGCACAAGAGGGTTTGGACAGGATCAACTAAGAAAAAATCCCCACCGTGTGCTGACGTGCAATTCATCTTGATTGATTCTAGTGGTAATTATGTCACGTGACGCGATGTAGAAATGTCCTTATATCTATATCAGCCCCTCGGAAAGGCTCCTAAGATCTCTCCAAAGAGCCCTCCCAGCACGGAGAGCCGAGCGCAGCGTTTGTACAAATATAGACGGTTTTTCCCCCCCGCACACCCCCTCATCTTTCCACCGGGCGATGAGATACACGTAGGTGGTGCGGTAATCACCTGGGGCCGCGCCGCCCGGGCAGGCGCCTGCCCACCGCCGGAGCCGGGCGCGGAGCCCCGCGGAGGGCAGCCCCCCGCCCGCATCGCATCGCACCGCATCGCCGCCCCAGCCCGGGCTCCCGCGGGCGACGAGGTGCGGGGGTGGGGGGGGGGTGGTGGGTTACACAGCCGCCCCCGGGGAAGGTAGCCCTCCCAGCCGGGCACCCGCCGCTGGGAAACGTGATCGCTCCTCGTTAGAGGGAGCGATGTTGGCTGGCCGCCGCGCAGGCAGGGGATGAGCGGGGGTGATGGTTCACTCAGGAAAGCGAAGTCCCATTCACGCGTACCGGTGCATCTGCCCGCCCGGCTCCAGCAATCCACAGTTGGCATCCAAACCCGTCACGCAATTTCAAAGCCCGAGTCCCGATCACCTCGCTTTTCCCTCGCTTATAAGCCCAAACACTGAGCGCTTGTCTCAGGGCGCCAGAGACAAACTGAACTGAGAAACAAGCAAACAGAACATCTCTCAGTAGCCGGTTTTATGAAAGGGAGACACTTTCGGGCTCTTATGGAAAGCAAAGGGCTAGGGCAGGAATAGAAGTCCACCAAGCACGGTTTCCTTGGGAAGCAGAGCAGCACACAAAGTGACCTCTGTTCCCGTGTCTCCAACTCCCACCAAAATGTTCATTTTCATTGGAAGGGAACAGCAGGGTTGGGAGCGGGAGACACGCACAACACCCGCCAGCCCCGCGGCCGCCCTGCCTTCGAGGGCTCATTTTTTGCCAATTTTCTTTTTCTCCTTGAAATATGATTTTACATAGACGAGCACAAACCAGGTCACAAAGGCTGAAAAGAGAATAAACAATACGCGCCAGCAACAGCCCTATGCTCGACCAATTCCTCATTCCAGAAGCGTTTGCCAGCTCTCTATGGGAATGCCTTTTTCCGTCACTGTACAACATAGCCAGAGTAGCCTCGCCACATGCCGCTCTCCAAATAAACCCGAAATCTGGGCGAGCTCTCCACGCCGAGCAGGGTCGCCCCCTGGCCACCCAGACAACCCCCGGGCGCTCCGGCCAGGCGGCAGGCCCCGCATCGCCTCCAAAAAGGCAACCTCCAAATCCCACAGCACGCAGAGAGCCCGGCAGGTAGGGAACCGGCCCCAAAGACCCGCGGGCAAGTGGGGGGAAGGCCCGGGGGGCTCCCGGCTCTGCGAGGCGGCGGTGCCCGCGGAAGACTCAGCCAGGCGCCTCCTGCGCGCCCCCGGCTCCGCGCTGCGGAGCGGCTCCGGGGGCGGGAGCCCCCCAGCCCGGGCTGCGCCCCGCACCCTGCCCCCCGCCCCGCCGCCACCGGCACGGCCCCTCCTGCCTCCCCCGGCCCCCCAGAGCAGGCGAGGGCTGCCCAAGGGGCTTCCGCACCGCACCGCAGCTTGCCCTTTCTAGAAATCAAAAGACCAAAGCCAGGCAGATAAGATGAAACTCATTCCTTTTTTTTTTTCCTCCTCTTTCTTTCCTTTTTTCTTTTCTTTGTACAGTATGGTATTTTTTGCCTTGGTGCCTTGCTCGCGAACCACCTCAAACGCCACACATTGCTCTCAGTAGATAGACTCCCGCAAGGTATCACCAGAAATCAAGGCACAAAACCACGATTCCCTCCCTTTATCGGTAACTTTCGACCCTTCTCGATTCTGCTGCAACACATGAACAACCTCCTAAAAATGATGCCTGCGCAGTTAAAATGGCTCCTGTGTCACTTACCACCCTGAGCTTGCAGCAGAGCAGGGCAGGGATCCGTTTGGATTGTGCCCCCAGGTTTCTGATCGCCTATCTCATCAGGAGAGATGGCTCTGGGAACCTATGGAGCTTCATTTTCTTTACCGTTCAGACAACTAATTACACCTTAGCCAGAATCCTTCACCTTTCTTTCGATGCAGCAAGCCTAGCATCAATTAAATTTTGGCGCAGGAGCCAACCGGTTTCAACTAATTCAAGTTCAAAGACATGGCGACGATTTGTTAATACGAAAACAGCCCTTTTAGGAAACAGTCCCTTAAAAAGCGATCTAATTTGGGAAATGTGAGACCAACATCGCAGCAGAGACCTCGCTGGAATAAGGCAGAGCTGGGGGTCCCCGCCTGCCAGAGCATTTTCACCCTGGGGTCCGTTCCCAGCCCAGCTCGGAGCATTACCTATCCCCCCACTCCTTTTTTTTTTCTTTTTTCTTTTTCCTTTTTTTTTTTTAATCTCCTTACGCAGATTAAATAGCATCGAAACATAAATGCACATCATGTACACAGTCAGGCGAATACTTTACCGTTAGGCGTCTTGAAACATCTGCAACCGTTGCCTGGAATTACCAAGTATTCGGGTCCAAGTGACATTTCCAAAAGCCCTCCGTGGAAATTAAGGCGACTTGCATAACATTCAGGCTTAAAAATATACCCGGTCCGGCTGGAGAAGATGCGGTATTTTTGTGCCACCCAAGATAAGACACTAACTTGACCTTAACTTTGTTATGGCGCCCCTAGTATCTGGAGAACGTGAACAGACACTGTCTGGCAGCTCTCGTAAAAACCGACTGGAGAAGAGATTCTGAGTCATTTCATTTATTGCCACTACAGTTCTGCAAGAAAGCTTTTCCTCCCTGCCAAACTTTAATTATTTATGCTCTTTTAGGAAGCACAAAGGCATCCAGAGCCATTCCCAACAAGCCGAGTTGCGTTTGCAGCCTTATCAAACGAGGAGGAATGGAGAGCCCCCCCTCGGAAGGGCTTTATCACGTTTAGGCTGCGGTCGGAATGCAAAGATAAGATGTTTATGTTGGCGTAAATAAAGGGATGGATGGTCGCCTGCATGCTGGGGGGGGACGCGGGCGTGGGCGCAGCAAGCGGGTGCCCGCTGCTCCCCCCCCCCAAAACCTCCTCGCACCCCTCCATGCACCCACAAAGCCGGGGCAGGGGGGCGAAATACAGCTGGAAGGAGACCCGAAATAATCCAGCCGGAGGGCGTGGGGGTACATCCACCTCACCCGGGTGCATCTCCCGCACGCCCACCCGGCGTGCCTCACACGCGTGTGCGCACATGTGCCCATAGGGCGGCTCAGGCGGGTGTGGGCAGGCAGGGGCGCGCAAGGCAGATCCGCGCAAGGCAGATCCGCGCAAGAGAGATTTGCGCAGGGCAGGGGCGCGCCCCGTCCCCGCAGCTCTGCCACACGCGTGTGTGCCTCCCCACAAGCCCGCAACGGCTGTCGTCGCCCGCTGCTTGAGAGGAAGAGCTGAAACCTGCAGCATGGGCACGCGTGAAATCCCGCACCATTTTCTCCCGCCTGTGTGTCTAAAGCGCCGTGCGCGCCCGCAAATCTGTGCGCCTGTGTCTGCGCACACAGGGTTACACACAACAGGCGCTGCCGAAATCAGCGCATCTATCTATGTACGGGCACATACGCACATACCTATCGCACGTACTTTGGCATCATATCTCAATTTAGATCCTACCTCCTCTGTTTGTTTTTTTTCTCCTTTCGTGGGCGATTTGGACTAGAAGCTTTACCACAAGCCATCGTCGTGCATCAGACACGTTTAATAAATAATCCATTGCCTTGCACATCTTTTCACCCGAGATTCCTCTTCGGATTTCACATCACCCGTGTAATAAAGGGACTGGTTGTAATGGGGCGGGTTAGGACAGGGAAGGACGGCATAAAGGGTCCATTTCTCATGGACTGTAGCCGGCTGAATAGTATTCCAGGAGGGAATAAGAAAAGGGGCTTTATCTAGTTTTTGCTTTTCTCCTGGCTTGCATCATTGGTGTTGCTTCTAGTTTTTTTAATTAGGGAAATGCTACTGAATTAAGCGACTTTTATTGTCCGCAATGCGCCAGCTCCCAGCAGAGGGGCTGAATGCCTGGAAGATTTGGAGGGACCCAGGGGTGGTGCCTCTGGCTGTAGGTGGCTAGGTGTGCATCTCCCCCCCTCTCTCCCTCCCTCCCTCCCTCCCTCCCTCGGGGAGCTCTCGCCCGGCGCTGCTTCACCCCCGCTGTTCCACTGGCAGAGTCACCCCGCCATGAGCGAGGTAGGTTTTTTGTCTGCTTTGGGCAATGCGGTGAGAGTGGCCATTCTGGACGGCGAGAAATGCGCCCCCAAGTTGGGCTGTTTTTCCTTCTCCCTCCCGAAACACCACCCGAGCGTTACCTTTGGGGGCTCTCTGGAAAGCTTTCGGGAAGATGGCTGTATTTCTGCCCTCCTAGAAATCCGGCTTTTACCTCCAAAATCATCTGGACCACAGTGCCCTTGCGAGCAGTACTTGCAAGCAAAGGAGTGGGGTAGGAGCAAAGTTCAAATATGCCTCTTTATGAAATAATGAGTTTATTGCCTTCAGGAAGGCAATAGCCCCATGTAAATAGGCAGCTGCTTTGTGCCGTTCCTTGTGGTTGTTTAGCCTTGTTGCATACGCCCCGACCAACCATATCTGAGCCTACTTTATATACCAGAAAATAACGCAGGCTCCGCCAGCGTAATTATTATTACTGTTGGGAGAGGCAACCGAAGGCTTTGCGTGTGGAAACGCCTCTTCATTAGAAACAGATTTAGGTGGTAATTGCAGCCAAAAGGCGTTTTAATCCGGACCTAAAATTCCGTGAGAATTTTATTTATTTTTTTATGTTCTGAAGTATCAGACCAAGGCAATATCTCGCATTTCCCCTGGCTCTGCAGCTCCGGCCAGCCCCGGGTGCTCTGGTGCTGCAGAGGCCGGCTGGAGGCTCCCGGCAGAGAAAGCCTGTCAGCAAGATGCGGGGAAAATCGATTTCATTCTCCTCCTAAAACAATAATCAAACGGCTTGGGCAAGGCTCCCAGCCCCTCTGCTTGGGTTATCCTCTGAGGTTTGTATCTGGGCAAAAAACCGAAAGCGTCCCCCCCTTTCCCTCATAAAACCTCTGCGGAAACAGCCATGGGGACGGGTCTCAACAAAATAATCAAACCCACCAAGGCCTGCGGGCTTTTCCCTCTCCTGTGCCTACAGCACCTCGGGGTGAGGGGAGGGTGGTCCCGGCTCCCCCCAGTTCGGGCCCCTGCCCCGGCCCCGGCCCCAGCCCGCCGCGGCCTCGGCACCGCCCGCTTTCCTCCGCCTGTTTGTTTGGGGCTGCGCTTGGACAAGGCCAAAGTCAGCGGCGCTGGAAGGGCAGGGCCTGGGCCGGCCACCTGGGGCGTCACCGGCGGCGGCGGCGCCGCCCGCACCGGCTCTGCCGCCGCGGGACCCCGCGCTCCCCCAGGGCCCGGCTGGCGGGCGGCGGGGGAAGGGGAAGAGGATGGAGGGGCGCTTCTTCCCGGGAGGGGAACCTCTCTCCGGTGCCCAGGGAACAGCCCCGGGGGCGGCGGCATCCCCCCGCTCTTTCCCGGCGGGCGGGCAGGCAGGGCTCCCCCACCGCCCGCGCCCCTGCCGTCGGGGCGGGCAGCCGCAAGCGGAGCGGCCGCCGCCGCCGCGGAGCCAGCGCGCAGGTTACGCGCGGGCCTTGCGCGGGTGTCACGTGCCCTCTCCGCCGGGCTGCGGCCGGATCTGCAGATCCGAGCGGGGGGTGGGAAGAAAGGAAAAAAAAAAAAAGGGAAAGAAAAAGAAGAAAGAAAAAAAAAGGTTTATTTGTTAACCACTTTCCCCCATCGCTGCTCGAGCAGGTTACTCCAAACCACAAAACAAGCCGGCGCCGCAGGCTCGCCCCGGCGTGCAGGGCAGCAGATGAAGGGAGCAGCCGGGACTCACAGAGCTGACGTCTTTACTAGGCGTTTTTTCCTTTATTTTGCTGCAAAATGGTGTTTACATACAGATAAAAGAAATCGATTTTAGTTTAGCACCGCTCGTTCTCCGGGGAAAGAGGGGGTAAGAAGCAGGAGAAAATCTATATAAAAGGAGTAAGAAAGGTAAAAAAAGCTGATAATACAGGTTTCCGTGCTGGTCCGGCTTGTCTTCTTCGTTTTGGGTAGGAACTCAGCGCTTGCCAATTTACGCAGGGATCCTACGCGTTTCGAGAACTTGGTTTAAATGGTAAACACACAGGGTCCCCGCGTTGCGCTCGCGAATACGCTCTACTCTAGGGGTGAACACTCCGGGCACAAGTTCATGCAGGAACGGGCGGACTCTGCTCTAGTACATAGAAAGCGCCTGCTCTCGCATTACTACTCTTTTCTTTTTCATCCGCCGGTTCTGAAACCAAATTTTAACTTGCTGATCGCTTAAATTCAGTCTGTTTGATAGTTCTTTCCTCTTCTGTCGGTTAATAAACTCATTGAGGAGAAACTCGTTTTCCAATTCAGCAATTTGTTGTTTTGTGTAAGGTTTCCGTTTCTTTCTTGATCTCCCCTGGGTGGGGCACCAAGGCAAACCTACAACAAACACGTCGATAATTTAGTGGATCAGGTCTGGGTATTAAAAGAGAATATACAAAAAAACCGCAAGATAAGAGGGCTAAACTAGGTCGGCAAATCGGGCAAAGCACATCTGACACCACAATTTCTATCTACCTCCGACTCGGATTAAGCGATTATCGCTCCGAACGGTTTACAGGGGGGTTACAAAGCAATTACAGGCAACTCTTAGAAAGCAAGTATCGCTAGGTCGCCTCTAACTAAAGCGAGATATTTAAGGCATACCATCCTGCACTGAAGGTCTGAGGCATGACTGGACTGCTGCGGGCTGAACTGTCAGGTTCAAGTTGACGGAATTCTTGATGTCCTCCTTTAAGCTGGAAGTGCAGGAATTCACTTCAAAAAGAGCAGCCGAGCCATGCAAACTTCTCTGCAGGCTCGAGTGGTCATACTTTACGGGCTTTATGTTGGCTGCGTGAGTAACAGTTGGGTCATTTGCAAAAGGTTGCCTCTGCCTGCATCTCTCCTCTTGTTTGGAGCTCGCATCGTGGGCGTAATATTTATTGTTGTCTTCCAGGCACTCTTTGTTGCCGTTGGAGCTGATGTTGATTGGAACGGAGCCGGGGAGGTAAGGCTGCGCCGCGCCGCTGAACGCGTGGCTCTGCGGCTGGGCTGCGCACGAACTTGAGCAAGTCCAGGGGATCGAGCTCCGGGGGTAGGAAATGGTGGGCAGAGCCGCCAATTGACTGCCATTCGCCCGCAAATTAGGAAAATAAAAGGAATCTGGAGATTGCAAGTTCAGGAGAGAACCAACGTAGCCAGATCTGTAGAGACTGCGATCACACATTTCCAACAAAGGACTTCAGCTGTTCTTACAGCAGTATTTAGTTACAACAGGGAATAAGCGGAAAGCCTGAAACGATTGGACGAAACTTTGCAGACAGGTTCTTCAAAGCCGGTAATTTCAGCACCGCCTCCAGCCACTGAGCCACAGAGTCCCCCCTCTTTTTTTTTTTTTTTTGCTTCTTCCCTTTTTTCCCCCCCTTTTAAAAAGTCTTATGATAACACTTGAAATATGAAAATACCGAGCTCGCAAGGGGGAGGGGAAAACATGGTCTCCGCTTCTATAAAAGTGGCCAGGGCTGGCTGGTAAAGCCGCGGCGCTAGCGGAAAGATGAGGGGAAAACAAACATCTGCGGAGTTGCCGAGGGGACAGGGCAGCCCCGGGCGCAGCCCCCGGCACGGCGGTGCCCCCCGTCTGGCAGCACCCCCAGGGCCAGCAGCTTCCGGGGCGACAACTATACCCACGATAAGAGTGTTCACCGCAGGCTGGGAATAACCTACCACTGCCCCTTTCCACTACGGGGAAGGAGATGTGGCTGTTTAGGGCACACGAATATATTTCTGCCCCTGTACAGACGAGTACACCTTGTGAGTGCCCAGAACACGTATTTTGGCCGTTTTATATATGCGTTTGTTTTAATTGCGAGCAACATGATATGCATCTGCATATGTTTGCAATTAAAATCTTAATTGATCGGATATTACCAGGATCGTCATTCTGGTACACTAATGTGTATTCTCTCAGGTCCCCACGTCTGCCCTTTTTACCCCTTTTACCTTTCATCCTCACTCCGAAGCGAAGGCAAGTTTTTAAACAACGCTTCTAAAACTCGGGTTTTATTTTGTCTGTAAAATACAATCAAACAAACATCATCAAACCCAGAATAACAGCAGCAACAACAAAGAATCACTTGAGCAAGCCGCCGAGATAGGAAACAAACAAATAAATAAATAAATAAACCCGAGCGACTGCAAGAAAGAAAATGCCCGGGTCTGCTGTGCAGCAGAGAGTGCAGCGGTGGGCAGAGGAGAGTGAGCCTCAGCTGGGTACCCCGCCGCTGTCTCCCAAATTGGGTAGGAGGATTTTTTTCTCCCCTGACAAGAAAATTATCCCTTACTGTGTTATTTTGGTGGCTTATACGTATTTTTACATTTTTGAGAAATCAAACGAGAGCTCCGTTATCCCGTTATCGCTCCCATTTCCCCCGTAGCACCGGAGTAAGCACGAATGAACTCATAACTGAGAGCATCCTCACGGGAGGTTGCTCGTGTCCTTCTCCAAACCGTACGGGTCGGGACAAGCGTACTTCCCACGGAGGCGAGCCGAGGCCCCCTGTGCTGCACCCAAAGACACCATATTCCCTATAAGAAAACCCACAACGGACCAAGGGGCTGAAGGTGCGGGGAGGAGCACCCCGCTAGAGCCCAGCCGAGCCCCGCCGCGGCCGCGGGCACTGGGCTCCCAGAGCGCTGCCGCCCCCGCCGCCCCACGGGGGACTTTGGAGGCCCATCCGTCACCGGACCGGGCGTTTCTGTCCTCGGCCTCTTCTCCAAGAGGATCTGCATTGGTCTGAGCCAGCCCAGCTTCAAGAAGTGCCTTAATGCCCGGGCTTGGCCACTTTTCATTACCTCTGTTCAAAACTCGAACCTAGTTAACAGGTAGGGTTAATTTTCCCCGTTATTGTCCTGTTAATCATAGTTTTAATCTTGGTTTTATTTCTACGCCGAGATCAGAGACGCTGCCCCTCTTGACATTTTCCTAATCAAATTCATCTTTCTGCTTAATGGGAAATTGGGGTAAATTCTGCAGTAATTTCATTGCCCTGGAAGAAATCTTTAACTGATTGCTCTCTCCTAGACCACACAGGACCACACAAGCACCGCTGGAGGATATTACTGACCACTGCCTTTAATTTTTATTGTTTGAGTTATGTCTAGCAATTGAATCTCCCTCTTATTAGCTTACTTGTTTTCTGATTTTTTTTTTCTCCCCAAGAGGATGGGTAATAGTTTCTTTTCATAATCGCCTTTTTCAGCTGACTCTGATTTTCGGTTCTCGGAAGACAGAAGGAACATTTTGTGTTCAAAGACTATATTTTTTGCCCGCAATAAACACAAGGAATGGATGTGAGTTCCCAGTTACCGGAAAGAAAGGTGACACTTCAAACTAACTTTTATGGGGTTAGAGAAAACAGAGCTTTCAATTAATGCTCAACTCATCTGTAATTGCTAATTAATACCGTGAAAAAAAATATGAAAAGCTAAATCTGGCGTAGCTGGAGACACTCACAGCTGCGGAAAGCGATGTTTATGTTTAAATCTGTAGGGAAAAGAACTGACAGAAACATCTTGTTCCCGGGGCGGTGGGCCCTTACCGCGGTGCGGAGAGCCTTGGACGGACTTGCGCTGGTTTTTCCAGCCACAGCCGGCTTCTGGTTTGGGGGGCGGCGTTTTAATGCCGCGGGTGTCCCCCTGCCTGTGTCTGTACAGGAAATGTCACCGCTGAGGAACAGAGCGACCCGGAGGGCTGCTTTCACACGCTCCTTTCCGCTCTTTTTTTTTTTTTCTTTTCCTAAAAAGGCAACCGGATCGGCCTGAACATCAGAGCTGACCACACGCTATAATTTCACTGGCATATTCTTACAGTTTACAGATGAAAGTTGCTCTGCGTGTGACCGAGTAGTCTCCCTCGCTCGTTTATCACTGGGAAACGCGGCTCCTGAAGCGAGGGGAAGGCTTCCCCTGCCTATGCCGGGGGTTGTCCAGGAGATGGCAGGATTGCCTCAGACATGGCTGGGAATTCGCGCTGCCTGACAGGAGCCAAGCTCCATGGTAGCCGCGGGGCAGGCGAGCCGGCCGGCCTGCAATGCATCATTGTGCCACCGCGCATTTGCAATTCACTTTGTCGAGGTACATATTAATTATCTGTAATAACGCGGGCTATATTTCAGGCGAATCGTTATGCCTTTTTCTTTAAACACGGATGGCTGCGACCGGCCGCGGCTGTGAGTTGGGCGGCGACGGCCCGGATCCGCGCCCGCGGGAGGGAAGCGCGGAGCGCCGGGGCCCGTCCGCGCCCGTGCGCGCTGCGGAGAGCCCAGGCTGTGGGCACGGGGATTTTGAATAACCCCCGTCAATGCCCCAGTTCCAGGCTCTGGAAACCCTTTTAATCTGCACTGGTAATTGGACGGGATGATGCGCCCCGGCCCGCGGCCGCGGCCTCGCCTTCTCCTGGCTGTAGCTGCTGGTTTCTTAATGTTTCTGCACGTTGTTACGAAATTAAAAGGCAACTCCTCTCCATCTGGTACCCATTTGCCAGCCAGTTCGGGTTTCCTCCTGCCCTGGGAAAGGGCGTTTTGGCCGTGGCAAAGCTGCGTCTTCTGAGAGCCTGGAGACCGGCGAAGCCAAAGGTTAAACCTGGAAAGGAGGGAAGGGAACAGCCCGCGACGGCTCCGCGACCAGGAAAGACAACAGCTCTGGCGGTGCCCGGCCTTCCCTCCGCGGGGGGACTCGTTGGGAGGAAAAATTTCTCCAGAATTAATAGGACCGAAGTATGTGTGGATGGGAGCGGGGGGGAGGTGCCAAGGGGCGGGGGGAGAAAAGAAGAATTTTAAACATTCCAAGAAAACAAGGCTGCATCAGCAGAGAGGGCTGTTCCAGGTACCTAAATGATATGTCCCACAAGTCTCCTCTTTTCCCAGAACCGAACAGAAATGCACTTTGCGATAAAATCTGAAATGCTCCGACGTGGGCTCTTTTCATCCGTTGAGGGGAAAATTAAACGCCTCAAAAGCCATGAACGTGCAAGCGGAAGAGAAAGGGGAAGGAAGAGGGCGGAGGAGGCGGAAGATAACCCCCCGCTGGAGCCAGCCGGTTGCGGAGCGAAAGGAGCGGGGGACGCCCCGGGGCCCGTCGCCCCCGCCGCCGCGGAGCCCCGGCAAGTGCCGGGCCGGCTCGGAGCAGGGGAGGGGGGAACAAAGGAGCGCTGGGGCTACCCTCGGCCGCCGGGTGCCGGGCAGGCAAAGCCGGGATCCGGGGCGTGAGAGGAAAGACAAACTCTCCCCTGCCTCCCACCCGGGGAATTTCTCGCCAGCAACGTTTCTTTCTCCCCAAACCCCCTTGCCCAGCAGCAAAGTGCTCTCCGATACGCCTTTCCCTCCTTTAACGCGCCTCGCATCGTATCTACCTCTCCTTTCCCAAAAACCGCGTCCTTTATAAGTGGCCCTGGGAAGATCCCAGGCAAACCCGGAGCCGGCGAAAAGCCCTGCTGCAAAAAAAAAAAAAAGAAGGCGAATTTCTTCCTCTCTTTTTATATATATCGAAAAGAAATCGTTTTATTAAAGACGGTTCAGGAACAGTTTGGCAACATCGTTAACAGCTTGGAAGTTCAGCCCGTATTTCCAACACAAAGTAAAAGCAGACTTTGAGACAACAAGAAGAAAAAGATATGGTTTATGGACAAATAGTCTTACCGTATGTCTTACCCACATACACTGGTAATCAAAGTGTTTAGAGCAATAGTATATTATAATAAATAATACTAGTTCGGAACACACACATTTTAATAATTAGACGAGGCACATTAACAGAGAGGATACCGCTTCTCTCTCCTAGTAGTTGACTAGCGTGTCTGATCACCCTGTGTATATCATAACATGCACACTAGGTTTAAAATAATAAAAAAATCGACAAAATCCTAGCCTTTCGGCCTGTATAAATTATGGCATCCTTTGAAATTCCTTATTTATTGCTTCTGTCATTAACACCCGTTTATTTTTGTAAATTAAAAGTTAGCGGTGAACTTCACTTCTCCGACCAGGATTTGGTTTTGGTTTTTCCTTTTTTTTTTTTTTTTTAGCGCCGTGGCGGGAGGAAGGAGCAGAGTCTTGTGCTTGTCCGGACACACAGGTTAGAGCGGGCATTTTACACAAGCTCTACGCAGGTTTATACACACCTCTGCGGTGGCAGCCTGTCCCCTGGCCGCAGGACGAGCCAGCCGGCCCATCAGTCCCCCCGAAAGAGCGTCCTCCCGCCGTGCCCCGACCCGCGGTTCCTCCGCGGAGCGCCCAGCCGCGCAGCGCCCGCCCGGGCCCAAGCACCCCTTGCCGGGAACCGCCGGCTCCTTTCTTTTTTCAATCGGGGAATATAAAATCCTTCCACTGAAAACAAAACCGCAGAAAAAAAAACCCCAAAACAAACAAAAATAAGCCCAAAACAACCCCCCAGAAAAAAACAACCCAAAAAACCAAACCTGCGGAAGCGGGGAGCGAGGTGGGAAGTGCCTGGGACCGTGCTTTGCGCCCCGCAGCAGCTCGGAGAGATTCTCCCTCCCTCGAAAAAGCAATTAAAAATCCAGCTGCAGACGTTACCCCTCCACACAACTCGCAATTCTCTCCGGGTCCCCGTGGGGTCGGCGGGATTTGGCAGCAGCCACGGGTCCGGACTCCGGCTTTCTTGCATTTTCCGATTGATTATTTTTTTTTTTTTCACTCGGCGTGTTTGGAAGTTTACGATACCAAATCAAAACTGACACTTTTTGGCACTGGTTGTTGTTCAGAGAAAAAAAAAATTACACAAAACCCCCCAAAGAGTTAAGTATTTAAGAAAGTTATAACTGTAACCGTTCAACATATTTAAATTCGTTTATACTGGCCTAGAGGGAAGAACAGAAAATATAATTAATATTAATATTATTATTATTTTCAAAAGGAAGAAACAGAACTATAATTCAAGATTTGTCAGCACTTCCTTCCACTGAGAGAAAAACGCTGACTTTCATGGAAAACAATTCCCGAAATTTCGCCACCGCTGGAAGGAGAAAAAAAAAATTAAATATATTTTCAAGTCTTTCCAAAAGTCTTTAGCTGGTCGTAAATTGAGTTTATAATATCCATCACTGTCCGCAACTAATAGATCAAGATACGTTGTCTTTCAGTTTGGAGACTATTTTCTTATCCTTCACCCTCCTGTTCTGAAACCAAATGGTAACTTGTCTCTCAGACAGGTTTGTGGCTGCGGATATCCTTCGCCTCTTGTCCTTGTTAATGAACTTGTTAATGGCATATTCATTCTCGAGTTCTTTAAGCTGCAGTTTTGTGTACGGCACTCGCTTCTTTCTCCCACGCCGGTAGACACACATATCGGGCTGGTTTAGTGCAACGTCCCCTATTGTAAAAGACATTATGTGAAAAATTAGAATTTTATTACAGGCGTTTAAAGCTTAACCGATACTTGTTGGACACTGGTTTTCACGGGCAAATAAATAATGCCGGCTTGTTTACAGTTTATTATTATTTACACTGCCACATTATTTGCACGTTAGTAAAGCACCGAAAACTTGATGGACTGTCATCACTTTTCAGGCATGCATCGCTAGCGAGCATGCAGGACGGCGGGGGCATCGGCTGGGGGGGCCGAGAGCAGGTCGGTCCTGGCAGCGCACACACAGAAATCGCTTTGGGGTGTGTGTGTGTGTTTTTCCCCGGGTTTGTTTGCATGTGGTTTGTGCCTCTGTGCCCTCACTACTCGCAGCCTCTTAAGCGCTCTGGGGCCGGGTCAGTCGCCAGCCGGAGAGGCGGAGGAGGGCAAGCCTTCGAGCCATCGTCCTGCAAACTGCAAACGCGAATACAAACCCGGGCACCGAGGGAAGCAGCAGGAGAAGGAGCCCGAGGCCGCCGGCGGAACGGGGGTCCGGGGCCCTGGCGCTGGCTGGCGGGGGGTGGCTCTTGGGGTCACTCCCGCGGGGTGGAAAGCAGAGGGTGAAGTTTCCTCGGGGGTAGGTGTAGGGGAGGGGGGGTAGGGAAAAAGGAAAATCCACAGTCCCCCCCCTCTCTCTCCGCTCTGTGCGTGTCTGTGCAGCGTGTCCACCTCGGCAGGCCGCCCCTGCAGCCCGGGGGGCGGGGGAGGGGACGGGCAGGCGGAGGAGGCGCGGGGGGGGGGGGGGGGGATTCAGCTCAGACCATTTCTCTCCCTCTCGTACCTGGAAAGGACGATTTCCAAAAGTGTGAGCTCTGTGTCTGATCTTTGGCACAGTAAACCTGACTATTCCAGCCATTAGCCAGAGTCCAAGACTGATAGCCCTCCATTGATATGTATGTTTCATGTCTCGGTTCCCCAGAGCCAAACGTTGAGACCATGTCTATGTACCCAGGAACGTGCTGGTAGGGGGTTGTATAGCCCTGGTAGAAGGACACTTCCTTCGCCCTGGAGGAGACTTCATTGGCGGGGACACTCGTGCTGGTCAGACTGGAGACGTCCATGTACTTTTCCACGGGAAAGCCGCCAATGGAGGCATGGGGGGGAGACTTCAGGGCGTTTTGCTGGATCCCAACCCCGTGGGACATCCTGCAGCTATAGTATCCATTGCCAAAGTGATACCCATAGCCGAGCGCGGGGGCGGCGGCCGGAGCGGCGGAGCCCGGACAGTCCTTGGCCGGGGGGTCGGGCCTCGCCGCCGCCCCCGAGCGCTCCCCTCCGCCGGCGTAGGCGAACCCCGAGGCGGCGGCGGCGGCAGCGGCGGCGGCGGCCGCTCGGCCCGTGTGAGCCGCCCCGAAAACGGGCGAGGAGAGAAAATTACGGCACTGCCCGGGGGCTCCACCGCCGCCGCCGCCGCCGCCGCCGCCACCACCGCCGCCGCCGCCACCGCCGGTGCTGTCGCCGCGCAGTCCGTCCATCTCCCAGCTCGCTGCTTTGCTCATGGCCTTGCACATCGCGGGCGGCGGCGGCGGCGGCTCGGTCCCCGGTCGGGCATGATGCAAAAATGGATATTTGCCTCCCAACAGGTTGGATCCTGGCGGTACGTTTATAAAAACGAAGTCCAGGTTGGGAGGGGGGACGGGGGTGGGGGCGGCCGGCTCCAGATTAGTTTTCGGCAGCCCGGGGGGCTGCTCATAGGCTGCCGTCGAAACATGTGACCCTCCCGCTGCCCGCACTGCCCCTTTCGCCTCGCAGCCCCCCGGTCCGCACCGACGGCGCCCCCCCCCTCCTTCTCCGCCCCCCCCGCTTCCCACCCCCGCCCCGCCGCGGCCCCGGCGCTGGGGAGGGGTTGGGCGGGGGGGTGGCGGTGATGCCCCTCCGGGCCAGCCTCGCCCCCGTCGCTTTCACCCCCCCCTTCCTCCTGCCCGCGGCTTCAAAAGGGCCAGCGGATGGTCCTCCGCTGGCCCTTTTGAAGCCTCGGGCAGGGGCCTTTTTGAAGGCTCGGGCAGGGGTCTGACCAGATCCCCATCGAGACCTTCCCCAGCTCATTGTTGTGTCTGCGGCAGGAGGAAAAACCCGACACGGTCTTTGTATCCCATTCTCCCCACCTCCCTCCTTCCCAGCGATGTATGGAGGAGAAGGGCTTTGTTATAGGGAAGAAGGGGTCTCCTGGCTCTCCACTGAGTTCTCGGTCCATAGGAGACACCCCCAGTCTTCCACCCCCTTTAGCCCCCCCCAGATATTGCTACCAGCCAGGAAAAGGCACCGGGTCTGCGCTCAGCGGAAGATGCTAAACCCGGCACTCATTAGATGTGGCTTTTTTCCCCTTGCAGTGTCAGTTCATGTCGTGGTAAGGCAGCCTAGTTAAAACGCAGCGTTCGCTTATGCTGACGGCTGTTCTGGTGGGTGACTTCCCAAGACTGTGGCCAATCCTTCTGTCGTCTCTCTCCACTCTCCCGCTGAGCCGGGATGGAAATCGGAGGAGGGCGAAGAGCTGGAAATGGAGCGAGCTCCGAAGACGAGTCCCATCCCCAAGCCCTGTCCCTCTGGGCCGGCTCCCGTCGCTCCGCGGCTGCGTATTGCAGACACTCAACCCTCTCCCGGGCGCGGAGGGCAACAAGTTCCTGGGAAAGGCGGCAGCTCCGCGGGGAAGGGCAGGGAAACTCCGCGCCCGCTGAAAAGCGTGTAGCCGGGCCCGTATTTACTGTCCCAGCGGAGGCTCGGTCCCTGGAGACAGGAGAAGCAGCCGCTGTGGAGGTGAAATTCAGTGCTGACACGATTTCGGGGCCCTTGCTGGGAAGCCCGGGCAGGCGGCGGCGGGTCCTCCGTGCTGCTGGGCTGCGAGGGGGCGCGGAGGGGCCGGGAGGGAGGGCGACAGGTCGCCCAGTAGCCGCCCGTCCCGCAGCCCCGCTTTGTAGCCGGTCTAATAGTGGTTGGCAGTTTCTGGAAGCGGGGTGAGGAGTGGCAAACGGGTGCCAGTAATCACAGCAACAACCGGCTGGCAAGCACGAGTTCACGTTCATTAGCTCTACCCACTTAATTGATATTAATCTTTCATAATTAGCTAAGTGAGCCAGAAGTGATTACGTGTTTCCCTCTGTTATAAGCCGAATCAGTATTTACTCTCAGCACATGAAACCCTAAGTAATTAGGAGGATGGTTTGTGCAGGCACAAGTTTCTCATCCTTTTATGTCCCTGCCCGCAACTTTCTGGTGAAAACATTGTTAATACGCTGAAGTTCCGAGAAATGAGAGACGTTGTTTCTCGGGACATCTTTCCATTTGTATTCCTGTTGTGTTTCCTCTTGCAATAAATGCGGTGAAATTTTCCGACCCGTCACGACATTTGAAATAAGGCCGCCGAAAGAAAGGAGCACCTAAAGCACAGGGTTTCAGAGTTTTTTGAGCTCCGTTACATCAAAGCAAATCACGGTGCAGCAGCAGCGACGCCCGCAGAGGACCACAGCCCTGCCGAGACCTCTGCGCCAGCGACAGCCCTTCGGTGTCCCAAAAAACTGTGTCTTTGGGCGGGTTTATGACCAACAACTTCAATTCCATAAGGAGCCGTTTTGTGGAGGGTGTAGAAAACACAGCGCTGCCTCGCATGGCAGGATATTATGCACATGAATAAAAATAACGAGCTCATGAACCAAGGTCGGATCTCTGAGAGCATCCACCCGGTTTACAAGTGGCAGGACGCGTCTCGCACGCCCAGCCCCGGGGGCCGTGCTGCCACCCCGGCCCGGAGCAGCCCCCCCGTCTCCCCTGCCCGGGGAGGACAGTCGCCACCGAGACTTGGCTCCGCGGCAGGCAGGGCGACGTGCGGCGCTTGCCGGGCCTCTGCCTGCGGGACGGTCCTCGCCTTCCCCCGGCAGCGGCTCTGCGGGTGCCCAGCCTCCCGCGGAGCCACTTCGCATTTTCCATTGACACATTGCAGGGGAATCTGCGTAACACACGATATAGACAGTATCGCTGCACAAAGTGGCTCTGTTCTCCCCCCGAAAAAAAAGAAAAAAGTTTGCTTCCCCCCCTCCCGAAATTATCTCATTTCCTCAAATACATTTGCCATGATTTAACACAGCTAGGACTCCACTCAAGCTTTTAGCGCAGGCTTTTAACGTTTGCTGTCTGCCCTCCGCCCGTTCTCTCCCAGGAAAAACAACTTATTTTTTTTTCATCACCTCCCTCGCCAAAACTTGCCGATGGTAACTGTGTCTTTAGGAAGTTGCTTCTCTTGTTAGTGTTTACTGTAGGGGAAAAAAAAAAAAAGAAAAAAAAAAAAAAAAGGGTCGTCCAGGACAAACGAGGAACGCAAACGAAGAGAAAACCAATCGATTTATATCTCCCCAAAACTTTCCCCATGCCCACTGCGTTTCGTTGTTACTTTTTAACTTGCGTGGACTTTTAATAGCTAAACTGAACAAAAGAGCTTTCATTTTCCCCTACTCCTTTAAAAAAAACCCAAAAAACAAACCAGTTACGATAAAGAAAAGATTTAACAGCAACGCGGGGGAAAACGGTTAAACAAAAAGTTTAACAATATTTTTTTTTTTCCCCTCCAGATCTGTGACACAGCTTCTCATCTCTTTATTTAACTCCGTTTCGAGTCGGAGGAAGTTTTCTCGGGACTCCCTGCGCGGCCCCGCTGCAGCGCTCAGGGGCGGCTGAGCACCGCGGGCGTTGAACTTGAGCTCCCGGGTCACGGGCTGGCGCTGCCCGCCCCCCACCTCTGCTCTGAAGCAGCGCGGGGACTTCGGGGACCCCGACCCGGGACCATCCCGCCACCTCAAAATTAAACATGGGGCCGAGCCGCTTTGAGACGGCAGCAAGGCTTTGTCGTTTCGATTAAAAACCTCTCCGTGTGGGGGGGACAGAGCCTCACCATTAACCTTGCCAGGCGGGGAGGGGACAAAGTCACGGGCAGAGCGGGCAGAGACCGCCGCCCCCGCCGCGCAGTGGCGCCGGTGAACCGCCAGATGGCGCCCCAGCGCCTGCCGCCGGCGCTGCCGCGGGGGATGCGCGGGGGATGCGCGGCTCCTCTGCCCTGCGGAGCCCCGCGGGGCAGGGGGGCCGCGCATCCCCCGCCGGGACCGACCCCTGCACCTCTGCACCCCCCGCCGAGACCTTGCGCTGTCGCGGATATCCCGCTGTTGGCAGCCTGCCTCGCCGGGGAGGAGGAGGAGGAGGAAGGAGAAGGAGGAGGAGGAGGAAGCAGATACATCCTGTCCGTCTTCCCAAGCACGCTCTAAGTGGTGAAAAGCTGTCCGAGATGTTGTTTGGCTGATTTAATGCGAACTTCATATCCAATTAAGTTGCGTGACCTCTTTTTTTTTTTTTTTTTTTTTCCGGGTAAGATTTAATAAACGAGGGCTGAAATACGCTTTGATGCCTCGGGTAATAACGTTCAAGGTAAAAATGAAAAGAAGTTTGGCCGTAGGCCTAAGCAGCTATTTAAACTTAGACGAACAACTGAGTAAACAGCGTCTGACAAAACCTTGCAATTTCGGCGGTCTCTGTAACTTCCTCCCCCCTTTGCCCACCAATGTCACTGTAATGCCGGAGGCTCTTTAGGCTGAGCTGTTGGTTTTGAAGAACTATAAACATATGCCGAAAAGTTTTTAGGCTGTGCTGTTCTTTTTGGGAAAAAAAACAAGGATAAACATCGGTGCAGTAAATGCATCTAGTTTGCCGGGAATATAAATATCAGACGACTAGTTTATTAGCGGGTGGACGGTTTGGGGTGAACCGATTAACTGCATGGCCGGGAACGGTTTTGTTACCTCACATCTACTTAGCAGAAGATTATTAACGTCTTTTTATGATACGCTATTTCCCTTGCATATGAATGTAACTATATTTTAAGATATATTGTACATAACCTGAGGTATCAGTATTATTTAAAAGGTGCAAAATATAAAATAACACTAATAAAGATCATCCACAGCCGCCCTTGCGTGTAACTTATTTTTCCTACGCTGGGGCTTTTCATATAGTCTTTTCCATCCGCTCCAAGCAACATAAAAAGCGTACCCTCCTTTTTAGTGGTGCAGTAACATTTCTGGAGTCTCAAGTTGTGCCGCCTTCGGTTGTGTGCACACACGAGTGCCTGGGAGATGTGGTATCTCGGCTGCGGTTTCCGAAAGAGCAGGGGGAAAAGATGCTCGCCCTGTTACAGCCTTTAAGAAAACAGACGAGGGCGCCAAACGACAGCAATAAACCCGGCCGCAGGCTTCCGCTCCGCCTCCCGCCCCGCCGGGGCCCGATGCCGGGGCCGCCGGCTGCTGCCGAGCCGGGAGCGGCGGGGGAAGCGGGGGCTGCGGGACCCCGGCCGGGCTGCCCGACCCCCGGGCCCGCCGGTGCCGGTTGCCACCCGCGGGGCGCCCGCCCCGCCGCCCTCAGTGAGACCCGAAGTGGGGGTGCGGCGGCGGGGACACCCCCCGTCCCGCGGAAGCCCCCGCGCCCGTCACGGCCGGTGGTCCCCGGGAGGGTGGGGGGAACTTTTGCGGGCTCTGCCCGCCGCCCCGCGCCCCTCCGCATCGACCCGCTCCCCCTCCGCGCCCGCGGGCAAGGAAAAGTTGATATTTACTTTTGTCTGGTTTTGGGGCTGTAAAACGCAGGACACCACACTGCAGTCTAAATTCACATTTCAAAGGGCTGACATAAAACGCTCATTAATGGAAGGCTGGGTTTTGCAAACAACGCCTAGAATGTTTCCTAAATATTTGGTGGAATGTTTAGGGAGACTTTAACACGTTATTAAAAAAAAAAATCTGACAAGTATCCCATTTTCGAGCTATGAATCATGCGCAAGAGCACAAGAACTTAGGAGATGTGTGTGACTAACATTAGCAGGAACAGCTCTCCTCGCAAAAAAATCAAACCCGCGTTTAATCACAGGAAACATTGGGATGTTTCTCCGGGCGACGAAAGTCAGATTCCCAGGGTGTAAACATTAGATGATGTGGGTGAAAAAAAATCACGGCGAGAAAAAAGGTTGGGCAGCTCTCGAAGCGCACTCCAGAGATGCTAACGGCAAAGGATTTATCTTCGTTTAAATGGTTGCCATCAGCGTCATTATTGCTAGCAAAGTTATCACTGAAGGGAGACTTTCCGACTGTCACGTCTGCCGAGCGCGGCAGCCCGTGTCCCCTGCAGCGCGGCGACGCTGCGCCCCCCGGCACCCGGCAAAGAGCGGAGGGATGAGCTAACTGAGCCACAGGTAACTTTGGAGAGAGGGTGCTAGAGGTGATGTCTCTGCTAGCTCGAAGCCTGTAGGCAATAAACCCCCACCACTTATTTATTTTTATTTTTATTTTTTTTTTAATATTTTCTTTTAAATGCGTAGACTTTATTGGCGGCGGGGAGGGAAGAAGCAGAGGGCTGGAGAGAAACCTGCCGGGAGGATGAAATGGCACGGCCGCGGAGTGTTTTAAATCATGAATGTATTTAATGTCCTTCGGTTATTCCCCCCCACACACCCCATCATACCGTACAAATAGCCAGTATTGTCCCAGAGGGGGGAAAAATCGCAAGCGAGCTTCGTCGATAAGCGGGATTATAGAAAGTAAAAAAGGAGATCATATTTAAGAACTAAACGAAGAAAAAATATTATTATAATATATTAGATTATAATAAATATTTTAATTTCCAGGAAACTGCTGTAGGGTGCACTCGAATCGGTGTGTTCCGGCACGAGCGGTCTTATAAAGTCTGGGCATAAGGTTCGCGCGTGTGAGGGGGTGCGTGGGGGTGTCAGTGTAAATTCCTAAATAAAAGTGCTAACGCGGTCTGGAAATGGGAGGGAAAAGTAAAGAGATATCAGCGGCAGGAGGTTCTCGGTCCTCTGGTCCTCTTCCAGCATTTCCTCGCGTTGTGATCTAAAATCCGCCTCAGAAATAATAATAAAGAAAAGCATTAGCTAATATTTAGCATGTAGTTCTGTCCGAGGACAAATGAGAAAGAAGCTGCATCATTAGGACCTAAAAGGCAACAAAACAAAAATCAGAGCATAATGATGCACCTAAATGAAGGGGGAAATGTTGCACAGCTCATTTTATTAATCAGACTGTCAATTCCACCCCAGAGGCCAAACCCCAGAGCAATTCAAGCAAGATCTGATCAAGCTAAGGACAAGAGCTTTACTCCTCACTTCTTGTCTTTCTTTCTTTCCACCTGGATATATTTGTCTGCTCTGAAGCCGCCTTCATTATCCACTGACAGGAGCTTGTATTTATTTGCTTATAAACCTGTTACAATAAATGATTATTCGAACAGCGTCATTCGTACCTTAATGACGAGCACCACTTTTTGATGAATGACATTTCGGGCTAGAAAGGATGTATGGGTCATTTTGACCAGTCATTCCCTCGCTTTGGCATCCCACAATTTTTACGCCTCCCTCAAAAAGAGATAATAATATTTAGAGACACTTGCCGGGCTGAATGTGAATTAGCCCCTGCTGCAGCTCATCATTAGTACAGGACCAGCCCTGCAACTTTGACATTTTTTATAAAGCTGAGATGATGGAAAGAATAAGAAAAGAGATGATCCTGATGGAGAGAGGGCTGCACAGCCCTACAGCTGGCAAAAGGCTCTCGAATTTGTCAGACTCAGCTGGAAATGCGGTGCTGGAGGCCCTTGAAAATTCTCCGCACAGTGGTCGCCTCAGCCCGAGACTGACTGCCGCCTCCCTGCACAGCGCTATAGGGGACATCTCCGCCAAAGGCAAATTTGAAATAGACACTTTATTCAATCTTCAGCATCCGAGCAGTGAAAGCACCGTCTCTTCCGAAATCCCGCCGTCGGAAAGCAGGAAGAAAATCAGCCTTTATTCCGAAGTTGCTCAAGAGGCAGATATGAACAGTGATGTGGAGGTGGGCTGCTCCGCGCTCCGCTCCCCGGCCAGCCTGACTTCCTCCCAGCTGAAGGAAAACAGTAACAAAGGTAACTCTTCCTTTATCATCTCCATCTAAGCCCCGCACTTTGCCAACCGGCTTTAAAAACCAAAGCAAACCCACCGCCAAAGTTGCTCGCCTCTGCACCGGCGCTCTCTCTTCTGCGAAGACAGAGCTCCAGGCTGTAAAATATTATTGCGATTACTGCGCTATCCCGATAACTGAGACACGCTGCCCAGGCAGATCCTGTGCGGGTGCGTGCCTGTGTGTGTGTGTGCATGCCCAAATCCATTGGTATGTAGATAGATATCCAGAATATATGTAGGCACAAATATCCACCCACCTATATTTAGGGAAATGTTTCTCCGCATTTTTCCTCGCGCTCTTGGAGCTCTCGGCGTCTCTCGAGCTGTGTATATGTGTATATACATACACAGATTAAATTAGAGAGAGAGAGAGAGAGAGAGGAGTGCGAGGAAACTGTCCATATTTGTCTGTGTGTGTCCCTCTCTGTGTATATGCAACGTGCCGTCCTGTGTCCACCTCGGGGTGACTGGGCATTGTTCACTTTTCCTCTGCTTGAAACAGGGGGTTTGAAACAGCCTCGTCTCCTTCCCGCTTTGCGGGGCACAGTGATGGACGATGGTTGTTATTATTGCTGTAATTGGGGAGGGGGAGCCAGGTGAGCTGTGGATTTCCTAGGGGCCACAGTGCATGCCTTTTTCGTCAAATGTGCCAGAGAAAGGAAGGGATCCTCGACGTAACGCTCGAGGAAAAAAAAAATTGGCTTTTATGGCTGCTCTTATTTCGTACGTCTCAAATGAAAATAAGAATGGCAGACGAAGGGGAAAAGGGCTAACGCCGAGCCCGGGCTCCTGGTAGCCTGGTGGAGCCGCGCCGAGCCCCGGCCCGTGCCCTGGACCGCTCTCCCCGGGGCTCGGCTACCCTGCAGTCGCCAAACCAGCCCCTTTTGCGAAGAATAACGCGGTTATGAAGTATTGGAAAAAAAAAATAAATCAAAAAACCCCACCAAAAAACCCCCCACAACCAAACAAAAATCAAACAAACCCAACCCCCCCCCCCCCCCAAATCCTACTGTATCGATTCTCTGAGAAGCAGCGATTTGTAAGGATGACAGCTGGCCTTAAGGACGGGCTCGTAAGGCCCGGCCCGGTCGGGCGGGTTGGGGGGGGGGGGGCGCCCCGCCGCCCCGCTCTCACCCCCCTCCGCTCGCCCCGCAGGCTACGCGGAGAGCAGCCCGGCGCCCAGCACCCCGGCCGCCGCCTCCGCCGCCCCCGCCGCCGGCATCGGCAGCCTGCACGGCGGCGGGGCGCTGGGGGGCTCGGCGGCGGGGGCCGACCAGGTGCGCCGGTACCGGACCGCCTTCACCCGCGAGCAGATCGCCCGCCTGGAGAAGGAGTTTTACCGGGAGAACTACGTGTCGCGGCCGCGGCGCTGCGAGCTGGCCGCCGCCCTCAACCTCCCCGAGACCACCATCAAGGTACGCCGCCTCCCCGACGAGCCCTCGCCGCCCCGGCGCGGCCCCGCCGTGCCCGGCTCCCCCCGGGCCGGCTGCCGGCTGCCCTCTTCGGTTGAAGGACTCGCTGGGCCTTTCAGCTGCGATCATCCCTTCTGCTCGTTTGCTTGTCCGCACCGAAAACTTTTCATTTCCTTTTTTTTAAAAAAATTATCATGCTTATTTATTTTCCTCATCAATTTTTTTTTTTTATCGCGTTAGCGTATTTCCTAAAGAGAAAGAGGGGAGAGAAAATAGACGCGGATATTAAACGCGGGGGGGATGAGCGCGTCAATACCGTAAAGTCATAGTCCTGCGTGGGGGAGGGAGGGGACGAGTGGAAGGGAAAACGTTTATTCAGATGGAAGGGGTCTCCCTCGGGCCGAGGGGGACCGTGTCCACCGCTCCCCTCGGGCAAGGTCACAGACGACTGCTCCGGGCAGGAGAAAGGTCGCCTACAAGGGAAGGGGGCCGCCGTGGGTGGTGGCGCTGGGTGTCGGTGGGTGCCCGCCGGTGTCCGCGGCGGGGCGCGGAGGGGAGCGGAGCGGAGCTGAGGCCGCGCTGTGCTTGTCTCCCCGCGCAGGTGTGGTTCCAGAACCGGCGGATGAAAGACAAGCGGCAGCGCCTGGCCATGTCCTGGCCCCACCCGGCCGACCCCAGCTTCTACACCTACATGATGACCCACGCAGCGGCCACGGGCAGCCTGCCCTACCCCTTCCACTCCCACGTCCCGCTCCACTACTACCCGCACGTCGGGGTCACCGCCGCCGCCGCCGCCGCCGCCGCCTCGGGGGCCGCCGCCGCGCCCTTCGCCACCTCCATCCGCCCGCTGGACACCTTCCGCGCCCTCTCCCACCCCTACTCCCGCCCGGAGCTGCTCTGCAGCTTCCGACACCCCGGCCTCTACCAGGCGCCGGCCGCCGCCGCCGCCGGCCTCAATAGCAGCGCGGCCGCCTCGGCGGCGGCGGCGGCGGCGGCAGCGGCGGCGGCGGCGGCGGGGTCGGGCCCGCCGGGGGGCTCGGCGCCCTGCTCCTGCCTCAGCTGCCACAGCAGCCAGACGGCGGCGGCGGCGGCGGCGGCGGCCTCGGCGCTGGGATCGCGGGGCTCCGCCGCCGCCGATTTCCCCTGCACGGCGGCGGGGCAGCGCTCCGAGAGCGGCTTCCTCCCCTACTCGGCCGCCGTGCTCAGCAAGGCCGCCGTCGCCTCGCCGGACCAGCGGGAGGAGGCGCCGCTCACCAGATAACTACCCCGGCCCGGGCCCGGGGGCGGGGGGCGTTTTGTACCGGGGGGTCGCGGGGGGGATGTCGGGGACACACACACGACCGGGTCGGGGGGCGCCGCCAGGCTCGGCCAAAAAGTTCTGTCTATTTTTTTATTGCTGACCGCCCCGCCGCGGAAGGGGCGCGGGGCCCGGCGGGGAGGGCGCTCCGCGGATTTTGCACCCCCCGCTGAGGCGGCCCCACCGTGCGCGCTAACCGGGCGCTGCCCGGCGCCGGGGCTCCGCGGGGCTGCGGGCGGCCGGGCCGGCGGGTGCAGGGAGGGGGGAGACGGCGGAAGGGAATGTGTTCCTGGCTTTTTTGTTTTGTTTCTTTTTTCTTTTTCTTTTTCTTTTTTAATTATTATTATTATTTCGGTCTGAGTTCGACTAAACGGGCAACGTCTCGCGTATTTCTGTGCGACAAGCGGTAGCTAATGAGGCTGCCGCGGCCGGGCCAGTGACGGGAAGAGAAGTGTGAGATTGACAGGATGGCGAGAGGCATTTTTTTAAGCTTATGCTTTCTAACTACCATAATCCACGCTATCTGGGAAATACTTGAATCTCTCTAGGTGTAGGCTGTCGTCCTGAAGCATTTACCTTCCAGACAGTTTTCTAAATTTAATTCTTTTTCTTAGCGTCTTTCTCTCCTCTCGATAAAACGGCCCTTGGATTTATTTCTCACGCATCTCTATCGCGCCTTTGCCTCTGAAAAGCCACCACTGGGTAACTGAGACCTGCTATACCAAACCACTGCTACTGGAGGGACTTCCTTGAACTTGAAGAAAGGCACATCAAAAACCACCAGTGTTACTGCCATGTCAATTTTGATGCTAATAATGTGCAGATTATGACGAAAATTGCCAATCATGTTCTCTGATGGACCTCCTTTGAATGTGGAATTGGAAAAAAGTTCCCCGCACAGAGACCTGCTGTCAAGTACTAACAACCCGCTAAGGGAAGTCATTAGAAGAGACAGATAAGAGACTTGGTACATAAAACATTGTTCTTGGTGCATAGAATGTATGTTATTTAATGTTATCTCTGTTACCTGAAGTGATTTCGCACAAGAAAGCCACTTTCTTATCATCTCAATTGCCAATTTTCATTTTGGTAACTTGGACGCCCCGGGTAGACTTTTCTCCGTTAAGTTGATATTCCACCGATGTGAAGAGCCTCATTAAATCAAACCCAGATATTTCCATAATGCTCCCTACAGAGCCACTTCACTCTTCACATAATGAGATTTTTCTGAGGAGTTGAAGCCCTCATCTAACTTGCTATTGCTTGTTTAGGCCCTGTGTGAATGTGAATACACACACACACGTACACACACGCACACACAAAAATAGGAAAAGAAAAGAAAAGAAATCTCTATTATATATTTCGAATAAGTGTCCTGAAATACTTCTATTTTTAAGACACTGGATTTTTTCATATTCTAATAATGAACTTTCAGGAAATTATTTTAAAGGCTATGCTGTTTTGTTCAGTGAACATAAATCGTAGGTTTGGGTTTTTTGGGTTTGGTTTTTTTTTTGTTTTTTTTTTTTTTGTACAACGGGACAGATTTCTTGTGCAGGGGTAGGCAAGGGCAAAGGAGAAATATCCCCGGGCTTCTGGAGCGGATTCCTGACAAGACGTGTACATTTTCTGGGTAGAGAACTTTAAAGCACGGTAGAAGACACCCAACCCAAAAATTTCTCATTTTGTAAAGAACGAATAGGAAGACTACTTATGTAAAAATATCGATTATACCAGCTGTTGTTCACTGAGTTTACATTGAAATTTTTTTATTAATATATAATTTAAGGCTAAAGAAA